>NC_133419.1:109975000-111217500 GCF_049350105.2 Macaca mulatta | reverse complement strand
TAGGGAACTTAAATCAACAAGCAAAAAACAACCTCATTAAAAAATAGGCAAAGGACATGAACAGATACTTCTCAAAAAAAGCCATACAAGCAGCCAACAAACATGAAAAAATTGCTCCACATCACTAATCATCAGAGAAATGCAAATCAAAACCACAATGACATATCATCTCACACCAGTCAGAAAGGGTATTAGCTGTTGGCCGGGCATAGTGGCTCACACCTGTAATCCTAGCACTTTGGGAGGCCAAGGCGGGCAGATCACTTGAGGTCAGGAGTTCGAAATCAGCCTGGCCAACATGGTGAAACCCCATCTCTGCTAAAAATATTTTAAAAATTAGGTAGACGTGGTGGTAGACACCTGTAATCCCAGCTACTCAGGAGGCTGAGGCAGGAGAATCACTTGAATCAAGGAGGCAGAGGTTTCAATGAGCCGAGATCGTGCCATTGCATTCCAGCCTGGGCAACAAGAGCTAAACTACATCTCAAAAAAAAAAAAGGGTATTATTAAAAAATCAAAAAACAACAGATGCCATGTTAAATGATGTGGCGGGGAGGGAAGATAATCTAAATCCAATCATCTTTTTTTATACAAGAGATGCTAGTGCTGAAAGCTTCACATAATTTAAAACTTCAGTTGAGATAATTTTCCTACAGAAAAAAAAAAAAAAGATAGAGAGGCAGGGCAGGGGTAAAGATGAATTTTCAGCACCCATAAACATCAGTCATTGCAGACTGAGGTACACTGCCACAGTTTTGTGCCTTCAACTATATAACCAGTTGTATTAGTCCATTTTCACGCTGCTGATAAAGACACACTTGAAACTGGGTAACTTATACAGGAAAAAGGGTTTACTGAACTTAGTTCCACAATGGCTGGGGAAGCCTCACAATCCTGGCGGAAGGCAAGGAGGAGCAAGTCACATCTTACATGGATGGCAGCAGGCAAACAGAGAGCTTACACAGGGAACCCCCCCACCCCTTATAAAACTGTCAGATATTGTGAGTCTTATCATAGAACAGCATGGGAAAGACCTGCCCCCAAGATTCAATTACCTCCCACTGGGTCCCTCCCACAACACATGGGAATTCAAGATGAGGTTTGTGTAGGAGGGGACGGAGCTAGACCATATTATTCTGCCCCTGGTCCCTCCCAAATCTCATCTCCACACATTTCAAAACCAAGTATGCCTTCCCAACACTCTTAACTCATTTCAGCATTAATTCAAAAGTCCACAGTGCAAAGTCTCATCCAAGACAAGGCAAGTCCCTCCTGCCTATGAGCCTGTAAAATCAAAAGCAGGTTAGTCACTTCCTAGCTACAATGGGGGTACAGGTATTGGGTAAATACAGCCATTCCAAATGTGAGAAATCGGCCAAAACAAAGGAGCTACAGACCCCATGCAAGTCCAAAATAAAGCGGGGCAGTCAAATCTTAAAGCTCCAAAATGACCTCCTTTGACTCCATGTCTCACATCCAGGTCACACTGATACTAGAGGTGGGTTCCCACACTCTTGGGCAGCTCCACCCCTGTGGCTTTGCAGGATATAGCCTCCCTCCCGGCTGCTTTCATGGGCTGGCATTGAGTGTGGCTTTTTCAGGCATACCATACAAGCTGTCAGTGGATCTACCATTCTGAGGTTTGGAAAGCAGTGGCCCTCTTCTCACAGCTCCACTAGGTGATGCCCCAATAGGGACTCTGTGTGGGGGCTCCAACCCCACATTTCCCTTCTGCACTGCCCTAGCAGAAGTTCTCCGTGTGAGCCCTGACCCTGCAAAAAACTACTGCCTGGAACATCCAGGCATTTCTATACAACTTCTGAAATCCAGGTGGAGGTTCCCAAGCCCCAATTCTTGACTTCTGTACACTAGCAGGCTCAATACCACATGGAAGCTGCCAAGGCTTGAGGTTTGCACTCTCTGAAGCCACAGCCCTAGCTCTACATTGGCCCTTTCAGCCAAAGCGGGGACAGCTGGGACAGCTGGGACACAGGGCACCAAGTCCCTAGGCTGTACACAGCAAGGGGGCCCTGGGCCCAGCCCACAAAACTACTTTTTCCTCCTAGGCTTCTGGGCCTGTGATGGCAGGAGCTGCCATGAAGATCTCTGACATGCCCTGGAGACATTTTCCCCAGTGTCTCAGGGATTAACATTCAGCTCCTCATTCCTTATCAAAATTTCTGCAGCCGACTTGAATTTCTCCCCAGAAAATGGGGTTTTCTTTATCGCATTGTCAGGCTGCAAATTTTCCAAACTTTTTTAATGCTCTGTTTCCTTTTAAAACTGAATGCTTTTAACAGCACCCAAGTCACCTCTTGAATGTTTTGCTGCTTAGAAATTTCTTCTGCCAGATACCCTAAGTCATCTCTTAAGTTCAAAGTACAAATCTCTAGGGCAGGGGCAAAATGCCACTAGTTTCTTTGCTAAAACATAGCAAGAGAGTCACCTTTACTCCAACGACCAACAAGTTCCTCATCTCCATGAGACCACCTCAGCCTGAATTTCATTGTCCATATCATTATCAGTATTTTGGCCAAAGCCATTCCACAAGTCTCTAGGGATTTCCAAACTTTCCCATATTTTCCTCTCTTCTCCTGAGCCCTCCAAACTTTTCCAACATCTGCCTGTTAACCAGTTCCAAGGTTGCTTCCACATTTGGGGTATCTTTTCAGCAGCACCCTACTCCTGGTACCAATTTGTTTAATTAGTCCATTTTCACACTGCTGACAAAGACATATCCGAAACTGGGTAATTTACACAGGAAAAAGTGTTTAATGGACTTACAGTTCCACATGGCTGAGGAAGCCTCACAATACTGGCAGAAGGTGAGGAGAAGCAAGTCATATCTTACACAGATGGCAGCAGGCAATCAGAGAGCTTCTGCAGGGAAACTCCCTTCTATAAAACTGTCTGATCTTGGGAGACTTATTCACTATGACAAGAACAGCATAAGGAAGACCTGCCCCCAGGATTCAATTACCTCCCACCAGGTCCCTCCTACAACACATGGGAATTCAAGATGAGATCTGGGTGTGGACACAGCCAGACCGTATCACCAGTATTGTTTTCCATTACCCTACATCAAGTGATTTTTTTGTGAGCTTAAAAATATTCCTACTGTAATGCCTTTTAAAATCCTATTTTCTAAGCACTTTTGTCTATACAGTATCTACTCCCAAATCAACAGCACCAAATGTCAGGCTGATTGTTTAGCCTTTTTCCATGTAAGATCATGTTTAGCATCCATTCCAATGTTATTGATTTGGGATATATTTCAGTACCACACCATCACTAAATGAAAGTTTAGTTAACACTGTTATGAGATACTAAGATTTAAATTTTTCAATGGCATAACAGCCACAACTTCCAATGCACACAAACAACAGCATGGTTGACCCACTTCTGTCAAAGATCAGGAAATATATCTACCAGTTAAAGTGGCTCCACCATATAACAGAAATCAAAAAATTCTTTGAAAGAAATAAAAGCAGAGACACAAGTACCAAAATCTCTGGGATGCAGCAAAAGCAGTGTTAAGATGAAGTTCAGAGCACTGAATGCCTACATTGAGAAGTTAGAAAGCTCTCAAATAACAATCAACATTAACCTAGAAGAACTTGAAAAACAAAAACCCCAAAGCTAGCAGAAGAAAAGAAATAACTAAACTCAAAGCAGAACTGAACAAAACTGAGACCCAAAAATCTATACAAAGGATCAAGGAAACCAAAGGTTGGTTTTCTGAAAGAATAAACGAAACGGATAGGCCAGTAGCTAGATTAACAAAGAAAAAAGAGATGATCCAAATAAGCTCAATCAGAAATGACAAAGATGGCATTACAACCAATCCCATAAAGATACAAAGATCCTTCCCCTATGCACATAAACTAGAAAACCCAGACACAGACCAAAGGAACAGAATAGAGAACCGAGAAATAAAGCTATTCATCTAGAAAATCTGATCTTTGACAAAGTCAACAAAAATAAGCAATGAAGAAAGAACTCCCTATTCAATAAATGGTGCTGGGATAGTTGGCTATTATATGCAGAAGAATGAAACTAGACCCCTATCACTATATACAAAATTTAACTCAAAACAGATTAAAGACTTAAATGTAAGACCTAAAGCTACAGAAGTTCTAGAAGAAAACCTCAGAAATGCTCTCCTGGAAATTGGCCTTGGCGAAGAATTTATGACTAAGTCCTCAAAAGCAATTCCAACAAAAACAAAAACTGACAAATGGGACCTGATTAAAGAGCTTTGACACATTAAAGAAACTGTCAACAAAGTAAACACCCTACAAAATGAGAGAAAATATTCACAAACTATGCATGAGACAAAGGTCTAATATCCAGAATCTATAGGGAACTTAAACAGATCAACAAGCAAACAACAAATAACCTCATTAAAAAGTGGGCAGAGGGCTGGGCATGGCGGCTCACACCTGTATTCCCAGCACTTTGGGAGGCCAAGGCGGGCAGATCATGAGGTCAGGAGTTCGAGACCAGCCTGGCCAACATGGTGAAACCCTATCTCTACTAAAAATACAGAAATTAGCTGGGCATGGTGGCGGGCGCCTGTAATCCCAGCTACTCAAGAGGCTGAGGCAGGAGAATCACTTGAACCCAGGAGGTGGAGGTTTCAGTGAGCCAAGATTACATCATTGCACTCCAGCCTGGGCGACAGAGCAAGACTCCGTCTCAAAAAACAAACAAACTAAAAAAAGCAAAGTAAACACCCTACAGAATGAGATAAAATATTCACCAACTGTGCATCCGACAAAGATCTAATATCCAGAATCTATAGGGAATTTAAACAGATCAACAAGCAAAAAACAAATAACCTCATTAAAAAGTGGGCAGAGGTCAGGCATGGTGGCTCACACCTGTAATCCCAGCACTTTGGGAAGCCAAGGAGGGCGGATCACTTGAGGTCAGGAGTTCAAGACCAGCCTGGCCAACGCAGCAAAACTCTGTCTCTACTAAAAATATAAAAATTAGCTGGGCATGGTGGCACACCTTTATAATTCCAGCTACTCGGGAGACCGAGGCATGAGAATCGCTTGAACTTGGGAGGTGAAGGTTATAGTGAGCCGAGATTGTGCCACGGCACTCCAGCCTGGGTGACAGTGAGAGTTCGTCTCACTGTTGACAAACAAGTGGCCAACAAACATGACACATGAAGAAATACTTCACTCTGCAAACCAAAACCACAATGAGATACCGTCTTGCACCAGTCATAAAGAGTATCATTAAAAAGTCAAAAAATTATAGATGTTGGCAAGGCTACAAAGAAAAGGAAACACTTAGCCAGTGCTGGTGGGAATGTAAATTAGTTAAGCCACTGCGGAAAGCAGTTTGGAGATTTCTCAAAGGACTAAAAATGGAACTACCATTTAACCAAACAATCCTACTACTGGGTACATACCCAGGAGAAAACAAATTATTCTACCGAAAGACACATGCACTTGTATGTTTACCTCAGCACTACTCATAATAGCAGATATGGAATCAATCTGGGTGCCCGTCATGGTGGATTGGATAAAGAAAATGTAGTACATATATATCACAGAATACAAAGCCATTAGAAAAAAACAAAACTGCGTCCTTTTCAGCAACATGGATACAGCTCAAGGCCATTATCCTGAGTAAATTAATAGAGACCCAGAAAAGCAAAGTGTTCTCACTTAAAAGTGCAAGCTAAATACTGGGTCCCATGGACATAAAGTTGGGAACAGCAGATACTGGGCACTACCAGAGGGGGAAGGGAGAGGGGCAAGGAGGAAAACTACCTATTGGTTACTAAGCGTACTGCCTAGGTGACAGGATCATTCATACCCCAGACTTCAGCATCACATGATACATCCATTTAACAAACTTGCATATATACTCCCTGAATCTAAATAAAAGTTGGGAAAAAAAAAAAGACATGAACAGACACCTCTCAAAAGAAGACACAGACACAAAAGCAGCCAACAAACATACGGAAAAATGTTCCACATCACGAATCACCAGAGAAATGGCAATCAAAACCACAATGAGATACACCAATCTTGACTTCAAGACAGGTTTGAGTCTTAGCCCTCTCACTTCCTGCGTGTATAAACAGGGAAACTTAATTTCCATGAGACTCAGTTTCTTCAACTATCAAATGGAGAGCTAAAAAAAAAAAAAAAGTCTACTTCATTTAACATATGCTGGAATGTAGTATACACTCAAATTCTAGTTGTTATAATTATTTTAAAACTAGCAAAAAAAAAAATTAGATTTAGATATCCAAGGATATCCATGGTGGCTCATGCCTGTAATGCCAGCACTTTGGGAAGCCAAGGCAGGAAGATCTCTTGAGCCCAGGAGTTCAGGAACAGGTTGGGCAATGTGGCAAAACCCTGTCTCTACAAAAATTACAAAATTCAGCCGGGTGTGACGGTGCACCTGTAGTCCCAGCTACTAAGGAGGCAGAGTCAGGAGGATCACTTGAGTCCAGGAGGTTGAGGCTGCAGTGAACGGTGATTACACCACCGCACTCCAGCCTGGGTGACAGAGCAAGATCCTGTCAAAAAAAATTTTTTTAAAGATACTCAGCAAATATTATTGAGTGCCAACTCTCGACAAAGTCTACTGTACCTGAGTAACCTCATGGAGCCGTCTTTCAAAAACTAATAATCTAATAAGAGAGATAGCCATTCTCTCTAAAAAGGAAAACTGTTAAAAGCATTAACAAGGAGAGGTAGATTTAATAAATCATGGGAAAACCGAAGAAAGATAAATTAATTCTGATCTAGAAATGGTTCTTTAAAGGTAATGTGAACAGTGCCTTGAAAGAAGCAGAGTCAGATACACTCCTCGAACCTTATTCCAGACCAGTGGTTCTCAAACTTGAACATGCATCAATATCACACAGACAGCTGTTACAACACACAATGCTGGACCTATCCCAGACTTTGTGACTCAGTAAGTCTGGGGCAGGGGCAGGGGTGGCGGGTGGGGGAGGAGTGTCTGAGAATCTCTATTTCCCAGGTGACATTCATGCTAATGGTCAAGGAAACCCTCTGAGAACTGCTAATCTAGACACACAGTGCTTGAACAAAACTGACAGGTGATATACAGGGTATGCCTCAGGAAGTGTAAAAGGGCAGCTGCAGGAACACAGGCTTTGCACGTGTAGTTAAGGCATATGGTCAGAAGTCTAAAAATGAAAACTTTCTAAATAAATCACTTTCTAGGATAAGTTACCTTTCCTAGGAAGGTGAGCTGACATTCAAGATATTTAAGTACCCCTCTGTGCTAGGACATTTATTCTCTCTAACCTGGTATCTTTTAACTCTACTCCGTACCATCAGCTTTGCATCGCATACATAAACAGTAAGGTAATGAGGCCACAGCAGATTTCTGATCATGAGTTATTTAAATCTACAAAGAACAGAACAACGGTGTCACTCTATTATTATTTATAAACAAGAATATAACACTAACACATCCCTAATGTTAATATTTTACCTAGCATGCTATAGGTTAAACTTCTTAAAAAAACAAAACAAAACAAAACAAAAATTTGAAATCTAACAGTTTCACTTATGCATTTTAAGAAACGTTTCATACTCACCAAAGCCATCAATATCTAGATTATTTTCAACCACAACATCTAGCAGAGAATCACCAACTTTTCCTTTGGTTGTTAATGTTTCACCATCACGGTTTATAAAGTGGACTGTTATTTTATCTTCTGAGCTGGAAAAGAAAGCAGTCCTTTAGTATTTTTAGTAATTTCAAAACATAATTCAAAATAATCGGTTTAAAAGCCTATAAGGCCTTCAGAGTAGATGGGAACACAGGCGCCCAACACCATGCCTGGCTAATTTTTTTATTTTCATTTTTTGTAGTGACAGGGTGTCACCATGTTACTCAAGCTGGTCTCAAATTCCTGGCCTCAAGCAATCTTCTCAATCTGGCCTCCTAAAACTCTGAGATTACAGGCCTGAGCCACCATGACTAGCCGAAAGTATTTTCTTTTCTTTCCAAAGCTTATTTGGGAAGAAGGCAACACAAATCAAAGGCATCTATATCTACCCAGCTACCAGATAATAAGCTCTACTACCTTACAGGAAATGGCAATGACTACCTGGTCAAATGGCCTCAGTATATGTCTCCCTAATAGTCACAGTTATAAAACATTTGGCAATTATTATCACTCATGAACTCTATTTTACTCTCATACAAGCCAGTGCAATAGCTTGCACCTGTAACCCCAGTACTTTGAGAAGCTGAAGTGAGAAGATCGTTTGAGGCCAGGAGTTTGAGACCAGCCTGGGCAACAAGGCAAGATCCCATCTTCACAAAAAATAAAATAATTAGCCAGGTGTGGTGATGTGATCTGTAGTCCCAGCTAATTGGGAGGCTGAGACAGGAGGATCCCTTGAGCCCAGGAGGAGGAGGAGGCTGCAATGGGATATGACTGCACCACTGCACTCCAGCCTGGGCAACATAGCAAGACCCTGTTGTTTAAAAAGAAAAGGCCAAGTGTGGTGGCTCACACCTGTACAGGAGCACTTGGGGAGGCCGAGGCTGGGGACTGCTTGAGCCCAGGAGTTTGAGACCGGCCTGAGCAACATAGAGAGACCCTATAGCTATAAAAAATAAAAATAAAAATGAGATGATTGTAGGTGTGTGAAAAATAAAGGGCATGGTGGTATTTGCCTGTAGTATCAGCTACTCAGGGGGCTGAGGTGGATCACCTGAGCCCAGAAGTTCAGAGATGTAGTGAGCCGTGATTACACCATTGCACTCTAACCTGGCCAACAGCTCAAGGCCCTGTCTCAAAAAAAACACGTAAAAACGTAGTCACATGACTCTGAAAAACATGAATGTGTCCATAAAAGACTAGACCAGGGTTGTAGTGAGCTTTTAAAAAGCCAATCATGGCCGGGCATGGTGACTCATGCCTGTAATCCCAGCACTTTGGGAGGCCAAGGCGGGCGGATCACCTGAGGTCAGAAGTTCAAGACCAGCCTGGCCAACGTGGTGAAGCCCCGTCTCTACTAAAAATACAAAAATTAGTCAGACGTGGTGGTACATGCCTGTAATCCCAGCTACTTGGGAGGCTGAGGCAGAAGAATCGCTTGAACCCGGAAGGCGGAGGTTGCAGTGAGCTGAGATCACACCACTGTGCTCCAGCCTGGGGGGCAGAGTGAAACTCTGTCTCCAAAAAAAAAAAAAAGGAAATCATTCTGCTCTCAACACAGCAACTGCTGTGCAAGCGCTACATAGACTACTATTGCTGAGTGACGTTGTTTAATAGTTTCCTGCGTATTTGACATCTCATTTCAGTCCACATTGTATACTTACAAATCAAAGGGCCTAGAAAAAGTTTTTTATTTGTTTGAATCTGTAAGATAAATACCTCCTTACATGTTTTATAAGATAGTAGGTTAGCTATCAGCTGACTTAAATTTCCTTCACTTCTCACAAACATCCCTCCAAAACTTGAGAAGACATTATACTAGCAACTAGATCCTTATTCCTCCACCATTGGTCATTTTAATTTTTACCTCACACTTGAAAAGATTCTCTTCAACTTAAAATAATGAGTTGTTATTCTTACTACTACCAATAGATGGCAATAGCCCATCAAACAAATCTTTAATATAAGTAAAACTCAGAATTAAATAATTTCAGAGCCATCACTATCTTAAAAGTTACCAAGTCCAATGATCCCATTTCACAAATGAGGCAACTGAAGCCCCACTGGATAATGCCCTCCCTAATATTACAACACTGGAAAAAAAACCAGGATTCTATTCATTAAAACTCATCAAAAGGGTGTGTGTGTTCAGGAATGTTCCTCAAAAGGGCCTGCGCTCTCCAACTTCTTTTCACAGCCAAAAATGCTTTAAAACTAGTATTCCCACATATTATTCATGACTTTCAATATGAATAACTGCAATTTTTTTCAAAGTAGAATGACTGAGAATGAAAATACCCCAGAGGCAGGGAGACCACTTTGGAGGTTATCAAAACAGCATAAACTAATCAAGGACGGAGAACACAGTGACATAACAGACATCCAGGAGGTAGACCGAAAGGTTTTACTCACCATCTACTTAAGCTAAATTGAAAAGTGAAGAAGAAAAACACTGGGATTTCCGGCTCACGCAATTAGGTGGTACCATTTAACCTAGATTTAAGACAGGAAACAAAGGAGCTTTGGGGAAGACGGAAATCAGTTGAAGATTAGACCTGCTGAATTTAATAATGAAAAAGCCGGATAAGAATGTCCAAAAGCCAGATGGAAATAAGGGTATGGGTCTGAGCCCAGCAGGGAAGTCTAGAGATTTGACATCAATGAATGCCTGGTAGCTAAAGCTACAGGAAGTACATTAGAAAGAATTCCATCATTTATACACACTACTGAAAGCCAGAGGTTTTAGCGTTGTTGTTCTTCTGAAGCACTCTAGAGTTAAGCTTACAGCAAAGGAATTCAAAATCTCTTTTACATCAGCCTCCTCTTCTATAAAATCAGGACAACATTAATCTTACAGTTCTGACAATGTATGCAAAATATGTAACACATAGTAGAATTCAACAAACACTGATTAATAACTTTTATTTAAAGACCAAACCCTTTTGCTAAGAAGTCTAACCTGTTGGTCTGTATTAAAAGTCAACAGCCCCACAAAAAACTGCCAAGTAAGAGTATTAACAGGTTTACCAAAGAATAGGAGAGGAAGTGGAAACGAGAGAAAAAAGTAATTCTTCAGTTGAAAGAGTATGGAACCTAAGAGTCCGAAGATGTAGACACTATGCCGGGAGTGGTCACTCACACCTATAATCCCAATACTTTGGGAGGCTGAGGCAGGCAGATTACTTGAGGCCAGAGGTTCCAGACCAGGCTGGCCAACGTGGTGAAACCTCATCTATACTAAAACTACAAAACTTAGCCAAGTGTGGTGGCACGCGCCTGTAATCCCAGCTATTCGGGTGGCTGAGGCACGAGAATCGCTTGAACCTGGGAGGCAGAGGTTGCAGTGAGCCATGATGGCACCACTGCACTCAGGTGAAGAGTACACCAAAATCACCACTAAAGAACGTACCCATTAACCAAACACCACCTAAGCCCCCAAAACTACTGAAATTTTAAAAATAAATAAAAATTTAAAAAATTGTTAAGGCCGGGCGCGGTGGCTCAAGCCTGTAATCCCAGCACTTTGGGAGGCCGAGACGGGCGGATCACGAGGTCAGGAGATCGAGACCATCCTGGCTAACATGGTGAAACCCCGTCTCTACTAAAAATACAAGAAAATTAGCCGGGCGAGGTGGCGGGCGCCTGTAGTCCCAGCTACTCGGGAGGCTGAGGCAGGAGAATGGTGTGAACCCGGGTGGGGTAGAGCTTGCAGTGAGCCGAGATCGCGCCACTGCACTCCACCCTGGGGCACAGAGCAAGACTCCGTCTCAAAAAAAAAAAAATTTTAAATTCACAAAAACTTCTTGAGTTCTAGTCCTAGTTTTGCCAGCTACTTAATATGAAATTTTTATTCCCATTTACCTACCCTCCCTACCTCATAGAATTATCTTAAGAGTCACATGAAATAATACACGTGAAAGCCCTTTGCTACCTAAATCACTGCAAAATGTAAAGTATTGTGTCACTGTATTTTAGAGTAAAAGGAGTTTTTCTGACTCTCAGTTACTGATAGCTTATCGAGTTGTTAAACTTCAAACACAGAACTACAGTTTCTAGAACTGCTCTGCCTGTCCCTAAGAACTTTGTGCCATAACAAAGATGTTCTACACATACCTGCAATGTCCAATACAGCAGCCACTAGCCACATGTGGCTACTGAGTACCTGAAATGTGGCTAGTGTAACTGGGAGATTGAATCTTTAATTTTATTTACCTTTAATTATCTTAAACTTCAATAGCCATATGTGATTAGTAGCTACTGTATTGGACAGCACAAGTTTCATTAACACAGTAAGAACTGGAAAATCCAGTTGTAGCTCCAAAGTCTGTAACAGAAACGATAAGACCATGAATAGAAATTGTGCCAGGCCAGGTGCTGTGGCTCACGCCTGTAATCCCAGCACTTTGGGAGGCCAAGGAGGGCGGATCGCGAGGTCAGGAGATCAAGACCATCCTGGCTAACACGGTGAAACCCCGTCTCTATTAAAAATACAAAAAATTAGCCGGGCGTGGTGGCGGGCTCCTGTAGTCCCAGCTACTTGGGAGGCTGAGGCAGAAGAATGGCGTGAACCCGGGAGGCGGAGCTTGCAGTGAGCCAAGATTGCACCACTGCAATCTAGCCTGGGCAACAGAGCGAGACTCCCTCTCAAAAAAAACAAAAAAAGAAAGAAATTGTGCCAATAAAGAGGGCAGCAGGATTATGAGGAAATAGATGTGCTCCCCTTTAAGACAACCTGACATATCCAAATCCAAAAAAACAAATTTGAGAAAGATAACTCCCAATTATTACAAAAACATTCATATTCCCTTGTACCAGTTACACAAGTATGTTCAGTATCTGTCCCAATTTACACAATTGTCCAAAACTCATCCATTGTATAACAGAAAGCAAGGCACCCACACAGATCAAAGGCAGGGAAGTACAGAGGAAACAGGAACAAATAAATCTGGCTTGCCTTCTTCCTGATTTCCCCCAAAGTTCACACAACAAAAATGTATGGAGCACCCACTAGACAACGGGATTAGTGAGGAAAAGATGACTGAAAGTCTTACACCCTACTCTCAGAGAGACCTTCTCAAGAAGAAACTAGAAAAAGCAGCATATAAATCCAACATACTCTCCCTCTAGTTCTCTATTCCTGCTACCCTACATTACGAGGTCAAGGGGCTGTTGAGAGATCTGCTTTATATAAATCGCCACCATGTTTCTAGCCTCCTTGCTGCTAGAAATCATGTTTAAATTTTATCTCTAGTATATTTAGGGAGTGTCTTTGAAAAACAAATATGCC
Organism: Macaca mulatta; assembly: GCF_049350105.2. NCBI lineage: Eukaryota > Metazoa > Chordata > Mammalia > Primates > Cercopithecidae > Macaca > Macaca mulatta. Next base: position 111,204,535 of record NC_133419.1, on the reverse strand, counting down.
CAAGAACCTAAAACTTCAACACATTTGGGGGAAATTGTTCACATCTCTTAAAATATTTAAAACAAAACCCTCTCAACATTGTGAGGCTAGGAGACTGCTGCTGCTGCTGCTGCTACCACCAAGTGGCATTTACCGAGCCCTATGTGCCAGACACAAGACTACCCGTATCGCTGTATTAACTCATTTATTCTTCAATTAACCGTAGGAGGTCTAAACTGTTATTATCTTCAACTTGCAAATGGGGAAACTGGGTTCCTAAGGACTGACGAAGTTAGGCACGTCAGACAATCCGTGCCAAAGGGAAGTTTCAAGTCCCGGCGGATTACTTCAACGCAGGGGCTTTCAACACTTGAGCAACTAGCAAAGGGCCTACAGAGCAGCAGAGGTTATGGGCTTGGTGTATTCTACCTGGACACCCCCTGACAAAGACCTGGGACCCAGGTGTCCTCCCAAAGCAGGGCAAGGCCGGGAAAGAAACGGCTGGCAGGAGTGTCAGGCCAGGACAGCAGCAGGGGAGCCTGTCGCGAAGGTCACTGTCAGTTTCGGGCAGAGCAAAGGTCAGATCCCAGACAAATCACACGGAGAACAAGCACCAGCAAAGTCCCGGCTTTCCTGTGGGCACGGGAGGCGCTGGGAAAGGTAGCTGGGCGTCCAGAGTCCCCGATTCCCGCCGGGAGTGGGTAATACGCGAAGGAACTTTGCGGTGCGACGGAAGGGAGGCAGCGACGCCACCGAGCAGCAAAACGGAGCCGCGAGGGCACCCCAGAAGAGCGAGGCGAGAGGCAGGCCTCCGGGGTGTGGGCCCGGCGCGTAGAAGGCGGCGGAACCAGACTGGGCCCAACCAGCCAGACGCCACCCACCGGGGACCCCGGCCCGTGCCCACATGGCGCCCTACCTGCTCCGCGCCCGCGCCGACACGCTCAGCGGCCGGCTCGCCCCGGCTCTCCCGCCCGGCCCCCGGCTCCTCAGCAGGCCGCTGACTCCAGCGCAGGACCCAGCGTGGTGCAGCCACCGGCCGGCCGGGCCGCCGAGTACCGCAGAAGCGGCGCGCAGCAGCCGGGCGCCCCCAGCGGCAGCCATCGCCCGCGGTCCGGAACTGCCGGAAGCGACGCAGGCCGCGGGCTGCGGCCGCGAGAGACTCCAAAGAGGCGGGGGCCGCAGCTGCAGCGCAGACGCCAGAGGGCCGTGGCGAAGGGCGCGGGGCTGGAGTGGCGGAGAGGCCCCACTGGGAGCAGCGCGCCGAGGCCCCGCGTGCCTTCCGGGTGACCTATAAAGACACTGGCGAGCAAAGTGCGGCCCCGCCCCGCCTCTCCCGCCCACGCCGCCAAGTCCCACGGGGCGGGGCCAGCGCAGGGGACCTTTACCTATCCTCTAGGTTCCGTCGTAAGCTGGGTGGTTTCTTAGCGCCCAGAGTTGCCATGCAGAAACAAAATATTTTAAAAGATAGCTGGACGGCTAGCGGAAACCAGTTAGCTAGACCACTGTGTTCTGTTCCGTGTTCCCCCAACCCCCAGCCGTTAAAAAAAGAAAAAACTGGGAAATTGTGTCATCTTAGAGTCAAGTTAGAGCAAAAGTGAATTCTGCGCACTGTAAAACAAGAACGGGGAAATTTTGAAAAATCTCAGAATGCTATTATACAAAGAAATAATTATGACTGTAAAATTGTAAATGACAATAATGAATAGGCTTGGGGCTGCTGCAGAGGACAGGCAGCCATCCTAGACCTTGACTGGCAAATAAATGCTGAGTACATGAAACCCACGAGACTGAACAGGAAACTTTGTGATGAGCTGAGATTTCTAAAAGAGTTTCACAAAAGCCAGAAAAGATGAACTAACTTTAAAAACACTTTATCATGGTTAATATGTTGTGGGAAATGCATGGGCTTTAAGGTCAGAAATAGCAATGTTCAGATCCAAGGTCTACTACCTTAGAGATCTGAGACCTTGGAAAAATTATTCTCCTAGAGGATCAGAGTTTCCATAATTTTCAAACACAGATAAGATGTTCCAGCCTTCAGGGCCATTCCGATGTTAAACAAACACGCAAAACATACAGTGCGTCACAAACCAGGAAGGCTACCACTTCCTGGGCCTTCCTCCATCAGGGTACTCATAAAGAGGCTAAAGGCCAAAGTCAAGGGGATATTGCAGATATGCTAAACACAATCAGATACTTTTTTTTCTTCTTTCTTGGCATGGAGCCTCTCTTTTGTCCAGGCTGGAGTGCAGTGGTGCGATCTCGGCTCACTGTAACCTCCGCCTTCCAGGTTAAAGTGATTCTCCTGCTTCAGCCTCCCGAGTAGCTAGGACTACAGGCGTGTGCCACCACGCCCCACTAATTTTTGATAATTCAGAACAAGAAAGTGTAAACCTGAGTAAAGTCTCTGCGGACAATGTATGGTGCTTTCTCGAACCCAATGGCAGAGAGAAGGCAATGGCTCCTAATTGCCTCAACTCTTTGGGTAAAGAAAAATCTGCGAAGGGCACAGCAAACCCTGACAAGTAATCTTGAAGAGGAGGTTGTAAAAGAACAGTTAACTTTTTTTTTTTTTAAATAAGATCAAACCTCCAAGGTCAGATGAATTAGTTGTAGGAAGAGAATTGGAAAGAAAAAAAAAAAATGTAGACGTTCTCTCTTCTCTCAGCCCTCCTGTAGCAAATACAGTTTCAACTCCTTTAAGGCACTTGACAGTTTTCTGCTTTGTAGAGTAGTTGTTTGTATACATAGAGTAGTTGTATGTATAGTTCATCTTAATAACTCCGACAGCACCAGCTACAGGATCTTGAACATATCAAGGGTCCAATAAATATTGGCGAATAAATTAATGTTATGTAATTTCCATTAATAATCATCAGAATTCATTAAGCCTGTATATGAAGATTAAAGATAGAGGAAATGTTCTCCAGGTTTTCAAAGGTGGATGAGGGGTAATGCCAAAAATCGCAAATACCAGTAGTCAGCAGAATTCCAAAAGGGATTTGTAAACATGGTCATGAATACAGATAAAGCAACATGGAATTACTGAGGACGTGCTTTTGCTTATCTGTTTGCTTATTGTTTTCTTGTCTATAAAACTCCCACCCCTCCATTCCCTTTTTTTTTTTTTTCTTTTATTTTCTTTTTTTCCTTAGAGATGGGGTTTTGCCATGTTGCCCAGGCTGGTCTGGAACTCCTGAGCTCAAGCAGTCTGCCCACCTCAGCCTTCCAAAATGCCAGGACTACAGGCGTGAGCCACCATGCCCAGCCCATCTTTTACTCCTTTCGAAATCCATTCATTGTTTAAAGACTTTTGTCTTATTCTGTTTATGATGCTATAACAAAATACCACACAGACTGGGTAATGTGTAAAGAACAGAAATTTCTTTTCTCACAGGTCTGGAGAGTGGGTCGCCCAGGTGCCAGCCGGTTTAATGTCTGATGGAGAGGCCCATTCTCTGCTTCCGAGATGGTGTCCTGTCCCAAGATCCTGTCCTGTTGTCCTGATATGATGGTGTCCTCACATGATGCAAGAAGGAAGGGCAAACATGCCTAATTTCCTCCAGTCCTTTTATAAAGGTGTCAATCGAGAAAAATTATGAGACAACTCTCAATCATTTTAGGAGATTGATTTGCCAAAGTTAAGGATGCACGCCCAGGAGACAGTTCTATGCCTTTTCTGAAGATGATTTTGAAGGTTCCAAATTTAAAGGGGAAAAGGTGGGATTTTGAGAAGTACCTAATTTTCATGTATGAGGGGGATAAGGAAAAGTAGTCATTCATGCCTGTGTCTAGCTCAGTGAATCTGATTTTATATATATAAGATGACATAGACAAATGGAGCAGAGGAAAAATGCAGGACATCTACATTTTTACATAAGGTAGCATAGACAAAATGGGGCAGGGGAACAATGAGATATGTATTTGTGTCTGGTGGGCAGCGGGGTGACTGCATCTGTAAAGATTATCTATCCATTTACATTGCCGTGGTGAAATTTTAACAGAACTACCTTAAAAGATCTTGCAGCTCCCTAGGAATTTTCTTTGTGGGCAAAATATGGAGGAGGCATGTAGCTTTTCATCTTGCAGCCATCTTATCTAGAAACCAAAAGGGGGAGGCAGGTTTGCATGACCCAGTTCCCAGCTTAGCTTTTCCCTTTGGCTTAATGAGTTTGGGGTCTCAAGATTTAATTTCCATTCACATTTTCCCTTCTTTTTCTTTAAAGTCTTTTGGAGAAAGCATTTCAGAAGGAATACAGCTTTCTGACCTAGGTTGCTTTTTCTTCCTTTTCTTTTGGCCTGGTTTCTCCTCACTAGGATGGTTAACTCCTGGAGGTTCAGGTCCCATGTTGCTAGGAAGGCTCATTCCTAAGATGTTATGTACCATGAAGATCTAAAAAAAAAAAAAAAAAAAGTGGGAGAAAAGGAAAAGAAAAAAAATACACACACACACACACACACACACACACATATATGTATATATGTCCCTAGACCAGATTTATAGCAACAAATAGGAAGCAAACCTGGAAGGTGGGTCAGGTTATATTACTGCCTCCTCAATTACAGCAATCCCCTGGGCAATCATTACACTAGACCTTTCAGTGGTGTGTAGACTTATTTGCAAGCACATACCATAACAACACCATAAGCAGAAACAGGACAGAACAGAAATTATTATTATTATTCCTATTATAAGCAACAGCTTCTGCCACCAACTTCCCCAGGATGCAAACCAATCGCTCAACCAATTGATGAGTGAGGGTTTTGGATCTGACAGGTTGGCTATCTGACTTTTCATATCAGTCATAAGTCGGGTTATGTTCTTCGATTCATGTGGAATATACACACAACATTCAGTTTTTATGGTGGTGCAGGCCCCCCCGCTGTGTTGCTGGGAGTATAAAGCATGACCTCATTGTTTAGCAACGACATACTCATCTGGCTATCATTTAGGGCCTTCTTGGTATAATTCATTAAGGCATCTATATGCCATACAACGCTTTTAGTACCTACCTTCAATCTTCAAGTGATCATGCCACTGGAATACTGAATGTGTCCAGTGAGATCGTAAATGAAAAAGGCTTGCTGGTTTGGGCAGGGTCTGAATTATTCATCCTTGTTCTTAGCATAACCTAGGGAATATTGTCCTAATCACCCTGGAGGTGCCCACAGCCATAAGTTAGTACCACACAGCCAATACGTCCCATTTGGTGCTAGCTGATAAATACCTAGTTGCTACAGCCAATCAGTGACATGCCAGTCAGTGTCTTGTAATATGATAATGTGGTCACAGCGTTCTCCTTGTATCCACCCCACATTTCTCGTACTGTCTGGTCATAAATCCTTGGTGTGGTTTCTTTGTTCCCAGCATTTTGGCTGAGTTGGCCAAATGAAAGGGTGGGCCAGATAAATTCATACCAAATTTGCATTCTTCCATTTTGAAATGGGCTGTTGTTTGGGGCATAGTTACCACCTTTTGTTTTAGTTGTGGGGGATGCTAAAGTGAGAGCTAATGAGCTGGTCCTTTCCATTGAAAAACTTTCCCCATCTTCCTTGTTCTGTTATGCCAGCACTAAGAATACCAGACCATTTCTGTGATGTAATAAATTTTTGGTATTCTATTCAGTCCTAACCTTGGAAGGAGGATACCGACCATGGCAGGCCAGGGCCACTGGAAAGAGGCATAAGTCTGCATATCCAGCAGGTGTCCTTTTGTAATCTGTCTGCATAATCCTGAGTCCATTGTAGAAACAGGTTTGTTTCATTGGAGTCAGTGGGTGGCAATGGCAAGAAGGTGTAGGGATATAGGGTCAATAATAGCAAGATTGTAAAATTCATTTTAGCTACTAAAAGGATGTTTAATCAGACAAGGCAAGTGTCCTGTTCTTATAAGACAGCAGTTGCCAGTAGCTCTAGGACAATAATTGTAATGGTTATTATACGATAAACATAGGCATTCTTTTGTATACAGGCCTGGTCCTGTGTCTTGGGGTTAAGCCATCCACAACAGCTGTCATCTGCTTCTATTCTGGATTGAAGGTCGATGTTTAGTGAACTGGAGGTGAAGGTCTTTGATGGGAGTTTACAGTCCACTCAGGAGTTTGTGTCTTTTTAAGATGAGAGATGTGAATCCATGAGGCTGTACCCTCTAATTTTGCTGCACGTGGATTAGTTAATAGCACCTAGTATGGGCCTTTCCATCGAGGTTGAAGAGAATCCCTTATTAAATGTCTTTTTCAATAGACAAAATCTCCAGGCTGCAGATCTTGACCAGGCACCTTATCTTCAGGGAGCGCACTGTGAAAGGAATTCTTTACCAAGTATTGGCTTTTTTAAGATGATAAATGAATCCCTCCCAATATTGCGATTTATCTCCCTTGAGAAAAGTTGGATTGGTTATTTTCATTCCCATATATATGGGCCTTCCGGTTATAATTTCATAAGGGGACAGTTGATGTTTTCCAGGAAGGGTGAATTGGAGGATAAGCAGCACTAGGGGGAGTGCTTTGGGCCAGGGGAGGTGAAATGCCTCTGTGAACTTAGCCAATTGTGTTTTATTTATTCCATTGGTCCTCTCCACCAGGCCTGAGGACTGGGGATGGTAGGCACCCTGAAAATGTTGAAATATGGCCAAATTTTACAAAGATTTTGAAAAATCTGGCCAGTAAAGTGAGTTCCCCTATCACTGTGAAGTTCACAGGGGACTCCCCATAGTGAAGTAATTTTTTCTAGTAGGATTTTTCCAACTGCCATGGCTGTTGCTTGCCTGCAGGGAAAAGCTTCAACCCAATGGGAAAACATGCAGACTATTACTAAACTATAATATACTAGACTATACCGATAACCTTGAGATGATGGCAGCTGGATAAAATCATGCTACCATACCTCAAAAGGTCCAGCTGGAAGGGGAAAATGACCCTGGACCCCATGGAGGGGTTTTCCTGGGTTATATTTGGGACAAATAACACATCAAGGGTAAACTTTTTGTGCCACTGTGAGGATGGTTTCCAGTAACATTGCTTACATCAGGATATAATTTTATCTGGATTCCAGTGGGTTAGGTTGTGAACATATTCCATAAGGGAGACCTGACATCCCATTGGAATAATGGGTTTATTATTAGGTCCACACCATATTTCAGTTTCGGGAGACAAAAATCCCCCTGCCCGTTTCCAGGTAGATTTCTCTTTTGTAGGAGCTATGTTCTGGGTTTCTTTCAACATGTTTTTAAGTGTTTCAGGCTTTATGGCCATTTCCCAAATTAGGGCTCATGGATCAAATGCTGCTCTTTTAACTGTGGTATCAGCCAATTGGTTACCCCGACCTTCTGTGGTGTCTGAGAGTGACCTGGGATTTTTATAACTGCCAACGTTTTGGTTTTAGAATGGCTTCTAACAGCTCTGATACTTGTTGTCCATTTTTTATGACTTGCCCTGAGGAAGTTAAAATATCCTCTCTCTTTCCATAGCCTCCCAAAGTCATAAGCAACCCCAGAAGCCTAGCACTATCAGTATAAATGTTTGCAGCCTTGTCTCTTGCTAATTGACAAGTTCAGATCAGGACAATCAATTTGACCACTTGAGCTGATCTGACTTGGGGAAGAGGACTGGCTTCAATTACCTCTAGTAAGGAAACCACAGCATATCCTGGTCTAAAATTTCCATTCTCTCCTCTTAAATAAGCCCCATCTGTACACCATTCTATCTCAGCATTATCCAGTGGCATCTCCTGTAGGGCTGTCCTGGGTGTGAGAAATAGGTCAGTTACCGGAACAGAGGCATGACGGGTTTTGTTGGAAGGGCCCAACAAGAGTGGCCAGGTTAAGATTATTACAGTAGCAAATGGTAATATTGGGAGATGATACAAGAAGAATTTCATAAGAGGCTAACCAGTTGACAGAGAGATGTTGAGTATGATGAGAGTTTAGAAGGGTTTCAAGAGAATGCAGCACAAAAATGGTAAAGGAGGAATCCATATTTGTTTCTTCAACAGACTTGTAGAGAAGGGCCATGGCTACTATTGCTCTCACACAAGGAGGCAGCCCTTGAGTCACAGGTTCCAGCTGTTGGCTATGACAGCCTCTAGGTCTCTGCTGATCACTGTTTCTAGATGCAGTACCTCTGATTTCATGTGTGAAAAGGGAGAAAGGCAATTTGTAGTTTGGGTGCCCTAAGACTAGGGTATTAGAATTTCCTTTATTTGTTGTACAACTAATTTTCCCTCTGGAGTCCACATGATGGGATCAGGTTGTTCAATTTTTAGGTATGCATACAGAGGTTGAGCTATAAGGGAGAAATTTGGTATCCAGTTTCTACAATAGCCTGCCAGGCCCAAAAGTCCTCTAAGTTGATTCTTGGTGGTGGGCATTGGGAAAGCTAAAATTCCTCTCACTCTATCAGGGTTAATACTCAGTCCTTTGACTGAGATAATATGCCCCAAATACATAAGTTGTGGTAAGCGCAGCAGCAGTTTGTCTTTAGACACTTTGCGTCCCTTGGTGGCTAACTGACTAAATATAGACTATCTTCCAGAGAGGAAGACAGTGTGTCTGAACAATGGAGAAGGTCATCCACATACTGGATGAGTGTTGAGCCCTGGGGAAAAATTAATCCTCTAAATCAACTTTTAATATTTGGGAACAGTAAACGGGACTTTCTGTGTACTCTTGGGGGATTACAGTCCACGTATATTGCCATTCTTTCCAAGTAAAGGCAAACAAATACTGGCTGTCCAGACCTACAGGAATACTAAAGAAAGCACTGCAGAGATCCACAACTGAGAAATACTGACTGGTGGTGGGTATAGCTGATAGAAAGGTATGTGGGTTGGGGACTACTAGGTCTCTAGGTATTATATTTGTTATTACCCTCAAGTCCTGTACAAATCTCCATCCTCTCCCACATTTTTTTTTAACAGGGAACACAGAGCTGTTGCATGGGCTTGTGGAGGGAATAATGAGCCCCTTTTTCAGATCATCTTATATGATGGGGCAATTTCATCTATGGTTTCTTGTCATAGAGGATATTGTTTAAGGTTGGGTAGGGGTTTCTTTGGGTTTATCTCTACCTTTATAGGAGTGGCTGAGAATATTTTCTCTATATCTGTATGTGACTGAGACCATAAGTGGGAGGGGACATCCTTGAGTAAGTGTCCCGCTTCTGGGGTTAACAGGAAGATTGTGGAAGCCAAAAGGAGTTTTACTGTTTCCTGCTCTTTATTCCAATGTCCTCTCTTCTCCCCTAATATTTCCTTCTCTGTCTCCATTTCACTTTCCTGGTCACAAGATGACGTTTTAACATTACTAGTACTAAATTGTGGTACATTGTCAGGACATTTTTGAATTTGGTATTTTTGGTCTCCTGGCTCCAATTCTTAAAAGAGTTCATTTTTTGATGAAAAAGATAATGCCATAATCCCATGTGGGCATTATGGATGTTGAGGAGATCCTGGCCCAAAAGATTGACAGGGGCCCCAGGGCATATTAGAAATGCTTGGGACAGACTGTGCCTGTCACACTTAGAGCCTGTGGCGGGGGAGCTGAACCCAACAAAATGGTAAAGTATAGGCTTGGACTTAAAACATGAGACAGTTTTATTTAGCCACACCCACCATGTTAATTCTTTCATTACTCAGAGGAATGGGGTTTCTAAATAAGGTGGGATTTATAAGAGACGTAGTTGCTCCTGTGTCAATTAAGGCAGTTGTAAGCTCATGGTGTATTATTATACAAATCTCTCCCAATTTCTTTGTCAGGGTAGGCTGTTTGGAGAGGTGAAACACCTGAACTTCCTCGGAGCACCCCTAGTCTTCCCAGCTCGCTGAGTTGCACTTACCTGCCTTTTCTTTCGTTTCCCTCTAAGGCAGTCTCTTTTAAGGTGTCCTGGTGTCTTAACGGTGGAAACAGACTGGGCGGGAAGAGTTCTTAAACTGAGGGAGCTTAAAGTCTTTCCGGGACTGAGAGACTTGAGAAGTTAATTGCTTTAGCTGTGAATGCATAACTCAGGCAACCTTTTGTTTTTCGTTTTTTAGCATAGTGCAGGATAATTGGTCAGCTAAGTTAACTAGTTCATTAGTTCTGGCCGTGGCCCAATTTGTCATGTGGCATTTTACAAGGGTGGCTAAATCATCATCTAGTCCATTTAAGAAATTTGCACTTGGCCAGGCGTGGTGGCTCACGCCTGTAATCCTAGCACTTTGGGAGGCCAAGGCAGGTGGATCACCTGAGGTCAAGAGTTTGAGACCAGCCTGGCCAACATGGTGAAACCCCCATCTCTACTAAAAATACCAAAAAAAAAAAAAAATTAGCCAGGCGTGGTGGTGGGCACCTGTAGTCCCAGCTACTCAGGCGGCTGAGGCAGGAGAATGGCATGAACCCAGGAGGCGGAGCTTGCAGTGAACTAAGATCGCACCACTGCACTCTAGCCTGGGCAACAGGGCGAGACTCCATCTCAGAAAACAAACAAATAAACAAACAAAAAACTAAGACACACACACGTGAGCCTAGGCTTGTAGAGAGTCAAGATTATTAATATCACTGTCTGCCACCTCCACATTTTGTCTCACTGGAAGGTCTTCAGGTGCAATAACATGCATGGAGCTGTCATCTCCTATGATAACAATATCTTCTTCTGGAATCCCTTCGAAGGACCTGCCTGAGGTTGTTTTACAGTAAACTACTTTTTTATAATTACTCTAAAATAGTGATAAAAAGTCAGTGAAGTAGGTTTATTTACAACAGCATCACCAAAACTGTGAGTAATGTGTTGCACTATAATGATGACAGCTACATCATTAGGTGATTGAAATTTTTCAGCTCCATTAGAGGAGCTAAAAATGGTAGCCTTATGGGACCATTGTTGACCAAGATGTCATCATGCAGTACATGGCTGTATTTTTAAGACAATAAAAACTGATAGAGCTTATTGCCATCAGACCCTCACTAAACAAAGGCATAACTCAGGGTGGCCTCAACAGCCAGAATGGAACTGAGGCTTCCATTCAACGGTCTAAGAACCCAATCCTGTCAACAGTCACCGGAGTGAGCTAGGAAACTGATCCTTTCTCACTTGAGCCTTGAGATGACCCCATCCCCAGGTGACACTTTGATTGTGGCCTATGAGGAAAACCCTGAAACAGTGGATCCAGAGAAGCTACGCCAAATTCTAACCTCCAGAAACTGAGATAATAAATTCGGTTTCAAATTGTCAAGTTTTGGAGTAATTTGTTAAGCAGTAATAGGTACATAGCAATGCAACATTCTTCAAGAATAGTGAAATGGAACCCAAAGGATGGGGCAAAGAGGCAAGAAAAAATGATATGCAAAAAATTAGCAAAAAATGATATGCAAAAATTAGGGTAAATCCAAGCAATGACCAATTAGAAAATAATGACAACTACTATATTCTCATCAGAGGATTTTTTTAAAAAGCAAGATAGAACTATATTACTGGACCCACATTCATGTGGAACAGGAACGGAGTAACAAGAGCTCATGAGTGTTATTGGCAAGACGCTTTCTCCCTTTCCTCCTTTTAATAATGGAATACCATGAATTCTAGTGGAGCACATGGCTTACCAGACGGAGACCATCTTTCCCAGCTTCTGCTACAGATAGGTGTGTTCCTATAGCAAAGTTTTTGCTAATGGGATGCAAGTAGAAGTGATGAATGCAACCAGATAACCATTTAACAAGAAAGCTACTTGTTTTCCTCTCAATTGTCTTTTCCATTGGCTAGAAAATGACAACTGGAGTGATCACATGAGATCCGAAAATGAAAGCTAAACAAGATGGCAGAGCCAGTCCACCAGCCTGGGTCTTTGCATGACCTCATGCAGCAGAGCCAGCCACCGCTGTGGAAGGCACAGTGCCCAAGCCCCAGCCTATTCTGAACGGTTGCATGGGAGAGAATAAACATTTCTCCTAGTTAAGATACTTATTTTAAAGTCTCCTTGTTACAGCAGTTCAGTGTCTATCCTGAAAAAGACATCATTTGAACTCCAAAAGAAAGAAGAAAAGGAGGGAAAAACATCATAGGAAAAGCACATATTTTAAAAAGCATGACATGAAAGGTTGAAAATAAGGCCAAATATATCAAAAGTAAGTAGGTTAAATGCACCAATGAAAAAGCTGATTTTCATTTAGGCTGAAAAAAATCTGACTCTACCACATTTAGGAAAGACATATCAAAAATATAAAGGCACAGAAAGGTTGAATATCAAATAATAGAAAAAAAAATACTAGGTAAATCCAATGAAAATAAAGCTAGTTTGCTATATTGCTGTCTGATTAAATGGACTTTCAAGGAGAAAATGCGTTATAAAGGATAAATGTGTTACTATGTAATGGTAAACATCTAAACTAACCTGGAATATATAGCAACTCTAAGCTTGCAATTATTTAATCTGTGTGTGTGTGTGTGTGTGTGTGTATGTACACATATATATGACAGAATTACACGGAAAAACAGACAAATATACAATCACATTCGGAGATTTTTTGACATACCACTCTCTGTAACAGATCAAACATTAAGTAAGGATGTAGAAAACTTGACACATATATTAACCTTTACTTTACAAATAATCCAATTCCCCAGTAAACATAGAGGGAACACTTATAAAAATGGGCAATGTACTGGGTAATAAACAAAGTTTCAGTAAGTCTCAAAAAATTGGTATCATAGCGACCACAACGTAGTTGAAATAAGCTAGAGTAAAGGCTATTTACCCACCTCCATTCTAAAATGTAAGTACTTCAGAAAATGGATAGAAACTTCCCAAATGGATTTATATGTGGGCTAACTACCCCTGAGCTCTGTAGAGCGTTCTGGTATTTTAAGGTTGGCGTATTATGTTTTCAGTACTATCTTGCACTGCAGCATGGAAACATGGATTAGTAGCTCTTAATTCATACTCTCATTATTAATTAATAAAAGTGAACTGCAGAATGTTATTTAAGTTTTAAGTCAGAAAAAATAGCCGGGCGCAGTAGCTCACACCTGTAATCCCAGCACTTTGGGAGGCTGAGGTAGGCAGATCACAGGTCAGGAGTTCAAGACCAGCCTGGCCAACATGGCAAAACCCTGTCTCTACCAAAAATACAAAAATTAACCGGGCATGGTGGCAGGCACCTGTAATCCCAGCTACTCAGGAGGCTGAGGCAGGAGAATGGCTTGAACCTGGGACGTGGAGGTTGCAGGGAGCCAAGATCCTGCCATTGCACTCCAGCCTGGGTGACAAGAGCAAGATTCTTGTCTCAAAAAAAAAAAAAAAGGTCTGAAACTTCTTTAACTCTACAATTTTAGAAATGTAGTATAGGCCGTGTGGGGGTGTGTGTGTGTGTGTGTGTGTATTTATTTATTTATTTATTTATTTTTGAGACAGAGTTTCGCTCTTGTCACCCAGGCTGGAGTGCAATGGCATGATCTTGGCTCATTGCAACCTCCGCCCCCTGGGTTCAAGTGATTCTCCTGCCTCAGCCTCCCTAGTAGTTGGGATGACAGGCATACGCCACCACGCCCAGCTAATTTTGTATTTTTAGTAGAGACAGGGTTTCACCACATTGGTCAGGCTGGTCTCAAACTCCTGACGTCAGGTGATCCGCCCCCTTTGGTCTCCCAAAGTGCTGGGATTACAAGTGTGAGCCACCATGCCCGGCCTAGGCTATATTTTTAATTTTGGAAATTTGAGCCAAACCATTTCTTGCCAAGAGTTTCCAAAGATCCAGTTTCACCAGGAGTAAGAAAACCACCCAGTGCATTTGTGCATCTATGTGTGAAAGTCCCAGTTGAAACAGATTTGGCATTGCCCTTCAGTGACAGCAGTGATTTGATTTTCTTGCCCATAGCTCAAAAGTTTTCTTTAGCCTCAGACCTGGACTAAGCCATCTCAAATGTTTATAGAATAACAAATTGGAATATTGTGCATCAAATTCATCTGTGATTCAGATGAATGTGTAGCATGTGGTGCTGTTTATTCCTTCCTGGCATGTTTTCATTTTAATATTTTTAGTATAAAACATGTAATAAGTGGACTTAAGTTTTATGTCCTTGCAAAATATTGCTACTGTGGCGTATTCATTGTCTATTGCTGCTGTAACAAATGTATTATTTTACAGTTCTATAGGTCAGAAATCTGCAACAGGCCTCGCTGGGCTAAAATCAAGGCATCAGGTGGGCTGTACTCCTTTCTGGAGACTCCAGGACAGAATTTGTTTCCTTGCCTTTTCTGGCTTCAAGAGGCTATTTGTGTTCTCAGCTTACTTCCTCTATCTTCAAAGCCAACTAGCTAGTCAAGTCCTCCCCTCACATCTCCCTGACCCTTCTTCTGCCATCGTCTCTCTCTGACCTCAGCAAGAAAGCTTCTCTGCTTTTAAAGGCTTGTGATTAATTTGGGCCCAGGCTGATAATCCAAGATAATCTCCCATCTCAAGGTCCCTACCCTGAATCACATCTGTGAAATCCCTTTAGCCATGTTAAGTAGCATATTCACAAATTTCAAGGATTAGGGCATGGACATATATGGAGACCATTATTTTGCCTCCAGTACATCAAACAAGTTCAGCATTGACACTAACCACGAGAGAGTCCTTTCTAAGGACAGAATTGTAACACAAATATAAACAATTGTGTATTTGTTCATTTTTCCACTTTCCAGGCTTTTTCTGACACCTGTGCATTAATTAAGGTTTCAAGACTTTCTTCAACATACACATTAGAAATAATGTATGTGATGCCTACCATAGGTACTATGTCCAAAGAGTCTGCAGTCATAGGAAAATTTTCACTAACAAAAGAATAAATATAATAATAGCTGCCATGTGTTGAGTGTTTACTGTATGCCGTGCATTCTTCTAGATGCTTTACATGTTTTGATTTAATTTTTTTTTTTTTTTTTTGAGACAGTTTCGCTTTTGTTACCCAGGCTGGAGTGCAATGGCACAATCTCAGCTCACCACAACCTCTGCCTCCCAGGTTCAAGCGATTCTCCTGCCTCAGACTCCCAAGTTGCTGGGATTACAGGCATGCGTCACCATGCCCGGCTAATTTTGTATTTTTAGTAGAGACAGGGTTTATCTATGTTGGTCAGGCTGGTCTCGAACTCCTGACCTCAGGTGATCTGCCCACCTCAGTCTTCCAAAGTGCTGGGATTACAGGTGTGAGCCACCATGCCTGGCTGTTTTGACTTATTTAATCTTCACCAAAAACCCTATGAGGTGGGGATCAGCATCCTTAAAATTTTACTGATGAGTAAACTGAAGCACAGTGTATATTTAAAGTAAATGAGGTTTGGGGTGTTACCAAAAGAAATGATATTAGACAGCCTTTGGTATAGTAGTTTTTATAACATGTAACCACAGCAGATATAGTACATATTTTATATAGCATTCAACTCCTTAAAATTGATTTATTTAACTTAGAATTAAGAGGACAATAGAATGGAATGTACACATTTCCATTTCTTTTAATCTGAAAGAAATGCTTCTGCTGGTGTGTGCGTGTGGAGAGAGAGAAAGAGAAAGAGAAACGGGGAGAGAGGGAGTTTAATTAACTTGATATAAAACAAAATTTCCTCCAGCTCTGTTTCTCATCTTGTTTCTGCCATTCTGCTCAAAACACCAGATATGTGTAATGTCACCTTTGGAGTTTATTAACATGCAGTTATTAATTTGGAGTTACTAATACAAAGGATGGATAAGAGCCCAACAATAAAGAAACTCCAGTTAACAGTGCTGGGAGAGTTAACAGTTCAAGGCCAGTGCTCACGAATGCACCATTTCATCTCTCTGGTTTAAGATTGAGTAATTTAAGATTGAGCAATCGCCAAGCTTCCTTGAACTTGGCCGACAATATGCTTTGGATTACAAAGTAATATTTTGCTTTCAATGCCAATTGTTATTTACAAGAGGTTTTAAATATTAACTGTGAAGCTTCCTATTTGGGGGACACTTTGAAGAATCTATTTCTGTCAAAACTCACCTTAAATTTCAACTTCTCTTTCTTTAAAAGCTCTTCATGCAAATTAAAATCGCTCTGCATATCATTTTTCCTATCAGATTAGTTAAAAATCCAACATTTGAACACATTGTGTTGATGAGGCTGTTGGAAAACAGGTGCGCTGATATATTGCTAGTTGTGCAAAGTAGTCTGAATTTTGTTGAGAGCAATATGACATTTTTATAATGCACAATTTAATTTACTCTTTAACCTAGGAATCTGACTTCTGGGAATTTATTCTACAGATCCACCTGTACATAATACAAAATGATGTCTGCACAGTGTTATTTATTTGCAGCATTTTCTGCAACAGCAAAATGTTAGAAACAAGTGTCCTTCTTTAGAAGATTCATTCAATAAACTATGGTTCTGCCCCACAGTTGAAAAATATGAAGCTGAAAAACAAAATAGAGAGAAGGTGGCTCACTGTGTACTGATGTATGGTAATTTCCAGAATATATTATTAAGTGAAACAAGTAAAATGTCTAACAGGAAAAGGGAGAAAATTAGAAAATTTATATTTATATCTTTTGAACTTGGCATAGAATAACACTGGAAGGATAGATAGGAATAAGATGGGAGCAGGAAAAAGGGTAAACAGGTAAGGTAGGGAGCTGGACTCTTCATTGTGTCACTTGTGATAGTGTTTTAAATTTGGGCAATGTAAATGCATTGTAAATGAAGTGTGAGACCAGTCAGGGGTCTGCATATAAATCAAAACTAAACGCAACAAAATAAGTGAAAGTTTCAAAAGAAAAAAGATTCCTCTTTCTATGTGTCACAGATTTTCCTAAGCATGTTGTATTTTGTAATAATCATGTATATGAACTCATTCAGCAAGGCAGGAGCAAAGGGGGCAAATGCAACAGTCTCTTAATGGAGAAAACTTAAAGGCTGGGTATGGTGGCTCACACCTGCAATCCCAGCACTTTGAGAGTCCCAAGCGGGAGGATCACTTCAGCCCAGGAGGTTGAGATCAGGCTGGGCAACACAGGAAAACCCTGTCTCTACAAAAATTTTTTTAAAATAGCTGAGTGTGGTGACATGAGCCTGTAGTCCCAGGTACTCGAGCGACTGAGGCAGGAGGATCACTTGAGCTGAGGAATTTAAGGCTGCAGTGAGCCATGGTCATGCCACTGCACACCAGTCTGGGCAACAGAGCAAGAGCCTATCTCAAAAACTTAGAGCCAGCATGTGAGAAAAAACTAGATTTAGGAGATCACAAAATGATATATTTCCTAGCTAGAAGGTTCTAAATGATACTTTGTCATTTTTATAGATTAAGAAACCTGAAGCCCAAATGTTAAATGACTTACCATATTTACTCAGCTAATTTATGGAGAACAAGAGTAGAATCTCAGGACCCTTGATTAATGATCTCAGTGTTTATGTTGTTATACCTTATTGACGCTCTATATATTAACGAATAATAAATCACTCAAATGAGGTAAAAATAACATGTGTAAACTCTTTCAGCATTTTAACAGACATTATCTATTTTGACTATCATAGTATTATGATGATAAGGTAGTTGTCTTAGTCCCTTTTGTGTTGCTATAACAGAATACCTGAAGCTGGATAATTTATAAAGAAAGGTTTATTTGGTTCATGGCTCTGTAGACTGAGAAGTTCAAGGGGTGCGGCTTCAGCATCTGCTTGGCTTCTGGTGAGGGCTTTTGTGCTGGGTCATAACATAGGGAGAGGTCAAGAGGGAAGCAGACACGTGTGAGGATGCAAAACACTAGAGGCAACCTCACTTTTATAACAACCTGCTCTGGCAAGAACTAATCTATTCCTGTAAGAACTAATCCAGGGGAGGCCGGGCACGGTGGCTCAGACCAGTAATCCCAACACTTAGGGAGACTGAGGCAGGTGGATCACTTGAGCTCAGGAGTTGGAGACCAGCCTGGGCAACATGGTAAAACCCCATCTCTACTAAAAATACAAAAAATTAGCCGAGCGTGATGGCTTGTGCCTGTAGGCACAGCTATTTGGGAGGCTAAGGCAGGAGAGTCGCTTGAACCCAAGAAGTGGAGGTTGCAATGAGTCTAGATTGTGCCACTGCACTTCAGCCTGGGCAACAAGAGCGAGACTCTGTCTCAGAAAAGAAACAAACAAACAAAAAACGGAACTAATCCAGGGGAGGCACAGCAAGATGGTGAAATATAATGGAAGGCTCCACTGATTGTCCCCCATGCAAGAACACCAGTTTAACAACCATCTACGCAGGAAAAGCATGTTCATAAGAGCCAAAAATCAGGTGATCCCTCATAGTCCCTGGTTTTAACTATTCTGGGATTCACTCAAGACAGTGGCAGAAATATTAAAGGGAAATATTAGGGAAAGTTATAGGAAATAGTCACAAACCTTTTGGAAGGCCAAAAGGTTACATAGCTTGTAATAATTGAACAGGCTGAAGGCAGCCGGTTCTTACCTTAGAGCATTAGGTCATAGGGTAAATACTAGGGGCAATAGAGGCTTCCCCAGTTAAGTCTGTTTACCCTACCTCCATTAACCAACCTTTTACCCAGATGGTCCTCTCACGGGGGAGGTCGACCAGGGATATTGCCCCCTAATGGTTATTTACTTTAGACCGATGGGTACCTGAACTTTAATCATTCATGGAACTATGTTCTTAACCATGTTAATTACCCTCAAGTGTGTTTACTCAAAGCGTTTGTTGTTAATTCCATACTCAATAAATGCTTTCAGTGTGAGCTGCTCACAGTGTGAGCTGCTCAGGTTCAGCTGCAGCGACAAGCCTCTCGGTGTGCAGGCAGTCGGACGCTCAGCAGGACTGGCAAAACAGAGTATGTGTGTGTGACAGTACGTTTTATTCATCTGTCTTTTGGGTCAGGGTCTGCGGGCAGACCCCTGCAGCTAATGCCCTCTTGTGAGGAGCAATACCTCAATTGGTATGAGGCACAATACCACAACTGGTGCCCCATGTGAGGAGCGCTACCTCAACTGGTACCCTCTTGGGAGAAGCAATACCTCAACTGGTGCCCTCTTGTGAGGAAGTGTGAGACCAGTCAGGGGTCTGCAGAAACAGACTCCCCACAGTTGGAGCCCCTTGTGAGGAAAGCTGCAAAGGAAGTGTGAGGACCACCCTCATGAGGAAAGCTGTGAAGGAAGTGTGCAGGAAATGTGACGGACCCCCCAGGAAAACGAAGGTGAAAAACGGAACCACGCAGTCAGGTCAGTGAGTAATCAGTAAGTCATTGGTGCCTACTTGAGATTACCAAGTTCTGGGGGAAGTTTGTTCAAGTGGAGTTTTATCATGGGACAACAGTTACCAGCTCAACACAAACAGTATATAGAAGTGTTAAAACAATTGCTTAAGGCTAGCAGAGCATCAGTTTCACAGGCTCAATTAAGGGACCTAATCACCCATGCTAGACAAACTGTTGTAGTGCAAACTGTTGTGATCCCAAGCCCATGGTTTCCAGAGGAAGAAATGCTAGACATAGAACTCTGGGAACAAATGGGGAGAAATCTTAAACAACATCATGTGCAAACGCAGCAGGTCCCAGCAACAGCTTTAACGTTATGGGCTTTAATTAGAGCAACCCTGACTCAGTTACACACAGAAGAGCCTAAAAAGAGGAAGGAGGAGAAAATGTCACCTGCCATATCACCTCCTCTTCCCGGTCCTAATACTGTGTCCGGAATTGGTTCCTTCTGGTGGGTTCTTGGTCTTGCTGACTTCAAGAATGAAGCCGTGGACCCTCATGGTGAGTGTTAACAGTTCTTAAAGATGGTGTGTCCAGAGTTCCTTCTGATGTTCAGATGTGTCTGGAGTATCTACCTTCTGGTGGGTTCGTGGTCTCGCTGACTTCAGAAGTGAAGCCGCAGACCTTTGCAGTGAGTGTTACAGCTCTTAAAGGTGGCACCTCCGGATTTGTTTCTTCCTCTTGGTGGGTTCATGGTCTCGCTGACTTCAGGAGTGAAGCTGCAGACCTTCGGTGAGTGTTACAGCTCATAAAGGTAGTGCAGACTCAAAGAGTGAGAAGCAGCAAGATTTATCGTGAAGAGCAAAAGAACAAAGCTTCCACAGCTTGGAAGGGGACTAGAGTGGGTTGCGGCTGCTGGTGCTGGTGGCCAGCTTTTATTCCCATATTTGGGCCCACCCACGTCCTGCTGATTGGTACATTTTACAGAATGCCAATTGGTCCATTTTACAGAGTGCTGATTGGTGCGTTTACAAACCTTTAGCTAGACACAGAGCACTGATTGGTGCATTTACAATCCTCCAGCTAGACACAAAAGTTCTGCAAATCCCCAACCGACCCAGAAGCCCAGCTGGCTTCACCTCTCAATCTCCCCTCTAAACAGGACACCCCAACTGCTGTGGGGAATTGGGCGATGACCACTCTAGCCACTTCCTGCTGGATAGGGGTGAAGAAGGGGCCCTGCAGTTGTAGTGACCTCCAGAGGGGAATTCTCTAGGCCAGTGAAAGGGCAAGTGGGTCAGTCCAGGTTCCTTGGTAGACATTTTTAGTTGAGCCCTTTTGGGGTTCCATTTGTAAGATCATCAGTAGCTTGATGGCCTTGATCCTAGAAGAAACAAATTTGATAAGGAGGTTAAAAATACAGGGCCCGAATGTGAGTAATAGCAAGATGGCTGCCACGGGACTTAGAAAGGGGAGAAGCCATGTTGCCCAACTCCAGAGACTGGTATAAGAGTTTGAAAGGCGTTGTCTGATTTCAGAAGCCTTTTCCTGTAAATGCCAGGCAGCATCTCATACTATCCCTGACAAGTCAGTGTAAAAACAACACTCTTCCCCTAAGAAGGTGCAGAGTTCTCCTTTCTCAGCAGTGAGGAAGTCTAGGCCTTGGCGGTTTTGGAGAGTCACTGCTGCCAAAGAGTCTACTCGGGATTGTAGAGTAAGGATAGATTCTGTTATCTCTTGCAAACTGTCTGAGAAATCCTCTGAGAGTGTGGGTAGCAGGATAATGAAGTAGATAAACTGGCTATTCCAGTTCCTGTAGCAGTAGCCATTCCTAACCCGGTAAGTAGGGGTATTAGTTGTATGGCTCTGCGCTGATGGACTTGAGCTTTGAGGGGCACTGATAGGGTCTGATTTCCTGGGGCAATGTTAATGTTGGGACTTAGAAAGACTAAGGTGCAGGCGCCTGTCCAGTTAGTGGGGAGGCAGATGTAGGTCGACATTCCACATAAGAAGAATACACCTTGGCTGGGTAGACAGAACTGGTTATGTATGTTAGAAAGGTGTGTGAGTTTGTTGTTTTCATTTCCCATACTCCTAGAGTACTTGCCAAGGTAGCTCTGGTGAGTGGCTGGAAAGGGGTGTTGGGAGCAAACTGAGTGGCTCCCTGTGTTCTATTTTCCCATTGGAGAAAAAACAGTTTTCTATCTACTAGGAACCATTCGAGAGTGATTGAAAGAGGAGATGAGAAGGCATTCACTAGTGGTGGGGGCGCTGCTGCAGGGGGTCCAGGGGTGAATGGTCACGCAGGGAGTATGTTTGCCATTACAAAATCTGGACTGTTTGTTAAGCAGGCAGGAGGTGATGATTTTGGGGGGCCCTGAGAAGTGGACAAGCCATCTAAATGGAGTTATTTCTGTGATCAGTTGGGGCTTGAAGTTGTAGTGTGTAATTACACTGACGCGGTAGTAGGTGCCCCAGGGGCAGACCTGATAACAGGTTGCGTTGGATGCATAAAGGGGCTTGGAAAGTTAAGACGGTATTCGTAGTTACAGGGCCATGTATGGGCTTTTCATTGCTTGTGCAATAGGTGAGATTGCAAATGTAAGGACATAAAAGTTGGATTGCACGTCCTGTTAGAGTATTCTTGGTCCTGTCAGAGACGGGGAAGTCGGCTAATGATTGCATATTTAGAAGTCGGAAAGGTTCTTTTCTTTCATAATGAGGGTGGTAGGTTAAGTTGGTAAAGACCCAGGTATTTCCAGGAATGGGAGTGGCAGCGTAAGCAGAGGTTGATAGAGAGATAAAAAGCCTACAGTCATTTGCCAGGGAAGGATTGGTTTTAAGTACTTTCCACTGACTGGCTTCGGGTATAAGTACCTTTCCTTCTTCTGTCATTAACCACCCAAGGGGAGAAAACTATGCCCCCATGAAAGTCCCCATTCTGTTTCAGTTGGGGAATACTGGGGCTTAATCTCTTGGAGGGGGTTGTTCCATACCAAGGGTCCTTCCATAGGTACTTCTAATGGGAGGTTCTGCCTGGCAGCAACTTTGGCCTCAACATCTGCCCAACAGTTTCCTTCTGCTTTTTTCCCTTCACCTTTCTGATGGCTTTGGCAGTGTGTCTGCCACCTCCTTGGGTTTTTGCACTGTGTGCAATAAGTCCATAATTTCCTTGTGGTATTTAATGGGTGTTCCCCCAGAGGTTAGGAACTCCTTTTCTTTCCATACTGCAGCATGGGTATGTAGGATTAAATAAGCAACTTGCTATCTGTATACACATTTATTATTTTTCCTTTTCCCATTTCTAAGGCTCAGGTAAGTGCCACTAGTTCTGCTAACTGGGCGCTAGTCCCTGGGGTAAGAGGCTTACTTTCAAGTACAGTTACATCACCAACGATGGCATAACCTGCCTTTCGTATCCCATTTTCCACAAATGAACTTCCATCCGTATATAGGTTAATGTCAGGATTAGCTAAGGGGACTTCTAAGAGATCATCTCGGGTGGCATAAGTCTGGACTATAATTTGTTGGCAGTCATGCTTGATTGGTTCCCCATCCTCTGGGAGAAAAGTGGCAGTATTGAGGGCTACACACGTACGTATTTGAAGCACTGGTCCCTCAAGGAGTAGTGCCTGGTATCTAAGTAGGCAGTTGTCTGATAGCCATAAACTTCCTTTGGCACTTAGTATGCCATTTGCATCAATGAGTAGTCCAGACAGTGAGATCCTTTCCTTGTATTATTTTGATAGCCTCTGACAGTAAGACAGCCACTGCCGCAACTACCTTTAAACAGTGAGGACAGCCTTTTGCTACTACATCAGTTTCTTTACTTAGGTATGCCACTGGTTTTGGGGTTGTTCCACGAGTGTGAGTAAGGACTCCAAGAGCTATCCCTGCTCTCTCTGTGATGTATACAGAGAAGTTTTGGCCTGTGGGAAGGCTTAAAGCTGGAGCTTGTACTAGTGCCTGCTTTAAGGTTTTGAAGGCTGTTTCTGCCCCTGGTTCCCATTCTACTATTTAAGTATTTGCCCCCTGGGTCTCCTTGATTACAGTATAGAGGAGCCTGGCTATCTCACTGTATCTGGGGATTCATAGTTGTCAAAAGCTGGTGATTCCAAGGAACGCCTGCAACTCTTTTAATGTCTTAGGGCGAGGATAAGTATAGGCTGTATTTGTTCCTTTCTGAAGGTCCTGGTCCCTCTGGCTAAGATTAGCCATAGATATTTGACCTGCTGTAGGCAAAGCTGGGCCTTGTACCCTTGATTAGCTAGAAAGTTCAAGAGATCTAGAATAGCCTGCTGGCATGAGGCTTCTGAACTGGTAGCCAAAAGTAAATCATCCACATACTGAAGGACCAGAGTGCCTGGACTTGAGAAGTGGCCTAGATCTTGGGCCAGTGCCTGACCAAACCGATGAGGGCTATCCCTAAACCCTTGAGGCCAGACCGTCCACGTAAGTTGGGACATGTGGTCTGTGGGATCCTCAAAGGCAAAGAGAAACTGGGAGTCAGAGTGCAGGGGAATACAGAAGAAGGCATCCTTGAAGTCCAAAAGAGTGAACCATTCTGCTTCCTCTGGTATTTGAGAGAGCCAGGTATAGGGGTTTGGTACAACTGGATATAGAGGAATTACTGCCTTATTGATGAGTCTAAGATCTTGCACTAGTCTCCACTGACCATTTGGTTTTTGTACTCCCAGAATTGGGGTGATGCAAGGACTGCTGCATTTACTTACTAAGCCTTGAGCTTTTAAATGTTTAATAATATCCTGTAATCTTTTATGAACTTCAGACTTTGAGGGATATTGCCTTTGATAAGGAAAAGTGGTGGGATCTTTTAGCCTGATTTGGACTGAGCGGGCATTTTTTACCCTTCCAAATTGTCCTTCCAATGCCCAGACTTCAGGGTTGATTCTCTCCTCAAGTAGGGGACAACAAATGGGTAACTTGTTCCCCATATTCATGTAGATAATAGCTCCAGCTTTGGCTAATATATCCCTCCCTAATAAGGGTGTGGGACTTTCAGGCATAACAAGAAAGGCGTGTGAAAAGAGCAAAGTCTCTCAATTACAACTGAGGAGGTGAGAGAAATACCTGGTTACAAGCTGTTCTAGGATTCCTTGGTTTTTAACAGACCTTGAGGACAGTCATCCAGGACAGAAGATTAATACTGAGAAGGCCGCGCCAGTGTCCAGGAGGAAGTCAGTTTCCTGGCCCTCAATGGTTAAACATACCCGGGGCTCAGTGAGGGTGATGACATGAGCTGGCACTTGCCCTACACACCCTCAGTCCTGTTGTTGGATCATCTGGTTGGGGGCTTCTGGCCTAGAGAACCACTGCAGTCTGGGGCAGTGTGCCTTCCAGTGATTGCCTCGGCACAGTGGACATGGACGAGGGGGCAGTTTCTCATTGGACAATCTTTTTTAAAGTGTCCTTGTAAACCACACTGATAACAAGCCCTACAGGGTGATTGGCCTGCTCCATTTTCTGTCCTCTCTGAACCACCAAGGTTTGTTTGAGGGCCATGACTAAGGCCACAGCCTTTCTCTGATCTTGCTTTTCCTTTTGGGCCTGTTCCTCTTGGTCCCTATTATAGAACACTGAGGTTGCCAGGTTTAATAATGCCTCCAGATTTTGTTCAGGGCCCAGGGCTCCCTTTTGGAGCTTTCTCCTGATATCTGCGGCTGATTGGGTAATAAACTTATCTTTTAGGATCAATTGACCCTCGAGTGAGTCAGGTGACAGGGGAGTATATTTTCTTAAGGCCTCCCATAGCTGCTCAAGGAAGGCAGAAGGATTTTCTTCCTTTCCCTGAGTTATGGTGGACATCATTGAATAATTCATGGACTTTTTCCTAATTCTCTTCTAGAACACAGGTCAATGGATGTTTACAACTCCAGTCCCCATGATCTGAGTCAAGGTCCCAGTGGGGATCCATACTGGGCATGGCTTGCTGACTGGTAGGAATTTGTCCCTTTCTTCGACTTTCATTCTATCATTTACTTGACTAAGATATCTCCAAACTCTCAGGCTGCAGCTAAAGCCACATTCTTTTTATTAAAGGCCAGGGTTTGATCTAACAATAGTATGACATCTCTCCAAGTGAGATCGAAGGTTTGCCCTAGACTCTGTAGGACATCTATGTACCTATCAGGATCATCTGAAAACCTCCCCAGGTCTGCCTTGATCTGCTTTAAATCAGAGCAGGAGACAGGGACATGTATCCGGGTTAGGCCAAATTCCCCTCCCCATACAGCTTGAAGGGGACGTAACCAATAGCCTGGGGGGGTTTATGGTCCTTTGGACATTTCTTTGCTTATTTCCTTCTGTGAAGGGGAGATTAGAGGAGGCTTATCATCAACAGGAAGGAAGCTATAGGGAGGTTAGAATATGGGGGTAAGCTGAGAGGTCTTCCTGTGGGATGTAAATTGCAAGCTTTGCATAGTTGTGTATTCTCCTTCAATGAAAAGAAAGCTTGGATGTAAGGTATTTCACTCTATGTGCCTTCCCTCTTACAGAAAAGTTCAAGCTGCAGGATAGTATTGTAATTTATATGTCCCTCAGGTGGTCATTTTTCCCCATCAGAGAGAGAATATTGGGACCAGGCTGTAGTACAGGAAAAAAATGAGCCACCTCTTTTTCAGGGTTTGCAGGTCAAATTGGTTCCAATGGCTTAGGATGCATTTCAAGGGTGAGCCTATTGATGCCTGAGTGTTTCCCATCTGAAAGACAAAACTGCCTGCAGTTTTGGTTTGTTTGTTTCTCCCCCTGCCCAGGAACATGCAACAGTCCCTGGACCCTGCTGATCAGAATAGTTGCACTCACCAATGCAGCAGCAGAAACACTAGTTTTCTTCCTAGACCACAAGGAGGAACGAGGAATGTCAGATTTTGTGGCCCTTACCAATGCATTCTCGAAAACCTGTTACAGTCCTAAGCATTCTTCTGTTAGTATTGGGACTTTACTCTTGTCCTATAAAGATGTTATGCCCCAAAAATGAAGTGGAGGGCCACACCCTGAGGAAGGGGAGGGATCTCCAGAGTTGGAAGAGTGACGCCTTTTGTCCTCACTTGCATAGGAAAGATATCATTTCTGAAGCTCCCCATATCCTAGCTTCAGGAATAGCTTTTGTTAGGCCTGCTTGTCTGAGGAGGGATCCTGAATTCCAGAGAGTCCCCCCTATGATGGGGCTTTGGGCAAAAATTATGTCTTTCTGATAGGTGAGCCCGGGTGCTAAAAGAAGGAAATAGAGTCCTGGAGTTAATACTATAAATAATTCTTAGAGGAGAAGCTAGAAAACACCAGAGACAGGGAGTGGTTTTTAGAAGTGGGACTAGCCTCGGAGAAGAGAGGTAAGAGAAAGTTTGTCTGACAGGCATTAGGACCCTGACAGGGGAGGGTCAGGATAGATACGATAGATGGGCGAGTCTTGCTTGGGTGACATGACTCTGACTGTTCTGCTCATGGCCGCAGGGTCAACCAGCTTGTTGTCGGAACCCTGGAGCTGAATGGCTTTCCTCTCTGTTGACCCTCGTCTCAGCCCGGAAGTTTAGGAAAAGTGGAAGCTGGTTCCAGGCAAACCAACGCTCTTGACTCCGAAGAGTCGGGGGTTGTTAGAGAGCCCTTTCTCAGAAAACCTGACTCCTGTGTCTTTAGTCTGGTGACCCCGCTAGTTGCCTTTAATTGACCAACAGATACCCGGTATTTAGCCCCCAAATTCTAAGGAAAAATAGGACAGAATAGCAAGTGAAAGGGGTCCAGTGGTACTCACCACTTGGTGATAGTCCCTTTGTGGTTGCCAAAATGTGTCTGGAATTGGTTCCTTCTGGTGGGTTCTTGGTCTCACTGACTTCAAGAATGAAGCCGTGGACCCTCACGGTGAGTGTTACAGTTCTTAAAGATGGTGTGTCCAGAGTTTGTTCCTTCTGATGTTCAGATGTGTCTGGAGTTTCTTCCTTCTGGTGGGTTCGTGGTCTCATTGACTTCAGACGTGAAGCTGCAGACCTTCGCAGTGAGTGTTACAGCTCTTAAAGGTGGTGCATCCAGAGTTGCTTCTTCCTCCTGGTGGGTTCATGGTCTCACTGACTTAAGTAGTGAAGCCACAGACCTTCACGTGAGTGTTAAGCTCATAAAAGTAGTGCGGACCTGAAGAGTGAGCAGCAGCAAGATTTATTGTGAAGAGCAAAACAAAGCTTCCACAGCTTGGAAGGGGACTGGAGCGGGTTGCCACTGCTGGTGCTGGTGGTCAGATTTTATTCCCTTATTTGGCCCCACCCATGTCCTGCTGATTGGTCCATTTTACAGAGTGCCAATTGGTCCATTTTACAGAGAACTGATTGGTCCATTTTTACAGAGTGCTGATTGGTGTGTTTACAAACTTTTTGCTAGACACAGAGTGCTGATTGGTGTGTTTTTGCAGAGTGCTGATTGGTGCGTTTACAAAACTTTAGCTAGACACAGAGCACTGATTGGTGCATTTACAATCCTCTAGCTAGACACAAAAGTTCTCCAAGTCCCCAACCGACCCAGAAGCCCAGCTGGCTTCACCTCTCAATATCACCAGGCCGAAATAACAAAGAGGAAACGTAGGTTTTACCTGAGCCTCCTCCTCCAATAGATAAGAAAAAAGACAGAGAGTACACTATAGCTATCAGTCCCTGTCTTACACAGGCAGCATTAGAAGGCGAGCCCTTAGCCTGCCCAGTGATGCAAAATTGGCAAGGCAATCAGTTACATAAAGAAATAAGAAAAAGCATTAGAGGCTGGAGTCATGTGACCAAGCGGGCAGCAGACAATGTGGCTTCCACAGACAACACAGGCCCCAGACATTATGCTGAAGAAGCAGAAGGCTAAGCCAGATAATTTATTCATTTTTAATTATCTCACTTTGCCTACTACCTGTACTTGCTACACTCCATTAAGCCCATCTTCTAAATCTGCCTTTTTTCAACCCTGTTATCTGGGCAAACATTCCCTTCTCAGCTTCTAACAACGCAACTGCTTGGCTGGAAGGAGTTAACATACCCCTGGTGGGGTTCCTTACTAACAGCACTCATCAAACTAAGATGCCATATAATACTACAGGTCACTCTTTGACTAGAAAAGAATGTTGCTAATTGTACTCGTAATTGTCTTTTGTTACTTGCTAATTCTAGGATGCAAAACCAGAATAAGAGCAGTGACCACCTCGCCTGACAAACCTACAGCTGCACATATCTGCGCTCTGCAATCAAAAAGTCCTAACACAGAAAACAAAAAAGGGGGAGATGTTGGAATTCACTCAGGATGGTGGCAGAATTATTAAAAGGAAATATTAGGGAAAGTTATAGGAAATAGTCACAAACCTTTCAGAAGGATGAAATATTACATAACTTGTAATAATTGAACAGGCTGAAGGCAGCCGGTTCTTACCTCAGAGTATTAGGTCATAGGGTAAATACTAGGGACAATAGAGCCTTCCCCAGTTAAGTCTGTTTACCCTACCTCCATTAACCAACCTTTTAGCCAGATGGCCCTGGGGCCGGGGGGGGGGGGGGGGGGGGGAGGTCGACCAGGGATATTGCCCCCTAATGGTATTTACTTTAGACCGCAGTACCTGAGCTTTAATCATTCATGGAACTACTCTCTTCACCATGTTAATTACCCTCAAGTGTGTTTACTCAAAGCTTCTGTTGTTAATTCTATACTAAATAAATGCCTGGAGCGCAAGTCGCTCAGGGCCTGCCGCGGTGACAAGCCTCTCTTGATGTGTAGGCAGTCGGACACTCAGCAGGACTGGCAAAACAGAATATCTGTGTGTCAGTGTACGTTTTATTCATCCGTCCTTTGGATCAGGGTCTGCGGGCAGACCCCTGCAGCTAATGCCCTCTTGTGAGGAGCAATACCTCAATTGGTGCCCCGTGTGAGGAGCAATACCACATAACTACGTATCACTGGAAAGGGACTGAGGAGATGGAGAAAACAGTCTTGAATGACCGACATCACCCCTATCTCTGGCAGCAGCAGTATACTGCTGAGAGCCTCTCTGGGCACTGGAGGAAGGCAAACATAACAATTGTGAGGCATTGAACTCAGTGCTGTCCTGTTAGAGCAGAAAGGAAAACCAGACTAAACTCAGCTGATGCCCACCCATGAAGGGAGCTTTTAAACCAGCCCCAGCCAGAGGGGAATTGCTGATCCCAATGGTCTGAATTGGAGTTCCTGCAAATCTTGCCACCTAGGGCAAAAGTGCTCTGGGTCTCTAAGTAAACGTGAAAGGCAGCCTAGGCCATAAGGACTGCAACTATTAATATTAGGTGAGTCCTAGGGCTGAACTAGGCCCAGAGACAGTGGGCTATGGGGGGCACATGACCTACTGAGACAGCAGTTGGAGCAGCTAAGGAAGTGCTGGTATCACTCCTCCCCTAACCCCAGGCTATACAGCTCGTTGTTCCAAAAGAGACTCCTATATTCCACTTGAGAAGATGAGAGGCAAGAGTGTGGAGGACTTTGACTTGCATCTTGGGTATCAGCTCAGCAAAAGCAGGATAAAGCCTCACTCAGAGTAGTGAGGCCCCCATTCCATGCCCTAGCTCCTGGATAGTATTTGTAGACACAACCTGAGCCAGAAGGGAGCCCGCTGCCTTGAAGGGAAAGACCCAGTCCTGGCAGCATGCATCACCTGTTAATTAAAGACCCCTTGGGCCCTGAACAACCAGCAGCAACACCCAGGTACTACACAGAGGACCTTGGGTGAACCTCTGAGACTCGCTGGCTTCAGGTGAGACTCAGCACATTACCAGCCGTGGTGGTTATGGGTCAAAATTTCTGCTTGAGAAAAGCAGAGGGAAAAGTACAGGGGACTCTGTCTTGCACCTTAGGTACCAGCATAGCATAGCCACAGGGGAGTAGAGGACCCAGTGGGCTCTTGGGGTCCTCAATTTCTGGATTTGACTCTCCAACACCATCTCTGGACCTGTTCTGAGCCAGAGGGGAGCCCATGCCCTGAAGGGTGAGTTACAGGCCAGGAAGCATTCACCACAAGCTAACTTAAGAGCCCTTGGGCCTTAAGGGAACTTTGGCAGTAGTTTGGCAGAACTCCCCATGGCCTGTAGTAGCAGTGGGATGGGGTGAGGCTACTGTGCCTTTGGAAAGGCGAGGGAAGAGTGGGAAGGACTGCATCTTGTGGTGTGACTGCCAGCTCAGCCACAATACCAGAAGAACACCAGGTAGACTTCTGAGGTTTTTTATTTTAGCCCCTGACTACCAGACAATTGCACCTCTGGACTTACCCAAGACCTAGGGGAACTCGCTGCCCTAAAGGGAAGGACACAGGCTTGGCTGCCTTTGCCACCTGGTGATTATAGATCCCCAGGGCCTTGAGTAAACATAGACAGTATCCAGGGAGTAGTTATAGCAGTCCATGGACAGGACCCAGTGCTGTACTAGCTTTAGGTCTGACCCAGTACAGTCATAGTGGTGGTGGCCACAGGGGTGGCTGTGTCACTCCACCCCCAACTTTAGATGTCTCAGAATAGAAATAGAGACTCTTTGTTTGGGAGAAAGTAAGAAAGAAGAGTCTCTGCCTGGTAATCCAGAGAATTCTCCTGGAAGTTGTCCAAGACTATCAAGGTGGTACCTCTACGAGCCTGCAAGGAAAATAATGTGACTGAGCCTAGAGTGCCCCCTAAAGTATATACACCTTAGATCACAACTCCCAAGTCCTTTCAAATATCTGGAAAGCCTTCTCAAAGAAGGACAGGTACAAACAAGCCCAGATAATGAAGACTACAATAAATACCAAACCCTTAAATGCCCAGATACTGAAGAACATCTACTAGCATCAACACCATTCAGGAAAATATGACCTTCCCAAATGAAATAAATAAGCCACCAGGGACTAATCCCAGAGAAACAAAGATATGTGACCTTTTTGACAGATAATTCAAAATAGCTATGTTGAAGAAAATCAAAGAAATTCAAGATAACACAGAGAAGTAATTCAGAATTATATCAGATACATTTAACAAAGAAATTGAAATAATTTTTAAAAATCAAGCAGAAATTCTGAAGTTGAAAAATGCAATTGGCATATGAAATAATTCATCAGAGTCTTTTAATAGCAGAATTGATCAAGCAGAAGAAAGAATTAGTGAGCTTGAAGACAGGCTATTTGAAAATACACAGAGGAGACAAAAGAAAAAAGAACTAAAAAAAAAAAAAAAAAATGAGGGCCAGGCACGGTGGCTTATGCCTGTTTTCCCAGCACTTTGGGAGGCGGAGGCAGGCAGATCACATGAGGTCAGGAGTTCAAGACCAGCCTGGCCAACATGGTGAAACCATGTCTCTACTAAAAATACAAAAATTATCTAGGCCTGATGGTTCATGCCTGTAATCCCAGCTACTCAGGAGGCTGAGGCAGGATAATTGTTTGAACCCAGGCAGTGGAGGTTGTAGTAAACCGAGATCATGCCACTGCACTCCAACCTGTGTGACAGAGTGAGACACTGTCTCAAAATTAAAAAAAGAAAGAAAAAAAAGAAGCATGCATACAGGATGTAGAAAACAGCCTCAAAAGCAAATCCAAGAGTTATTGGCCTTAAAGAGGAGTTAGAGAAAGAGATAGGGGTAGAAAGTTTATTCAAGGGGATAATATCAGACAATTTCCCAAACCCAGAGAAAGATATCAATATCCAAATACAAGAAGACTTTAGAAACCAAGCATATTTAACCCAAAGAAGACTACCTCAAGGCATTTAATAACAAAACTCCCAAAGATCAAGGATAAAGAAGGAATCCTAAAAGCAGCAAGAGAAAAGTAAAAAACATACAATAGAGCTCCAATACATCTGGCAGCAGACTTCTCAGTGAAAACCTTACAGGCCAGAAGAGAGTAGCATTACATAAAATGCTGAAGGAAAAAACTTTTACCCTAGAATAGTATACCCAGCAAAAATATCCTTCAAACATGAGGGAGAAATAAAGACTTTCCCTGACAAACAAAATTTGAGGGATTTTATCAACACCAGACCTGTCTTACAAGAAATGCTAAGAAGAGTACTTCTATCAGAAACAAAAGGACATTAGTGAGCAATAAGCAATCACCTGAAGGTACAAAACTTACTAGTGATAGTAAGTAAACAGAAAAACACAGATGGTTATAACACTGTAACTGTGGTTTGTAAACTACTGTTATCCTAAGCAGAAAAATTAAATGATAAACCAATCAAAAGTAATAACTACAACAACCTTTCAAGACATAGACAGCACAATACAATACGATATAAATAGAAACAAAAAAAGTTAAAAAGCAGGGGGATAAAGTTAAGGTGTAGAATTTTTATTTTGCTTTTGTTTGTTTGTTGGTGTTATGCAAACAGTGTTAAGTTGTTATCATTGTAACAACTGTGTTAAAGTATTATTTTTAACTAAATAATGGGTTCAAAGATAGTATTTGCTAATCTCATAATAACCTCAAACCGAAAAACAATAAATACACAAAAAATAAAAAGCAATAAGCTAAACATATCACCAAAGAAAATCACCTTTACTGAAGGAAGACAGGAAGGAAAGAAAGAAGAGAAGACCACAAAACAACCAGAAAACAAACAACAAAATGGCAGGAGTAAGTCCTTATCAGTAATAACACTGAATGTAAATGGACTAAGCCGTCCATCAAAAGATATAGACTGACTAAATGGATGAAAAAAAATTGATCTGTTGCCTACAAGATACACACTTCACCTATAAAGAGAAATAAACTGAAAATAAAGGGATGGAAAAAGATACTCCATTTTAATGGAAACCCAAAATAAGGCAGGAGTAGTCATATCAGACAAAAATAGATTTCAAGAAAAAAAAATAAGAAAAAACGAAGAAGGTCACTATATAATGATAAAAGGGTCAATTCAGCAAGAGGTTATAATTTTAAATATATATGCACCCCACACTGGAGCACCCAGATATACAAAGGAAATATTATTAGAGCTAAAGAGAGAGACAGGCCCTAATACCATAATAGCTGGAGACTTCAACATCCCAATTTCAGTATTGGACATGTCTTCCACACAGAAAATCAACAATCAGTGTTTGATTTTCTGTTGAAAATTAACATTGTACTTAATTTGCACTGTAGACCAAATGGACTTAATAGATATTTACAGGACATTTCATCCAATGGCTGCAGAATACACAATATTTTCCTTAGCACATGGATCATTCTCAAGAATAAATGATATGGTAGGTCGCAAAACAAGTTTTAAAACATTCTAAAAAATGAAATAATATCAAGCATCTTCTCTGACCACAATAGAATAAAACTAGAAGTCAATAAAAAGAGAAATTTTGGAAGCTATAAAAACACATGGAAATTAAACATTATGCTCCTCAATGACCAGTGGATCAATAAAGAAATTAAGAAGGAAATTGAAAAATTCTTGAAACAAATTATAATGGAAACATGACATATCAAAACCTATGGGATACAGCAAAGGAACTACTAAGAAGGAAATTTAGAGCTATAAATACCTACACCAAAAAAGAAGGCAAACTTCACACAAGATTGGGCACTTTCAGGTGCTATAGCCGTAGACCAAAAAAGAAACTTTAAATAAAAAAATCTAATGATGCATCTTAAAGAATTAGAAAAGCGGCCGGGCATAGTAGCTCATGCCTCTAATCCCAGCACTTTGGGAGGTCAAGGAGAGCAAGTCACGAGGTCAAGAGATCGAGACCATCCTGGCTAACATGGTGAAACCCCATCTCTACTAAAAATACAAAAATTTGCTGGGCCTGGTGGTGGGCATCCGTAGTCCCAGCTACTTGGGAGGCTGAGGCAGGAGAATCGCTTGAACCCGGGAGTCGGAAGTTGCAGAGAGCCGAGATTGCACCACTGCACTCCAGCCTGGCGACAGAGCAAGACTCCGTCCCAAAAAAAAAGATAAAACAAAATTTTTTAAAAAATTAGAAAAGCAAGAGCAACCAAACCCAAAATTAATAGAAGAAAAGAAATAATAAAGGTCAAAGCAAAAATAAATGAATTTGAAATAAAAACAATACAAAAGATCAATGAAACAAAAAGTTGGTTTTTTGAAAAGTTAAAGAAAATTGACAAACTTTTAGCCAAACTAATTTTAAAAAGAGAGAGAAAATCCAAATAAAATCAGAAATGAAAAAGGACACATTATAACCGATACGGCAGAAATTCAAAGGATCATTAGTGGCTACTGTGAGCAACCATATGCCAATTAATTGGAAAATCTAGAAAAAATGGACAGATTCCTAGACACATACGCCTACCAAGATTGAATTAGGAAGGCCAGGAGCGGTAGCTCACGCCAGTAATCCCAGCACTTTGGGAGGCTGAGGCAGGCGGATCACTTGAGTTCAGGAGTTCAGCACCAGCATGGCCAACATGGTGAACCCCTGTCTCTACTAAAAATACAAAAATGATCTAGGCATGGTGGCATGCGCCTGTAGTCCCAGCTACTTAGGAGACTGAGGCAGGAGAGTCGCTCGAACCTGGGAGGTGGAGGTTGCAGTGAGCTGAGATGGCACCGTTGCACTCCAGCCTGGATTACAGAGTGAGACTCTGTCTCAAAAAAATAAATAAATGAAATAAATAAATAAATAAATAAGATTGAACTAGGAAGAAATTCAAAACCTGAACAAATCAATAACAAGTAACAAGATCTAGGCAGTAATAAAAAGTATCCCAGTAAAGGAAAGCCTGGGTCCTGATGGCTCCACTGAATTCTACCAGTCAATTAAACTTATTCTATGATGCCAGTATTACCCTGATACCAAAATTAGACAAAGACTCATCAAAAAAGAAAACTACAGGCCAATATCTCTGATGAATATTCATGCAAAAATTCTGAACAAAATACTAGCAAACTGAATTCAACAATACATTAAAAGAATAATTCATCATACCCAAGTGGGATTTATCCCTGGGATGCAAGGATGGCTCAACATACACAATTCAATCAGTGTGATGTTCATTCATATCAACAGAATGAAAAAAAGATCATATGATCATTTCAATTGATGCAGAAAACCATTTGATAAAATTCAACATCCTGGCCGGGCTCAGTGTCTCATGCCTGTAATCCCAGCACTTTGGGAGGCTGAGGCAGGCAGATCATGAGGTCAGGAGTTCAAGAATAGCCCGGTCAACATGGTGAAACCCTGACTCTACTAAAAATACAAAAATTAGCTGGGCATTGTGGTTGGTACCCATAATCCCAGCTACTCGGGAGTCTGAGGCAGGAGAATTGCTTGAACCTAGGAGGCAGAGGTTGCAGTGAGCTTAGATCACGACACTGCACTCCAGCCTGGGTGACAGAGTGAGACTCCATCTTGGGGAAAAAAAAAAATCAACATCCCTTTATCATAAAAACCCTCAAAAAACTGGGTATAGAAGGAACATACCTCAACATAACAAAAGTCATATACCACAGACCCACAGCTAGTATCATACTAAATACTAAATTAGTATCATACTAAATGAGGAAAAATGAGGAAAAACTGAAAGCCTTTCCCCTAAGATCTGGAACACAACATGGATGGCCACTTTCACCACTGTTATTCAACATAGTACTGGAAGTCCTAGCTAGAGCTATCAGACAAGAGAAAGAAGTAAAGGGCATCCAAATTGGAATGGAAGAAGTCAAATTATCCTTGTTTGCAGATGATATGATCTTATAGTTGGAAAAACCTAAAGACTCCACAAGAAAACTATTAAAACTGATAAACAAGTTCAGTAAAGCTGCAGGATACAAAAACAACATAGAAAAATCAGTAGCATTTCTATATGCCAACAGTGAGCAATCTGAAAAAGAAATTAAAAAGTAATCCCATTTATAATAACTACAAATAAAATTAAATGCCTAGGAATTAACTTAACCAAAGAAGTGAAAAATCTCTATAATGAGAACTATAAAACACTGATGAAAGAAATTGAAGAGGACAACAAAAAATTAAAAAATAGTTCATGTTCATGGATTGGAAGAATCAATATGGTTAAAATGTCCATACTACCCAAAGCAATCTACAAATTCAATGCAATCCCTATCAAAACACCAATTACATTCTTCACAGAAATAGATAAAAACTATTTTAGGCCGGGCGCGGTGGCTCAAGCCTGTAATCCCAGCACTTTGGGAGGCCGAGACGGGTGGATCACAAGGTCAGGAGATCGAGACCATCCTGGCTAACACGGTGAAACCCCGTCTCTACTAAAAAATACAAAAACCTAGCCGGGCGAGGTGGCGGGCGTCTGTAGTCCCAGCTACTCGGGAGGCGGAGGCAGGAGAATGGCATGAACCCGGGAGGCGGAGCTTGCAGTGAGCTGAGATCCGGCCACCGCACTCCAGTCTGGGCGACAAAGCGAGACTCTGTCTCAACAAAAAAAAAAAAAAAAAAAACTATTTTAAAAATTGTATGGAACCAAAAAAGACCCAGAATAGCCATAGCTATCTTAAGCAAAAAGAACAAAACTGGAGGAATCACATTATCTGACTACAAATTATACTACGGAACTATAGTAACCAAAACAGCATGGCACTGGCATAAAGACAGACACATAGACCAACAGAACAACAGAAAACCCAGAAACAAATCCACACACTTACAGTGAACTCATTTTTGATAAAGGTCTAAGAACATACACTGGGAAAAAGACAATCTCTTCAATAAATGGTGCTGGGAATACTGGATATCCATATGCAGAAGAATAAAACTAGATCCCTATCTCTCACCATATACAAAAATCAAATCAGTCTGAGTGCAGTGGCTTATGCCTGTAATTCCAGCACTTTGGGAGGCTGAGGTGAGCAGATTACCTGAGGTCAGGAGTTTGAGACCAACCTGTCCAACATGATGAAACCCCATCTCTACTAAAAATATTTTTTAAAATTAGCTGGGCACCTGTAATCCCAGCTACTCAGGATGAGGCAGGAGAATTGCTTGAACCCAGGATGTGAAGGTTGCAGTGAGCCAAGATCACATCACTGCACTCCAGCCTGGGCAATGGAGCGAGACTCTGTCTCAACAAAAAAAAAAGAAAAAAAAATCGACTGAAAATTAATTAAAGACTTAAGTCCAAGACCCCAAACTATGAAACTACTAGAAGAAAACATTAGGGAAAATCTCCAGGACATTAGTCTGGGCAAAAATTTTTTGAACAATACCCGCACAAGTGCAGGCAACCAAAGCAAAAATGGACAATTGGGATCACATCAAGGTTAAAAACTTCTTCACAGAAAACGAAACATTCAACAAAGTGAAGAGACAACCCACAGAATGGGAGAAAATATTTGCAACATATTCATCTCACAAGGAATTAATAACAAGAATATATAAGGAGCTCAAACAACTCTGTAGGAAAAAAAAAATCTAATCATCCAATCAAAAGATGAGCAAAAGATTTGAATAGACACCTCTCAAAAGAAGACATACAAATGGTAAACAGGCATATGAAAAGGTGCTCAACATCATTGATCCTCAGATAAATGCAAATCAAAACTACAATCAGATTTCTATTATCTCGCCCCAGTTAAAATGGTTTATATTCAAAAAGCAGGTAACAACAAATGCTGGCAAAGATGTGAAGGAAAGGGAACCCTTGTACACGGCTGATGGGAATGTAAATTAGTACAACCCGTATGGAGAAGTTTGGAGGTTCCTCAAAAAACTAAAAATAGAACTACCATATGATCCAGCAGTCCCACTGCTGGGTATGTACTCACAAAAAAAGGAAATCAGTATATTAAAGAGATATCTGCACTCCTATGTTTGTTGCAGCACTGTTCATAATAGCTAAGATTTGTTTTCTTTTTTTTTTTCTTTTTGAGACACAGTCTCGCTCTGTCACCCAAGCTGGAGTGCACTGGCACAATCTCAGCTCACTGCAATCTCCACCTCCCAGGTTCAAGCAATTCTCCTGCCTCAGCCTCCCTAGTAGCTGGGATTACAAGTGCACATCACCATGCCTGGATAATTGTTGTATTTTTAGTAGAGACAGGGTTTCAACTCCTGGCCTCAAGTGATCTGCCCACCTCAGTCTCCCAAAGTGCTGGGATTACAGCGTGAGCCACCGTGCCCGGCCCATAATATCTAAGATTTGGAAGCAACCTAAGTGTCTGTCAACAGATGAATAGATAAAGAAAATGAACATATACACACAATACTATTCAGCCATAAAAAATAATGAGATCTTGCCAATTGCAACAACATGGATGGAACTGGAGTCATTATGTTAAGTGAAATAAGCCGACCCAGAAAGATAGACATCACGTGTTCTCACTTATTTGTGGGATCTAAAAATCAAAACAATCGAACCCATGGAGATAGAGAGTAGAAAGATGGTTACCAGAGGCTGAAAATGGTACTGGGGAGCGGCGGGGAGGTGGGGATGGTTAAAGGGTACAAAAAAAAAGTTAGAAAGAATGAAGATGGTCTAGGATTTGATCACAAAACGGGGTGACTATAGTCAATAGTAACTCAATTCTACATTTTAAAATAACTAAAAGAATGTTATTGGATTATTTGTAACATAAAGTATAATTGTTTGAGGAAATGGATACCCAATTCACCATGTGATTATTTCACGTTGCATGCCTGTATGAAAACATCTCATGTACCCTGCAAATATACACACCTACTATGTACCCACAAAAATTAAAAATTAATTATTTTTTAAAAAGAACTAATCTGGTTTTTCAAGAGTGAGAAAGAACTCAGTACTGCAAGAATGATACCAAGCTGCCTATAAGGATGGAGCTCCCATGACACAAATACCTCCCATGAGTTCCCACCTCTTAAAAGTTCCACCTCTTAGGCTGGGCATAGTGGCTTATTCCTGTAATCCCAGCACTTCGGGAGGCCAAGGTGGACAGATCATTTGAGGTTAGAAGTTCGAGACTAGCCTGGCCAACATGGTGAAACACCATCTCTACTAAAAATACAAAAACTAGCCGAGTAGGGTGGCACACACCTGTAATTCCAGCTACTCAGGAGGCTGAGGCACAAGAATCGCTTGAAACTGGGAGAAGGAGAATGCAGTGTGCCGAGATCACACCACTGTACTCCAGCCTGGGCGACAGAGTGAGACTCTGTCAAAAAAAAAAAAAAAAGTTCCACTTCCCAACATCCTTACATTGCAATTAAATTTCAACATTAGTTTTGGCAGGGACAAACCACATGCAAACCATAGCAGTAGTATAGTGTAATAATTAAGGCCCTGGGTTTCAGAGTCATGCTTTGAATCCCTGCTTCATCACTTACTTGCTGCATGACCTAGGGAGAATTACCTAACCTCTCAAGCTTTAGTTTCCTCATCTGCAGACTGGGGTTATAACAGTATTACGGTACCCACCTCACATGGTTGATGTGAAGACTAAATGAGATAATGCACATAAAAAACTTAGCCTGAGATCTGTAGTATGTGCTTTCTGAAGGCTATTATTGTTATTGCTTTTATCTCACAGATGAAAAACTGAGGTTCAGGGGAATGGCTAAGTACCTTGCCCAAGGACAAACAGTTTACAAATAGTGACTCAAGAACTCAATCTATTTTTTTTTTCACTTTAAAATCTCGTGCTCTTTCCATGTCTATATAATTTATAGGTTTAATGTACCTTGTTTTCTTCTAACTAATTCTAGTAGTTTTCTACTTCGACTTGCAACTCAGTCAACATGAGCTTTGTTACAGAAAAGTAAAGATGATAGCCTGATGTGTTTGGGTGAAGTAAAAGAATAAAATACTCTCATGTATGCAATCAGATTTATTTTTTGCTATCATCACATAATCTAACAGATTATGATAACTATTAATTATCTTGCACATTCTGACACTGTATTCTTTGACATCTAGTTAATTGCTGGTTAGAAAAGGTTTTCCTCATATAAAAAAATTCATCCTGATATAAATTAAATGCATATAAATAATTATAAATTTTGTAAACATAATTACATATAAATAATTTATATAACATTAATATTTACTTTATATTACATATATTTTCTTTTCTTTTCTTTTTTGAGAGTAGTGTTGCTCTGTCGCCCAGGCTGGAGTGCACTGGCACCATCTCAGCCTCTAAAGTAGCTGGGACTACAGGTGTGCACCACCACCCCCAGCTAATTTTTGTATTTTTAGTACAGACAGGGTTTCACCATGTTGACCAGGCCAGTCTTGAACTCCTGACCTCAAGTGATCCCACCTCAACCTCCCAAAGTGCTGGGATTATGGGTGTAAGCCACCACGCCTGGGCTGTATTTCTGGATTTGATCTACTAGTATTTGACAGGGGATTTTTGTATTTATGGTAGGAAGGAATTTAATTTACAATGTTTTCTCTTTCAATTTCTTTGTCAGGCTTGGTATCAGGCTTATACTAACCTCATAAAATGTTTTGGGAAGTGTTCACCCCTCTAGTTTCTCAAAGAGTTAGCATAATATTAGTATTATGGATCTTTAAATGTTCAATAGAATTAACTAGCAAAATCACACGGGCCTGGAGTTTTCTTCATGGGAAAATTACTTGTAACAAAGTCATTGATGTGTGTATGTGTGTATTTTTCAGGGAACTGGTCAAACTTATCAAACCTTTTAAGTATTTGTAGGATTCCATAGTGATATCCTCTCTTTTATTCTTCATATTGGTAATATGGCCCACAAATATAGAAATAGAATGTGTAGATCTTGGTTTCTAATAGCATTTCCCAATTTTTTTAAAAAAGGAGGGATCCTTGGAGAAATGGTTAATTCTACGACTAGAGCAGAAAACATACAAAATGAGCCTGGAGCATTTTGTAGCGCCAGAATGTAAGGAACTGTTCAGAAACAGACACGTGCAATAATTGGGGCATGTCAAAGGGACACAGGAACCAACTGGGACAGTTCCCAATGGCCAAAGAAAACAATTTCAGCAGCAAAAATTAAAATGGATTGTAACCCAAAGTATAAAATAAGTATCCATACTGACATTAAAAAAAGACTGAATAAATAAACAGTGAGAAATAGACAAATCTTTCCGGCAGAAAGATTCCAAATCATTTTATATAGATACTCTACCCTCAAGAAGTGAAGATTAAGTCCCCATTCTAAGTGAAAGTTGTACATAATGGCCTCCCTTCCAAAGAGTACAGAATGGAAACGGGGAGAAAAGATTACTTTACA
Organism: Macaca mulatta; assembly: GCF_049350105.2. NCBI lineage: Eukaryota > Metazoa > Chordata > Mammalia > Primates > Cercopithecidae > Macaca > Macaca mulatta. The sequence continues at coordinate 111,163,233 of NC_133419.1, read as the reverse complement.
CTGGAGAGACCTGACAAACACTACGTCATCCAACTGATCAAGGTCAACATCAACACAATAAGTCATGTTGACAGTATGTAGCATTGATATGTTGTTATGAGACTGTCACATCACCTCTGTGGTCTTCCTCCCAAAACCCATAACCCAAGACTAACCATGAGAAAAACATCAAAGAAACCCCAGTTGAGCAACATTCTACAAAACACTGGACCAGTACTCCTCAAAATTGCCAAGGCCATCAAAACCAAGAAATTTCTGAGAAACTGTCACAGTCAAGAGGAACCTGAAGAGACATGAGGACTAAATGTAATGTGGCATCCAGGAAGAAATCCTGGGACAGCAAAAAAACAGTAGGTCCTAAGGAAATGTAACTAGGGAAATCTGAATAAGGTATGAACTTTGGTTAATAACAAAAAGAAATTTAAGAAAAGTGAAGGAAGGAAGAAAGGGAGGTTGAAAGGGAATGAGAAAGAGCTGAACCAGGAAGTAGGAACCACATCTGCAATGGTCAATCGACTTTCAACACAGCATCCAAAGTACTTTAATGAAGAAATGATAGTGTCTTCTGCAAGTGGGGATGGAATAAAGAGATACCATTTTCAAAGGAAAAAATTAACCCTGACCCTTTCTTCAAACGATATATAATATTGACTCAAATGGATCACATATCTGAACAAAAAAGCTGAACAATAAATCCTTTATAAGAAAGCACAGAAAAACATTTTCATGACTGTGAAGTAGACAAAGATTTTCTAGACAAAACACAAAAACACAAATCATAGAAGAAAACAATTGCCTCCAAAAAAAAAAAAAAAAGGAAGAAAAGAAAAAACTCGGCTGGGGCTGGGTGCTGTGTGGCTCACACCTGTAATTCCAGCACTGTGGGAGGCTGAGACAGTGGATCTGAGGTCAGGAGTTCAAGACCAGCCTGACCAACATGATGACACCCCATCTCTACTAAAAATACAAAAATTAGCCAGGTGTGGTGATGTGCTCCTGTAATCCCAGCTACTCAGGAGGAATGAGGCAGGAGAATCACTTGAACCCAGGAGGTGGAGGTTGCAATGAGCCAAATTCGTGCCACTGGGCTCCATCCTGGGTGACAAAAGCAAACTGTCTCAAAAAAAAAAAAAATTAGCTGGGCTCAGTCATTCATGCCTGTAATCCCAGAACTTTGGGAGGCCGAGGCGGGCAGATGGATCACTTTAGGTCAGGAGTTTGAGACCAGCCTGGCCAAAATGATGAAATCCCAACTCTACTGGCCAAAATGATGAAATCCCGACTCTACTAAAAATACAAAAATTAGCTGGGCATGGTGGCACACACCTGTAATCCCAGGTACTCAAGAGGCTGAGGCAGGAGAATCGCTTGAACCCTGGAGGCGGAGGTTGCAGTGAGCCAAGATCATGCCACTGCACTCCAGCCTGGGTGACAGAGCGAGACTCTGTCTCAAAAAAAGAAAAGAAAAGAAAAAAATTGATGAATTGGACTTTTTTTCTAATTAAAACTGCTGCTCCTTGAAAGACATTGAATTGATAAGAAAATAAAAAAGATAAGCCATAGACTGGGAGAAAATATTCACCACACATATATCTAACAAAGGACTTGTATCCAGGATATAAAGAACTCTTACAATTCGGTAACGAGAAAAACAACCCAACCTAAAATGGGCAGAAACTTTCTGAACAAATACCTCACAAAAGAAGTAATAGGATTTGCCAGTAAGCACTTGAAAAGATACTCAGCATTATAACTAACTCATCAAGAAATTAAAATTAAAACCACAGAAATATATACTACTATACATTCATTTTAATGACTAAAATTTAAAAGACTGGCAATATCAAGTGTTGGAAATGATGTGAGGCAACTGTTACGAATGTGAAATGGTACACTCACTTGAGAAGGTATTCTAGCAGTCTCCTATAAAGTTAAATATACAGTTAATATATACGCTTATTACACGACCCGGAATTACACGGTCAAGAGAAATGAAATGCTAGCCATACAAAGATTTGCACACGATTGTTTTCATGGCTTTATTAGTAATAGTCCAAACTAGAAACAACCCACTATCTCATCAACAGGTGAATACATAACCAAATTATGCATGTCTATAAAATAGAATACAAGTCAGCAAGAGAAAGGAATAAGCTGCTGATAAGAACAACAGGAGCAAATCTCAAAAACATTATGCTAAGCAAAAGAAACCAGTCAGAAAAGATTGCGTACAGGCCAAGCGTGATGGTTCATACCTATAATCTCAGCACTTTGGGAGGCCAAAGTCAGAAGATCCCTTCAGGCCAGGAGTTTGAGACCAGCCTGGGCAACGTGGCAAGACATCATCTCTAGTAAAAATAAAAACTTAAATTTAATTAAAATAAAAAGATTACATACTGTATGATTCAATCATATTAAGCCTAGAACTAGCAGAAAACTAAATCTGATCAGTAGTTGCCTGTGGGTGAGGGTGCAAGAGTACAAACATGATGGAAATATTCTTTATATTGACCATGGCAGTGGTTACTAATGGTGTATGTGTACATTTGTCAAAACTCATAGAAAGGTGCAATTAAAATATGAACATTTTACTGTACATAAGTTATGCCTCAGTGAAGTTGATTTTCTTGATGTCACCTTGCCCTCCAGCTACTGTTTCATTTTTCTGTCCCTCTTTATAGAAAAATTCCTCAAGAGTTACAGATACTTGGCTGGGCACAGTGGCTCACACCTGTAATCTCAGCACTTTGGGAGGCTGAGGTGGGCAGATCACAGCTCAGGAGTTCAAGACCAGCCTGGGCAACGTGATGAAAACCCATTTCTACAAAAAATACAAAAATGAGTATTTTTGTATTTGGGTGTGGGTGTATTTTTGTATATGGGTGTGGTGGCTCATGACTGTAGACCCAGCTACTCTGGAGGCTGAGGTGGAAGGATCCCTTGAGTCCAGGAAGTGGAGATTGCAGTGAGTCAAGATCACACCACTGCACTCCAGCATGGGCAACAGAGCAAGAGCCTGTCTGAAATACATGCTGAAGCATATATGTGTACCTCCAGCTCAGGCCTCTACCCTGAATTCCAACAAACAAACAAAGAGTTACAGATAGTCTATCTTTCATATCTTTCCTCTCCTTCCCTCTTTATACTCTTTATACACAATTTGGTTATGTATTCACCTGTTGATGGGATAGTTGAGTTGTTTCCAGTTTGGATTATTATTTTTAAGAGATCACCAATGGATACATTGTCTTCCATTTCTATCCTCCCATCCTTTCCTTAAACTATCAAATTTAACCTTTCACTTCATCACTTTACTGAAATTGCCGTAAGCTACATCATCAATGATTTCCACATAGCTAAATGTCATGGTCAATTTTCAGTCCTTGTCTTACTTGATTCCACATGCAGCATTTGTCATGTCGCAAATACTTCCCTCCGTTGTCTTGGAGGACAGCATTCTTGGTTCTGCCCCTATCTTGGGGTCTTTTCTCAGTCTCTTTTGCTGGTTTATCCTCATGTTCCGAATTCTAAATGTTGCAGTGCCTCAGGGATCAATCTTCAAACTTTTATTTTCCCCTGTTTCTGTTTGGAAATCTAATGTAGGTTCCTGGCTTTAAAACATATCTAAATATCATCTGTTGCTGAAGTATATATTTATATCTCCAGCTCAGGCCTCTATCCTGAATTCCAAATCTGATTTTCCAACTACTTACTCAACATCTTTACTTGGATGTCTAATAGGCCTCTCAGATTAACACATGCAAGATGGATATATTGATTTCTGCATTACTTCCCATGGAAAAAAAAAAATCTCTCTCCTCTCATTGTCTTCTCCATCTCAACTAATCATAACTCTACCCTCTAGTTTTCTTAAGCCAAAAACCTTGCAGTCATGCTTATGGCCTCTCTTCATCTCTCATCTCACATCCAATCAATCCATGAGCAAATTCTGTCAGTTTAATCCTTAGGATCTATTGAAGTCAGTTCGCTTCTTATCTTCCATCTTCTACCACTCTGGTCCAAGCCGCCATACTTTCTTGCCTGGATTGTTCCAGTAGCCATGGGTTTTCTCTCTGTGCCTCTGCATTTGCTCTTCTTGTTGTCTATTCTCAATATGACAGGCAGAACAATCTTACAATAAATGTCACTCCTCTGCTCGAAGTACTCAAATGGCTTCCTATCTTATTCAGTGCAGAGGTCAAATCCTTATAGTGGCTTACAAGGCCCCGCATGATCTGCTGCCTCCTGCCTGTCTGATCTTATTTCCTATCCCTCAATTCCTTTCCAGCCACACATGCCTTTACCTCAGGGCTTTTTCATTTACTATTCTCTTTGCCTACAATGTTTTTCCCCCAGATAGCCACATGCCCCATTCTCTCACTTTCTTTGGGTGTCTTTTCAAATGTCACTTTATTAGTGAAGCTTTTGCAAACCATATAATTTTTTTGCCCACCCCCTACTCTCCATCTCCTTTTCCTTGCTTCACTATTCTCTATACCATAGAGTCTATTGCACCAATCGACCATCTCGCATTCTACATATTTACTTATTTATTGTATGTCCTCATTTCAACACTTCCCCCTACCTCCCAAAATATACTCTTCAGGACGGCAGCAACTTTAATACACTCCTGATGCCTCAACCAGTGTTTTGCCCATAGGATGCATTCAATAAATATTCATTGAAAAAAATAATGAACTGAAGAAACTCATCCTTGAATGTGAGAAACAAACTCACCCATTCAAATCAAAGAACGGACTCGGAGACCTGGAGAACAGAGAAAGCAAGACTTTTAATGACAGTCTTGCAAGATTGGGTGTTTGATAGGCAGGCACACCCAGCACGGTTTCAACAAGCAATTTATGCCCTCATGCGCAGGTCCCTCCCCCAGTTCCTCGTAGGCTGAGTACTACAGGGTCACAATCTTCCCAGACGTCACTTAATGGTGGTTGGGTAGGGGCTTTAGGTGCCTTCTTTATGGTTGTCCTGCAGCATTTTTTTGTAGCCCACATTACATTGCAATCCTAGTTAACTTAAGGACTCTTCAAGTATTTGACTTATGACCTGAGTAGCTGGGCAGGTTGATAAGAACAAACAAAGTGAGCTATTTTGCAGGCTAGTAAACTTTCATCTTAAACTTATTTGGTTCAGGTGAGGGCAACTAAGGTGGTGGGAGGGAACCGGGGATGACAAACAGGCATTGGCTATCCAAGTAGGGACCTAGTATATCCTATTTCTTCTGTAGTTTGCTGACCAAAGCCAATTCAAGGCACTTTGTCTTGGAAATGGAACACTTTATATATTATTTCTTTCATCAAACCTGAGGGTAGAAGTAAAGTGAAACAGCCAGAAATGCAATTCCAACTATTAGAAATGTATAGATAGGCTGGGCGCAGTGGCTCACACCTGTAATCCCCACACTTTGGGAGGCTGAGGCAGGTGGATCTCCTGAGGTCAGGAATTCAAGACCAACCTGACCAACATGGTGAAACCCTGTCTCTACTAAAAATACCAAAATTAGGCTGGGCGCGGTGGCTCAGGCCTGTAATCCCAGCACTTTGGGAGGCTAAGACGGGCGGATCACGAGGTCAGGAGATCAAGACCATCCTGGCGAACACGGTGAAACCCCGTCTCCACTAAAAAGTACAAAAAACTAGCCAGGCAAGGTGGTGGGCGCCTGTAGTCCCAGCTACTCGGGAGGCTGAGTCAGGAGAATGGCATAAACCTGGAAGGCGGAGCTTGCAGTGAGCTGAGATCCGGCCACTGCCTCCAGCCTGGGCAACAGAGCGAGACTCCGTCTCAAAAAAAAAAAAAAAAAAAAAATACAAAAATTAGCCAGGCACAGTGACACGTGCCTGTAGTCCCAGCTACTCAGGAGTCTGAGACCGGAGAATCTCTTGAACCTGAGAGGCAGAGGTTGCAGTGAGCCAAGATCACACCACTGCACTCCAGCCTGGGTGACAGAGTGAGACTCTGTCTCAAAAAAAAACAACAAGAAATTTGTAGATAATCTCTTGGACCAGATTTCCCTGAGAGAAGGAGGGTAAAGGGCCTGGAAAACTATAGAAGATATGTGTTCACTGAGAACCACCCAGCACTTTGGGAGGCCAAGGCGGGCAGATCACGAGGTCAAGAGATAGAGACCATCGGGGCTAACGTGGTGAAACCCCGACTCTCCTAAAAATAAAAAATAAATAAAAATAAATAAAAATAAAAAATTAGCTGGGTGTGGTGGTGCGTGCCTGTAGTACCAGCTACTCAGGAGGCTGAGGCAGGAGAATTGCTTGAACCCAGGAGGTGGAGGTTGCAGTGAGCTGAGATCCCACTACTGCACTCCAGCCTGGGCAACAGAGCGAGACTGTCTAAAAAAAAAAAAATTGGGGAGGCTGAGACGGGTGGATCACAAGGTCAGGAGATCGAGACCATCCTGGCTAACACGGTGAAACCCCGTCTCTAATAAAAAATACAAAAAAATAGCCGGGCGAGGTGGCGGGCGCCTGTAGTCCCAGCTACTCGGGAGGCTGAGGCAGGAGAATGGCGTGAACCTGGGAGGCGGAGCTTGCAGTGAGCTGAGATCCGGCCACTGCACTCCAGCCTGGGCGACAGAGCGAGACTCCGTCTCAAAAAAAAAAAAAAACAAAAAAACAAAAAAACCCCCAAGACTCAGGTCAATCCATGTGACCCTAATAGAGATAAAAATTATCAATGGAAGGTCCTTCAGAAAGGCAACTTTTGCACACTGAAAACAGCAATATAGGACCTGTAACATAAAGGAAAGGCTGTAGCTTCCAAAAGTCTTCACTAGTCCAAATAATTAGTTACTATGAAAGGACACTAGAACTTTCCTCCAAAAAGGAAAATGTGTCCAGGGCCAGGCATGGTGTCTCACATCTGTTATCCCAGCACTTTGGGAGGCCCAGGTGGGTAGATTGCTTGAGGCCAAAAGTTTAAGACCAGCCTGGGCAACATGGCAAAGCTCCATCTCTACAAAAAAAAAAAAAAATATATATATATATATATATATATACACATATATATATATGAAAATTATCCAGGCATGGTGGCAGTAGTTGCAGCTACTGGGAGGCTGAAGTGGGAGGATCACTTGAGCCCGGGAGGCAGAGGTTACAGTAAGCCGAGATCACACCATTGCACACCAACCTGGCCAACAGAGTGAGAACCTGTCTCAAAAAAGAAAAGAAAATGTGTCTAGGAGGTAGGACCAAAAACCGTTTAAACTCTTTGTGTCCAGGAATAGAGCAGAGACCTTGAAAAGGCAAAATTAAGTATAATTGCTGTGGTCTGAATGTTTGTGTCCCCAGCTAATTCGTATGTTGAAATTCTAACCTCCAAGGTGAGGATGGTACTTAGAAAACAGGCCTTTGGAGGCCTAGAGCATGAGGGCAGAGTCCTATGAATCAACTAAGTGCCCTTTTAAAAGGGCATCTGCCCCTTCCACCAAGTGAGGACACAGCAAGAAGTCATGCTCTATGAGAAAGCTGGCTCCCGCCAGGCACCAGATCTGCTGGCACCTTGATCTTGGACTTCTCAGACTTCAAAACTGTGATAAATAAATTTCTGTTGTGTATTAGCTACCCAGTTTACAGTATTTTGTTACAGCAGCACGACAAACTAGGACAATAATTTTAATGTGTAAATTTCAATTTAAATGTTAAATTAACTTTAGGCTAAAGCTACTTCCTTACATATTTTGAGTTCAACCTAAAGGTTTCTCCATACATAGTGAACTGTAACCTAACTGAATGTGCAAACAGACTATGACCTACTCTTGTGACAAGCAGCTGAGGCTCAGCCAATCACAGCAGCTGAGTTTCAGGCAATCACAGGTGGCCAACTGTTTGTATAAGGCAAACACCCAGCTGTTACCAATCCAGCTGTTTCTGTACCTCACTTCTGTCTTTCGTCTGTCACTTTCCTTTCTCCATAAATGTTATTCAAGCATGTGGTAGCCCTGGGTTTGCTCTGAACCTATTCTGGTTCTGGGGGCTGCCCAACTATTGTATCATTCTTTGTTCAAACACTGTTAAATTTAATTTGTCTAAAATGTTTCTTTTAACAAAGAGAAGATGTATTAGATTTCCACCTAATTTGAAAATTTCAAAGCCATAATGGAGAAGTATAGGCACTACTGGTCATTTTTGTCCAGTAGATGGAGCCCGAGTAGAAAGGAAACAGTCTGGCAGGTAGCAAAATTTCTCAGAGGAAGATTCGAACTGGGAATTCACTGTGGATTCCACACCTTAAGAGTCCATTCGGCAGCCTGCCAGAGTTCTCCCATCAGTCTGAGTGAGGAGAACTCCCAGGGGAAGAACCCTGAAATTAACTAATAAAGTAACCAGCAGGACAACGCAATGTGCCAAGGAAAGCACAACAGATTTGATTTTAATCTGAATGCCAAGAGTTTGCTTTTGCAAACATACAAAACTTTAGGAATTAAGGTAAATTGGAGGTGGATTTGTGATACTCATTGGATTAGAAATAAAAGATTAACACTTATGTTAAAATTAAAGCCGTAAAGCTGTGATTTTATGGCATGCATGTATGTGAGGGAAAGAGGAAAAAATATATTTTAAAGGCTTGTAATTCCCTAAATACCCATGACTTACTAATTATACATGGAGTAATTAATAATACATGGAGTAATTATTACAATAATACATGGAGTAATTAAAATTTCTGCAAAATTTGATTATCGAGATGTGATATAATTTATTGAATTGGATTATAGTTTGTGGATGTGCTTAGTGCTCTACTACTTTCAAAACGCTCTCCCACACATCGTCATCAGAGCACATCTCAGAGATGGAAATTTATGATTTGCCCAAGGTTAGCGGGGCAACTGATAAAAAAAGGATCCTGTCTTACATACTCCCACCCTTTGTTGTAAGCTCCTGTTGGCTGCCAAGAATCACCTGCTCCCTTAGTTCTTTGAACAGGTTTTATGTATTTGATGCAATAAGGGCACTTTTCAAGAGAGAGAATAGCTGAGCTTTGAAGAATGGAATGACCAGGGTCTGAGTAGAGAGAGTGACAGGAAGGAGAGCTGGGGCTAGGCAAGCTTGGGTTCACAGAGCTGCCCCTCTCTTATCTACCTGGCAAAGGGGGAGTGGAGATCATGATACTCCAACCCCTCTCTTCATCAACCTGGAGTAGGGAGAGTAGGAGAGAGGAAACAGGAATTTCGTAAGATTGCTTGGTAGCATAACGACCTCAGCGAATTTAAAGTGGAACTGAGGTCCTTAGTCTTAGTCCATTTGTGCTGCTATAACAAAATATCTTACACTGGGTAATTTATAAACAATAGAAACGTATTGCTCACAGTTCTGGAGGCTGGGAAGTCCAAGATAAAGGTGCCAGCAGGTTCAATGTCTGGTAAGGGCTCATTGCACATAGATGGTACCTCTTGCTGCATTCTCACACGGTAGAAGGGAGCAAACAGGCTCCTTTTAATCTCCTTTACATTATCCCATTTATGAAGGCAGAGTCTTCACAACGTAATCACTTCCCCAAAGTCTCCACCTCCATGCTATGACATTGAGGATTAAGTTTCAGCCTATGATTTTGGAGAGCATACCAACATTCAGACCGTCGTACCAGCCAAGGAGATTGTGGGCTATTCTTCCACCATACTCAATGGGTAAAGATATGGAGTAGGGCGGAGAGCTGGATTTCACCAGGGTTGGAGTTTGGCCAAGTGAGTTTAAAGTACAATTAAAAGGACAAGGGGGTTTGGGATCTATTCAAGAGGGTGACTATAATGATGGACCATTGAATTTAAGTTGGATAAGGGAGTTGAGGACAGCAAGTCACAGTCACAGTCTGAGCCAATTCTCAGTGGCCAGGGCTATAGAAGGACACAGGCCATAAGAAGATAAGGAGGAACCTTGCACTGCTGGCCTCTGACAGCAAGTAGAACCCAATCTCTCTCTAAGCCAGTGACCCAATTTCCTCTGTCTTAAACAGCTCATAGCAAGGCTGGTTCTTTCTCATTCTTCAGGCTGCTGTGAAATCTTCCCCAACTTCCCCGGCACAGGACACAGGTCCTCCTTACTGTTCTTAATAACACACTTTTTAAAATTTCTTTCGGGGCTTCTCACCACCTGGTTATTTTATTGATTTGTTTACATGTCTATTGTCTGTTTTTCCCACCAGAATGCAAGCTCTACAAGGCCAGGAATCTCACCTGTTCTATTCATCACGGCAGCCTCAACCTGGCAGACAGTTCAGCATACAGTAAATATTCAACAAATACTCATTTAATAAATTCGTTGACATTCTGGGTTGCTTGAAATGCTAAGCACTATACTAAGATTTTATACACATTTTCTCATTTACCTCTCATCAGTCAAATATTTACTAGGGAAAAGCTAAAGCTTAATGAAGTTATATAACTTGACAAAGGTCACAGAGCAAAGCCAAAATTTGAAACCCAGGCTTTCTGATTCTGAAATTCCTCCTCTCGCCTTTGCAACTTTCATAAACAAATAAATATTTTGTAAACCAAGCAGCCATGCCTTATGCTAAGGTTTATGCAAGAAAACCAAAGAAAAAAGGAGGAGATGCAAGAAAAGTGGCTGTGGCCCTAATTTTTGTTAGAGCTATGGCATCTCTTCGTGTACAGACATTCCATAGAGTTCCAAATTAAATGTGCTTTCTGATACTGACTTCAAAGTTGGGTTTGGTTTGTTTGCTTGTTTTTCAGATGGAGTCTCGCTCTGTTGCCCAGGCTGGAGTGCAGTGGCATGATCTCAGCTCACTGCAACCTCTCCCTCCTGGGTTCAAGCAATTCTGTCTCAGCCTCCTGAGTAACTGGGATTATAAGCACGTGCCACCATGCCCAGCTAATTTTGTATTTTTTGTAGAGACGCAGCTTCACCATGTTGGCCAGGCTGGTCTTGAACTCCTGACCTCAAGTGATCTGCCGGCCTCGGCCTCCCAGAGTGCTAGGATTACAGGTGTGAGCCACCACACCTGGCCAGGGTTCCAATTTTAAAGAAGGGCTGGGCATAGTGGCTCATGCTTGTAATCCCAGAACTTTGGGAGGCTGAGGTGGGTGGATCATTTGAGGTCAGGAGTTCCAGACCAGCCTGGCCAACATGGTGAAACCCCCACCTCCACTAAAATTACAAAAATTAGCCAGGAGTGGTGACCTGTGCCTGTAGTCCCAGCTACTCGGAAGGCTGAAGCAGGAGAATCGTTTGAACCCAGGAAGTGGAGGTTGCAGTGAGCTAAAATTGCACCACTGCACTCCAGCCTGGATGACAGATTGACACTCTGTCACAAAAAAAAAAAAAAAGAAAAGAAAATTAAAGAAGAAAAAGATGCAAGATCTTTGTTTAAGAGCCACTACTTTTCCTCCTTACATCTCCTTCTTCTTTTCTTCTTGCTTTGTCCACAGCTTCCTTTCAACACATTGCCTCCTTTCTCCTGAAGTATTTGTTTGGCATACCCCAAAGTATAAGAGAGTCAAACTTAAAGAGGATACTAGCAGGTATGAAAGCAACAAAATAGAATATACCAAAATTTGATCACCCGTAAAGATCTAGCATATCAGAGAAATGTGTATACATGTGATCAGGAGACAGTGAGTTCAGGAGTGAAGGAGAACAAAACCAAATGATAATGACTCACATGTAAAAGAAAGGGAAGGTTGTGAAATTGTTTGCTACATTAGTACACGGGACAAAAATGTGATTCAAATTGTGTCATTCTTCTAATAATATGAATTTCACAATTAAGACTAAAACTAACAAGAGAATGTGAATAAAAGGCCCAGCTTGAAATCTCAAGCTTTCAGAAATAATGTTTTTCTATTTGCATCTCTTAGCACTGCTACAGAAAATGACTCATACATAGACGGTCCAGAAAGGAACTAAATTACAGTGCTTTAAAACAAAACAATTACCCTGTCGTACTCTCAGTTGTTTTTAAATGAGCAAAAAGAAGGCTGAGATAGAAACCTCCTTATTCACAGCCTACACAGAAGCTCCTATGAAGGCAAATGGCTATTCTTGCCTCGGGGTATGCCAGAATCAGGGTGAAAACTTGAATGTTTTGCATTCTTTCAGGTTCAGTTTGAGGAGCAGCAAGACCTGTCATCCCAGGGAGGTCCAATAGGGGACCTAGTGTGCTTTGTCCTCTTACCACCCCCTGCATGAATTGCAGTGACAGGCTTGTAGGCCACAAAGGGTGTTAATCCTTTTAAGACTGGGAAGGGCCGGAAAGAGTGTAAGGGTATCATTCCTTTCCACACAGTTCCTCCCACTCTTATTTGTCTATAGGAGTATAGCTAAGTGCCTGTAATACTCCAGCTTGGTGCCTGGAGCTGAGGTGTTCTCCCAAGGTAAAGTGTGATCCTGGAGAAGGGGCTTTCTGTTCTCCATGCACAGATGGACCTGTCCATCACTCACACCTTCCAGAATCCACAGTGAGCAAAGGCAGTTTCTCCAAAATTATATCTATTTTATTTTACTTTCTTTTTTTTGTATTTTTGCATGTTGCAGGAAAATAAATGTGTTTTAATTTTACTCTCTTAAGACCTAATCACTTTTATTTCATATCTAGGGAGAAAAGACAAAATATTTTAAAATTGGCAGCCAGGCATGATGGCTCACACCTATACTCCCAGCACTTTGGGAGGCTGAGGTAGGCAGATCACTTGAGGTCAGGAGTTCAAGACCAGCCTGGCCAACATGGCAAAACCCCATCTCTACTGAAAATACAAAAAAGAAAAAAAAATTAGCCAGGCATGGATGTGGGCACTTGTAATCTCAGCTACTCAGGAGGCTGAGGCAGGAGAATCACTTGAACCCAGGAGGTAGCTGTTGCAGAGAGCTGAGATTGTGCCACTGTACCCCAACCTGGGTGACAGAGCAAGATTCCATCTCAAAAAAATAAAATAAAATAATAAAATTAAAAATTGGCATTTGGGATTACAGGGAAGCTCCATTCTGAAACAGATTTCAGTTAGATCAGAGATTGAAATACTAAAAGGAAATTGTAAGGCACTGGAGGAAAACATGGAAAGAACTCCCATTAAATATGGTGGACTGACCATATGCTTTAAACTTCTCTCCCTGTGGTAGGCTAAATAATGGCTCCCAAATAAGTGTCTACATCCTAATCCCCAGAATCTGTGAATGTTACTTTATGTGGCAAGTACTTGGCAGATGTAATTAAGTCAAGGATCTTTGGATGGTTATCCTGAATTTTCTAGGTGAACCCTAAACACAATCACAAGTGTCCTTATAGGAGAGAGGCAGAAGGAGACTTGGTACCAACAGAAGAGGAGGAGGCAATCGTGATCAGGCAGAAACTGGAGTGATGGAGTCACAAGCCAAGGAATGCCAGCAGCCACCAGAAGCCCAAAGAGGCAAGGCAAGGATTCTCCCACGGAGCTTCCAGAGGGCACATGGCCTTGCCGACACCTTGATTTAGGCCTAATGAAACTGAGTTTAGATTTATGGACCCCAGAACTGTGAAAGAATAAATTTCTGTTGTGTTAAGCCCCTAATTTTGTGGTAATGTGTCACAGCAGCCCTTGGAACCTAATACACTCCCCAAACCATCACGATGACAGTTAAGGGAACTAAAATGGTAAAATTCACAAAGATAAAGAGAATAACAGAAAAAGATTTCAGTAAGTGCTTAGAAGATGGAAAAGGAAAGAATGAGAAGCAACTTACTTATCAGAGTAGAGAAAGTTACCTGAGAGCCTGGAGAAAGGGAAGTGAACAAGACACAAGTCAGTTCTCCCCAGAGAAGCCAGACACTGGGTCATCGAGCACCAACCAGGGGCAGGCGTTGGGTGTGGGGCTGGCACTGGGGATAGAGTGGAAGCATTAACGTGGACCTTGGATCCCTGGGCCCTGAATCCTCTGACACTGGTCTTCCTGAACTAGGTGCATCCCTTCTTGTCATGCCCTCCACCCCAGTCCCTGCCGTTGACCCTACCACCACCACCTCAGCTGACACACATCAGTTCAGCTCACACTCCTTCCGTTAGAAAGAACCAGTCACAAGGTTCTTCCTGGATACAATGGGGCTGAGAAATACTGAGCAGCACCAGGCACAGACTTCCTCTAAACCACTCTGCACCACGGAAGGAGGACATGTTTTTTGATGGTCTAATAGCCGTCTCTGCCACACTCTTAAAGGCAACTAATTTTAAAATTTTAGAAGACTGGAAATAAAGAAAAGATACTAAAAACTTCCAGAATGAAAAATCAGGTCACGTACTGCCTATGGATCAGCAATCTGATTGGCATCAGGCTTTTCAATAGCAATACAAAATGCTAGAAGACAACAGGGTAATGCCCTCAAAATTCTGAGAGAAAATATCTTGCAAACAAGACATCTATTATACCTAGCAGGAAATCATCCCAAAGGCAGAAGGCTATGGAAGAATAAAAAGGAGCTATCTAGGGAGAAAAACAGAACTGTTATTATTATTATTATTATTATTATTATATAATTTGAAAGACAAGTTCTCTGTCAACCATGCTGAGGTGCAGTGGCACAATCATAGCCCACTGCTATGGGCTGGAATTCCTGGGCTCAAGTGATCCCCCCACCTCAGCCTCCCAGGTAGCTAGGACTAGAGGTATGTACCACCACACCTGACCTATTTTTGCTTTTATTTTTTGTAGAGGGGTCTCCTTATGTTGCCCACGCTGCTCTGGAACTCCTGGCTTCATGCAATCCTCTTGCTTTGGCCTCCCAATGTGCTGGGATTACAGGCATGAGCCACCATGCCCAACGTTTAATAATTATTTAATGTGTTTGGGAATTCGGAGGAAAAGGATTACCAAAAGTTTGCCAAATCTCCAGTATCCTTTGAATAGAAAAAATTAGTAATTGTATGTAGAAAACTAAGCAATTTGGCCAGTGATGAGGGGGATTAGCAATTATTAATGTCAGAAAAAGCAGGTTATACAAGAAAGAAGATATGATGACAAGATTCTATTTGGTTCAGTGGTGAATAATATTTAATAGTGACAAAAATGTAAACACTGACTTTTGGCTTAACTAAGCTTTTTTTTTTTTTTTTGAGATGGAGTCTCGCTCTGTTGCCCAGGCTGGAGTGCAGTGGCACAATCTTGGCTCACTGCAACCTCCGCCTCTCAGGTGCAAGCAATTCTTCTGCCTTAGCCTCCTGGGTAGCTGGGATTACAGGCACGTGCCATTATATCCAGTTATTTTTTGTATTTTTAGTAGAAACAGGGTTTCACCATGTTAGCCAGGATGGTCTTGATCTCCTAACCTCGTTATCCACCCGCCTCGGCCTCCCAAAGTGCTAGGATTACAGGCATGACCCACTGCACTCAGACAACTAAACATTTTTATACAACTGTATTGGAAAAATGAAGAGAGGGAAATAGGAAGGGTTAGAGTTGGATAAGAAATCAAAAGTTTCAACAATTTCCTTCCTAGGATCATACTCTACACATATTTTTGACACATATGCAAACATTTATGTACAACGATTTATGTACAAAGATTTCCATCATTGAATAAGAAATAACAAAAACAGAGACGACTTAAATATCTATGAGTTGGAGACTGTAAAACAGATTATGGTTCAATGAAATACAATGTTTCTGTGGGGGTTTTTTGAGATGGAGTCTCACTCTGTTGCCCAGTGCAGTGGCGTGATCTCAGCTCACTGCAACCTCCACCTCCAGGGTTCAAGCAAATCTCTTGTCTCAGCCTCCCGAGTAACTGGGATTACAGGCACACGCCACCATGCCTGGCTAATATTTGTGTTTTCAGTAGGGACAGGGTTTCACCATACTGGTCAGGCTGATCTCGAACTCCTGACCTCAAGTCATCCACCTGGTATGGCCTCCCAAAGTGCTGGAATTACAGGCATAAGCCACCGTAAGCAGCCTATTTTTTTTTTTTTTTTTTTTTGAGGCAAAGTATTGCTCTGTTGCCCAGGCTGGAGTGCAATGGTGCAATCTCAGCTCGCTGCAACCTCTACCTCCCGGTTCAAGCCATTCTCCTGCCTCAGCCTCCGAAGTAGCTGGGACTACAGGCACAGCCCACCATGCCCAGCTAATTTTTGTATTTTTGGTAGAGAAGGGGTTTCACCATGTTGGTCAGGGTGGTCTCGAACTCCCGACCTCAAGTGATCCACCTGCCTTGGCCTCCCAAAGTGCTGGGAGTACAGACAAGAGCCACCGTGCCCGGCCCCCATTTGTTTTAAAGCCAGCCCAGTATATGCTGACATGATCTCCAGATAGTGAAAACAAAACAAGACAAAATACACAAACAGAAACAAAGTGGAGAGTAATGGGTTCATATTCTACCCCTTATGAGGAAAAATAAATACATGTATCAATATACACATACACATGCACAAACATTGAGTCTTATGTATACACAGACTATCTCTGAAAAAATACACAAGAAACTGCCTGTAGCAATTGACTTTGTGGAGGGGAATTACGGTTAGGAGGGCAGAGATAGGTGGGGAACTGATATTGTTTGGATGTTTGTCCCCTCCAAACCTCATGTTGAAATATGCTCCCCAGAGCCCGGCACAGTGGCTCATGCCTGTAATCCTAGCACCTTGGGAGGCCGAGGCAGGCAGATCACGAGGTCAGGAGTTCTAGACCAGCATGACCAGCATGGTGAAACCCTGTCTCTACTAAAAATACAAAAATTAGCTAGGCAAACTGAAGGGTGCCGTAATCCCAGCTACTCAGGAGACTGAG
Organism: Macaca mulatta; assembly: GCF_049350105.2. Classification (NCBI taxonomy): domain Eukaryota; kingdom Metazoa; phylum Chordata; class Mammalia; order Primates; family Cercopithecidae; genus Macaca; species Macaca mulatta. The sequence continues at coordinate 111,146,494 of NC_133419.1, read as the reverse complement.
GCAGGAGAATCACTTGAACCCAGGAAGCTGAGGTTGCAGTGAGCCAAGATCATGCCACTGCACTCAACCTGGGCAACAGAGTGAGACTCTGTCTCAAAAAAAAAAAGAAAACAAACAAAAAAAAGAAATATGCTCCCTACTGTTGGAGGTGGGCCTGGTGGGAGGTGTTTGGGTCATGGGGGCAGAACCATCTTGCCATCCTCATGGTAATGAGGAAGTTCTTGCTCCATTCATGCTTTGTTCATTCACATGAGAGCTGGTCGTTTAAAGGAGCTTAGCACCTCCTCTCTCTGTCTGTCTCTCTGTCTCTCTCTCTCTCTCTCTTGCCATGTAACACACCAGCTCCCTCTTTGCCTTCTTTCATGAGTGGAAGCTTCCTGAGGCCTCACCAGTAGTAGATGCCAGCACTATGCTTCATGTACAGCCTGCAGAACCATGAACCAAATAAACCTCTGTTCTTTATAAATTACTCAGTCTCGGCCGGGCGCGGTGGCTCAAGCCTGTAATCCCAGCACTTTGGGAGGCCGAGATGGGCAGATCAGGAGGTCAGGAGATCGAGACCATCCTGGCTAACACGGTGAAACCCCGTCTCTACTAAAAAATACAAAAAACTAGCCGGGCGAGGTGGCGGGCGCCTGTAGTCCCAGCTACTCGGGAGGCTGAGGCAGGAGAATGGCGGGAACCCGGGAGGCGGAGCTTGCAGTGAGCTGAGATCCGGCCACAGCACTCCAGCCTGGGCGACAGAGCGAGACTCTGTCTCAAAAAAAAATAAAAAATAAAAAATAAATAAATTACTCAGTCTCAGGTATTCTTGTATAACAACACAAACGAACTAATACAGGGACCTACTCTTCACTGTATATAATTTTGTCACTTAAAATTTTATGCTAGTGAATATATTACTTATATAATAAAATATATGAATATTCATTATTAATATTACTCATGAATAATATAGTTATTATTCATTGATTCAAATGAATACTTTTTCAAATGGAGGAGAAAAGCAACCTGGTAAAAGGAAGAAAAATTTTTAAAAATATACAATTAGCCCCCTTAATAGCTTCATATATCAAAAATAATCTTAAAATGTCTTTTCAGTATGTTTAACATTTTCCTTTAGGTGGCAGTAACTGCATTTTTTTTATAATAGCCACCTGACTAGCCTTTAGAATCAGTTCAACAATAGTATTTGATTGTCTTATTTTTCCTTTTCATAGGAAAAAAAAATGTTTAAATATTAAAACCTACATTTACAAAATGCATGGCCCAGAAATGTTCCTGACTATTGTTATTGAAAATGAGAGAAAACAAGTTACAATTCAAGAGATATAAAACAGACTAGAAGGATATTCACCAAAATGTTGACAATGATTATCTCTGGGAAGTAGAATAATTAATAGGTGAGTTTGTTTTGCTCTTTTTGCTTTTCCAAATTTTCTACTATGAACATGGTTTTTTTGTTTGTTTGTTGAGACAGAGTCTTGCACTGTTGCCCAGGCTGGAGTGCAGCAGCGTGATATCGGCTTCCTGCAACCTCCACCTCCCATGTTCAAGTGATTCTCCTGCCTCAGCCTCCCAAGTAGCTGGGATTGCAGGCGCCTGCCAGAACATGGTATTTTTTAAGAGCTTGTTTATCCTCCAATCCTGACCCATTAAAGACTTCCTAAGCCCTGGATAATTGAAGGTGGTGTGGGCTTAAGTCTTATCTGGCACTCAAGTATTTCTAATATCACCAACCCTTTGATTTCTTAACTGTGGAATGAAAATAATGACAGAAACTTTAGGCATTTCATTATATGACTATTGAGGGAGAGATTTGGGAGTAAAGGATCTTTTTAATACTCCTCAAATCCAGAAATGATTTACTACGAAGTTAATAAAACCCATTTCAGGACCTTCCTCCCATCCCACCCCACCCATTTGTATTAATCCCTTTCAAAACCTTATAACTAATTGTGAATTCATAATTTCATATTTTTTAGAAGGCCCACAACACTAGATCCACCATTGCCAAAACACACCAAAATACTCTTTAACAACTTTTTAAACATCCATGCTCTGAAAGGATGTGGGGGGGAATATCTGTAAGCTTTCCACTGAACTGAAGTTCCCCAGGCCAGGGACCAAGCTTCCCACACTTTTATAATCTTGTTGCCTAGCACATGTCTGGCATACTTCAGGCATTTGAAAACATTTGTAGAACTGTTGAACAGAAGTAACTATTCATGGATAGGTAAAAACCTCTCTAAATGTTTTCTTATTCATGGGGTAGTTGAAAGTAAATTCTTACAGAGCTGTGTCTGGTGGCTAGCAGAAAGGCTATACCTACCCAAATCAACAGGACACACAGAAAAGTCTCCTTGTCCCCAGAAGGGCCCTCGGGAGTGACTGGAGAGCAGATCGCGCTAGGTCACCATGGTGCTACACTGCAGGTCGGCCCTGTGCCAGGCTGAGGAAAAGGAATGCATCTCCCCTCCTTGAAAACATGCCTCAGCATATTTATCTGTGAAACAGAGAAGAGAACAAATATGGTATGTGATTTACAAATATCTCAAACAGGAATGCAAACTGGTGGGAGACACCAAATGAGAAGAGTGAGAATTTAAAAGCCAGCGCCCTGTGATGCGACAATTCCACCTCTGGGTGTATACTCCAAAACATGGAAGCAGGGGCCGGGCACGGTGCAATAAATGTATGGAAATATATTGAGAGACGACCGGGCGCCGTGGCTCACGCCTGTAATCCGAGCACTTTTGGAGGCTGAGGTGGGCGGATCACGAGGTCAGGAGATTGAGACCATCCTGGCCAACACGGTGAAACCCCGTCTCTACTAAAAAATACAAAAAATTAGCCAGGTGTGGTGGTGGGCACCTGTAGTCCCAGCTACTCCGGAGGCTGAGGCAGGAAAATGGTGTGAACCCGGGAGGCAGAGCTTGCAGTGAGCTGAGATCGCGCCACTTCACTCCAGCCTAGGCACAGAGCGAGACTCCATCTCAAAAAAAAAAAAAAAAAAAAAAATGGAAGCAGGGACTTGACCAAATATTTATACACCCATATCATAACAGCCTTATTCAGAACGGCCAAGAGCTGAAGCGCCCCAAGTGTCTATGGACAGATAAGTGGATAAACAAAACGTGATATACACATACAGTGGAATATTTTTCAGTCTTAAAAAAGAATGACACACCTTTAATCCCCACACTTTGAGAAGACAAGATAGGCAGATCACTTGAGACCAGGAGTTTGAGACCAACCCAGGCAATATGGCGAAACTCCAGCTCTACAAAAAATTAGCTGGGTGTGGTGGCATGTGTCTGGAGTCCCAGCTATTTGGGAGGCTGAGGTGGGAGGATCACTTGAGTCTGGGAAGTCAGGACTGCAGTGAGCCATGATCGCACCACTGCACTCCAGCCTAGGCAACAGAGCAAGACCCTGTCTCAAAAAAAAAAAAAGAAATTTCAACACATGCTACAAGAACCTTATGAACATGATACTAAGTGAAAGAAGCCAGCACAACAGGACAAATACCGTATATATCTACTTATATGAGGTATCTAGAGTAGTCAAATTCCTAGAGACAGACACTAGAATGGTGGTTGCCAGAGGCTGGGGAAAGAAGGAGGTAGGGAGTTATTATTTAGAAGAGAGTTTCAGGTTTGCAAGTTAAAAAGAATTCTGGTGATGAACAGTGGTAATGGCTTTACAGAGTTGTAAGTATTTTTAATGTCACTGGACTGTACACTTAAAAAGAGTTAACATGGTAAGTTTTATGTTGTGTGTATTTTACTATTAAAAAAAAAAAGAACAATGCCAAAATAATACTATCTAGATGGAACCAGGAAGTAAGGAATATTTCTCCATATTTTATGAATATCAAAATAAGAAGGAATTGTTTATTCCATAACTGTCCTATAATATAGATATGAATTATTTGCAGATCTTAATGATAATTGCTAAATCTAATGAGGCCCATACTGTGTGTCTGGTAATGTGCTAAGCGACTTATGTATACTATCTTAATATTCAAAACTATTCTATAATAACTGTTCTATAATATAGATACGAATTATTTGCAGATCTTAATGGTAATTGCTAATATCTAATGAAGCCCATACTGTGTGTCCGGTAATGTGCTAAGGGACTTGTGTATACTATCTTAATATTCAAAACCATCCTATGAAATAGGTACTATTATTATGGTCAATTTAAAATTCAGAAAATGGAGGTTTAAAAAACATAATCCTTTTCCCAAGACCACAGGGTTAGTGAGTAGTAGAACTCAGATTTGGCCTCAGATTTCCTAGCTGTTGAGCACCTTGCTCATTTCAGAGTTTGGGTTCTGTTTCTTATAATCAAAATGTCTGTGGTTTTTTGTTGTTGTTTGTTTTGTTTTTGTTTTTGTTTTTTTCCCTTTTTGAGACAAGGTCTCGCTCTGTTGCCCAGGCTAATGTGCAATGCCGCCATCTTGGCTCACTGCAGCCTTGACCTCCTGGGCTCAAAAATCCTCCCATCTCAGCCTCCTGAGTAGCTGGGACTGTAGACATGCACCACTACACCTGGCTAATGTGGGTTTTTTTTTTTTTTTTTTTTTTTTTTTTAAGAGATGGGATCTCACTATGTTGCCTAGGCTGGTCTTAAACTCTTGGGCTCAAGCAATCCTCCTGCCTTGGCCTTCCAAAGTGCTGGGATTACAGGCATGAGCCACCACACCTGGCCTGTGGTTGTGTTTGTCTTAAGTTAAACACTTGTTTAAGGAATTTGTAAGGATGGGAATTTGAATTAGGAGAATCCAAATGGCATTTATGTGCCTAGAGGATATGAGTTGAACAGCAGCACTTCTTACAGAATTGTGCCTAAAACAATGCCTTGGCAAGCTGCCCCTCATATTTACTGAGGAACTGAGGTACTCAAGTCAAAATCCCAAGGTAAAGGGACAGGGAAGACACTAGCAACAATGACCATGTCTTCCTTTTCAGGTACAGATAATTCTGTAAAATAATGCTAAAATGACAATGAATTTTTTTTTTATTTTCAGACTTCATAGCTGTAATTTCTGACACATTGCTGAGCATTAATTTTTAAAATAAGCATAACCTGGGCAAAACACTGGAACCAACTGAGAGATCTAGTGCTTGTATTCTGATAATTTATATTAATAGGAATCTCTTTCCCCCAAAAGATTAACTGGATGCATTATTGTATTTAATTTTTACATGTATGTGTATTGTGTGCATGTGCTTGTGCATGTATGTGTACTGTGTGTGTGTGCTTGTACACAAAATGGTGGATGAGCACATGTATTTACCTCTTCTATCTTCCATATTCCCATAAAAGTGACAGAAAATATTATTTAAAGAAAATGAAGCCGGGCGCGGTGGCTCACGCCTGTAATCCCAGCACTTTGGGAGGCCGAGGCGGGCGGATCACAAGGTCAGGAGATCGAGACCACGGTGAAACCCCGTCTCTACTAAAAATACGAAAAATTAGCCGGGCGCGGTAGTGGGCGCCTGTAGTCCCAGCTACTCAGGAGGCTGAGGCAGGAGAATGGTGTGAACCCGGGAGGCGAAGCTTGCAGTGAGCCGAGTTCGCGCCACTGCACTCCAGCCTGGGGGACACGCGAGACTCCGTCTCCAAAAAAAAAAAAAAAAAAAAAGAAAATGAGTGAGTGAATGACAGCAATAGGAAACAAGAAAGAGTGTCATCAGCACACAAGAGTTTTGGGAAATTTCTAAAAGATACAAAGCAGATGGGTGGACCGATGAGAAACTGCAGGCCAGGGCACAGGAAATAAGCATGTGTCTTCCCAAGGGGACCCAGAGAAACTCCTCACTTGGTCAACAATACAATGATGGGCTGTGGGGCAATCAACAGTGGCCTCATTAAAGAACTGGACTCAGTGCCTTGGGACAGCTGGGTCCCTTTCCTGTGACCTGTGTAAACAAAGCTAGGCAGCTGAGACTTTTGGCCTCAGGCTACAAGCCAGGGCACTGCTCTTCAGAAAGAAAGGGCAGAGAGAGTGTTACTCCAGAGGGTCTTGTGGCTTAAAAGGAGATCACTGAAGAAACTTTGCATCTCTACATTTATAAACTCAGAGGGGAAACAATCAAACTCAAAATGCATCTCTACCTCCTCCGGGGGAACCTCAGGTTCCCCAGCCTCGGTGCCTACCCTGCCCACAGGAAACCCTACAGGGAAGCCTTCCTGTACAAAAGTGCCGCCCGCTTACGTAGAACTCGTGCCAGTCATTCTATTCAGGGAAAACCTTCCTGGAGAAACAAACCTAAACAATTGAAGAGGAAACCCACACAAGCTGGTTGTGCTAAATTAAGGCATTTGTTTGGTTCTGAATTCATTCAAATGAATGGACAATAGAGAACACCACACTTCTGAGAAAAAACAATACAAAAGTGAAAGCTTTAGAAAATGAAACAACTGACCCAAAGGAAAAAGATAATCCAAGCAGAGGAAAAGAACTAAAAAAAAAAAAAAAAAAAAAAAAAACCTAATTAACACACACGCAAATCAATCATATTCCTAACACCTAAATTAGCAAATAATAAAATTAGTATTTAAAACAATACTAGTAAAAATGCTAATTGGGATAATCAGAAATTTATAACCTACTACAATCTTAATTACAGTTTGCTATGACAAGTAGCAATCAGAGAACACAAAAGAGTTCTTAGGAACTAAAAATAAACATTTCAAAGGAATTGCTAAACAATATTATGGACACAACCAAAGATCAATTTGATTACCTGAAAGATAAAGTAAAATGACAGAAAATATAAGAGAAAATTAAAATACATAGAAGTTAACTCTGAGAAATCTAATACCTATAAAAAATGTGGTTTTAGAACGTCTTTAGGACTATGGAGAAAAATAAATAATCCAGAAAATAAAATTTTCCTATGCTGAAGAGTTTTTAGGACCAGGCATGGTGGCTCATGCCTGTAATCCTGGAACTTTGGGAGATCGAGGTAGGCAGATCACTTGAGGCCAGGAGTTCGAGACCAGCCTGGCCAACATGGCAAAACCTCGTCTCTACTAAAAATACAAAAATTAACTGGGTGTGGTGGCACACACCTATAGTTCTCATCTATCCTCATCTCAGGAGGATGAGGCACAAGAATCACTTGAACCTGGGAGGTGGAGGCTGCAGTGAGCCGAGATTGCACCATTGCACTCCATCCTGAGTGATAGAGCGAGACTTGGTCTCAAAAAAAGAAAAGAAAAAAGGTTTTAGATTGAAATCTCACCAATTTTTAAGCAGGGGGAGGAAAAATATGCATACACATCACACACACACACACACACACACACACACATACATACACACAGAGCTAAAGATATCCTGGTAAGGCCAGGTGTGGTGGCTCATACTTGTAATCCTGGCACTTTGGGAGGCCAAGACGGGCAGATCACCTGAGGTCAGAAGTTCGAGATTAGCCTGGCCAGCGTGGCAAAACCCCATCTCTACTAAAAATACAAACATTGGCCGGATGCAGTGGCACGCACCTGTAATCCTGTAATCCCAGCTACTCAGGAGGCGGAGGCAGAATAATTGCTTGAACCCAGGAGGTGGAGGTTGCAGTGAGCTGGCGTCACGCCACTGCACTCCAACCTGGGCAACAGAGCGAGACTATCTTAAAAAAAAAAAAAAATGGCTGGGCGCAGTGGCTCACACCTGTAATCCCAGCAGGCCGAGGCAGGTGGATCACAAGGTCACATGTTCGAGACCAGCCTGGCCAACATGGTGAAACCCAGTCTCTACTGAAAATACAAAAATTAGCCGGGTGTGGTGGCACACACCTCTAATCTCAGCTACTCAGGAGGCTGAGGCAGGAGAATCACTTGAACCTGGGAGGCGGAGGTTGCAGTGAGCCGAGATCACGCCACTGCACTCCAGCCTGGGACAGTGAGAGACTCTGTCTCCAAAAAAAAAAAAAAAAAAGATTATCCTGATAAAATTGTAGAACTCAGAATAAGAAAATCCTAGAAGGTAAAAAAAAAAAAAAAAAAAAGAAAGAAAGAAAGAAAACAATAATAAGATTGTCATCCGATTTCTTTTTTTTTTTATAGGAAAACATTTTGAAGCCTTTATTTACAAAAGCTTTAAAAACAAATAATACCCTTTGTTTTGCAAATAATGTTTTGTTTAAAAAGGACCACCCAGTTACAGCACTGTAATATCATGAATAAACAATGTACAAAGGAGACAAACCAATGTGACTAACATTTAGAGATTTGCTAATACTACTGATTGAAGTGTAGGTAACACACATTGTAACTTGTAGTCCATCATTTCAGGGTAGAGTTAATGATTACCAAAAAGTCTTCCTACACATGCTCTGGTCTGGTCACATACCCTGCATGGCTAAATATTTCACAGTCTCTTTTGTCGATATATATAAAATAGATTGCAAAGATATACACAAAAACATAAACAAGCATTACACTCCTCAGGTAATTTTATTAGCTCTCTCTCTCTCTATATATATATATATATATGAGAATATATTATCTGTATATATATATATATTTTGTTGTTTTGTACCAAATCTCTCCATTATTTGCCTTTGTAGCAACTATGAAAGCGCGATTTTTGCCTTCTAATTTAATTTGGTACAAAATATACCTAAAGACTTGTTATCTTTGGCTTTTAATAAAATTGATTTGTGTAACCAACAAATCAAGAGCATCATAAGTATGGCTACAAATTTTTTTTTTTAAAAGGGTAAATGGTGATGGAATAAAAATAGGCAGATCAAGGGAAGTGTGCTATCATAAAATAACCGTAGCTTCAGCATCTTGACTACCAGTTTCCTGGCAGATACTAAACATCCAATCACAAGGGATTTTTTCTGAAGGGTGTAAAGCTGGTTTGAAAATTCTTCAGTCACAGAACAGCCTACACATGCCAGTTAGAAACTGGATTGTCATCCAATTTCTTTTCAGCAGTACTAATCACTGGAAGATAATTAATTAATAAAACTAATATATATTGAGTGTATATTGTGTGCTAGACATTGTTCTAGATTTTTGGGAGACATCAGTGATCAGTGGATCAAACAGACAAAAATCTTGCCCTCATGAATCTTACATTCTGTTAGTAGAGAGTCTTCAAAGTTTTGAAGGGAAAAAACTGAATCTTGGAATTCTGAGCCTGGTCAAACTATCAATCAAATGTAAGGGCTAAATAAAGACATATTTAAACTGTCAGGAATTCTGGAATATTACTTCTTATACAAACCAAAACAAAAATTCCAAGTATTCCAACAAAATATGAGCCAGGCATGGTGATGCACCTGTAGTCCCAGCAACTTGGGAGGTTGAGGCAGGAGGATTGCTTGAGTCCAGGAGTTCAAAACTAGCAAATTAAAAGCCATCCAAGAAAGAAAACAAGAAACAAACCATTTGAATGTGGCCCACAGGAAATGGAGAAAACCAGAAAAGAAGACAAAGAAGGAAAGCAGGAGGGAGGGAGGGAAGGAAAGTAGGAGGGAAGAGGGAAGGAAAGTAGGAGGAAGGAAGGGAGGGAGGGAAGGAGGAGAGAAGGAAAGTAGGAGGAAAGGAGGAAAGAAAGGAAGCTTCAAAGGGAGGAAGAGAGGGAGAGAAGGAAGGAAGGATCCATTAGACCTTGCAGCTTAGAGGAATCTCATCTGAGTCGGAAAATTTCCATTAAATAAGATTACTTATGGCTGGGCATGGTGGCTCACACCTGTAATCCCAGCACTTTGGGAGGCCAAAGTGGGCAGATCACGAGGTCAGGAGATCAAGACCATCCTGGCTAACACGGTGAAACTCCGTCACTACTAAAACTACAAAAAAAATTAGCTGGGCGTGGTGGTGGGCGCCTGCAGTCCTAGCTACTCGGGAGGCTGAGGCAGGAGAACGGAGTGAACCCGGGAGGCGGAACTTGCAGTGAGCCGAGATCGTGCCACTGCACTCCAGCCTGGGCGACAGAGCGAGACTCAGTCTCAAAAAAAAAAAGAGAGATTACTTTTTCTTCCACATGCGGTTTATCCATACGAGTCAATTATAGAAAACCTATGTGCCTACCACTGTGCTGAGTGGAAGGATTACTTCCACTCAGGATTCTCATTTTTATTCCTCAGAAGACTTAATTATAATTACAAAGCAGAATGTAAACACAGTAAACCATGAATACACACACACGAACACACACAATTGAGAGGTGGACTCTCTTATATAAATGGGAATCAAAAGACTCCATCTAAATAAATAAATTTAGAAATGGAAGTTTAGGTACATTATTTAAAGTTATAAATAATAATTTTAAATATAATTTTTAGAAAAATTAGGGCTGAGTGTGGTGGCTCACACCTGGAATCCCAGCACTTTTGGAGGCCGAGGCGGGTGGATCACGAGGTCAGGGGTTTGAGACCAGCCTGGCCAACATGGCAAAACCCCATCTCTACTGAATATACAAAAAAGAAAAAGAATTAGCCAGGCATGGATGTGGGCACCTGTAATCCCAGCTACTCAAGAGGCTGAGGCAGGAGAATTACTTGAACCCATTGCACTCCAGCCTGGGCGACAGAGCAAGACTCTGTCTCGAAAGAAAGAAAGAAAGAGAGAAAGAAAGAAATAAGGAAGGAAAGAAGGAAGGAAGGAAGGAAGGAAGGAAGGAAGGAAGGAAGGAAGGAAGGAAGGAAGGAAGGAAGGAAAGAAGGAAGGAAGGAAGGAAGGAAGGTAGGTTAAAAATTTTATAACTAACAAATTGGAGATGGAGAGGAACAGAAAGATTGGGAGGAAGTGTAAATGCAAGAAATTTCTCATCTTTTTTGAAGTCAGTAGGTACTTTCTAAGGTTGACAAATGGAAAAACAGAGCTATAAGCATGGGATTTTAAATTATAATGGCAACCACCATACCATCTAACAATAGCTGATGACAGTGCTTGTTTCTAGAGCATGGGCCTAGGCTAGAATGGATGGAGGTCATACTCATTTTACACCCTTCTTTTTCTACTGATAAGATTTTTTCTTGTTATGTGCATGGGTAACTTCTATAAAATAACATAAAATAACAACTTCAATATTAATAAATATTTACATATAAATGTATATTATATGTATATACAAATTAATTTTATACAGTATTTAAATAAATATTTTCAATGAGTGAAAAGATGCCAAATTATCTTTTCCACAAATATAACAATAATATGTATGTATGTTTGTATTTATTTATTTTTTGAGACGGAGTTTCATTCATCACCCAGGCTGGAATGCAGCGGCACCATCTCAGCTCGCTGCGAGCTCCAACTCCTGGGTTCAAGCGATTCTCCTGACTCAGCCTCCCAAGTAGTAGGGACTACAGGTGCCCACCACCATGCCTGGCTAATTTTTGTATTTTTAGTAGAGACGGGGTTTCACCATGTTGGCCAGGCTAGTCTCGAACTCCTGACCTCAGGTGATTCACCCACCTTGGCCTCCCAAAATGCTGGGATTACAGGGGTGAGCCACTGTGCCCGACCAAGATAAGCTATTGTGTAACTGAAAGACAAGTTGCTTAGTCATAGCTACTAAATGTCCTCCATACTTAGCTAAAAGCTCATGGTCCTTAGGAAAGGTGTCTTAGGACAAAGAGAATTTAGGATCTTAATTACTCTACCTTTTTAAGTCAAAAAGGAAAAGTAAAACCCTTCCTTCTTGTGACTTAGTCTACGAAAAAAGAGAAAGAAACAGTAAAAACCTCTCCCTAGCTTTTCTGATTTTGGGATTTGAAGAAAGTTGCAAATACTGTCTGTCCTAACCTTTTGACATTACAAATGACTCAAAACTGCCCAAGGGACTTTGAGACTTTTCAGAAAAGGAATTGATCACTGAGGATTACTCATCTGTCAAACTAGAATAAAATGTAGTTTTGTGTGAGGCGACCTTCTTTCACAGTTACTGTTTATTGAGCCCAGGAATGCTATGGCACAGAGGGCAGGGTGTGAGTCAGAAAGCCTTGCTGTCCCAGCTCTGTCCCCAACTAGCCAAGTGACCCAGTGCCACCTACTTAATCTTTAGTTCCTTCGTTTGTAGAGTGTGGATAAAATAACTCTTCTCACCGCTTCATATTGTCCCTGTGAGGATCAGAGAGGATAAATCAAATGAAAATTCTTTGAAAGTACTATAAAATTACGGTGTAGTAATATGTGATCATGGATTTCAAAGTTGGAATGAACTTAGACCTTATCTAGTCAAACTTAATTAATTCATAGTTTCTTTCTCTCAGTCTATTACTTGCTTAGAGCCACTACGTTTATTATTATTGTTCTGACACAAACTGATTTAAAATTATATCCTTCTGAACTATGTCTTCTAAAATTTTATAGAATCATAGGCTATTAATGCTGCAAGGGACTTTGCCAATCATCTCTTCTAATCCCCTTGTTTTAAACATGAAGCAATAGCAGCCGAAACAGGGTGACTGGCCTTAGATAAACACAGGACAATGAACTCAGACCTTGGATTAAAACATAGATCCCCAGATTCCCAGGCATCAGATCTTTCCTACGTCACTGCTGAAACAAGAAAATAACGGCCATTTGTGAATAAGCTTAGTTAATTCAGGTATATACTGCCCTGACAAGCTTACACTAATTATTCTAACCATTTTTATAATATTCAAAGGATTTTTCTTTCCTCAAAAAGCAATTATACAACAAAATAAACAACAAAAATGTAAAAATAAAGGAAAAACTTTTTAAATTAAAAAGTAATAACGCTTGAAAAAATAATATACACACTCATATCTATTCTTTAAATGAAACTAAGTTTTTTTTGAGATGGAGTCTCACTCTGTTGCCCAGGCTAGAGTGCAGTGGTGCGATCTCAGCTTACTGCAAACTCCGCCTCCTGGGTTCAAGTGATTCTCCTGCCTCAGTCTCCTGAGTAGCTAGGAATACAGGCGCCCGCCACTAGGCCCGACTAACTTTTGTATTTTTAGTAGAGACGGGGTTTCACCATGTTGGCCAGGCTGGTCTCGAACTCCTGACCTCAAGTGATCTACCCACCTTGGCGTCCCAAAGTGCTGGGATTACAGGCGTGAGCCACTGTGCCCGACTGAAACTAAGATTAAGTACTAGAACAATTTGCCATTTAATAGTCAAATTAATTGCCAACATTTTAGTATAACTTGGTTTAATTTAGTCCCTAATACAGATCCTTAGAAGAGGGGCAGAAGAATGTAAATGGCGAAGAACACAGAGTTTAAAATCAAACAAACATGGGTTCAAATTCTAGCTCTGCCATTTACTAGCTATGTAAATTTTGAAAATATAGTCAACCTCCTGAAGTCTCAGTGTCCTCATCTATATAAAAGGAACAGTAGGCCAGGCATGGTGGCTTATGGCTATAATCCCAGGACTTTGGCAGGATGAGGCCAGAGGACCATCTGAGCCTAGGAGTTCGAGACCAACCTGAGCAACACAGTGAGACCCCCAACTCTAAAAAAAATTTAAAATTAGCCATGAGTGGGTAGCACACACCTAAAATCCCAGCTACCGGGGAGTAGAGAGGAGGAGACACTGAGGTGGGAGGATCTTTTGAGCCCAGGAGGTTAAGGTTACAGTGAGGTGTGCACTCTAGCCTGGGTGACAGAGTGAGACTCTGTCTCTGAGTAAATAAATAAAGGGAATGGTAATGAGAATTATTTCATAAGTTTGTTGTGAGGACTAAAAAGTAATTCATATAATTCTATAAATGAGACCAGTCATTGTTCTCACTTGGTATTTTACAGCCCAGAAACAATTATAGCAATTATTTGCTCAAGACTGCTCAGCTAGTATGTGGAGGCAAAATTGAAACCCACGTCTTCTGGCTCTGCTCTTTCCACCTGCCCGCACGACCTCTCTACCCAGCACTTCGTTAATTCACCTTCTGCCACCTCACTGTTCAGCTTTTACTAAAAGTTCCAGCTCTTTCCAAAGGAGAGATTTTTCTTCCTAAGTAGGACAGCTCTTTCAGCCAATTTCAGATGATATGCCTTCTAAAAGGTGGTGTCTCGTTTGGTTGCCAAAGGTAGTCACTTGACTTTTAAGTTCACAGATCCCATGTGCCGGGTCCATGCTGAGCACTGGCAGCCTATCTATGTCACACAACCCTCTATTGTACTCTTATCCCTCCTAGCTGGCTCCGACCCTGTGTTCCATGAGGAGGCACGTGCCTTCTCCCTTCCCCCACCGCAGGCTTTTCCTGCTCCTGCCAGGCTGAGAAGGACTTTATCCTTTTTCATAAGTGCTGAGCCTTTAGGACTCAAATCCCCTCAGGCATCCTTGATTTTTCTCAGAAGTCCTCATGCAAATTTGACTCTCCCTATCCTAGAGATTAGGAGACCCTGTCATTTTTATTTTTGAATCTCTCGGAGCCAAGCATGAGCTGACACATCATTAACACTCTTAAATGTTAGCTGAAAAAAAATTAGATGGAAGGAAGGAAGTAAAGAAGAGAGGGAAGAGGGTTTTACATATCATTCTAGAGTTCCTGAAACAGCTATAACAATGCAGCAACTCACTAGCTCCAAAAGCACTTGAACAATATTTATACATTTATCTATTTATCAAGCTATCTATATCAGAACATATTGATAACTGACAAATCTCCTTCACTTTAGTCTCAGAAGTCACATTTAAATGTTAAGCGAATATCTGTGTCAGGGAAAGAGAGAGCAACAGAGAGAGAGAGAATGAGTTGGGTTTGGACCAGGAAAGACTGATTCTGTCACCTAGTCACCTCGATGTCCCTGGCTCAGTGGATCCTACCACCTCAACCTCCACAGTAGCTGGGACTACAGGCATGAGCCACCGCACCTGGCTAATTTTTGTATTTTTTGCCGAGATAGGGTTTTGCCATGATGCCCAGGATGGTCTCAAATTCCTGGGCTCAAGCAATCCCCACACCTCAGCCTCCCAAAGTGCTAGGATTACAGGGGTGAGCCACTGTGCCCAGCCCGTGGTGGTTAATTTTATGTGTCAATTTGACTGAGCTAAGGGATGCCCAGATAGCTGGTAAAACATTATTTCTGGGTGTGTCTGTGAGGGCATTTCTGGAGGAAATTAGCATTTAAATCTGTAGACTGAGTAAAGAAGATCTATTTTCATCCAATCTGTTAAGGGCACAGATAGAACAAAAAGGCAGAGGAAAGGTGAATTCACGCTCTCTGCTTGAGTTGAGCCAGCCATCTCCTGCTGCCATAGGACGTAGGAGCTCCTGGGTTTTAGGCCTTGAGAATCATACTGAATTATATCACTGGATTTCCTGGTTCTCCAGCTTGCAGATGACATATTGTGAGACTTCTCAGCTTCCATAATTCTGTAAGCCTATTCCCATAATACATCTCCTATCATCTATCTATCTATCTCTATCATCTATCTATCTATCTTATTGGTTTTGTTTCTCTGGAGAGTCCTAACTAATACAGACATTAAAAGCCCCAAGTTCTTTTACACAGCCATGCCTCCAAGCTGCTATGTGACCCTGGGTAAATCACTCTCAAGGTTGTTAAAATGGAGGTAATTCTTATTTTTTGTTTGCTTGTTTGTTTGAGATAGGGTCCACTCTGTCGCCCAGGTTGGAGTGAAGTGATGGTGATGACAGTTCAATGTGGTCTCGATCTCCCAGGCTCAAGCAATCCTCCCACCTCTGCCTCTCAAGTAGATGGGACTACAGGCACGTGCTAGCATGCCTGGCTGGTTTTGTTGTTGTTGTTGTTGTTGTTGTTGTTTTTCAGTAGAGACTGGTCTTGCAAAGTTTCCCAGGCCAATCTCAAACTCCTGAGCTCAAGCAATCTTCATGCCTCGGCCTCCCAAAGTGCTAGGATTACAGGGATAAGCCACCGCACCTGGTTAAAATGGGGGTAATTCTAAAGGATATCTTACAGAGTTGTCATGGTCAATAATTATAATGCATTTTAAACGTCAATGTTTAAAATAATCCATGAAAGTAATTATGGTACTATCTGAAATTGTCACAATCTTTAAAGACTGGCTATTACCATTTGAATTTTTTTATCTGTATCTTCTTTGCCTCAACTAACTAGAATTCATTACTTTTGGCTAAACAGGCATCATTCCTATTAATTATATTTCTGAAATTGCTTTGGAATCTGTTTCTAGTCTCTCTGGTCCCACGGCAACTGCTACTCTTTTTCCTTTTTATTTATTTATTTATGTTTTTATTTTAGAGACAAGGTCTTGCTCTATTGTCCAGGCTGGAGTGCGATGGTGTGAACTTGGCTCACTGCAGCCTCAAACTCCTGAGCTCAAGTGATCCTCCCACCTCAGCCTCCTATGTGACTGGAACTATAGGCACATGCCACTATGCTTGGCGAATTTTTGTGGTGTTTTTTTTTTTTTTTTTTGGAGACAGAGTATCATTCTGTCACCCAGGCTGGAGTGCAATGGTGTGATCTGGGCTCACTACAACCTCTGCCTCCCCTGTTCAAGCAATTCTCCTGCTCAGCCTCCAGAGTAGCTGGGACTATATACGCACACCACCACACCCGCTAATTTTTTTTGTATTTTAGCAGAGACGGCATTTCACCATGTTGCCCAGGCTGGTCTCAAACTCCTGACTTCAGGCAATCTGCCTGCCTTGGCCTCCCAAAGTGCTAGGATTACAGGCACATGCCACCACGCCTGGCCATAATTTTTGTATTTTTTTGTAGAGATATGATCTCACTTTGTTACCCAGGCTGGTCTTGAACTCCTGGGTTTAAGCAATCCTTCTGCTTGGCCTCCCAAAATTTTGAAATTACAGTCACTGTGCCCAGCCCCCTACTCTTTTAATAATTCTCACTTAGGTGCAGTAACCTCCTAACACTCATACCTACCTCGTTAGCCAAATATTCTCCATTATGTCTGAACATCCTAAGACATTTGAATAAATTCAGGCTGCCCATGCCATAGATCTATGATGATGCATAAAAGCTTAGCTTTTGGCTGCAGCGATTTTGGCTCCATTCAATATTCTCTGGTCTTCAGTCCCTTGACTTTCTATTCCAGCTTCTGATACTGGTTACAGACTCTCCTTGCTATGATTACCTGGGTGGACAGGCTTCTTTTTCACTCTATGCATTCTCTCTGATCTAACATTCTCATTCATAAATTCTTCATATCTGTAACTGTGGGTAACAAGTATTTTCACTGCCCCAATCTGGCCATGATTGACTCACTCTAGCCCACCAGCCCACCCACCCTGAGAAGGAGACCAGACAAAATCTGTCATTAGGGTGATCATTCCAAATCTCAGATTCGAACATGGTAGTCTCTGATTCCAGTGCCAACAACAAAATGTCAGTGTGGCTATTCAATGTTTTGTGACTTGGCTGGGTAAAGGCACAGAGGATCTTTGGTAATAGAAGGCTGGTGGGAAGAAAAATGGAATCCTACTCTTTGGGATCATCCACTGCTGGAATGGAAGGTGGGCTAGGAGGAACTGACCAAGCTACAAAGGCTGACCCTGGAGATGGTAATTTAGTGAATCAAGGGTAGGAGAGCTTAACATTCGCAGCTGCCAATCTAGAAGTTTTTGGTACTGCTATGATGCCAGAGGGTGATGGTAATCAGCTAGACTGGCAGCAAATTACGCTCTTCAAGTTTTTACCCTAGAATACATGCATACGGCCAGGTGCAGTGGCACGCACCTGTAGTCCCAGCTACTTGGGAGGCTGAGGCAGGAGGATTGCTTGAGCCCAGGAGTTTGAGACTAGCCTGGGCAACACAGCAAGACTCACATCTCAAAAAAAAAAAAAAAAAGAGCATGCATATTAATCCTTGTTGATGACTCCATTCATTCCTTCAATAGTTAAGCACAAATTCTATGCAAGGCATTGTATTAGGCACTGGGTACACAACAGAAGAGGAAAGCCAGCACAGTGACCTCCTTGGCAAGTTTTGTTAAATAACTTGGCATGTGCCATTCTTCTTTATTGTGTTGTCAATATTAGAATGGGTTTTGGACCAGCAAATGGAGCTTCTAGCCCGTGCATTTATACCAACAGTTCCCAGATGTGCCACAAATATGTGGCCAACATAACATTACAGCCTCCATTCCTGCTCAGGAATAATGACAGTTTTTTAGTAAATGATATCCTTTATGGGCAAATTATGCATATTGGTGGTTTCTGGATGTTTTAAGGTTTCCAAGTAGTTTTTTCAACTGACAATCCCTGTATAGGGATCTTGGAGAGTTAATCATCACACCAGTTTTCAGCAATACACTCATATGTTTATACTGACCGTGAAGACACGCTGGTGGCCCAAAATGAAATGATTCTATTTTGTAGAACCTCCTTCTCATAGCAGGAGTGGTAACGAAAATGTCTCTGGAGAAGAAACTAGTTCATATCACTCCGAATTAATGTCCATCAAGAAAGAACACATACAAATAAAAAGATATGTCATATTCTTGGCTTGGAAGAGACACATTGTAAATATGTCAGTTTTCTCTGAAACTAATCTATAATATTTTTACAGCTCAATAACAATTCCAAAATTCTAATGGAATCCTTTTAGAACTCGGCAAAAAAATATTAAAATTTGTCTGAAAAATAAAAATATGCCCGAATAGCCAAGAAAATTCTAAAAGGGAGAGCTTTGCCAGTTATTTAAACTGCAGTATTTATTGCTGATACACTGCTGCAGGAATGGACAGATGATCAATAAAACCAAACAGTGAGAACAGAAGCAGATCCAAATACAAATGAGATTGGATTATATCATAAAGTGGGGAAAAGAAACGCATGATTCAGACAACAGGCTAGTCATTTGGAAAAGGAATAAAACTGGTCTCTACCTTGAACTTCCAGATGGAATAAAGATTTAAATTTGTAAGAAATTATAAAGTACCACAAAGTTAGGCCAGGCATGGTGGCTCATGCCTATAATCTTAGCACTTTGGAAGGCCAACGAGGGCAGATCACTTGAGGCCAGGAGTTCGAGACCAGCCTGATCAACATTGTGAAACTCTGTTTTTACTAAAAACACAAAAAATTAGCTGGGCAAGGTGGTGGGTGCCCATAATCCCAGGTACTCGGGAGGCTGAGGCAGGAGAATTGCTTTAACCCAGGAGGTGGAGGTTGCAGTGAGCCAAGATTGTGCCATTGAATTCCAGCCTGCATGACAGAACCAGACTCTGTCTCGAAACAAAGAAACAAAAAAGTACTACAAACTTTCAGATGAATTTTTAAATATAATTTTTAAGTGAAGGAGGACTTGAGGCCTGACACTTGGCTGTTCAGGCATCAGATTCCCCACCTCTAAGGGAGGAATTCCCCACTGTGGGTTTTCATGGTGTGACAGAATGCACTGTCTCCTACTCTGGGAGCTGGAGGAGACCCATCCTCCCCCAGCCCACACATATGGCCTTGTGGGAAACTCCCTGTGGTTTGCTGATTAAAGAAGAAAATGTTCAAGACTAGTTTCCAGATGACTCTTCCCTGGTCTAAGGACACTAGCACAATTAGGGCTATTGTTGCAACTTTCATCCACTTAGAGGCGGCCTTGAAAGACAATTGAGAAGGAAGATCTTCCTAGGGGCAGAACTCTAAGCAGTACATCTCATGGTCCACCTTTCTGGAAGGAGAAATGACCTTAGGATTTAGAATCCAAAGGGACCAAAAAAAAAAAAAATGTTACCGTCAAGGGCCACATTGAAGAACCCACTGAATAGGAAAGTGAAACTGTTACTTTGCCACTTTTTGGCAAACAGAAAATAACATTTGGGTGTAGGCTGGGTGATTAATTCTTAGTATAAAGGAGAAAGAATTATTTCAGCATAATAGGAGAAGAGAGCTGACCCCAGATACATTTCTTCACTCTCCCCAGCCAGGATGCTAGTAGCAAGACACAGGCAGGACTGCTGAGGACTCAGATTCCTTGGAAATGAAAGTGTGGGTCACTCCAACAAGTAAAGAACCCTACCGGCTTAACCAAGTTGAGAGCAAAGCATCATTTTTGTCGTTTCAAAGACAGCACAAATGCATTTTGGCTTATGAAACCCAGGAAGCAGACTGACTAATTTTGACTTGTCACTATCACCCCATTTTAAGCACAAGGCCTGTTCACATTTCGGAGAAGATACATCTTCTTGTGCACTGATAACTCTGCAGAGGAAGTCTATAACATCTGCTGTTTTTTATCCTGCTCTGTCTTCAGCCTTCCTCATCTCTGCCTCCTAGGCCTTGGAACTCTCTCCAACTCTTTCTCTTCCGTAGTCCCTCAATTTACCAGGTGTTTTCCACCTCCGTGCACTTGCACCTTGAGCCCTTCTCCACCGCCTCCCTCCATGGCTGCTTACTGACTGCCGATTGAGATTCACCCTAACAGTCCCCTCTGAAGCCTCACCAGTATATGCCCAACAGAACTGACCACTTCCCCCTTACTCCTGTCAGAGTACCTATAATACTTTATTGGCATTATAGGTTTGCATGTTTGTCCGTGTTTAGCAGACTTCTTACTTATTTACCTATTTACTTTTGAGACAAGGCCTTGCTCTGTCACCCAGGCTGGAGTGTAGTAGCATGATCAGAGCTCACTGAAACCTCAAACTTCTGGGCACAAGGGATTCTCCTGCCTCAGCCTGCTTGGCAGCTGGCACTGCCAGAGGCATTTGAACCATAGCAACTCCATCTTGAATAGGAGCTAGGTAAAATGAGGCTGAGACCTACTGGGCTGCATTCCCAGACAGTTAAGGCATTCTAAGTCACAGAATGAGATAAGAGGTGGGCACAAGATACAGGTCATAAAGATCTTTCTGAAAAAACAGGCTGCAGTAAAGAAGCCAACTCTTAAGCCAGGCACAGTGGCTCATGCCTGTAATCACAGCACTTTGAGAGGCTGAGGCAAGTGGATCACCTGAGGTCAGGAGTTTGAGACCAGCCTAGTCGACGTGGCGAAATACCATCTCTACTAAAAATACAAAACTTAGCCTGGGATCCATGCCTGTAATCCCAGCTATTGGGAGGGTGAGGCAGGAGAATTACTTGAACCCGGGAGGCGGAGGTTGCAGTGAGCCAAGATTGTGCCATTGTACTCCAGCCTGGGTGAAAGAGCGAGACTTTGTCTCAAAAAAAAAAAAAAAAAAAAAAAAAAACAAGCCAACTCTAACCCACCAAAACCAAGATGGCGATGAGAGTGACCTGTGGTTGTCTTCACTGCTACACTCCCACCAGTACCATGAGAATTTACATATGCCATGGCAATGTCAGGATGTTTGTTACCCTATATGGTCTAAAAAGGGGAGGCATGACTAATCCACCCGTTGTTTAGCATATCATCAAGAAATAGCCATAAAAATAGACAACCAGCAGTTCTCAGGAATATTGCCATCTATTGAGTAACCATTCTTTTATTCCTTTACTTTCTTAATAAACCTGATTTTGCTTTGCACTGTGGACTCGCCCTGAATTCTTTCTTGCACAAGATTCAAGAACCCTCTCTTGGGGTCTGGATCTGGACCCATTTCCTGTAATAGTACAACAGGCACAAGACCAAGACGACATTCCTGGCTTTTTTTTTTTTTTTTTTTTGGTAGATATGGGGTCTCACTATGTTGCCCAAGCTGGTCTTGAAGTTTTGAGTTCAAGCAATCCTCCTGCCTTGGCCTCCAAAAGTGCTGAGATTATAGGCATGAGCCACTGCACTTGACCCAGATTTACCTTTAAAACCCTTGGCACAGAGACCAACCAGCACCGTTGGAGGCAGCAATAACATTGCAAATGAGTACACTTTCAGGCATAGACTTTAAATGAAACAAATAATCCTCTAGGTTTACCTTACCCTGAATAACTAAAGCTTATATTCACAAGTACTTAGAAAGAGCCAGAGCTAATTCTGTCCTCTAGAACATGTAAAATATAACCGTTTTTCAGACCCAATATTTAAGAGGGAAAGGTCACGTCAGGTTCCAGGCCTGTGAGGCCAAAAAGATGAGAGTAACAACCAATCGGCCCTTTTCTACCTTTGGCTGTGATCATGTGACTCTCCTCTCCCTTTTCTGTTCTAAGGGCAGGAGGAAAGTGCACGAGCACCCAAGAGTCTTTAGTGCAGTTTCCAGGGTTTGCAGCTTCAGGGATAATGAAGACTTGGAGGAGTTCAGTACTATTGCTGTATGTCACAGTTTCCATTTTTGTTAAAATCTCAATCACTCACAGACCAAGTTCTTCTTCCATTTCCTAACATTTTCCCTAGGTATGATAATTTATTTGGTAAACACACTGCATATAAATAGCATTCTAAGTCACAGGATGAGATAGGAGGTAGGCACAAAACCTGTTTTGCTGATAAAACAGGTTACAGTAAAGAAGCCAACTCTTAGGCCAAGTGTGGTGGCTCATGCCTGTAATCCCAGCACTTTGAGAAGCCAAGATGGGTGGATCACCTGAGGTCAGGAGTTCGAGACCATGGCCAACATGGGGAAACCCCATCTCTACCAAAAATACAAAAATTAGGCAGGCGTGGTGGTGTGCATGTAATCCTAGCTCTTCAGGAAGCTGAGACAGGAGAATTGCTTGAACCTGGTGAGCCAAGATCGTGCCATTGCACTCCAGCCTGGGAGACAGAGCAAGACTGTCTCAAAAAAAAAGGGTGGGGGGGAGGGACGCACCCAAGATGGCTGAATAGGAACAGCTCCAGCCTCCAGCTCCCAGCATGAGTGACACAGAAGACGGGTGATTTCTGCATTTTCAACTGAGGTACCAGGTTCATCTCACTGCGGAGTGCTGGACAATTGGTGCTGGTCAGCTGATGCAGCCTGACCAGCGAGAGCTGAAGCAGGGTGAGGCATCGCCTCACCTGGAAGCCAAAGGGGGAAGGGAATCCCTTTTCCTGGCCAAGGGAAACTGAGACACAACACCTGGAAAATCGGGTAACTCCCACCCTAATACTGCGCTTTAACAAGGGTCTTAGCAAATGGCATACCAGGAGATTATATCCCACACCTGGCCCGGAGGGTCCCACACCCACGGAGCCTCCCTCATTGCTAGCACAGCAGTCTGAGATCTAACTGCAAGGTGGCAGGGAGGCTGGGGGAGGGGCGCCCACCATTGCTGAGGCTTAAGTGGGTAAATAAAGCTACCGGGAAGCTCAAATTGGGTGGAGCCCACCGCAGCTCAAGGAGGCTGGCCTGCCTCTGTAGACTCCTCCTCTGGGGACAGGGCATAGCTAAACAAAAAGCAGTAGAAACCTTGGCAGAGGTAAATGCCCCTGTCTGATAGCTCTGAAGAGAGCAGTGGATCTCCCAGCATAGAGGTTGAGATCTGAGAATGGACAGTCTGCCTGCTCAAGTGGGTCCCTGACCCCTGAGTAGCCTAACTGGGAGACATCTCCCACTAGGTGCAGACCGACACCTCACACCTCACACGGCGGGGTACAACCCTGAGATGAAGCTTCCAGAGCAAGAATCAGACAGCAACACTTGCTGTTCAGCAATATTCTATCTTCTGCAGCCTCCGTTGCTGATACCCAGGCAAACAGGTCTACAGTGGACCTCAAGCAAACTCCAACAGACCTACAGCTGAGGGTCCTGACTGTTAGAAGGAAAACTAACAAACAGAAAGGACAGCCACACCAAAACCCCATCAGTACATCACGATCATCAAAGACTAAAGGCAGATAAAACCACAAAGATGGGGAAAAAGCAGTGCAGAAAAGCTGGAAATTCAAAAAATCAGAGTGCACCTCCCCCTCCAAAGGAATGCAGCTCATCGCCAGCAATGGAACAAAGCTGGATGGAGAATGACTTTGAGGAGTTGAGAGAAGAAGGCTTCAGTCAATCAAACTTCTCAGAGCTAGGGGAGGAATTATGTAACCAGTGCAAAGAAACTAAAAACCTTGAAAAAAGAAGGGATGAATGGATAACTAGAATAATCAATGCAGAGAAGACCTTAAAAGAACTGATAGAGATGAAAACCATAACACGAGAACTACATGACAAATGCACAAGCTTCAGTAACTGACTCGATCAACTGGAAGAAAGAGTATCAGCGAATGAAGATCAAATGAATGAAATGAAGCGAGAAGAGAAGTGTGGAGAAAAAAGAGTAAAAAGAAATAAACAAAGCCTCCAAGAAGTATGGGATTATGTGAAAAGACCAAATCTACGTCTGACTGGTGTGCCTGAAAGTGATGGGGGAAAATGGAACCAAGTTGAAAGACACTCTGCAGGATATCGTCTAGAAGAACTTCCCCAACCTAGTAAGGCAGGCCAACATTCAAATTCAGGAAATACAGAGAACACCACAAAGATACTTCTTGAGAAGAGCAACTCCAAGGCACGTAATTGTCAGATTCACCAAAGTTGAAATGAAGGAAAAAATATTAAGGGCAGCCAGAGAGAAAGGTCAGGTTACACACAAAGGGAAGCCCATCAGACTAACAGCAGATCTCTCGGCAGAAACTCTGCAAGCCAGAAGAGAATGGGGGCCAATATTCAACATTCTTAAAGAAAAGAATTTTAAACCCAGAATTTCATATCCAGCCAAACTAAGTTTCATAAGTGAAGGAGAAATAAAATCCTTTACAGACAAGCAAATGCTTAGAGATTTTGTCACCACCAGGCCTGCCCTACGAGAGATCCTGAAGGAAGCACTAAACATGGGAAGGAACAACAGGTACCAGCCATTGCAAAAACATGTCAAAATGTAAAGTCCATCAATGCTAGGAAGAAACTGCATCAACTAGAGAGCAAAATAACTAGCTAAAATCACAATGACAGGATCAAGGTCACACATAACAATATTAACCTTAAATGTAAATGGATTAAATGGTCCAGTTAAAAGACACATACTGGCAAATTGGATAAAGAGTCAAGACCCATCAGTCTGCTGTATTCAGGAGACCCATCTCACATGCAGAGACACACATAGGCTCAAAATAAAGGGATGGAGGAAGATCTACCAAGCAAATGGAAAACAAAAAAAAAGCAGGAGTTGCAATCCTAGCCTCTGATAAAACAGACTTTAAACCATCAAAGGTCAAAAGAGACAAAGAAGGCCATTACATAATGGTAAAGGGATCAATTCATCAGGAAGAGCTAACTATCCTAAATATATATGCACCCAATACAGGTGCACCCAGATTCATAAAGCAAGTCCTTAGATACTTACAAAGAGACTTAGACTCCCGTACAATAATAATGGGAGATTTTAACACACCACTGTCAACATTAGACAGATCAATGAGACAGAAAGTTAACAAGGATATCCAGGAATTGAACTCAACTCTGCACCAAGCGGACCTAATAGACATCTACAGAACTCTCCACCGCAAATCAACAAAATATACATTCTTCTCAGCACCACATCGCACTTATTCCAAAATTGATCACATAGTTGGAAGTAAAGCACTCCTCAGCAAATGTACAAGAACAGAAATTATAACAAACTGTCTCTCAGACCACACTGCAATCAAGCTAGAACTCAGGACTAAGAAACTCAATCAAAACCGCTCAACTACATGGAAACTGAACAACCTGCTCCTGAATGACTACTGGGTACATAACGAAATGAAGGCAGAAATAAAGATGTTCTTTGAAACCAATGAGAACAAAGATACAACATACCAGAATCTCTGGGACACATTTAAAGCAGTGTGTAGAGGGAAATTTATAGCACTAAATGCCCCCAAGAGAAAGCTGGAAAGATCTAAAATTGGCACTCTAACATCACAATTAACTAGAGAAGCAAGAGCAAACACATTCAAAAGCTAGCAGAAGGCAAGAAAAAACTAAGAGCAGAACTGAAGGAGATAGAGACACAAAAAATCCTCCAAAAAAATCAATGAATCCAGGAGCTGGTTTTTTGAAAAGATCAACAAAATTGATAGACAGCTAGCAAGACTAATAAAGAAGAAAAGAGAGAAGAATCAAATAGACACAGTAAAAAATGATAAAGGGGATATCACCACCAACCCCACAGAAATACAAACTACCATCAGAGAATATTATAAACAAAATTCAACAGCCTTTCATGCTAAAAACTTTCAATAAATTCGGTATTGATGGAACATATCTCAAAATAATAAGAGCTATTTATGACAAACCCACAGCCAATATCATACTGAATGGGCAAAAACTGGAAGCATTCCCTTTGAAACCTGGCACAAGACAGGGATGCCCTCTCTCACCACTCCTATTCTACATAGTGTTGGAAGTTCTGGCTAGGGCAATCAGGCAAGAGAAAAAAATAAAGGGTATTCAGTTAGGAAAAGAAGAAGTCAAATTGTTCCTGTTTGCAGATGACATGATTGTATATTTAGAAAACCGCATCGTCTCAGCCCAAAATCTCCTTAAGCTGATAAGCAAATTCAGCAAAGTCTCAGGATACAAAATCAATGTGCGAAAATCACAAGCATTCTTATACACCAGTAACAGAAAAACAGAGAGCCAAATCATGAATGAACTCCCATTCACAATAGCTTCAAAGAGAATAAAATACCTAGGAATCCAACTTACAAGGCATGTAAAGGACCTCTTCAAGGAGAACTACAAACCACTGCTCAGTGAAATAAAAGAGGACACAAACAAATGGAAAAACATACCATGCTCATGAATAGGAAGAATCAATATTGTGAAAATGGCCAAACTGCCCAAAGTAATTTATAGATTCAATGCCATCCCCAGTAAGCTACCAATGACTTTCTTCACAGAATTGGAAAAAACTGCTTTAAAGTTCATATGGAACCAAAAAAGACCCCGCATTGCCAAGACAATCCTAAACCAAAAGAACAAAGCTGGAGGCATCACGCTACCTGACTTCAAACTATACTACAAGGCTACAGTAACCAAAACACCATGGTACTGGTGCCAAAACAGAGATATAGACCAATGGAACAGAACAGAGCCCTCAGAAATAATACCACACATCTACAGCTTTGACAAACCTGACAAAAACAAGAAATGGGGAAAGGATTCCCTATTTAATAAATGGTGCTGGGAAAGTTGGCTAGCCATAAGTAGAAAGCTGAAACTGGATCCTTTCCTTACTCCTTATATGAAAATTAATTGAAGATGGATTAGAGACTTAAATGTTCGACCTAAAACCATAAAAACCCTAGAAGAAAACCTAGGTAATAGCATTCAGGACATAGGCATGGGAAAGGACTTCATGTCTAAAACACCAAAAGCAATGGCAACAAAAGCCAAAATTGGCAAATGGGATCTAATTAAACTAAAGAGCTTCTGCACAACAGAAGAAACTACTATCAGAGTGAACAGGCAACCTACAGAATGGGAGAAAATTTTTGCAATCTACTCATCTGACAAAGGGCTAATATCCAGAACCTATAAAGAACTCAATCAAATTTATA
Organism: Macaca mulatta; assembly: GCF_049350105.2. Classification (NCBI taxonomy): domain Eukaryota; kingdom Metazoa; phylum Chordata; class Mammalia; order Primates; family Cercopithecidae; genus Macaca; species Macaca mulatta. The sequence continues at coordinate 111,119,173 of NC_133419.1, read as the reverse complement.
AGAAAAAAACAAACAACCCCATCAAAAAGTGGGCAAAGGATATGAACAGACACTTCTCAAAAGAAGACATTCATACAGCCAACAGACACATGAAGAAATGCTCATCATCACTTGCCATCAGAAAAATGCAAATCAAAACCACAATGAGATACCATCTCACACCAGTTAAAATGGCAATCATTAAAAAATCAGGAAACAACAGGTGCTGGAGAGGATGTGGAGAAATAGGAACACTTTTACACTGTTGGCAGGACTGTAAACTAGTTCAACCATTGTGGAAAACAATATGGCAATTCCTCAAGGATCTAGAACTAGAAATACCATTTGACCCAGCCATCCCATTACTGGGAATATACCCAAAGGATTATAAGTCATGCTGCTCTAAAGACACATGCACATGTATGTTTACTGCAGCACTATTCACAATAGCAAAGACTTGGAATGAACCCAAATGCCCATCAGTGACAGACTGGATTAAGAAAATGTGGCACACATACACCATGGAATACTATGCAGCCATAAAAAAGGATGAGTTCGTGTCCTTTGTAGGTACATGGATGCATCTGGAAACCATCATTCTCAGCAAACTATTGCAAGAACAGAAAACCAAATACCGCATGTTCTCACTCATAGGTGGGAATTGAACAATGAGATCACTTGAACACAGGAAGGGGAGCATCACACACCGGGGCCTATTGTGGGGAGCAGGGACGGAGGAGGGATAGCATTAGGAGATATACCTAATGTAAATGACGAGTTAATGGGTGCAGCACACCAACATGGCACATGTATACATATGTAACAAACCTGCACGTTGTGCACATGTACATTAGAACTTCAAGCATAATAAAAAAAAAAGAAAAAAGAGAAGAAGAAGAAGAAGAGGAAGCCAACTCTAACCCACCAGAACCCATTATCAGAATTCTGAGAAATGTTCATTACTCTTTTTTGTTTCTCAATTATGCTTCTCCCTTTCCCCAGGAAGCCAATTTTTATCCTCTGTCATTGTCAGGAGTGTATTTAACATGACAGGAGTCCTGTGACCTCTTCAAATGTCCCTATTTCCTCCTGAGTAGATTACAATCATCTCTGTGTCTGGTTGGCCTAATTTGAATTATGATTCCACTGGGCATGTGGCTACTCAGTCTACTTTTCTGTTCGCTGAGCCAGATTTTCAATCCACATACTCAGAGCAAATTATGTACCACTGGAAAGCTACGTTAAAACTTTTGGGATAGTGCAGGCTATTTTACCCACTAAAGCAGTAATTTACCAAATGTTCCTTAATGATCTGTGAAAAAATTGCCACGTTTTCTTGATATTGAATGCGCTTCCAGGAAGTTAGGCAAAGGGAGAATCTGAGCTAATATGAACAAATGGGTAATCTCAGATCTTACCTTTCCTAAAATCAATACTATTGCCTAATTCAGTGAGTGTGCACAGGAAATATACTCAAAGGTACAGGACCAGCTCTTGAAACACTGACATATTTTGGTTTCCTGTCTCAAGAAAACAACCTAAGGGGAAATTCTATTTCCTTCTCATGGCTTCTCTCAAAGTTAATTCTTTACACACCAAGTCATAGTTATAACATGCATGTACTTCTAAATTTCAGGTTACCAAATGTTGGATTTTTTTTTTTTTTTTTTTTTTTTTGAGAGAACATCTTTGAAAAACAAGGTTATAAGACTGGGCTGAAAATAGGAGGGTTGGTTGAAAGGAGCGGTTTGTCCACTCAGACCTCCTCTTCTGTCCTATGACCTGTCCCTCACTTCTTTTGTTATTGTTGTTGTTGTTTTTGAGATAGTCTCACTCTGTTGCCCAGGCTGCAGTTTAACCACGCAATCTTGGCTCACTGCAACCTCTGCCTCCTGGGTTCAACCATTCTCCTGCCTCAGCCTCCTGAGTAGCTGGAATTACAGGTGTGCGCCACTACATCCAGCTAATTTTTGTATTATTAGTAGAGACGGGGTTTCACTGTGTTGGCCAGGTTGGTCTTGAACTCCTGATCTCAGGTGATCCACTGGCCTCAGCCTCCCAAAGTGCTGGGATTACAGGTATGAGCCACAAGACACCCAGCCATTTCAGATGTTTCTTCTACACACTGACATTGTCTTGAAACACTTTCAGCATTTGAAATTTTAAAAGTGACTATTTATCAAGTCACTTTTAAAATAGAAGAGTGGTTCTTTGATGACGTTATAAATCACTTTCCCATCCCCTTAAAATTGCCACCAAATCCTCACTCTACAACCTCAAGAGAAATCCTCACAATCAATTCCTTTGAAATTATCTGAACAGAATGGAACATTCCACAAATAATTATTGAGCATTTGCTATGTGCCAGGCACCGAGCCAAAAAAACAACATAAAATGATGACTGAGAGAGATATCCTTACTTCCATAAAATTTACAATACAAGCTGGCGAGATTGATACAAACAGATCTTCATCAAATGGATGTCTAATCAGATTTCTGAGGGTTTTGATCCCAGTCTTCAGCTGAATCTATTCTTCTCAACGTCGCTGCTGACCTTCACAGGGCTGAATCCACTGGTCAGATTTCGGTCAGTCTTAGCTTCTTAAAAGTAGTTAATACAGGCCGGGCACAGTGGCTCACGCCTATAATTCCAGCACTTTGAGAGGTCGAGGCGGGTAGATCACTAGGTCAGGAGATTGAGACCATCCTGGCTAACACGGTGAAACCCCGTCTCTACGAAAAATACAAAGAATTAAAATAGCCAAGCGTGGTGGCGGGCGCCTGTAGTCCCAGCTACTCAGGAGGCTGAGGCAGGAGAATGACGTGAAGCTGGGAGGCGGAGCTTGCAGTGAGCCGAGATCTCGCCACTGCACTCCAGCCTGGGCGACAGAGCAAGACTCCGTCTAAAAAAAAAAAAAAAAAAAAAAAAGTAGTTAATAAATACAGTAGATCACACCAGATCACACCCTTCTTTTCTAAATATTTCTTCAACTGACTTGCAATTCTGTGGTTTTAGATGCTTAAGAGCCTTAAATTCATATTTTCAACCTAACCTAAATTTGACACATCTTTATCTATCTGCCTACTCAACATCTCCTCTCAGTCAGCCAATGGGCATCTCAAACTAAACATGTTCCAAACTGAACTCTGAATTTCCTTCTCCACTTGTCACAAATCTACTGCTCTCCTAGTGTTCTATATGTTATTAAACGTGTATTAGTCCATTTTCACACAGCTGATAAAGACATACCCGAGATTGGGTAATTTATACAGGAAAAAGGGTATAATGGACTTACAGTTCCACGTGGCTGGGGAGGCCTCACAATCATGGCGGAAGGCAAGGAGGAACAAGTCGCATCTTACATTAAGGGCAACAGGCAAAGAGAGAGTTTGTACAGGGAAACTCCTCCTTATAGAACCATCAGATCTCATGAGATTTATTCACTTTTATGAGAACAGCATGGGAAAGGTCTGCCCCATGATTCAACTACCTCTCACGGGGTGCCTCCCACAACACTTGGGAATTCAAAATGAGATTTGGGTGGGGATGCAGCCAAATCATACCAAATGGAACCTCTACTAATTCAGCTAATCAGGCCAAAAATCCTGGAATTGTTCATAACTTCTCTTTCTTTCCTAGCCATGTTCAACTTATCAGGAAATCCCACTGGATTTACTTTCAACCTATATCACCATTTTACCATCTCCCACTACCTTCATCACTACTATCTCAGTTCAAGGCACCATTTTCTACCATTTGGATCTTTCCAGTAGATTCTCAAATGATCTTTTGGATTCCACTCTTTTGTTTTATTCTCCATACAGCACAGAGAGCTTCATCAATGAGATCATATCATTTCCTGGTTTACACCTTTTCAATGACTTCTCACCACACTTAGGGTAAAGTCCTTACCATGCCACGTAAGGCTTTGCATGACCTGGTCTTCTCCTGCCTCTGTTCACCTGCCCTCCTAACTCGTCTTACTGTTCCTTGAGTTTTCTCTGTACTTTCCCATGCTGGGAACTTGGCATTTGTGTCCCTCTGCCTAGAATATTGCTCACCTCAATGTCATCATGGCTCTCTTCTTCAGTTTATACACATCTCCATTCAAATGTTAACTTTTCATGGAGGCCTTCTCTTACTACGCAGTCTAAAACAGCACTCCTACCTCTTTCTTTCTGTCCTCTTGGCCTGCTTTATTTTCTTTCTCATTGCCCTCTGACATTGTGTGTGTGTGTGTGTGTGTGTGTGTATTACAAATCTCTCTTATTAGGATGTAAAATTCAAGAGGACAGGAACTTCTGTCTCATTCATGCTTGTACCCCCATGCCTAGAACAAGGAGGAGTACCTGGCAATTGTAAGTAGGTACTCATCAACTACAAGTTGTGTAAATGAATGTGATGATAGTATAAGGGAAAACTGCAATAACATATCACACGGAAGTAACCTAGATTGGTATCATTAAAGGGAGTGAAGAAAGGTATGCCTTCTGATAAACTTTTGGAAATGAAAACGCCAGCCACACAAATGTAGATAGCAGAGTTCTGTAACATTCTCAAGATAGTTGCACACCCTTCATTCTGAGTGGATCTATTGGAGGTAGGCATAAAAGCTTTATCGAGGTCAGGTGCAGAAGCTCACACCTGTAATTCCAGCACTTTGGGAAGATGATGTTGGAGGATTGCTTGAACCCAGGAGTTTGAGACCAGCCTGGGCAACATAGGGAGATACTACAAAAACAAAATGTATTATTTTTATTCATTTATTTATTATTATTATTATTTGTAGAGACAGGGTCTACGTTGCCCGGGCTGGTCTTGTACTCCTGGGCTCAAATGATTCATTTGCCTCAGCCTCCCAAAGTGTTGGAATTACAGGAGTGAGCCACTGCACCAACCCCCACAAAAAATGTTTTTAAATAAATAAAGCTTTATTGAAGAAAAATGTTTTTTTCATGTATAGTTTGATTTTGCTTTTTCCCAGAGAAATTTGACCAGCAAAATCTCATTTATCTACGGAACAGATCTGTTGGGTAGTTGGACAAGAAAGATGAAAAGAGAAGGAGCCAGGTGCGGTGGCTCAGCCTATAATCACAGCACTTTGGGAGGCTGAGGCAGGTGGATCACGAGGTCAGGAGATCGAGACCATCCTGGCTAACACGGTGATATCCTGTCTCTACTAAAAATACAAAAAATTAGCCAGGCACGGTGGCGAGCACCTGTAGTCCTAGCTACTTGGGAGGCTGAGGCAGGAGAATGGTGTGAACCCGGGAGGTGGAGCTTGCAGTGAACCGAGATTGCACCACTGCACTCCAGCCTGGGTGACAAAGCAATACTACGTCTCAAAAAAAAAAGAGAGAGAGAAATCTTGTGATATACCCAGCATGATAGTGATAGAGCTAGACATGTAGACATGTAATCGATCTTCCTAATTTATTACTGATCTCTGTTTCCAGGAGCTGAGATTGGAGGGGAAAAGAAAAGAGACAGAAGTGTCTACATGTCTATCCAGAGTGGATATGTGTTCTCTCATATGTCCTCAACCCTAACCAACACCTATAATTCTGATAATGACTCCCATAAGGTCTATAGTATAGGGAGTAGGAAAGGCATAAGAGGAAAGTGTAGTTGCTCTATAAACATTTATTGAATGTATAAATTGTTTGGTAAGAGAAAAAGGAGAAAGAAAAAGGTTTTGTGTGGTTGTGTGAATGTATTCATGTGCACACACACAAGTATAATTCCTAATGATTTGGGCCTATGTGATGAAAACAAATTTCATTAACTAATAGCATAAAAATAATTGGGCCAGGCGCAATGGCTCACACCTGTAATCCCAGCACTTCGGGAGGCAGGCAGGTGACTTGAGGTCAGTAGTTCGAGATCAGCCTGGCCAACATGGTAAAACCCCGTCTCTACTAAAAATACAAAAATTAGCCTGATGTGGTGGCACACACTTGTAGTCCCAGCTACTCAGGAGGCTGAGGCAGGAGATCCCTTGAACCCGGGAGGTCAAGGTGGCAGTGAGCCAAGGTCATCGTACCACTGCACTCCAGGCTGGGCAACGGAGGGAGACTCCAAAAAAAAAAAAAAAAGAATTGGAATTTATGGAATTGTAATATGAAATTTAGTGGAGAGTTTATTTTCATTTCCCTGTCCTTTGTATTTTTATTTCCAGTGACCTTTCAATGACTAGATAGTTCTTATTCATGTAAAGTATGTTTTTCTTCAAAATCTTAAAGAAACTATGTATATGTCAAATACAACTTTATTGATATACGAGATTTAATTGTGTAACTTGTGTGTTTCCACTCCAGTCCAGGTATAAGGTAACTCCCAAAAGACAGAAAGCAGTATTCACCAACTTGGCCCTCATAATCCCTCAAATCCTGCCCGGCTAGGTATGAGCAGCCTGCAGAGGATGCTCTTGGCCGTGCTGACAAATGTGGTACCCAGGGCTACAGCTCAGCCTCTGAAGTTTCTTCCCTTTGTGCTCCTGAATTGGGCCTTGGGGTCCCAAGCCCTCAGGCTGTTACTTTGTTTATGCTTCTTTAGGTCAAAGTCTCTGTGATTCTTCCCCTTTTCACTCCCATTCCTTCTAATACTTCTTGTCCTCTGACTACTTTCCCCATTTCTGATGCACAACTCGTTCTGTTCTCTTTTTTGTGACCTGCTGGAGTACAGTGGTTCTTATTTGCAGTGTCTGGACATCATATGTATGTAATACGCTGCTCTGACCCAAAAACCAGCATATTGTGCTTGAGAAATTAACTCTGCCTTGTTTTCTACTTATCAGGAAGGAACAAGGGATTATGAAAGATAACGTTGAACAGCTACTGAAAAGCCATTTCCAAACCTCTTATCCATTTATGCCTCCCACTATACAGCCGGAAAAGCAGAATACTTGCTTTTCTGTTTTGCCTTGCATCTGGCGATGGCCCTGGGACCCAGTTCTGGCCCCTGGGACATCATGAGGCCTGATGATTGTTAAAGCGAACTAAATATGGCCTGAGAATGACTCTGTGCTTCCGTATTTGAGCCCTTGTGAATGGACAGTAACCTAACTTAGTAGGTAGACGAGATTGAAAACCTAATTTAGGAGTATATGTCTGTAATAATAGCTGAGTCTCGGCCAATCCCAGCAGCCATTCTTCAACCACTCATACACTGCTGAGCATTCAAACTGTGTTCTAATAAGGCAAGTGCCAACCTGTAACCAATCCAGCTGTTTTTGCACCTCACTTCCGTTTTCTGTATATCACTTGCCTTTTTCTGTCCAAAAATCTTCTTCCACCACGTGGCTGCACTGGAGTCTCTGAGCTTACTCTGGCTCAGGAGACTGCCCGATTTGCAAATCGTTCATTGTCGAATTAATCTCTTTTAAATGTAATGCAACTGAAGTTTTTCATTCAACATGATCAAGGAAGATCAGGTTTGGAAAAAGTTTCTGCTTCCCTGCAGAGAGAACACATAAGGTCTGTGTTCTCCTTCACCCACTTCCTTTTCTCTTGAATGCAGAATTGATGGCGGAATCTACAGTGTCATCTTGTACCCATGAGAGAAAAGTCAGGACGATCACAGACACATGGACTCTGACATCACCAACTTGTAGAACCAAGGTCAGCAGCTATCTACAGACAGACTTCAGTGAAGAAGATTAAACCTTTATGTGGTCAAGGGACTACAGATGGTTTTTCTGTTATTTGCAGGGGAATGCAAGTCTAACTGATGCACAGGCACTTCCTTACCACCACAGAGCAGTCCCCTTTAAAGAGAAAAGCCAGAGCTTTTTAAGCTGAAGGCTGGCCCTTCTTGATCACCACTGAAAAGTTAAGACACTTTTGCTTTTCCTTTAAGGCTAAGAGGAGGATAGAGCTGAATTATCTAAGAGTTTTGAGACTGGGAAGGATGGAGAACTATTATATTTTACAAATAGTGGAGCTGTGAAAAGGTCGGACCTCAGACGGGTGTTATCTATGTCACCAAGCGCTGTAGCCCTGGTAATAAAGGTAGGGTTCCCTGTAGCTGAACCTGTGGTCAGTAGAAGAGATCATTGCAAAGAACGTTTCTCAGGCCAGGAACAGTGGCTCATGCTTGTAATCCCAACACTTTAGGAGGGTGGATCACCTGAGGTGGGGAGTTCAAGACCAGCCTGACCAACATGGAGAAACCCCATCTCTACTAAAAATACAAAATTACCGGGCGTGGTGATACATGCCTGTAATTCCAGCTACTCAGGAGCCTGAGGCAGGAGAATCGCTTTGAACCCAGGAGGTGGAGGCTGTGGTGAGCCAAGATCATGCCATTGCACTCCAGGCTGGGCAACAAGAGCGAAACTCTGTCTCAAAAAAAAAAAAAAAAAAGAACATTTCTCTTCCTACCCGATGCAACAATACTCAAAGGCGAATGAGAAGCAAGTGAAAATGGCATCATGTAGTAATAGAAGGAGCAAGTGAAACTCTGGCAACTATGGCGATCAAGAACTAGTTCTCCTGTTTACCTTGGAGGCTCTTATATTTTTGTGCAGTCTAATTGTGGGTGAAGAAGAGATGGCAATAATGCCTAATATTAGACTTTTTGTCTATGCTAATAAACAGGGGATTAGGCTAGATTTTTTTAACCTAGTTATATCTTCACATTTGAAATGAGTTTCTTGCCGGGCGCGGTGGCTCAAGCCTGTAATCCCAGCACTTTGGGAGGCCGAGACGGGCAGATCACGAGGTCAGGAGATCGAGACCATCCTGGTTAACACGGTGAAACCCTGTCTCTACTAAAAAATACAAAAAACTAGCCGGCCGAGGTGGCGGACGCCTGTAGTCCCAGCTACTCGGGAGGCGGAGGCAGGAGAATGGCGTGAACCCGGGAGGCGGGGCTTGCAGTGAGCTGAGATCCAGCCACTGCACTCCAGCCTGGGTGACAGCGCGAGACTCCGTCTCAAAAAAAAAAAAAGAAATGAGTTTCTTGTAGACAGTATATTCTTGAGCTTTTTAAAAAAATTCAATCTTGAGTTTTAGCCAAATAATAAATTTCTGTCATTTAATTGGTATACTTAAACTATTTTGTAATTATTGATATGGTGGAATTAAAATCTACCATCTTGTAGTCATTTTCCATTTATTCCATCTGTTCTTTGATTCTTTTACTTTCTTGTTTTTGTTTTTGGCAGAGATGGGGTTTTCCTATGTTGCTGAAGTTGGTCTTAGACCCTGGCCTCAAGTGATTCTCCCACTCCAGCCTCCAAAATGTTGGGATTACAGGCATGAGCCACTGTGCTCAGCCTTAATTTTTTGTAATTTTTTTTTTTTTTTGGTTCTGTGATTCCTCTTTCCTCTATTTCTATATTGTTTTGGATTATTTGGGTATTTTTTAATGAGTCCATTTCATCTTTATTATTGGCTCATTATTTATACTTCATTCACATATATTTTTAGTGCTTAACCTAGGGTTTAAAAAGTACATCTTTAATCCATCACAGTCCATCTTCAAATAATATTATACCACTTCGTGTGTTGCATGAGAAACTTACAACAGTATGGGCCTTTCATCCTCTGTGTTGTGGTTATCATACATTTTACTTTTGTCAGAGGCATTCGAATCACAGTGACTCTACTGTGAATAGGGACTGGGTAAAATAAGGCTGAAACCTACTAGGCTGCATTCCCAGGAGGTCAGGCATTCTTAGTCACAGGATGAGATAGGAGATCAGCACAAGATACAGGTCACAAAGACCTTGCTGATAAAACAGCATGTTTAAGAAGCTGGTCAAATCCCACTAAAACCAAGATGGTGCCAAAAGTGACCTCTGGTCAATTCCGAATGTTCATTATGCTCTAAGTATAAGGCATTAGCATGCTAAGAGACACTCGCAGCCGCACCATGACAATTTACAAATGCCATGGCAACATCAGGAAGTTACCCTATGTGGTGTAAAAAGGGGAGAAACCCTCAGCTCCAGAGATTGCCCACCCCTTTCCTGAAAAACTCATGAATAACTCACTCCTTGTTTAGTATATAATAAAGAAACAACTGTAAGTTTAATTAGTTGAGTAGCCCATGCCACTGCTCTGCCTATGGAGTAGCTATTCTTTTGCTTCTTTACTTTCTTTCTTTTTTTTTTTTCTTTTTTTTTTTTTTGAGACGGAGTCTGGCTTTGTCGCCCGGGCTGGAGTGCAGTGGCCGGATCTCAGCTCACTGCAAGCTCCGCCCCCCGGGTTTACGCCATTCTCCTGCCTCAGCCTCCTGAGTAGCTGGGACTACAGGCGCCCGCCACCTCGCCCGGCTAGTTTTTTGTATTTTTTAGTAGAGACGGGGTTTCACCGTGTTCGCCAGGATGGTCTCGATCTCCTGACCTCGTGATCCGCCCGTCTCGGCCTCCCAAAGTGCTGGGATTACAGGCTTGAGCCACCGCACCCGGCCTCTTTACTTTCTTAATAAATTTACTTTCGCTTTACTCTATGGGCTCACCTTGAATTCTTTCTCGCATGAGGTCCATGCAAGAAAGAATGGGGTCTGGATCAGTACCCCTTTCCATTAACACTTTCACATATGCTATAAAAACAAATGTATTGATATGATTGACTTTTGTTTTAGAAAATTGGTTACCTTTAGGCTGGGCACCGTGGCTCAAGTCTGTAATCCTAATACTTTGGGAGGCCAAGGCAGGTGGATCACGAGGTCAGGAGTTGGAGACCAGCCTGGCCAACTTGGTGAAACCTCGTCGCTACTAAAGACAAAAAAAAAAAAACAAAAAACAAAAAAATAGGCCAGGCACAGTAGCCTGTAATCCCAGCACTTTGGGAGGCCAAGGCGGGTGGATCACCTGAGGTCGGGAGTTCAAGACCAGCCTGACCAACATGCAGAAACCCCATCTCTACTAAAAAAAATACAAAATTACCGGGCGTGGTAGAGCATGCTATAATTCCAGCTACTTGGGAGCCTGAGGCAGGAGAACCACTTGAACCTGGGAGGCGGAGGTTGTGGTGAAGCGAGATCATGACATTACACTCCAGCTTGGGCAACGACAGCGAAACTCCGTCTCAAAAAAAAAAAAAAAATTAGCCAGGCGTGGTAGTGTATGCCTGTAATCCCAACTACTCGGGAGGCTGAGGCAGGAGAATCACTTGAATCCGGGAGACAGTGGTTGTAGTGAGCCAAGATTGCACTACTGTACTCCAGCCTGGGTGACAGAGCGAGACTCCATCTAAAAAAAAAAAAAAAAAAGAAAATCAGTTATCTTTTAGGGCAGTTAAAAATGAGGAAAATAAATTATATTTACCTCCATTTATGCCAGAGCTCTTCATTTTTTTTACATAGATTCAAGTATGGAACAGTCTGTTTCTTTCTAGAGTTAATGAAAATTTTTCATAAAGCTGTATAAGAAAAACCATTACATCATCCAAAAACCATTACATCATCCAAAAGACTCTACAACAGGCTTCATAGAATATACAAACTGATATCAAAATGTCTCTTTTTCAGTGTAAACACATATTAAAATGGCTTAATGCACAGTTGACCATTTTTTCTTTTTAGGAAAATGTTTTTATATTTTTACACCTGTATATATGTTCGCAATATTTATAGTCAAGCATTTATATAAAGTTCAAACTTTACAACCCTTTTTTACTGCCACTAACTATAAAAATGATTCAAAACATATGGATTTGGTGGTCTGTATTGATTGACCTTCATTTATAGCCTAGTTGTGTGTTGATATCAAATCCCATAAAAAGGGCTATGTATTAAACTAACTAAAACTTAGTTAAACAGATCAGGAGCATTTTAAGAGTCCTGAAAGTCTGAGAATCTACTGTTAGACAGTTAGCAACTTAGATATTTGAGCATTCTTTCCAAATTTATGGCATTTGTTTTTATTTTCTTTTTATTAATTTTGTTTCCTTTGAGACAAGGTCTTGCTCTGCTGCTCAGGCTGGAGTGCAGTAGCGTGATCACGCAGTGTGAACCTCCTGGGCTCAAGTGATCTTCCTACTTCAGCCTCCCAAGTAGCTGGGACTCCAGGAATGTGCCACCGTGCATGGCTAATTTTTAATTTTCTGTAGAGACAGAGTCTCACTCTGTTGCCCAGGCTGATCTCAAACTTCTGGGCTCAAGCAATCCTCCCACCTGGGCTTCTCAAAGTGCTGAGATCATAGACATGAGCCACCACACCAGGTCCTTTTTTCTTTTTAGAGACAGCATCTGCTTTGTTGCCCAGGATGGAGTGCAGTGGTGTGGCCTACCTTGGCTCACTGCACTCTTAACCTCCTGGGGCTCAAGCAATCCTACCATTTCAGCCTCCCAGATAGCTGGGACTACAGGTGCATGGCACCACACCCACCTGATTTTTTTTTTTTTTAATATTTTTTGTAGAGATGGAGTTTCACTATTTTGCTCAGGCTGGTCTTGAATTCTCAGGCTCAAGTGATCCTCCCGCCTCAGCTTCCGAAAGTGCTAGGATCACAGGTGTGAGCCACCATGCCTGGCCAGCATTTATTCTTCAAACTGCCACCAAGAAGCACAATATGACAAAAAGACAATGATGCCTCAAAGGGAGAACCAATGGTCTCTCATGATCAGCCTCTGTGTTCCTCGAATGCAGGTTCATTTCTTTGGAATATATTTGAGGTAGCAAGTATACAGCTCCTTACAGACCTTATTTGTAATGGCACAGTGTTTGAAAATATATAACTCACATTCTTTTACATTTATACATTGTTTTCCTGTTGCTTTTGTATATCTCTGTATAAACCGTCAGTCTTACTACAAAGGTAATGTGTATCAAAAAAGGTGTGTGTGTGTGTGTGTGTGTGTATATGTGTGTGTGTGTGTGTGTGTGTATATATATATATATATATAAAAACACCATGTCTTGGCCGGGCGCGGTGGCTCAAGCCTGTAATCCCAGCACTTTGGGAGGCCGAGACGGGCAGATCACGAGGTCAGGAGATCGAGACCATCCTGGCTAACACAGTGAAACCCCGTCTCTACTAAAAAAATACAAAAAAAAAACTAGCCGGGCGAGGTGGCGGGCGCCTGTGGTCCCAGCTACTCAGGAGGCTGAGGCAGGAGAATGGCGTAGACCCGGGAGGCGGAGCTTGCAGTGAGCTGAGATCCGGCCACTGCGCTCCAGCCTGGGCGACAGAGCAAGACTCCGTCAACAAAAAAAAAAAAAAAAAAAAAAAAAAAAAAAAAAAACACCATGTCCTAAATCAATGCCCCTATAAGCTGTCCAGAAGTAAGTGGGTTTCTTGTTTTGTTTTGATTCCATTTTGTGGGGTTTGTCTATAAATGAGGCCAAAGTCATACATGTAATTATCATAAGGTCCATGTTTTAAATTTTACCTCCTGAGTGCAATCATCAGTCCTACCCAATTGCTATTTCTAAAAACAACTCAAAACCTATAGACACTCCTCAGCAAACTAACACAAGAACAGAAAACCAAACACCACATGTTCTCACACATAAGTGGGAGGTGAACAATAAAAACACATGGACAAAGGGAGAGGAACATCACACGCTGGGGCTGGTCAAGGGGTGGGGGGCTAAGGGAGGGATAGCATTAGGAGAAATACCTAATGTAGATGATGGGTTGAGGGGTGCAGCAAACCACCATGGCACATGTATACCTATGTAACAAATCTTCAAGTTCTGTACGTGTAACCTAGAACTTAAAGTATAATAAAAACAAAACAAAACCTATGGATAGACACTCAAGAGGTAAATAATTTGTTTCTGTGCATAAAGACTAGCAGTGTCAGCCAGGCGCAGTGGCTCACACCTGTAATCCCAGTACTTTGGGAAGCCAAGGCAGGCAGATCATGAGGTCAGGAGTTCGAGACCAGCCTGACCAACACAGTGAAACCCTGCCTCTACTAAAAATACAAAAATTAGCCAGGTGTGGTGTTGCATGCCTGTAATCCCAGCTACTCAGGAGGCTGAAGCAGGAGAATTGCTTGAACCCAGGAGGCGGAGGTTGCAGTGAGCTGAGATGGCGCCACTGCACTCCGGCCTGGGCAACACAGTGAAACTCTGTCTCAAAAAAAAAAAAAAAGACTAGCAGTGTCAATTATTGAAAAAAGAAAAAAAAAAAAAAAAAAAGGTATGACCTACACAAGCATCAAGGCTCTATGTGCACTTTGGCCCAGTACATAGGAAAATTTCCAGTTGGGTCTTTCCATCCCAACTTGGAGGGGGATACATCTCCCCTACCAAAGGGTGTCTAAAGGAGGAGACTTACTGGAGCATGAGAATGCTACAAGGTAGGCTGATCATAGACAGCAGGCAGAGGGGAGGACTGGGTGGGATATTGGAGCACTAACGTGGTTAGGGGCAAGAATCTGTTTTCAATCTGCTTTCATGGACTGAAAACATTCTTCTTTCCTCATCTTTTCAAACCTAATTTTCTACATATCTTCCTCTGCTCTTGCCCAGCCAGAGTCTTATATAGCTACTGGAAGTTAAAGCTTTCAGCTTTCTTCTTTGAGCTTTTGTTTCTGCTCACAAAGTAAGTAACTCATGGCTGTCATAGTGCTCTGGGGAGGAGAAATAAAGTGTCTCCCTAGTGAGAGAATGGAACGGAAGGGAATAAGAAAACAAACCAACAGGTGAATTCCTGGAGATATAACCCTGCCACATTCACATATGATCCTCAGGACCATATTTTTAGACATTTGCTGTGGTGTGTGTGTGTGTGTATTCTCATGCCTAGATTTTCATTTTCCCTGTCTGTTGACTTCTTCTACCCAGATCTTTAACATATTTAAGTCTATTGGTTTAAAGCAAAAACAAGAAACCCTCTCTAGATCTTGTATCGTCCCTCTTGAGTTGCTGTCAAATGCAAACAGTGGCCTTCAAACTGGGGTACAGGTACCCCCAGAAGTGTGTCAAGACTTAAAAAGGCTGTGGTTGAAGGGTAGGCATGCAGTAGCACATAAAAAACCCATTTCTGCAGGACACAGTGGTTCACACCTGTAATCCCAGAACCTTGGGAGGCTGAAGCAGGCAGATCACCCAAGGTCAAGAGTTCAAGACCAGCCTGGTCAACATGGCAAAACCCCGTTTCTACTTAAAATACAAAAAAATTAGCCAGGAATGGTGGTGTGCACCTGTAATCCCAGCTACTTGGGAGGCTGAGGCAGGAGAATCGCCTGAACACTGGAGGTGGAGGTTGCAGTGAGCCAAGATCACACCATTGCACTCTTGCCTGGGTGACAAGAGCAAAACTCTGTCTCAAAAAAATTTTTTTTTAATTTTTAAAAATTAAATAAATAAATAACCCAATTTCCAAACTTCCTATCTTCCTAAGCCTCTGGGTTCCCTTTTCTACATCATCCTAGGGAAGCTCTGACATCAACCTCATTGACACAGATCACCAGTCAGTCCAGTCATTCCACATTTTAGTAAATCCATCAAGCATACTATTAGAGACACCTACAGCTGCATGAGCTAATACATTAAATCTGAAATCTCTAGTAAGTACAACCATATCATATCATTTAACCCATTTTGATATTCTGCCCTCCTTGGTCTAAACCAGGGGTTCCTAACCCCCCAGGCCATGGACTGGTACTGGTCTGTGGCCTGTTAGAAACTGGGCAGGACAGCAAGAGGTGAGCGAGCAACAGGCAGGCAAGCATTATTGCCTGAGCTCCGCCTCCTGTCAGATCAGCAGCAGCATTAGATTCTTATAGAAGCATGAACCCTATTGTGAAGTATACATGCAAGGGACCTAGGTTGCACGATCCTTATGAGAATCTAATGCCTGATGATCTGAGGTGAAATAGTTTCATCCCAAAACCATCCACCATCCCCACCCTTCCATTTGTCCATGGAAAAATTATCTTCCACAAAACCAGTCCCTGGTACCAAAAAGGTTGGGGACTGCTGATCTAATACCTTTAGACTATATTTTCATACATATTCTTCAGTTTCTGTTGATATATATTCACAAAACCTTGCAATTCTTTTGGTGTATAACCTATTACCACCCAGTTGTTCTGGCTCTGTGAAGCATATTGACACTCAGCTGTAGTTATGGGGCTGATGGAAACAGAGGATGCTTGTGGTGGATCTTGGGAAAAAGGACATCCTTTTTCAATGCATACCCCATGGAGATTATCACAGGAAAGCTAGACATCTAACATAAGCGGGAAAGGTACTTCTACTGGTAAGGGAGGCTTAGAGTATCTCAGCAGTCAGAGATTCTCAGGCTAATCTGAATCCAATCAGATGTTCTCATCTCAAGTTTCAAGGAGCCATTATTTCCCAATGAATACCCTAACTTTCACATGAGCTACTTGGTAGAGCTGTGAATTCAACTAATGCTGTAATTCTGCAACATAAGTTTTCTGTTTGATTTTCAGCATTAGCCCTATCACTACAAGAAATTAGATACTTTACTGCTGCCATAGAAGTTTTGCAATTCTAAGACCATCATTTTATATGAGTTAAAGGACTTGAGCTTGTCATTTTCTTTCTGTAAGTGTTCCAACACACTTGGAAGAACCAATAATGGTCAAGTGCAGCAGCTGTATAAGCTCCCGCGACACCTACCTAATTAGCATTTAATTGCAATTAACCATAGGTGAGAGCTTAATTGTAATGTTGCTGCATGCATGGGTTACTAGCATCTAATTCCCATCTGGGTAACAAGCAGAGATTAGAAGAGTTCAGAGGGCTCAGAAGAAGACAGGGAGATGAGGGAAAGTTTAGAACTTCTTAGAGACTGGTTAAATGGTTGTGACCAAAATGCTGATAGTGACATGGACAATAAAGTCCAGGCTGAGGAGGTCTCAGAGGGAATGAGGAATTTACTGGAAACTAGAGCAAAGGTCAGGCATGTTATGCCTTAGCAAAGAGCTTGCCTGCATTCTTTTCATGCCCTGGGAATCTGTGGAAATTTGAACTTCATAGTGATGATTTAGGGTATCTGGCAGAAGAAATTTATTTATTTATGTATTTATTGAGACAGAGTCTCGCTCTGGTTCCCTAGGCTGGAGTGCAGTGGCGCAATCTCGGCCCACTGCAACATCTGCCTCCCAGGTTCAAGTGATTCTCCTGTCTCAGCCTCCCAAGTAGCTGGGATTATGGGCATGTGCCCCCTCACCCAGATAATTTTTGTATTTTTAGTAGAGACGGGGTTTCTCCATGTTGGTCGGGCTGGTCTTGAACCCTGGACCTCCAGTGATCCTCCCGCCTTGGCCTACCACATGAGCCACCACGCCCAGCCAACAGAAGAAATGTCTAAGCTTCAAAGTGTTCAAGAAGTTGTGTGGCTGCTTCTAACAGTCTATACTCAGATGTGGGAACAAATAAATGACTTAAAGCTGGAAATTATATTTAAACAGGGATCAGAGCATAAAAGTTTAGGAAATTTGCAGCCTGGCCCTGTGGCAGAGAAAGAAAAAGCTTTTTCAGGAGAGAAATTTAAGCAGGCCGTGGAGTGACCACTTGCTAGACATGTTTGCATAATTAAAAGAGAGCTAGGTGCTAATATCTAAGACAATTGAGAAAATGCCTCAAAGGCATTTCACAGATCTCTGCAGCAGCCCCTCCCATCATAATCCCTGAGGCCTAGGAGGACTGAATGGTTTTGTGGGTCAGGCTCAGGGCCCCACTGCCTTGTGTAGCCTCAGGACACTCCTTCCCACATCCCAGTCACTCTAGTTACAGCCTTGGCTCAAAGGGGCCCAGGTACAGCTCAGGCTGCCACTTTAGAGAATGCAAGCTATAAGCCTTGGTGGCTTCCATGTGATGTCAAGCCTATAGATGCACAGAATGCCAGAGTGAAGAACACTTGGCAGTTTTCACCTAGATTTCAGAGGATGTATAGAAAAGCCTGGGCTGGGTATTGTGGCTCACACCTGTAATCCCAGCACTTTGGAAGGCAGAAGCAAGCGGATCACTTGAGCTCAAGAGTTCAAGACCTGAGCCTGGGCACATGGTAAAATCTTGTCTCTACAAAAAGGGTAGCTGGGAATGGTGGTGTTTGCCTGTTGTCCCAGCTACTAGGGAGCCTTAGGTGGGAGGATTGCTTGAGCCTGGGAGATTGAGGCTGCAGTTAGCCATGATCAGGGCACTGCATACTACCCTGTGTGACAGAGCAAGATGTTGTCTCAAAAAAAAAAAAGAGAGAGAGAGAGAGAGAGAAAAGAAGAAAGGGAAGGAAGGAAGAAAGGGAAGGAGGGAAGGAGGGAAGGAAGGAAGGGAGGGAAGGAGGGAGGGAGGGAAGGAAGGAGAGACAGGATTAGCTGTATTTCCTAGGCTGACTAAGGATTTCTAAGCCTAGCTGGGGAAGGTGATCACACCCACCTTTAAACATGGGGCTTGTAACTCAGCTCACAGCCAACCAATCAGGTAGTAAAGAGGGCTCACTAAAATACAAATTAGACTAAAAGCAGGAGGTGCCGGGCATGGTGGCTGAAGCCTGTAATCCCAGCACTTTGGGAGGCCAAGATGGGCGGATCACGAGGTCAGGAGATCAAGACCATCCTGGCTAACACGGTGAAACCCCGTCTCTACTAAAAAATACAAAAAACTAGCCAGGCAACATGGCGGGCGCCTGTTGGCAGGAGAATGGCCTAAACCCGGATGGTGGAGCTTGCAGTGAGCTGAGATCCGGCCACTGCACTCCAGCCTGGGCAACAGAGCGAGACTCCATCTCAAAAAAAAAAAAAAAAAAAACAGCAGGTAAAGAAATAATCAAATCGTATATCGCCTGAGAGCACAAAGGGAGGGACAATGATCAGGATATAAACCCAGGCATTCGAGAAGGGAGTGGCATCCCCCTGCTCATGAATATCCAGTTTCATGAATATCCAGGCAAAATGCTTTTGTGTGTGTGTAATTGAAAAGATACTTTTATTTCGTATGTATATTCATTTCTGATGTGTAATTGTTCTCAAATATGAGATTTCATTTTCTCTTTGCTATTGTTCTCAATGAGGAGCTGGTCAGTGACATAGAGAAAACAGTATCAAAGCATCAGAGAACATGGAGGTTACCAGCCTCTTCTGAGCTGATCGGACCTGTCACAGAGTCCTCACTCCTGATCAACAGTCTCTCTCCTTATCTCTATATGCCACTCCCAAGTGGACAGCAATCCTAGTTACACCCACGGGAATTCAAGATGGGAATTGCCTTCTTGAATAACCAAGAAAGGGAACCCAAAGGCTGGAGGTCTGATGTTGCAATGACATATAGATCTGTGGTTCTTGTTTCTAGCAACAGTTACTGGTTTCTTTCTATTTTCTAGCTTCCCTGGGCCATGGAAGGGGCTGCTCACCTATAAACACCTTGGATTAACGAGACTCTCCCTGGGAGTGTGTGTAGAGCTCTCAGTTCACAATTCAGAATCATGATGAATGGCTAATTCTATAGATTGCAGTGGCTTTTCTTTCTACTTACCACTATGGTCCCCTTGGGATATGAAGGATGATCTCATTGATTATTGCAGAAAACTCATTTACCTTCCACCTCCAGTTATTATGGCCACATCAACTTTGTCATCTCCTCCTCACCAGCAGCTGCTGCCTCTCCACCAATAATAAGGCCTGTTGTCCTTGGGCTGCAGCCACCTCACCTGCTGTCACCATTGGATTTGAAACGAGAGAGGGTCAGGAAAGTTCTGGGTGGAGAAGGGCAGGTGCTTGGCTAGGGCTCCACTCCCGGGTGCCCATGCACCTAGGTGAGGACAGGCATTTCTGTTTTCAGTGCCCAAATGTTGCATTTGGGCCATACCCCCATCCTGTGCCAATAAAAACCCCAAGACCCTAGTGGGCAGAGACACAAGCGGCTAGACGTCAAGAGGAACACACCTGCGAAAGAGCACACCAACAAGTACTGGCAGACGCCGGCAGGCAACTGAATGGCAGAACGATGTGGAGTTTGGCCAGAGTTGTCGGAGGAGAGCCCAGACTCTGGGTGGCCCGACTCCAGGGGAAAAGCACCTTCCCACTCTATCCCCCTTCTAACCTCCCCCAACCACCTCACTGAGAGCTACCACCACTCGATACAAAACCTTGCACCCATCCTCCAAGCCCACGTGTGATCCTATTTTTCAGGTACACTAAGGCAAGAATCCTGGGATACAGAAAGCCCTCTGTCCTTGCGATAAGACAGGGGTCTAATTGAGCTGAGTAACACAAGTCTCCTGCGGATGGCTAAACCAGAAGAACGCACTGTAACACACGCCCACTGGGGCTTCAGGAGCTATAAATACTTAACCCTAGACGCCGCTGCTGTGGGGTCGAATCCCCACGACCTGCCTGTCTGCATGCTCCCCCTAGAGCTTTGAGCAGTGGGGCACAGAAGAAATGAGCCACACCCCCATGGCACGCTCTTAGAGGGAAATGAGGGAACATTTCCGGTTTCAGATTCACCACGGAGGAGACACCATGTTAGACCACCTATCATATAGGTTGTCTCTGCTACCTCTGCCTCAGCAGCCACTGGGTCTATTGTGATCACATCTGCCTTCACCTCCTCTGTCATTGTCTTGGGTGCCATCTTCTCCACCTGTCTCCTTAGTAGCAGCCACAGCCTCCACCAGTGCTGGCCCACCATCATCCTCCACTGTCATCTTCGCAACCTTCATTGTCTATTATCTGTTTTTTCCCCGAATAATAGAAGCACAGGATGAACTTTGTTTCTTTTTCCCAAAAAGATGAGGCTGCTTAAGTTTGAGGATACTTTTTTGCACCAGTTGATTATATTTCTGCATGAGGAATGGATTACTTATTTTTAAAACTAAATTATATCCTGAAAATTCTTAGATTACAAGTGAGGCACCTTGGAGTTCATAAGAAGAGCATGATCTATAATGCAGAGTCGAATTAGCTATTAGATTCTTCTGAAGCATTGGCTCTTTTCAGCTAACAGAATTTGTATCAGCCTGTGCAAAGGTGGAGGTGTGGATCTGCCAACATTGGGCTGACCATAGACCCAGTCTTAATAAATGCTGTTTCTTCACTAACCTTTTCCATGGATGAGAAAGGCTGAGCAATGCCCCAGAGCCCAGGCTTTAAGTCATCACTAAAGTAAATAATATTTTGCAAGAAATTGTTAAGAATTACTGAAGAATAATTCCTAAAGGAAAGAAATAGCTGATGGAAAGTCCTTTGTGCAGAGGGGGTTTTGAATGAAGGGGCCTCACAACAAATTACTTGAGCAGAGATGCAGCTGTTTCTTTGGGCAACCTCCTCTATGTATCAGCATATAAAGGGCCTTTGTTTTGGGCTGGTCAGTTTCACAAACAAGAAATCCTCAAACTTTGGTCTATAATATAAGCCTGCCTGTAAGACCTCTGGGAGATCCCACTATTTATTATTAAAACTTTAAGGCTGGGCGCAGTGGCTCATGCCTGTAATCCCAGCACTTTGGGAGGCCGAGGCAGGCGGAACACCTGAGGTTGGAGTTCCAGACCAGACAGACCAACATGGAGAAAACCCATCTCTACTAAAAATACAAAAAATTAGCCGGGTGTGGTGGCACATGCCTATAATCCCAGCTACTTGGGAGGCTGAGGCAGAAGAATCGCTTCAACCCGGGAGGCAGAGGTTGCGGTGAGCTGAGATTGTGCCATTGCACTCCAGCCTGGGCAACAAGAGCGAAACTGTCTCAAAAAAAAAAAAAAAAAAAAAAAAAAAAAAAAAAAGACTTTAATTGACACTCCCACTTTTCAGCATGGTGATGGCTAACCCCCCATAGTGTCCAGTCTTCCAGAGTTCAAAGCCTCTCTGGTTCAACTTCTACAGAGAGTAAACTTTGCTCCAGTTTTCTATAGAAGTGAGGTACAGGTCATAGGAGAGAAGAGGAGGTCTGAGTGGACTAACTGCTCCTTTCAACCAACCCTTCTATTTCCCAATCTTATACCCCTGTTTTCAAAGGTTACTGGGGACTACATGCCTACATCTTTCTGGAACTCGCGGGCAAAAATAATTTTATTTTCTTGTTTTACCTGCTCCTTGGAGGTGCTTAGGTTAGTTTTTAAGATACGGGTTAAGAAGAAAAGAAAAAATGTATGTGTTCAGTCTATCTTATTTACTTCAAATCTCTCATATCTTTTTCTGTACTTTGTAAAATTTCATTTTTTATGTATCAAATATTTATTTTGGTGTGTGAAGGGAGATGAGGACATAAGCTGAATCTCACTCTCTACCAGAGCTAGCTAAAGCACACACGAACATTCTTTAGTAGACATCATATACTAGTATACACAGCAAGTCCTGATAAATTGAAAATGATTGAAATCATGCACCCTGTGTTCTCTAACCACAATGGAATCAAATTAGAAATCAATAACAGATAGAAGTTTAGGGAATTAAGCACCACACTTGTAAATAATCTTGTCAAAGGATAAATCACAAGGAAAAATTTAAAATATATTAAACTGAGTAAAATGAATACACAACATGAATACACAACATGTCAAAATTTATGGGATGTAGCTAAGGCAGGCTTAGAGGAAAATTTTTAGCTTCGTATGCTTCTATTAAAAAGGAAGAAAAATCTGAAATCAACAATGTAAGTTTGGATCTTAGGAAGCAGAAAAAGAAAAGAAAAGAAAACCCATAGTATATAGAAGGAAGGAGCAGAAACACGCAAAATAGAAAACAGGGAAACAACAAAAATATCAATACAACGAAGAGTAGTTTCTTTGAAAAGATCAACAAAATTGATAAATCTTCGGCTACACTGACCAAGAATAAAAGAGAAGATACAAATTACCTAAGTCAGGAATGAGAAAGAGGACACATTGTAGACCCAGTAGGAATTAAAACAATGGTCAGGCACAGTGGCTCATGCCTGTAATCCCAGCAGTATGGGAGGCCAAGGTGAGAGTATCGCTTGAGACCAGGAGTTTGAGACCAGCCTGGGCAATGTAGCAAGACCTTGTCTCTACAAAAATTTTGTTTCAAAAGTCTATAGGATTATTTCAATAGACAGAAAACACAATCAAGTAAATTCAACACCCTTTCATGATAGAAACTCCCAACAAACTAGTACTAGAAGGGAACTTAAATAGATGAATGGCATTCTATAAAATACACACAGCTAACATGAGACTTAACAGCAAAAGGTTGACTGTTTTCACCCTAAAATCCATGTAAGATAGAATCTAGATACACAGTGAGCTTGGAGAGTTGGACAAGAAAATCAAGAACAAGAAGAGTTAGTCATAAAAAGAAATGACTTTGATGGATACTTTCCTGAAAAGGTGAACACTGGCACAAATACAAAAGGCTGCAGACCCCTTGGATGGTTCCGGAACCCTATAACAGGAACAATGTTGTCTACCGTTTCAATGAACTGTTTCATAGTCCATCTTGTTCATTGTTTTAACTCAACTATTATTGTAGGGAACATTGGAGTTAGTTACCCTTAACTAATCTCTAAATTTTGGGTTCAATCCTACTGCTAACACCACTACACCAACCACTACTTTAAAAAATCTAACAGATTTTAAACAAACTCTTTTATTATTTTCTGTGTCCATTAAGCAAGAGACCTGTACAGTAGTAATGATGGTGGCTGACATTTACAGAGTACTTACAATGTACCAGGCCCTGTTCTATGTTCTTTATGTGTATTAATTAACTTGCTACAATAGCCATAAAAGTAGTCACTATTATTTTCCTCCCTATTCCAGGTGGGAAAACTAAGGCAAGGAGTTAATAAGTAATTTGCCAATAGTCAATCAGCTAATAAGCAGCAAAGTTAGGATTCAAATCCAGTGATCTGCCCCCGGAGCCTACATACTTGACCTTTATGTAATCCTGCCCCTCGAAGCTCAGCTGTTTAATGTGAAAACTATAGCCAGGGCCCCATAATTCTTTGGTCAGGGGTTTTACACCTTTGTAGAAAAGAAGTTTGGGGTTGGGAAATCTAAGAACTGCGGTAAAAACATCCCTCCTGTTTCCTTGGCAGCGAGCAGGGCTGTATATACGTTTGTTTGTTTTTGTGTTTTTAAATTGTGTAATGAAAGTGGTCAGCTCCAGTAAGCCCACTCCCATGAAGGGGGAGATCTCTGAGTGACGAGTTGTCTCAGAGAATCTGGTACTCAAGTGGATCCATTAGGGCCAGGCGTGGTGACTCATGCCTGTTATCCCAGCACTTTGGGAGGCCGAGGCAGGCAGATCATCTGAGGTCAGGTGTTCGAGACCAGCTTGACCAACATGGCAAAACCCTGTCTCTACTAAAAATGCAAAAGTTAGCCAGGTGTGGGGGCAGGTTCCTGTAATCCCAGCTACTTGGGAGGCTGAGGCAGGAGAATTGCTTGAACTTGGGGGACAGAGGTTGCAGTGAGCCGAGATCGCACCATTGCACTCCAGCCTGGGTGACAGAGTGAGACTCCATCTCCAAAAAAAAAAAAAAAAGAACCACAGAAAAATTATCTGGGAATGGTGGTACATGCCTGTAGTCCCAGCTACTCAGGAGGCTGAGGTGGGAGGATCAGCTCAGGAGGTGGAGGCTGCAGTAAGCCACGATAGTGCTGAGTGATAGAGTGAGATCCTACCTCAAAAAAAGAAAAGAAAAGAAAGAGTATCCATCAGACTAACTAACCAAGTTAGGCAACACAGTATTAGAGCAAGAGCAGTATTTCCAGGGATCAGGACCACAAAGACTAACTGGATTGCCAATGCTGAATATGAAGGCCTTGGGACTGAGGGCAGGTTCCTTGCAGAGCAGACAGAGCAGAGAGGGAATTTTTTAAAAATTTATTTAGAAAGAAGAAGAAAGCTGGGCCCAGAGAGTCAGGGGTCTATTTGAAGGAAAATCAGCTGAGTCCCAACCTGGGAATGACAGATAATCTGAAGGCTAATCCCAGAGAATAGACACAGAACCGAGTTCCGAAAAGACCCAAACATTTTTCCTGAGATTCCACCAGAGATGATTTGTTTAACGTAACATTGAACCAGAAATCCAAGGAGCTCAGTCTAGCCTCCACCCTGTCAGCCCAGAGAGTGTGGAGGGCAGAAATAATCGGAGCTGTGCACTTTACAAACTGCTAATCCAACCGGGCTACCACTAGACTGCAGTGAGATTAGGATAAAAGAAAACAAATCTGGGTTTTGTAAACCTATCCGTTTCTGTGCTCTGATATTTTCTCTCTTTTCCTTCAGTTTATTTATTTTGGGGTTTGTTTTTCTCTTTTAATTCCAACCAAGTCCCAGATGAACCAAAAGGAAAACTGATTTCCTACACCTACATCAGGATAAATAATGGAAATACTCCAGAAGCAGATAAGGTGGGTGAGAGCCAGAGAATCCGAGGCTGGGAGAAGCCTGAGGAAGTAGGATGGGGCAGAGTTCTGAACAGCAGGGCACACTAATACCTTCCTTCCTAGAGATTCTTACCTTATCTTTATGCTTTTCCTTGAGGTTTGTGCTTACACAGTGGCCTTGGGCAGAAGGTGAAAGAAGTTTTGTGACTTCCCATTGTCAGGGCAAGAGAAACAAATCAAGGATTGCCTCTGTGGAATTGTGGAATGTTTGTTATCCTGAAGAAAAGCATTTGTCTTCTCTCACGGGGGAAATCCTGTCATTTTATCTTAGCACTGCTCCTGAAATACGTAGTCTCCACTGCCTTTCATATAAGGGGCAACCAGAAGTGCAGGCCCTAACCAGGGTACCCATCCAGGGGCAGTGGCTTACGTTCAAAATCAACCCCTACAACTGCTCAGACCATTAAAATGACCTTAAAATCAAACCCTCTACTTGATCGCTATCTAGCTTCCTGCCCTGTCCTTTCCTCCTTCCTTCACCCTTTCCACAGAACAGAATGGCTACAACCTTGAGTAGAGCAACAGAGGTCAACACCAGAGATGAGAAATGAACTCACGGGCTGATTGTGCAGGGAACCCCTAGTACATCTAAGAGCTGTGAGGAAGCCAGGAAAGGCCTGTGCAAGCAATCAGCCTTGTTCTCTAGCTCACTCTAGCTTGCTGACAGAAAGTGCCCGGATATCCTTATGGGATACCCAGCTGCTTTCGGAACTCTGAAATGGCCCAGATTGAGGCATTTAAAAAAATCTATCCCCCCTCCCCCAAAAAAACTATTTCTATTTTTTTAAATACACTTTCCTCCTTTGGGTTAAGATTTATACATTGTCTTTCCTTAATCTCTTCTACAGAATCTTTGCAAATAAAGTGTGAAATTAACAGACTCTTTTATTATTTTCTGTGTCCATTAAGCATTTTACAATCCTCCTTACTATCTTTCCCTTCTCTCTTTTCTCTTTCTGAGCTTACTTTCCAACATAGCTTTCCAAAGTGAATTTAGGAAGTAAATGCATGATTTATGTCTTTGTCTCCCTAATTTCACTGGTCTCCTTTGCAGTCTTGTCTATATGACACTCACACACCTACCAAAAGAGAGCACATTCATAAGTTTGTGAGATAATGTCTGAGTTGATATTATCTTTGTCTCATTAACCTACATCTGCAGAGTTGTAAAAAATGCAGTTTAAAAGGTTTAGAGTCCAAATGACAAAATAGTTCCCAGTGCTACAAAAGATAGAACTGAAGGACTATGTAATTAACATGCAAGAAGGATTTTCGGCAAATTTTTTAGCTTCTGCAGCACAGAAGTTAAATAGTGGGGCTGGATGTGATGGCTCACACCTGTAATCCTATCACTTTGGGAGGCTGAGGCCGGTGGATAACCTGAGGTCAGGAGTTTAAGATCAGCCTGGCCAACATGACGAAACCCTGTCTCTACTAAAATACAAAAATTAGCCGGGCGTGCTGGCAGGTGCCTGTAATCCCAGCTACTCGGGAGGCTGAGATGGGAGAATTGCTTGAACCTGGGAGGCAGTGAGCCAAGATTACACCACTGCACTCCAGCCTAGGCAGCTGAGTAAGACTCCGTCTGAAAAAAAAAAAAAAAAAGAAGAAGAAGTTAAATAGTGTGAAGAAGACTGAAAGACACAGTGAAATCTTTATCTCCAAAGGAACAAAGCCGAAATCTTTATCTCCAGAGGAACAAAACCAGCTCAGGAATTTTTTGAGAATGTATTCTTAAATAAAATCAGGTCTTTAAGGTTGTATAATTTTATAACACTGTTACTAACACTGTCTGTTAGCTTATATTTTATCAAATATGACTCCTTTTAAATTACAGAAAATTCTTATTTTAATAAAACTAGAAGGATTCATTGTTAAACTAGAGAAGATGGCTGTCCCAAAGATAACGGCAGCTGACTGTATAATTTTTCCTAAGGCAATATGGTTTTACACATTTCCTCAATTTACAAATAGTGGAAGTTTACTTTATCACATGGGAACCCTGGAAATTTCATCAAATGCATGTTTAATAAACAAATGAGTTGTTGTTTCAGACAAGCAGAGAGAGAGACTTTTAAGCTTCAGACTTTTGATAAACGACAGAAGCTGACTAACTGCTGAGGACCAGTCTGACAGGAATTGGCAACGATAACACACAGAACAATGAAGGGCCATTATCTTAGAGTTCACAGAAGAACGGCTTGGCACCTAGCCAGATGTATAATCAGTCTATTTTAGTGTTTATCACACAAACCAATAGATTTTTCCAAGTAATAGTAAATTAGGTGTGGCTCTTTTCTTTCTTTTTTTTAGAAAAGGATTTCCTGACGACCTGTCTAGAAGTTATAATAATATCTTTGTATATTTTCATAAAATGGTACATTATGCACCTATGATAAACAATGGGTCTTTGGTATCAGCTTTCTGATTTGGGGGTGTTTGGGGAATTTTATTTTTGGTGGTCCTCTTTTGACTTTGTTAGTCTGTATCAAAGCTGACTTTACCTCAGTCCAAATCTCCTAAAATACATGCTTGTGAGGCTGCACTATATTAAATAAGGAGAGACACGTTGCCCATACAGCAGCCTGGTCTCCATTCATTCAAAGAAGAGAGAGGAGCAGAGGTAACCTGATACCCAAACATCATCTACAATGTGTAACTCAAGGCTTATACATATATATATCTTTGTAACCAAATATCTGTATTCATTAGCACATGGCAGCAATTGCTGCTTCATTAACACACCTCCAATTTTAACTGCCTTGTCATATTATAACTAAAATCTAAATGTTGGTTGTGAAGAGAAAATAGTCCTCAAACTCAAATCATTAAAGGTTGTATTAGTAGGCTGTCATAAAGAAGTCAAGCATTTGTGTTTTAAATGTTAATAGGGACATTCTTAATTTTTAGCAACTGGAGACATTATATATCCATTAATATATTTCCTAGCAAAATTAAAACATGACTTGCTCTTGTCTGTATTTGGTACAAATTTAAAAATTATATTAAAGTAATTGCTCAAATTTCAAATAATGGTTATAATGTTCAAAAATCCAATATCTGTTAACAAAAACTCTCAGCAAAAATATGAATAGTAGGGAACACCCTCAGTCTGATAAAGGGTACTACTAGGGTTTGAATGTTTTTGTCCCACCCAAAATTCATGTTAAAACTCAATCCCAACACACCAGTATTTCAAGGTGTGGCTTTTGGGAGGTGATTGAGTTATGAGGACTCCACCCTCATCAATGGGATTGGTTGCTCTTATAAAAGGGCTTATCTGAGTTTACCCCTTTTTGCCCTTCCACCTTCTGTCATGTGAGGATGCAGCATTCCTCCTCGCCAGAGCGTGCCAAGTTCACAGTGCCACCTTGAAAGAAGAGAGGAGCCCTCGCCAGGTGCCAGAACCTTGATCTCGTACTTTCCAGCCTCTGGGACTGTATAAAATACATTTCTGGGCTGGGCACGGTGGCTCACACCTATAATCCCAGCACTCTGGGAGGCCAAGGTGGGTGGATCACCTGAGGTCAGGAGTTTGAGACCAGCCTGGCCAATTTGGCAAAACCTGTCTCTACTAAAAATACAAAAACTAGCCGGGCATGGCTGCCCATGCTTGTAATCCCAGCTACTCAGGAGGCTGAGGCAGGAGAATTGCTTGAATCTGGGAGGTGGAGGTTGCAGTGAGCTGACATCACACCACTGCACTCCAGCCTGGGTGACAGAGTGAGACTTCATCTCAAAAAAAGAAAAAAAGAAAGAAAATACATTTCTGGTTTTTACACATTACCCAATCTCAGGTATTTTGTTATAGTAGCACAAAATGGACTAAGGCACCTGTGATAAACCTACAGCTAACTTCACAATTAATGGTAAAGACCTAATGCTTTTCCCTTGATATTGGGAATGAGCAAAGGATATCCATTATTACAATCTCTATTTGAGATCGTACTGTATATCTTAGGCTGTACAGAAAAGCGAGAAGAAGAAATAAAAGACACATGGATTGGAAAGAAAGAAGTAATACTGTCTTTATTTGCAGATAATATGATCACCTATAGAATATCCTATGGAATTACCGAAAAAGCTACTAGGACTAATAGTTGAGTTTAGCAATGTTGTGGAATACAAGGTCAATATACAAAAATAAATTATATTCCTACAAACTAGTGATGAAAAAACCAAACTTGAGAATTATAAAAGCAATACCATTTATAATAACATAAAAATAGAAAATATTTAGGGATAAACTTTGAAAACGACAACATTGCTGAGAAAAATAAGGGAAGATATAGTAATGCAAACATGCAGCATGTTGATGAATATAGGGGACTCAGTAGTGTTAAAATGTCAGTTCTTCCCAAATTGACCTTTACATTCAATAAAATTCCAATAGAAATTTTAGCATTCTTTTTTTCTGTAGTAATTAAAAAGCTGATTCTAAAATTCATATAAAAATGCAAAGTACATGGAATAGTCCAAACACATTTGAAAGAACAGTTGATAGACATATACTACCTGGCTTCAAAATTATTATATTCAAAATTATTATAAATCTACAGTATCAAAGGTGTGGGGAATTGGCATAAAGGAGACATTTAGAGCAACAGAATGGAAGACACAGTCCAGAAATAGACTCAATTGGTTTTCCACAAATGTACCAAGTCAATTCAAAGGGGGAAAAAATATCTTTTCAATAAATGGTGCCAGAAAAATTAGTCATTACCCATCCGCTATGATTCTCAACACTTGATTCACGTGATATGCAAAAATTAACGTGAAATGCATTACTGGCCGGGCACAGTGGCTCAAGGCTGTAATCCCAACACTTTGGGAGGCAGAGGTGGGTTGATCATGAGGTCAGGAGTTCGAGATCAGCTTGGCCAACATGCTGAAATTCCATCTCTACTAAAAATACAAAAGTTAGCTGGGCGTGGTGGCATGTGCCTGTAATCCCAGCTACTCAGGAGGCTGAGACAGGAGAATCACTTGAACCTGGGAGGTAGAGGTTGCAGTGAGCTGAGATCACACCATTGCACTCCAGCCTGCGTGACAGAGCAAGACTGTCTCCAAAAAATAAAAAAAAAAAAAATACATTACAGACCTCACTGGAGAAGTCAAAACTATTAGATCTAGAAGAAATACATAGAAGAAAAAACATAAAAAAAAAAAAAAACAAAACAAAAAAACGAGTTCTCACTCTGTTGTGCAGGCTGGAGTGCAGTGGCGAGATCCGGGCTCACTGCAACCGCCACCTCCTGGGCTGAAGTGATTCTCCTACATCAGCCTCCTGAGTAGCTGGGACTACAAGCAAGTACCACTACTCTGAGCTAATTTTTGTATTTTTTGTAGAAATGAGATTTCTCCATGTTGCCCAGGCTGGTCTCAAACTCCTGGGCTCAAGCCATCTGCCCGCCTTGGCCTTACAAAATGCTGAGATTACAGGCCTGAGCCACCATTGCCTGGTCTTAGAAGAAAATTTTATAGATGTTTAGTCTGTTAAACAGTTCACAAAAAAAATCATGAAATAAAAGAGAAAAATAAATTTCACTTCATCGAAATTTAAAATATTTGCTTTTTAAAAGACCTTGCTATGAAAATGAAACAGCAAACCACAACTAGGAGAAAATCTTCACAAAACTTTTATCAGACAAAGACTTTATCTTGAAAATAAAAATATCTCTTCTAAATTAATAAGAAGGCAACTTTTTAATCGACACATAAACACAATAATTTGTTGAAATTGGGATTATATTGCATGTAATATTTTGTATCTTTATCTTATTTATTTTATTTTTATTTTTTATTTTATATATATTTTTGAGACGGAGTGTCACCCAGGTTGGAGTGCAGTGTTATGATCTTGGCTCACTGCAACCTCCGCCTCCCAGGTTCAAGCAATTCTCCCACCTCAGCCTCTTTTTTTTTTTTTTTTTGACATGGAGTTTCGCACTTGTTGCCCAGGCTGGAATTCAGTGTGGTGCGAACTCGGTTCACCGCAACCTCCACCTCCTGGGTTCAAGTGATTCTCCTGCCTCAGCCTCCCGAGTAGCTGGGATTACAGGCATGCACCACCACGCCCGGCTAATTTTGTATTTTTAGTAGAAATGGGTTTCTCCATGTTGGTCAGGCTGGTCTCGGACTCCCGACCTCAGGTGATCTGCCCACCTTGGTCTCCCAAAGTGCTAGGATTACAGGGGTGAGTCACCACGCCCGGCTCACCTCAGCCTCTTGAGTAGCTAGGACTAAGGCACATGCCACCACACCTGGCTAACTTGTATTTTCAGTAGAGACTGGGTTTCAATATGTTGGCCAGGCTATTCTCAAATTCCTGACCTCAAGTGATCTGGCTGCCTTGGCCTCCCAAAGTGCTGAGATTACAGGTGTCAGCCACTGCACCCGGCCTGTATTTTGATTTTAATTTAACATTACATTATAAGCACTTTTACATGTAATGGCATAATTTTTAATGCAATTTTTCTTTTGCATAAGAAACATTACATTGTTCATTATATACATTATTATATTGTGGTATACATTGTATAATATAATTTAACGTTTTTGGGGGAACACTTAGTATGTTGTCCAGTTTTCACTATTGTATATAATGCTGTGTTGAACATCTCTGTATGTTTGTTAAGCCATGTTCTTATTTTTTAGTTCAGATTATTAGAAATTGATAAATGACCAAAGAGTATAAATATATTTAAGACTTCTGATACATAATGCCAAATTGATTTTTAGGAATTTTGTACCAATTTACACTCCTATTGAAAGTATATAAAAGTATATAAGATAGCCCGTCTTACCATATTCTTCAAAGCATTGAATGTCATGGAGCTCTTACATTTTAACACCATTTTTCCTCTCCGTTTAAGGAAACAAGGAAATTCTTTGAAGGAAATTATTATTTTGACATCCTATTTAAAATATATGACTCAGCTTTATGGAAAAGTAAAAACCAGAGCATTACTTTTATGAGATGAGCAGTGTCATATTTATTAACATTGCATTAAACTGTAAGTCATATATTTCTTACTCTAAAAAGCATGTTAATAATTTTATTTTTCTTTTGCTAATATACAAATTCTCTGCCATAAATAGTCTCTGATTCTTGTATATAAGCAAGCAAAATTTTTGTAAGACTTTTAAGGTGTAGCTTGTGAAATGATGAGTTCATTTTTCTTTTTAGCTTAATGTTTTATTATAGGTTTCTGGTAGAAATTGTCACCTGGTGAAAAATGGTGATTACTTAGCAAACTGGTTTGCTAATTCCATCCTAACTGTAGTTTCCATAATCCCCACGTGTCATGGAAGAGACCCCATGGGAGGTAACTGAATCATGAGGATGGTTATCCCCCATACTGCTGTTCTCATGATAATGAGTGAGTTCTCACAAGACCCGATGGTTTTATAAGGGACTTTCCCCACTTTTGCTCGGCACTTCTCCTTTCTGCCATAATCTGAAGAAAGATGTTTGTGCTTCCCCTTCTGCCATGATTGTAAGTTTCCTGAGGCCTCCCCAGCCATGCGGAACTGTAAGTCAATTAAACCTCTTTTCTTTATAAATTACTCAGTCTCAGGTATTTCTTCATAGTAATGTGAGAACTGACTAATACACTTAGCTACAAATATCAAGTATAATTTTATAGACTATGAATAATTAAAACTATTATCACTCTAGGGCCTACAGTCTAAGTAGATTTTCTGGTTTCTAATTGTTGTGTTATGCTCTGGAAAAAAAAAAAGACACAGATCAAGTGGATTTTCATGTTTGTGCATTCTATAATACAAAATGCTGAGTCATCTGGGTCTTGGTTTTTTTTTGTTTGTTTGTTTTTGTTTTTTTTTGATGATTCTGACCTTCACCCAAGTGATTCATATGTCCCTCCTGGGCTAGCACAAATAAATTATTTTGTCTCAGACAGCCTGTGATGCTGGAGGGCCCTTGGCCCTTGAGAGAATTCAGGCAGGGCCAAGGTCCATAGGCCCAATGTTAGATCAGCTTTGGGTGGGATATTTGGGAAGAAAAATGGCTAAAAAGCAGACAAGTTATATTATCTGAAGCTGAAGAGTGAATGAGTATTCTTTGGATTAGGTCTACAAGAACTTGCGCAGAAAGAAATTATCTAAAATGTGATTTAGAGGTAAAGCATGTGCATATGCATTAGCAATTGCAGTATGTTATACAAATGGACTAAAATGATGAAGAGTATATTGAAATAATATGTGCAAGTATCTTAACTTTGGTGCTTTCATGGTGCTCGGTCCTTTGTAGGTCTTAACAAAAGTTTGCTAGGTGAACAAATGGTTGATAACATTTGTTTACATAGCAAACTTCTGTTATCAACCAAAGATAACAAATGGTTGTTATCCTGAAATCCAGAAAAAAAGCAGAGAATAAAAGAACTCTAACAAAGGAGAGACACCTTGGATTTGGGTGTTACAAAATAACCTTAGATGATTATTTGTGAGAAGAATGAAGAAATGAATGGGGAAGATAAGTTTGAGTTACCTTTGAAATTTAAATAAATCACACTTGAGCCTTTGTCAGCTATTGGGGTTCAGAAAATGATACCCCAAAATATGGTGCTTTGGCATGCTGAACACTTTGAAATAACAGAAATTGGAAGGCCTCAGAAGTAGCTTTAGAAGCGAAATCTCTCTCTGACCTTCTCTTGCCTTCCTGTCTCCCATGCTCTTCCTCCAGCGAGACAAGCCATAGAAATTAAATTCCCTTTCCCTGAGGCTGGTCAGAGAAACTAGAACCCCTCTGTACCAAAGCCAGTCATAAAACCTGGAAAAATTCCTGAAACTTTCGCATGACTTTCTATATAAAAGCTGGCCATAAAGACAGTGTCTGACCTACCTTGTCTGTCCTGTATGCAGGAAGAAGGATTGCTCCACGGGAATGCCAAGAAGGATCTGACCAGACAGGCCTTGCTGGTTGCAGAGTATATTGGTCTGCTATACCCAGCCCAGCCTCAGAACTGAACTACCCTTCAAATTCATTTCCATAGTGGGGGAAAAACACCTTTTGAGTTCCAAAGTCATTTATAGCATATCTTTTTTGTTGTTTGGTTTGGTTTGTTTTTGAGATGGAGTTTCACTCTTGTAGCCCAGGCTGGAGTGCAATGGCATGATCTCGGCTGACTGCAACCTCCGCCTCCCGGGTTCAAACCATTCTCCTGCCCCAGCCTCCCAAGTAGCTGGGCTTACAGGCGCCCGCCACCATGCCCAGTTAACTTTGTATTTTAGTAGAGATAGGGTTTCACCATATTAGCCAGGCTAGTCTTGAACTCCTGGCCTCAGGTGATCCACGCACCTTGGCCTCCCAAAGTGCTGGGATTATAGGTGTGAGCCACTGTGCCTGGCCTATACCACATCTTTGGACCAAAAGGTCCTTCACTAGTTGAGAATGTCACTCTTGTGTTTCCCCTGAAGAGCTTATTATAACACCTGCACGTGTGTCCTGGAAGCCATCAAGTCTACAGTACAACTGACAGTAAGCCACCAAAGGGGTGCAGAGCATTGGGTGGCTACTATCTCAATGTTTCAGTGCCATCTTGTTCACTCTTTTGGAATCAGGTCATTAAACAGACCGGAGAAAGCTTCTTGAGACAGGGAACAGAGGCATAGCCCAGTGGCTTGACAAGAACTCCAGAGACTAACAATTGGACTGGGT
Organism: Macaca mulatta; assembly: GCF_049350105.2. Lineage (NCBI taxonomy): Eukaryota > Metazoa > Chordata > Mammalia > Primates > Cercopithecidae > Macaca > Macaca mulatta. Next base: position 111,084,228 of record NC_133419.1, on the reverse strand, counting down.
CAAGGACCCAAGCAGATTTACAAAAAGCCTAGAGCTTGCCACCCTTTTTCACAATAGCTCCTAAATACCTGCCGGTAACAGCCAACTGTGACTCAGACAGTCTCTCCAAATTTAACTGTAATCATTACATTTATACATTAAATTATTATATTAAAAGGCATTCACATATTGTTACTAACTAGTGTTTTTTTGTCTTTTTTTTTTTTTTTTTTTTAAGATAGATCTTGCTACATTCAGGCTGGACTCAAACTCGTAGGCTCAGGTGATCCTCGCATCTCAGCCTCCTGAGTAGCTGGGACGACAAGTGCACACCGCCTCACCCAGTTCATTCAGTTACTAACTTATTGAATCTCAACTTGTGTAAAGCAATTTATCTTGGAAGAGTAGGCTGCTCTTGAATTGTTTTAAGTAATGGTGATATTTTAGGAAGTAAGTGGCAGAGTCACAAAGTAAACAAGTCCACAGTACAACCTTGTCATTTAAATACAGTAACCTTATCTAGATATTGTATTCCACTAGTATTGCCAAATACAATATTTGAGGAATACCAGTGATTTTCTTTGCACTTGATAAGTGCATTAGGTTGATGCTCAGAGTTGAGTATATCAAATTGAGATCAAGTGGGTTGTAAGTAACATTAAAAGTGGAGTCAGAAACCCTAGGTTTTAGTCCCCTATTAACTTCTTGGATGCTTTTGTGCATTTATTCATTCATCCAGCCAATTAACAAATAGTTATCAGACATTTTATAATACCCTGGGCATTGTGCTAAGTGCTAAAGCACACAAATACAATGTACATTGTCCTTGCATTTAAAGACTTGTATTCTATTAGAGACGACAGACATCAATTTTTGAAAATGCAACCATTAACAATGTAACTGCGGGCCGGGCGCGGTGGCTCAAGCCTGTAATCCCAGCACTTTGGGAGGCCGAGATGGGCGGATCACGAGGTCAGGAGATCGAGACCATCCTGGCTAACCCAGTGAAACCCCATCTCTACTAAAAAATGCAAAAAAAATTAGCCGGGCGAGGTGGCGGGCGCCTGTAGTCCCAGCTACTCGGGAGGCTGAGGCAGGAGAATGGCGTAAACCCGGGAGGCGGAGCTTGCAGTGAGCTGAGATCAGCCACTGCACTCCAGCCTGGGCGACAGAGCGAGACTCCGTCTCAAAAAAAAAAAAAAAACAATGTAACTGCGATTTAGTGCTACAAAGAAAAGTTAACCTGGAAATTGTACCAGGGAAGTTAGTACAGACTTGAATTGTGATTTAGATCTGCAGGATAATTAGGTGTCAACTAGGTGAATGGGGCTGCAGGAACTGCATATGCAAAGTCCTAGTGACTTGGATGCAGAATAATCATATTCTAGGAATTATAGAAGGCCAGAATGACTTGAGCTCAGAGAACAAGGGCAAACCAATGTCTAGCAGTCGGAAGTCAAGAAATGGGTCTGGAGAGTGAGGGAGATGGGAGGAGAGGTGAGATCATTGTCATTGTATTTCAATACATTAACTCTGGATGCAGTTTTGAGAACTAATTGTAGGGGCACAAATCGACAAGAGACCAGTTAGGAGGTTATTGCTGGAGTCCAGAAAAGATAACAGTGTGTGGCTTCGTGGATTAAAAAAAAAAAAGAGGTAGGCAGAGGCAAAAGGATAAATAGCATTAAGTAATTAATAATAGCATCAAGTAATAAGTTGGGTATAGGATGCGTGAAAGAGGCAGTGGGTGTTAAGGATGAGTCCTGTATCTCCAACTGAGATAGAGAACAATGATAGATGACCAGATTCGAGCAAGACAAACTCTGGAGGTCTTAATTTCTGTTTCTGCAAAGTATGAGTAAAACTTTATTTTGAAGATCTGTCTAGTTCTAAAATTGTATGCTTGTATTACATAATTCCATCATTTTTCAAAAATCGAGTGGCCTATCTTGAGTGGGAATTGCTTATAGGTAAATGTATTGTTTATTTATCGCTACATTTAAAAATTACCCCCAAACGTTAGTGACTTAAAACAACAAACATTCATTATCTCACAATTTCTGTGGGTCAGGAAATTAGGAGCAGCTTGGCTGAGTGGTTCTGGTTGAGTTTCCTAGGGGGAGCATTCAGGATGTTGGCAGGGGCTGCAGGCATTTGAAAGCTTGACTGAGGCCACATGTAGCCACTTCCACAATGGCTCACTCACAGGCTGTTTGCAGAAGGCCTCAGATCCTTACGGGCGGCAGGAGGTTTCCATTTCTTACCACATGGGCGTCTCCACAGGCTCCTTGAATGTCCTCAGGACAATGGCATCTGGCTTGCCCCAAAGCAAGATCTGAGGAAGACTAACAAGGAGGATGCAGCCAGTGCCTTTGGTGATCTGGTGTCAGAAGTCACAAGTCACATATCTTAGACTGGGTGATTTACAAATAATAGAAATTTACTTCTCACAGTTCTGGAGGCTGGGAATTCCAAGATTCAGGAGCTGGCAGATTTCGTGTCTGACGAGGGCTGGCTCTCTCTGCTTGAGATACAGCACCTTGTTGTTATGTGTCCTCACATGCAGACCGGTGGAAGAGGGAAAAGGGAGAAAGGCGGGGTGAAGGCTGTTTTATAAAGGCATTAATCCCATTCCTGAGTGACTTCGCCACGTCCTAAAGCCCCCACTTCTTTTTTTTTTTTTTTTTTTTTTTGAGACGGAGTCTCGCTCTGCTGCCCAGGCTGGAGTGCAGTGGCCGGATCTCAGCTCACTGCAAGCTGCGCCTCCCGGGCTTACACCATTCTCCTGCCTCAGCCTCCCGAGTAGCTGGGACTACAGGCGCCCGCCACGTCGCCCGGCGAGTTTTTTTTTTTTTTTTTTTTTTTTTGTATTTTTTTAGTAGAGACAGGGTTTCACCGTGTTAGCCAGGATGGTCTCGATCTCCTGACCTTGTGATCTGCCCGTCTCTGCCTCCCAAAGTGCTGGGATTACAGGCTTGAGCCACCGCACCTGGCCAGCCCCCACTTCTTAATGCTATCACATTGGTGATTAAGTTTTCATATTTGAATTTTGGGGCACACATTCAGACTATAGCACATACTGTCAATTCCATTTTATTATTTTTGTTAGAAGCAAGTCACTAAATCCAGCCCACACCAAGGAGAGGGGAATCAGGCTCTCATTTGACAGGAGGAGTATCACACAATTTGTGGACATATTTTAAAACCACAACAGAGACTGGATACAGTGCCTCATACCTGTAATCCCAGTACTTTGGGAGGCCGAGGCGGGTGGATCACCTGAGGTCAGGAGTTTGAGACCAGCCTGGCCAACATGGTGAAACCCCATCTTTACTAAAATTTAGCTGAGCATGGTGGTGGGTGCCTGTAATCTCAGCTACTTGGGATGCTGAGGCAGGAGAATTGCTTGAACCCAGGAGGCGAAGGTTGCAGTGAGCTGAGATTGCACCATTGTACTCCAGCTTGGACAACAAGAGCGAAACTCCATCTCAAAAAAAAAAAAATAAATAAATCTCATATGCTTGACACTTCAGAAAGTGCTGGGCAACTTTTCTTGATAGTAAATAACACTGTTAAATACAACTAAAGTGTTATGAACTTCTAGAAAACAGCTGCCTAGAATACTTAGTGCCAACATTCTGGATGAATATTTATTCATTTATATATTTACATTTAGATTTCTCTCTATCTCTGTAATGAGATAAGGGCAGTCTACGAATGTACAAAGCTATTGAGTCATAAACTAGTGGATTTTTTTTTTTTTTTTTTTTGAGACAAGGTCTTGCTCTGTCACACAGGCTGGAGTGCAGTGGTGTGATCTCAGCTCACTGCAACCTCTGCCTCCTGAGTTTAGGGATTCTCCTGCCTCAGCCTCCTGAGTAGCTGGGACTATAGACATGCGTCACCACACATGGCTAATTTTTGTATTTTTAGTGGAGACAGGGTTTCACCATGTTGTCCAGGCTGGTCTCGAACTCCTGACCTCAAGTGATCCACCTGCCTCGGCATCCCAAAGTGCTGGGATTATAGGCATGAGCCACCACTTCCGGCCACTAGTGGATGTTTGTATCTATAATCATAAAATACTATAATAAGTGATTATCTGTGCATACATGCTTTCCGCCTATGTTGTAAAATACACAATGAATTCTGTAAATTACGTATTGTTTTGTATGAGAATCAAATCTTTTTTATGCGAATCAGAGTCAGAGCTGAAGAATTTTACAGCTTGAAGAAAGCTTGCAGATGGTCAAGTTCAACTTTCTCATTTAATAGATGAAAAAACGGCTGGGTGTGGTGGCTCACGCCTGTAATCCCAGCACTCTGGGAGGCCGAGGCAGGTGGATCACCTGAGGTCAGGAGGTTGAGATGAGCCTGGCCAACATGGTGAAACCCATTCTCTACTAAAAATACAAAAAAATTAGCCAGGCAAGGTGGTGGACACCTGTAATTCCAGCTACTCAGGAGGCTGAGGCAGGAGAATCTCTTGAACCTGGGAGGCGGAGGTTTCAGTGAGCCAAGATAGCGCCACTGCACTCCAGCCTGGGCAACAAGAGCGAAACTCCATCTCAAAAAAACAAACAAACAAACAAAAAACATGAAAAAACTTGAGTCTGTAATAAACAAACAATTTTCCCCCCTAGAGTTCTCAGTTTGTGGCAGAAAACCACAGAGGGTCTTTTGGTAATAATGTTAGAAATGGAATTCAGTGGTCTTTTGAGATCTTTGTTTTTTTCAGTCCTGAATATCAATGTTGTCTTAAAACAACTTTCAGGAAAGGCACAAAAGGCATAACATTCTCCCTATTTTAACATTGTTTGCAAGTAAGTTACAGAATAGCCATTGGATCTTTCAAGGTCACTTAGTAACTTGTTTGTAGGAACTGGGAATGAAGCCAAGGTTACAGATTCATTTGTTTAGATTCTTTCCACTCATTTATTACTTACCTCTGAAATGTTATTGCCATTTATCACAAACTAAATTGGCTTTATTATATATGCAGAGAGGATTAGGTAATAGCTTTACCTTGTCTTTGTGGAAGACCAATATACACTCATATCTGTGAACACATGATGAATTATGTACTTATGTAATTTGGTCTTCAATAGGGAGAGAATAAAGGCAGGAATAGACCTGTGGTTTCCTGACTCTTAGGTTAGGTACATTAACCATTAAACTTCTATCTACCGCACTGAAATTTTATAGCTTTTATCAACAATTAAATTTGTATGACTTACTAGGCATACAAAGTAAACGATAAGATAGTTTTATTTACTTTGTCTTTTTTTTTTTTAACTGAGAGCCATTATATTGGTGAACACATTGTGAATATGTACTTAATTAAATGTGCAAGATAATGTGGATAGTATGAAATATCTTGGTTTATAACGGAAAATTCTCTTGTATTTCTTTCTTTGTAGAGGTTTGTTTGTTCATTTGTTTTTTTAAGTGACAGGGTATCCCTTTATTGCCAAAGCTGAGGTATAGTGGCACAATGATAGCTTACTGTAACCCTGGGCTCAAGCAATCCTCCACCTCACCACCTCAGCCTCCCAAAGTGCTGGGATTACAGATGTGAGCACCACACCCAACCTGTATGTATAGGTTTTTAAAAAGTAGTTGTAATTTTGCATAATTACAGCTTTTTTTTTGTTTTTTTTTTTGTTTTTGTTTGTTTTTTTTTGAGACGGAGTCTCGCTCTCTCGCCCAGGCTGGACTGCGGTGGTGCGATCTCGGCTCACTGCAAGTTCCGCCTCCCGGTTTCACACCATTCTCCTGCCTCAGCCTCCCGAGTAGCTGGGACTACAGGCGCCAGCCACCACACGCGGCTAATTTTTTTTGTATTTTTAATAGAGACGGGGTTTCACCGTGTTAGCCAGGATGGTCTCAATCTGCTGACCTCATGATCCACCCGCCTCGGCCTCCCAAAATGCTGGGATTACAGGCGTGAGCCACCGCGCCCGGTGGATAGCTTTTTAAAAATAGTGCTGGAGGTGATGGTTCAGGAGGCAGAGGTAGGAGGATTGCTTGAACCCAGGAGGTTGAGTCTTCAGTGAACTATGATTGTGCCACTGCAATCCAGCCTGGGTGGCAGAGTGAGACCTTTTCTCAAAATAAAAGAGAAAAAAAAAGTGAATAAAATTTTTGATGGAAAAGCATTTTAGTATATTTTGATGTTTTCAGTTAATTTAGTATCTAATACTGTTATAAAATTATTGGCTTATACAAAACTGTATTTTCCAAAGAAATAGTTGGAAATGAAAGGTCTGTTTTAGCATGCTATGTTATTTAACAAGTATTTATTGCATGTCTCATTTGCCATAGTTTTTAATATTAATAGTTCATATATTTCCAGTTACTGAATACATATTTGTTTCTAGATTGTCAGTAGCTGCTTCAAATTCAGTATGTTCCTAACCTGCCTAATTATCTTGATTTCTTAGTTCTACTTCTTTTATTCTCCTCATTTATCTTAATGGCACTTCTGGAAACCTTGAAGTCATTTTCACATTTCATTTTCTCTTACCCCTCAAAGTCTATCTCCAAATCTTTGAACGGATTCTATTTTCTCTTCTTCATCCTCACAAACTCCCAAGTTCAGACCCTCGTCCTGTCTTGCTTGGGCCTTTGTAGCAAAAGTCTATCTAAAGTAGACAGTTTTGATCTCACCATCTATGCTCACTGTCACTGAACCAGGCAATCCATGTGGCTGCTAAGTTACCTTACTAAAATATAAATCAGATCACATTATTCCTCTTCTTAATACCTCTTATAGGTGCATTCCTGTTTCCTCAAGGGTGAAGGACAAACTCTGCAGTACCTGAATGGATCTCAACTTACCTTTCTGAAGCCTCTACTCATACATATCTTCATATCTAAACATCAATCCCATCTTCCTACTCAGTCTCCAAAGCTGGTTGGTTGTCTTTCCTCTGCTTCTCCTCTTAGAGCAGCAGTCCCTACATTTGTTGGTACCAGGGAATGGTTTCGTGGAAAACAATTTTTCCACAGACTGGCAGCAGGGGTGAGGAGGTGCAGCAGGAGATGGTTTGGGGATGATTAAAATGATTCAAGCACATTACATTTATTGCACACTTTATTTCAATGATTATTACATTGTAATATATAATTAAATAATTATACAACTCACCATAATGTAGAATCAGTGGGAGCCCTGAGCTTGTTTTCTTGCAATGAAATGGTCCCATCTGGGGGCAATGGGAGACAGTGGCAGATCATCAGGCATTAGATTCTCATAAGGAACACGCAACCTCGATCCTTCACATGCACAGCTCACGATAGGGTTTGTGCTTCTCTGAGAATCTAATGCCACACTGATCTGACAGGAGGAAGAGCTCTGGCAGTAATGCGAGCGATGGGGAGCAGCTGTAAATACAGATGAAGCTTCATTCCCTTGCCCAATTCTCACTTCCTGCTGAGATGAGGTTCATAACAGGCTACGGACAGGTTCATAGTCCAGGGGTTGGGGACCCCTGTCTTAGAGAACTTCTACTGTCCCTTCCTCCACATGGTGTTCTCTTCTCTAAGCAGAGTGAATTGCCCTCCTCTCTGTCTCCCTTGACACTATGTGTCTATCTTTATTATAGCTCCTATTGCACAGCATTGTTTGCTTTTCCCATTACTGAACCAAAGGGCAGGAACCAGCTCTTATTCAAACTAGCAAGGGGCCTGCAAGTCAATGTTTGTTCTAGATTTAAAAAAAAAAAAACAAAAAAACAAAAAAAAACTGTTATGTATAAACCATTCTTGGAAAAATGATTTTTTTCCACTTTCAAGAAGTACTTTCATATGTGGTAGGGAGACAAATGCTTTGTTGACTATCATCAGAATTCCAGAATTCAGAATTAGCCAATATACTGTGGTGAAGTAGATTAGGACTGTAGCATAGAACCGTTAGTAACAGATTGGTTTGAGTGGGGTATTTTAATTCTTTTTTTTTTTTTTTTTTTTTAGATGAAGTCTCGCTCTTGTCCCCCAGGCTGGAGAGCGATGGTGCGATCTCAGCTCACTGCAACCTCCGCCTCCCGGGTTCAGGGATTCTCCTGCCTTGGCCCCCCAAGTAGCTGGGATTACAGGCGCCCGCCACCACGCCCGGCTAATTTTTGTATTTTTAGTAGAGATGGGGTTTTACCATGTTGGCCAGGCTGGTCTAGAACTCCTGACCTCAGGTGATCCACCGCCTCGGCCTCCCAAAGTGCTGGATTATAGGCGTGAGCCACCGCGCCCGGCTTTTTTTTTTTTTTTTTTTTTTTTTTTTTGAGACAGGGTCTTGCTCTGTCACCCAGGCTTGAGTGCAGTAGCCCCATCATGGCTCACTGCAGCTTCAACCTCCTGGTCTCAAGCAATCCTCCCACATCACTCTCCCTAGCAGCTTGGGACTATAGGTGCGCGCTCCCCCCCCGCCACCTGCCTGACTTATTTATTTTTGTAGACACAGGGTTTTGCCATGTTGTCTAGGCTGGTCTCAAACTGCTGGGCTCAAGTGATCCGCCCACCTTAGCCTCTCAAAGTGCTGGAATTACAGGCATGAGAGCCACTGTGTCCAGCCGAGCATTTCTTAAGTACATTATATGACAGACTAGAAAATTTCTTGTAACTAATGATTAATACTATTTTTTCTTAAAAGAAAAGTAGTTTTAGCAAGTGTGTATGGTTTTAACCCTTGAAACCCGAGGTGTTGGAATAAAAATAAGAAAGAAAATTGTTAATTAAATCTCTAATATTTCATTTAAAAGTTCATGTATCTGATGTAAGAAACAAAATTGTTTCTGCATGTGTGTAGATACTACAATCAATAGTAAACCTGACCCCTGACCATAAAATTCTGTCAGCTCAGCTTTCCACAGTTATTCTTAGGAAAGAGTGGCTTTGCTGCTTTTATGTAATTGGCAATCCATTATTGGAGTAAAACTCAACTCAGAAAGTTTTGGGCTGGGTGCGATGGCTCACACCTGTAATCCCAGCACTTTGGGAGGTCAAGGTGGGTGGATCACAAGCTCAGGAGTTCGAGACCAGCCTGGCCAATACGGTGAAACCCCATCTCTACTAAAAACACAAAAAAATTAGCCGGGCGTGGTGGTGCATGAGTGTAGTCCCAGCTACTCCGGAGGCTGAGGCTGCAGAATTGCTTGAACCTGAGAGGCGGAGGTTGCAGTAAGCTGAGATCGCACCACTGCACTCCAGCCTAGGCAACAGAGCGAGACTCCATCTCAAAAAAAGAAAAAAAAAAAGGTTTTGTTTCGTTTTGGTTTTGGTCTTTTTGGAGACACAGGTCTTGCTTTGTTGCTCAGTCTGGAGTGCAGTGGCCTGATCATGGCTCACTGCAGCCTTGACTTCTTGGGATTAAGCGATCCTCCCACTTCATCCTCTCAAGTAGCTGGGACCACAGGCGTACACCACCATGCCCCGACATTTTTTTTTTTTTTTTGGTAGAGATGGGGTCTCACTATGTTGCCCAGGCTGGTCTTGAACTCCTGGGTTTGAGCAATCCTCCCACCTCCCAAAGTACTAGGATTACAGGTGTGAGCCACCACACCCAGCCAGTTTTCATGTTTTTAATTTTTGCATTTTATAAATAATATTGTGCATTTATGAATAAAGCTTTTGCTGTATTTCAGATTATTTCCTTCAGAAAGAATTCCAGATATGTGATTACAGGTTCCAAGAGTTATGAACATTCCTTTTTTTTGAGACAGGGTCTCACTGTGTTGCCCAGGCTGGAGTGCAGTGGTGCCATCATGTTACTGGAAAGGAGTCCTCATCCAGACCCCAAGAGAGCGTTCTTGGATCTCATGCAAGAAAGAATTCAAGGTGAACCCATAAAGTGACAGAAAAGTAAAGGAATTGGCCAGGCACCGTGGCTCACTGGGCAGATGACCTGAGGTCGGGAGTTCGAGACCAGCCTGGCCGAGAGGTTGAAACCCTGTCTCTACTAAAAGTAAAAAAAAAATTTAGGTGAGCGTGGTCTCAGCCGCCTATAATCCCAGCTACTTGGGAGGCTGAGGCAGGAGAATGGCATAAACCCGGGAGGCGGAGCTTGCAGTGAGCCGAGATCTGGCCACTGCACTCCAGCCTGGGCGGCAGAGTGAGACTCCGTCTCAAAAACAAACAAACAAACAAACAAAAAAGTAAAGGAATAAAAGAATGGCTACTCCATAGGCAGAGCAGTAGCTTGGGCTGCTGGACTAAAACTACCCATAGTTATTTATTGATCATATGCTAAACAAGGGTTGGGTTATTCATGAGTTTTCTGGGAAAGGGGTGGGCAATTCCCAGAACTGAGTGTTCCTCCCCGTTTTAAACCATATAGGGTAACTTCCTGATGTTGCCATGGCATCTGTAAACTGTCATGGTGCTGTCGAGAGTGTCTTTTAGCATGTTTATGTATTATAATTAGCATAAAATGAGCAGCGAGGATGACCAGAGGTCACTCTCATTGCCATCTTGGTTTTGGTGGATTTTGGCCAGCTTCTTTACTGCAACTTGTTTTATCAGCAAGGTCTTTATGACCTGTATCTTGTGCTGACCTCCTATCTCATCCTGTGACGTCTAATGCCAAACCTCCTGGGAATGCAGCCCAGGTCTCAGCCTTATTTTACCCAGCCCCATTCAAGATGGAGTCGCTTTGTGGTCAACGCCTCTGACAATCATAGCTCACTGCAGCCTCAAATTCTTGGACTCAAGGGATTCTTCTGACTCTTCAGCCTCCTGAGTAGCTAGGACTATAGGTACATGCCACCATGCCTGGCTAATTTTTATAATTTTTTTTGTAGAAATGGGGTTTCACTGTTTTGTTCAGGCTGGTCTTGAAAATCCTGGGCTCAAGCGACCTTCCCACCTCAGCCTCCCAAAGTGCTGGGATTACTGTTGTGAGCTTCAGCATGGCCAGTTATGAACATTCTTTTTTTTTTTTTTTTTGAGATGGAGTCTCGCTCTGTCGCCAGGCTGAAGCGCAGTGGTGTGATCTCGGTCACTGCAATCTCTGGCTCCTGGGTTCAAGCGATTCTCCTGCCTCAGCCTCCCGAGTAGCTGGGATTATAGGCGCGTGCCACCACACCCAGCTGATTTTTGTATTTTTAGTAGATACGGGGTTTCACCATGTTGGTTAGGATAATCTCGATCTCCTGACCTTATGCTCTGCCTGCCTCAGCCTCCCAAAGTGCTGGGATTACAGGCGTGAGCACAGCACCCTGCCATGAACATTCTTAAGGGTTGAATCACAGTGCCAAATAGCTTTATAAAGAGATTATTTCAGTTTACACTCCCACTCACAATGTCTGAGAGTACCCTTTTTATCTCACCAGCCTTGAATGTTATCTTTTACTTAAATATTTACTAATATGATACCCAACTAAAATGTTGCAATTTTTGGTCTGTTTGCTGTTGTAGAGGATAGGATAAAATCAAGGCTTTTGGAGTCAAATATACATTTGGGTTTGGTCACCGCTCTGCCACTTCCTAGTTTTGTTACATTGGGGAAATTACCTCTTTTTAAGCTGTTTTTATTCATGGATTGTTTTTTAAAAGGGCCAATAACAGTATTTATCCCAGAGGGTTTTTGTAACCATTAAAACAGACAGTCATGTAAAAGAATTTCACACCAGTGTCTGGCACCTGATTAAAAACAGTGAATCCTTCACTTTCAGTTGCAAAAGTGTGTTATATAATTTCATTTGACTAGTGTACTATGTAGGAATTTACAAAATACTTTTTTTCTTACCTACTTCATGGGAAGTATTACATAATAGTTTGACTATGCCTGCAACCTGAAGTGGTAGGCTGAACAATAACCAAGATAATTCTTGCAACCTAGGGAGAAGGTAGGGAGTGATCTTTTGGTGGTCCCTAAGAACCACAAGAACCTATTTGGTTACAAAGCACACACCTGGTTCTCATCCTTGAGGAATTTGCTATCTAAAGGCCCTTGAGTTTTACCCTTGAGTCTCTTGGGGGCTTTTAATTGTTCAGAGAGGTCTCAAAGGGCAATAGTGGAAACTCACTGGAGAGGCAGGCTAGTGAAAGTGATTTACAGATATTTCCTGGAAAAGCTACTGTCTCACCTAAGGTAAATGCTAAGGCAGGAAGTATAGGAGTTATTTGTCCTATAAAAGTACATATACTCAGTTTTGTAATTTGAATCTAAAGTTTGTTCACAAAAGCTAAGCCAAAAAAACTATTTCAAACAGGGCAAGCCAGGCGAATCTGATTTTGTGCGCTTGCTGTTTGTATATTCACAGCAAGTTTTGCTCCCTGAATCATCCCATCCGACAATGCTGAGGGGACGCAGCATGGACAGAAGACTGATCCAGAAATCAGGAGCTTCCTGTCTCATCCCAGCCACTAAAGTGAGTGGGTTAGACTTAGTCTTAAGATTGAATGCCTAACTTTCTCTAAATCTAGAATTATGTAGCTTTGGCGGCGCTTTGGGGCCCTACTTCCAACTTTTTCTTGCTAACCCACTCCTTCCAACTGCCAAAGCATATCGTTGGTAATAAAAAATTATCACACATCCTTGCTTGGATTAAAATTTGCACTCCTGATTTGGGGTCTTATCCATTGAAGTTTTGGTGAAGTTTTAAAATTGTCGCTGAAAAATTAAGTTTTTCTAGTTGGTTAAAACCTGCCAAAATAATGTAAACGTTCTTTGTTGCAAATCTAAATTCCGCTCAGGTAGGCCCTTTTCTCTCTCCCAGTCCAGGATCTTCAAACCTAACAGCCAAGTCTCACGCTCCATTTGGTCCCCGGCTCCCTCTGGGAAGAATTCCTCCTCTGGGGGCGACGGCAACGCCCTCAGTGAGTTTGCTGGCACCAGCGGGAGTTTCAAGTTTCCACTCGTTGGGGAGGCGGCGGGCACACTCCGAGCTTTGGGCTGGGCGGCTCCGCTTCCCTCGACCGCAGGCTTCGCTCGAGCCCAGCGCTCTCCAGAAGGGCTCGACCCTCCGGCGCGTTCGTCCTATTTCCCTGGGGGCTCCCGAGCCCGCAGCCTCCCCCCTCGCGTTGGCCGGCCCTAGACCGCGACCCCCGGCCACGCCCGGAGCCAGGCCTGCGGCTGCGAGCCCGCGGGAGGGGCGGGGCGCGGGCGGCCCCCGGCGGCGGCGTTGGCGCTCAGGCTGCGGCGCGAGGCAGGCCGGCCGGCCGGCAGAGGGAGGCGGGGGGCGCCGGGCAGCCCCGCCTTTTCCCCGAGGAGGCGCCGAGCGGCCATATTGCGGAGCTGTCTGCGGTGGCGGCGGCGCCTGTCGTCTCCCGCGGCCCAGCGCTCGCACCACCGCCTCTCCCTCCCTGCCGCAGCCGCGCCGCCGCGCAGCGCCCCAGCCACACGCCGGCGGGCAGAAGTCGCCCGCTCTCCGGGTAAGCCGCGGCGCCCTCCCTTCCCCCACTCCCCGCTCCCGGTTCCTCCGGAGACGCTGAGGTGGCGGCGAGAAGTTGCGGGGCCCGCGCTGCCCGGCCGTGGCGCCGCCGCCAGGGCCTGAGCGCGCCTCCGCTCGCGCCCCTCGGTCGAGGCGCCACCGTGGTAATGGCCCGGCCGGCCAGGCTCCTATCCGGGCTGGCGGGGGCCGCGAGGCCCTGCCCGAGTCGTGGCTGAGCCGCGGCCCGAACGTGCCTGCCGGGCCAAAGTCGACCCTTGCCGCCGCGCGATTCTCCTCTCCTCGGGGCGCGGGGTCTGCCTTCAGCGCCGGCCTCGGACCCCCGCGCCCTGGGGACGGTGGGCTACCGCTGCCTGGACTGGGCCCCGGGCCCGGGCTGGCGTCGTCCCAAGGGTTGTTTGCAAATCCAGATATTCATCGTAGGTAGAATTCGATTTTGCATTTATTAGAACTTGTCCCCCGGCCTCCGGTTTGAAAGGAGGGGTGTTGAATTACTAGACAGCGTGCGTTCCGCCCCAGTGGCAAAGGGGATGTTGCATGACAGGGTTTGGGGCACCAGCCGCTCCCACCGCCAGCACCCGCCAGGCCAGGGCCGCGGTTCCCGTGCACAGCTCTCCCTGCTGCTGTTGCAGCTTGGAGCCCCTAACTTTCTCGGGCCCTTGAGGCCGCTCAGTTTTAGCGTCTCAGACCCCACCAGACAAGTTCAGTTCATGATAGCCCTCTTTTCCTTTAAAGGATTCTAAGCTCAATTCCCGGACTAAGTTTGAAAGGGGGCAGTGCATTTTTTTTTTTTCTTCAGTTTAAACAGACTACATCACTTCCTAAACAGATGTCACGTTTCTTCAAACATTCCCAATATTTGGTTTTTTTTTTTTTTTCTTAAAGAGTAATTATTAGGTTGGAGGTGTGTTAAAAATCAACTTCATAAAAATATATTTTAAAATCCAGTTGAGATTTTGGTGGAAGACACGTTGCTGAGGAGCTCGATGGCAGTCTTGTGGCACTAACACTGGCAGGATGTAAATATAAAAGCCTAAGATGATAAGGGTTTATTTGATAAACGAGTACTTTGACATAGACATTGCAATCTATTGTTTACGGAGCATACTTCTTTTTTTTTTTTTTTTTTTTTGGAACACTAAATACTCTTTTATATGACTGATGGAGCTAAGAAGGAACAATTACCCCGTTCATGTTGCTGGATAAATAATGGCTTGATCCATTTGCCAAAACAGCATCACTGGATTTGAGAAAGGAGACTAATATTCAGGATTGCAGTTTTTTATTTTCAGAATTCCTTTGCTTTCCCCAGTGTACTTTATCTTCCAGAGACTAACAATACTTTACTTCAAATACAGCAACATGTAAAACACTCCTTTTGAAGTTAATCGTATGCTGTAAAGAGGATTGCAATGACTTTCTTTGCTTAATCGCTTTTTTATATATGATGGAATTTAATAAACAGTTGGTGTATTAGTAAGGAATGAATAGACATTGGCATTCTTTACAGTTTTATTTAAATGAGACAGAATTTGATTATGGCACTGAAATAACGTTGAGTTCTTGACCTTAGGAAACACATACAACGTTTTGTTCACTCCTGTATCCACACACATGGAAGAGTATGTAGGAGGGGCTCAGAAGTAGTTGTAGAATAGATGTAATTTGGGTGTAGGGAAAATACGTTGAGTCTGTCTTTTTTTTTTTTTTTTGGAAATTTTGATTAATTAACTGAAACTCAATTTAATTACTTTTCTTTTAATGCTAAGAAATGACAGACTTTGCTGTTCTTTCCCTCCCTTGCTGAGTCTCATTAGTCTCTGGGATGGGGAACGCGTTGTTTTTTGTTTATTGGTTTACTATTCCCAAGAGAAGAATTGGATTTTTTTTTTTTTTTTTGGAGTCAGTACATTTTTACTCAAGGAATTCCATGTTGTGATTTCTTCCACTGTCCATCAAGTTCACTTTAGATTCTCTAAAGAGCTGCAGTCAAAAGATTTATCTTCAAATTAGTCCTTTTTAATGAAACTGATGCTTATTTTAATCCAGTTGTCCTGTCAGCCCATCTTGCTGTCGCCCAGGGTGGTATGCAGTGGCGTGATCTCAGCTCACTGCACCTCCGCCTCCCGGGTTCAAGTGATTCTGGTGCCTCAGCCTCCTGAGTAGCTGGGAGTACAGGCGGGCACCACCATGCCCAGCTAATTTTTGCATTTTTAGTAGAGACGGGGTTTTGCCATGTTGACCAGGCTGGTCTGGAACTCCTGGACCTCAGGTGTTCTGCTTGCCTTGGCCTGCCAAAGTGCTGGGATCACAGGCATGAGCCACTGGGCCGGCCAGAATTGGATTTTATTGTTCATTTTTTATCTTTGGCAGGCTGTTGAAGTGAAACTCTTTATGTGTTTTTATTTTGCTTGCAGTTCTCAATCTTTTAACCTACTCTGTGTGATCTGATATAGTAGAGTCTGAAATGGTGAATAATGGTGAGACTCTTGTTTTTTCATCCATTTTTAATTTAATGCATTTTAATTTATGCTACTAATGTTTAAAAACGGGGTCAAATTTTAACCAGTATTTCCTGTAGACCAAAGTCTAAAAAAATATGTTTTATTGAGGTTGTGAAGACTGAGCCATGCTAGTGGAGTTTATCTGTAAGGTGTAGCTAAATATAATTTCATGTTACTTCTGTGAATCTGGGAAGTCAACCAAGTCACTCTTGGGTGTCAGGGACCTTCCTGCAGACCACGAGCTGGCAGGTGGTACTTAACTGATACTGCCCCTGGGGTACAAGATTCAGTGGAGCTGGATTGGGTTGCTATGGACTCCACCCTCATTGTAAGTCTCATGGCGTTACTGATCCAGTTAAGGCTGTTCTGGTAACTTCCTTGATTGTTGCAGCCAGGTTGTGCACACTTCTTTGGTGGTAGAGGTGTCCAGTCTGGCCCCAGAGAGTTCCTGAATTTCTGGCCTATTTTAGAGAAATCCTGCTTTTCCTATTTAAGTTTCTGGTATATATCTTAATATTTATATTGAATGTGTAGTTTAAGCCATTTTTTAAAAAAACTATAAAAGTCATATTTTTTTGGCAAAGTTTAAAAACCCAGAAAAATGTGAAGGAAAAGATCAAAGTTCTCCTTACTCCCTAGAACACCCCAGCCCCTTTCCCAGTCCTGTTTTCCATAGGTAGCTGCTGTTGGCAATTCCTTGTTTACGGAAAATGCCAGTAGGTATGCAGGGATAAACATATACTTTGTATCCCTTATTTGTGATTTTAAAGTCTTGTTAAAATAGGGTTACATTGTAACAGACATTGAAAGGGTGCTTATTAACTTGTGTTAAACATTGAGTAAATCATATTTCTCATGTTTTCATCATTTGAATAAAAGCACACAATAGAATTCCCTATGCTAATTCCCAAGCGTGTATATGTGCAGATTTGTTTTGTACAGATTTTCTTGATTAATGATTGAAGATGAAGTTTACTATTTGTTTTCTTCTAGCATATGGCATATAGTTGACAATGAGAAATGGTGTCTTTTAAAAACAGAAGGTTTATGATTTGATGTGGGAAATATCCACATCTTGCTCTTAACGAAAAAAGTTTGCCAACTCCTTAGAAAAAACATCCTGTTGAAAGGATATTTTAGATACAGAATTGAAGAAACAGGTACTGCACTGTTTATTTTCTCTAAGATTATGGAATTTATAAAGCTATGAACTTCAGTATTAGTAACTGAGATAATGGACTGTTTTCTTCTGAGTTGTAGATAATCTCTATGGCTTTCAGGACGTTAAATGCTTTTTTAAAAATTTATTTGTGAAAAGTTTAAGTCAACTAGGACTGACTGCAGGTAAATTTGTGAAGTGAGCACTCTTCAGTTTTGAGCCTTAGGTCATTTTAGATGCTTTGGCATCAAATAACAGAAAATTCTCCAATTGGTTTAAACAATGAGGAAATTTAATGTCATTTTTTTCTTATTTTTTTTTTTTTTAAAAACAGGGTCTTCCTCCATTACCCAAGCTGGCGTGCAGTGGTGCTATTACAGCTCACTACAGCCTTGACCTCCTGGGCTCAAGTGATCCTTTCCTTGACCTCCTGGGCTCAAGTGATCCTTTAAGTTCCTCCCACCTCAGCCTCCCTAGTAGCTGCCACCAGAGGTGTGTGCCACCGTGCCCAGCTTTTTTTTTTTTTTTTTTTTTTTTTTCCGAGACAGGGTCTCCCTCTGTTGCCCAGGCTGGAATGCAGTGGCGTGATCTCAGCTCACTGCAACCTCCGCCTCCGAGGTTTAAGTGATTCTCCTGCCTCACCTTCTGTAGTAGGTGGGATTTAAGGCACAAGCCACCAGGCCCAGCTAATTTTTCTGTTTTCTTTTTTCTTTTTTTTTTTTTTTTTTTTGAGACGGAGTCTCGCTCTGTCGCCCAGGCTGGAGTGCAGTGGCCGGATCTCAGCTCACTGCAAGCTCCGCCTCCCGGGTTTACTCCATTCTCCTGCCTCAGCCTCCCAAGTAGCTGGGACTACAGGCGCCCGCCACCTCGCCCGGCTAGTTTTTTATGTATTTTTAGTAGAGACGGGGTTTCACCGTGTTCGCCAGGATGGTCTCGATCTCCTGACCTTGTGATCCACCTGTCTCGGCCTCCCAAAGTGCTGGGATTACAGGCTTGAGCCACCGTGCCCGGCCTTCTATTTTCAATAGAGACAGAGTTTTACCATTTTGGCCAGGCTGGTCTCAAACTCTTGACCTCAGGTGATCTGCCCGCCTTGGCCCTCCCAGAGTGCTGGGATTACAGGTGTGAACCATCGTGCCCAGACAACAACTAATTTTTTAAAAAACCTTTTTGTAGAGATGGGGTATCCCTGTGTTGCTCAAGCTGGTCTCTAATTCCTGGGCTCAAATGATCATCTACCTGGGACTTCCTGCCTTGGACTTTTGGCCTCCCAAAGTGCTGGGATTATAGGTGTGAGCCACCATGCTTGGCCAGAATTTATCTTACATGCTAAAAGTCCAGAGGTTCAAGAATGGTTAAATAATGACATCAAGAACTCCTCTTTCCAACTCTCTTCCCTGTGATTTTTCCCCATTAACTTCATACTAAGACTGCCCTTCCCCGTATCAATTTGGCTGCTGCAAAGGAGCCAGGAGCAGTGCTGTGGACCTGTAGTCCCAGCTACTCAGCATGCTGAGGTTGGGGGAATCACTTGAGCCTGGGAGGTCAAGCCTACAGTGAGCCCCTTGTCCCAATCTGGCTGCTGCATCCCATCCAGACAGAGCAATATCCAAAGGAGTAAGAGGAACTGTTTCTAGAAACCCCCAAGCAGATGTCTTCTGAGTCTCATTGGCCAGGATTGGGGCACATTCCATATCTAACCAGTCAACTGGCAAGGGTAATGGAATTGCTCTTTCTTGCAACTCTGTTCCCAGTAGTTTCTTTACTTCTTTTTTCTTTTTCCTTCCTGCCTCCATCCCTCCCTCTTTCCCTGTCTCCCTGCTTCTCTCCCTCACTGTCACCTCTCTGCTGCTAGAGTGCGGTCTCATGATCATAGCTCCCTGCCACAAACTCCAGGGCTTTGAACTCTACGGTTCAGGCAGTCCTCCCACCTCAGCCTCTGGAGTAGCTAAGACTACATGTGCATACCATCATGCTTGGCTGATTTTTATTGTTTTTAGAGATACGGTTTCACTGTGTTGCCCAGGCTAGTCTCAGACTTCTGACCTCAGGTGATCCTCCTGCCTCAGCCTCCTAAAGTGCAAGCAACCGCACCCAGCCCCGTTATTTTCATTATTCATCTATATTACATGTCTTTGGTTCTTTTTTACCCTCATCCAAAGTCATATCCGAAATTGATCCGTTACAGATAGTCATATGTAGTGAGCTCATATCTTTCTAGGTACCAACTTCAGTTAAATTATGAAAGGAAAAGTGTTGATTCCTGTTAAAATACTTGGCAAATTGTGGTCCATGGGCTAAACCCAGCCTATTCCCTGCTTTTGTAAATAAAGTTTTATTTGAACACATCATAGCTTACTTGTTTACATATTATCTATGACTGCTTTCCTGCTACAACAGTAGAATGGTTTCAACAGAGACTGTATGTATGGCTTACAAAGTCTATAATGTTTACTTAACTGGCCCTTTACAGAAAAAGTTTGCTGACCACTGCTTTAAGGTGTCAGTCATACATTCAGACAGTTATTATATGCCACTACTCTTTGCATTTGAGAATGGAAAGATGAGTAAAATACTGAGGAGTTCTCATGCTAATGGGAATATAGATGTGCCATATTGTATTCATAAAGTGTGTTAAGTGCTTTTTTTTTCTTTTTGATATAGTGTCTCTGTTGCCCGGGCCAGAGTGTAGTGGCTTGATTAAAGCTCACTGTGACCTTGACCTTCCAGGCTGAAGTGATCCCTCCACCTCAGCCTCCCAGGTAACTGGAACTATAGGGGCTTGCCACTGCTCCCGGCTTTTTCATTTTTTGTAGACACGGGGTCTCACCATATTGCCCAGGCTGGTCTTAAACTCCTGGACTCAAGTGATCCTCCTGGCTCAGCCTCCCAAAGTGCTGGGATTACAGGCGTGAGCCACCACACCTTACTTGTTAAGTGTTGTCACAGTAGTGTATATAAATGAATTAATACTCATTGCAGCAGCGTTTTGAGTACAGTCTTCTGTGATGTGAGTTCTGGATGATGTTTCTTGCTTTCTTTTTTTTTTTCTTCTTTGTTAAATCTTCCTGTTGTTTTTGTAAATTGATAATTTTTTTTTTTTTTTTTTTGAGATGGAGTCTCGCTGTCTCCCAGGCTGGAGTGCAGTGGCTGGATTTCGGCTCACTGCAAGCTCCGCCTCCCGGGTTCACGCCAGTCTCCTGCCTCAGCCTCCCGAGTAGCTGGGACTACAGACACCTGCCACCATGCCCGGCTAATTTTTTGTATTTTTAGTAGAGACAGGGTTTCGCTGTGTTAGCCAGTATGGTCTCGATCTCCTGACCTCGTGATCCGACCACCTCGGCCTCCCGAAGTGCTGGGATTACAGGTGTGAGCCACTGTGCCCGGCCGATAATCTTTTAATAACCAGAGTGGCTGTGTTTATAAGAAAAAGTCCTGGCCAGTACATGGAATAATGTGGATACATGAATGCAACATTAGGATTCTTGTTTTGTTTTTGAGACAGAGTCTCACTTTATCACCCAGGCTGGAGTGCAGTGACATGATCTCAGCTCATTGCAACCTCTGCCTCCTGGGTTCATGCGATTCAACTGCCTCAGTGCCCCAAGTGGTTGGGACTACAGATGCGCACCACCACGCAGGTCACCACGCCTGACTCATTTTTGTATTTTTAGTGGAAACGGGGTTTTGCCTTGTTGGCCAGGCTGGTCTTGAACTCCTGACCTCAAGTGATCCACCCGCCTTGGCTTCCCAAAGTGCTGAGATTTCTGGTGTGAGCCACCGCGCCCAGCTAACATAAGGACTCTGAGTGAAAGGGAGAATGGGAACATAGAAAATCTCAGCTGTGGTTAATTGACTTTAGATCCCTTTGGCTTGGATTAAATTTTCTTAGCCATTGTGAGGACACCTGATAGTTAAGCTGTTTATAAGTTGTAGATTTAGAAAAACTGTAAAAACTTAGTTTGGTTGTTTAGCAAAGTTCGTATATATCACCAGAAAGCTTACTACTTATATCTAATCAACAAGCAGCATGGTAATTACAGTTATTAAGTATATCAGATTATCTGGCCTTTAATTTGATTGTTAACTTAATTGAAATTATTGAAACAGTTTTGGATAGAGATGGTTAAGGCTTGAATTTGGGAGGCCTGGTTGTAAAGAGTTTTTTTTTTTTTTTTTGAGATAAAGTTTTGCTCTTGTCCAGGCTAGAGTGCAGTGGCACAATCTTGGCTCACCACAGCCTCGGCCTCCCAGATTCGAGTGATTCTCCTGCCTCAGCTTCTCAAGTAGCTGGGATTACAGGCATGCGCCACCACGCTTGGCTAATTTTGTATTTTTAGTAGAGATGGGGTTTCTCCATATTGATCAGGCTGGTCTCAAACTCCTGACCTCAGGTGATCCACTCGCCTCGACCTCCCAAAGTGCTGGGATTGCAGGTGTGAGCCACCGCGCCTGGCCGTAAAGAGCTTTTTTTCTTCCCCATGTTCGTGTTGGTTCTCTCTTCTTAGTGATGCTTATTAGCTTGGTCATTTTACAACATAAAAAGAGAGAGGAAACTATTGCCCTTGACACTAATCAGCAGAAAAATTTAAATGAGTATTATGTGTAAGATTAATTCAACAAAATCAACAGACATTTTGAGGCCCAACTGTGAACCAGGCACTGTATCAGTTTTTCTGAAAAGGGCGTTAATATCTAGAAAATTAGAAGCTTAATTTTTTTATAGTAATAGAACTGCCATATAGCCTCATTGACTGCATTAGAGAATATTGTCTAATTATAAAGACATGTAAGAAACATATTGACTTTGTTCTCTTTTGAAAATAAGCTATAATATCTGATGTTTCAAAGCACATCAAGGGTAGAATTATTTGTGAGAATTATTTTGTGTTTGCTTCTTTCCCGTTACATAAATGACTTTCATGAACTTATCTTTGTTTTCCCATTTCTTTTTTTTTTTTTTTTTTTTTTTTTTTTTTGAGACGGAGTCTCACGCTGTTGCCCAGGCTGGAGTGCAGTGGCGCGATCTCGGCTCACTGCAAGCTCCGCCTCCCGGGTTCCCGCCATTCTCCTGCCTCAGCCTCCTGAGTAGCTGGGACTACAGGCGCCCGCCACCGCGCCCGGCTAATTTTTTGTATTTTTAGTAGAGACGGGGTTTCACTGTGGTCTCGATCTCCTGACCTTGTGATCCGCCCGCCTCGGCCTCCCAAAGTGCTGGGATTACAGGCTTGAGCCACCGCGCCCGGCCTGTTTTCCCATTTCTAAACATTTTTATGTGAATGTTTAATGTTTTCTTAAGAGTGAAATGAGGAAGTTGAACTGGATTTAGCTTTCTTACCTTTTAGTATTTCATAATTGCAAATGATAGGGTATTATTTTATTTTCTGTTCACCTTAGGAACCATACAGATATGATTTTGCTTTTTAAATGTACAAAATTCTTAGAAGAGATTCTAAATTCAGTGTAAAACTTTGGTGTTAATATTGCAGTTCAGCTTTATAAATTTTAGAAATTTGCTATGCATTTTCAGTAACATGTATATTACTCAAATGTTGAATATTTCATTTCCTTGAAAATGTCTTTAAACCAGAAATCATTTCTACATGAGCAAGACTTAATATCTTATTTAAAACTGCCTCTCACCCTTACAGGAATTCCACTTACAGAGATGATCATACCAGTTGTTAATGTGCACTTAAAACATCTTTAGAGGTAGTCTCTTGACCTGATAACAATAGAGGAGAGAGCTTTAGTAGCCTACTTCTTGAAAAGCCCTAGTAATTGTTTGGTATGAACTTGTCTAGAATGGTATCTGAGAAAAGTAGAGTAAGATAATCAAAAGAGCCCAAGACTAGGATTTAAATGAACTTCTGTCTTTGTTAAGTAGCCCCCTGACATTGAACAAGTCATTTATCTGAATCTTAATTTCTTTGTTAGAAGAATGAGAGAAACACCTGTCTTGGGCAGGAAGGGGAAGGGCAGTTATAGTGAAGATTAGGAAATATAGGCAGAATGGAGAGTGGACATTCTACAAATGCTCCCTGTATTCACTACCCTTCTTGCTTTTGGCCTTATTTCTTTTTTTTTTTTTTGAGACGGAGTCTCGCTCTGTAGCCCAGGCTGGAGTGCAGCGGCCGGATCTCAGCTCACTGCAAGCTCCGCCTCCCGGGTTCACGCCATTCTCCTGCCTCAGCCTCCCGAGTAGCTGGGACTACAGGCGCCCGCCACCTCGCCCGGCTAGTTTTTTGTATTTCTTAGTAGAGACGGGGTTTCACCGTGTTATCCAGGATGGTCTCGATCTCCTGACCTCGTGATCCACCCGTCTCGGCCTCCCAAAGTGCTGGGATTACAGGCTTGAGCCACCGCGCCCGGCCTGGCCTTATTTCTTTACTTGCAAGATGGAGCTAAAAATTCTTGTCTTCTTTGCTTCACTTAGGGAAGACATGGCGTTATATAGATAAAAGTGCATTATTATTTGTTATTAAATTTATTAACACTGAGCTAACAGCATAATAATCATAGTTCTTTGTGTATTAAAGGCTTTAAACCTGGGTACCTATGACCTTGAATGGGGAAAAAGTTGCATCTTTATTTTTACATTTTCTTCTATTATTAATATAGACAACATTAACATTAGCAGTACAGTACCAGAGACTGTGTCTGTTTTTTAATTTAATTTTTGTTTTTTATAGCGATGGGATCTCACTCTGTTGCCCAGGCTGGAGTGCAGTGGCACCATCACTCCTGGGTTCAAGTGACCCTTTGGAATAGCTGGGACTACACATGCACATCACCACACGCAGCTAATTTTTTTGTTTTTTGTAGATTGCCCAGACTGGTTTTGAACTCCCGGCCCCAAGCCATCCTCCTGCCTTGGTCTCCCAAGGTGTTGAGATTACAGGCATGAGCCCCCACACCCAGCCCAGAGACTGTTTCTAATAGAAACAGTAGATACTTTTGTAATACGTTAAAGCTGTTAAAATAACTTACTTAAAGTATTAAAAAAGAAGTATATATATTAGTGTGTTTTTTATGTTTTGATAATTATATTCCAGTGTAATTCGTTTCTTTTGTAATTTTCTGTATTTTGTGCATGTATTTTATGCATTTAAAAATACTTTTCTTGGAAAGAGTTCATAGGCTTCACCAGCAGGGCCCATGCGGGAAAAATAAAATGATTAAGAACTTCTTTAGTAGATTCCATTATTGTGTTGATTGGACTGCCAGAGTTGCCTTATTCAGTTTATATTGTTTGTTGTGCTGCTTTCTCCCAGTAAATTGGCAGAGGAGTTCTCTTGGAATATTTTGGTCTCTGGAGAGATCACAATTATGTTCAGAGGTCATTTGTAAGTCTGAAAAGGCAAAAAAAATTAAAATAATTAAAATTAGGCTTAGGAAAAAGAGTATCTCAAAAGTAAAATCAGGCAATCTGCTATGAATTATTGATGCTTCAGTGCAGGCACTGCATGGACTAGACTTTATAACACCTGTTTTACCACCTGACAGGTGGGAGTCTTGTGCTATTGACTTAACAGAGCTCAATGTGTTAAGCGTGAGGCTATTTTTCCATTGTATTAGGTAGAAAGGAGACTGTTTGAGGGTTACCCTCAGAGTTAAAAGACAAAGGAGAGAATGTTTATTGTGGCTATTTTGTCTCTAATGTGTGGCAATGTGTTTGAGTACTTATTCATGTGAGTGGTTTTCTCGAAATGGGAGACGTTTGCTGGCTGGCAGCACCTCTCACGACTTGCTGGGTTTGTTGCTGCCATGACTGCACTTTTATTGCTTTTGGAGGAGTAGGTATGGAAAAGAGCACAATATATTGCTTTAGGAGGAGTAGGTATGGAAAAAGAGGCAGGGCAAGACCACTTTAAGACATTTAAGAGTGGGAGAAAATTAAGAATTTAATTGGTTTAATTAAGTTTAAACCAATAAATTTGCAGATTAAAATTAAGAGAATTAAGAGTGGGGAGGAGGGAGTAAATTTTTATTTTTATGAGGGAAGAGTGGAAGTATACAAATATTTGATATATAAATATGTCTTTGATATATAATGGTTTAGGCAACTTATTATTTATTATTATTTTTATGCTTTTTTTAATAGAGGAAAGGAAAGATTTGAAAGACCAGGTTTTGTTTCAAGTTAGAGATGGAACCCCAGGATATGCATCTAGGTTTCTTTGTTTTCCATGTGACATTTTATGAAATTATGTATTCTGCTACTAATAGATGCCAGTTTCAATTAAAAGCATACTAATATATTCATAGACTAGAAATGTCTTTTTTTTTTTTTGAGACAAAGTCTCACTCTGTTGCCCGGGTTGGAGTGTAGCGGTGTGATCTCAGCTCACTGCAGCCTCTGCCTCCCGGATTCAAGTGATTCTCCTGCCTCAGCCTTCTGAGTAGCAGGGACTGCCGGCATGTGCCATCATGTTCGGCCAATTTTTTATTTTTACTAGAAACAGGGTTTCATCATGTTGCCCAGGCTGGTCTCGAACTCCTGACCTCAAGTGATCCACCTGCTTCAGCCTCCCAAAGTGCTGGGATTACAGGCATGAGCCACCATGCCTAGCCAGAAATGTCTCATTGAGGTTAAACAATATTCTCTTTTTCTTTTGAGATGAAGTCTCACACTATCACCCAGGCTGGATTGCAGTGGCACGATCTTGGTTCACTGCAGCCCCCGCCTCTCAGGTTCACGCGATTCTCCTACCTCAGCCTCTCGAGTAGCTGAGATTATAGGCACACACCACACCCAGCTGATTTTTTGTACTTTTAGTAGAGATGGGGTTTCACTGTGTTGGCCAGACTGGTCTCGAACTCGTGATCTGCCTGCCTCAGCCTCCCAAAGTGCTGGTATTACAGACTTGAGCCACCGCGCCCGGCAACAATATTCTCTTGATATAAATATTTTCCATTAATAACTAAATTGGTATAAAAACTTAGGTTTTAATAGCATTTGTACATAGCTTTGTCCTGAAAAATTTAAGGTAGAATTTTTACATCTGTGTGTTATATATATAAGCTAATACAAAATATGTATAAGCAATTTCATGAAATATGTTTTTGAAATTCTAATCTCTGATTTTTAAAATTAGAAACTTAACAAAACTCTGTTAAGTACTAAGTGTGTACCCAGACAACCCTTTTTAATAATACCTGTGTTGTTCCGTGTTGATGGATGGGTAGTTACATATTCTGCCTTTCCACTTTACCTTACCTAAATGTTCACAGAGTTTGTTTTAATAATACCAACAAACAAACAAACAAATCTCCCACAAGCCCGGAGTAGTCCATAATGTTATCAAATAGCGTCGACATTACTTTGGTTATTGTAATCACTGGCTATTGTAAAGAATGCTGCTGTGAATATCTTGATACAGATTACTTTCTTTTATATTTAGTTTGGGGGAAGAAATATCTTCTGGGAGATTTATTACAAAAGCAGAATTTAATATTGAAAAAAGCTGTGTAGCTTTCGTTATGTATTCTCTACTTTATAGAAATGTGGAGCCAATATATGGTGATACCTACAATACTTATCTACTTGTTTGCCAACATTGTTCGTCAACCTTGCCATGAATAATTAATATTTATTTTGCTGGTTTAATGAGTATATCATTGGTAAAACACTTGTAGTTTTAATCAGTAGAACATTTGTGTGTTTTTTTAACATAAGGTTTGTTGGCGAAGTTTCTTATTGAACTGTTTACGGAGTGGAATCTGAGCAATGTCTTTATATGTTTAACCATTTGATTACTTTGCATAACAGCTTTATTATACTGTTGCAGATTTTTCTACTGTTTTTTATTTTGGTATTTATTTTACCTATGTAGAGATTTAAAATAAAATATATTTATCTTTTTTATTATAACCTATATATCTTTCTTAGTCATATTATGTTATCCTTCCAAAACTGGAATTTTTTTCAAGTATCTTTTTTTTTTTTTAATTATTTTTTAAAAAACATAGAGATGGGGTCTTGCTATGTTTTCCAGGCTGGTCTTGAACTCCTGGGCTCAAGCAGCCCACCTGTCTCAGGCTCTCAAAGTGCTGGGTTTGCAGGTATGAGCCACTGCTCCTGCTTTCTTTTTGGGAAAAATATTAAGTTACTTACATTTTATTAAATGACATTGTGAAGTTATGGGTCCAACTTTAGTTTACTTATTTAGAATAATTCTGTTTTTTCATTGTAAGAAATTAGTTTTTTAGGCCAGGCGCGGTGGCTCATATCTGTGAGCATCTTGGGAGGCTGAGGCAGGCGGATTACCTGTTGTCAAGAGTTCAAGACCAGTCTGGGCAACATAGTGAAACCCCGTCCCTACTAAAAATACAAAAATTAGCCAGACGTAGTGGTGCACACCTGTAATCCCAGCTACTTGGGAGGCTGAGGCAGGAGAATCGCTTGAACCTGGGAGGCGGAGGTTGCAGTGAGCCAAGATTGCGCCACTGCACTCCAGCCTGGGTGACAGAACGAGACTCCATATCCAAAAAAAAGAAATTAGTTTATTACAAAACCTCTACATTTTCATTTACAAGTTTACAGATTTCATTTTAATTCTTCGAGCCTGTTAATATTTTAGAATATAAACATTCTGGTCTTTTCATTCATTCCTTTTTTTTAAAAAAAGTGATGGTATTCTATGGAATTTTTTTTTTTAATGTTTTATTTTTTAGATTTTAGACAGAGTCCTGCCCTGTTGCCCAGGCTGGATTGTAGTGGCGTGATCATAACTCACTGCAGCCTCAAACTTCTGGGCTCAAGTGATCTTTCTGCCTTAGCCTCTTGAGTAGCTAGGACTACATGTGTGCTCCACTATGCCTGCTTTATTTTTATTTTTTGTAGAGACACTGTCTCTCTTTGTTGCCCAAGCTGGTCTTGAACTCCTGCCCTCAAGTGATCCTCCTGCCTTGACCTCCCAAAGTGCTGGAATTACAGGTGTCAGCCACCATGCCTGGCTACTATGGATGGTTTTATTACCTGTCTTTATACTTAGTGGTTTGTGAATATCTTCCTATGTCATTTAGTATTTTTCTATAACATTTTGATGGGCTGCATTGTGAGCTTGTGGATCCTGAGATATACCATGATTGACCTAGCTAAACTCCCAGTTTTACATATAGTTTTATAAATTGTACTATAATTAGTCTTTGTAGTTGTAGCATTGTACATATTTGTTAATATTTTCTTCAGGTATATTTCTACAAATGAAATTAGTTAGCAGTCTTTTCCTATCAAAAAAGAGGAAGACAGGCTAATACATTGTAGAGCTCTGGATGCTGGGTGTCAAAAGACTTGTAGTTTGGCCATTTATTGCTCATGTAACTTAGGACAAACCATTTTGGCTTGGGATAAAACTTTTAGTGATCATATTACTAATTGAAACAAATGCTTATGTAATCTAAACTACTATGATTCAAAAAATGGCCAAAGTTTTGATGCAGACACACGTCTTATATATGTGTGAAGAATTTAAATAAAATTGTTCTATGAAATATGAGATGAAGCAATTTTGCTGAACCAATAGGTTATAGCTCATTTTTTGTTTGTTTGTTTTTTGAGACGGGATCTTGCTCTCTCACCCAGGCTGGAGTGCTTTGGTGATCTCAGCTCACTTCAACCTGCCCTTCCCAGGCTCAAGCAATCCTTCCATTACCATGCCTGGCTAGTTTTTTGTTGTTGTTGGTTGTTTGTTTGTTTTTTGGTAGAGATGGGGTTTTGCCCTGTTGCCTAGGCTCCTCGCAGACTCCTGGGCTCAGGTGATCCTCCCACTTCTCAAATTGCTAGAATTATACACGTGAGCTATTGCACCTGGCCTGGAGGCTATTTTAATCAAGACCTGAGATGATGAGACCTGAACTAAGGCAGTAATAGTAGTTGGGATGAAAAAAGGGTATAGAATTTAAAAATTGTACTGAAATACATTTAGGTTCATGAAGGTAGGTGAGTGTAGATGGGAATAAGCTAGGAAATTATAAGAATTAAGAAATGAGGGGTTTATACCTCCAACAGAATTTCATTGTCTAGTGGTTCATGCCTGTAATCATAGCACTTTGGGAGGACCAGGCTGGCGGATCACTTGAGCTCAGTTTGAGACCAGCCTGGCCAACATGATGACACCCTTTCTCTACTAAAAATACAAGTATTAGCTGGGTGTGTTGGTGGATATCTGTAATCCCAGCTGCAGAGGCTGAAGCAGGGGAATCGCTTGAACCCCGGAGGCAGAGGTTGCAGTGAGCTAAGATTGCTCCACTGCGACCTCTGCACTCCAGCCTGGGCGACAGAGCGAGACTCCATCTCAAAAAAAAGAAAAAAATCTCGGGAGGAAGTTTCCTCTGAAGAGGTTTATTGGTAATCAATTACTTGTGATTGAGTAGAATTTGGGAAGTGGCCTTACCTAAATTTCATTTTTATTATAACTTACAGAGAATTTCTCTTTTATTAGTTATGGCATCTTTTCTTTTCTTTTTTTTTGGAAACACAGTCTTGCTCTGTCACCCAGGCTGGAGTGCAGTGGGACGATCTCAGCTCACTGCAACCTCCACCTTCCGGGTTCAAGTGATTCTCCTGCCTCAGCCTCCTGAGTAGATGGGATTACAGGCACCTGCCACCATGCCCAGCTAATTTTTGTATTTCTGGTATAGATGAGGTTTCACCATGTTGGCCAGGCTGGTCTTAAACTCCTGACCTCAAATGATCCTCCTGCCTCGGCCTCCCAAAGTGCTGGGATTACAGGCATGAGCCACCATGCCCAGCCTTAGTTATGGCATTTTAAACAGCAATCAGTAACTTTTTTTGTTTGTTTATTTGTTTGTTTTTAAGACAGGACCTTGCTCTGTTGCCCAGGCCAGAGTGCAGTGGTATGATCACTGCTCACTGCAGCTTCAGCCACCTGGGCTTAAGCAGTCCTCTCACGTTGGCCTCCCAAACTACTGGGATTACAGGTCCCAAAGTGTTGGGATTACCAATGTGAGCCGCCGTGTCTAGCTGAATGCAGGTTGTTAGTGTGCAGAGTTTTGCCTGTTTCATACACATTGGGTGAATAAGCTATTCATATTTTTCTTTATTCATATTTTCAAACTTACAAGAAGAAAAAATAAGCCAGGTGCGGTGGCTCATGCCTGTAATCCTAGCACTTTGGGAGGCACAGTTGGGAGGACTGCTTGAGGCCAGGAGTTTGAGACAGCCTGAGCAACATAGGGCAGCCCTGCCTCTACGAAAAAGTAAAATAAAAAAAACTAGCTGGGCATGGTGGCATGTGCTCATGATCCTAGCTACTCGGGAGCCCAAGGCAGGAGGATTACTTGAACCTGGGAGGCTTAGGCTGCAGTGAGCTGTGATGTCACCACTGTACTCCAGCCTGAATGTCAGAATGAGACCCTGTCTTTAAAAAAATAAAAATTAGTTTCTTCCATTTTTTTACAGATTACATTAGTCAGAATTTCCTTTTATTTTTGGCAGTACAGAAAAAAAAACATTGAAAAAGTGTTCTTAAGCTCTTCAGAATCTGAATCCATCTGTCCTCACTTTTATTGTTCCTTTCTCTAACATCTTGGATACAGAGATGAGCCTGACTCAGAGAGCGAGCTTCTGGGCCCTAAGCAATGATGTTTCCTTGTTCTTTGTTGTCTGTAATTAAATTAAAACTTCTAGGTAGATCAGTGTGTTTATACCAAGTTATTTGAGATGTGCGGTATTTTTAATCTTGGATTTTAGTCTTTTTAGGGAATGTGCAATGCTAGTAGAAGACATTGAAAATTAGAATGAAATCACTCCTTGTTACTTTAAATCCACCTTTTCAAATATTTTTATTTATATCTTACACAAATTATAGTTAAAACAGAAACCTTAAATAAAAAGATAATACATAATGCTTTTTTTTTTTTAACAGAAAGTGACAACATAATTCATAGAAGTGAAGAATTTTTAAAGAAGGTAACAAAAAGAGAAGGAAAATGCCAAAACCAGTAAGTGTATTTTATTACATTTGACAGTATCTACATAATAAGATATCATTAAATTCGTTTTGGAACAAGGCAAAGAATGTTGGTAGAGTTGTTGGAAGAAAAAGGCACTGATATTACTGTTCTTTTTAAATTAATGTGACCAGAGCGTAGTATTATGTGGTCATGAGTTCTAAGGTCAAACTAAGTTCTTACCTTGGTTCTGCCACTAATCTGGGTGACTTTTGTTAATTTAGCTCAATCTATCCAATTTTTAATTTCCTTACATATAAAATGGGAATATAATTAGTTACCCAAGGGAGTATGGTAAGGGTTAGAAGAATCTGATATATATATTTAGTGCCCAGTAAATGGTAACATTGTTAAATGGGAGGAAGTAATGAGAGGTCAGAAAGATCTATGAATTTTAGTTTTCTCATAATTCTACTTTAGATGCAATTGATACCCATACTGATACTATATAGTCTTAGATTTTTTTATTTAAGGGTATACTTGTGATTATTTTACTTAGTTTTATAGTTATTTGGTTCTTGACTAAAGTTTATTCCTTTATTCTTAAGGTGTAATTGTTCTTAATCTAATAAAGTAAGTTGTTTTTGTTTTCTGGAATGTTTCTTTTGGCCAATTATAATTTTAAAGAAAGTCATTAGTTATTTTTGGGATTTTCTAGCATGGATAACACTTTGGAATGACTGAAAGACTCAGCAGGTCGCAAAGTGTGCTTTGTTAGCGGGAGAGAAGACTTAAAAAAAGGCATACAGATCAAAAAGAAAATTTCGTATTTGCAGATGACATGATTGTTTCTGTAGAAAATCCTCATAAATCTACAAAACAATTACTAGAACCAATAACTGAATTTAGCAAGATTGCCAAATACAAGATTGTATTTAAAAAAATGGCCTTTTTAATATAAAAGTAGTTTGGTTATTTAGTTTGGTTATTAAAAAGCATGACATACTTAGTAATAAAGGTACAAATGCTGTACAAGATCTCTACACTGAAAACTAGCTATAAGAAATTAAAGATTTAAATATGTAGAGAACTATAAAATATGTATAGAGATCTTTATAAAGTTGTATTAAGATGTCAGTTCTCCATAAAAGTTTTCATAAATGAAATTCAGTTCCAATCAGTTGACTCCAGGCAGTCTTCTTTGATTAAAATTGACTAGCTGATTCTAAAGTATATTAATATATGGATATGCCAGAATGTGCACAGAATAACTAAAGCAATTAAAAAGAAAAAAAGAAAACTTACACTCCTGGATTTCAAGGTTTATTTTTAAGCCACTAAATAAGACATTGAGGTACTGATGAAAGAATAAATAGATTAATAGAATCAGTGAAAAGAAAATACACCAACACACATACATACACATATGTATTCATTAGATTTTTGACAATGCTGTCACACAATTTAATGGAGAACTATAATTATTTTCAACAAATGGTATTGGCACAAAGGGTTATCCGTACAGAAAAACATGAACATTGACTGTTGTCTCACAATTTACAAACATAAACTCAATGGATTATAGACCTACATGCAAAAGCCCAAACTGTAAAACATCTAGAAGAAAACATAGGAAAAAATCTTTGTGACCTTGGAGTAGGTGAAAATTTTTTATATATTAAAATTTTTAAAATTTTATATAATACACAGAAAATCTGAACCATTTCGAAAAAGTTGGACTTAATCAAAGTTAAAAACTTTTGCTACTGAAAGATAGAAATAAGAACATGGAAAGGCAAGACAATGGGATAAAATAATTTGCCACATAAAGTTCTTTTACGGTTCAATAATAACACAACTCAGAATTTTTTTTTTTTGTGGGCAAAATATTTGAGCAGATATTTCACAGAAGAAGCTATATTAAAGACTGGTAGGCCAGGCGTAGTGGCTCACGCCTGTAATCCCAGCACTTTGGGAGGCTGAGGTGGGAGGATCACTTGAAGTCGGGTTTGGGACCAGCCTGGCCAACGTGGTGAAACCCCATCTCTACTGAAAGTACAAAAGTTAGCCAGGCATTGTGGCGCATTCCTGTAGTCCCAGCTACTCGGGAGGCTGAGGCAGGAGAATTGCTTGAACGCAGGAGGCGAAGGTTGCAGTGAGCCAGGATCGCACCACTGCACTCCAGCCTGGGTGACAGAGCGAGACTTGTCTCAAAACAAAACAAAAAAATAACAACAACAACAAAAAGACTGATAATCAGTGTAGATAAGGATGTGGAGCAGCTGTGACTTTATTGTATTTCTGTTAGGAATGTGAATGTTTACAGCTACTTTGGAAAACTCCTTGCCAGTATAATTGAATGGAGAGTGTTTATTGTTCCTTAAAGAGTCAAAATTATTATGCGCAGTTGGATATCAGTTGTGTGTTGTTGATTCATTAAAGATTCTGGAAGTATAGAACTTGCCTTGTGGAGGAAACAACTCTTGAAGCTAGATAAGTTTCAGAATGTGGAAGTTTTTGGATTTTAGAACAATGAATATATAATATATTATGTGCATATGTCATTATATCATGAAACTCCCATCAAGGTCTATGGCGTCACCTCTGAAACATTGATATTTTTATAGTTTAATGGGTGAATAGTCGCTTGAAATGGAATAAATTAATTCACTACAAGTGATAGTCTTGTATCACTTCATGTCAGATTTTTGCTCAAAATTAACTCATCTTCAGGTGTCAGTGCTTTTAAGATGTCAAAATTATGGAATAGGAACTGTGGACCCATATTTACAAGACTCACAAAGCCATAATGATCTAGGAGAAAATATCTGACAAATGAGTAAAGTGATTTATATGGAGCAAATTATAAGCACTTCTTTCAAAAGATTTTGAAAGTCATTAAAGGAGATCTAAGTCAATGTAAAGTGAGAAAACCATAGTCATGTATAGAGTCTGTATTAATAAAAATGTTAATTCTTACCAAAAGATACTGAAGAATTTTGTGTTGTTCCAATACTAAATCATAAATGGTGTATTTTGTAAAGTTCACAGTTTTTTTTTTTTTTTGAGACGGCATCTCGCCCTGTCGCACAGGCTGGAGTACAGTGGCATGATCTCGGCTCACTGCAACCTCCGCCTCCCAGGTTCACGCCATTCTCCTGCCTCAGCCTCCTGAGTAGCTGGGACTGTAGGTGCGCACCACCATGCCTGACTAATTTTTTTGTATTTTTGGTAGAGACAGGGTTTCACCATGTTAGCCAGTATGGTCTCAATCTCCTGACCTCATGATCCGCCCGCCTCAGCCTCCCAAAGTGCTGGGATTACAGGCATGAGCCACGGTGCCCAGCCCAAGTTCACAGTTTTATATGGAGCCAAGAGCAAAGATAATGATCCAAGACTAGTCAAAATAGTTCTGAAGAATAATGGAGACTTGCCCTACCAGGTATCAAGACTTATTTAAAGAAATACTAATTAAGACAATATGATATTAAGAGTAGTTTAATTTACCAGTGGAACAAAATTAGATCCACACTTATGCAGATACTTGATTTGTGACAGCACAGACTTTGGAGAATAAATAAACTAATTAATAAATTATGTTGGGATTTTTTTAAAAAACCCATATTTTCATTCATATGGAGATTGAAAAATGAAATTGGACCTCTA
This sequence comes from Macaca mulatta, assembly GCF_049350105.2. Lineage (NCBI taxonomy): Eukaryota > Metazoa > Chordata > Mammalia > Primates > Cercopithecidae > Macaca > Macaca mulatta. Next base: position 111,049,618 of record NC_133419.1, on the reverse strand, counting down.
ACATCATAAGCAAAAATCATTGAAAATTATGAAAATCAAAATAGGAAATATATGAATATCCTTATGACTCCCGAGTATGGAAGGATTTCTTTTTTTTTTTTAATTTTTTTTATTTTTTAGTTTTTTTTTGAGACGGAGTCTTGCTCTGTTGCCCAGGCTGGAGTGCCGTGGTGCAGTCTCGGCTCACTGCAACCTCTGCCTCCTGGGTTCACGCAGTTCTTCTGCCTTAGCCTCCCGAGTAGCTGGGACTATAGGCGCTCGCCACTATGCCCAGCTAATTTTTTGTATTCTTTAGTAGAGACTGAGTTTCACTGTGTTAGCCAGGATGGTCTCGATCTCCTGACCTCATAATCTGCCTGCCTCGGCCTCCTAAAATGCTGGGATTACAGGTGTAAGCCACCACGCCCGGCCTGTATGGAAGGATTTCTTAAGGACGACAGAAAAAATTGGCCAGGCACAGTGACTGATGCCTGTAATCTCAACACTTTGGGAGGCCGAGGCAGGTGGATCACTTGAGGTCAGGAGTTCGAGACCAGCCTGGCCAGCATGGTGAAACCCCATTTGTACTAAAAATACAAAAAATAGTCGGGCATGGTGGTGCGTACCTGTAATCCCGGCTACTTGGGAGGCTGAGGCAGGAGAATTGCTTGAACCTGGAAGGTGGAGGTTGCAGTGAGCTGAGATCGCGTCACTGCACACTAGCCTGGGCGTCAGAGTGTGATGCTGTCTTGGGGAAAAAAAAAGATGGTAAAAAATTGATATCTGTGTGTAAAATATTTATAAGTTCAACATTGAAATTAAGTATGTCAGTTTATCATAAAGGAACGCTATGAAGACAGTAAAATGACAAACCACAATATGGGAGATTCTTTTGTAAGAAATAACTGACAAAGGATCAGTATCAAGAATATATAAAGACTTCCTAAGTAAAAGTAAGAAAAAACAACCCAATAGGTGAATAAGCCATATGTGTGAACATTCAAAGATGAGAATGAGTGGTCAGTTAAACATATTGTATTAGTTTTCCATTGGTCTGTGACAAATTACTACAAATTTAGTGTTATAAAACAGCACCCATGTGTTATCCCATAGTTCTATAGGTTAGGAATCTGGGGTGATGTGACTGAGTTCCCTGCTTCAGAGTCTTATAAGGCTGAAATCAAGGTGTAACTTATTCTGCAACCAGCCAGATAAATTGATTAGCTTAGGTCCTCCTAGATAATCTTCCTGTTCTAAAGTCAGCTGATTAGTAATCTTAAGTACTTCTGTAAAATCCCTTTAATCGTGTAATGCACCATAATCATGAGCATGACACCAGGGGCCATCTTAAAATTCTGTATGCACGTGCCATATACAGAAATGTGTACTTCATCAGCAATCGAGGATCCCACTTTAAGACCATATTGAGATACCATTTTCTGCTAACTGAATTGTCAGATATTAATAAATCTGATAATGCCCACTGTTCCTGGAAATAGAGAACAGCAAGAATTCTTATACAATGCTTACGGGAGTATACGTTGACGCAGTTACATTGTACAGTTCAGCATTATGTGGTAAAAGTAGAAGGTGTGCACACTTTATTACTCAAGAATTCTGACTATATTCTGGAGAAATTCTGACACTCGGAGACATGTACAAGAATGTTCATAGCAGTATTGTTCTTAATAGCCAAAAAATTGGAGACAGTGTTCATTGACAGTAAAATGGGTGAGTAAATTTTTGTTTGGCCACATTCAGACTGTTGCATAGCAGTGAAAATTCTAATGACAAAAGCATCAGGGAATCTTAGAAACATATTGTGAAAAATTAAACTAATATAGTGCAATTTTAGAGAATTTATTGAAGTAGAATACACATACCAAATGGTATGGGGGTCCCAGCCACCCAGGAGGCTGAGGCAGTAGGATCGCTCGAGCCTGGGAGGTTGAGGCTGCAGTGCGCTAGGATTGTGCCACTGAACTCCAACCTAGGCAACGGAAAAAAAGTGTGTAGTTGATGAATTTTCATGAAGTGAATATACCCGTGTAAGCATTGCCCACATCAAGAAAGAAAACTTGATCAACAAATATTGTGCAGTTGTATTACAGCTAAAAATCAAGAAAAATGAAGCTATTTTACATATATATACATATATTTATGTTAGAAGCATTTTTTTTTAAAAAGCAAAGAGAATAACACAAAATTTAGGTTAGTGGTTACCTGTTGGTATTTACAAAGAAGAAATACAGTGATATATGCAACATTATTTACCATTTCTTGTTATTCAGTTGGATGGTAGATTTATGGGTTTCATTTTATTCTTCTTCATTGTTTACATATGATACATGTTTTGTATATATCATTTCTTAATAAGATACAGTTTTAGAAAAGAAAAAAATAAGATTATTTTAAAGAAGGATGAATCTGTAAGATTTGATTACAGAAGTTATTCCAGGTGAAAGCTAAAACGTGCTGAGGTTGTGATTGTTAGACATATGGGGAAATAACTCTGATTTAGAGTTTTTATAGTGTGAGTTAAAGTTAGAAAGATAAAATGGCACAAGCTGTGTCCTCAGTAAACCTACAGGCTGATGGAAAAAGATACATAAAAACAAATGCAGTAATACATATTAATATAAAATTTTAAATACAGTTGTTACAGAAACAATGTTAGTAGAAATCGCTACAGATTTATACTGGTTAAGGGAAAAGTAAAGATTGTTAGAAAATAGATACAGAAACAACAAAGGAAGTATGGGAAAATTAAAGGAGAAATAATAAAAGATAAAATAATTTAAAAAGCGAAAAAGATGTATTTGGATCACGTGAAGAATTCTAGGTGAAGATGCTATTCTGTGGTAAAAATTATTTTGGTAAGATATGTTAAGTTTTTGAGATATTAGAAAGGTATTTACACAATAAAATTATTATTTAAAATAGAGTTTGGAGCTAGGCATGGTGGCACATGCCTGTACTCCTAGCTACTTGGTAGATTGAGGTGGGAGTATAGACTTGGCGTCCAGGAGATCAAGGTTGCAGTGTGCCATGATTGCACGCATGAATGGCCACTGCACTCCAGCCTGAGCACAACGTGGAGATCCTGTCTCTAAAAACAACAAAAAAATAGAGTCTAGCAAATAAAGCACTGTACATAAATGCTTTCCTAAAGTGAAGAATGTGTTTACAGTATGAATAAAATGAAATCTGATTTTTATGTTGAAAGAAATATGGCATAGTTAATCACATTCAAAGAATTTGGAGTTAGACCTCAATTTAAACACCTGCTTTGCCTTTTTGTTTTCGGAGGCAGGGTCTTGCTCTGTTGTGCAGGCAGACGTTCAGTACAATCATAGCTCACGGCAGCCCTCAAACTCCTAGGCTCAAGTGATCCTCCCAACTCAGCCTCCTGGAAATAACAGGCACATGCCACCACATCCAACTAATTTTTAAATTTTTCGTAGAGACATAGTCTTGCTGTGTTGCCCAGGCTGGTCTCAAACTCCTGGCCTCAAGAGATCCTCGCACCTTGGCCTTCCAGAGTGCTGGGACTAAAGGTGTGAGCCACCATGTCTGGCTCTTGCTCTGCCTTTTAATAAGCATGTGTCCTTAGGTGAATAATGGAAACTCTTTGCATTTCTATAGAAATAAAAGTAATATCTCCTAGTATTATAGCAAGGGCTAAATGAGAGTATGGAAAGCCCATAGCTTAGTGTCCAGTATATGTTAAGTATTCAATAGATATTCCTAAATGAGGACTTTATAAGCTCTTTGTTTTTCAAATAGATTTTCTTATTAGAATAAAACTTTATCACTTTAATAAAATCATAAAAGTTTTCTCATGCCTAATAACTTCTCTTTTCTACTTATCATTCATTTTATTTTTATTACAGATCAACGTAAGAGTAACTACAATGGATGCTGAGCTGGAATTTGCCATTCAGCCCAATACAACTGGCAAACAACTTTTTGACCAGGTATCATTTAACTGCTTGAAATATGTGACTTTTGACACCATAGTGTGAATGTTGTTGCATATTTTCTCTATTTTTCTGTACTTTTGCTGATAATCCAACAATGTACCACTTCGAATTTTTCGTAGTAGCTATTCAGATATCCCTACTACAGCAGTAGGGATATTCTTTATTCTTTCACATTTCTACATTTGTGGGAGAGGACTTCTTGAAAATAATTTTCAGCAGGCATTTATTTAACCTCTGTGAGAATCATTGTGATGGCGACTAAAAGGGATTCAAGGATAATCCACAAAGTTGTTGAGTGAAATGAGTAGGAATCCTGGGCAGAAGGAACAGCAGGAGCGAAAGGCATAGGGAATTACAGGTTGAAAGCACCCCTTATCCAAAATGCTTGGGACTAAGATTTAGGATTTTTTTAGATTTTGGAATGTTTGCGTATGTGTAATATCTTGGGGACAGGACCCAAGTCTAAACACAAAATTCATTTATGTTTTGTGTACAGCTTATATACATAGGCTGAAGGTAATTTTATAAAATACTTTAAATAATTTTACTCATGAAATAAAATGTATACTGAGTTTTGATTGCGACCCATCATGTTAGGTCAGGTGTGGAACTTTCCACTTGCAGAGTCATGTTGGTACTGAAGAGGTTTCAGATTTTGCAGCATTTTGGATTTTGGATTTTTGAATTAGGGATGCTCAACCTGTGTAGGCTATATGGAGATCACTAACGACAATTTGGTGTCATAGGTTCATAATGTTTGAGACAAAGGTTGGGATATGGAGGTCAGGTATCCGTTATATTAAGGAACTGGGACTACTCATCTTACCTTTCTTCTCAGTCTTGAGTGCCCATTAGAGTCACCTGTGGAGCTTAAAAAAAGGGCGAGGAGACAGTGCTTGGAAACCCCTTCCAGAGATGCTGATTTAATTGACTGGGCCTACTCTAAATCATCAGTATTTTAAAAAATAAGCTTCCCGGGTAATGTTGTATTGCAATGTAAGCAAGTTTTACTGAGAAAACGAGGTAAGAGATTGGCCCCAGGGATTAAGTAAGAACATGAGGAAACTATTGCAAAGAGAAAGGAAGGTGGTATATATCATGCGTAGCTTGAAACTTAGAGGAGGATAACTTTTACATAAACTTTACATACACTTTTTCTTAGGAGCAAGAGAGCAATAGCCTGTAGTCAGAATAACTTGATCTTAAAGAATGAAAGAGTTTCTAGCATTTCAGCAATAAGTACCACTAGATACCTTGGTTTTGTTAGTTGTCATTCTGTCAAATACAGATTCAAATCTGATGAAATAAAAATTTTAAATTCTGGAAAGTTGTTTCTTCTGACAAATACTATACTTAGTCTCCTGATTTGGTAATTCATAAATTTAAAAGTTCTGATAAGGTCTTTTTGGATGATGAAAGGCTTTTTGTGTGGATGTGCAAATTTTTAAAGCAAAATCATAAAGAGCTAAGTTCACCATACCTTGTGAACCAATCTCCACTTTTTTCTTTTTTCCAAACCACTTTTGTTCTGGTATAATACTCACTTCTGTTGATTCTTCTGTGCCTCCTATTTATGAATATATTGTCTATCTTATTTGAAAAAAATGTGAGTAGAGTTAGCATTTATTGTACTTCATAGCAAATTGAAATGTTATTTATAGTAAGTGAAATGTTTGTGGCAGCCAAAAACTAATCAGCAAGTTATCCTTTTTGGTATTGGGTACTAAGAAATAAAACTTGTTTTTTATTAAGTAGAATTACTTTCACTTGGATACAGGAAAAAGAAACCTCATTTATTATAGGGCAGTAATGTGTGGTGGTTTGGAAGTGTGGGCACTGGAGCCACACTGCCTGCATTAGTTCCAGTTGTAGCTGTTTGACTTTGGACAAATTAATCTCTTTGCCTTATTTTTCTCATTTGTATAATTAGGATGATGATGGTAACATTATTTCTTCAAAGGTTGTGAGAGTTAAATGAAAATCTGTGTAAAGTGCCTAGAACAGTATTTGATGGTTTTATGTATATCTCTTTCTGTTTATATAGATAAATACAGTGTCATGTGCCGCATAATGACATTTCAATGACGGGCCACTTAGGCAACGGTGGTCCCATAAGAGTGTAATACTATATTTTTACTGTACCTTTTCTATGTTTAGATATGTTTAAATACACAAATACTTAACAGTTGTGTTAGAGTTGCTTACAGTATTCAATATAGTAACATGCTGTACAGGTTTGTAGCCTAGGAGCAACAGGCTGTACCATATAGTGTAGGTGCGTAGTAGGCTATACCATTTAGGTTTGTTCAAGTATACTCTATGATGTTCATACGATGATGCAGTTGTCTGACAATGCATTTCTTAGAATGTATCCCCATCGTTAAGCAACCCTCACTGCACACACACACACACACACACACACACAATTCATATTGTAAATAGTCTAGATTATTATTTATTTCTTTATTAAAAAATTTTTTTTTTTTTATATAGGATCTCACTCCTGTCACCCCAGGCTGGAATGCAGTGGTGTGATCTCGGCTCACTGCAACCTCTGCCTCCCAGACTCAAGCGATCCTCCCACCTCAGCCTCTTGAGTAGCTGGGACTACAGGTGCGCTCCACCATGCCTGGCTAATTTTTTTTTTTTTTTTTGTATTTTTGGTAGAGATGGGGTTTTGTCATGTTTCCCAGGCTGGTCTTGAACTCCTGGGCTCAAGTGATCTGCCTGCCTCGGCCTCCCAAAGTGCTGGGATTACAAGCATGAGCCACTGCCCAGCCTGGTCTAGATTATTGAGTATTGTTATCTGTTACGGACTCTTCTCTGCAGTTCTTTAGTCCCTATTCTATTTCCTGACTGCTTTCCTTGAACTCAAATGCAATGATGAGCTTTCCTTGAACTCAAATGCAAGGATCTAAAAATGCAGACTTTACTTTTGTATGTAGTGTGTGTGGAATGAGCTGGCAGGTTCAGGTCAAGCCGGTAGTAAACTGGGTCCTCTAAAATGAGACCACATAGCTACATGAGTCCATGTGTAGTAAAGCCCCACGTCTGATTATGATGTTAGATCGAGGCCAGCTGCTCTGTATTTGGGGACTCTGAGTGCTTGAAGTCCTTTGTTTTGCTTCTTGCTGACTCTTCGTGACTGGCCTCCTCCTTTAGCTGCTTCTTGTGAGATTAAAGTGTACAGAGTGTTCATACCCATGTCTTTAAGCTGGACGTGGTGGCTCACGCGTGTAATCCCAGGACTTTGGGAGGCCAAGGTGGGAGGATTACTTGAGGTCAGGAGTTCAAGACCAGCCTGTCCAACACTGCAAAACTCTGTCTCTACTAAAAATACAAACATTAGCTGGGCGTGGTGGTGCATACTTGTAGTCCCAGCTACTCAGGAGGCTGAGGTGGGAGAATTGCTGAAACCTGGGAGGTGGAGGTTTCAGTCTGCACTTCAGTTTGGGCAAAAAACAAACTATATATATATATTATATATGCATTTTTTAAATTTTAAAAAAATGTATGCTTTATAGTGTATTAGCATGATAGACTAACTTGTAAGTGAATATACATATGTTATAGTTATGTGCCCAAGCAGTTTCAGTTCTAAAAGTATGTGATCAAAAGTTTATGGGAGCTCAAAGGATAGCCTCACTAAAGTATATCAATTAAAAAAAAAACATTCTAGGAGCACCTTCTGAAGAAGTAGGGAAGAACCATTGGGGAGATAGGGCGTTTCAGGGAATTTCACAGCTGAGCTCTCTTGTTCCTTGTATTTGTGTAATAGTCTAAAGTTAGTTAAGCTATTATCCCTTGTGCCCACTGTAGTGCATCTCCCTTTTACTTAGCCCCCATTGTGAATCTCACAGAGTGTGGAGGCAGAAGCTGAGCCCAACTGCTTTTTGTTATACTTCTCTCTGCTGCTTTTGACCTGTACATTCCTACTCCTGCCACTCCAAGCTTCCATGTTTTCTACGGCACTGCTGGGGCAACCTATCTTTTACCAAAGTTAGATTATTTGGAATCTCCTTTTGTCCATATTGAATTTTTCATTGTTTGACATTGATCAGCTTGTGCATTATCAATATGAGACTTTATGTTCCACATCTTCTAGAAATTTCTCACTTTTTGCTTTTTTGATGATAACATTTTCTAAATGCTTTTTTCTTGTTTTTATTTTTATTTTTTTTTGTTTAAGACAGGGTCTTGCTCTGTCACTGAGGCTGGAGTGCAGTGGCATAATCACAGCTCACTGCAGCGTTGACCTCCTGGACTCAAGCGATCCTACCACCTCAGCCTCCTGATTAGCTAGAACTACAGATTTGCATGACTACTCAGCTAATTTTTTTTTTTTTTTTTTAAAGAGACAAGATCTCCCTACGTTGCCCAGGCTCTTCTGAAACTCCTGAGCTCCTCCTGCCTTGGCCTCCTAAAGTGTTGGGATCACAGATGTGAGCCACTGTGCCCAGCCAGTGTTTTTTTTTTTTTTTTTTTTTTTCTGTCATTTCAGTGAAAATTTTCAAGAGTGGGAAAGTAAATGTAAGGGTTCAGTTTGCTGTCTTGAAACCAAAAGCCTGGAATGTTGTAAGATTATTTTGTGTGTTTGTATGTGTGTGTGATTTTTTTTTGTTTGTTTTTTGCTTTTTGTTTTTGAGACGGAGTCTCGCTCTGGCACCCAGGCTAGAGTCAGTGGCGTGAACTTGGCTTACTGCAGCCTCCGCCTCCTGGGCTCAAGCGATTCTCCTGTCTCAGCCTCCTGAGTAACTGGGATTATGGGTGTGCACTAGCACACCTGGCTGATTTTTATATGTTTAGTAGAGATGGGGTTTTACCATCTTGGCCAGGCTGGTCTTGAACTCTTGGCCTCAAGTGATCTAGCTGCCTTGGCCTCCCAAAGTGCTGGTATTATAGGCGCAAGCCACCGTGCCCCGCCAAATGTTTTAAAATTATTTTTAAAAAACAGGCTGTGCATATAATCCCAACACTTTGGGAGGCCGAGGCGGGCAGATCACTTGAGCTCAGGAGGTCGAGACCAGCCTGGGCCACATGGTGAGACCCGATCTCTACTAAAAATATAAAAAATTAGCTGGGTTTGGTAGTGCATGCCTGTGGTCCCAGCTACTCGGGAGGCTGAGGTGGGAGGATCGCTTGAGCCCGGGTTGGGGGTGGAGGTTGCAGTGAACTGCGATTGCATGACTGCACTCCAGCCTGGGTGACAGAGCGAGGCTCTGTCTCAAAACAAACAAAAAACAAACCAAGGGCCAAGCGCAGTGGCTTGCATCTATAATCCCAGCATTTTGAGAGGCGGAAGTGGGAGGATCACTTGAGGCCTGGAGTTTAAGATCGGCCTTGGCAGCATTGCAAGACCCTTGCCTCTACAGAAAAACAACAAAACAAAACAAAACAAAATTAGGTGTGGTGGAATGCACCTGTAGTCCCTGCCATTCAGGAAGCTGAGGCAGGAGGATTGCTTCAGCCCAGGAGGTCAAGGCTCCAGTGAGCCGTGAATCACACCAGTGTACTCCATTGGGAGTACAGAGTGAGACCCTGTCTTTAAAAAAAAAAATAAGCAAAAAATCCCACAAAAAACCAAGAATGTTTATTATTTAAGAACTGATATTGAATCTTTCTGTAAAGCTTTTAAAATGTTAATGAACTTTTACCTCCCTGGATCATTTTCCTCATTTTATTTTAAATATAGATTTTTTTTAGAAAACATATGCTTTTGTTAGGTGTGGGCAAGCTGAATGTGTATCCTAACTTCACCACTTTATTTACTCTTACTTGCTTTTTTTTTTTTTTGAGATGGAGTCTCGCTCTGTCACCCAGGCTGGAGTGCAGTGGCACTTGGCTCACTGCAAGCTCCGCCTTCCGGGTTCACACCATTCTCCTGCCTCAGCCTCCCGAGTAGCTGGGACTACAGGTGCGCACCACCATGCCCAGCTAAGTTTTTTTTTTGTTGTTGTTTTTTGTTTTTTAGTAGAGATGGAGTTTCACAGTGTTAGCCAGGATGGTGTCTCCTGACCTCGTAATCTGCCTGCCTCAGCCTCCCAAAGTGCTGGGATTACAGGCGTGAGCCACCAAGCCCGGCCTATTTACTCTTACTTTCAAGTGCATACCACAGGCTAATCATTCTGTGAGATGCTGTGGATTTTAAGACACACAAATCAATAATCTCTGTCCGTAAGTATTATGCAGTCAAGGAGGGTAAATAGACACACTGCTAAAAACACAATTATGATAGAGTAAATGTTCTAATAGCGGGATAGATAAAGTCCTGTGGGAATATCAGGGAACAAGTGATTAATTTTATCTAGATGGTAGGAGAGCTTTATTCACAGAAGGCATGTTAGTTGAGCTGGTCCTTAAAGAATAAATATGTAACAAACCTGCACGTTGTGCACATGTACCCTAGAACTTAAAAGTATAATAAAAAATAAATAAATTTTTCTTAAAAAAATAAATTATTCAATAGTTCGTAAAAATACAGAAGACCCATTCTAGGCAGAGGAAAAAACATGAGTAAAAATGTAGAATGGTGGAATTGATGGTATGTTCTAAGAATGGTTTCTTGCTCAGTGAAGGTAGAGTATGGAATATATCAGAAACTTTTCTTATCACCAAAATGATACTATTTGCCCTAAATATACCAATAGAGTACTTGTGGGGGTAAATGGAAATTGGAACGTAGGATTATGAAAACTATACATATATATATATATATTTGAGACTCTTGTTATTTTTGAGGTCATGATAGATAAGGAAAAGGAGGTGTGAAGAAGTGGATCAAGTAAGAGGATTGAAGTGACACTACAAAATCGAGGATAGAGGCTAGGTGCAGTGGCTCATGCCTGTAATCCCAAGACTTTGGGAGACCGAGGCAGGCAGATCACCTGAGGTCAGGAGTTCGAGACCAGCCTGGCCAACATGGTGAAACCCCATCTCTACTAAAAATACAAAAAATTACTTGGGTGTGGTGGTGCATGCCTGTAATCACAGCTACTTCGGAGGCTGAGGCGGGAGAATCACTTGATTGGAGACGGAAATTGCAGTGAGCCGAGATCGTGCCATTGCACACCAGCCTGGGTGACGAGCAAAAAAAAACAAAAAACTTCTCAAAAAAAATAAAAAAGAGTATAGAAAACTTGAATTTGAGTTTTCAAAAACGTTCCTTTAATATCTTAAATTTAGGAAAAGCCTTTTCTATGGCAAAGGAATGTACGTATACTTATGTAGTTTTGTTCTCCTTTGGAAGTGTAGTATTTAGACACAATATGTATCTTGGACTGAAATTGTTTTTTGTTGTTGTGTTTTAGGTGGTGAAAACAGTTGGTTTGCGTGAGGTCTGGTTTTTTGGGCTGCAGTATGTAGACAGCAAAGGTTATTCTACATGGCTTAAACTAAATAAAAAGGTAAAATATGTACAATAACATTAAACTAATAATTACGTTAAGTTGAAGTTATCATGAATTTGTGCTGGAAAAGCTAAGTCTGACTGATTCTAAGCTTCCTTTTGTAGTTATCTGTTAATCATTGTGAGCTACCATCCTTTTTTAATTCAGTCAGGCACCATCAGCTTACCATCTCAAAAAAAAAAAAAAAAAGAAAAAAGACATGCTTGCTTTTCCTATTTGAAAACTTAGCCTATGACAAATATTAAAGCAGGTATTACAAATGGCATACTAAGTACTTCAATTTTGATGTAAATACCTGTAGGATAAGCTTCTCAAGAATATGAAGATAAGTTTTCAATTTGGTTATTGGAATCTGAGTTATAGGTCACATTTAAGAGCATAGAACCTTTTATCGCATATATTTGTTTATAGATTTAGAATATTACACACTAAAATGTTCATAGATTTAGAATCTATTTCACTTCATTTTCGTCCAAAAAGAATTTGATATGACTAGGTCTAATTATTGTAAACTTAAGATTTTTGTTGATTATACTTGAAATTATTTTTCCAGGTGACACAGCAAGATGTTAAAAAAGAGAATCCTTTACAGTTCAAGTTTAGAGCTAAATTCTTTCCTGAAGATGTTTCTGAGGAATTAATTCAAGAAATAACCCAGAGACTCTTCTTCTTGCAAGTTAAAGAAGCCATCTTAAATGATGAGATATATTGCCCACCAGAAACTGCAGTTCTTTTGGCTTCCTATGCTGTCCAAGCCAAGTATGGAGATTATAATAAAGAGATTCATAAGCCAGGCTACCTGGCTAATGATAGACTCCTACCCCAGCGGTAAGTGAAACATGCGTTTACATTATATTGTCTGAAAATTATATATCAGAAGTCTATAAGTAAAATGTATTTCAGGTTTTTAAATTTTTTTTTTATTTTTATTTTTTATTTTGGAGACAGGGTCTGGCCCTGTCACCCATGCTGGAGTACAGTGGCGTGATCTCAGCCCACTGCAACCTCTGCCTCCTGGGTTCAAGCCATCCTCCCACCTCAGCCTCCTGAGTAGCTGGGTCTATAGGCACATGCCATTGTGCCCTGCTAATTTTCTTTTTTAATGTATTTTTCATTGAGATGGGGTTTCATCATGTTGCCCAGGCTGGTCTCAAACTCTTGAGCTCAAGTGATCTGCCCGCCTCAGCCTCCCAAAGTGCTGGGATAACAGGCATGAGCCACCGCATTGGCCTTTTTTTTTTTCAGATTTTAAGTTGCTAGCTGGATCACAAGGTATACTTCTAAAAATCATTACCTAGCACCTCTGTAGATTTATATGCTCTATAATTACCTAAGGTTGATCTATCTCTTCTTTCCTCATTCCCGTAGGGTAAGCAATACATGGAGGCAGTGATAATTTGAACTTGAGGAAAGGATGTGACTGTTGCTGCTTGGTACAAATTCTAACACAGGCAGGTGCTTAATAAGTGAGAGTAAGTGGCAGGCTGTGTTTTCTTCATAGAATTCCCTGACTTTTTTTTTTTTTGTCCCCTGAGATGGAGCCTCACTCTGTCACCCAGGCTGGAGTGCACTGGTACAATCTCAGCTCACTGAGATTGGAGTCCGCCTCTCAGGTTCAAGTGATTCTCCTGCCTCAGCCTCCCTAGTAGCTGGGATTTCAGGCGTCTGCCGCCACGCCCAGCTCATTTTTGTATTTTTAGTAGAGACAGGGTTTCACCATGTTGGCCAGGCTGGTCTCGAACTCCTGACCTCAAGTGATCCACCCGCCTTGGCCTCTCAAAGTGCTGGGATTATAGGTGTGAGCCACCATGCCCTGCCAAAATTTAATTATTAAATGCTATAGTGTTCTGCCCTTTAATTTTCTAGCAATAGTAGTCACCTTGGAAGAGGATAGAATTATGTTAAGTTGTTCACAAAGAGAGTCAGGAATATGAGATATTTGATAATCTGTTTATATTCTTCTGGTTTTGAATGTTATTCTAACCTAACATCCTTCGTCTTAGATTTAAAGTACTGAATTGAATAATCAGACTATTATGGTGGAATTTCATTTCATATAAGGATTACCTTTTGCTTTATAATCAGAATTACTGTAAAAAAAAATTCCAGTGTTAAAGAATAAGAATGGTTTATCTAAACAAGTACAATGTCAGTCTTTCATTGTTAAGCCAGATTGTTGTTTGGTTGGACAGCAGATGAAGTAATTGGCTTACATTTCATAACTCATGTGATTAAAAAAATCTTTTAAACACTACAGTTACACTCAAGCACAGTTTATTTTAAATACATGTGTGCTCTAACCCACTCTGTTTAAAAAGAAGGAAAGTGGCTAAATGCTTTAGATAGGGTTGCTTGTGGTTGCTAGTGCAAATTCCCATTTCAAGATTCGTTCCTTAATTTTGTAGGTCAGTTCTTTCAGAGTTGATATTCCATGAAGGACTAATTCAAGCCATCTAAATGAGACTTAGTCATAAAGTTAGAATACCATTTTTTTTTTTTTTCTGTTAAGAACAGAGAGAATATTTTCACAGTGATTGGTTTATTCCAGTATGGTATATATAGCACACTTTTTCTCAGTATCTTAAAAGTACAACCTGGGGAGGAAATAAGTAATTAGGTTATTTGGTGATGACAAATCAAATAAAATAATTTAGTGATTCTGACACTTTGATTTCTTGTATTGAAAAACCCAAATGAACAATCTGTTCTTACTATAGAAAAGTTTAGCTCTCGTGGTATATAGATAATTAGCTCCACCAGACAGTATTGCTTCCCTTTGAAAAGAGCTAGATAGGGCCGGGCGCAGTGGCTCACGCCTGTCATCCCAGCACTTTGGGAGGCTGAGGCGGGCGGATCACCAGATTAGGAGATCGAGACCATCCTGGCTAACACGGTGAAACCCTGTCTCTGCTAAAAATACAAAAAATTAGCTGGGCATGATGGCGGGTGCCTGTAGTCCCAGCTACTCGGGAGGCTGAGGCAGGAGATGGCGTGAACCCGGCAGGCGGAGCTTGCAGTGAGCTGAGATTGTGCCACTGCACTCTAGCCTGGGCAACAGAGCGAGACTCCGTCTCAAGAAAAAAAAAAAAAAAGAGCTAGATATACATAAATTTTTACATACCAGGTTTCTGACCTGGGCAGCTGGGTAGTTGGTAATACCTTTATCAAAATGAGAGGAAAAAAATACATTTGAGGGGGAAGATAAATTCAGTTTTGAACCTTTTGAGTTTTAAACATGTACAGTATAACCGAGAGAGATATCTAGTATTTGCATACGCGGATCCAGACCTTTTAGAACAGTCTTGGACTGTAGATACAGTTTTGGGAATAATCAGTGTATAGATGGTAATTAACCCATGAGAATGAAAGAGATCAACCTGCAAGTACATGCAAAATGAGAAAAAGACCTAGAACAGACCTTGTTGGACCTCAGCTTTTGTCTTTGGGTTCTGCATTCACAGAGTCAATCAACCACAGATTGAAAATATTTGAAAAAATAAAATAACACAGCGATGAAAAAGTACAAAATTTTAAAAATACAGGATAACAATACATAGCATTTGTAGTATATTAGGTATTATTAGCCTAGAGATGATTGAAAGTATACAAGAGGATGTGCATAGGTTATATGCAAATATTACACCATTTTATATCAGGGACTTGAGCATCTACAGTTTTTGGTATCCACGGGGAGTCCTGGAACCAATCCTTTATGGATATGGAGAAACAACTGTACTGAGACAAAATGGCCAGAGATTCAAGAACAATACTAGAAGATGGCTGGGTGCAGTGGTACATGCTTGTAATCCCAGCTGCTCGGGAATCTGAGACATGAGAATCACTGGAACTTGGGAGGCGGAGGTTGCAGTGAGCCAAGATGGCACCACTGCACTCCATCCTGGGCAACAGAGCAAGACTCCGTCTCAGAAAACAAGAGTAATACCAGAAGAGTATTATGTCATGGAAGCCAAGGAAAAAGAATACTTTATGGAGAGAATGGTCAGCACTGCCAAATAGTACCAAGAGGTCAAGTATGAGGAGCACTAAAGTGTCTGTTGGAATAAGGAGATTGGTAGTGACCTTAGAAAGAACAGTTGCCAGCTGGTGTGGTGGCTCACGCTTGTAATCTCAGCACTTTGGGAGGCCAAGGCAGGTGGATCACCTGAGGCTGGGAGTTCGAGACCAGTCTGACCAACATGGAGAAACCCCGTCTCTACTGAAAATACAAAATTAGCTGGGCGTGGTGGCACATGCTTGTAATCCCAGCTACTCGGGAGGTTGAGGCAGGAGAAGCGCTTGAACCCAGGAGATGGAGGTTGCGGTGAGCTGAGATCATGCCATTGTACTCCAGCCTAGGCAACAAGAGCGAAACTCTGTCTCGAAAAAAACAAAAAGAGCAGTTTCCATGGAGTATTGAGTGTTTGAGCCAGATAGTGGTAGATTGGGAGCAGTGGATGTCAGGTATGGAAACTGAGGTTAATGTGTAACGGACAGCGCATAAAGGAAAGTTGTCTCTGAAAAAGAAAAAAAACTAGGGATTGGGAAAAATTGATTATTTTAATTCATTTATTCACTCTACAAATTTTTGAGGCCCTCTTTAGTACTGGCATTGGGCATATAATTGTGGTAAGCAATCGACTGCACTGGGTTATGTCTGCAAGGCTGATTGCATGCCTCTCTGCGAGCCCAGAGGCCAGACAGCAAGAAAGATGAGAAACTAGAAACCTAAGCTCTCTAAGAAGGGAGATAAAACTCTTCTCCCCAAAAGCAAGAGCTTGGAAAAGATGCCTAGAGAAAGGAGCAGAGTATAATAAGAACATAACAGTATGTCTCAGACCCCATTAAGGAATGTACTCTAGTATGTAATTTGTCCAGGGGGAGATTTTATCATTCCTTTATACTGCCAAGAAATCCCCAGATTTCATGCAAGATTTATAGTAAAACAGTAATATTTTAACACCAGAGCTTCTGGTGTCAGTAAAGTAGGATCTGGTAAATAAAGGTGAATAATTATCATATGAGCCAAAGGGAATAGAAATCATAATCTGTAGTGTGCATAGTAGGTAACTTATAAGCATGTTGACTTTGCTGATTTGGTGTTTAGTAGTAGTGGAATATAATGTTTGTATTTGGCTGGGCGTGGTGGCTCACACCTGTAATCCCAGCACTTTGGGAGGCTGAGGCAGGTGGATCACTTGAGGTCAGGAATTCAAGACCAACCTGGCCAACTTGGCGAAACCCTGTCTCTACTAAAAATACCAAAAAAGAGAAAAATTAGGCATCATGGCGCACACCTGTGATCCCACCTACGCGGGAGGCTGAGAGCATCGTGGCACACGCCTATAATCCCAGCTACTTGGGAAGCTGAGACAGGAGAATCACTTGAACCCAGGAAACAGGTTGCAGTGAGCTGAGATTGTGCCACTGTACTAGAGCCTGGGCAACAGAGTGAGACTCCATCTCAAGAAAAAAGAAAAAAAAGAATGTTTGTGTTTGCTCACGTTTGAATTAAGAACGCTGGAAGGATACGAAAACAAGTTATTTGGGGAGTATTGGACTGGAGTATGACTTTTTACTCTGCTTTTTAATTGAAAGTGTTACCTACATAAAACAACAAAATTAGTAGCAAAAAAGTAAATACATAAAGGAAGAATTAGGGCCTAAGAATTCTGGTTTTCAGTCTGGTCTTTACTTTTTCTGTTAACAATGAGCCATTTTTTAATTTAATGTTTTATTCCTTTGAAATATTTGGATTCCTATAAGCTATCTTTATAATCACTTTTTGGAGCAAGTATTATTCCAGAGAATTTAAGGATCCTGGACACTTTTAACTTTGAGATAATTACTGATTATTCTGATGCAGTTTTAAAAAATAAGAGAGATCCCTGGTAACCTTCACCCAGCCTTCCCTGATGGTAACATCTTGTGTAACTACAGTACAATATTACAAACAAGATATTGACATTGCTACAATCTAGCCGCTTTATTCAGATTGCATCAGTTTTACCTGCACTCATTTGTGTGTGTATGTAATTTAGTTCTATGCAATTTCATGTTTATTAATATATCTGACAACTACCACAGTCAAGTTACTGAAAGGATTCTCTACTTTTAAAGTGTATGCTTTTGAATCATAAAGTCATTATAATGGGTTATTTTTTTTGTCCTTTTAGTGTATTGGAACAACACAAACTAACAAAAGAACAGTGGGAAGAAAGAATACAGAACTGGCATGAAGAACATAGAGGAATGTTAAGGTATTTGGGTAGCTATTTTCTATGTTTTTTTTTTTCCCCCTCATATTAATTTCATGTCATTACAGTCATTATTATTACATTATTTGCAAAAGATTATTTGACTTTTGTAAAGTACTAATTTTTAATTCCAGGTATTTTTGCAACTTTAGTTTGATATGCTCCTACTTAAATATATTACATTTAGTTTTATTTCACCAGGGAGGATTCTATGATGGAATACCTGAAGATTGCACAAGATCTAGAAATGTATGGAGTCAACTATTTTGAAATAAAAAATAAAAAGGGAACTGAATTGTGGCTAGGTGTTGATGCCTTGGGTCTGAATATTTATGAGCATGATGACAAGTAAGTAAAGTAGTTGCATAGTGAACTAGTCATTGTTAGTGGTCTAAATGACTTTAATCTTACGTCTTGTTTTTCAGAGTAGTTTCTTGTCTTGATTACCCTTACTACTATTTGTAAACTAAAAGATTAGTTAATGCTACATAGACTTGTAGATATTTTATCTCCATTTTTTTATCACCTTGCAGTTTCAGGGTTTTACTTTTCAGTGTATTTATCAAATGAGATGATTTGCTTTTAATTGTATTGTGCTGCTTTAGCTCTTGTGAGTTATGTCTAGTAACTTAATTAAAATTTGCTCCCTCGATAGGTGAGAAATAATTCTGTAAAATGCTATTATGCTTGACAAATAGGTTGGAATTGAACATACATACGAAATCAGGAGCAATGAGAGAATGAATTCAATAAATATGTCTGTTACATCTTAGAGGATATTTTTTGAACATTTATATAGGAATTGTTTTGAATATGTTTGGACATTAATACAATAGAATATCCCTGTATTATGCATATTGAACACTGTAATTATATCTTGAAATTGACCAAATATTTTTTATTATATGCGTATAATTCATCAATATTTTATTATATATAATATATATATTTACATATACATATTATATATGTACTATATAAATACCTGGGTAAATACTATATAGAGACAGTATATTATACACATACACATGCAATATAAAATACATCAGACTCTTTTCAGGATTAATAACTACAATTGTCTTAGACTTTAATTTATTTACCATACCACATAAGCATCCAAGTGTATGCCAGTAATTAATACCTTTTCCTGAGGCATTATTCTTTATTCTACGTTGACTCCAGAATTTTAGTTTTCATTATTACAGATACCTAATAATATTACTTTCAAAGCACGTCTTATTCCAAACAAGAGCATTTTACTATTTTTACCCTAATGTCTTCTCATGTTTTTATTACAAAGCAAGTTAGAATGTTATGTCATTCAGAAGAGAAATTTTTGAAAAGCAAAAATGACTTCAAGACTAATTTTTGTGAACTGAATCTTTATTTTTTGTTTTATAGAATGGGATCTTGCTGTGTTGCCCAGGCTGGTCTTGAACTCCTGGCCTCTAGCAATCCTCCCGCCTCTGCCTTCTCCAGTGCTGAGATTACAGGCACGAGCCACTGTGCCTGGCTTCTTCATTTTTTTTGTTGTTCAGGCACATATTGGAGCAATTTTTTTAAATGTTAAAAAAGTTATTGTATTAGCTTCCAGTCTTACCTCACAAGATTGTTGTGAGAATTATATGAGGCAATTGCTTTAGAATTTTTCAAAGTAGCATATAAATGTAGCATAGTGTTATCTAAAATACTATGTTGCGTTCCTGCAGTCTTCGTTTTAAGCAACTTACTTTGACTTATATCAGGGGCCACGAGAGGGCAGTATAACACGTGCATATTGAGTAAAGAATGTTTTACGTAGTAAAGACTTTGCTGTGCTGCAATACCTATTCTGCTTGAGAACTAAAAGGAATATAAATAGGTAAAAACTCATGCCGTGTTGTCAGAAGCCTGGCTAAAAGATGTCTTCTGGCCAGTATAGGTGTCGAAATCATTTCTCAGTCTTAGTTATTAGGACAATAGGACAATAGTGATGCATTTGGTGGGTAGTCTGCAACAGTAAAATACATGAAAAGGCAGAAAGAAAATCACTTATTACAATGTGATTCCCTATGTCTCTGTGTGTAGGGTGGTAAAAAGGAGGCAGCTGCTATGTATAGTCTCAAGAATTTGAATGCCATCTCTACCATTTATGCAAATATTTATGTATGTGAGTGTTTAAAATTTTTAAGTTGAGATAAAATTTGTATACCATAAGATTGTTTCAAATATACTGAAAATTAAATATTTTTAGTATGTTCATGAATATCCAGACATTTTCAAATTAAACACAGGAAGTAAGTACTGTTTTTTTTTTTTTTTTTTTTTTTTTTTTTCCGGTAACTTGCCCATAATTCACATGAGAAGTTATAAAGGCCTTTTTTTTTTTTCCTGCCTCCTTCTTACACATATTTAAACTGTAGTTGTAGCTTGAATCCAAACAGAATAAAAACCGAACAGCTAGTTCAAACCCCAAGAGTCTCAGTTCTACATTCAGGTCACCAGGTAGTTTTTAAAGATAATTTTAGGAAAATATACTGCTTTTAAGGTTCATGACACCTTTATGAAATCTTTGGACAGTTATTTGTTTTATGTGATTTATCAATTTTCCCCTTAAAAGATAAGGTCAACTGTAGTTATGAATTAGTTAATACATTTTGAAAATCTGGAACTAAGTCTTAAGATTGGTCATTCAGACAGTTTAGGTCCTAAACAGGAATTTTATTCATTGTTTCCTGCCTTTAATTAAGGAGATGCTCTCATTTTTTAAGGTTAACACCTAAAATTGGTTTTCCCTGGAGTGAAATCAGAAATATTTCATTTAATGACAAAAAATTTGTTATAAAACCAATCGACAAAAAGGCACCCGTAAGTAATTTCTTTAATGTTTTGTGTATTAACTGTTTAGTATCTGCTCCTTTCCTGTGACATCACTTGAAGAATAACAGTGTTCATTTATTAAATTGCTTCTGAGGAACACTCTCTTTCCATAGGTCGGCTTTCCCAGTGACGAAATAATATATGTTAATAAAAATTCAAAGCTTTAATTTTTTAAAGTAAGATGTAAATATTAGAATTTTATTTTATTTGAGATTCAGTTATAAATAGGCAATATTTATTAGGCTAATGAAAATAATCACCATTCCTAAGAAAAAGTTTTAAAGCATTTCTTCATTGGTGACTAGAATTTAGTAGAGGTAGCCCTGTTCTAAATTAACTTCGTTTATACAGTTTTGCTTTATGAACTTTGTATTTTTGTATCTTGAAACCTTTAAGAAATCTTTTTATTTAAATAGATTTTTAAAGTTCCTCTAATGTCAAGTATACTGTAGTATCCTAACCCTGTTAGGTATTGAAAAGATAAAAGTAAGGAGAACAGGCTGGGTGCAATGGTTCAGGCCCATAATCCCAGCACTTTGGGAGGCTTGAGAGTCGCAGATCACCTGAGGTGAGGAGTTCGAGACCAGCCTGGCCAACGTGGTGAAACCTCATCTCTACTGAAAATACAAATGTTAGCCAGATGTGGTGGCGCATACCTGTAGTCCCAGCTACTCGGGAGGCTGAGGCATGAGAATTGCTTGAACCTGGGAGGCAGAGGTTGGAGTGCACTGAGATTGCACCACTGCACTCCAGCCTGGGTGACAGTGAGATTCTGTCTCAAAAAAACAAACAAACAAAAAAACCAATTCTAGGTTAAAAAAAATTCTACAGCCATGAATTAAGAACCAATTTTGACATTAATGGCAAATGGCGTATAAGGAACAGGTACTCATAGTTACTTTGGAGAACGAAAAGGAATAAATGACGTTTAATGTATCGCAAGGATAAGAATATTAGCCTCTTTACAAAACTGGTAGGATATGAAAAGGTGAGGAACCAGTTACGTGAAAGTATGTCATACTCACGGAAATTGTATGATTTCCTGATTTCTAAACTATATGTAATATGACATTAAAATTCATACCTCATGTTAAAATTTAGTACAGATTGTTATGAGAGACAGTATCCTTCAGGAAGATTTTAAATTCAGAATACTTTATGTTTAGGATTTTGTTTTTTATGCACCTCGTCTGAGAATCAATAAGCGGATTTTGGCCTTATGTATGGGAAACCATGAACTATACATGCGAAGAAGGAAGCCTGATACTATTGAAGTTCAACAGATGAAGGCTCAGGCTAGGGAGGAGAAACATCAGAAGCAGTTGGAAAGGTATGGAGTTTTTGACCTTTCACTTTTAATTGATAGGAGTAAGCTATCTAAAATTTAAGACTACTCAGCTTTTTAAATGTACCTGAAATTTGTATTTTTTAGTATTTTCATTATATTAAAATTCAAAGACAGTACTATCACTCTATCCTTTAACACAAGTATGTATACTTTTCAAGTTAGAAATCTTTGACAGGTATCTCGGAGAAAATAGCGTTTTGTGACTAATTTCTTGCTTTTCACTGTTAGACATTGTTTTAGATATAGTAGTTTGAAATTTTCAAAATTGTTTTACTTGTGACTTACATTTCTTAATTTTTTCAGGGTAAGAGTGTGCTGAATAGTTACTTTGAAACAATGTCAGTGACATTGTAGAACACAATTGAAATATCACTGTGCCAAGTAGGGTAACATCAGTACTCCCTGCCAAAGACCCTAATCTTTTTAACTCTGTTTCTCTTAGACTTAAAAAAGAAACAGTTAAATATATTAAATTGATAATTTTTTAAATTGAATGATAGTGAATAAAATTCATATCAACCCTGGAATCAGATTACTGGGTCCAGTAACATTTATTCCCAAATCTGGTTTTAGATTAATTTCAACTTTGTGCTTTATTGAAAAAATTTAGGGGCCAAACTAAAGTTAACCTGTATTGCATAAATCTTTATGGAACAACGTGATAGTTTTAGAAATAGAGTAGGTCCTTAAAAAAAAATTGAAGAGCCCTAAACATACATATTTTAAATATTGGATATAAGGTGCTTTGTATCTAGTAATTAAGGAAGCCATCTGCTAGATACTGTTTTGCTACTATATTTTTAGGTTTTATATTGAATGATTTTTTTTCTTATTCAACAACTTTTCTGTGTAATTAAGATATTTTATTGATTTTTACCTATTTTGTAATATTAACTCAAATTATCTGCCTTAGAGAAGTTAACTACATAACAAAACATTTTTTATATGGGTATGAAGCTTGTCAGTAATTACTGATCCCACTATTAAAGATACTAAGTTGGTGAGCTGAGCATGGTGGCATGTGCCTGTAGTCCCAGCTGCTTGGGAGACTGAGGCAGGAGGATTGCTTGAGCACAGGATTTTGAAGACAATTGGGGCAACAGGCAACATGCAACATAGTAAGATCCTTTCTCTTAAAAAAAAAAAGTAATGAGTTGGGTTGTTAACTTTGACGGGCTCTGTCCTTTTTTATTGTGGTCATGTGCTTTAGCATTACATTGTGGTTCTAATCTTAAATGCTTTTTAAAAATACTGTTTATTGGGCTTTACTTTCTATACAGTACATTCTTATCCATCATAGCCTTGCATTTGCCTCTGTCAAAGAGAAGACTTCTTTTAGTTTCTACTTAATTTTTTTTTTTTTTTTTTAAGTAGAGACGAGGTTTCTCCATGTTGGTCAGACTGGTCTCGAACTCCTGACCTTGTGATCTGCCTGCCTCGACCTCCCAAAGTGCTGGGATTACAGGCGGGAGCCACCACGTCCAGCCAGTTTCTACTTAATTTTTAAAAATCATCTTAAAGCTTTCACTGTCTCTTTAAGGTCTTCTAGCATGAGATAAATGAGGAATTACTTTTTGTACAGTTCCTGTATCATACTCATCACTCTATTATGCCTAACTGTTCTGCTCATTTGTAATGTTGATATATTATTTACATTCTCAACTTACTATATTTATATGTCCTCCATTTCATGGCTTATAGAGGAGTACTGTATGGCTTCTAGTACAGGTAGTGTGTTTACTTAGTATCATTTGGTAATGGTGCTATATTTTAGTTACTCTAAGGCTTAGATGGAAGTGGAAGACTTAAGTTTCTTTTTTGGCACAATAATCCATAGCCTGGATAAATGTTAGAGTTCTTCATTAGTAAGCATTTATTGGCTGCTTTATACTCAGTTGGAATTCAGTAACTTTTATTCAGTTTGAATACCTAGGAGATACATTATTCTAATCACCTAGGAATTGGCAGTCTTTCAGAAATGATGCTGAGTCATTTATTCCCTGCTTTACAGGTCAGAGAGAAATGGCAACTGTATGTGTGGAAACAATTTTGATTAAGCCCACTGGCAAAGTAGCCAGCAGACATACCTGGGAGAATGCTCAGAGGTATGCTGCCTGTGCTGCTAGACTCTCTTGGGCAAGAACACTAGTTGGGAAAGAGTAGCAAAGAGACCTCTTTCCCTACAATACTTTGGTATATTTGGCTGTATTTACTCCCTATAATTTTCATAACTTTGGGATGTTTTTGGCAATGAAAATGACCTTATACACTATGGGTGGTTATTCCATGTAGTCTTTGCTCTTAAATTATTTGCATCTAAATTGAATTATGACTCATAATTTTTGCACGTTTTTGTATGGCTAAAATTGTTTCCACATGTAAAAACTGAAAGCCCCAAGTTTACAGTTTATTGTTACATACCCAGGCACCAATTGTAGGTTAGCTGTGGGAGATTCTACATCAAGGCTGGCTAGTGTCATACAAAGAACACAGGCTTTGGAACTAGATAAATCTGAGTTTGACTACTCTTCTAACACTCATCAAACAGATAATTTTGAGCCTGTGTTTCCTTGCTCTTAATATGGAAATGATATTCTTACCTTCAAGGGTTTTCATAAGAAAGCATGACAGTGGTATACAGGCATTTAGCAAAGTACCTGGTATTTAATAAAAAATAGACATTATAGTAATTCCTAATATTATTATAAACTAAGTTGGATATGTTTTTAATATTCACGGAAGAAAAATGTAATTGAACCTGTTTGATCTTTAAAAAGTATGGTATTCTAAAGTAATTTTTTGCATGTTAATACAAGGAATAATAGTTTATTAATGTTATTTATGTCCTTGAAATAGAACAACTGCGTTGAAATGAGTGTTTTCAAACCCAAACTCCAAATAAAAATACCTGCATCTATTATTAGAATAATCACAAAAGGCTTCATGAGGAAAGTGGGACTAAGGCTTGGAGGTTAGAGAGAGGGAGAGATACGTTCAGAAGAAGAAGCCAATATAGATGAATATGTAGAGATAAAAATGTTTATGGTGTGCTTCTGGGCCAGTGAGGTCCTTTCAAATGAACAGCATCTGGGGGAGCAGCAAGATCTTCTTGTTTCATAAAGGAGACAAGACAGGCCTACAAAAACTAGGTATCACTGAGTAATGTAAAGGGTTGAAGGCATTTGTATTATTTGAATGAAGTGTTGGCTAGAGATGGCCATAGTCAGGGTAGGATTCTTGTAAAATGTGAGATGCGAGCCTCACAAAGTACAGTAAACTACAACGTGTTTTAAATATTATTATCAGGTTAAGTATCTGCTATATACTTACTGCATTTTTCAGTAGGAAGATCATTCCCCACCCCCTCCCAACTTGCATGTGGCCAGATTATCTTGATTCTCTTTTTGTGCTTCCATATCTCCTTCACCTCCATCCCTGAAGAACAAATGAAACATCAATAGGGAAAAGCTAAATAAAACCAACACATCCATCTCCAGAAAGGGCCATATATGCCAGAGCTGGATCTGAAAGGCTCTTAGTTGGTAGAATATGATGGTAGCCTTCTGGTTGAGATCTGGTTTGCAGTGTAAGTCCTTGAGAATTGTCTTGGGACTTTGGGAAAGGAGTAGGGGGAGATAGTTCGCTTGGGAACTGTGGGAGAACTGGATGTGATTGCATAGAGGCTGGGGAGTGGTTGGGTAGTCTAATCAACATCCTAGGGTGGCAGACAACCTGGCATGGAAAAGAATAGCTTTTGGCCATACTAGCAATTACTTGGAAAGTACTGTGCTTTTGCTTCTTTAGCTTTCATACAAAGCCTGATGTTTTAGCTGTCTGAAGAACACAGAAAGGTCAGCAGCCGCTGTAGGGGCCACCAGGCCTTTCTTTTGCCCGGAGAGATTGGGAAACACAAACTTTCCCTTAAATTCATGTCTTCGAGAAGTGTGGAAGCTTGTAACTCCTTAAATCTCTTTGCCTATATATGCTTTATAAATTGAAATAGGATGAAGAGAAAGAGGTGAATGTCCTGCAGAGTGAGCCCAGGTACTGGGGTTAGGTATAGTTATTGGCTCTTCCTCCTTGCTGTTGAGAAAGTACCTCATAGGCATAGGGAACTACAGAACAGAGATGGAGCTTCCCTTGCGTGAATGACCACCACGCCCTAGTTTTTTTGTTTTTTGTTTGGCAGGGTCTTGCTTAGTTGCCTGCCAGGCTGGAGCACAGTGGTGTGATCATAGCTCACTGCAACGTTGACCTCCTGGGCACAAGTGATCCTCCCACCTTAGCCTCCTGAGTAACCAGGACTATGGGTACACACCACCATGCCTGGCTAATTTTTTATTCTTATTTTTAGACGAGATGAGGTCTCGCTATGTTGCCCTGGTCTTGAACTCCTAACCTTAAGCAGTCTTCCCGCCTTTGCCTCCCAGTGTGGTGGGATCTTAGGCATGAACCACCATGCCCAGCCTCTCTAGATTCCTAAATGGTGGAGGATTCATCAAACTAGCAGCGAGGTGTGGTGACCCTTCATGTTTTGACTTGGTGCATTAGGAGGTCACCATCAGTGTCTGACCTCTTGCTGACTTGTGACACCTCTACTTGTTTGCCCCAAAGGGGAGCTCTCTTTCTGTTTTAGGGGCAAATGGGTATCTAGGAGCTGCAGGAATTTTAAAATTTAGGTTTATAAATAAGGGAGAAATCTTTGATAGCAAAACTTTGCTGATAAGTTTATCAGAGACTGCAACTTGAGAAACTACAGGGTTTTGTGCTTGAAATTCAGAATTGACAGCAGCTGGCAATGCTGTCTTTTTGTGGAACATTAAAGCATACTCGGATAAGTTTCAGAGATGGAATCATAACTGATTTTTTAAGTTATTAAAGTAGTGATTTGAATATTGATTCAACTTAAGTAAACAATATTGTCTGATAAGAGTTTCCCCATGTGCCTTTTATTTCTGTTTATATTTATGGCCCCCAACATAGATTCTGACCCATGGTAGTCTCTTGGTAGATGTTTGGTGAATGAATTTGGCAGTGTTATTTAAAAGAAACACTCTCATCAGGCCCATGGCAGATGCAGCTAAGTGATCAAGGCATTTTTCCCACTGAGCTCTGATGATATTTTTTAAGATCATTAGCCACCTACTATCATTCTAATGGAATTGTGAAAGGAGGTGAAATTGATTTGTCATCTTGTATCTAGGCATAAATGGGTACTACCCAAGAAACTAACTTGGATTAATTCGTTTTTAATGATTGAAAATTGTTGCCCTCCCTGTTGTAAGATACATGCCTTTGTTTGCTCCCTTCAGTCCTTTATTATTTCCCCAGTGGAGGGCTCCTGTTAATCTAAAGATGGCATTTTTGGGGGGCATGGCAACTGTGTGGTTAACTCTTTTGGTGCTGACATTTAATTTATTGTCCGAGTTCATCCCGTATGCAAATGGTAAATCTAATTTTTCCCCCACTAAAGTGTGCCCTATAAGCATGTTCCATACACAGGGACATATTTGACAGTTATACTTTACTAGCAGTTTTGTAAACTCATCCTTTGAAGATGTTCCTAAATGTCTAAGTTTTTAATATTTTTAAAAAATAGTCTCAGTGGTCTTTATTGTGAACCCAAAATAAGTAATACATTGGAACCCAGAACATTATATACATACATGAGTGTATGTATGTTGTAGTCCTGTACTTTTAACTGTATATACTATTTTGAACACAAGTGTAATACAATGAAAACTCTGTTAAAATATTTATGCTGTCGTTTCTTCTTAGTCGATTCAGTTAGTTCTTAGGGTTCATGTGAATAATATTTCCAATTATTACTATTTTATTTCAATAGTTTTTGGAGTATAGGTGGGTTTTGGTTACATGAATGGGTTCTATCATGGTGAATTCTGAGATTTTAGCACACCTGTCACTTGAGCAGTGTACACTATACCCAATATGTAGTCTTTTGTCCCTCACCCGACTCCCAGCCATTCCCTCTCAAGTCCCCAAAGTTGATTATATTACTCTGTCTTTGCATCCTCATAGCTTTGCTTCCACTTTATAAGTGAGAACATACGGCATTTGTGTGTTCTGAGTTACTTCACTTAGAATCGTGGCCTCCACCTTCATCCAAGTTGCTGCAGAAGACATTATTTTGTTCCTTTTTATGGCAGAGTAGTATTCCATCACATGAATAATATTTCTATTAATTTGTAACAGCAATTGCAATTCCTTTTAAGGGCACAATTAGAGAATGAAAAGAAGAAAAGAGAAATAGCAGAAAAGGAAAAGGAAAGAATAGAACGTGAAAAGGAAGAGCTAATGGAACGTCTGAAGCAAATTGAAGAACAGACAGTTAAAGCCCAGAAAGGTAAAAGCTTCTTTTTGAGAATGGATTAAAAATTATTATTGCTCTGTTGTCAGATAGTGGTATTTTTTTTACTACCCTTATACCTTATTTGTTATATAGGACAATTGTGTATTTAATTGCCAAATTAATACTTAGTGGAATCACATCATAAACATGTTTCACTAAGACAGATTCATTTAATACAGTGCTGATGTTTCTTTTAAACACGCAAATATTTTTCTTAGTTTTTTATTTTAAACATGCAAGTATTTTTCATATGTATTCTTAAATAATTGTAAATGACTGTATATATGGGCTGTATAAACAGAAAACACATATCCAATACGTTATGGCATTTAAACAAAAATATGCAATGCTTTATGGCTGTATAAGTAAGGCATTTAAGTAATTTAAAGTAATTTAAGCTATTCTGACTATATGAACTTTTTTGGAACTCACTTCCTAAAAAGATTTTATTTTATTCTACTAGAAAATACACAGCACAGAGACGTGTTATGTTTTTTGTTTGTTTTTGATAATATGTTTGGAAGAACTTACTTCTTAGGCAATATATAACCAAAGTGCTACTGTATATAGAAAGGATACACTGGATTTATAATATGTGGTTTATATTAAGTAACTTTAGGATATACTACTTTCACTCAGCAAATAGTGGAGAAAGCAAGAAAAAAAAGTATTGCATGAATAAAATGTTTTTCTCCTCTCTAAGCAGCAGGCTCTCAGAGGTAACATGAAGTCGACACTATTTATGAAAGCTCTATTTAATAACCTGGTTTTCTGCAATTGGTAAAACAAGCTATTCAGTTCTGTTGGAAATAGCCAACATGGGTTGAATATCCCTTGTTTAATACTTGGGAACAGAAGTATTCCGATTTTGGGATGTTTGCATTGTCCTATTGAGCATTTCAAATCTGAAAATCCAAAATCTGAGCTTTTTTTTTTTTTTTTTTTTTTTTTTTTTTTGAGACACAATCTTGCTCTGTTATCCGTGCTGGAGTACAGTGGCGTGATCTCAGCTCGCTGCAACCCTGCCTTCCGGGTTCAAGCTGTTCTCCTGCCTGAGCCTCCCAAGTAGCTGGTATTACAGGCGTGCTCCACCAGGCCCAGCTAATATTTGTATTTTTAGTAGAGAGAGGGTTTCGCCATGTTGGCCAGACTGGTCTTGACCTCCTGACTTCAAGTGATCCACCCGCCTTGGCCTCCTAAAGTATTGGGATTACAGGCGTGAGCCACCGTGCCTGACCCTGGGCATTTTCTTTGAATGTCATGTTGGTGCTTACAAAGTTTTAGATTTTGGAGCATTTCAGATTTCAGATTTTTTGGATTAGGGATACTCAGTCTTTAGTCTTATTTAAGATATATTTTGATTTCTAACACCAGCCTGCTGTGGTTAAGACATACTCTTGAGCAGTGAGTAGAATAATTGTGAGGGAGAGTAGCTAGAGGGAAAAGCCATAAAAATTGCTATAAATGCACAAGCTGATTGATCATTTCAATTCCAAGAGGATTAGAAAAATACTTCTAGGAGAATAGATAGTAATAACCTAGGTTTTATTCTCACTCATTGGAAGACACTTCTCAGAGCCATGAAAGCCCTAGAAACTAATTCAGCTCAGTGCCCAAGGGTAGTAAAGCATTTGTTTTCAGACCACAACTCAGGGGCAGAACTCGTTTCCTGAATTGCACTTGATGCTGTTTCTGCCACCCTAGGTACCTTTTTTAAAAAATCGATCAGAAAAGACATGTATGAAGTGTTCCTACTTTGTGCTGCATTCTAGGAATACAAAGATTTAGCATAGATGGGAGTAAAGCCTGTAATTGACAGAAATACATACATAAAAATATTAATAAAGTGAGATAATGTGTGCTAAGTGCCACGTGAATAGTATAGGCAATGCTCCTAGAGGAAGAATGCTATAAAAAATGTGGATTGTACCGAAGTATGTTAAAGTTTAAAAACATTACTGATCTGATTTTAAAGAAAATATTAAATCATGGCACTTTATCATTGATATGTTTTCTGGAGAAAATAGCTATTTACTAAATCTTTCAATCTCATTTAGGGTATATAATAAAAATGTTAATGATTTACAAGTTAAGAAGCACTAGAGAATATAAAGAAGAAAGAGTAGAAGAAAGAATATAGAGCCTTCCTACCAAGATAATTTCAAATCAGTCATCTTAAGGCAAAGGACATCCAATTTTTTAAAAATTTCTTCTAATAAAGCTTGCCCAGGCTGTCCTAAAGTCTGCACGATTGTCTTATTATTTATGCTAATTCTCACACAAATTCAGTAACTTTGACCATATCTAAGTCATGATTTAATAGACCTATTTGTAATTTTTTATTTAAGAAGAAACTTTTTTATACTTACTGTAATTTTATTTAAATTTTTAAATTTGAAGTCATTATTTTAAGTGAATCATTAATTAATGATTAATCAGGGTCTCATAATTAATCAGGGTCTTACTCTGTTGCACGGGGTGGAGTGCAGTGGTGTGATCAAGGCTTACTGTAGCCTCAAACTCCTGGGCTGAAATGATTCTCCCGCATTGGCGTCCCAAAGTGCTGGGATTATAGGCATGAGCCATTGCACTCAGCCTTATAGTTGTATTTTTTAAAAAACAAAAATTTGGCCAGGCGTGGTGTCTCATCCCTGTAATCCCAGCACTGTAGGAGACTGAGGCAGGCAGATCACTTGAAGTCAGGAGTTCAAGACCAGCCTGGCCAACATGGTGAAACCCCATCTCTACTAAAAATACAAAATTAGTGGGTGCCTGTAATCCCAGCTACTAGGGAGGCTGAGGCAGGAGAATCACTTGAACCCAGGAGGCAGAGTTGGCAGTGAGCCAAGACTGCACTACTGCACTTCTGCCTGGATGACAGAGCAAGACTATCTCCAAAAAAAAAAAAAAATCATTGAAGTAAACATAGAGTAATACACATATTTCTCAAGTATGAGGCTCAATTTTTACAAAGTGAATTTACTCCCGTAAGTGCCCTGAACATGATAGAGAAATTATCTGCCCTCAGTGTCTCCTTTTCTCTTTTTCTTTTAACCTCAAATGTGATTTCTGTCATTCTGACTTATACCATCATATAGAGCTTAGTTTTGTTTATCGTTTTCTAATAGCTTTGTTGAGATATAGCTTATAATTTACATACCATGTAATTACCCATTTGAAATATGCAGTTTAAGGGTTTTAAGGGTTTTTAGTATTTTCACAGTTGTACAGCTGTCACTATAATCAATTTTAGAACATTTTCATTATTCCAAAAAGAAATCCCATACCCATTAGCAGTCTCTCCCATTTCTTCTCAGTACCCCTTCCCTTTGCTCTAGACAACCACTAATCTTTCTCTAAAGATTTGTCTGTTCTAGACAATCATATGAATGGAATCATGCAAAATGTGGTCTTTTGTGACTGGCTTCTTTTGTTTAATATGACATTTTAAAGGTTCGTTCATATTGTGGCATTTATCAGCACTCCACTCTATTTTTTTTTTTTTTTTGAGACGGAGTCTCGCTCTGTTGCCCCAGGTTAGAGTGCAAAATGGCGTGATCTCGGCTCACTGCAACCTCCACCTCCCAGGTTCAAGCAGTTCTTCCGCCTTAGCCTCCTGAGTAGCTGGGATTACAGGAGCCCGCCACCACACCCAGCTAATTTTTATATATTTAGTAGAGACAGGGTTTCACCATGTTGGTCAGGCTGGTCTCGAACTCATTTTATGGATATGGTATATTTTATTTATTTGTTTGAAATCTGATGTTTTTGATTGTTTCCAGTATTTGACTAAGGTGACTAATGCTGTTATGAACATTTGTTGTGTAGGTTTTTGTTTTTCATATGTCTTCATTTCTTTCGGGTGTATACCAAAGGAGTGGAATTGCTGGGTCGTGTGGTAACTGTGTTTAACTTTTTGAGGAACTGCCACATTGGTTTCTAAAGTGACTGTGCCATATTACATTCCCACCAGCAAGTTTGATTTCTCCACATTTCACCAATACTTGTTAATGTTTGTCTTCTGGATTATAGTAATCTTAATGGGTGTGAAGTGGTATCTTAGTTTTTATTGCATATCTCTAATACCTGGTGACGCTGAGTGTGTTTCCATGTGCTTTTTGGACATGCATATTGCATGTGTCCCTTTTGTTTTGTTTTTTTCTAAGACAGTGTGTTGCTCTGTCACGCAGGCTGGAGTGCAGTGGCATGATCCCAGTTCACTGCAGCCTCAGTCTCCGAGGTTCAAGCAATTCTCATGCCTCAGCCTCCCAAGTAGCTGGGATTACAGGTGTGCACCACCACGCTTGGCTAATTTTTATATTTTTAGTAGAGACAGGGTTATACCTTGTTGGCCAGGCTGGTCTCCAACTCCTGGCCTTAAGCAATCTGCCTGCCTTGGCCTCTGAAATTGCTGGATTATAGGCCTGAGCCACTGCACCCAGCCATGAATCAGTTTTTATTCCTGTTACTAATGATTGAAAGTACATTTGCTCTAAGCCCTTACCAATTGTTCCACTAGTTTATTGTTAGGGTTTGGTTTTGTTAGCCATTCTGGTGCATATATAGTGAATATACAGGTTGAGTAACCCTTATCTGAAATACTTGGGACCAGAGGTGTTTTAGATTTCAGGTTTTTGGTTGTTTATTTTTATTTTTATTTTTTAAATTTTGGAATAGTTGCCTTATACTTACTGGTTAAGCATCCCTCATTCAAAATTCCAAAATCTGAAATGCTGTCAGTAAGCATTCCCTTTGAGTGTCCTGCAAATGCTCAAAAAATTTAGGATTTTGGAGTAATTTGGAGTTCAGATTTTTGGATTAGGATACCCTGTCTGTAGTTTATTTTCTTGATTACCAGTGATGATAAATATTTCATGCTTTTCAGACTACATGGTCTGTGTCCCTTCACCTCTGCTATTGCAGTGTGAAAGCAACCGTGTACTGTAATACCTAAACAAATGAGGGTGGCTATGTTCCAGTAAAACAAACAAAAAAAGCATTAGATTGGGTTTACTCCATGAGCCATAGTTTGCTAACTCCTGTATTAACTCAGTTAATTGGAGAGGAAACAGCAGAAACCATTTATGGGATATATGACTGTTAAAAACCTTCCTTTTTTAGAAGAGACTGGAGTAGACCTGATGTTTTCAGAGTTCGTTTTAAATGTTTTTTAAAACTTACACTTTTATACAATTCTTAGTATACCACAAGATAGCTATGCCTTATCTGTCATTTTTCAAGTTGACCTTTATTACAAAAAGCTGATAAAAATGAATATTGGGGAATGTTTCAAAATTTAACTTTGTAATCCAGACTTATTTCTCTTTTGCATAGTACAGAAACAATTTTTATTATGAGAGAAAATAAAGCATTGAGGTGTTTGGTTTTTAAAAAAAATTTTTTATTTTTATTTTTTATTTTTTGAGACAAAGTCTTGCTCTTGTCCCCCAGGCCGGAGTGTGATGGTGCAATCTTGAGTCACTGCACCTCCGCCTCCCGGGTTCAAGCGATTCTCCTACCTCAGCCTCCCGAGTAGCTGGGATTACAGGCGCCTGCCACCACGTCTGGCTAATTTTTGTATTTTTAGTATAGAGACGGGGTTTCACCATGTTGGCCAGGCTGTTCTCAAACTCCTGACCTTATGTGATCCGCCCGCCTTGGCTTCCCAAAGTGCTGGGATTACAGGCGTAAGCCACCATGCCCGGCCAGTTTTTTGCCTTTTTAAGTAATGTAGTTCGTTGATACAAAATATATTGGGAATGTTGTGCAGCCATCACCACTATCCAGCTCCATAATTCTTTTCATCTTGTAAAACTAAAACTCTGCACCCATTAAACAATCCCCATTTCCCCCCTCCCCACAACCCCTGGCAACCACCATTCTACTTTTTGTCTTTATGATTTTGAGTATTCTGCCTGTATAAGTGGTATCATACAGTATTTGTCTTTTTGTGACTGGCTTATTTCACTTAACATAATGTCCTCAAGGTTCATCCATGTTGTAGCATATGTTGGAATTTCCTTCCTTTAAGGCTGAATGATATTCTATTTATATACCACATTTTGCTTACCTGTGTATCTGTTGATGGGCACTCAGGTTGCTTCTGTGTTTTAGTTATTGTGAATAATGCTGTTATGAACATGGATGTTCAGATACTGCTTTGAGACCCTGCTTTCAATTATGTAGTTATTTGTTTGCTTGTTGAGACGGAAGATAAAACCATGAGCTTTGTGGGTGTTGTTTTATATATCAGTCAATCAGATGAAAAGAATTAATCATAAGAAAAGTTTGAGGCTGAGTGCAGTGGCTCACACCTGTAATCCCAGCACTTTGGGAGGCCAAGGCAGGTGGATCACCTGAGGTCAGGAGTTTGAGACCAGCCCGGCCAACATAGTGAAACCCCGTCTCTACTAAAAATACAAAAATTAGCTGGGTGTGGTGACGCACGTCTGTAATCCCAGCTACTCAGGAGACTGAGGCAGGAGAATTGCTTGAACTTGGGAGGCGGAGGTTGCAGTGAGCTGAGATCGTGCCACTGTACTCCAGCCTGGGCAACAGAGTGAGACTCCATCTCAAAAAAAAAGAAAAGTTTGATGGGCCAGCTTGATTGTCTAAATTTTAAAAGGCAGATTCTAAAATGAGTAATCCTAGAACTTAGCTATGGTAACATACGGTGCTATGTACATTTTATCTTTATAGCCAAATGGCCACATAGAATTTTTATATTATTTATTTTTTATTGAGGTAAAATGTACATATATAATACAGAATATACACATCTTTACTCTTTTTTTTTTTTCCCCTTTTTTCTTTTTTTTTGAGACAGAGTCTCACTCTGTCGCCCAGGCTGGAGTGCAGTGGTGTTATCTTGGCTCACTGCAATCTCCGCCTCCTGGGTTTCAGTGTTTCTCCTGCCTCAGCCTCCCGAGTAGCTGGGATTACAGGTGCCCGCCACCACGCCTCGCTAATTATTTGTATTTTTAGTAGATACAGGGTTTTGCCGTGTTGGCCAGGCTGGTCTCGAACTCCTGACGTGAGGTGATCTGCCCATCTCTGCCTCCCAAATTGCTGGGAGTACAGGCATGAGCCACCGTGCCCAGCCATCTTTACCGTTTTTAAGTATACAGTTCAGTAGTAATAAATATATTTATATTCTTTTTTTCCTCCCTTCAGTTCCCTCCACCCACTTCCTGGCCTTTGGTAATCACCAGTTTATTTATCTTTATGAGATCCACCTTTTTAGCTCTGACATATGAGTGAGAACATGCAATAGTTGTCTTTCTGTGCTTGGTTTATTTCACTTAACATAATGGCTTCCTGTTCCATCCATATTGCTGCAGATGACAGGATTTCATTTATTTTTGTGGCTGAATAATATTCCATAGTGTGTATATGCCACATTTTCTTTATCCATTCATTTATTGATGGGCACTTAGGTTGACTTCATGTTTTGGCCATTGTGAATAGTGCTGCAATAAACATAGGAGTACAACTATCTCCAATGTATTGATTTCCTTTGTTTTGGATATAAACACCCAGTAGTGATATTGCTAGATACTATGGTAATTTCCGTATTTTTAGTTTTTTGAGGACTGTCTATAATGTTCTACAAAGCGGCCTTACTAAATTGCATTCCCACCAATAGTGTATGAGTGTCCCTTTTCTCTACATCCCTGCCAGCATCTGTTACTGCCTTTTTTTTTTTTTTAAACGGAGTCTTCCTCTATCGCCCAGGCAGCCTTCACCTCCCGTGTTCAAGTGATTCTTAGCCTCTGCCACCCAAGTACCTGGGATTACATGCATCACCATGCCCAGCTAATTTTTATAAATTCCAAAGTCCTGGGATTTACAGGCGTGAGCCACCTTGCCCAGCCTTGCCTGTCTTTTTGATACAAGCCATTTTGACTGGGGTGAGATGGTATCTCATTGTGGTTTTGATTTATATTTCTGTGATTATAGTGTTTAACATTTTTTTCATATAGCTTTTGGCCATTTGTACGTCTTTTGAGAAATGTCAGTTCAGATGTTTTGCCCATTTGTAAATGAGATTATTTGGTTTTCTGCTATCGAGTTTGAGCTCTTTATATATTCTGGTTATTAGTCCTTTTTTAGATAGACAGTTTGTAGACACTTTCTTCTGTTCTTTAGTTTATCTCTTCACTTTGTTGGTTGTTTCCTTTGCTATACAGAGCTTTTTAGCTTGATACAATACCCATTATCTCTCTTTGCCTGTGCCTTTGTGGTCTTACACAAAAAACCTTTACCTAGACCAATGTCCTTTTTTCACTTCTTTGGGTAGACTGATTCCTAGGTGTTTTACTTTTTTTTTTTTTTTTTTTTTTAAGCTATTGTAAATGGAATTGCTTTCTTGGTTTGTTTTTCAGATTGCTTACTGTTGGTGTATATAAATGGCTACTGATTTTAATTTTAGTTTTTAAGAAGAGATGGTGTCTCACTCTATTGACCAGGCTGGTCTCAAACTCCTAGCCCGCGCAATCTTCCCACTTTGCCGTTCGAAAGTGCTGGGATTACAGGCATGAGCCACCATGCCCAGCCCTGATTTTTTAATGTTGATTTTGCATCCTGCAACTTTACTGAATTCATTTATCAGTTCCAGCAGTTTTTTTTTTTGGTGGGATCTTTAGGTTTTTCTAGGTATAAGATCATGTTATCTGCAAATAATGTTAATTTGACTTCTTTCCTTCCACTTTGGATACCCTTTGTTCTTTCTTCTTTCTTCTTCCTCTTCTTTTTTTTTTTTTTTTTTGGCCTAATTGCTGTGGTTTTTGTATTATTTTATTAAGAATTTAAAACCTAACCGAAGAGTCATTCTTCTCCAACCATCTCAAAACCTTTCAAGTGTTTTGTTTTGTTTTGTTTTGTTTTGTTGTTGTTGTAGTTTTTGAGACAGTCTTGCTCCGTTGCCTGGGCTGGAGTGCAGTGGTGCAACCTTGGCTCACTGCAGTCTCTGCCTCCTGGGTTCAAGCGATTTTTCTGCCTCAGCCTCCCCAAGTAGCTGGGATTACAGGCGCCCACCACCATGCCTGGCTAATTTTTGTATTTTTAGTAGAGATGGGGTTTCACCAGGTTGGCCAGTCTGGTCTCAAACTCCTGACCTCAAGTGATCCACCCACCTCGGTCTCCCAAAGTGCTGGGGATTACAGGCATGAGCCACCACACCCGGCCTAAAACCTTCCAAGTCTTAACTGCAATTACTTAACTAGTTCTGATCAAGACCAACAAAATTAAGGACAGTAAGTAAAAGGTTGTAAGTTACAGTTAGCTTTCAAATTTCATAATATACACATTCTCTTAGTATACAGTAAAGGAGAATCATTCTTTGTAGGACCTTGTACTGTCTTAGTAGGTGGCATTCTGTTGTCTTC
The DNA here is from genome assembly GCF_049350105.2 of Macaca mulatta. Taxonomy (NCBI): domain Eukaryota; kingdom Metazoa; phylum Chordata; class Mammalia; order Primates; family Cercopithecidae; genus Macaca; species Macaca mulatta. Next base: position 111,012,033 of record NC_133419.1, on the reverse strand, counting down.
TGTCACAGGGCTTAAATAATTGTCAGAATAATATTTAAAGTTAGAACTTTTAAACTCTCTTAAAAATTTATTTTCCTTTCCTGTTCAACTCATTGGAATAAGAAAAGAGATTTGATTTAGTGATCTATACACTTAAGGATTTAAATTCATGTTATTTATCTCCCAATATTACTTATCTTCATGCCGTAGGAAGTGATATATACCAGTAACTCACATTTTTTCAATTATTCATATAATTCACATCAAAATTCCTATTTTTGAGTTAGTAAATACTGTTTTCAATCTTAATTTATTGGATTTACTTATTAGTTTAGGTAAGTAAAAACTTAATGGAAGTGTTAAAAATGTATTATAGATTTCTGAAACATGGCAATTTGTTTACTGAGATCAAAACTTTAGATGGAGAGATTATTTCTTAAAAATAAAATAAAGTTAATGCTTGTAGCCTTTTTACATAACTTGAATTGCAAAAGATTTTCATGTCTCTTTAAAAATTATTAGGCTTTTGCCAAGTTAGAAATGAAATGTAGTGCCTGTAGTCCTAGCTACTAGGGAGGCTGAGGTGGGAGGATTGCTTGAGCCCATGAGTTAGAGGCTGCAGTGAGCTATGATTGTGCCACTGCACTCCAGCCTGGGCAACAGAGCGAGACCCTGTCTCAAGAAAACAAAGAGGTATATACGTATTTACATGTGTGCTAATTTTTAGAAACTGAACAGATTTGATTTCTTGCTACTATTTTAGCTTCTTTTGATAATGAGAATGTTTGGAATTAATCACTGTTGGGGGAAATACACATATTTCACAGAACTAGAAGAACAGACTCGAAAAGCTCTAGAACTGGATCAAGAACGAAAACGAGCAAAAGAAGAAGCAGAACGGCTTGAAAAAGAGCGTCGAGCTGCTGAAGAGGCGAAGTCTGCCATAGCAAAACAAGCTGCCGACCAGATGAAGAATCAGGAGCAGCTAGTAAGGAACTGTCTTCTTAGAGAAAAAAGTTTAAATAAAAGCATAGAGTGAACCCTCTAAAAAGAAAAAACAAAAAGCAACCATTTTGTGCTTTCTGGAAAGCAAGCCAAAGATAACATGTAACTTAGTAACAAAGTGTGGACAAAAACCTAAAACTTTTATTTCTGCCTAAACAAAAACCTAAAAATACAAAAGAATAAGTTTTTTTTTTTTTTTTTTTTTTTTTTTTTGAGACGGAGTCTCGCTCTGTCACCCAGGCTGGAGTGCAGTGGCCAGATCTCAGCTCACTGCAAGCTCTGCCTCCCAGGTTCACGCCATTCTCCTGCCTCAGCCTCCCGAGTAGCTGGGACTACAGGCGCCCGCCACCTCGCCCGGCTAGGTTTTTTTTTTTTTTTTTTTTGGTATTTTTTAGTAGAGACGGGGTTTCACCGTGTTAGCCAGGATGGTCTTGATCTCCTGACCTCGTGATCCGCCCATCTGGGCCTCCCAAAGTGCTGGGATTACAGGCTTGAGCCACCGCGCCCGGCCTATATTTTTCTATAGATTATTTGTAAATGGAGTCTCTTGTCAGCAAAAGGTTCTGATTCACTTTGACATTGGACAGGTTCCACAATAAGTCAGTTGGCATCTTTTGCTTTAGATAAATTAATATGTTATAGTTCCTATGAGATAACTATAGGCCATAATTGGTTGGAGTTTTTTGTTTATTTAGTGGACTTGCAAATAACGAGGTATAAGCATGTTACTTAAAAGATCCTGGATTTAAATATTAGTTCACACATGCTACTTGCTATGTATGTGTCTTTGGCTGTTTCTGAGCCTCAGTTCCTTCCCTTTGAAAAGAGGAATGATGGCTGGGCACAGTGGCTCACGACTGTAATCTCAGCATTTTGGGAGGCCGAGGCAAGCAGATCACCTGAGGTCAGGAGTTCAAGACCACCCTGACCAACATGGCAAAACCCTGTCTCTACTAAAAATACAAAATTAGCCAGGCATAGTGGTGCACACCTGTAATCCTAGCTACTTTGGGAGGCTGAGGCAGGAGTATTGCCTGAACCCGGCAGGCGGAGTTTGCGGTGAGCTGAGATCGTGCCACTGAGCTCCAGCCTGGGCGACAGAGCGACACTCCGTCTGAAAAAAAAAAAAAAAAAAAAAGAAAAAAGGAATGATACTACCTGTTAGGATTATTGGGGAATTACATGAGATGATTTGACAAAGTGCCATTTAAAGTATATAGCATTACATAAATATATTTTCTCTTTTGTAGACTTTAACAAATAGTTTATTGATGAAAGTTTTCTTTAAAAACCTTTTAAGTTACACATTTTAAGTTCCTGCTACTGAAAGCAGGATTAACTGCTTGTCTGTAGAATAATAGTAATCTTTTAATTTTGTCTCCTCCTTAGCTCATTACTTCAAGGACTTATCGTAAATAAGCTATTTAAGATCTTAAGAAATACTATATTTTTTTAAATGGAAGACTATCTAAGAAAAACATAAACAGCCTAAGCATGTACATTAAAGCTTTGTTGACTTATAAGATTATTCAAAATATGTTAATTTTGGAATTATATTGTTTACTTTAGGCAGCAGAACTTGCTGAATTCACTGCCAAGATTGCACTTCTAGAAGAAGCCAAGAAGAAAAAGGAAGAGGAAGCTACTGAATGGCAACACAAAGTAATCATTTGTTCATTTACTAGCTTTTATTGAATAGCTTTTGTACCCAGGATTATGCTGACTTTATAGAGATGAATATAAGTTACTGTCATAATTTAGAGTGGGAAAAATACTTGTGTATGTGTATTGTAAATATTTATCTACGGATATAAACCAAGTACTTTGGGAACACAGAAGAGGTGATTAATTTCTGTGGGGTCCAGAGAGTTGTTGGGAGACCCATATACATTTAAGCTGGGTCTTGAATAATGAATTAAATTTTGGGGGTACGAAAGATTGGGACGTAAGATTGGGAATAGTTAGAGACTGAAGAGGTGGTCATTCCCGACAGAGGGAACTGAATGACTATAGGAAGTATGAATGTATGTAATAGATTTGAGGATAACCAATAAGCAGCCGAAGCTTTCGTGTTGTTCAGAAATGTTGGAAGATGTGGCCCTCAAGTTAGATAATAGGGAATTGTGAAGGGCTTTAAATAAATGCTCTGCTACAGCAAGGCAGTGGGAGTATCGATTGACTTGGGGCTTAGAAGATTTCAAAACAGGATTGTAACATGATCAGATATGATTTTCTAAAAACCATGTAGTGATCAGTGTGAAGAAAGGATTGGGATAGTGGATACTTAAGAGATAAAGACCCAAACTGAGGATGTGGAAATGAGAATAAAGAGGAATGGGAAGAGATAAGAGACATTTTGTGGTAGACACAAAAGGGCGTGGCAACCAGTGATTGGATATGAAGTTGAATTATTTTTATTTATTTTTTATTTTTTTATTTTTTATTTTTTGAGACGGAGTCTTTGCTCTGTCACCCAGGCTGGGGTGCAGTGGCGCGAACTCGGCTCACTACAAGCTCCGCCTCCTGGGTTTACGCCATTCTCCAGCCTCAGCCTCCCGAGTAGCTGGGACTACAGGCGCCCGCCACCTCGCCCGGCTAGTTTTTTTTGTACTTTTAGTAGAGACGGGGTTTCACCGTGTTAGCCAGGATGGTCTTGATCTCCTGACCTTGTGATCCGCCCGTCTCGGCCTCCCAAAGTGCTGGGATTTATTTTTATTTTTTTAGAGACATGGTCTTACTCTGTGTCCCAGGCTGGAGTGCAGTGGCACAATCATAATTCATTGCAGCCTTGAACTCCTGGGCTCAAGGGCTCCTCCCCTCTCAGCCTCTGCAGTAGCTGAGACTACAGGCATGCGCCATCATTTTTATTTTTGTTGAGAATGGAGGTCTTGCGATGTAGCCCAGGTTGGTCTCGAACTGCTGGCCTCAAGCAGCCCTCCCCTCTCAGCCCCCAAAGTGCTGGGATTATAGGTGTAAGCCACTGTGTGCAGGTGATACTGAGATTTCTAATATGAGTCCTAAGTACATGAAACCACTATTGTCTAAAGTAGCACACAATTGTAAAATCAGGCTTTGATTGGAGGGATGGGGGACTATAAGATAATGAGAGTTTAATTCAAATGACAGTAACTCTTAAATGAAAAGATAATTTTTTTACACCCAAAGATATTTAGTTTTAGAAGATGATTTTTCTACAATAAAATGTACTTATACAGAAAACAGTTTTCTTTTTTTTTTTTTTTTGAGACGGAGTCTCGCTCTGTCACCCAGGCTGGAGTGCAGTGGCCGGATCTCAGCTCACTGCAAGCTCCGCCTCCCGGGTTCACGCCATTCTCCTGCCTCAGCCTCCCGAGTAGCTGGGACTACAGGCGCCCGCCACCTCGCCCGGCTAGTTTTTTGTATTTTTTAGTAGAGACGGGGTTTCACCGTGTTAACCAGGATGGTCTCGATCTCCCGACCTCGTGATCCGCCCGTCTCGGCCTCCCAAAGTGCTGGGATTACAGGCTTGAGCCACCGCGCCCGGCCAGTTTTCTTTTACTCTTAAGTAAATCTTAAGGTTTCTTTTACTCTTAAGTAAATTTTAAGTAAGTAGCAGTTTAAATTTCATTGGGAAGTTTTAGATGTATTGAAAATTAGTTGTATATAAATAAAACTACAAAAGGAATTCCACTGTTAATTTCCCAGTTACTCTACTTTGTTATTAGAATTTTTTAGATCCCTTTTAGGGATGATTTGTGAAATTTAGAGACACGTAAACTTTAAAAAAATCAGCGTATTACAGATATCAAGTCTGTGAATTATAGAAAATTAGAAAATGCACACAAAAGACAATTGTATTCCCATAAAGTAGGGGCAGTACTGCAAAACCTTAGTACATATCCTTCCAGGATACTTCCTGTTTATATATTCAACGTGAAATCTTACTGTATGTACTATTTCATTTTAGTGTATTTTCATCTCATAGAATATTAGGCTATATTCAGAATTTCCCAAAAAGTCTCATAGCTAATTTGCCAGACAAGTGTTCAGAGGACTTTGCATTGTCTCTATTTGCTGTAAGTCTCTTTTAATGGAGGGCAGTTTCTCTTTGTATTATTTTGATTTATTGAAGGGACCTACAGAATGTCCCAGCTCCTATATTTGTTTAGTTCTTTCCTTGTGTCATTGACCTTATCGTTTAACTCCAGTATTTCCTGTGAACCAGAAGTTAGATCTAGAACCTGGGGAATTCAAATTAAAAGTTTTTGACTACAGTGCATCAGAGGTGAGAATTCCATATAATTTAACATCTAAACTGGAGCACTTGAGAAAAAGGGGATATTGTTCATAATTATACCAGGACAACAGTGTAACAGGACTTTTCCAGGTAAACCAAGATAATATGATCACCCAAATAATTGGTGATGTTAGATATTTCAGATTGTATCATATCAGAAGACAGTATCTATAGTTAACTCACCATTAGTATTTGTTAGTGATCATTGGATTTGAGTAACGACAGTCTCATTCCTCTATTTTTCGGTTACATTTTCCGCTTGTGGCTCAAATAAAATCTATTTGGCATAGGATTCTTCGGCATTATACGAATATCCATTTCTCATCAGCTATTTGCACAACAATTTTAGCAAACAGTTGATAATCCTTGCCAGAATTAGTACTTATTTTTTTTGCATGTATGCTTGTTTTTCTTTTAACCTGTCACTGACTTGAAGCTTGCAGAATTAGTAATTCTAATGGGATTTGCATAATCTTTTGATTTTGTCCTTTACCTGTTGGCATTCTTTTATGAAAATAGAGCTTTCATAAATAGGGCTTATTTCATTACCTTGAAATATAGTTTCTGTTAAAAAAGCAGTATAACTTGATTGTTTTAATTACTAATTTTTGAACTAAGTTGCTCATAAACGTATTTTTAATGTTCAGGCTTTTGCAGCCCAGGAAGACTTGGAAAAGACCAAAGAAGAGTTAAAAACTGTGATGTCTGCCCCCCCTCCACCTCCACCACCACCAGTCATTCCTCCAACAGAAAACGAACATGATGAACATGATGAGAATAATGCTGAGGCTAGTGCTGAATTATCAAATGAAGGGGTAATGAACCATAGAAGCGAGGAAGAACGTGTAACAGAAACACAGAAAAATGAGCGTGTTAAGAAGCAACTTCAGGTATTTAAAATTTGCAGTTGTATGCACATTTGAAATATAGTTTGCATTTTCCCCATCTTAGACAAACTTAGTTAAAAAGAACATAGAAGTTTTAATACTGACTGGCCTTGTGATTGGTTTGTGGGTATTTGGCCTATAGTCGTTATTTCATTTCTTCCGTTGTGTGAACCCATTAGCAAATACCTGTTAGCTTTGAATAAACAGACCTTAGTGAGTTATTTAATTACAACTTGACCCATTTTAAAAGGTATAAAGTATTCTAATGTCGTGTTGAAAAACAAATGAATTTAGTTTTTAATCAGTAATATGTACATTGAGGGCCAGGCACAGTGGCTGGGATTACACCTGTAATCCCACACTCTGGGAGGCCGAGGCAGGTGGATCGCTTGAGGCCAGGAGTTCAAGACCAGGCTGGCCAACATGGTGAAACTCTGCCTCTACCAAAAATACAAAAATTAGCTGGGTATGGTGGTATGAGCCTGTAATCCCAGCTACTTGGGAGGCTGAGGCATGAGAATTGCTTGAACCTGGGAGGTGGAGGTTGCAGTGAGCCGAGATCATGACACTGCGCTCCAGCCTGGATGATAGAAGTGACTCTGTCTCAAAAAAATAAAATGAAATGAAATGTACATTGGAAAGAATGATAGTTAATATACTATGTTTAAGACATTGCATAATCTTAATTATTTGTTCATATTTTATATTGGCAAAAGGTCAGTATATCACATGGACATAACTAGGTCAAAGTAGAGGATTTTAATATTATGAGAGCTTTCTTTTTTCCCAGTAAGTTATCTAATATTTTAATTGTTGAAATCTTTAAATATTAAAATAAGGTGATAGTTAGAATAAATATATTAAGACTTTTGGAGAACGCTTCCCTTGAGGTATAGATTTTAAATCTCACAGTAATATTAGTCTGTAGTGGCTGCATTGAACTTTTTAGCCATTTCAAATATTAGATGAGGAAGTTAAGGACATTTAGAATAATGTACAAAATACCATGGTTGATAAATGTGGAAATGAAAGGCCATGTGTATTCTTCCCTTACCACTGCCACCACGATTACCAAAGCAAACTTACACACTAAAGAAAAAGGTTTCACAGTGGAAATGATTTGGTATATGTATTTATGCATCTTAAAGCCATTTTCATAAATTTTTTTAAATCTCAGAAAATAATTGTTGTACTTTTAATTTTTTAAATATAGGCATTAAGTTCAGAATTAGCCCAAGCCAGAGATGAAACCAAGAAAACACAAAATGATGTTCTTCATGCTGAGAATGTTAAAGCAGGCCGTGATAAGTACAAGACTCTGCGACAGATTCGACAAGGCAATACAAAGCAGCGTATCGATGAGTTTGAAGCAATGTGAGAGCTGTTATTTTGCATATATGTTCTTCATAAGCTGAACCACCAACAGAGAAAAGCAGGCCTTTGCAGATATGATGGAATGCATCCCACCTTGCCAAAGCACTTACACCGGTTTGACTGTGCTAGCTAAAAGACAGATTTAAGGGGAGCTCTTCAGCATTAAGGCAGTATGATATCATGCTTGGTTTTCTTTTTCTTTTGGTCCAGGGAATGGAGAATGGTGTTCCATTGCCTCCTTTCACATTTTTTTTCTTTTTTTTTTTTTTTCTGTTGAAGATTAACACTAATTATCATGTCTGACAAATGTGTATGTGTGGTTTCAGTTCTGTGTACATTTTAAAGGATAATGTTGATGAACATTTTATGGGTTTCCCTTGTCCCTTCCATATTTAACCTGTGTGTATTTCCACATTCTCTCTCACATTTTCTCAGTGTGCCCGTCTCTTATCTGCCATGTCCATAGCCATAATCCCACCATCATACAGATCAGGCAGTGTTTAAAATGATGGTAGGTAGCACAGTGGACAGTCTTTGATCATTATGTAGAATAAGGCTATGAATCATGAAAGAGATTAGAACATTTAATAATGTATGTACAGCTGGTGGTTAGTTTTTTTAAATCCAAATTTAATTGCCTTATTGGATATTTGATATTTGGTTATTTAATCACAGTCATCTTGAACAGCTTACATTGATTGGCGTTTTATCTCCTCTAATCCTTTGATGGCTTTTTCTGCCTACCATTTCACAGAGGTTTAGACAGCAGTAGTAGCTCCCTAGGAGAGTTTACTGATGAAACAGCCTCTGCAAGATTTTTAAAGTTTTGTTCTTTTATAGACTGATTTAGAAAAACAGATGATTAGTAAAAAAAGAAAATATACATTTGTTGGTAACTGATTTTAATTATTTTTTAAAACCTGGACCTTTCTGGAAGGGCAGCATATAAAAACATCAGTCCCGAGGAGGGGACAACAATACTACCTCACTGCTACACCTGCGATGACTGGTTCAAACACAATGGAGTGTGTAAGCTATATGTTTTATAATTCATGATGATAACCTTGATCATCAAGAAATACTTTTGAAATTTCATTTTCCCTTAGAATATCTTAGAGTGCTAAATTTTTAACTGCCTTTTTGTAGAGTCAAACTGTGGGATTCTGATTTATATTAAAATTGTAAGCTCCTCACTGGTATACTATCATCCTGGAGGGCTGTGGTATGGCTAAGAGAGAGGGGGAATGAGAGAGAGAGACTCTCTGTGTGTGTGTGTGTGTGTGTGTGTGTGTGTGTGTGTGTGTGTGTGTACTCTTGTGTGTATGAGAGAGAGATGCTAACCTTGTAACATGAAGAATGTCTGTACCTTGATATGATAGGTACATAATCATTATATATGGCTTCTAGATCACTGTGCTTATTTTTTTTCAATCTCTGACTAAAAATACTTAAATTTTGTTTGTTAATTCTATTTTAGAAATTATAATTTTAGTTTATATTAATTTCAGTTATATCTTACTGAAGAAATCTTTCCAGTCAGAAGGAGGTTCTAATATTCACATGTTCTAATACTTTGTTTATTGTAAAACAGCTAAATTTGGAGATACGTAAAGCCTTGTTTTCTCTGTGTGGTTCAGCTGCTTTCCATTTGGTATTACACAGTCAAATTTACATTTATTAAAATTGCCATTTTATTAAACATTTTCATGCACAGTAGATTCAAGTTGTGTCTGAAAATATCTCTTGTGTTTTTTTGATTTTGCTGACTTTAAAAGGATTAATCTGGGCAGACATTATGAAAAAGAAAGGTTGCGTTTAATATATTTTTTGAACTTTGTAGGACAAAACATAGCTGGTTAACCTTGAAGTGACTGTTGTACCATGGTTGTGCACGTGCTTCAGAATCCTATGGAAGACAGTGTTCCTACTTGCAGTACATCAAAGGAATGGATGGTGGACCCTACTGTTCATGTTTTGAAACATAAATGTTCACTTTAAAGCAATTGCCATAATAGATAAAAACCTGAACTTTCATTGGATTTTTGTTAATTTTCCTCATTTTGAATTATGTGCACTACCATAGCTACATCAGTTTGATACAGTATTGAAAAATTATCAGTTATATTTTGCTGTTTATGATCTATTTGTAGATTAGGATTAAAATGGATTTAATCCATTTTTAAGGCTGTGTGAATTTTTCTAAACAAGAACCATTTGCAATATGGATTTCATAGAGATTAAACCAATTATAACTTATCATTAGCAGTCGTGAGCACATGTTCATATAGTCAATGTAAAAATACACTAATGAGTATTTGGTAAATCCCAGTAGGCTTTTACTAGCATAATTTTGTGTTGTACAATTAAGTTACATTTACATCTCTAATTTTGGATAATATTCATTGGTTAACAATAAAGTGACAAAAGCTCATGCCTTCAAGGTCCACTGTTGTTATTTAACATGGATTTCTTGTATATTTCTTGAAAATTACAATCTTTATCGGAGCCATGAATCACCACATCTTAAAAGTAAGAAGTAGATAGGAAATAATTTTAAATCCTCATAGATCTACTCTTTCCCCAAAATGATACCTCTTTGGTATGGAAGTAATAGTGATTAATTCTGTGGAAAAGTTAAATTATTAAATTAAACTGACTTTCTTGACAACAAAATGTAATTTAGGGTTTCCAATCACTGCCTTTATTGTATAGTGGTTAGTTTCTTTTGCCTGAGGAAGATACAGTTTTTTGTCATTGATTCATCTCACTATTAGCATTTCAACATTCTTTAAAGAACCATATGCTAAGTATATTTATTTAAAGTACAAGTTCTTATTTTGAAGCTATATTATAGAGCAGTTACTATAAATCTAGAAGTTGATTGCCTTTTTCAAGTCTTCTTACTAATTTTTTACTTAAATGAGTGATAAATCTATAAAAATAGTAAAAGCTAGATTTTTTTGTTGATAGTAATATTTAACTGTCACTTTTATTTCTGTTCTCAAGGACACATAGTGACTTTTTTACTCTGATCCTGTCAGAAAATGGAATTTTAAATAATATTTTGATTTATGTCTAGAGTTTTTAAGAGCTAGAATGGCCCCTTATAAAGTTATGTTAGATTTTATTGGCAGTCACTCTTATCATTAGAAGTATTTCAATATTACTGTGGTTTTTTTTTTAAAATCCCACTATATTCTGTTCCAGTATTGATCACCTTGTTGATTGTTAATGTTTTTAGAAATGAAAAAATTTTTTTAATTCACAGGCATCCCATTTTACATATGCACAATAAAAACAATTAGTCTTAAAAGTTAAAGCTTGAAACTAAAGTCTAAGGGATTACTAACTTTAGCATTAATATACTGAACTAATGACTAAACCAAAGCTTAGATACCGTTAGTAAGAATAAGAGAAAACAGTTCAGTGTGGAGCTGTACTGTTAGGTTCCTCTCTGGAGTCTGTTCTAAATGAACAGAACTTTAGCATTTTCTTATTTTTAACCTATCAAATATTCTAATGTGGTCTGTCACATGGAATGACAGTATTGTAGCTCATACAAAAGCTCTTTGGATTCTACAAATGTTTTTGATAACTTTATGAAATGTTCAGGCAGCCTGACTCCCCACAGTCTACACTAGTAACTAGGAAAACCTGGCTCCCTATCATGTTCCATATGTTAAAGCTTACCACATTCTTATCCTTAGCTTTTCCAATTAAATAATTTTAACTCCCAATTTTTCCTTAGTAGTCCTACCTCTTACTGTGTCCATCTATCAAGATTTAAGAACTACCATTTTCCCTGTGGAAAGATCATGGCTATGTGGTTCAGCTACTTTCCATTTGTGGGTAATAGACACTCAGATTTACATTTATCTGTTAAAATTGCCATTTGTCTCCTCAATACTTTGACTTCCCTTAACCTCTGTAGTACAAGAGTTTTCTGATTTGGGGTTATATATACTACTTTAGGAGTTGAAGTATTTCTTACACAATTTTTACATTAAAGATCTTGACTAAGGTGATACCCCATGACACATCCTTTGCATTCAGGTTTATGTTTTGGCTGTGGAGATCCCTAGCTACTCAGTGGCTCCAGGTTCTTATTTAATGGTCGTCATTTAGCCAATACATTTTTATTAAATGCTGGCTATATTCAAGGACTTAGAAGCAAGATTAGGATGATTGTGACCCTTTGTTTTGGCCTATATAGGGGACTTCAAATATTAATTTATTTTAGCTCTTAGATCATTTCCATTTATCTATTACAATATCATTTCTTTTAAAATGGCAATGCCACATTGTTGATTCCTGTTATTTGTATGCCCAGATTCCTCCATGTTTATAGCTAGCTAGTTGCTTCTATCAGTGCAAATTATTATTTTTACCACCCTATTCTAATTGTTCTTCACTTTTATTTAATCATTATTTTAAATATTTGGATTCATTTTTATATTTATGCATGCTATTTAGTTTGCTCCTAAAAATAGTGATACTGGTTTTAGTTTTTTATTACTAAATCAGTATAGCCAAATGTCCATCTTCCTACTGGTAATATGCGATCAGAATTTCTGAGATTATTTATATGACTATTTTTGGAAAAGTTTCTTTTGCTAAAACATGGATTTATTATATGAAATTCTTGCACTGTGTTACAATGTGTGCTATGATATCCCTTTTATTTTTTTTCAATGTAAATATGATGTTTTGTATTATTTTAGACCTAGGAATAGTGTGCTTTTTAGAATCATAAGGGAATGTGTATCTCCTCCCTCCCTCTCCTTTTATATATATTTAAAAGTCTATGGAATTCAAGTCTAGCATTTGAATTCTATATGCTCTCATTGCATTTACATAATTATTTACTTTTAAATTTTAGCTGTTTTCATAAAAACAGTTTTGAGATGAAGGAAACTTACACAATAAAAGGAAGATTAATAAGCAGGAAAATTAGTAACTGACAGGGAATATGAATGAATACTCAGTATACATTTCTCAGGTATGCTTGTTTTCTGATAAATTACTTAATTTTCATTTCATAGGCCAAATTTTAAACACCAGTTAATAAAGTTATTCTAAAAGAGTCTCTAATTTTAAAAGTTTTTCTAACCTAGGAAGACTCATTTTAGACCCCCCAGCTGACAAACCAGTCAAATATGAGTAATTGGTAATATCTGTATTAAATATTGAGAAGATTAATAAAGTTAAAAGTTTACAGTTGAATCTTTTTTTATCGTGGTAAAATATACATAAAATTGACCATTTTAACCATTTTCAAGTGTACAGTTCAGTGCCATTAAGTACATTCATGTTGTTGTGTAACCGTCACCACCATCCATCTCCAGGACGTTTTCATCTTCCCAGACTGAATCGTGTACCCATTAAATGATAATCCCCCATTCCTCCCTCCTCCCCAGTCCTTGGTGACCACTGCTCTACTTTCCGTCTCCATAAATTTGATGTTTCTAAGTACCTCATAAAAGTGAACTCATACAATATTTGTCCTTTCGTGTCTGGTTTATTTCACTTAGCATAATGTTTTCAAGGTTCGTTTATGTTGTATGTATCAGAATTTTATTCCTTTTTAAGGCTAAACAATATTCCATTGTACGCATATACCATATTTTATTTATCCATTTGTCTGTTATTGATGGACACTTGAATTACCACTATCATTTGACTACTGTGAATATTGCTGCTTTGAAGATTGGTGTACAAATACCTTAGAGTCCCTGCTTTCAGTTCTTTGGGATACATCATACCCTGAAGTGGAATTGTTTGGTCATCTGTTAATTCTGTGTTTAATTTTTTTTTTTTTTTTGAGATGGAGTTTTGCTCTTGTTGCCCAGGCTGGAGTGCAGTGATGCAATTTTGGCTCACTGCAAGCTTTGCCTCCTGGGTTCAAGAGATTTTCCTGCCTTAGCCTCCTGAGTAGCTGGGATTACAGGCATGCACCACCATGCCTGGCTAATTTTGTATTTTTTTTTTTTTTTTTTTTTTTAGTAAAGATGAGATTTCTCCGTGTTGGTCAGACTGATCTTGAACTCCCAACCACAGGTGATCTGCCCTCCTTGGCCTCCCAAAGTACTGGAATTACAGGCGTGAGCCACCACACCTGGCCCTGTGTTTAATTTTTTGAGGAATTGTCATAATATTTTCCACAGCAGCAGCACCATTTTACATTCACATAGCAGTGCACAAGGTTCTAATTTTGCCACATCCTCACTAAAAATTGTTATTTTCTGGGTTTTTTGTTTGTTTGTTTGCTTATTTGCTTGCTTGCTTGATTTTGATAATAGCCATCCTAGTGGCAAAGGAGTACTTCATTGTGGTTTTGACTTGCATTTTCCTTTGATACATTTATCAAATCATAAAAGAAATTAGACGTCTTGTCATGTGTTTATCGACCATTTGTATATCATTTTTGGAGAAATGTCTATTCAAGTTTTGCCCATTTTAAAAATTGCTTAATTTTCTGTTGTAAGAATTCTTTATATTTGGAATTCAAAATATTAATCCATTATCCCAGGATTTGGAATATTAATTCATTTTCAGGTAGGAGTTCCAAATCTTTTTTCCCATTGTTAATTGCCTTTTCGCCCTTGATATAGTGTAGTTTTCTTTGATGCACAAAAGTTTTTAATTTTGAAGAAGTCCAATTTTGTTGTTGTTGCCTGTGCTTTTGGTGTTTGTGTTTTTTGAAGAGGAAAAATAGTTTTTAATGAAGAAGGTGTTACAGAAAGGCAAAGCAGAAGGGAATACGTATAGTGGTTAGTCTCTAGACTGTAGAAATGAAAGTAAATAGGTAAACAGTGGGCATTGACTGTAGGATGATAAAGCTAGACTGGGTTGGGCCCAGGAATTTATGGAGCCTTGAATCCTATGTTTAGATGGTTTGATTTGAGGACAACTGGTCGCTTTGGAAAGGCACAGCTACAGAAAGGAACAATAACTAAACCTTGCTTGAAAAAGAAACCTCATGTTGTGATGTAAAGTATACTAGAAAGTGCAGAGGAGATAACATAATAGAAGAGCTATGTCTATTGTAGTTAGCCTAAGAAAGGCCATGGCCATGGGAATGAATTTAAAGGAAATTCTGATAAAGGAAATGTTTAAGTGTAATTTGCTGTCATGTTTGCCATATTGTTCATGTTTGTGGTAATGTATTTGAACTTACTTTCCAGCTGACCTCTTTCGAGACACTTAAAACCTCAGTTTCTTTTCTTTTATCCATGACTTTTTGGGAATGGGTTCTTTAGTGGCACAAAAGAAGTAGAAATTAAAGACATGCAAGAACAAATGGATTTGGTTCTGGGTTCTAACTCCAAGTCTTATACTCTTGTACTCTAGCTTTTATAACTGATTTTATAGTTCTGAATCAGATTGTCCTTTTTCAGAGCATTTCTCTGGATTCAGATTATGGTCACTTCCATTCTAGATGCATTATCTTCATAAAAATGTATGCCTAACCGAGGCTTAATATCTGTATGTTTGAAGTTTTAATACTGGTTTATAGTTGAAAACCGTTACCTCAGAGTAATGCTTATAACAATAGTTTATCAAACTTCTTTTTGCTCTCAGATGACCTTCATAATGTACTGGCTTTTAGAAGAAATTCGAAGGGTTTTTTTTTTTTTCTTTTTTAAACAGTTTGGGGTTAGTAAAATGATTTTTTCAGCTCATTATGAAAGAATTATGTTCACCAAAACACAACTCAGAGAAGGTTATCTCAGAACATACAGGCACAATTATTTCCTGGCTGTGACAACCCTTAACAACTCACTTTGGAAATTTCTATAGATTTCTTTCTTTTTTTTTTTTTTTTTTGAGATGGAGTTTCACTCTTGTTGCCTAGGCTGGAGTGCAGTGGCGCGATCTCGGCTCACCACAACCTCCGCCTCAATCAAGCTCTTCTCGTGCCTAAGCCTCCCAAGTAGCTGGGATTACAGGCACGTGCCACCATGCCCAGCTAATTTTTGTATCAGAGATGGGGTTTCTCCATTCTCCATGTTGGTCAGGCTAGTCAGGTGATCCGCCCACCTTGGCCTCCCAAAGTGCTGGGATTACAGGCGTGAGACCCTGCTCCCGGCCTAGATTTTTTAAAAGTTGAAAACTGTACTTGATTATGCTCATCCATTTAGCTTTTGCTAGAGGTATGAGTTGATTCATCTGCTTATACCCAAATGACATCTTAGATTTTTTTTCCTTCTTTTGATTGTTTCTCTCAGGCAATTCCTAATACAATCTAGTTCTCAATTTTTAGGCCATAAAGGTTTTCGAATATACGTAGATAAAATCTTTTGATAGAATTTAAGTTACAGGTAGATGGTTTCTCCTCAGTAACTTTATTTTTTTGAGACAGATTCTCACTCTGTCGACCAGACTGGAGTGCAGAGGTGTGATTTCGGTGCACTGCAGCTTTCACTTCTCAGGTTCAAGTGATTCTCCTGCCTTAGCCTCCCAAGTAGCTAGGACTAAAGGTGTGTGCCACCATGCCCGGCTGATTTTTGTATTTTTAGTAGAGACGGGTTTTCACCATGTTGGCCAGGCTGGTTTTGACCTCCTGACCTCAAGTGATCAGTCCCCCTCAGCCTCCCAAAGTGCTGGGATTACAGGTGTGAGCCACCACACCTGGCCTAAAATTTGTGTATTTTTAAAGCATTTGCTGTTGAAGGACATATAATCTTCCGTTGTATGTAAAAGTAAACAATAGTTTACTTCTTAATTCCATTAATATTTGCAAATGTACTTGATAGTAGTTCACTTGGGTTTCTTAAAATGTTTAGGTTGGTTAAACTGCCTATCATTTTTCAAGAAATATTAACATCCTTTAAAAGTAGTTTTTGTTGATAGGTACAATATAAATCCCTGTCATTTAGTAATTTATTTTATTTTATTTATTTTGTTTTATTTTATTATTTTTTTTTTTTGAGATGGGAGTCTCACTCTGTCGCCCAGGCTGGATGGAGTGGTGGCGTGATCTCGGCTCACTGCAAGCTCTGCCTTCCGGGTTCACGCCATTCTCCTGTCTCAGCCTCCCGAGTAGCTGGGACTACAGGCGCCCACCACCATGCCTGGCTCATTTTTTGTATTTTTAGGAGAGACGGATTTCACCTTTCACCGTGTTAGCCATGATGGTCTCGATCTCCTGACCTTGTGATCTGCCTGCCTCGGCCTCCCAAAGTGCTGGGATTACAGGCATGAGCCACCGCGCCTGACCCATTTAGTAATTTTTATGCATTCTTAAAATAACCTGAGATAATACTTCCATTTTGTAAAAGCTTTGTACCAGACAATATAAGACCTGGAATTAGAACCCAGAACCTAATCCTCTGGATAGAGTTTAATGTACTATATTAAACTCTAATCAGTTATATTGGAATGCCACTTTGTATTCCAGTATAACTGATGTTTTAAGGATGTTTAAAATGGATTTGGGGGGCATAAGCTGTATAAAAGGCTTTGTATGAAATTTTCCATTGGAAAAGTAGGTTTGCATCTCTACAGGTTAAGGTATGTAAATTTTTGGAATGTTCTCAAGCATTGGGAAGACTGCAAGTAAGTATGTCTTCTAGATAACGTGTGATATATACAGATAGGAAAATGTTCTCTGCCACTTCTTATTTTTCAACCATTATGCTTTAGCTCTTAAACATTAGACATTTAAAAGATTTTCAGTGTAATAGTACTATGAAAGGAATGCTGAATTAGGAGAAAAGAAGGCATGATGTTTATTCCCTTTTCCATAAAATAAGATATATATACATTTGCATGCAGAGTCATTCATTCAGTGATTTTCAGAGCAATTGCTGTTTGTGCACTGTTGGAATTATGGGAGATAGATGGATCGATGAGACTTTGCGACTCTGCCAAGAGAATTATAGTTAATCGGGGAGTTGAGTCCTGGACTCAAATTGAGGTATAGAAAGTATGGTAGTAAGTGCCAGAAGAAAAACTGAAATAAAATGTGCAGGAGATAGAGAAATGAGAGGCCACTTCGTTCAGCTTTAGGTCACTTTGATTCAGTGTTTATTCATGTGATACTTCTTGATGAAGCTGAGAAAATGTTCTTTTAGAGTTTAGATTTTAGATCAGATATTGTTCTTGTGCCTATAAACTTTGATCTTAGTTCGTGTGTGTGTGTGTGTGTATGTATGTGTGTATGTGTTTTGGAGACAGGGTTTTGCTCTGTTGCCCAGGCTGGAGTACAGTGGTGCAGTCTCGGCTCACTGCAGCTTCTGCCTCCTGGGTTCAAGCGATTCTTCTGCCTTAGCCTCCTGAATAGCTGGGACTACAAGCATGTGCCACCACATCTGGCTAATTTTTGTATTTTTAGTAGAGACGCCGAGGCGGGCGGATCACCTGAGGTCAGGAGTTTGAGACCAGCCTGGCCAACATGGTGAAACCCTACTCTACTAAAAATACAAAAATTAGCCAAACGTGGTGGTGGGTACCTTTAATCTCAGCTACTCGGGAAGCTGAGGCAGGAGAATCACTTGAACCCAGGAGGCGGAGGTTGTAGCGAGCCGAGATTGTACCACTGCACTCCAGTCTGGGTGATAAGAATGAAACTGTCTCAAAAAAAAATAAGAGAATCTTTGGGATAGCTGTGAGGCAGCATGATGTTGAGGTAATTGCATGGGTTTTGGATTTCCACATCGAGTTTAAATCTTGGCCTGGCCACTTCTGAGACCTTGGGAATCCACTCAGCCATTTGAGCTTGAGTTGTCTCATCCATTAAACAGAAGTAACACTATTAATCTTGTGAGTGTTGATTGTAATAATAAACATGGAATACTTTGTTTATAGCCTTGGCATATTGGAAATGTTAATAAATAGTAACTTGTGTCATTTTGGTTTTCATCTGTCAGTATTATGAATATTCATATTTGTAGCCAAGTCCTTTGGGCTCCATTTTTAATATGTTTTGTTTACCTTTTAAGGATTCTAGTTATGATTCTCTTAGAAGGTATCACTCCCCATGTTTGTTGAGTGTGTGCCGGGCCTATGCAAAGCATATGGAGATAAGAAAGACATGCTCCTAAGCAGTAAATAGTTTATGGTTTTTTCCGGTACACAAAATAAATCTTTCGTATGTGTTTGTGTGTTATGAATAAGTGAGGTTCCCTCCTCAACCCCTTAATATTATAGTCTGCCAAGTCTCAGTCCTTCTGTCTACAGTTGGATCTCTTAGTGACTTTATCCAGTGTCATTGCTTTAAATACCACCTGTAGGCTGAAAAACTTAAATCTCTAACCAAATTCTCCCCTGAACTTCAGATGTGTGTATCTAACTCTCTACATAACATTTCCAGTTTGATATCTAATAAGCATCTCAAACTTACTATGTTAAACTCAAGATCTTCCCTCCTTAAACTTGCTCCTGCCTCAGTCTTCCGCTTCTCAGTTGATAAATGGCAAGTCCCTTCTTCCAGCTAATTAGGCCAAAACCTTGGCCACATCTATGACTCTCTCAGTCTGTCCATCCAGTCCAATCACAAACCTGTTGGCCCAGCATTCAAGATACATAATGTATCCAGAATATGACCATTTCATCCTCCACAGCTATCAGTGTTCCACCCACAGGATTGCCTGGATTATTGCAGAAGCCTTCCATTCTGTTTTCTGGATTTCCTCTTTGCCATTTTACAGTCTTTTAAGAACTTACAACAGGTAAGTCAGACCATGTCACTTGTGCTCAAAATCCTTCCAAGGTTTCCCATCTCTGAGTAAAAGCCGTGTCCTTTTCAGCGGTCATTTGCAACCTAATCTATTCTGGTCCCTGCCAAAGCTCTTGGGCCTCCTCTGCTAATTTCCTCTTCTCTTGTTAAATTGAAGTCACACTGACTTCCTTGTTATTCTTTAAAGCAGCCAGCTGGTCCAATTCCTCTTACTTAGCTTGGAAGACTTTTTCCCAGACATTGTTATGATTTACTCCCTTGCTACCTCCAGGAATTTGCTTAACTGTCACCTCAATGAAGCCGCCTCTTACAACTCTATTTAAAATTGTACCTTCCCCAAGTATCTTGCACCCATTTCTTACTTTTATTTTTCTCTATAGCACTTGCCATCTAGCATACTATATATTTACCTATTTGTATTGTATCTGTCTCACTGTGCTAGAATGTAAGCTCCATGAGGGCAGGAATTTTACTGTTGTGTATACTGGTATATGCCCAGGGCCTAGAGCGGTGCCTGGAATGCCATAGATGCTTGCTATTTAATAAATGAATGGATAGATGAGCTCTGAGAGCTCAGAAGGAAGGCACCTGATCTTACTGCAGAGCTCCAGGGAAGGCTTGCTGTAGGAGATGGTCCCTAAGCGAAGTCTTTCAGGATGAGTTATTCTTAATCGAGGAGGCAAAGATAGGAAAGCTTTCTGGAAAGAAGGAACTGCATATGCATATACATTGAGTCACAAAAGGATGTGGAGTGTGCTGGGACTGCCCATTTGTATTGAAAACAAAGTTTGAGATTCAGAAGGTAGTGCCATAAAATACAAGGAAATCATGAGGGAGAGCAGGTTTGGGTGTGCCCGTGACATTTCTTTTTGGACAATTTGAATTTGGAATGCTGATGGAATGGCAGATGAAATTTCCCAAGGGGAAAGTGTAAGGAAAGAATTGGTGGGTTTAGTATAGGACCTTGGAGAGCGCCAACCCTGAAGTACTGCCAAAGCAAGGGAGCACCACAGAGACGTGTGGGACAGAAAGCTGACTGCATGTGACCACCAGTGCCACACGGGGAAAAAAATCTATTACGATACTTAAAATGTATACTGGTTTCAGCAACAAGAACATCATTGAAAAGAGCAATTTCTTTGAGTTAGAATAGTTGTCACTTAGTTTAACCGCGTGTCTTCTGGAAAGTGTTTTCCCTAAATCTGCACATAATTCTTATGCTCCAAGAATAACAAGAACAGGAAAATGGTGTCTCTAACAGTGTCCTCTGTCAACTCCATATGTCTAAATCTGACACTTTGGCATGAACCCCACTCCATACCCCTGCTCAAGTCGGTGAGATTATGCCTAGTAAGGTGGAAATCTGTTCCCGTATTTGCCATCTAGAGTAAATAGGCTCCACGAAGCACTTGAGTGATGTCATCCATTCAAATAATGTTATTCATTCATTAAACATTTATTAATGCCTCAAGTTAGGCTCTGAGGATTCATAGATAATTTAATACATCATAAATAATTCAAAACATCATCTAGAGGAAGAAACAAGAGTTAAAAAATGATTATGACAATGAGACAAGTAACAAGAGGCACTCAGAGCTAGGTAGTGACCAACCTCTTGCTAACATTGACAAGGTTATAGAGGTTATTGTAATTGTGAGCAATCACCTTAGGAACAAGTACCATTACCATCTCCTCCCTACCCCTTGCCTTTAGGGCCGAGGGCATAGCTCAGTGGATGTTCAGTGGTGGTCTTGATGCTGATTCACAGAGGGGTTTCAGAGTCTATCACGCTTTAGGAGTAATTTCCAGCACTAGAGCCAAAGGTATCAGCTATATGAGTAGAGGCTGAGGAGGTCTGGTAGCACTGCCTTGGGCTGTCGGTTGGGAAAGTCTGTTTATATCTTGGGCTGCTCTCCTCAGGAGAGGTTAAGATGGACTTTGTGCACGTTCTGGAGCTGCTAAGGACTTTTGGTGGGAGGAGTCCTTCCATTCATTCATCCAGATATGTTAGTGCCTAACAGGCACTGTGTACTAGTCATTCAGAATATCATAGTAGCCAAGTCCCTGCCCTAGTGAACTGACTTCCAGTAGGAAAACACAAACACGGGAAAACAGAATCATTAATGCAAATTGTATTACTAGGTTGAATCATGTGTAGTTGCTGATATTTAACCATCCCTGATCTATAAAAACAGCAATGTTATATCCGCTTAAAACTATGAAGGAAACAAGGGACTGAGTTAGAAGAAAATGTAGTGAAGGACAGGAGATAAGAAAAGTCTCTGAGGAGGTGGCATGTAAGTTGCTACCTGAAGGAGGACAAGGCTAGCTCCTCTTGTTCCTCTGTTTAAATCAAGATGGTAGATGCAAATGCCAGGCAGATGAAAAGAGTGCACTGGGCTTGGTGGGGACTGTGTCTAGTCAGGAGTTTCCTGCGCTGTCCAAAGAGGGAGGAAGAGGGGGCGGGCATCAGCTCTTTACACATGGGGTAGGTAGGCCCAGCGTTGCTATACCTTGTGATCTTCCAAGATAAGCCAGAAACTGGCTTTTAGAGGAAAAGCACTCAAAGATAGAATATTTAAGTTGAAATATAATTTTTACGTGAAGTCTTTCAAATTATACATGTCAGCTATTTCAATGCAGTGGTTTACACCTGTAATCCCAGCAATTTGGGAGGTTGAGGTGGGAGGATTGCTTGAGTCCAGGAGCTCAAGACCAGCCTGAGCAACATAGCAAGATCTCATCTCTACAAAAATTAAAAATAAAATTAGGGCCTGGTATGGTGGCTCACACTTGTGATCCCAGCACTTTGGGAGGCTGAGGTGAGAGGATCACTTGAGCCCGGAAATGTGAGACCAGTCTGGGCAACATAGTGAGACCTCTATTTAAAAAAAAAAAAAAAATATATATATATATATGCGTGGTAGTGCACCTGTAGTCTCAGCTACTTGGGATGCTGAGGTGGGAGGATCACTTGAGCCCAGGAGGTTGAGGCTGCAGAGAGCTGTGTCTGTGTTTGCGCCACTGCACTCCAGCCTGGGCAACAGAGCGAGACCCTGTTTCAAAAAAAAAAAAATTAGAAAAAGTTTTGCAAGCCAAACAAGATACACCTGCTTGCCAGAAGTAGCCCACTGGACACCAATTTACAGCCTTGCTTTAAAATTCCAGGTAGAGGGAACAGCATATGCAAATACTTTGAGGCAAGAAAGAGCTTTACTTGTTCATGGAAAAGACAGAAAAGCGGTATGTCCAGAGCCGAGTGAGCCCAGAGGAGAGTGATGTGTGAGATGAAGTTGAGGAAGAGCTTCCTAAGCCATGGTGAGAAGCCTGCAAGATCTAGGCCAATGTCCACTGAGCAGTTTGGCCCTATAGGACAAAAACATTGCTACCAGAATCGAGCTAAGCAAAGGTAAATTCAAGAGAAGTTTGAGGAACAGAGGTGCAGGGATGGAAGTGTGAGTGTAGTTTGCATTCTTCTCAACAAACTGTACCCTGGGGCTAAACAGGGCTGCATCTGCCTGAGCAAGGGGCACTGTTTCCTTATCCACACAAAGACATCATAAAGGCTGCAGGTGTCCTTGAAGGTATTCCATTTTACAGCTAGGTAACCTGCCCAAGGACAACCACACTGGCAGACTCCGCATTTGGATTTTGGTTTTCTTAGAAGCAAAAGCCCTTATCTTTATGATTACAAAACATGACCTTTCCAGTTGAAAGCCAACTGAGACATGTTTACTTGCTCTTGGAAGGATTATTTTGTCTATATCACTCAAAGTGAATGTATCAATTGATTTATAGGCCAAAGAAGAATGCTTTAAATCTTAAGTTCAACTTGAATACACAGTGGGAGTGACCTGATCAAACCCACTAGATTAAAGACCAGTCTCCTTGAACCACTGCATGTGGCTTGTAACTCTAGTCTGTCCAGTTTAATGCTCCTGCTTTCAAGATGAGGTCAATATAGCTTAAAGATTTAAAGTTGAAATATATGATTTACTCTTGTAGGGGAGGGAAAGCATTATTATTATTTATTTATTTATTTATTTATTTTGAGACAGAGTCTCGCTCTGTCCCCCAGGCTGGAGTGCAGTGGCACGATCTTGGCTCACTGCAAGCTCTGCCTCCTGGGTTCACGCCATTGTTCTGCCTCAGCCTCCCAAGTAGCTGGGACTACAGGTGCCCACCACCACGCCTGGCTAATTTTTTGTATCTTTTAAGCAGAGATGGGGTTTCACCATGTTAGCCAGGATGGTCTCAATCTCCTGACCTCATAATCTGCCCGGCTTGGCCTCCCAAAGTGCTGGAATAACAGGCATAAGCCACCACGCCTGGCCGAAAGCATTATTATTATTTTTTTAATTATTACTTTGAGACAGAGTTTCGCTCTTATTGCCCAGGCTGGAGTGCAATGGTGTGATCTCTGCTCACTGCAACTTCTGCCTCGGGTTCAAATGGTTCTTCTGTCTCAGCCTCCTGAGTAGCTGTGATTACAGGTGGCAGCCACCATCCCCAGGTAAGTTTTGTATTTTTACAGAGACGGGGTTTCATCATGTTGGCCAGGGTGGTCTTGAACTCCTGGCCTCAAGTGATCTGCCCAGCTCGGCCTCCCAAAATGTTGGGATTACAGGCGTCAGCCACCATGCCTGGCTATTTTTTAAAATTAATAATTGACTGTTAAAGTCCTAGAAATCAAAGAAGAGTCTGTGCTCAAAGAATATTCGAAATCTAGAAGTTGAAATTGGAGAAGTGAAGATGGATGTGGATAGAAGGCTTTTTAAGCCACCCAATAGGTATTGAATAAAACGACTCAGTGAGCAAGTCTTCAGTATAGGAACTGAACTCAGTCTGAAGAAAATTCAAGAGGTTGAGGATCAAAGGGAAGAAGGCTCATACTTGGTGAGTTTTAGCATGTAGAAGAAAGCCAGCAAGGAGGGTGACCACTGTGAGAGCTGAAAAATGAAGTTATCAGGCAGCATTTGAGACAGGCATATAGTTTGAGTCAACCTCCTGAGTAAATGCAGGAGGAGAAGGCTTCATTCATTTTCAGAACAGAATGTTTCAGAACTGAATGAGTATTTCATTTAAAGGTACCAGTCAATTCTTTGTGCAATTCTTTGTCACTTATTAGAAATTTGAAGAGAGAAAGCATAACTAGTAACATTTTTCAGATGCTTTATGGGAGTTATCTGAATGGCTTTGTGGATAAAAATAGATCTGGGCCAGGCATGGTGGCTCATGCCTGTAATCCCAGCACTTTGGGAGGCCAAGGCAGGAGCACCACCTGAGCCCAGGAGTTTGAGACCAGCCTGGCCAACATGGTGCCCCATCTCTATTAAAAAAAAAAAAAAAAATCTGATTTAATTTTCCTTATGATTCTTTAAACTATTAGATTTTTGCCTGGGTGTAATTAAAATGAAAATTGCATTTTCAACAGAAAATTACTGTAATTATATTTTGCTTTTAGACTAGTAGATTCTATCAAATTAGAGCAAATAGGGCAAATGATTTTTATGAAAAGGTCCAGATACTAAACATGTTGGACTTTGCAGACCAGTCATCTCTGTCCTGGCTATACAACTCTGCTGGTGTAGTGCACAAGCAGCTATAGGCGTATGTAAATGAATGAGCATGTTTGTATTCCAATAACATTTTATTTATGGATGCTTAACTCTGATTTTCACATAATTCATGTGTCACAAAATATTCTTCCTCTGATTTGTTTTTTTTTTTAAAAAGGTCAAAAACGTTCTTAAATCACATTCTGTACAAAAACAGATGGGAAACTGGGTTTGGCCCACGAGCCATAGTTTCCTAACTCCTGAGTTAAAGGTTTTTAAAAAGTCGTATCCTCCTAAGGGTCAGTGCTGTGGCTTTCTGTCTGGATGACTATTAACATTTTCATGTGACCCTAGGGAGGTCTTATTTTGTTATAATGAAGGGATTTCTTAGATATTTGAACAACTTTTGGCAGTGGTTCTCACATTAGCGTGCATCAGAATCACCTGGAGGGCTTGTTAAAACACAGATTGCAGGGCACCCTCCCCAGGTTTCACATTCAGTAGATCTATGCAGCTGCTCAAGAATATGCATTTATGGCTAGGTGCTAGGCGCGGTGGCTCAGGCCTGTAATCCCAGCATGTTGGAAGGCTGAGGTGGGCGGATCACTTGAGGCCAGGAGTTCGAGACCAGCCTGGTCAACATGGTGAAACACTGTCTCTACCAAAAATACAAAAATTAGTTGGGTGTGGTGGTGCACACCTGTAATCCCAGCTGCTAGGGAGGCCGAGGCATGAGAATTGGTTGAACCTCGGGAGGTGGAGGTTGCAGTGAGCTGAGATAGTGCCACTGCACTCCAGCCTGGACAACAGCGAGACCATCTGTCACACACACACACACACACACACACACACACACAAACACACACACACTGCATTTCTTAAAGGTGAGTCTGATGCTGCCGTTTTGGGACCACACTTTGAGAATTGCTGATTTAGAGAAATGAGAGCACACAATGCTGTGGAAATAACACAGTTGCTTCTTTTACTCAGTGTCCTTAGAGTAACTATTGACTACATAGTTTCTTTGAGACCATTGAAATTCAAATGGTTCAAAGACCAAAGATATTTGGAACAAAATTCATAACTTTCTCATCTATTGTAGTATTTTTCCTCCATTACTTTCTGTTTTTAAACACTTAAAAACTAGAGATTGATTTATAACAGGGTTAGAGAATGAAATGCATCTAGTAGAAATATAAATGAAGGAATACATGTATATATACTAGATACTCATCTATCAGTTTGAAAAATAGTATATTGCCAGTAGCTGGCATTGCATGTTCCTCCTCTCCATCTTGTCATCCTTTTCTTTGCTTTTACTATCTGTGTTTGTATCTACAACAATATAATGTCTAGTTTTGTGCACACGTGAACTTTATGAAAATAGTTTTTTTTTTTTTGGTAATTCGTGATGAAGTTCTCAAAACAGTTTTATTACACACACATGCACATCCATTTTCATGAATATAGCTGTGGTTCATTTTCACTGCTTTATTTATTTTATAAGTGCACTACAATTTATCAGTTCCCCCGATGGTGGACATTTGGATTCTTACCAGTATTTTTTTTTTTTCTTTTCTTTTCTTTTTTTTTTTTTGAGATGGACTCTCTCTCATCCAGGCTGGGGTGCAATGGCATGATCCTGGCTCATTGCAACTTCCGCCTCCTAGGTTCAAGTGATTCTCCTGCTGCAGCCTCCCAAGCAGCTGGGATTACAGGCACCCACCACCACACCTGGCTAATTTTTTGTATTTTTAGTAGAGATGGGGTGTCACCATTTTGGCCAGGCTGATTTTGAACTCCTGACCTCAAGTAATCCACCAGTCTCGGCCTCCCAAAGTGCTGGGATTACAGATGTGAGCCACTGCCTCTGGCCATAGCATTGTTACCAGTATTTTAAAAAATCTTTAAACAATATAGCCACAGATATTTTTGTCTTCTTCTAGTGAATAAGTGCAACAGTATTTCTACAGCAGAGACCTAGGGAGGGGATTTGTCTCTTGTTATGGGATATGCACTTCTTCAATTTTACTATGTAGGAGGGGATTTGTCTCTGGTTACGGAATATGCACATCTTCAACTTTACTATGTAGGAGGGATTTGTCTCTCATTATGGGATACGCACATCTTCAACTTTACTATGTAACCATTAATTGTTTCCCAAAGTAAGGCTATATCCACATCTTCACCACACTTCATATCACTAGATTTTTCAATTTCTGCCAATTTGATAGGTTTAAGATGATATTGTGCTTTTATTAATAATTTACATTTTCTTAATTACTAATATAGCTGATAATTTTTCTTTAAAGGCCTTTTGTGTCTCATTTTCTTTGAAATGACTTTTTTTTGCCTGCTTTTTATTAGATTGTTTATCTTGATCCAGTTGATTCAGAAAATTTCTTTATATTGTAGTTACTAATCTTTTGACATTTAAATGTTTTAGAGATATTTCCTTCCATGGCTTACCTTCTTTGCCTTTTTATGGTGGTTTTTTTTTTTTGTTTTTTTTTTTTTTTTGGATACGTAAATGTTTAACACTTTCTTGTAGCTTAATTTATAAATTACTCTCTTTATAATTTGTGGGGATTTTTTTCCTGTGTGTGTCTTGTTTTAAGAAATTATTCTCTCACTTGTCATGAAGATGTTTTCCTCTATATTCTTCTAAAAGTTTGGTTATTTTTACATTGAAATCTTTAGTCCAGCTATAAATAACTTTTGTGCATGGTATGAAGTGTGGATCTGATTTTATTTATTTTTTTGTCTAGATGACTAGTTGTCTTGATACTTTATTTAACAGTTCATCCTTTTCCTATTGATCCGATTGCCATTTCTTTCATGTTTCTTACTCTGTTCTGTCATACTCTCATCTGTTGCATTGGCCAGTGTTTCTATCCCTGTGTCAACAGTATTCTGTCTTAATTACTACAGCCTTTGCTTTTTAACAAGTCTTGATATCTGGTTGAACTTTCTTAAAAAGTTGCTACACCTTGTTTGTAAAATAAGCTCCTGACTAGTTTTGGTTCTTTGTTCTTCTGCATAAATTCGTTTAACCTGTATGGGAAAAAAGACTTTGGGGAGTTTTGCTTGGAAATGTACTAACAGATTAATTTGGTAAGAAATTACAGCTGCATGGCTGGGCGTGGTGGCTCATGCTTGTAATCCCAGCACTTTAGGAGGCGAAGGTGGGCGGATCACGAGGTCAGGAGTTCAAGACCAGCCTGACCAACGTGGTGAAGCCCCGTCTCTACCACAAATACAAAAATTAGCCGGCGTGGTGGCGTGTGCCTGCAATCTCAGCTACTCAGGAGGCTGAGGCAGGAGAATCGCTTGAACCTGGGAGGCAGAAGTTGCAGTGAGCCAAGTTCACGCCATTGCACTCCAGCCTGGGCAACAAGAGTGAAACTCTGTTTCAAAAAAAAAAAAAAAAAAAAGAAAGAAAGAAAAGAAAGAAGAAGAAAGAAAGAAAATTACAGCTGTACAATATTAAGCATTCCTAATCATGAATATGCAATGTCTTTCCACCAAGTCTTCCTTGATTCAGTAAAGTTGTTTAAATTTTTGCGTTAAGATCATGAATTTATTTTGTTAGTTTTATTATTAAGCATCTTATTTTTTGCTGTCATTTTCAGAGTTACATTTGAAAACTATTTCTGACTGATGTAGAGAGTACAGTTGATTTTTTTTTGCTCACCTTAAGTTAAGGAACCTTGTTTCATTCTCACTGTTTCTAATAATTTGTGAAGTCTTTTGGGCTTTCTACATAGACTTTCTTCATTTTCTGCAAATAATTATAATTTTCAGTCTTCTCCATTCTTAAAACTTACATTCTGTTTCTTACTGAGTTGACTGGCTGCAACTTGCAGTCCCACGTGGAACGTAAGTGGTATCTCTTTTGTTGTTTGAGACGGGGTCTCACTCTGTCACTCAGGCTGGAGTGCAGTGGCGTTATCTTGGCTCACTGCACCCTCCATCTCCCAGGCTCAAGTGATCCTCCCACCTCAGCCTCCTGAATAGCTGGGACTATACAGGGAATATACAGGAGCATGGCACCAGCCTGACTAATTTTTAGTACATGATTTTTATCAGATTAATGAAACTTCCTTTTACATACATATACATATTTTTCTAAGAGTTTTTTCTTTTTAAATAAAAAAGGTTTTAAATGTTTTAAATGCAATTTCTGAGTATATTGAGGTAATCGTGTGTGTGTACTTTTTAATTTTTTAATTTTTAAAACTTTTTTTGTAGATGATGCTACTAAAAATTAAAAAATTCAGTTTTAATTTTTATGGACACATAAGTGTATATATTTATGGGGGACATGAAATATTTTGATACAAGCATGCAATGCGTAATCATCACATCATGGGAAATGGGGTACTCATCCCCTCAAGCTTTTCTCCTTTGTGTTACAAATAATCTAATTATACCCTTTTAGTTATTTTTAAATGTAAAATTAAATTATTATTGATTATAGTTACCTTGTTGTGCTATCGAATACTAGGTCTTATTCATTCTCTCTAATTTTTTTTTGTACCCATTAACCATTCTACCTCCCAACCTCCTGCTTCCCCACTACCCTTCTTACCCTCTGGTAATCATCCTTTTACTCTCTGTCTCCATGAGTTTAATTATTTTGATTTTTAGATCCCACAAATCAATGAGAACATACAATTTTTGTCTTTCTGTGCCTGACTTAACATTAGCGATCTCCGGTTCCATCCATGTTGTTGCAAATGACAGGATCTCATTATTTTTTTGTGGCTGAATGAGTACTCCATTGTGTATAAGTACCACCATTTTCTTTATCCATTCATTTGTTGATGGACACTTACGTTGCTTCCAAATCTTGGCTATTGTGAGTAGTGTTGCAGTTAATATGGGAATGCAGGTATGTTTTTGATATAATGATTTTCTTTTTGGGGGGCACATACACAATAGTGGGGTTGCTGGATCATATGGTAGCTCCATTTTTAGTTTTTGGAGAAGACTCCAAACTGTTCTCTATAGTGGTTGTACTAACTTACAGTCCCACCAACAGTGTACAAAGATTCCCTTTTCTTCACATCCTCACCAGCATTTGTTATTACCTGTCATGGTAGGATAAAAGCCACCTTAACTGGGGTAAGATGATCATCTCATTGCAGTTTTGGTTTGCATTTCTCTGATGCTCAATGATGTTGAGCATCTTTTCATATGTCTGCTGCCATTTGTATGTGTTTACTTTTTAAAACAATTGTTGTCTGAGTGCAGCAGCTCATGCCTGTGATCCCAGGAGGATTGTTTGAGCCCAGGAGATCAAGACCAGCCTGGGCAACATGGTGAGACCTCATCTCCACCCACCCCCCGCCCACGAAAAAAAAAAAGGAAAAGAAAGAAAGAAAAAAATTAGCCAGGTGCAGTGAAGCACACCTGTGGTCCCAGCTTCTCAAGAGGCTAAGGTGGGAGGATTGCTTGTGCCTTGGAGATTGAGACTTCAGTAAACCATGATCATGTCACTGCAATCCAGTTTGGAGGACAGCAAGACCCTGTCAAAAAAAAAAAAATTGTTAATATACTAAACTGACAGATTCTTTGTTTTTGAGATGAAGTCTTGCTCTGTCACCCGGGCTGGAGTGCAAGTGGCATGATCTTGGCTCATTGCAGCCTCTGTCTTTGGGGTTCAAGCGATTCCTGTCTCAGCCTCCGGAATAGCTGGGACTATAGGTGCAGGCCACCACGCTCGGGTAATTGTTGTATTTTTAGTAGAGATGGAGTTTCCCCATGTTGGCCAGGCTGGTCTCAAACTCCTGACCTCAGGTGATCCACCCCCCACCTCGGCCTGCCAAAGTGCTGGGATTACAGGTGTGAGCCATGGCCTGTACTAGGTAAACAGATTCTTTAAAATGTTAAACTAGGCCGGGCGCAGTGGCTCATGCCTGTAATCCCAGAAATTTGGGAGGGCAAGGCGGGCAGATCACCTGAAGTCAGGAGTTCGAGAGCAGCCTGGACAACATGGGAAAACCCTAACTCTACTGAAAATACAAAAAAAAAAAAAAAAAAAATTAGCTGAGTGTGCTGGCATGTGGCTGTAATCTCAGCTACCTGGGAAGTTGAGACAGGAATCACTTGAACCCTGGAGGCGGAGGTTGCAGTGAGCCAACAAGGCGCCATTACATTCCAGCATGGGTGATAGAGTAAGACAACATCTTATTCAACTAGGTTTGCGTTCCTTGTTATATATTCTAACCCGTAATTTAATATATATTCTTAATATAACTTGATATATATTCTAACCTATGGCTTACCGCTTCACAACTCCTGAGCCTCCTGTGTTGTGAATATTCAGCCCATGTGATTTTTATGTATCACCCTCACTCCCCTTCAGTTGTTGCCGCCTTCAACTAAAATACTGTCATCTAATCTCATGGCGCCACCTGGTGTCAAATCTTGGACATTTCTGACATCTCTTCACCTTTCTTTCCCTATTAGGGAAACTCGTACATGCAGTTTTCTCCTTCAGTTCTATTCCTTCTCTTGTGCCTTTCATCTATTAACTTTACTCCCAAATCCTCCTTTCTCATGCTCTCCTAAATTTTCTCATTATGTTCATGAAAAGTAATTCTCTTCCTTTGCTTTCTCTGCCCCTTTATGAGTCTAAATCTACATGAATAGTACTACTAGTTAATCACAGTGAGAATACTACTACTAGTGACAATGGCAAAACTACAGCTATACATTTTGAAAGGACTTTTTGTTATTGTTTTGTTTGTTTGTTTGTTTGTTTGTTTTTGAGATGGGAGTTTCACTCTTGTTGCCCAGGCTGGAGTGCAATGGCGCGATCTTGGCTCACTGCAACCTCCATCTCCCAGGTTCAAGTGATTCTCCTACTTCAGCCTCCCGAGTAGCTGTGATAACAGGCATGCACCACCATGCCCGGTAATTTTTGTATTTTTAGTAGAGACGGGGTTTCACCATGTTGGTTAGGCTGGTCTGGAACTCCCAACCTCAGGTGATCTGCCCGCCTCGGCCTCCCAAAGTGCTGGAATTACAGACGTGAGCCACCACGTCTGGCCTGAAATGACATTTTATACAATAAAGTGCCAGCCAGACTAACCTTCAAAGTCCTTGAAAACAGTTAAAATTCCCTTTAAAATGTTCTTAAATTTCAGGTACTATTGAACCATCTAATTATTTCTGCCCAGGTTAACATCAAGCTCATGTATTAAAGAAAAATTATAAAACAGTTAATAAATGTCATTGTTTCTATGTTCCTTAATTACAACCTTTGATAAATTTGGAGTTTCTACTTATTTTACTGCAAAGACTCAGTTTTTCATTATGAGTTACATTGCCTAGAAACAGAATCGCTGTTCATGACGTGGTTTCCATGGAAAACAGCCCACCACAGCTGCCCTTTTGGTACATAACTCATTTGTAAGATAGAGATTGCTAGTAACTGCATTTCTAATTGTTTTACTCACAAGGTTAGAAAATACTGTAACCAGCATTCTTCCCAGTCAGGGAAATGACTCATGGATAAGCTTGGCCAGTTTAGCAGTTTCTTCGTTAAGTTAATTCTGACTTTGTTTTATCTCTAAGGGATATATCGGAGAATGGCAGGTAAGTCAGCTGAGGAAGACAGACCAGAGAGAGTAGGGCTGAAATTGACCTCTTTAATTCCTGCAATGCCAACGTGTCTGCAGAGGAGGTAGTTTTCATGGTTTGTCTTAACCTATCCAGTCTTTTAGTAGGCAGGTACTGAGTATTTGCTTATTCAAAAACATAGCAACTATTGATTTCAGAGTAGGCACTACAAAGTATTTTGGACCCATTACTCTGGTTGCTGCCTGAAAATAACAATGTCTAGATTAATCAAAAGAGAACTTCAAATAAAATATAAAATCTGGTAGAACGCATAACTGAATGACATGAAGTTCTGATGTTTATGGCTTTAAGGCAAGACCTATTATTGTAAATAATAGGTCTTATTATTGAAAGAAACTAGTTAGCTTGTGTAGAGTTGCTGCACTATTTGAAGTCTAGCATCTATTTAAAAGGAAGGTTTAAAGTTATTCTTATTTCCACATTCTAATCGTGGAGTTTCAAAGGTGGACTGGAAAATAAAAAAGAAGTTAAAGATTAGGCAGACAGTTTGACAATAACAGCCCTTACATAATCCAGGCTGACAAGGGCACCCTGATACTACAGTGTGCTGAGCAAGCAGTCAACCTGCCCATTCAGTTTCCTACTGTGTTTTTTTGCTAAATGCTTTCTAACCTCTTAATGTCTCTTTTGAAAGGTGGGGACCCAAACTGTATGCATTGTTCCAGATGCGCTCTTGCCAAAGCAGCATAAAGCAAATGTAACCCTTAGGAAGAAGGCTCCCTCCCTCACTAGGTAAGTACAACCGGCAGCCGTGGCCAGGGCCAGCCCACTTGCCCGCTAGACCTGCTATACCTTCCACTGCCAGGATGCTGGTGGGACCTCATAAAACTGAACCTGCTAATCCACAGGACCTGTGGGTTTCAAGTCAAAGGAACTGATCAAGAGCAATCTCTGTCTTTACAGCCTCTGATTCCATCCCCTCCAAGTTCTTTCTCAATAGTTTGCATCTATTGGGCTCTTTGCCAATCAAGAACATCATCCTCCAATTTAATAATTTTGAGGTCAGCTAGAATTTATTAAAATGATGTTTTACCTGTAATCTTGGAGCGGATTGGACCTGCTACTTTAGAGCATTCTCTTACCTTTAGAAAGAGCCCTCTCGAGCATTAAGAATGAAAGTATTATAGTGCAGGTTCTCATATGACACTTGTGTTCTGCTGGGAGGTTTTTCTTATTTTTTAGAAAAACATATTCAGGCCTGGCACGGTTGCTCATGCCTAGAATCCCAGCACTTTAAGAGGTGTAGGCAGGTGGATCACCTGAGGTTAGGAGTTTGAGACCAGCCTGGCCAACATGGTGAAACCACATCTCTACTAAAAATACAAAAAAAAATTAGCCAGGCGTGATGGTGCATGCCTGTAGTTCCAGCTACTTTGGAGACTGAGGCAGGAGAATTGCTTGAATCCGGGAGGCACAGGTTGCAGTGAGCCGAGATGGTGCCACTGCACTCCATCGTGGATGATAGAGTGATTAAAAAAAAAAAAGAAAAAAGACATATTGAGATTTACTTTAAAATGAAGTTCCGTACATACACATTGAGTAGAACAGTGGTCCCCAACCTTTTTGCACCAAGGACTGGTTTCATGGAAGACAAATTTTCCATGGGCTGGGAATGGGGTTGGGAGGTGGAGGGGATGGTTTTGGGGTAAAACTCCTTCACCTCAAATCATCAGGCATTAGATTCCCATAAGGAGCGTGCAACATGGAACCCTCGCATGCGCAGTTCACAATAGGGTTCGCTCCTTTGAGAATCTGATGCGCTGCTGATCTGACAAGAGGTGTAGCTCAGGCCGTGATGCTTGTTCACTGCTCAGCTTCTGCTGTGCCACCCGGTTCCTAACAGGCCACACCAGTACTGGCCTTCGGCCCAGGGGTTGGGATTTCTGGAGTAGAAGAAGTAAAGAATTGGTTCATAAGCTAGGTTAATATAGTACTATGTACTGACCTCGATTTGGTAATATTTTAAAATCATTTTTTCAATATGATTACCATAACAGGTTGTTTTTAAATTCCTTTTTTTTTTTTTTTGGCAGAGACTATTTGACTCATCCCATTTCTGAATAAAACCACAGCAATGTTGTTTATGTTGTAAATCTTGAGTTCCCCCAACTTGCTGGTTAAGCCTCCCAAAGTTCTCTAAACCGCCTTCTAGCTAAATGTCAGTATATTTGAGATAATACTTAAAAATGTAGAACCAATGTTCTTTATAGAAATACGATGTTTTTAGACTTATTTATGTGGCAAAAAATGGTCACATGTGTTATTTAAGGTGGAGAACTTTTAGAAGCAATTTGCTCCTTTGGCCTTGAATTGGGCCTGCTCTGAAATGAGTTTAAGGTCATGCAAGATTCTCTCTGATATGTCATGACATTACCAAAACACTTTCATTGTTTCAAAGTCCACTTGAAACGCTACGACACATCCATCATCACTTGCTCTCACTCGCTTTGAAAGGGGTCTAGCAGAGAATCCAGCTGGTCTCATTTCTGATCTTTGAGCTGAAATCCTGGGTTAAAGCACATTCTTAATGTGCCATAGATTGCTGCAAACAATACTCTTCTTAGCTATTTATCTTTAGCCATTTCTTCCAGTGCAGAAATTCATTGATGTAACTCTTGCCATTTTGTTTGTCGATTAGTAAAACTCCCCAAAGTAAAATCTACCTGATCTTCTATAATTTTTCCTCCTTGATTTTCATCTGTTAATGTTCTTTTTAGAGCAAATCCTTTGAGTGAGTTTGACTCTGAGCTATTGTCGTCAGAAGCAGGAAAAGAAAGCTTCTGCATGAAAAGTCAAGATCTAATGACAGAAAGAGATTTTGAATTATCTAGCCATGAATTTATGAAGGGATCTGCAGAGCTGGTGATTGCCACATCCTCCAGCTTGAGGTATCACATAGCTGGCAGCCTTGGAAGAACTGCTGGGCCCCTCCAGAGTTGATTATAAAGTTATTGACCCAAGAGAAAGAACAGAGACTCTGAGTGATGTTCTGGTCCTTCCCCCACTGCCCCCAGGGCTTCTCCACAGCACTGTCATCCTATCTTCCTCGTGACTAGGGGCCTGTAGGATTATGGTGACATTAAGGAATTAAAGGTGACATCTAAAGCCATGGACAGGCCAGGCGCTATGGCTCATGCCTATAATCCCAGCACTTTTAGAGACTGAGGCAGGTGAGTTGCATGAACTCAGCAGTTTGAGACCAGCCAGGGCAACATGGTAAAACCTTGGCTCTACAAAAAATACAAAACATTATCTGGGCATAGGGGCACATGCCTGTGGTCCCAGCTACTCATGAGGCTGAGGTGGGAGAATTGCTTAAGCCCAGAAGGTTGAGGCTGCAGTGAGCCAAGATCATACACCTGCACTCAATCCTGGGTGACAGCGCGACCCTGTCTCAAAAATAAAATAAAGCCATGAACAAGATAGAACTGACTGGTTTCCTCATGGATAGATCCCTATAGCCTTGGGACCAGACTGTACCCGAATTGCTAATCAACTCCAAAGGCTGGCACAGTGTGGTGTATTTAGACTCATGGGCTTTTTGCTCTCAACCTTCAGACCTTTCTCTCAGGCTCTGGGCTGATTTTAGCTGAGGAGACCAGATTAGACCCAGTCTGCAGGTCCTCCCTCTTGGATCCCCGAGGTGGGAAGGGGCCTGAGGTGTGTCAGATGGAGCTGGTATAAATAAGATGAACTCATTCCCTAAGCACACACGCCCCGTGGCTGCTCAACAATTTCTCTTGGGATTCACGTCACTAAGGTGTATGTGACTGTGACGTGAAAGAGTGAGTGTTTATACCATGATCTTACATCCACATCATAATTCTGGATCAGAACATTGCAAAATCTATATGTTAGACTCCTTTTGCGGCCAAAAGTAATTCTAGCCAGGCTGAGGTCAGAGTGTAGAGTTTGTGGACGCACCTTTATTTTGGTACAATCTGTACATCATTGCATTTCCTCAGCGGCATTCCATTCCCCTTCATCACCCAACCATCAACTAACCGTGACTAAATGTTAACTTACAAAATGTGGAAAGACATTCAGGGTCATGCCTTTTCAACTGAATGCTGATAATACGAGTATTCGAGTTGAGTTTTCTTCTTTCTTGCCTGACTTTCCTATTCACTTTCTGTGTCTTCATGCAGGCCTCTGGCTACTGACATACGGGCAGCTTTAGGATAAGGACATACCTGGTGTTCTGAATGTGTGTATCCCCCAAAGTCTGCAATCTCAGCTGGAACTGGATGGACCAGTATTCCCTCACCCAGGGCCCTGGCTCACGTTTCTCTCCTCTTCTCAGTTTACTGTTGGATTTCCCTTTCTTGCTATTCTCTTTCTCTCCAAACCCCTCTCAATTGCCTTTCCTAAAGACAGACCTTAGCAAGATGGGCCGGGACTTGGGACTTCGCACGGCACCCTGCAGTCCCAAGCCAGCATCTACTGCACCCCATCTTCAAGACTCTATCCCCCAAACAGATGCTGGAAGGCATCAGCTTCTGAGAACCCACTTTTTTCTGCATGACTAGCTTGTATGGAAGAATCTATGGAGAGGATTTCCAAGAATTTCCCACTTTTTCAAAAAATGTATGTGACTTACATTTGGCTTCAATCCAAGAGCAAACTCAGTGGTGAACAGCTCCATTTCTGTGCACATGTTGGTGGAATCTACAGAAATCGATGCAACATTTCTTTCCTGTCTGGGCTGTTTGTATAATTGTATATAAATGTAGCAATAAATATATTCTACCATCAGCCTGAGGCTTACTGCACACTTGATTCTGCATCCTGGTGGTAGGCGGTGAATATCGCTTGCCTGCCCCACTTCAGGTTCCCATCTTCTCTGATTTCACAGTTACTTCAGACCTGGCCAGTGTTTGGAGAAAGAGCGTTGAGGAGAGTTCAGTGGCAGAGCTGGGATGTGAAGCAGCATTATTAATTCATAAGATGGCAGTAGTCCTAGCACTTTGAGGTATTTTGAATGTCCAAGGAGTGAAGCTTAGAGGATTGGGTGACAGTTTGTGACACGAGTCAGCAGCATTAACAGTCACTCTGGCCGGACGCAGTGGCTCACGCCTGTAATCCCAGCACTTTGGGAGGCTGAGGTGGGCGGGTCACGCGGTCAAGAGAGCGAGACCATCCTGGCCAACATGGTGAAACCCTGTCTCTACTAAAAATATAAAAATTAGCTGGGCATGGTGGTGCGTGCCTATAGTCCCAGCTACTTGGGAGGCTGAGGCAGGAGAATCGCTTGAACCCGGGAGGTGGAGGTTGCAGTGAGCTGAAATTACACCACTACGCCCCAGTCTGGGCGACAAAGCGAGACTCTGTCTCAAAAAAAACAAAACAAAACAAAAAGCAGAAGTCACTCTTACAGCCTTCAAGAGCATGTTGTGCTGTGATTATTTGATTGGTACTTGCTGGGCACAAAGGTGCCCCTTAAAGATTTTCAGAAAAACCCCACAAAATGTACCAACATGACATAGAATTTTCCATCTGTCACTGATGTTTTTTAAGGGTATTAAGTCTAGTTATTTTAGAGACAACCTCCTTCTACAGGGGACACATAAACACAATAACCTTTCACTAGGCAGATACAATATTGTTTGTCTAATATCAAGGAATATTTATTCCCAAAGTGGTCTCTTGTAATTTTCTTGTGAAATCTTTGGTTATCAGGCACTTTTATAACTTAAAGGATAACCACATAGTTGTGGTTTCTTATCAAATTATGGTTTCTCAGGCCTCTCCTTGATTATAAGTGGAAGTTGGCATAAAATCTTTCAGTCATAAGATCTGGGAATGCAATGAAACGAAAAGTTATAATATCCGGCTGGGTGCAGTGACTCACCCCTGTAATCCCAGCACTTTGGGAGGCTGAGGTGGGTGGATCAGTCGAGGTCAGGAGTTCCAGACCAGCCTGGCCAACATGACAAAACCCCGTCACTACTAAAAATACATAAATTAGCTGGGAGTGGTGGCAGGTGCCTGTCGTCCCAGCTACTCGGGAGGCCGAGGCAGGAGAATCGCTTGAACGTGGGAGGCGGAGGTTACTGTGTGTCAGGATTGTGCCACTGCACTCCAGCCTATTGTTATCCCATGGCAGGGGCAAACAGCATTTGAGAGATTACTTTTTGTGTAATAAAAAATATAGTCTGGAAGAGAGTTGAGGAAAATCATCTGTCAAGCTCTTTAAAACATTGAACAAGTAACTCTGAACAATTGTGCCACGTCTGTTCTTATTCTCACCTTTTAATGGATATATTAGGGAACCTGAGGCTCCAGGTCAAAAGATAAAGAGGGCACAGTGTGGGCCGCTGCCTTCAACAGCTAATTCCTGTGCAATGCACTGGGCAAAAACCTTTTCTACACATGGCTTTTTCTAACCAGGACTGGTGATACGAAGGGACATTATTAGAAAATACATGGGACAAATTACCAATTGCTTCGGTTTATAGTGCGGTAAGAGAGAATCCCAATTAGAGATAATGCTGTATAATCAAAAGTTTAGTTTATGGAGCTGTGAGGGATTGAGAGATTTCAGCCTGTGGGGGTTAAAACCTGGGCATTTGCTGCAGCTCTGCCACGAATTCGTAGTTGGAACTTGGACAAGTCACTCCAACTCTCAGGGCCTCCGATTCTTCTGCTGTAAAAATGAGGTGTTTGGACTCAATGACTTCTAAGGTTATTTTTGCTCTTAGAGTCTCTTCTTTGGAAAAGGGAAAGGAGTAGCATAATTTTCATGTTAAAGGGGTAGGTCATTAGATGGCAAAAATGTGCAGTTGAGAGGAGAAAAGAGTTTATTTGGTTTTATAGTTTCAACATTTATTTTAGATTTAGGGTGTACATGTGTAGGTTTGTTACATGAATTTATTGCATGATGCTGAGGCTTGGAGTATAAATGATCCTGTCACCGGGGTAATGAGCATGGTACCCAACAGGTAGTTTTTCAGCCCCTGCCCCCGACCCTCTCTCCCATCTCTAGTAGTCCCTAGCGTTTATTGTTCCCATCTTAATGACCATGTGTACTCAGTGTTTAGCTCCCACTTACAAGTGAAAACATATGGTATTTGGTTTTCTGTTCGTATGTTAATTTGCTAAGGTTAACGGCCTTCAGCTGCATTCGTGTTGCTGTAAAGGACATGATCTCTTTATGGCTGCATAGTATTCCATGGTCCATATGTACCACATTTTCTTTATCCAGTCCACTGTTGATGGGCACCTAGGTTGATTCCATATCTTTGCTATTGTGAGTACTGCTGAGGTGAACATATAAGTGCATGTGTCTTTTTAGTAGAGTGATTTCTTTTCCTTTGAATATATACCCAGTGATGGGATTACTAGGTCAAATTGTAGTTCTGTTTTAAGTTCTTTAAGCAATCTCCAAACTGCTTTCCACAGCGACTGAACTAATTTACCTTCCCACCAACAGTGTATAAGCATTCCCTTTCTCCACACTTAACGAGCATCTGTTTTTTTTTTTTTTTTTTTTTGACTTTTCAATACCTAACCACTCAGACTAGTGTGAGGTGGTATCTCATTGTGTGGTTTTGATTTGCATTTCTCTGATGATTAGTGATGTGGAACATTTTTTCATGTTTGTCATTGCTTGTATGTCTTCTTTTGAGAAGTGTCTGTTCATGTCCTCTGCCTACTTTTCAACGGAGTTATTTGTTTTTTGCTTCTTGAATGATTTAAAATTTTCAGAGGCTCTGGATATTAAACCTTTGTCAGATGCATAGTTTGAGAATATTTTCTCCCATTCTGCAGATTGTCTACTTACTCTGTTGATAGTTTCTCTTGCTGTGCAGAAGCTCTTTAGTTACATTAGGTTCCACTTGTCAATTTTTGCTTTTGCTGTAATTGCTTTTGAGGACTTAGCCATAAATTCTTTGCTAGGGCCAATGAAGAGAAGAGCCATAAATTCTTTGCTAGGGCCAAGGTTGCAATTGCTTTTGAGGATTTAGCCATAAATTCTTTGCTAGGGCCAGGTTTTCTTCTAGAATTTTTATAATTTGAGGTCTTACATTTAAATCTTTAATCCAGCTTGAGTTACTTTTTGTATATGGTGAAAGGTAGTGGTCTAGTTTCATTCTTTTGCATGTGGATAGCCAGTTATCCCAACACCATTTATTAAACAGGGAGTCCTTTCCCCACTGCTTATTTTTGTCAATTTTGTCAAAGATTAGATGGTTGTAGATGTGTAGCTTTATTTCTGGGTTCTCCACTGTGTTCCATTTGTTTGTGTGTCTGTTTCTATACTAATATCATGCTGTTTTGGTTATGGCAGCCTTGCAGTATAGTTTGAAGTTGGGTTATGTGATGCCTCTGGTTTTGTTCTTTTTGCTTTGGATTGCTTGGCTATTTGAGCTCTTTCTTGGTTCAATATGAATTTTAGAATAGCTTCTTCTAATTCTGTGAAAAATGACCTTGTTAGTTTGATAGGGATAGTATTGAATCTGTAAATGGCTTTGGACAGTAGGGCCATTTTAATAATACTGATTCTTCCTATCCATGAGCATGGAATGTTTTTCCCTTTGTTTGAATCATCTACGATTTATTTTAGGTTTTTTTTTTTTTTTTTTTTTTTTTTTTTGAGACAGTCTCCTCTGTCACCCAGGCTGGAGTGTAGTGGCATAATCTTGGCTCACTACAACCTCCATCTCCCAGGTTTGAGTGATTCTCCTGCCTCAGCCTCCTGAGTAGCTGGGACTACAGGCACACAGCACCACACCTGGCTAATTTTTGTAATTTTAGTAGAGATGGGGTTTTGCCATGTTGGCCAGGCTGGTCTTGAGCTCATGATCTCAGGTGATTTACCTGCCTTGGCCTCCCAAAGTGCTAGGATTACAGGCGTGAGCCACCTGAACAGGCAAAAGCTTTTTCTGCATCTGTTAAGATAATAATATGGTTTTTGTTTTTAATTTTGTTTATCTGGTGAATCATATTTATTGATTCATGTATCTTAAACCAGCCTTGCATTCCAGTCATAAAGCCGACTTGATCATGGTGAATTAAGTGGGTTTGATTTGCTGGTATTTTGTTTTGGATTTTGTGTCTGTGTTCATCAGGGATATTAATCTGTAGTTTTCTTTTTTTGTGTGTCTTTGCCAGGTGTTAGTATCAGGGTTGGGCTGGCTTCATAGAATGAGTTAGGGGGGATTCCCTCTCCCTCTATTTTTGGGAATAGTTTCAGTAGAATTGGTATTAACTTTTCTTTGTACATCTGGTAGAATTCAGCTGTGAATCCATCTGGTCCAGAGCTTTTCTTGGCTGCTGGGATTTTTATTACTGATTCAATTTTGGAACTTGATACTGCTCTATTCAGAATTTTTATTTCTTCCTGATTCAATCTTGGGAGGTTATGTGTGCCCAAGAATTTATCCATTTCCTCTTGATTTTCTAGTTTGTGCTCACAGATGTGTTGATAATAATCTCTGAAGATCTTTTGTATTTCTGTGGGATCAATTGTAATGTCACCTTTCTCATTTCTGATTGTGCTTATTTGCATATTCTCTCTTTTGTCTTCTGTTAATCCAGGTAGTGGTCTATTGATCACTTTTATTCTTTCAAATAACCAACTTTTGGTTTTATTGATCCTTTGTATGGATTTGTGGGTCTCAGTCTCAGTTCTGCTCTGATTTTAGTTATTTCTTTTCTCCTGCTAGGTTGGGGGTTAGTTTGTTCTTGTTTTTCTAGTTCCTCTAGGTATGATGTTAGATTGTTAATTTAAGATATTTCCATCTTCTTGATGTAAGCATATTTATTTATTTATTTATTTATTTATTTATTTATTTATTTGAGATGGAGTCTTGCTCTCTATCACCTGGGCTGGAGTACAGTGGCACAATCTCGGCTCACTACAGCCTCTGGCTTACTGCAGCCTCTGCCTCCCGGGTTCAAGCAATTCTCCTGCCTCAGCCTCCTGAGTAGCTGGGATTACAGGCACACACCACAATGCCCATCTAATTTTTGTATTTTTAGTAGAGATGGGGTTTCACCGTGTCGGCCAGGCTGGTCTCGAACTCCTGACCTCAAGTAATCCACCCAACTTGGCCTTCCAAAGATGTAGGCATTTAGTGCTATAAACTTTCCTCTTAGCACTGCTTTTGTTGCATCACAGAAATGTTGGTATTTGTGTCTCTGTTTCCAGGTATTCCAAATAATTTTTTTTTTTTCTTGAGACAGAGTTTTGCTCTTGTTGCCCAGGCTGGAGTGCAATGGCATGATCTTGGCTCACCACATCCTCCACCTCCTGGATTCAAGCTATTCTTCTGCCTCAGCCTCCCAAGTAGCTGGAATTACAGGCATGTGCTACCACACCTGGCTAATTCTGCATTTTCAGTAGAGACAGGGTTTCTCAATGTCAATCAGGCTGGTCTTGAACTCCTGACCTCAGGTGATCCACCCACCTCAGCCTCCCAAGTAGCTAGGATTACAGGCATGCACCACCACACCTGGCTCATTCTGCATTTTCAGTAGAGACGGGGTTTCTCCATGTCGGTCAGGCTGGTCTTGAACTCCTGACCTCAGGTGATCCACCTGCCTTGGCCTCCCAAGTAGCTGGGATTACAGGCGTGAGCCACCACACCTGGCTGAAAGATTTTTTTTTGATTCCTGCCTTAATTTCATTGTTTACTGAAAAGTCATTCAGGAGCAAGTTGTTTGATTTCCATGTAATTGTGTGATTTTGAGAGATCTTCTTGGTATTGATTTCTATTTTTCTTCCACTGTAGTTCTAGAGTATGGTTGGCATGACTTCAGGTGTTTTAATTTATTGAAACTTGCTTTTTGGCTGAGCGTGTGGTCAATCTTCCAGTATGTTCTGTATGTAGATGAGAAGAATGTACATTCTGTGATTGATGGGTAGAATAGTCTGTAGGTGTCTCTTAGGCCCATTGGTCAAATGTCAAATTTCAGTCCAGAGTTTTTTAGTTTTCTGCCTTGATGATCTAATGCTGTTGGTGGAGTGTTAAGGACCCCACTATTATTGTGTGGCTGTCTAAGTCTTTTCATAGTCCAGAAGTACTTGTTTTGTTAAGCTGGATGCTCCAATGTTGGGTGCGTATATATGTTTAGGATAATTAAGTCTCTTGTTGAATTGATCCCTTTGTCATTATGTAATGCCCTTGTCTTTTTTTTTTTCTATTGTTCATTTAACGTTTGTTTTATCTGATATAAAACTTGTGACTCCTGTTCTTGTTTATTTTCCATTTGCATGATAGATCTTCCTCCAACCGTTTACTTTGAACCTATGGGTGTCATTACATGTCAGTAGGTCTCTTGAAGATGGTAGATGTATGGGTCTTGTGGTTTTTTTAAAAATCTAACTTGTCACTCTGTGCCTTTTACGTGGGACATTCAGAATATTTACATTTAATGTTAATGTTGATATGTGAGGTTTGGATCCGATTGTGAAGTTATTAGCTGGCTGTTTTGTAATTTTTTTTTGTGCAGTTGCTTTACAGGGTCTGTGAGCCATGTACGTAAGAGCGCTTTGTGGTGATAGGTATTGTTCTTTCATTTCCATGTGTAGAACACCCTTAAGGATCTCTTGTAAGTCTGGTCTGGTGGTCAAAAATTCTCTTAGTGATTGCTTGTCTATAAAAGAGATGATTTCTTCTTTGCTTCTGAAACTTAGTTTGGCAGGATATAGCATCTTTGTTGGAATTTCTTTGAGAATGCTGTAAGTAGCCCCCAGTCTTTTCCGGCTTGTAAGGTTTCTGCTGAGAAGTTCCCTGTTAGCCTGTTAGTGGTGTTTGGTTACATGAATAAGTTCTTTAGTGGTGATTTCTGAGATTTAGGTACACCCATCACCTGAACAGTGTACACTGTTACCCAAAATGTAGTCTTTTATCCCTCACTCCCATTCCACCCTTCCCCCCAAGTTCCCAAAGTCCATTGTATCATTCTTATGCCTTTGCATCCTCATAGCTTAGTTCCCACTTGTAAGAACATACGATGTTTGGTTTTCTATTCCAGAGTTTTTTCACTTAAAATAATGGTCTCCAGCTCCATCCAGATTGCTGCGAATGCCATTATTATTATTATTATTATTATTATTTTGAGACAGAGTCTCCCTCTTGTTGCCCAGGCTGGAGTACAGTGGTATGATCTTGGCTCACTGCAACCTCTCTGCCTCCTGGGCTCAAGTGATTCTCCTGCCTCAGCCTCCCGAATAGCTGGGACACAGGGGCGCACCACCATGCCTGGCTAATTTTTGTATTTTTAGTAGAGACGGGGTTTCGCCATCTTGGCCAGGCTGGTCTTGAACTCCTGACCTCAAGTGATCCGTCTGCGTCAGCCTCCCAAAGTTCTGGGATTACAGGCGTGCCATTCTTTTGTTCTTTTTATGAATAGCCGTATGCACTTCTGTTGGCAGGTTTTATATTGGGCAGTGTGGTTTG
This sequence comes from Macaca mulatta, assembly GCF_049350105.2. Lineage (NCBI taxonomy): Eukaryota > Metazoa > Chordata > Mammalia > Primates > Cercopithecidae > Macaca > Macaca mulatta. The sequence goes on along the minus strand of NC_133419.1, from coordinate 110,967,217 downwards.
ACCTACAGCCAGTGGATGGCACTTATGGGTAAAAGCCGCTGCAGCCAACACAGATGGGCGTATACTTGATCCTTGTTACTGGAAGAAGCTCTCTTTTTCCTCAGGCAATGGGTTGATCTGTGCAGTGCGCCATGGTCCGAGCTCCCTGCTCAGCCCCCGAGGGGGAAGCCAAGATGGGTGGGTGGGTGGGAATAAGATAACTGGGGCTGGACGGGTAAGGACTGCTTACAGGTCTCCTAATGGCAAGCATAAGCACCGGTGCAGAGGAAGAGGTCCAACGGGCAGCCACCAAGGGCCCAGAGGTGTGCCTAGGTGTGGAACTGGGAAACTTCTCAGCTCCAGGTTCTCTACACAGGGAGTGGGGGCAGCCTAAACTCCTATTCCAGGAGAGCGAGTGGGTGCTCCAGATTGCTGGAGATCTGCCTGGAGGATCATAAATGGCCCCCCGCACCATGATGTCTGCTCAGGAAGCGTGGAGTGAATCAGGCCATCAATCTAGGTAAGAGGGTGCTCTATATGCCTGGAGATCTGCCTGGGCATGAAGCAAAGAGAGCGCCCCCTGCACCACAAACTCCGTACAGGAAGGGTGGGGTGATCTAGGCTGCTAATCCATGGGAGCAGGTGCTTCAAATGGCTGGAGGTCTCCCTGCGTGTGGATCAAAGAGGACCCTGCTACACCGAGGATTCACTCAGGAAGAGTGGAGCAGCTCAGGCTGTTAGTTCAGGTGAGCAGGTGCTCCAAATGTCTGGAGATACGTCTGGGGGTAGAGAGGGCCCTGGTGTGCCACGATCTCTAAGGCACCCAGCAATGACACATGCAGACAGTTCTAGGGTGCCAAGTTGGCTCAAATTACAAATCTTTTTGCCCAGGAGAAACTGTGGCAGTGGCAGCTCTCCTCCCCTTCCAGGCCTGTGACAGAGGAGAGCACAATTCCAGTGCCTGCTGCTGGGACACCTTCCACATTTGCTGCTCAGTTCTGGCTGTGGAGGGCCCTACCCTGCTCCAGAACAAATGCTCCCATATCTAACCTGAGACTAAAATGCCTGCATGGCTACACTGCCAGGGTCATCAAAAAATGACTGACTTTTTAGGAGCCCAGATTAAAAGTGGCATCCTTCTCTTGATCCCAGGTGTGGGAAAATATCTGCCACTTTTCTGTGTCCAGGCTGCTCCCTAAGTTAGCTCCAGGGCGTGGGAGACATGAAATGCTCTCCCTTGGCCTGGGTTGCATGGAACCGCTGCAGAAAGATGGGCCGTGAGGGATTCTCTCACCCTCCTAGGTTCTGGGGGCTTCACTCACTTTTATTGGCTGGAAGCCATCATGGGGGCTGCCTGCCTACCTTCTCCTTGGGATCTGGGGTGTCTTGTTATGCTGGTGGATTCCCATTTTCCGTCTTAAATTAAAGCTCATAGAATTGATCTTTATGCACTATTTTGCTATTTCCACGTGGCTGAGGCATGCTCGAAGCCTGTAATTCACCATCTTGCGGGGAAAAAAAAAATGAGTGATGAAGATTGCTTATATTCAGATACCAAAAGATGCATTAAGATAATGACAAGTCAAAGCACCACCTAGTCAAACTCTTTCTGAGGACACAGAACATACTCAGCTCTCACTTTTCATGCCCTGTTGGCTGGATTTCTTCTTGGCTGTCTTCTGTACAGGGCAGAAAGACTGCAGTGTGCGCTTATCATTGGGATGCTCTGGTGGGAAGCTGAAGCCTCAGAACAAGAACCCACTTCTCTTCACCCATGAATTGCCCACACCCATCAGGCTGGGCAGTGGCCCATGAAGAGTGCTTCTGTAACTATCCGGTGTCAGTCCTGGTCAAGTTCTATTCCCAACTGTGTAAGCCCAAAGCCGATGGGCGTAGCAACACAAAGCGGGGAAGCTAGTCACTAATACTTAGGAAATGCATCGGTTGGGGGCTTCCCTCCTCCCGTGTGGATGCAACTATCATCAATCAGCACCATACCCTTTCCCTGGTGGCATCCCTGTTGCTGCCGCAGTGCTCAGATCAACTCCGTCTCCAAGGCCAGGTTATGTTCTGTTTCCAAGAAGGTGGGATGAGTTGCGTGACTGGTGGGTTTGTAGCCCAGTCCTGTTCCCAGATTTTCCTTTGGGGAAGGAGCTGTCTGCAGGAAGCATAAGCACCTCCATGCCATAGTCTGCTCTTCCCTGCCATAGTCTCACAGAGGCCAGGCTCCCACCTGGGAGGGGCAAGTCTGGGGTTCAGTATTAGAAAGCCCAGTCGCCACAGGCATAAGCCCACGTTCTCTAGTGCTGGCTTTATCAAGGATGAAGGTGGTCTGACAGCTTCACCGCCTTACTCTTTTGCTTTGCTTCTCAATGGATTTAGCACCGTGGTTCTCACTTGAATGTGCAGCAGAACTGCCTGCCGGAGCTGTGAACACACACAAGCTGGGCTCTGCTACTAGAGTTTCTGATTCAGCATGTCAGGAGTGGGGCCCAAGAATCTGCATTTCAGACAAGTTCCCAAGTGAAACCGAGGCTGCTGGACCGGAGACCACACTGAAGACCCAAGGGACACTTGGCTAAGAGAAGGCGTTCTGTTATTGTTCCCTGAAACTCCAGAAGAACCCAGTGTTCTCAAAGCTGTCTGAGTCAGCTGGGCCTCCTTTGCTAACCTTTGCTAACCTGGGGCTGGCAAACAGTCCTCGGTCAGCATGACTAATTCTTACAAATCAATATCCTCTTCTAGCCCACGGCCTTGGGGAGAAACAAATGGTTATGGATTATCCTCATTTCTGTTCTATGTGGAAAGCAAGATGAGTCAACGGCAGCTGTACGTCAGCCCTGAAATGGCTATTTTAAAACAGAGTTGGAGACATGCTCAGTTCTCCTTGGATAAAACCTTGTACAGCACTGTGCGCAAATAAAGACTTTTTAATAATGACGGAGCCAGTGGATTTTAATGACTTGTCATTGAAGTGTAAAAGTACAAACATTTGCAGGTTAGGGAACCGTGTGATGAATTTCAGTGGATTCGGGAGAAGGCCAGAGCAGAGCGCGCTTCCCCGCAGACGTCCCTAGTGATTTTCTCAGGCCCTAGCCCTCCCTCCAAGGTCAGCACCATCTTAAACTCTAACAGGTAGATATGTTTTACTGGCTGGCGCGTTATAAAATTGAGATCATTCAGCAGGTACTATTTCATGTCTGCTTTCTTTTACTCCACAAAGGCATGAATTCCTGAAAATGTTTCTCCTCTGATCAGCCTTGTTGCTGACCACACATCCTTCACTCCAGCCTCTGTTAGTGGGCTGCCCACCGCACAGCCCGCCTCCCACCTGCCACAAGTTTCTGCAACTTCCTGGCACAGTGTGGCTGTTCCGGTAGAGCCAGTTCCCTCTAGACGTGTCAGCAGCTGGGCCTTCCCATCTCTGGGGCTTCCTTCAGGTCTCCCACCCCCATCAGAAGGGCTTTCCCTTCTCGCCTCTGCTCATTTCATTCAGTCAGAGCAGGTGAGGCTCTACTACCCACCCCTCAAGGCTTATACCTTAGAGGCCCGTGCCTTGCTCTCTGTTCATCTGGGGGCATCTTGCTCTGCACAGTCCCTCAGGGATGTGGATTTCCCTGCACCAGGAGGAACACACGACCTCTTAGGCACCAAGTCAGGGAGATGGAGGCTAGAGAACCCCACAGGGCTGTTCACCGCCTCGGCTTGGGAATGACACCTGTCTCTTCTGCCAATATTTCATGGTCAGAACTAGTCATGTGGCGAGTTCTCTTGGCTACAAAGGGGGATGGGAAAGGCAGGGGAGCAGAGGGGAGATTTGGTGAACATCCCTGTTGCTGCCGCAGTGCTCAGATCAACTCTGTCTCCAAGGCCAGGTTATGTTCTATCATCCCGTCTGCACTTGGGCTCTCACATGCTCCCTCTCCCTCCCGTTATTCTACAGTATCCGTACCTTGCACAACAGTGGTCTTCCAGGGCACATGTCTGGGGACGTTTGTGATTGCTGAGATTTGGGTGTGTGTGGCACTGACATCTAGTGGGGATAGGCTAGGGATGTTGGAAAATATCCATGCACAGGACAGCCCTCCCAACACAAAGCACGGCCCAGTCCTAAGCATCTGTAGCAGCGTGGCCAGAGCCCTGTAGTCCAGGATGCCATTTCACCTGGCGTAGGTCTTGCCTACTCCTGCTGAATTGCAACTCTGGGGAAAACAATCATGGTGGCCTACAGCCAGCCTTGGTGACGGATTGTGGCCTGCTGCCCTGGCCCCTTCAGTGGGCCTGATGACTCCAGGAGAAATGAGGGACAGAAGTGACCAGGTTATGGAGCAGTGGCAGAGAAAATAGGTCATCTGAGTGATATTTGTAATGGCTTCACCAGACTTAAAAATACAGCAAATAGTCTGGGTGCAGTGGCTTATGCCTGTGATCCCAGCACTTTGGGAGGCAGAGGCAGGAGGATCGCTTGAGACTAGGAGTTGGAGACTACTCTGGGCATCATAGTGGGACCCTTTCTCTACAGAAAAACAAATTGGCTGGGCTGGTAGCGTGTACCTGTAGTCCTAGCTATGTAGGAGGCTGAGGTGGGAGGATCACTTGAGCCCAGGAGTTTGCAGCTGCAGTAACCTGTGATTGTGCCACTGCACTCCAGCCTGGGTGGCAGAGCAAGAACTTTTCTAATATCTATAGATATAGGTATACATATATTAATAGCAGATGGCAAGCCGAGTAGAGCTTCTCACCTGGAGTGCTCCTCCCTCCCTGTGGACTGGGCACTGGGCTGCATCGCCACCTCTGAGAGGAGCTGGCAGGTCCTGAGTGTGTACACTCAGGCCTGTTGCACCCTGTACCCACCATATTTCTTTATCCGTGCCTACTTTTTAGTTGGTGATTGAGCCACCACGCCCAGCCACGTTCATTCAACAAATATTTCTGACCCTCCTCAAAGTCCCAGGCACTGGAGATGCTGCAGAACGAGTGGCGTCTCTGCCCTCCTGGAGTCCCGCCTCTTCCGCATCTCCCTCGGTGCGCAGCACTGGGGCGAGGACTCCGTGGAGCTCAGTAGTCCTCACTTGCTGAGGAGAAGGGTAGAATTGGAAGTCTCAGAGTTTTCCATTCAGAAAGCTGCTAAAGCAGCTGCTGGGTGTCTCTCCCCCACCTTTTCTCGTGCTGACCCTGGAGCACAGTAGGCATGGGAGAGGGTGGCCGAGGGAGGAACAGGGAGGGGTGAGGGGTGTGCAGATGGCCAGATGAGGGGGTGCTTGTACCCAAGTCATCAGGAGTTGACTGAGTTACTGGTGAGTCCCGGGTGTGTCTGAGTCTGAGTCTGAGGTGGTAACAATGTCTCAGAATAAAAGCTGCCCCCCTTTTTTTTTCAGGCTGCTGCTGTGGGACAGTGAAGCAGATTTAAAATGGTTCTGCCCTGGTAAACTACCTGGTGTGTGTGTGATAACATGGCCTGGGACGCCTCTCTTCCCTTGCTCTGTTGGAAGTTGGTAGATACGCTCCAGACTGTACAGCCTGGGACTAGCCTTTGTCCATTACCATTTCTGGGAACTCCTTCATAGCCACACATTGTAAAATGAAGGCACAGGGGCCATGCCCCCATTCTTAGCCAAGCCCTGAGGCTCTGCTGCCCAACTCATCTAGGCCCCCTGACCTCTTGCCTACCAGGGCACAGGGCAGTTTAAGATACTGGGAAGGGGCCAACCTCAAGTAGCTCATGACCTTAGAGGAGCACTAAGATGCAGCCGTGGCTGGGCGTGGTGGCTCACGCCTGTAATCCCAGCACTTTGGGAGGCCGAGGCGGGAAGATCATGAGGTCAGAAGTTCGAGACCAGCCTGGCCAACATGGTGAAACCCCATCTCTACTAAAAATACAAAAATATCAACTGGGCGTGGCGGCAGGTGCCTGTAATCCCAGCTACTAGGGAGGCTGAGGCAGGAGAATTGTTTCAACCCAGGAGATGGAGGTTGCAGTGAGTCGAGATCATGCCATTGCACTCCAGTCTGGGTGACAGGGAAAGTCTTCATCTTGAAAAAAAAAAAAAAAAAATGCAGCCCTGAGCTGGTGTGTGTGTGTGTGTGTGTGTGTGTGTGTGTGTGTGTGTGTGTGTGTAGCCTGGGTCCTGGCCACTACCTGAGCTGCTCTAACCCAGGCAGATCCAGATGCATTCCAAGGTGATACCTGGAATGGGGCAACCAAGCAGTTTTATCCATTCATTCATCATATGTGAAGTGAGCAACCAAATAAAATCCCTGCCTTCATGCAGTGCATGTCCCAGGACGGGGACTGAGCAATAAAGGAGCCACACAGTTCATCCAATGGTGGTTCATGCTGTGGAGGAATAGAACATGGGGCATATCCAAGAGGGGGTACTAGAGCTACAATTTTCTAAATGTCAGGAAGGTTTCACTGAGAAGGTGATGTTTGAGCAGATATCTGAAGTGAGAGAGGGATCCACGCCGCACCTGGAAGGATAAAGCCAGGCAAAGGGAATGACAAAATCGTGGAGGTTGCAGCGAGCCGAGATAGAGCAAGACTGTCTTAAAAAAAAAAAAAAAAAGTCCAAAGCAGTGCAGGGAGGTCTAGAGGCTGAGGCATTCCATAGCTGGATCTGCAGGTACAACTTACCTTGTTAGATTTTATTAGTATTATTTTTAGACAGAGTCTTGCTCTGTTGCCCAGGCTGGAGTGCAGTGGTGTGATCTTGACTCACTGAAACCTCTGCCTCTGGGTTCAAGTGATTCTCCTGCCTCAGCCTCCCGAGTAGCTGGGATTACAGGCACCCACCACCACACCTGGCTAATTTTTCTATTTTTAGTAGAGACAGGGTTTCGCCATGTTGAGCAGGCTGGTTTCAAACTTCTGACCTCAGGTGATCCGCCCACCTTGGCCTTCCAGTGTGCTGGGATTACAGGCATGAGCCACTGTGTCCGGCCTAGATATTTAAGAGAATATTCTGATTACTCTGTGGAGACAGGATTTAGGAGGGCACAAGTGGAATCGGAAAGATGGGGCCTTAACATCCTAGAGACAATGGAAAGGCGAGGGTAGTGACAGGAATGAACATTTGCTGGGTGATGGCTCTGGGCTAAGTGTGGGACTTCCTGGCGTGGTGTTTGTTGCTGCTTTTTGCCACTGGGGCTCAGGCCCAGGATTCCATGTGTGATGGATGGTTACAGGGCAAAAAGCTTATCCAGCATGACCCACATAAAAAGCCTAGTTTGATCCTACTTCCAAAATGTTTCTGGCACTGGTTCCCCTGCTCCTGGCCCTTGGGTGGGCCTTTTGTGAGCTCTCCTGGATGGCCGTTGCAGCAGCTTCCTCCTGGCTGAACCCCTCTACTCTAATCACCCTCCTCAAAATTGTGCTCCACCATTTGGTACCCGTGTAAAAATCTTTGGTATTTTCCTTGGCCCCGGTACTACCTGTTTGCAGAGACCCAAAACTCGAATGTCTGTAGGAGCCTGGTGTAACAAAATCAGCAGGGCTGGTGGCAGCGATCAATGTAGAGAGTACACACATGGCTGGAGGCATTCAACGAAAAGAGAAACGAGTTGTACCGGCCAAAGCAGATGCATCTGTCATCAAGTCAAGCCCTGGTGTTCCCTCTTTATAATCTGTAAAGGCTCAAATCCTGAGCTGCTCAAACAGCGGCCTCTGCAGCCTGGCCTCAGTGTCTCTGGCTTCCTCTCTGTGCACTCAGTACTTTGGCCGCACTATACCTCTGTCCCTGGAAGGTGCTCTGTCATGCCTGCTTGCTTCTGTACCTGATTTCTCCTGACTTTTCTATTTCCTGCCCCCCAAAAGCTATCAACCTTCGGGACATAGGTCCAAGGCCACCTTCTCTGTGAACCTCTCCCATCTTCCCACAGCGTGATTGTTGGTTGCAAGCATCATAGACGAGTCCCCCTGCCCTGACTCAGATGGTGTTCTCCAGGGCAGAAGCCAACTGACGTAATAGCCACAGCATAGCCCTCAACGTGACGTAGACAGTGCTGATCCTTAGTTCTCTCCCCACACTCTTGTTCAGCATGTAACTTAGCAACTGCATTGATCAGTCAAAGGGGAAAATCAACCCAACACAGCCACTGTTTTTGCGCCTCTGATTTGGACAAAGAGGGAAAGTACTGAACCCAAATTCAGAATCAGGATGCAGTTGAGTTCTGCACTAGGAGAGAGGCCCCCCGCTTGCTTTTGTTAGAAAGACTGGGAGAGCTGAAGGTAGAGGATGACATTTACATGGAGCTAAGGATTTTGTCTTTGCTGGTGAAGCAGAGATGGAGGTTATCCCTGGCAGGGGAGTCTGCAGGACACACCCTGGAGGAATGAGAGTGCTTGCCAGGCATACTGTGAGACGGGCCAAGGGTCTAGAGGCCATGGTGGGTGGGGAGGGCAGATGGTGGACTTGGGATGTCACTGTGTGGGGAGTTTTGTGTGTTATGGTCAGACATCCCAGCCTGATCAGAGAGGCAGGGAGTGTGCTGGGGAGGTAGGAGGGGGAGTGTCGGGGATGGCACAGGGAATGTCAAAGTTTCTAAGTATATCGTGAGATGGTTAACTCTAGCTACAGGGTAGAAGGATTTGAGGCGGGGTGGAGCAGTAGGGAGACTGGAGAGGAAGTGTTTGCTGTAACAAGAGCTCCCAGGCCGGGAGCGGTGGCTCATGCCTGTAATCCCAGCACTTTGGGAGGCTGAGGCAGGCAGATCACCTGAGGTCAGGAGATCGAGACCAGCCTGGCCAATATGGCGAAACCCGTCTCTACCAAACACACACACACATACACACAAAAGAGCTGCTCCCAGGCCACGCCAAGGCCCAGCCAGAGCCATAGAGAAGGACGAAAGTGAGGCAAAGGTGATGAAAGTGAGATCTATTCAGAGGCTGAATGGAGGACTTGGGGGGCTGCGTATGTGCTCTGGGAGGGAGAGGGGAGAACGGGGGCCTAGGTGCAGGCCTCCAGCTGGGAAGGGAATTCTGTCTTTGACACCTCTCATGTCCTGGACTCTGGAGCTGGACATCCCACAGCCCTGTGTGGTGGGTTAAAAGATCCCCTTTCACAACAGAGGAAGTTGCTGAGCTTCAAGATTAAGGACCTGCTCAAAGTTGTGCAGTGCGGCAATGGGGGGTGCCAGATTAGCAACTGGGTCTGGACCCCACTACCTCACTGCTTCCCACAGGAGTTCGCGCTGTCACGGCCTCAGGCCTCAGCCAGGGAGGGGTTGGAGTCTCATGGTTCCTGTCCCCGGGGGGAGGTGAGAAATTCTTCTCCATGAGCATCTCTCCTTGCCTTGGCTTTTTCTACTTTGCCCCAAGGCATTTTGCTTTACAGCTTGACAGAACCAATGTCTCTGGAAATGTGTTTCTTTTCTCTGGAAGATGCATTTGGACCCAGAAACTCTAGGCCTCTCAGAGGGTCTTTTGGGCAAAGCTTTAGTCATGGTGGAAAGGGAGGTGGTGTGCGCTTGGCCCTCGGCAGGCTGCAGGCCAGCCAACTGTGCAATGTTGCGCTGGTTCCTTCAGGTCAGCAGAGAGGACTCCCAAAGGGCCTGGTGATACTGCCACCTGTTCACAAGAACTACAGCCCTGCAGGATAGGCCTGAGTTAGGGGACGCACCCACCACCCTGGCTCCTTAGGAGTTCAAGAAGCACAAGCTGTGGCCTGACAATGCCCCTCTAGCTTCCTGCTAGGCCTCCAGAGCCTGGCGTTGCTCAATCCTTGTAATCCTTGATTCAAGTATTTCCTGTGCCACCCCTCTCACCATTTGGCATTTCCTGCTACCAATCTGGAAAGCGGTATCAGAAGTCTGTATATTAAGTTGTGAGAGAGATGGAGAAGGATCTTTTAAAGTCAGTTGCCATCTTCCTCTTTCCCCATCTGCCTACAGTCACTGCTAACAGGGTGATCGCAATGTCCCCAGGCACCGCGTGGCTGTGGGGAGCAGGAGGCAGAGTTGAGAATGTTTACCTTTTTGGATGACTCAGAGCCAGGAGATGATAGGGTGTGGAAGGCAGGAGCCAGGGGGGTACTGACTGGATGGGCTCTGGGGTTCGTGAAAGCTGGTGCTAGGCCGGACACGGTGGCTCACGCCTGTAATCTCAGTACCTTGGGAGGCTGAGGCAGATAGATCACTTGATGTCAGGAGTTTGAGACTCGTCTGGCCAACATGGTGAAACCCCATCTCTACTAAAAATACAAAAATTGGCTGGGTGTGGCGGCATGCACCTGTGGTCCCAGTTACTTGCTTGAACCCGGGAGGCAGAGGGTGCAGTGAGCTGAGGTCGTGCCACTGCACTCCAGCCTGGGCAACAAAGTGAGACTCTGCCTCAAAAAAAAAAAAAAAAAAAAAAAAAGAAAAAAGAAAAAGAAAAAATGGCTGGCGCTGGTGCGCCCTCACCCGCACCCACCTTGGTCCAGGGGCCTCCTGTAGTCCCCACTCCCGCCTCTCCCACTGCTTCCCACCTCCCTTCAATGTAGGCAATGAAGTTGAGCTTGGACTAGAACAGGCGTCTTGCTCCAATCCTCCTTGTCTAATTTGCAGGGTTTTAACGTGTATTGCATTCACTATGGCACAATGTGCTTTGTCCTTGTCTTGTTAATTTGGCAACATACAGAGCAAACCCATAAATCTCCTCCAGAGTTTATTGAATGGCTTTTCATGTAGTTACCAAATTGTATTTGCCATCTCCCTTAATCTTTTCACATGCATATTTGAAAGAATTATTCAAATGAATGATAATTACATCCTTGGAAAGTGGAGAGCAGGGGGGAGAGGGCTTTGAAGGCTGAGACAGAAAGCCTTGCCTCGGGCAGGCCCCCACCCCCACCCCAGGGGCTGAAGGGGGACCCTCTGTGCACTGACACCCACCCACCCAGACCTCTGGACAAGAGCAGGAAGTGCATTTAAACACTGTACTTGCCATTCTTTCAGTGCTCTGTTCCTCACTGAGTTCTCCTGGGGAACTAGGAAGGGAATCTGTTTGGTTACCTCATTAAACTTTCCTATTTTTAATCTCATGGTGAATTTGTGCAAAATAGAAAGCACAGGGAAACGCCAGCGGCAGCTGCTTCAGCATAAAAGGTGTTGTGTTTGCAGTGGGCATTGTCAAGAGTCTGAAAGCTAAATAGGCCTTCTCTAAAAACACCCTAGAAGGTCCCTGAGCATGATTGGAAACATTAGAAATAAATGTACTGCCTTTTCCTCTCCAGGGCTACAAAGAATGCTACAGTGGAGACAAGACGCCAGACTCTGAAATAACCTCCTTTGGACACAGAACCTACCACTCTTGCTTATCAGAGGCAGCGGACCCTGGATTTTTCCAGGGCCTTGAGCACTGAACCCTGGTCAGCTGGCTTGAGTCCCAACCCAAGCCCATCACCAGAAGCCTCAAGACAGGAAGATCTCAGTGAAACCTTTCCCTCTAATCCAAGTGACATCTTTGTCGCAGGTGTTTGTACATGAAAGCAGAGTGATGAAGGTGTGGGGGTCCACGGAAGAAGTAAAAATACAGCCCTAGTTCATATTTTTCCTAGTCTCTCCCTGTTCCCAGGTAAAGTTATAGCATGTTCAAGGATGTGCACTTATAGCATAACTGGTTTCATTCCTCAGACCCACGTTTGTGTAGAATAACTCATACCAAAGATGACAAAGGGCCCGTTCCTAGCCCTGCCTTGCAGCACACTGAAGTGGGAAAAAGAATTCTGAAAGCGTGCACAGTGGGAATTGAATCATGAGGTTGTCTTTGAGCAAGTGCTTTTAGCTCTTTGAGTTTTAGTTTCCTCATTTCTAAAATAGGGATAATGCTTGTTTCATAGAATTTTAATTTGTGTAAATATATAGTACGGGACCCTCAGATGTGAGTACTCTTCTTGCTAGCCTCATCTCTCCAACTTTGAAAGCAGCAGTTGTAAACTAGAAGGGAATGCTTAAGGGAAAAACAGTCGCCCAATGTCATCTGACATCTCCCCCAAGATGTACATCGTACACCGGAGACCACACAGCAGCTATTGCTCTGTCCAGGTTGGCTCTGTAGGTTCTTATGGGAAGGGACCGACATTCCTCTTCCCTTGGGTCAAGGGTGTGTGCGGTGGGGAAGAGGTGCAGACAGGTTTGCGGAGCGCCACCTTCAGGAGTAAAAGTGGAGTGCAGGGGATGTTAGTGATGCAGTCTGAAACTGCTTAACTGTGAGATTCTGAAACCCTTTTGTAATCATCATTTGTTATTCCACTTTCCCTATTACAATGCAGATACAGAGAAAAACCCTTAAACCAAGAAGAGCTGAGTGATGGGAGTAGCAAGGAAATGGGTTCTAAGAACTCTTCGAAGGTTAAAATACCACTTCTGAAATAGACCTCACCATTGAATATATCAAATTACATTGATTGTTAGAATTCACACTCTTCCACAGCATAACTATAGAGACAGGGAAGGCTCCATTGAGAACGTCTCAAAATTACTATGCATTTAAATACCCCTAGTTATTTACATAATAATGGCTGTCACTTACTAAACACACACTATGGATTTGCATGTTCAAAAGGTTTTACTTGTTTCAACTCATTTAGTCTTAACAACCCTTGGAGATGGGGGCAATTATTACTCTGTTTAGAAATTTGCCAATCTGCTACATGTATGATGTGTGGAGCTGGGGTGTGTACTCTTAACCCAAGGCTGATGACTGCACCTAGAGAGAAATACATTTTTTAAAAGGTTATTTTAAAAATCTTTAAAAAGGGAAACCTTTAAAATGTTAAAAAAAATTAAAAATCCTTTAAAAACACAAAAATGAAAACCATTAACTCTAAAACAGCAACAGAGGCTGAGGTGCAAAGCCTAACAAATAAGGATGTTCAACTAATGAGAGACCCAACTGCAGGCGTTTTGTTTTGAATAAATTCACTATCACAGTTGCTTTTTACCAAACTCCCCTTCTCACATGCCACTTCATTCATCAATGAGTATTAATCCATTCTTCTCACCCAATGGTATAGGTGGAGAAGAAATAGTCCTTACCCCAGGTAACACTGTTGCCTGATAGAATGTTCTCCTGGATTCTTGGCTCAGCCTGTGGAAGTACCTGGGGAACTCACACCTAATGCTTATTTTGAATATGCTGACTCCTCTGCCAACAATCAAACATCAATAATCAAATCTGCTGACAGAGCCAAAATAAATGGTCTAAATCCACAAGCTGGCAGTTACACAGCTTACAGTAATCGAGTAGGGGGAGAAAAGAATACTTAACAATGCAAATGGCAATTTTAGAGAACAATAAGAAAAGCAAAGGTCCAAAAAGCAATGTAGGAGGAGAAACCTGCTCTCTGAAGTAGTGGCTTGTCACGCAGTGACATAGAACGTCCACATGCTAAATCATGAAGATCATGACAATACGGTGACTGCATTGGAAACAGTATTTCATTAATAGAAAATTATTAGGACAATTGGGTCAGGAAGACGCTGCTGTCTAGAATAGTTGGGTTACAGCGAAGATTGCTGTTTTACTTCAGCAAGAACAGGGTGGATACGGCATTGTATTTGTTTGCATCTGTCCTTGAGTTATCCTTACGCCCACTGTCATCACCACCATGTAGCTAGTGACAATAAGCCTGTGAGATGGGCATTCTGATCATTTCACAGCTGTGCATGAAAAAGACTCTGAAAGAGAATTTGCCCAAATTTTACATATTGTGTGTCTCATATATATAGTTACCATAGTAATATGTGCAGGACTGAGATTCAAACACAGCCCTGGAGTTCCTGACAGCTGTCTGCAATCTCTCCCAATCTGTGCAGGAATTTCACAGAAGCAGAGCCTTTCCCCACAGTGATCTAACTTTTCCAGCCTCGACTATTAAAGAGATAAAAATTTCCATTTCTGTTCATTCAAATCTATTCAATTTATTTTTACAAACAAAATCCTTATTCCTGTTGGCTATGTGGCCCTGCACATTCCAGGCCAGCTAAAGAAGTTGAACTCCTTGAAGGGGGCATGTATGTACCCTCGTTCTCTGTGCCCCACTACCTGTCAGGGTGTCATGGACATCAGTGCTCAAAGTTTTGCGCATCCTAGTAAATACCACTGCACCAACATGAGTCTTTTCGATACATTTTTTTTTTTTTGAGACGAAGTCTCGCTCTGTCACCCAGGCTGGAGTGCAGTGGCACGATCTTGGCTCACTGCAGCCTTCTCCTGCCTCAGCCTTCTGAGTAGCTGGGATTACAGGCGTGTGCCATGAAGCCCAGCTAATTTTTCTTTTTGTATATTTAGTAGAGATGGGATTTCACCATGTTGGCCAGGCTGGTCTCGAACTTTTGACCTAAAGTGATCTGACTGCCTTGGCCTCCCAAAGTGCTGGGATTACAGGCATGAGTCACTGCGCTCGGCCCTTTCAATACATTTTAAATCAATTGGCAGCCCTCATAATCAGAAAAGAGGATGTCGTGCCATCTAGCATTATCTTACAAACTCCCTGGACGAGGTCCCTACCAACAATACTCCTAGCCAGACACCTGATGATACTTCAAAAGCACCGGGAACCAACACTATAATGACGGGTTCAGGAAAAAAAAACCACTCTCATCATGCCTTAAGTTATGTCTAGTTGTCTTTGACATTTAATTTCAATTTTCATAGAAATTAATTATGGCTCTAACATTTACATTGATACTGACCATGTGTTTATCTTACACAATGCTCACAATGTTAAGCTCTGAATGCGGGCAAAGTAGAGAGGTATGATGCTTTTATTTATTTAGCATCTATGGTGCCATATGAGATCAATTTCTTCATTAAAGAAAAACAAACCAGCAGAAGAAAAAAGAATTTTTAAATTTTTTTCTCAGTGGCAGAATCACATAGCTGTTTTGATATAGATTTCCAGTAGATCTAAAATACTGCTTTGGGCATTATAAAGATTCCATTACAGAAATACACAGAACAGAGGATAAATACAATCACATCAGTTTATCAGATGGTTGCACTGAACATCTTTTGCCTTACTTTTCCTATAAGAAAAGTTTGCAGGATCAAATAAAAAATTCAACTAGCAGCATACGACTCTGGTTTGGGAGAAAAAACCCTGAAAGGAAAAGATAAAATCAATAACCTGGTACACTTGCAATGAAATGCTTTGTCTCTGCAGAAGTCTGCATGTTTGTGAATATTTCACATAAGAAATTTCTAATTTCAAAAAAAACTGAAGGAATTCGAACACGTATTCTTCATAAAAAGAAACGTTTGCTTTTCGATGCCTTCTTCTCTTGGAACATAAGCTGCTTTAAGAAAGGTGGCGAAAGCTTTAATGAACAACATTTTGTTATTCATCTGAAATACTTGGACAGAAAATTGGCAAATTTGGTATATGGTTCAAGAAGTAAAACGTTAGGGATTTTATAAAGCTAAGTTAAAACATGCACATTTTCTACTGCCAAGTGGCCAAAACCTTAAATTGTCTTTAAATCTAAAAGACTAAGGATCTTAGGGGAAAAGCCACTTTCTAACATATAACAGTTAACACTGCAACAGGAGTTAACAAGCAAGTTAACCGAAAGTATTAAGGAAAAACAAAGTAACCACTTAAAAAAAATAAACATTGTTAAAACCCAGAGTTGCATTCCAATTTTAAAATAAAGTTTAACTATTTAAGTGGATAATGATGTTCATGCTGTTTAAATGTTCTTATAAAAATGATATTATCCATGCAACAGCCGGTATAAAGCACTGTGAATGAACATGCTCAGCAGCGTGTACTTCCAACGAACTCAGAATTACACATGATCATATGAAGAATATCATTGACCAAGGACAGTCCCAAAGCATCTAAAAAACCTAAAGATCTGGACAGACAAAGCAGAGATACATTTTATTTCTTATAAAGAGTTACATTGTAACATGCCACTCACATTATAGCTACGATTACACTAGTCACAAGTTTTAATCTTACAGAATAAAGCTATAGCATGTGAAATTACAATATATTTATCTTCTTTAAAACCATTTTTAAAGAATGGCAGATATACCATTTATTAGAAGCCAAAACCAACAGAAAAATGTAACTGGTAAATGCAGCCAAAATGTATTTGTGGCTAATTAAATGCTGCAACAGATTTTTTTTGGTCCATGAGGCTGTTAAAAAACAAAAGGTTGGTAAGGGATTCCCATTTATCAATAGAAATGAAAAGTTCATGAAAAAAATTCAATACATATTAAAACATTTTAACAGAATGCTTTTTTTGTGTGTGGTGAAGCACAAGAAATATCTCTAATAAATAACGGGTGTAAACAGGTAAAAAACTCAAATGAATTAGGATGCTTTAATATGAATGTCTAACAATCCTCTTTTGAAGGATATCAAAAACTACCAGATTTTCTTTGAATGTCAACTGAAATGCAATTATGATTTCTTCTGTTAACATATACTAGGATTTACTTCTTGAGATCAGCAAACCCTGGCCCACAGGCCAAATCTGACCTGCTTCCTGTTTCTGTAAATAAAGTTTTATTGGAACACAGCCACACTCATTTTACATGTTATCTGTGGCTGTTCTTATGCTATACAGCCAGAGATGAGTAGTTTTTACAATGGTATTTTAGGCCCATATGATTCCTGTATTATTTACTATCTGATCCTTTACAGAAAAAATCCGCCCCTGCCCTAGGGGGCTAAGATAGTGTATGTTTTTTTACTTTTATTAACGCTCTGTTTTCTCTTATTCTAAGGCATGTGTGTAATCCATCTCTTTTTAATACCTCACTTTATTTGTCAGTGTATACCTTGGAAACTTAACATGTTAGCTGAATTACCATCTTTAATATATTTGGAACATAAGTATATGTCCAACCAGAACCTGTTTGATTTCAGGTCACTTGAGAATTCTCCAGGAGTTATATGACAATAAAATGGATGCACCACACACCAACAGAATGGCCAGAAAACTGTACATCTTATTTTATCTTGAATAAGGAAGCTGAATAGCAAAAAGAATAACGAAAACCATATATACTTTAAAGTAAATACCATTGTAAATCAGAGGAAAACAGCTTGAGTTTTCAACACACACACACACACACACACACACACACACACACCCCCAGAGCCATCCTCCCACCTGTCACAAACAAGAGCTATAACATAAGCAAAGTATATTTGTTTTATAAATATATTACTGTCTATATACATATAGATACATCCATAAGACATGTTAAATAATTATTTGTATAATCAATACTACTTTAAGTTTTTTGTGTACTTTAAAATTACACATTCTATTAAAAATATCAAAATAATTCTTTTAAAATACCAAGAATAAAACCAGTGAAGAATCGCTTTCCATCCAAGTGGTTCTAAATCTTATCATTGGCTGTCCAGACCCCAGACTTGGTCGTTCACAACTCAAAGAAACATAGTTCAATTAGAGAAAAGTTAGCCATCAGAAGCACTCCCCCAACCCCTGTTTTTAATACCTCATAACAAATACATATTTGTGTATATATAGATATATATAAAATACTCTTCAGTTATATTACATATTCTCATAAATGAATTTTCATAAAAACACAAAGGTCAAGTTTCCACCAGTATCAAATATTGTATACTGGGGTGCATTTCTTCCAAATGTGTAGGTCAGTGACAAACTCTTATCAGGATATATAGAGAGATCATAAAAACAAGACTGAAAACGTCTGTATCACATGCAAGAAAGAAGGAAATACCAAGAGCCAGTATTTGGCCAGTTAGGTGCTATTCCCTCTGGACTAAGACACAGAGACAACAGACTGGCTACTTACTGTGTAAAGTACAGTCAACTGTCAATTATTCAGGGGCAAAATATTCCAATCTGAATCCTTTTTTTTGTTTTTGATCAGTTGACCATTTCTGGCAATTTCACTTATTAACACACCTCTCTGGTTACTTATTAGCAAGTCTGGTAAAAGATTTGGTTAGAGAGAAAGTTTTGGCTAACATGAAGGCTTGTGATCAGCTATGGATTTAATTTAATGATGGACTCCTTTGACTTATTGCTTTAGATAAGTAAGAATTTGCTGTACCTAAAGTCTGCCAATTATCTCATTCTACAGCTCTGAACGCAACATTGGTGATTCAAAACAAGGGGACAAATTGTCCTCTTCACATAAGAAAACTGCTATTTTTAAACTCATAATTAATTACACTGAAGGATTTAGTGTGGGTAGTTCAGAGCTATTCACTTCAGTAGAGGTGGCAGCTGGTTACACTATTTTCCCAGAATTTAAAATCCATGAGGCAATGACAAATAGTCAGCTAATAACACAAGAAGGTCAAATTCAAAGTGTCACACACATCTCACCTAAGATCTCATTTAAATAAATGGAGTAAAATTTGGCGAATGTTCAAATAAATGGTAAAATGAAGAAAATGGAAGCAAAACCTACATGTATAATTTAAAAGTGATTTCATACTAAAAAAAAGTCTTAGAATATGACTAAAATAAAAGATATTACACATCTGTAACCCTAGTTTTGGCACTGAGTTAGCCTCTACGTTTAAACTTGCTTTATAGTGACCAACCAAATCAAGGAGAACAATTTCACAGGTGAGTAGCGTTGCTCTCAGACAGACACCACTCACAATGGGTTGTGTGGTCTCACCCATATTATTTCTGGGTACAGATGAGTGCCACACTCATTTCAAACACAACAGCAATAATTGTGTAGAATACCACTTTCCTGAATTAAGTTTGCTGAACACGGTTCAGATTATTGGTTATGTCAATATGCACAATGCCTTTTAGAAGCATTTACTGTATACCCAAATCCTACTTCGTGCAACACACAGTGTCACACAAGTAGTGAAAATGTTATCCTAGTCAAAGGTGCTTGGACATTATTTTCAGGCAGCATTTTACCTTTATTTTAAGTTCACACTAGGTAAGTTTTAGGAGAAAGAAAATGCCAATAAATTTATGTAATGTGTTTTAATATATTATATAAAACTAAGACAAACACTTTTATTTATCTAAATTGTTATTTTTATTTTCTAACCTATTCTAGACCTCAATTTTACTTAAAAAATTTGTATTTAAATAAGGGATAAAATGTTGCCCAAAAGTCTAATCATAGTTACATACTTGTGTTTTAACTAGATCTACAAATCAAAACAGTTCTTATAGTTAAAAAGATACAATTTGTATCAACAGTAAAAGGTACTTTCTGGTTTTTCAGGGCTTTACTTCAAACTGTAGCATGTAGAATAATCAGAATAGCCAGGGCATCTAAGCAGACTACAGAAAAAGATCTGAATGAGTCTGTTACACAAAGTACAATTCAAAATCTGGAGGCAACCGTCAAGTGATGTCAGTCACACAACTGTCTGCCACTGGCTGCAAAATCTGTCTTCTAATCCGCAGAAATGTATTCACCGCTAGCAAAACCCATGACTTTGAAACCAGAAATATCCCTTACTAATACTAGAACAGACCTTAGTCTGTATCTAAAACTACACTATTTGTGGCAAGAATCTGGCCTTAATAATATAACAGGCCCCCCAAGAAAACTACCTTCAGGAAAATGGAAAATATACAATATCTTACAAAAATTTTAAGTTACCATTTACAACTTCTCCATCACCATTTCTATAGTGCAGTATCAAGAAATGTTGCATATCCTCAACACATAAACCCACCTCAGGCCAGCCTTGATAAATAGCAGGAAAGCTAAAGAGTATGTTAAATATAAAAGTTGCATTGTGAATAATTAGATTCATTAAAAACAGGCAAGTGCTGTGAAAGGGTTATTTTATCCAGTATTGTTGTGCCCCAAAACAAAAAGACAGACATATTAAAAATACAGGTTAATGGAAATCTAGGAATTCAATTCCACTTCTACTGTCTAGAAGCACATCACAGCTGGATAACAAAGCTCTAACCTGTAACAGTTATAGCTTTTGCCTTACTCATTTAAAAAAAATGGAAACATTTCTTCCATTGATTGCATCTGCTTTCTTTTAAATCAACCATATTAAATTAACTAATTTCTTAACAGAAAAAAATCCAAACAAAAATAACACAATGAAAAGTGCCATATTGTAAATCATTCTAATATATATACTGTTACCCATTTCAACATAAAACTGGTAACTTACATTTTGTTTAAAATATAAAGTCAGTGCTGTAGTATATCTTTGTTTCTATAAATAATGATTATAGCACAAAGAAACCCACTTTCCCCAAATAAAAATAACTTAAAAAGCTGTAAAAGAGTCTAATTAAGCTTGGCTCGAAAAAACAGTTTGCTAGGTCTAGTCAAATGTCCCACATTCTGAAGGTATTGTAATTGCTTGCAATTGATAGACAAACACCAAGTTAATAAAACACAAAACAAGGATAAAAAGTGCTGCATATAAACCCCTGATGCACCAAAGATTAATATCAAAGATCACAGATACATCTATTAAATCAAACTGGAAAAATTTCCAGCCAAGGATATAGCTTTAAAAAGGAAATGTTAAAAAAAAGTTTAAATGTAAAGCAATCCCGTGATACTTCCACCATGTGGGGCTATACATACAGATTCCATGATACAGTATTTCACATAAATGGATACTATATAACCTCCTTGCCGAGAAGGAGATCACATGTGCTATTGTAGCAAACCTCCCTCAGCATTTGAGCTGAACAAAAAAACTACTAAACACCACAAAGATGCATCATCTTTCAATAACCCAGCTGGGATTTCTCCACTAAAATGGCTGCGGCGAGCTGCTGGGCGTCTGTCATGTGAGGATTCCTTTTCATGACAATTCTCACAAGGTCAGGTGGGAAGATGTTGCACAAATTGATATAAATCTTTTCTCGGTTGTCTTGATACCTGGGGGGATCTTGCGGCATTCCACAGTACGGGATCCGCCAGGCGGGCTCCTGCTGCTCGGGGAGGCTCTGGAAGGTGAACTGCTCATAGCACGGCTGCGTGGAGTTATCGGGCAAGGAATATGTCTGCCGGTACCCATAGGCGTCGATCCCATAACCCGGCCTGTCCCAGCCTCCCAGGCCTTCCTGGCGGGAATAAGGCTTTCTTTGTCGTGAAGGAGAACTATCATAAAGTCGAGAGTCAGAGATGCTGTCTATTCTCGTGGCCACCAAGGACCTCCCTAGGTGTGGTGCCTTAGAGTGTGCTGAACTTGGAGGAGAGGGGTAGTCGCCGGGACAGCTGGACCGGGCGCCCACAGCGGGGTGCTGCAGGTGCAGAGCCAAGTGCGGAAGAGGAGGCTTGTGATGGAACTTTGGTTCTTCGTGACTGTAACTTTGCACTCTGGTTAAGGGGTCGTGGAAATTCTGCAGGAAGGGTTGAGGATTAAGGCGGCTGTGAGGGTGCATGTGTTGACACTTCAAATTCTCCTCTAGCTGTGGGTCGGGGGAGCTGACATAGGACCGGTCATTGTAACCCACGTAGGAGTCGCTGCTCCCACAGCTCATGCTCCCTTCACTGCTGCAGTCAGAAGCTACGGAACTTATTCTATAATCTGTGTCTAAGGAGAAACGCCTTTCAGGGCTTCGTGGGCCTGAGAGACTCAGATTTGAGTATGCATTCAACATGGAATAATATCCAATGTCGACAGGCGAGTCACATTTTGGATACTGTTCATAAGGCATTAGCGTTCCATGATTTTTGGTTGCCATCATCATTGGAGGATATTGTCCCTGTGGTCTCTGATCCTGAGGTGGGAAATGAACTCCAGATGGAAGGCCATTGCTTAAAGATGTAGTGCTTTGGGGTTTTGCAGTAGAAGTAGCCGGGATGCTAACTAAGGAAGGTACAGACCTGGTTTCCAATTTGTTTTTGGTGGGAAGCTTTTCTTCTAGGTCTTGGTAGACTTGAGTCCTTATGCTTGGATCTGATTGCCTCTTTGGAGCACCTCGTTTGACATCAGAAGAGCTATCAGCCTTGGTGCTACAAGGAACACTGTTGCTTTTCACCAGTCCTCCTTCGTTTGCAGTTTTGGCTGCTGTATTTCTAGACATGGCACGGAGTTCATCAGCCACTGACCGCTGTGGCTGGCTGCCCCTTTCGGGATGATAATATTTGCACTTGTGTCCATAGGTACACTTCTTTCCTAAGAAGAGTAAAATTAATTAGGCAAAGGAGCATACCATCAGATCCGGAAAACACAGTTTGGCCCTATGATTTTAACTTGTAGAAGAGACAACGACAGAAATGGGAGCTGTTTTAAGTGTCACCCTGTTCTTTACTCTTGAGAAATGTCACTTCTCAGTCTTTTCCTTACTATTAAGAGCAGTAGGAAGTTGGCCGAATGAGTAACAATCACCTCCAGAACTTTTTTTTTTTTTTTTTGGGACAGAGTCTTGCTCTGTCACCCAGGTGGAGGGCAGTGGTGTGATCTCAGCTCACTGCAACCTCTGCCTCCTGGGTTCAAGCAATTCTTATGCCTCAGTCACTTGAGTAGCTGGGATTACAGACGTGCGCCCCCACGCCTGGTGAATTGTTTTGTATTTTAAGTAGAGACAAGGTTTCGCCATGTTACCTAAGCTGGTCTCAACTTCTGGCCTCATGTGATCTGCCCACTTTGGCCTCCCAAACTACTGGGATTACAGGTTTGAGCCACTGTGCCCAGCCACCTCCAGAACTTTTGGCTAATACCTCTGTGTCCTCAACTCCTCCCTGCCTCTTCTCTTCCAGTAGGACTTTATAATTAGGTAGGAAATTCTGTTTTGAAGAGCATAGTGTACTATTGTAGGGCAAAAGAACCATGCTAATCTGATTTGTATCTAGATGAAAAAATTCCAAATTTTTATTCACTTCGAAGCTAACTTCATGTAGAATTAACAGTGTTTTTTGAACCATGTTTTAATATAAGGAAATGCATTTGTATTGAATCCAAACAGGTAAAAATAATTCTTTTTCATGGCCAAGACATTTTCTGAAATTTAATTGGAATCCAAAGACCTGCATATTATGCCATCCAAAATTTTAAGTGTTTATTTTTATTAACAAAAGTTTAATAATATATTGTGTTCTAACGGCATATACTCAACATTCATAAAGCAAGTTACCATATGGACAAGGCTGCTTTTTGTGTTCAGGAACAATAGGTTTCTTCCTCAGAAAATTATCCAGACTGGGGCCATGTCTGCCAAGAGGGTCATCAGGGGGCATGAACCTGTCACAGAGAAAATAAAAAAATGATACCTAAGTTGGAAGCTGATCATTTAATTCTAAAAAGAGGACAAAGATTTGTTCACTCTAAGGAATTTTTTTTGAAATTTTAATCCAAGCGTTTTGATTCAATGTTTACAGAGTAAAAAAGGAATCAGTAAATGAAGTTCTCATTTCTTAATGAAAATTCAACTGTTTTGAGCTCTGAAATTGTATTTGTTTTCATTCAAGTAAGTTTTGAGTTGAGCATATCCTATTAATTCTTCCTTCCTCTCAGTCTTGGGATTTTGTAAGGGTTTTAGAAAATGATTTCAGTCACACTTTAGGAGTTTCATCAACATAGACCTCATGAAATAGATTGCTGCAGGTGGGGCGAGGCGGAGCAGCTGAGAAGGAAGGGGCTAGAACACAATGGGAAGGCACAAACTTACCGAACACGGGTTAGTGCCAGGCACTTTACACACTACACCATGGCGTCCTAACCATGAGCCCATGAAGTATCAGCTCCATTTTACAGACAAGTAAACTTCTCTAATTTAGGTTTAGATAAATTAGGTGATTTTTATCCAATGTCGCATGGCACAGTCGAGATTCAATTATATCTAACTCCAATCTATTCTCTTTCCTATTTGAATGCGCTTCTCAGCTGAGATAGAAAAAATGCTAAGGAAATAAACCTAGTATTTTGGATGGACTAATAAAGAAGAGAAGAATTTATGGCATGAATAATGAAAAGAAGTTACACTTGAAGAATTCTGCTGTTCATTATATCACCATTTGAACTTAAACCCAAGTATTTACCTATAAAATGTGAATAATGGGAATAATGTAAGAACCCTTAAAGGAGTGTCAACATGGCTGATTATTAACACTTAGCAAACACAGTGTTCAGTATTATAAAACAATATGGTAACATTACATGTTACAAAACAGAAGATAAAGTCACTCAATCCCACAATCTTAATACAATTACTTTCCATGTCCGTGTTAGATTGAAGTCATTTTCATTGTGCACATATCATTTTACATGGCTTTAATCAAACACAAATATGATTTTACACTTTGTCTTTTTAACATAAAAAACTTTCCCATGTTTCTTAATAGCCTTCATAATAATTCTTTTTATCTTTTTGACACAGAGCTTTGCTGTTTCACCCAGGCTGGAGTGAAGTGGTATGATCTCGGCTCACTGCAACCTCTGCCCCCCGGGGTTCAAACAATTCTCCTGCCTCAGCCTCCCAAGTAGCTGGGATTACAGGCGCCCACCACTACACCCAGCTAATTTTTTTTGGATGTTTAGTAGAGATGGGGTTTTGCCATGTTGGCCAGGCTGGTCTCAAACTCCTGGCCTCAGGTGATCCACCCACCTTGGCCTCCCAAAGTGCTAGGATTACAAGTGTGAGCCACCACACCTGGCATAATTCTTTTTTTCATAATAACCCTGAAGAGCTGAATAATATTCCAGTAGGAGATGTATCATAATTTGATTGATTTCTCTATTGTACATTTAGTTGCCCTTGAATTCTTGCAATTATAAATAATACAGAAATGAACACATCTGGTCTTTATTTATTCCTCATTATATATTCCAAGAAATGAGATTTTTGGGTTGATAGAACACAATATTCTTGAGGCTTCTGTGAACCTCTGCCAAATAATATATCAGTGCATCTTTAATAGCATGAGGCATACACAAAACTATTGTTGTGAATTAAATGAGTGAGAAAATATATTCTTTTTAGATTCATTTGCATTTTTAATTAGCACAAGAGGTGAACTTTTTCTACATATTTATAAATATATTTACTTCTCATGAGACATGCTTGTTGATGTCATTTGTTCATTCATCAACTTTTAGACTCTCATCACGGCCAGAATCTTAAATTAGTTTAAGAACTTTAAAAATTCATGTACAGTCACACACTGTATAACAGCTTGGTCAACAATGGACTGCATATATGACGGTGGAGCTGAAAAGTTGCTGGTAACGTGATAGCATAATGTATTACGCATGTGTCTGTGATCATGCTGATGCTGGTACAAACAAAGCTACTGTGCCCCCAGTCGTATAAAAGTGTAGCACATACTATTACGGACTGTGCATAATACTTGATAAACTACGATGTTACTGGCTGTGCATCATGGCTCACGCCTGTAATCCTAGCACTTTGGGAGGCCAAGACAGACAGACAGCTTGAGGCCAGGAGTTTGAGACCAGCCTGGCCAACATGGTGAAACCTTGTCTCTACTAAAAAAAAAACCAAAAATTAGCCAGGTGTGATGGGGCATGCCTGTAATTCCCGCTACTCAGGAGGCTGAGGAATGAGAATTGCTTGAACCTGGGAGGCTGAAGTTGCAGTGAGCTGAGATGGCGCCACTGCACTCCAGCCTGGGCGACAGTGCAAGACTCCGTCTCAAAAAACAAAAAAACAAAAGAAAACTAAAAAGTCCCCAACTACGTTACTGGTTTACGTAGTTACTATATTATACCTTTTGTTTTTATTTTAGAGTGTATTCCTTCTACTTCTAAAAAAAATGTTAACTGTAAAACAGCTTCATGCAGCTTCTTCGGGAAGTATTTCAAAAGGCATTGTTACCATAGGAGATGACAGCTCCACGCACAGTGCCGCCCCGGGAGACCTTCCAGAGGAACAATATGTGGAGGTGGAGGACAGTGATTCTGATGATCCTGACCCTGTGTAGGCCTAGGATAATGTGTTTGTGTCTTAGTTTTTAACAAAAACTTTAAAAAGAAAGAAAAAAATAAAAATAGAAAAGAGCATATAGAATAAGGCTATAAAGAAAGAAAATGTTTTTGTACAGCTGCACAATGTTTTAAGCTAAGTGTTATTACAAAAGAGAAAAACGTTTTAAAAACTAAGAAGTTTATATATTAATAGTAAAAAAGTTATAAGCCAAAGTTAATACATTATTGGAAAAAAAAGTATTTTTTGGTAAATTTGGCATAGCCTAAGTATACGGAGTTTACAAAGTCTACAGTGGTTTATGGTAATGTCCTAGCCCTTCACATTCACTCACCATACACTCACTGACTCACTTAGGACAACTTCCCATCCTGCAAGCTCCACTCATGGTTAAGTGCCCTATAGAGACGTACCATTTAGAAATCTTTTATAGCATATTTTATGGTAAATATACCTCTTCAGTGTTTAGGTATGTTTAGATATACAAGCATATCGTACCACTGTATTACAATTGCCTACAGTATTCAGTACACTAGCATGCTATAAAAGGTAGCCTGGGAGCAACAGGCTGTATGTATCATATCGCCTAGGTGTGTGGTAGGCTGGACCAGCTAGGTTTGTGTAAGTATACTCTACGATGTTCACACCCATGACGAAATCGCCTGAGGACGAACTTCTCAGAACATATCCCTGTTGTTAAGCCAAGCATGGCTTATTGAGTAAGCTATCAACGCTCTACATTGATTTTGAAAGGCAGTCCCCTTTGAGGGTGAAGATGGGAATTCCCCCTATGTCTATTTCCTCAGGTTCTTCAGACAGAGTCTTAGAAGACTTCCTCTACCTTAGGTGTTCTGTGAGTGACTTACAGGGAAAGGTGGGGCCTGCCACTCACACCGGGCCTCCTGTGGCAATGATTCTGCAGTTTTCCTGACTCCCACTGAGGAACAGTGGGGAGATCAGTTGTTAGAAACCTGTTTGAGGTCTGGACAGTGGCAAAAAGAGAATTCTGTAGCAGCTACCAGGGATAGTTATATTTTCACAGAAGCAATATCATTGGCAAATAAATGGTTTTACTTACTTGTCATTGACAAATGAATACATTAATAATCGTTCATCTATGAACTTCTTCCATTCCGGTTTCTCGTTAGCCAAATCCCTGTAGTTATCATTGGACACAATGATACCATCCGACTCAAAAGCCAGCTTCACGATGAACCTGTCGTCATAGCACACCACTCTCCTCCCCTGGACTCGCCGGGACGGCGTGAACACCAGGATTTTCTCCTTTTCTAACTTACGTAAAATTTCCTGATCTGCAAGAATAATGATGGTAGGATTTCAGAAAGGAAATACACAGATAACACACATGGCAACTTTCATACAATGTGAAATTCTAAAACATTAGCTGTATATATGTAGTCCTTTAATTAGGGATTATGATTTAATTTGTAGATACAACATAATTTCCAACTCTCAATAGTATTTTTCCTTCAGGAATTTTAATAATAAAGCCTTTAAAAATAGTTAAAAAATATGAACAGTGTAAAATTGAAACATGACTGGGCAAATTCTGTCCTTATGTGAAGCTTTTGCTTAAGAGCTGGAGCCATCAGCACGACCACTATGGACACAGCTTCTTCCACGTTCCTACTTGAACACCGTTCTAACAGAGCAGCTATATGTTGTGTGGGGTTCAGGTGTGAGCAATACATTTTTTTCCTCCTAAGTTTGTTCGCATATTTTGTAGTTGTTTTCTTCCAACTAGTGGGAGAGTATGAAAGGAAGCAGAAGTTGTCGAGGTAGCAAAGGGAAAAATCTTTAAATGCAGAAAGTTCAGAGAGAGAGGAGGCAGTGAGGTCACAAGTGTTGTTATGAACATGGCTATGATATGCTTCATGACCTTACTGTGAGACAGGGTAATGAATGCCAGCATTCTCGTGGGGGTCGAACTGAGTAAGAAGTAAGAAGTGATTATGTGGAGAAAGCATCTGTTGATTAGAAAAGGCCGGGTAGAGAGATGCTCATTTTGTCTGTGGTTGGCATAGTCTATTTTTTTGTGACTGAGTTTTGCTCTATCGCCCAGGCTGGAGTGCAGTGGTATGATCTTGGCTCACTGCAACCTCCATCTCCCCAGTTCAAGTGATTCTTGTGCCTCAGCCTTCTGAGTAGCTGGGATTACAGGCACCTGTCACCATGCCTGGCTAATTTTTGTATTTTTAGTAGAGACGGGGTTTCACCATGTTGGCCAGGCTGGTCTTGAACTCCTGACCTCAGGTAATCCACTCGCCTCAGCCTCCCAAAGTGCTGGGATTACAGGAGTGAGCCATTCGCGCCCGGCTGGTTGGCATACTCTTATGGCACTTTGTAACTCTATTGACTTGTTTTGTGATTTAAAAAAGGGTACGAGAGTTCATATGTTGATCAATGATAAAAATTCTCTTTCAACCATCCTTTCCTTCTACTTTTGCTCCTCTGTCCCCCATTTTTCCACCATTGTAAATTCTGGCACAGAGTACGGGGCACAAACCTACAGATGTCAGGATTTTTTTTTTTTTTTCTAAAAGCTCACTACTTCTCAAGGCTTATTAACTGGACTTACTAAGTTTTTTTCAATCCATCTCCGCAACAGATGATTATTACATACCTTCCTGGTATTGTGCTAGGTGTTAACAGCCATCAAGACTAAAAATGACCTCTCCAAAGGAGCCTCAGTCTCACTGCACTGGACAGACACATAAGCCAGGTAAGCAAGAGTTGTAATTGCCACAGCAGAAGTGTGAGCTGGGTACGGATGGAAGAGTGACGTGGGTCAGCTCTAATCCTGGCATACAGATTGATGATGCTCCTGACAGAAGAATTCATTAAGACCAGACATTTAGGAGGCTGAGGCAGGCAGACTGCTTGGGCTCAGGAGTTCAAGACCAGCCTGGTCAACATAGCAAAACCCTGTCTTTACGAAAAATACAAAAATTAGATGAGCGTGATGGTGCACATCTGTAATCCCAGCTACCCGAGAAGCTGAGGCAGGAGAATTGCTTGAACCCTGGGAAGTAAAGGTTGCAGTGAGCTGAGATCACGCCACTGCTCTCCAGCCTGGGCAACAGAGTGAGACTCTGTCTCAAAAAAAAAAAAAAAAAAAAAAAAGACCAGACCTTTGTATGAGTGGAAGAAATGTGTGGGCATCAGCAAATCATGGACAAATCTCAGGTTCTGCCACTTTCCACATCAGAAAATCACAATCTTGTTGAGCCTGTTTCTCCATGTTGTCAAATGCAGTTGATAAACTATAAGAAGTACATGAGTTAACTTACGGCCAAGCAGCTAGCACAGTGCCTGGCAAGCTCTCAATAAACACTGTGCTCTTCAACTTAATTTTGTTTAATAGATGTAACTGCCGATCGCCGATCTCTTTTATTTTTTTGAGACGGAATCTTGCTCCGTCTCCCAGGCTGGAGTGCACTGGTGCGATCTCAGCTCACTACAACCTCCACCTCCCAGGTTCAAGCGATTCTTCTGCCTCAGCCTCCTGAGTAGCTGGGACTACAAGCGCGTGCCACCATGCCCAGCTAAGTTTTGTAATTTTAGTAGAGACAGGGTTTCACCATATTGGCCAGGGTGGTCTCGAACTCCTGATCTCGTGATCCGCCCGCCTGGGCCTCCCAAGGTGCTGGGATTACAGGTGTGAGCCACTGGGCCGGCCTACTGTTGATCTCTTTTAGAAACGAAAGAATACCAATGCAAAATCGAGTGCCCCGTCTCAATTATAGGAGTTGTCATATTATAGTTTTGTGGGTTAACCTGATAAGCATTTTGAGGGCAGGTGCCATATGTCATTTATCTTTGTATCAGCACCCAGCCCATGAGGCATACCAGTAGATGTTCAGTGACTGTGGAGTGAATAAATGAGTTACTTAAACCGATATACTCTGAAGTCTTTCAGTTCATTCATAGTCTTACATTCATGAGTAATCTATGGCATTTTATTATTTGCGAGGATGTTTACTCATCTATGCCATGTCTTGATCCTCACCAAAGTGAGTTGTAGATTAAGTTCGGTGGCCTCACAGTCATCATGCTTAATTTGCATTTAATTGTTAATGAGGTTAGAAGGACATTAATTAGAATGACATAAATAATCCTGACCTAAGTAATATGGGTTCAGTAAAACTAGAAAGTTAACTGAATTTCTAGTTCTTAGCACAGCACTTGATACACAGCTAGTGCTTGTTTAATATTTGATAAATGAATGGAAGATTGGCAAAAGTGCTAATCTGAATCTACGATGCTGACAACTTGAAAATATTTCTTATCAAGTGTCTTTTTCTGGTGCAGTGAAAGAGTATTAGGCTACTCAATTTACCAGGTATTATCTGGTTGAGGGATTTAGTCAAGAGAATTATTACCCTAGGATTATAACACCTAAAAGCCTCTGACATTAGTTTGGCATTTTACAAAGCAGTCTGCATACTGATGTGTTCCAGGGACTGGCATGCTGGTATTTTTTTTTTTGAGACGGAGTCTCGCTGTGTCACCCAGGCTGGAGTGCAGTGGTGCGATCTCGGCTCACTGCAAGCTCCGCCTCCCGGGTTTACGTCATTCTCCTGCCTCAGCCTCCGAGTAGCTGGGACTACAGGCGCCCGCCACCTCGCCCGGCTAGTTTTTTGTATTTTTAGTAGAGACGGGGTTTCACCATGTTAGCCAGGATGGTCTCGATCTCCTGACTTCGTGATCCACCCGCCTCGGCCTCCCAAAGTACTGGGATTACAGGCTTGAGCCACCGCACCCGGCCTGCATGCTGGTATTTTTAAAACTAAACTTAGACACAGTGTACTATCATTTTCTCTTCTTCTTGCTTTCATATTCCTTTCATGTTCAGGAAGCTTTAAAGTCATTTTTACATGCTTAAATATTGTTTTTTTTTTTTAGTTTACTTTATCCCTTCCCCCATTATCAAAACATTGTTAGGTTCCTGTAGAAAATTAGAAAGGTAAGGACAAGTACTAAGAAGCAGGGAGAAATAAAGACCTCACAAAGTTGCAACCAAGAGGCAATTACTGTTAACAGTTTGGTATATTTCCTTCTCATCATTTTCTGTGTATTTTGTTCTTTCCATTGTTGATATATGTGTGTATATATATATGTATGCCTGTCTGTGTGTCTGTCTATAAAATAAAATCTGCCTTTTATGTAAAACAGCATTTCCGCAGATCATTAAAAATTCTGCCTGAACATTCTAATGCATATTCTATCATATTGATACATCCTAATTGATTGAACCATTCTTCTAATGAATGAACACTTTTTTTTTCTATTCTAAATAATAATACTGCATGGGATATCTTTGGTCATAAGTATTTGTCTGTACTTCTTATTTTCTTGGAACTTATTCTTAGAAGGCGAACTAGTAGATCCAAGAATATTAATATTTTAAGACCAACTACTTTCTTGACAGGTTGCAACAATTTCCACAGCAGCCTATGAGTAACTGCTTCAGGGAAATGAGTGTTATCAAATTTTTACTTTCTGCTAATTTTTTTTTTTTTTTTTGAGATGGAGTCTTGTTCAGTTGTCCAGCCTGGAGTGTGATGGTGTGATCTCAGCTCACTGCAACCCCCGCTTCCTGGGTTCAAGCAATTCTCCTGTCTCAGCCTCCCTAATAGCTGGGATTACAGGTGCCCGCCACCAGGCCTGGCTAATTTTTTGTGTTTTTAGTGGAGACAGGGTTTCACCATGTTGGCCAGGCTGGTCTTGAACTCGTGACCTCAAGTGATCCATCCGCCTTGGCCTCCCAAAGTGTTGGGATTACAGGCATGAGCCTCTGCGTCTGGCCATCTCTGCTAATTTGTTGGGTAAAAAATAACATTGTTTAGATTTGCATTTATTTAATTACTAATTGGGTTGAACTTTTTTTCTTATTTAGTGCTTGCATTCTGGGAGTTGTCTATTCCTAGCCTTTTGATGCTTATATACCGGAAAGAAGTTTGTTTGTTTTTTTAATCAATCTGTATGAGCTCTTTGTATTAAGGACATGATTCTTTGTTGGATTTTTTTTTCCTTAGGCAACTGGTCGATTATCATTTTTAAGAAAGTTTCTCAAAATGCAGGAGCTTTAATTTTGATATAATTTTATCTCTCTTTTCCTTAAGTAATTTCTTCTAAAAGTTTTAAATTTAGAAAATTCTTTTGGTCTCTGATGGTTTGATTTTTGACAATTAAGTCTTCAATCATCTGGAATTTATTGTTATATGGTGTAAGATAAGGGTCTAAACAAGTACACTTTTCCCAAAGGGTTATCCAATATTTGGTACTACTGGTTGAATTATGACCTCTCTGCTTTACGTTTATATACATAGGCTAGGGTCTGGTTCCATGCTCTGGGCTCCACCATGACTTGCCTATTCATTCTTATGTTAATTTAACAATGACATAATAATTATACATAAAAATTAAGTCTTATTTTTTTTTTGAGATGGGGTCTCACTGTGTCACCCAGGTTGGAGTGCAGTGGCACGATCTCAGCTTACTGCAACTTCCGCCTCCAGGGCTCAAGTGATTCTCCCACTTCAGCCTCTCAGGTAGCTGGGACCATAGCACATACCACCACACCCGGCTAATTTTTTTTGGATTTTTGGTAGAAACAGGGTTTCACCATGTTGCCCAGGCTGGTCTCGAACTACTGAGCTCAACTGATACGCCTGCCTCAGCCTCCCAAAGTGCTGGGATTACAAGCATGAGCCACTGTGTGCGGCTGAAAATTAAATCTTAATCATACCCTTTGGGTATATATTAGGTGGTCTCTTTGTTTTTTATTTAAAATGTTTTACAGTTTTCTTTACACAGGTGCCTCAGTTTTTGTCAATACTGGATGTGGAGAGAAGGACAAGAAAGGTTGGAGGTTGATTGTAAATCACTGCAATTGGGCAAAATGTTCAACAACAGTAATGAACAGTTATAGAGGATATCATTGCCTGAAACTCAGACATTTAAACACTACAACATAATGCAAAATACATTTCTTTCTACTGGACTGAAGCACATCTTATGGTCTTACATGTCTTTTTTGAACTGTTGTTATTAGAATCTGACCGCCACCTAATGTCACAATAGCACATGAGAAAATTGGGGCCCAAAAGGGTTCATTGTGTGGCTCAAGGTCTTCACAGCTAGTGAGCAGCAAAGCCAGAATTTGGATCCAGATCTTGTGACTTCTGGCATCTCTCTAAAGGTCAGAATTTCCCAAAATTTGAAGTCAGAATTTCCATAAAAGTAAAGACAAAAACACCTGGCTTATGTAGTGATGATTAATGTTTAATTAATAAAACCAGATAGTTTTCAAACTCAAAACCAGGACAGGCATGGCAGCTCATGCCTGTAATCCCAGCACTTTGGGAGTGAACAGTTATAGAGGCCATCATTGCCTGAAACTCATACAGGTGGGCAGATCAGTTGAGGTCAGGAGTTCAAGACCAGCCTGGCCAACAGGGTGAAACCCTGTCTCTACTAAAAATAGAAAAATTAGCTGGGTGTGGTGGTGCGTGCCTGTAGTACCAGCTACTTGGCAGGTTGAGGCACGAGAATCGCTTGAACCTGGGAGGTGGAGGTTGCAGTGAGCCAAGATCGCACCACTGTACTCCAGCCTGGGTGACCGTGTGTGACTCCATCTCAGAAAACAACAACAACAAAAACCAACGTTAGTGTCCCACTGCATACACGGAGTAAGCGAAACGGATTTAGGATACCTGACAGTGCCAGACACTGCATGGGAATTACAGGAAAGCGAGGAACAAGCAGCCGCCTGGAATAAGCCTACCTGTAATGAGAGCATCAGGTCGGGATTGCTCTTTCCTCCACGCAGGAACAAAAACTGTAATATCTTTGTGGCCTCTTTCCAAAAACCAATCCACTGCCAATTTTATTCCTCTGCAGGAAAATACTTCTTTGTTTCCATGGCTGAAAGATTATTACAGAACACTTAAAACACAATAAAACCTAAATTTAAGTAAATTAATTCAAGTTTATAAACAGCAATTATTACATAATTACAACAGTAATAAGAGATGTCAGATTTAAAATGGAGTTTATAGCTCAGAGACACATCAAGATAACTAAGCTGAAAAATCAAGATCTGTGAGGAAAGACACAAAAGAAAATTGGGATGATTATTTTCCAGAGCAGAAACAAAAGTGAGTTTTCAAAGGTAAAGCTGTAAAGGTTAACTAGTCAGAAAGACACAAGCTGTTTTTGATCAGAATAAAGAAAACAGAAAGGGCTTCTTTCAACCACAGCAAGAAGAATTTCAGTCAAATGTCAAGAACTCAATACAGAAAAAAAAATCTGTAAAAACAGTGGTAAAAATCATTTGTAAAAAAATCTGTAAAAACTCATAAGTAAATAGTTACGAGTTTCTAAAAACTTTTCTTTCTCAAAAGTTCTTAGTGTATATTTCAATACTCAATGACTGAGTAATGCACAAACTTTATTAGGTGACCAATGTAAAACAACATACTACACACTCACTGAAAGGAAAAACATGTTCACAATGCTTAACTCCATAGAAGAAACACTTTGCATACACTGCAGCAAAAAGACACCTAGTTTCTGTTCAACTATATTGTGTTGGACAAGAATAAATGATGACAAAACGGCATTCAAAATTGGATTAGCAGCTTTAGTGCCTAAAAGAAAATGCCCAACTAAGAGTGTAGTCATTCAGTAAGTATTTATCTAGTACCAGGCCCTACTTGTACACTTTAACCTACTAATTAAAAAAAAAATACTAATTCCAATGTTTTTGAAGAAAAAGTCTCCTGCTTTGAATGCAATAATTATGTTCTTTTATAGTGTGAAGGCTCTATTTGTTATCTATAATGGAGATATTTTTTCTTCTTAGGACTAAGGAGGGCTGAATGAAATAATGTAGGTAAATGCTTTATTAACCTTTAGCAGAAACTAAACATTAGGCATATTCATATTTTGTTCTAGGGTTCCCTGGGAAACCCTAGTACCATCTAACATATGGTTAATCATTGTTAGTAAAACACAGAAATAGACTAACTTGCTTTGTAGATGTTGAAGGCTCCAAATACAAACAAGAAACAATACCTGGTTCCATAGTCCTGTCCTAATGGTCAGCAAGATTAGATGGGAAATCAGATGCACTAAGTTTCAGGGAATGGGATAAGGAAAGGGAAATTTTGAGGTCATTTTATAGGTAAGAAGGGTGACCTGATAGCCTGGTGAATGCTCCAGCAAAAGGTACCAAGTGATATTAGGTTTCATGGAAAATCTGAAATACTGAAATCAGTCTTCAGAAAAACTGTAGAAAATGGTATCTCTAGAGAGAACACATGTACCAAGTATTCCTAGATACAAAAAGTCAGCTTGCTAAAACCTCACTATAATTTTACTTTGCATTAATGCTTTGAAATCTATTGCATTGTGTCTACGGCCATACCACCCTGAATGCACTGGATCTTGTCTGAAATCTACTGTAATAAGCTTTGCCAGTAAACTAATGATACTTGGTTTACTGAGAGTTGAGCATTTAATTGCTTCTGGCTCTAACGACAGGCCTGCATAAACATTTCTTCCTGGTAATTTCATTTGGTAAGGATAACTGTCACATTTACTCTAGAAATAGGAAATTCTATCTCCTAATTAATTAAATAACTTTTACTTTCATAAAATGTGTGTAAACAGCAAACCATTTACAATTACGGGATAAAGATTCTATAGATGATAAAACAGGATACTGTACTATGCCATTCTGATATTAAAGGTTGTTTCATTATCCTCCCTCTCCACAAAGACTCACAGGGAAAAAACAAGGATGAGGATGAAAAACGGCACACCGTTAGTGGTAAATATCTCCATCTTGTTGAGAAACACATAATCCTCCACGTGTTTAAGAAACTGTGGTCAAGTTTTCTGTTGTCTGCAGCTGAAAACATCCCTAATTGCTATGCTAGGCATACCATGAACCAAAAGAAAACTGGCACAGCTCTATGAATACCAAGAAATATATTCTATGGCAAAAGCCATTATTAGGAGCAGAAAAGTTATTATGTAATAGTTAATAGGAAGCTATAGTCATTCTAAACTCATCTCCAAATCAGTAACACAAAAGATCACAGAATTACTAGACAAAATGAAAAAAATCCACAACCATACTAATTGACAGAAGAAGAAAACATTGAATAAGGATATAGATAATTGCAATAATCAATTACAAGCTTGATCTAATGGACATATACAAATTCTGCACAAAACTAAAGAGAAAAAATATTTTTAAAAATATGAAAACTTTATAAATAAATTGGCTATGTACTAGGTCATAGAACAGATTTCAACAGATAGTAGGAATCTGTACCATACATACGATACACTCTTCCACCACAATATGTTATTACATTGCAGATATAACGTCTTGTTAAAAAATTAGTGTTGCTATAGCAGCAAAACCAATGTACAATTTTAATTTAAAAAGATCCAATTTGTAATGTAATAAAAGCCATACCAATCTTTAAAAAAAAGACATGCAAGACCTTTATAGATAAACTGAAAATCGAAAACCTATATTAAAGGGCATAAGGGAAGACTTAAATAAAAGAACAATATATTATTTTTATGGACAGTAAGATTCGATTAATAAAGACGGCAAGTGATTTCAAATTTATCTGTATGTTGCAATTCCAATCAAATTCTCCAAAGGTTTTTTTCACAGAACTTGAGAGGCTAATCTTAAAATTAATACAGAAAAACAAAAGGCCAGCAATAAGGTGACATTATAAATCAATGAGGAAAAGATGAACTATTTAGCAAATGGTACTAGGGCAACTGGTTATTCCTATGGAAAAAATAAAACTGCATTTTAATCTCACACCATATACAAAAAATAAATTATTGATAGATCAAATATTTAAATATGAAAAGAAAAATTATAAAAGTTTTAGAAGAAATTACCAGAGACATTCACATCAGGATAGGAAAATACTTCTTAAACAAGACATAGAACTACATGCTATTAAGAAAAATAGATATATTGGGGCACATGAAAGTTCTTTATACAAAAGACTCCATAAAAAAAAAAAAAACAAAAAAAACACAACAGGTCATAGCTTTGGAGAAGAGATTTGTAACATGTAAAACCAATCAAAAGGTTAGTACTCAGAATATAAAGTACTCTCATATATTAAAAGAGGTAGCCAGTTGCTTTTTAAGGCAAAAGATATGAACAATCAATTCACAGAAGAGGAAACTCAAATGACCAATGAACATAGTTTGAAAAGATGTTCAATAGTAAAGAAATGCAAATTAAAGCCAAAATGAGACACTACTTCACACCCATCAGATTGGTAAAAATAAAGTCTGCAAACACCAGATGTTGCCAAGAATGTGTGAAAGTAGGAACTCATACATCACAGGTGGGAGTGTAAATTGGTATAACTATTTGGGAGAGCAATTTGGCAATACTTCCATAAAGCGGAAGGCGTACTTTCTCTAAAACACAGTAGCTCTGCATCCAGGTACAGTAAAACCTCACAGGAACTCGAAATTAGATTCAATACAATTGGCAGCTGCCTTTCATCCTCCCCCTAGCCTTAGATGGCACTTGGGGACAAGCTACTGTTCTTATCTTTTAAACGGCGAGGGAAAGGCAGGTAAGTGGGGATGAGCAGGGTGGGTCCCTGAGTTACCAGGACTTTCCTAGCCAGTATTCCCCTGATCAGGCCCCAAAATGAACGCTAACAGAGAAATCTCCAGAATGGCTACGGTTGTCTTGGAAGTCCGTGTCAGGCATCAAGATCCAGAATCATTCGTAGTATAATAACTTAAGCCTGAGCAGACAATTACCTGGCGGCTCAAACCCGCAGATGGGACTTGTCACGCTAGGAGAGGTTTTGGGAGACTGAACTTAATCTAACCTTACTGACGCATGATGAAGGATGTGACTCATCATACATGCTAGATACAATATAAGGGACAACTGGAGGAGGTACTGATAAAGAATTACAAAATCAGAGTGAGCCAGATAAGGAATGATGATAAACAGGATGTCAGAGTAAGTGCCATGTAGCTACTGATGCAAATGAACTATCTGTTGACTGTTTACTAAAAAAGGACCGTAGCTTTAATTCCATATAAATAGAGGACATTCATCATAGCTCTATAGCCACTTATGGGCGGTCTGCAGGGACGCAGGGGTTTTCTGCTCAGTAACAAAATTAGTTAATTCTACATTTACGAATTAGCATGTTCCTTTGGGCCTTGATTACTTTTTTATCCCAACAATTTGGCAATAAGGAAGATTGGTATATCTCAAGTGAGTCCTTTTGCTGGGTGAATTTGTTGGAGGATTTGCGGTCACCCGAGATTAGGTAAGAACTCTGAATGTTTGCCAAAAAGTCTCCCTCTGACTACTTTGGCTGAGTGGGATTCGGTTCCCACTCAGGGAAAATTCCAAAGCCTCTCTGCAAATTCCAAGTTACAATTGAGCAAAATGGGTAACTCACTGAAGGTCCCATCTGATTCATCTTTAACAGTAGAAGAATATGAGATGCCTAGAATATTGTCAGTAGGTCTCTTTTTAAAAAATAAAAGGCTTCTTTTATTCTCTCACATTTGGCATAAGCGTACTTACAAAAATCCTGCTTTGCAATGGTCAAAAGAAGGCTCATTTGAAATAGACAAACTGATGTATTTACAGGAATTCTCAGAAAAACCCCACTCTAAAGGATTATTGGTATCTCTGGATCTCAGGAAATGAAAGAAGGAATGAAGTGGGCAGCCACAAAGAATGAATTAAGAAACCAGAGGAAGAGATTAAGTAACTGAAAGCTCCTATCTGTTCCTCCAGGTTCTTGACCCCTCTCTGCTGTTGCTCTTTCTGCTTTTTCTACTTCTTGTTACCCTTCTTTGCCTCTATCTAGGACCTAGAAGAGTGGGGCAATGACCTTCTGGATGGATGGATGATTCCCAATGGCTACAGGATCTGGAGATAACTTCTCTTGGAAGGGGGAAAATTGTTAGCCTTATTAGAATATTCTAACGTGGATTCTATCTCCAAAACTTTCCTAAACTGAACATGCAAAACACAGCTAGGGAGGCAGAGATGAAGAAGAAAGAACAAGGAGTCTGAGAGTCTGGATAAGAGACTGTCCTAGAATTAAGGTATTAGGTTGGCAAGTGGTTGCTGTGGTAACTTGGATGAAAGGGGAGGCAAAAGGAGTAATGATACCAAACAGCAAAATGAGACTGACACTACAGTGCCATACAAACCAACTTATTTTTTTTCTTTTTTTTTTTAATGTTACTTTAAATTCTGGGATACATGGGTTGAACGTGCAGGTTTGTTACATAAGTATACATGTGCCATGGTGGTTTGCTGCACCTGTCAACCCATCACCTCAGTTTTAAGCCCTGCGTGCATTAGGTATTGGTCCTAATGCTCTCCCTCCCCTTCCCTCTGACCCCCCGACAGGCCGCAGTGTGTGATATTCCCCTCCCTGTAGTCACGTGTTCTCGTTGAATCAACTTATTTTTTCATCTCAATGTGAAGAAAATCAGCCCTACCCTTTTGTAGCTCCAGTGACTCAAATGCTTTTTTAAAGTGATCCAGGACTGCCAGGTACATCAGACATGGTAGGAGTGCATATGACCTTTTCCCCAGCTGATCGTACCCATCTTAAAGAGTTATTTCCCAGTGCTCTGAAAAGATCTGGAACGTTTGCCAAGGTGCTCTGTGGCACACTGGCTGCTGCATGGAGTTGCTCTGGCTGACTTTGTTTGACTAATGGAACAGGCATGATGGAGGCAAATGATAACCCCTCCTGTAAGGGAGTGCCCTGGCCTCAGGAAGCTGACTGCCTCCCCAAACAACAGGAGACTACCTCCTCTCATGCCTTAGAAACCCACCGCGAGGTGACCTGGGAGAAGCTGCAATGCTGCTGTTGGGTAAGTCCCCATTGATTTTCATCAGTGGTTCAGTGAGGCATTTTCTAAATTAACAAGGATGGATTTAAGAGCAGATCAGAATAGACCCTTATTCTTCTCTACGTTTATGGCAGCCTTGTTACTGGGAATTCAGGCACACGTAAAAGAAAAGGTATGTGGATGGTAAGAACAGACAAGTTTCTCAGGTATTGGCAATCGCAATCCAGTTTTGGGAAAAAAAATGTAGGAAGATAAAGACAGAAATTTAAGACTGCAGTGTTACCTTCCCAGTTAGACTTGTTCACAAGGGGTGCAAACCCCTTTCTGGGACTACCAACAAATAAGAGAAGTTCCTCTAATGAAAAGTCACTAGGGCACTACTATAGGAAGCCAGGACACTGGAAAAAGGGATGCTGGAAGAGACTGAGGAAGACGCAAGAGATGCAACCCAACCATGAAGCTTTACTACCCCCTCCAGAGATATCTCCCCTCAGAAAATCAGACAGGAAATAACTGGCAAGTGGCGCAAACTAGGAGCAAAAGTGACATAATGGAAGGGCCTCGGTGCTGGAAATGGGAGAACCTCATCTGTTTGCTTGTTTTTCCTGCTGTAATCTTTTCCCGCTCTGTCTTGTGGAGACTAGAGCCATGAATTCTGCAGTTTCTGCTCATCTTTCTTGTTTTTACCCTGACCCATTAAAACAAGTTATGGGGCCGGGCGCGGTGGCTCCCGCCTGTAATCTCAGCACTTTGGGAGGCCGAGGCGGGCGGATCACGAGGTCAGGAGATCGAGACCATCCTGGCTAACACGGTGAAACCCCGTCTCTACTAAAAATACAAAAAATTAGCCGGGGGCGGTGGCGGGCGCCTGTAGTCCCTGCTACTCAGGAAGCTGAGGCAAGAGAATGACGTAAACCCGGGAGGCGGAGCTTGCAGTGAGCCGAGATCACGCCACTGCCCTCCAGCCTGGGCGACAGAGCGAGACTCCGCCTCAAAAACAAAGCAAAACAAAACAAAACAAAGACAACAAATTATGGGTTTCTCTCAACCAGCTTCTACCTTTTCTTTCTCCTCTGAGACTCCTGAGCCAATAGGTCCTCTGTTCGAAGAACATGCCTCTTTGTTTCTTGCTGCTGTTAATTTGTTGTGAAGGGAGCGGCTGTGTAACCTAAGGGCCATCATATTCTGTACTCTGGGTATTTGGAAGATTCTGTGAGACAGGGCACTTGAGCTGATGAGTATGTGCTTGTTTATATCAAGAGTAAGTATGTCCTGGGGATCTTCCATGCTATGGGCCACATTTTGAAGAACAGGGGCGTCCTAACATCAGGAGTAACTAAAATACCACATAGGATAGGAGATGCTGATTTACTAGAGTTACTGCAACTTCCTCCCCAAATTTCTGTAATTTGTTGTAGAGCTCAGATTGGATAATAAGATAAGATTAATCTGCAGGCCAAGCTGTGAAAAGGACTACTACACTTTGGACTGGGTTAACTGAAACCTCATTACTTCTATCCAAAAATGCCCACTCAGTTTCAGACAAATGCAACTCCTTATGAACTAGACAATTGGAAATTAGGGAGAGCTAAATGAACATAAATTATCTTAACAAATATATTCTTCATAAGACTTTCACTATTATAAATTTTCATTTTTCTGTAAATTCACTTTGTCTCATAGCTCTTACAAGATTATCTTTACTCAAGGCTAATATATTGGAAAAGCACATAAATTCTACTTTTCTGTTCTTAACAGAAGGGGCTAAGAAGTCAAAATAATATCTTGCATCCTATAACACCATATGAATTGCCACCGGAGAATTATGCTTGTTTGTTAATGGTACTACATTAACCACCTACAATGGTTAAGAGATAAGAGAGGTGCGTTTTATAATGCAGAGAAAAATTCCAGGGACCATGTATTTTAATGCAATGTACCTCAGTCTGGGACCTAGAGGGGAAGATGATGGGCCAACCATTTTTAGATCTGCCATACCTAAACAACCATAATGTTACATATTAATGTTTTCTTTGGGTATATATACAGATACCATTAACTAGGTTAACTGCAGAACAGGAAGGGTTATTTTAGAATTATAACTGTTACCTTCCAATGATAGACACGAGGAGTAATTGAAAAACATGGAAAAACCTAAAAAGAGAATGAAGGCATCTATAAAAAGAGACTGCCTCTTTTTAATACTTTATATGGCAGTGAAGAAAAGAACAAAGGAACCTCTTTTCAGTTATCTTTTTATTTCCTCAAATTTGATTTTACTACAATTTGCATATTATATAATGCTTGTTAAAAACCTTGGAAATTATAGGTGATCTTTATTTCTGAAACTTATATAATACGTGTATTATTTACATGATCAAAGAAGACCTATTCTTAAAAAGTCTTTTTCACAAATCATCTAAAATCTAATGATACGAAATACCTGGAATGGCACATTTCAGTACTCCAAATAGAGATGGCTTTTGAAGATACTGAAAATAATACAGCCTCTGGAATTTGACAGGAGTTTAATTCTTTTCTTTACCACTTTTCTGTGTGACCTTATTCTGAATCTCAGAGATTCTTATTCTGAATCTCAATTTCTCATCTTTGAAATGAA
The DNA here is from genome assembly GCF_049350105.2 of Macaca mulatta. Classification (NCBI taxonomy): domain Eukaryota; kingdom Metazoa; phylum Chordata; class Mammalia; order Primates; family Cercopithecidae; genus Macaca; species Macaca mulatta. The sequence continues at coordinate 110,924,829 of NC_133419.1, read as the reverse complement.
AGTAACCTCACCTACCTTATAGCGTTGTGAGAACTGAATAAGGTAATAAACCTAGCCAAGTGCCTGGCATATCGAAGGCTTCAACACATGTTAGTTTCTTTACTTTCTCATGTCCTCTCAGTCTTAATGTTTAGAAAATGGAAAAAAGCTTGTTTTGGAATAAAAATGAAACCGATAAAATACATCTTTATTTAATAGCTTTAATCTCACAAAAGTAAACTGTGACTTTTAGAGCAAAATGCATGATGTGTAGAGATCACTAAACAGTGTTTTAAAAAGAAACCAAACAGAAGATCAAGGTAATTATGGGATTCAAAAGGACATGCAACTGATTTTCTATAACCTTTTCATCTTTTATTTAAATTAAAAACTTGACCTGTAAGTTTGCTGTATTATAAGATGCACTTGCATAAGATACCTTCCACTGGGAAAATAAAGTATGACTATCAAGTTTCTATTACTTTAATGGGTAATTAGATTAACCCAACTATTGTGATAAGGACACAAGTTAGCAGGGTTTGTCAATGAAGTGGCTAGAATGGAAATATAAAGGTATCTTTTTAGGCTGGGCATGGTGGCTCACGCCTGTAATCCTGGCACTTGTGGGAGGCTGAGGTGGGAGAACTGCTTGAGCCCAGGAGCTCAACCAGCCTGGACAACATAGCAAGACCCTGTCTTTATATATATACATATACATATACATATACATATACATATACATATACATATACATATACATATATGTGTGTGTTTTTAAAAAGAATCTTTTTAAACTAGAAAATCATACTTGAATCTTTAGTATCAAAATCCTTCCAGTTTAGATATAGTTAATTATATTAGAGAAAGAGTATAGTAGATTTTAATCACAGAATATATAACAGAATATTAAGAAATATTTATAGAACATTAAATTATTAATATAAAGTCCAGGTACTCTTCAAATATTTGGTGAATTAATTTTATTTTTTTCTCATATTTTAGGCCTGATTTTACATAAACCATGTTGGACACATGAAAATAGATTTTAATTTTAAAGGACTCTAAAAAAAATGACTTTAAGACCTTCTTCACTGATGCATTTTTCAATGTTTAATGATTGTTAAATTCTTTTACATCTATTCTGTATTCCTTAAGCAGGGCGAAGTACAGCTGCCTATCATCTTCAATAGGAAAATACAGAAACGTAGAAACAGGATGTTTTACTTTCTCTCATTGTAGTCCAATTAAATTTCATATTTATTTGAGAATCTATAATTCATCTCATGGGCATCTGGAGTTTTTTCTTTTGTATTGAAGGCTCATAACTATTTATGCATTCCTATATTGTTATTCTTATAGCTACTCAACATTATTGTCTCTGATCTCTTTTCCAATATACAAAAATCATTCTGAAGCTAAATCTCATTCACAGGATGCTAAATATTAAACATACCACCAGAAAACTAAATCCATGTCCCTTGTTACAGATCATTTAAATCAATGCTTATCAAGCTGTGTTCCAAACAGAAATTCCATGGCATGGCAGGACCTTCTGGGGAGTACAGAAGGGAATTTTAAAGTGGGGAACACAACCCTGTACATCCTTCCCAATTCAAACAGAACTCTGCTCTTGCTTGATTTTAAATATTGGGCTTCCATGAAGAGATTTGCAGGACTGTACTGCTTTAAAGGAAAATAGAAGCCTGACAGTCATCGATTTAGGACAACAAAAATATTTAACACCAAAATTACTATGGAAGTCTATTATGAAATAATTATTACCCTTCAGTTGGTTATGAGCTTAACAGCAGTACAGTTGAGAGAGGTAGCTTTGAGAATTGAAGAGGCTAAGGAAAAAGGAAAGGAAAAAGATTTCCTTCACCATATAAGGTCTACAATTTGAGGCAACATCTAGCTGGTCAAGATCCAGTCTAAAGATGATAAAGAAAACACATCTGTTTAGTAGGTGTAAAAAGGTCTTATTAACGAAAGTAGAAAACATGGACTCTAACCACTTTTTCCTCATTTTGTGTAACTGGTAACACTAGTTAGGTGAAGATCTGTGATTAACTTTATTTCTATGTAATAGGATTACTAAGGTTGCCCATTTTTAGGTTAGAGTTGAAATAAGCACACTTGAGATAATAGGAAAGTTCACTGCTGATTGGCCTATTAAAGTACATGATGTTGATCACAACTAGAATTATGTACTTAGAATTATAAAGAGGTGCAATGGAATATAACTCTAACATCTGTCTTTGTCACGTTCCACAATGATATAACTAAACAACAACAAAAGCTAGCTCTGATTATTTGATTCTTTTCATAGTCTCTAAGGATATTCTTTAAAAACAGTAAGAGAAATGGGGCACTGCCAAATGAAGTAATACCTGTGACACTCACCTAGAGGGAATTTAAGCTATCCTTTAATAAATGTTACTTCTAGTAAACTGGGGCTTACAAAACAGTCTACTAAGAGGCTATTCAATAGAAATATAATGTGAGCCACATATGTAGTTTTAAATCATCAGGCATAGCATATTAAAAAAGTAAAAAGCAGCTGAAGTTAATTTTAGTATATATTTCATTTAACTCAATATATCAAATTCTTTAAATCCACAATCAACATAAAAGTTACTCAAATAGTTTACATAGTTTTGTACTAAGTCTCTGAAATGTGGCATGCATTTTATATTTACAGCATATCTCAATTTGGGCTAGACACATTTCAAGAGTTCAACAGCCACATGTAGCTGGTGGCTATCCTACTGTGGATCATGCAGGTCTACTGCACATAATTTTGATACAGTTTTGTTGAGAGAGTCAAAAACACATTTGTATAAATTCTGGCAATTTTTAGTCTCATCTGTAGTCTAAACCATATATTTGGACTAGGTGTCCAGGATGATTTTAGTAAATATAAATCAGTGCTGTACTTAAATGATAAACAGGCAACAGGAGAGCGAAACCAACCAAACAACTGAAGGCAAATTTTAGAACCTAGGCAAGAAAGCCTTCAGTATTCAAATTTATAATAAAAAGAGTTCTCAAGTTCATACAGTTTTACAAAGCAGATTAGATATAAGAAAGGCTTTGTACTTTTTAAAAGATTAATCAGAAGCTTAAATCTTGATTGTACAGATTGCTAAACTCTGCTTATATTTCATAAATATATGGGCTTAGTTCATTTTCTTGATACAGAGGAAAGTTATCACAGCTTAATGTATTTTCCCTGTTCATATTCTGACTCTATAATCTATATCTGATATCTGTTCAAACTTTAAGAAAATTACTTCAGTGATTTACCTGCAGTGCTTTTTTTAACACCCCAGTTAACAATCAGATGTGTACTAACACCAGCTGTTTTCCAATATGACTCTTTGGGGAACTGAGTATAAACTCTCAAGCAAATGGTTGGTTTATTTCTCTATTCTGTATCATTTGATTGGTATACAAAAGCAATGATGTTCTTGGTGCATCTTTTTCCAGGATTTGTCCACAATTTAACTTTTGCATACATTTTCAAACATAAGTGGGTCTCTTTGTCTCCAATCTTAGTGCTCAAATCCATTCTCTACATTTCTCTACAGAGTGATTTTTCCTAAAGGCAAATATTACTATGCCACTTTTTTCCTTGCTTGAAATCTTCTGGTAGCTCCCCATCACTAACAGAGAGAAAATACAAGCATGGATCCCATTGGCAAAAGTGGTTCACCTGAGATTATTAGCAAACAAAACATTTATCCTAATACTGCACACAAACATGCAAAAATAAAGCCTACCCACCAGTCAGGGGAGAGATTTGATCTAACCCCAGAAACCTGGGTTCACTGCCCAAAAGGTAGAACTTGCCATGATAAAGGAGGGAAAAGTTTCAATAGTCTGTTCATATCAAAAACACAAGAGTGGTGTGGCCAGCTTTCATTCTAACACTCAACAGAAGAATGTGTGCTATGGCATGACATGGAGGTAGCCATTGAAGCTGTGGGCTTTTTCATTCTTATTTTATATAAAATCCGGAAGAAGCTGAAGTAGGATATGGAGATTTGGTTAATCTTAATGAAGTCAGATGACTAGGTCATGGAAGTATATTGAAGAACTCAAACACTTTTAGGTACCAAAGGGGTCTAACATCGTTTTATCACATTCCCACTCTGGATAGCTCACTAGAATTTGTTGCTATTGTTGTTGTTTTTGAGATAGGGTCTCACTCTGTCGTCCAGGCTAGAATGCAGTGATGTGATCTCAGCTCACTGCAGCCTCCGCCTCCCGGGCTCGTTCCATCCTCCCACTTCAGCCTCCCGTGTAGGCATGCACCACCATATCCAGCTAATTTTTGTATTTTTAGTAGAGATGGGATTTTGCCATGTTGCCTAGGCTGGTCTTGAACTCCTGGCCTCAAGTGATCCACCTGCCTCGGCCTCCCAAAGTGCTGGGATTATAGGCATAAGCCACTATGCCCAGTCTTAATTGTATTTTCTTAATAACAAGTCATTTGAACCTAAAACCAGGGAAAAATCTAGAAAGCAATGGATTCATTTAAGAAAATATATTAATTTAAACTAGAGGGTACATGTGGATAGAGACTAATTCTATATTCCACAAGAGTAGAATGCTAGAAGATGTATTTTTAAATAACTCATCTGAAAATTCTGTTATACAGCCATGTTTAGGTTAGGTGTTCCTCAAGGATCTATGACCTTCCTTCACTATTCCCTCCTTTGGCAATTTTATGGCTTTTGGTCTTACATGTTATCACTAAGGTAATCATTCAGACATTCTGGATTATTACAAGAAAAAGATCATTTTGTGGTCAAGTTTGGGAAAGATCAAACAATAGAGAGGTAATCTTACTGAAGTCCTTCTCAAAGCCCTATGCACATTCCATACCTCTATGACACTTGGCGAGATTCTTTCCACTCCATTAGAAAGGGTTTGTATCCAAACTGATCTCCTACCTCCCATACATCACTGCAAAAATTATCAGTATATGGCACAACTCCACTCTTGAAACTCCTCTACTGAAAACCCTTCAATGACCCTTCGATTACAAAGCCAGCTTTAAATTCTCTAGTAAGATCTGGCTTGAACCTTTTCAACTTAGTTTTTCTCTTTTTTATATGATGAAGCATATAGGCTTTTAAGTCAGACATATTTGGGTTTGAATTCCATTTTATCTTGGCAAGTAATTCAAATCTTGTTGAATTTGCTTATAAATGAAAGAAAGATAATACTCCCTCCACCCAAAAAACTATTTAGAGGATTACAGGTTGGTTCTCCTCATAGTCTATGTGAAAGAACTTGCTGTCACCTACAGAAAACAGTAGTTCCCTAATTTCAGCATACATCATTATTGGAAGGCATACTACTTACAAAGTGATGCCTGAGTTACATTTTGAACTTGACTTGGTAGGTCTGCATGGAGCTTGAGAAGTGCATTGTCCAATATAGTAGTCAATAGCCACATCAGGATACTGAGTACCTGAAATATGGCTATTCTGAATTGAGATGTGCTATAAGATATACACCAGATTTCAAAGACTTAAAATCAAAAGAATAATGCAGGCCAGGAGTGGTGGCTCACGCCTGTAATCCCAGCACTTTGGGGGGCCTAAGCGGGCAGATCACTTGAGGTCAGGAGTTTGAGACCAGCATGGCCAACATAGTAAAACGCAGGCTTTACTGAAAATATAAAAATTAGCCAGGCACAGTGGCATGTGCCTGGAGTCCCAGCTACTCAAGGAGGCAGAGGCATGAGAATCGCTAGAACCTGGGTGTAGAGGTTGCAGTGAGCCAAGATCGTGCCACTGCACTCCAGTCTGGGTGACAGAGTGAGATCTTGTCTTAAAAAAAAAAAAAAAAAAAAAAAAGAAATGTAAACTATCTCATTAATAACTTTTTAAAATTGATTACATGTCAGCAAGATATTTTAGATTTTAGACATGTTAGCCTAAACAGTATACATTAGTCACATTAATTTTACCTGTTTCTGTTTACTTTTTAATGTAGGTACTAGAACATTTAATATGGCATACATGGTTTGCATTGTATATTTCTCTTGGATAGCACTGATATATATAATCTGCATTTTCAACAACTCCCTCAGATGATTCTCTGGTAGGCATCCTCAGGTCACCTTCTGAGAAACTGCATATGAAACTCTAAGCTCTCCAGAAGAACTAATGCTTTTATACATGTATCTTTTTATCTTCACAGCGCTCTGAACATTGTGAGCAGTTACCCATAAACTGATTGAATTTAGATGTGCTTTAAATATTAAGCCATCAAAATTACTAAGAAAAATTTCTTTAAATATTTTATTTTAAAAAAATATATATATATACACATATATATATTTGGTATAGGTAGGCGTTCCCTATGTTGCTCAGGCTGGTCTCAAACTCCTGGCCTCAAATGATCCTTCCACCTTCACCTCTCAAAGTGTCGGGATTACAAGTGTGAGCCACCCTGCCTGGCCAAAAAAATTATCACTGAAAGTTTTGCTTCCCCCCCCCCACCCCGTTCCCTAAGAATTATTTCTGATTTGCATTTCTTGACTGGAAACAACTCAAACTACAAAATAATTCAAACTACAGCTTTGGTTTTTTCTCAAATCAATAAAATACATAGTTTATTTGCTAGAAGAATTAGGGTTATTTAATTTCTTAAAGAAATAGACCATTTGACTAGATTCTAAAATTGTTGAATATTATATCAAATTATTCATTTAAAACTACTGATTAATACTAAACCAGAAATACACACTAATTTTTATACCATAGAAATTTAGCCAGATGAGGACAAAAAGAGACATATCTGAGAAAAACGGGTCTCTATACAGGGATAAATGAAGGAAAGATAGGGCTGAGTGCCCTGAAAGAAGAGAGACGGAAAACTAATGTTTTCTAAAGTTAACATCAGGATACAGAAAAAATGTTGACCTTAATGACTATGAGAAGGAAAATAGCCACAAAATTAGAAATAACTTTTAAAGATTATTTGGTAGTAATTTTCAGTAACGATTTTTCCACTTACCTCATTGCCACATTGCTGCCATCAATAACTATTGGTCTCAGATTTTCACCATCATCTGTTACAATCTCTTGCATTGGAGATTCAGACCTCTGAGATTCCAGGGAAGAAGTTTCCCGTGTTATAGTGTTAATTGTACTAACCGTCTGATCAGCCTCACTTTTATTTCCAAGTTTGACAAGTTCTCCCAAAATATCATTGATTAAAGCATCAGTACCAAGTTTGTTTAGTACAAGCTGAACCTGTTCTTCAGAATATCCTAACTTAAGTGCAAACTCCAGTTTTGTTTGGTATTCTCGCACCACATCAGGTGGTTTCTTTGCTTCCTTGGATGTAGTCTGGGACTCTTCAGGTTTAAAGTCTTGCAAAATTTCATTGCGCTTGAGTATGTGAGGCTGTAAACAGGGAGACCTGCAGAGTTGTCTGTGAGTCTTAGTTATTAAGCCTGGCTCTACTGAAATGCTACCCGATTGTTCTGACTCATGATCAGAATTTGTGTTTTCTTCAGAGTCACCAGAGCTTGCATTCTCTTCAGACACCTCTTTTTCATCCTTTCCCGCATTAACGGTATCCATACTTGGTCTCTCTACTGTTGACCAAGGTGCAGCTGGACTTAACTGTGGGTCACTGCTCTCCACATAAAGGTGGCCGAGGTCATGTCCTAGGTGATCCTTCAAGCCCATGAAGCTGTTATGTGCACTTGACTCCACTTTGCTGTTTTTTCCGTATTCCTGAATGCAAAGCACCCCGTATTCCTAGAGAAAAATGTAAAATGTTTAGAATTTCATAGTTATGGCTTGATTTCTGTCTTGATGGAGAAGTCAGAAGAGAATTACTCAACTACTGAATATCTATTAATATTTTGTATTTTGTCTACATCCTCTCCTCCCTCCTAACACCCTTGCCAAGAGAGTGTCATCTGCCATTTTTCAGAAGAAGTTATAAATTAGAAAGGTCATGTAATTCCTCCAAGGCAACAAAGTAAATAAGTAGTAGAAGTGGATTTTTTTACCCAGTTTCATCTGACTCTAAAACCCATGCTTTTCCCACTATATCATGCTCCTTCTCAATCTCGATGAATCAGATTTTTCTACTTTTAGGACAGCTTATAATTCTAGAGTGACACATAGAATATTATCAAAAAGTATGTTTTTAATATGCATGACAGGTTATTTACATTTTTCTCTAACAGAATTTGTAAGTATCTATATTCTTTTAAAGAGAAAACCACGTGGAAAGAAACCATTAACTTACACTTGAAAAATCATTATTAATCTGGATGAAGCTTAACAGCAATCTAAAGAACTTTCAAAAATAATATAGATACTGCAATGAAAGAGCACATATTCTAAGATGGCCAGAATGGAATTAAATTATTACAAAGTGAGTTAAATTCTTCTTAGAGATGAACAGGGTTTTGCCCTAGTAATCATGATTTTTTTGACTCTGGAACATGATAACACAATATACTTTCTAGCATTATGCTATCCTTATTAAGTGCCAGGGAAACAACAGTCTCTTTCATTCCAGGAAAAAATAAAACTTGTTTTATTCTGTCTGCACTTGTGGAAAGCAGAGATGATATCTCACATAAAATTAGCAGCAAACAATTAGGCACATTAAATAATGTTATCTCAGTTTCTTGAATTTTATGGCAGAAAATGCTCCTGTATTACATCAGATTAACTAGCCCTTAATCTGCATTTGGTTAAAAAGTGATCTTTTTTCCTATTTTTCACCATATAAGAATACTTTTACTATTTAAATTTTTTTTTTTTTTTTTTTTTTTTTTTTTGCCATTTTACTATTTTTCCTTAAAGACTATTGGAAATGTTATTTCTCTACTAGGAATGGGTTAGGGAAATAAAGCTATTTTCTCTGGTGCTTCATTGTAAGAACTACATCCACATCAATGATTTCCTTTTTTTTTTTTTTTTTTTATATGGGAGTCTTACTCTGTTGCCCAGGCTGGAGTGCAGTGGTGTAATCTCAGCTCACTACAACCTTTGCCTCCCATATTGAAGTGATTCTCCTGCCTCAGCCTCCTGAGTATCTGGGATTACAGGTGAGTGCCACCACGCTCAGTTAATTTTTATACTTTTAGTAGAGACAAGGTTTCGCCACGTTGGCCATGCTGGTCTCAAACTCCTGACCTCAAGTGATCCGCCCGCCTCGGCCTCTCAAAATGCTGGGATTACAGGTGTGAGCCACCGCGCCTGCCCTCATGATTTACTTGTTAAGGCAATTCTAGTATTCTACCCAGACACAGCATAAGCAAGCCAGCGGCAGTTGAATTTGAGACTGCCATAAAACACCTATTTAAAACTAACCTGAAAAAGAAAACTGAGAAAATGTTTCTAAAGCTCTTCCACATCATATTTACACTAGAAAATAGCTATTATATGAATGTTAAAAGAAAATGCTAAGCGATTTTCTGAGAAGTCACAAATTTGAAAGCATACCTGGTAAAGTTTAATTAGAGAGTCAAGTAATGAAATACATTTTATTAACTATGGTAAATACTAGAGAAGAGAACATGAGATCTTCAGCTTGATAATACACTTAACATTCCTTCAGTGTAGATCTAATACATGCTTCTACAGGAGTTTCCTCAGGGCTTATTCCCTGAGAAGATAGACAACTTTAATATCATTGTTCTACTAATACAGCATTCATTAGTTTTAAAGAAACATCAATTCCCCTAGCTCTGGATTGCCCAACTCATAAAAAGAAATATCCCTTAGGAGAGCTCTATATACATCTGCTTCATTATTAAGCTGTATCCACTTCATTTTTTCCTATTAATATGGATATGCATGAGCCCAATTATTTAGAATTGAAGGAAGGAATTTTAAAAACAGATTTTTACACCCTGTGATTTATTAACTACTGTAATATACTAACACCATAATACAAGTAACAAATCACAGCAGCATCCTAATAAAGGGATACAGTTAAAAGAAAAGTCCACACTACGGCCTTCGTGGCGCTCCCACCAAAAGTATCTTAAACGAGGAAAACCTATTGGAAGCTGGGCTGCTTGGCAACCAGAAGCTGGTTGCTAAGCTGCACTCCTTTAACATGCCATCATGAATGCTAGCACAGTGAAAGAATAATTTGGTATGAACAAAAGCCTATAAAAGAGACTGGGACTTAAGTGCGTCTGGTTTACCCTCCAAGAACAATGCAGCTGCCAAACCAATCTGGAAGCTCCGACATCATTGTTCTGTAAACCCCACAATCTGCTCTGACTGCAGGAAGTGCATTTAATGGGCAACATTTTTGATGTCCCCTGAAAAGTTTGGGTTTTGTACAAGTGCTGTTGTGAGATAATTCTTCAAGATAATGACTTGCTGACCAAATCCCTGAATTGACCTAGGAAATATTATTTAATATTGAGCAGTTTGGGGTTTGCTTTTGTTTTTTGTTTTTTTTACATCAGACAAGATGAATACCTTATGAAAAATACAACCAGTGGCAAATATTAGAACAAAATGTTCTGCTTAAAGGATAATTGGAATTATTCTTCTTAACTTTCACATTTTTCAAAGTAACAAAATTAAATACTGCAAAGTTTTTAAACTGAAAATCAATCACTCTAAAGAGTATTTAAATCTTTCTGTATCTTCTATCTAATATTTTAAAAAAGTGTCAGTGATACTACCTAAACCTGCTATACCATGTAGTTTTATTATATATGGCTAGCATGATACAAGGGGGAAAATGGGATTTTCAGTTTCTTTTAATAACTAAATCACACAAACCTCATTTGTATACCAATGTATCTAGTGGATACCACATACTTTTAATGTGTGATAATTTATGTAATTTGCACATAATTTTAAGTAAAAAGTTTACAATAATTAGGCTGACTTTTTAATGCTAAGGATAAATGTAAGCCTAACCTACTTAAAAAGAAATTAACATCCAATTTTTTAGGCAAATAAGTTTTGTCTTAAAATATTCTAGTTGAACTTTTTTCACACTGACAGGCCTCTCTTCATCTTCTAGATTTCATTGGTTAGCTCAGAGAAGGTTATCCAATGTCACTGTGTACTAAACAAGCAGTTAAGTGATTTTTTAGTCCTTGCAAAACAAGAAACTAAATAGAAACCATACAAATAGGGACAAATGAGTTCAATTTCCAGGCCTATAAGCATACTACAAATTTGAAATAACCTGATTTGTAGTGATCCAAATGGTAAAGATTTGGTTTTTAAAACTTTGATCTCTAGAATGCTTCCTTACCCACTTGTAATTAGCAAATGATTGCCCTTACTTAATAGGGCACCTAAAAACAACCCAGAATTTGGCAATGTCTTGAAATAATTCAATGAAGAGCTACATGATAAAGATTTAAAAACATGGTATTTTAATAGGCTGCTGTATTTGTTAATATAATGCAATATGTAAAACTTACAAGAAATTACTATGACAAACTTAAGAAGAATGGTATATAATCTTTATTTTCATTCAGTTTTTTAAAATGATTCCCAGAACCAAATGGGAACTCATGGAAGTCAGGAAAGAAATGGAATTTTAAAAGAATGGAAAAGACCATTAACAGCACAAAATGTATTATGACATGTAAAGTAGAAAATATTTTTCATTTCTTAAAAAATTATTAGACTTTTAGGTTTGCATTTACTACAATGTAAACTCATATAAACCATCTTAAATGTAATCAATGAAATATTAACTAATAGGGGTAATTTTGCTCATTTCATGAAGCAGCATAGTCCAAGTTTCACAAAGTAGGTCAGTTTTTACTCCCATAGTTACCAAAAACCTCCAAGAAATACAGCTAATTTTTAAACTGTATCATCAAGGCTTCATTGTAATTGACCTCAAGACATTATAGTCTTGAATACAAAAGGAATTGGGTACATATACAGTGATTTGTGAAGATTCCTATAATTATAAATCTATAAATTCCTTCCAGATATGGTATTGGAAACTCAATTTTTCTTGCTAAAAGGCAAGTTGAAAAGTAAATAATATTATTTGTTGAAAAAGAACTAAATGTTCTTGCTAATTCTGTAGATGATGATGAAGTGTAGCTAATTCTTTTAATTATCAAAAAGAAACTGTACTAGCTGAATGCAGGTTTACAATATAATGGCTATTCACTAGAAATTTATTGCACACACTGAAATTCCTCCATCTAGTGACCAAATTTTCTTAAAGTTCTCATTAGTTAACTTGGATAATTCTTCATCTCAAATCAGATTTTTAAAAAAATCTTTTTTCTATTCTAAAGAGCCTCCTATTAATCAGGAATATTAGACCATAAACTTGTTAAGCCGATTTATTTGTTTGTAATGTAAAGTTACAATGCCATAAAAGTGGGTTCTGGTTGTTATCCAAATGGTAATACTATGAGAACAATAAAAATAAAATAATGAATATGTAATAAATACCTACTGCTGTAGTCTCTGTGTATTTAATTACCATTGTATTTGAGTGAGTGCTGTTGTCTGCATCCCTCTAGCTAACAAAGGAGGGATGTCCCTTTGAACAGATTGGTTAATGCTCTGGGGCAACAGATGTCTACTGGAACTGCAGGAGACCAGCAACTGGTGGCCTGCCCATCTTCAGAAAACTTTCAATAGACTTATGCATATGTTCGCACAATAGGGCATGTGGTAGAAATGAAAACCTCTTTTTAACCCTTTATGCTCTTTCTTTCCCTCCCAACTGATAGATGCAAGTCTTTGTTTCTTCCTCCCTTCCCCTTTACAGAACTCTTGAAGAAAATAGTTCTTGGAATGACATCTTCAATCTAATGTCTGAAACTAATGTAAGGGAGAAGAAAGGTGAGAGTGAAGAAATGAGAAACTGTACATGAATACTGAGATTGCTGACAAAGCAACTGAATGCTGAATCATCGCATCTAAAACGAGTTGAAACATCTACCTACATCAATCCATCTCCCCAAGCTAGACTTTTAAGACAACAGAAAGCTCTATCGAATCTTACCATTTTATAGCACCTAGGAACGACAGTGACATCTTAAGAAACTTAAGACTTTGACAAGATTTAAATCCACCATTTATCGAAAACATCGGAACATTTATTATAACTTGACTTTAAGCTCCAAATGATTATATGTCATGCTTAATGCCTTATAAATGTTCATGATGCTAGAAGTAATTATATAACTCTAGAATAGAAAAGTGTAAAAATCTGCTTCGCAGACATATTTTACAAAAATAACTTAACTTTCTGGTATGTTGGCACTATGTAATAACTTGTAGACTTTCATTGGAGGTGCTTTCTTTTGCAGAGTTCAAATTAATACTCTGAATATTTAGCAAAGTTTAACTTCCAAGGCATTAAAGTAGCACAAATACTCACGTTAGCAGGAAAATACAAAGACATTGGTTTCTGTAGCAGCTTCAGCAGTAAACTCCTTAACACAATTTTAGCTGCAGACTTCCAGGCAGGCAAGGAGAACAATGAATGGTTGAACAGATGGAATGGCAGTGTCTTTGCTTAACCTATTACCGAGTGGAATCACAGCCAATCATAGGCCAGAAAGCTCACAATTAGTTGGCCGGGCAGATGCAAGACAACCTCAGCACCCTGCGTCAGGTTCGTAGGTTTCTAAGATAAGCAAGTTGATGTCATTCGCAGGGTCTGCCCCGGGCAGCATGTGTATTAACGAGGGGTGTGCAGCAACAATAGGCCATACAAAGCTGACTAGTAGGCAGCTGCTCTGTGAGAGCGGAGTCATTAGAGAGCAGGCTGCCAACAAGAAACACCTGGCTTGGGCAGACTTCAGCTTTTCCTCCTAGTTTTTAATGCGTGAAACAAAGAAACCAATTATATTTTAAAGTAGTAAAAGTTGCATGTTTCCAAAAAGTTGAGGCTATACTGTAGTCTATGAGCTTTTTATTTTTATTAAAGAAAGAAAATGAAGTGTGTCAAAGTAGCAATTAACTACTGCAGTAATCCCTGTCTTTAATAAATGAGTTACTGGTGAAATGAGACAGAAGGGTATAGTCAAACTATTTCCCTGGAAATAGTGGAAAATCTGTATTTTTAAGCATTTGTTAATTTGCTGCAAGATAAGAAAACAAAAAGGAGAGATGATGCAAATACAATTGCGAAAGAAAAAGACTTAAGAGATCACAAATAGAACTGATTTTTAAAAATTCACTGAAAGTGTAGCATAGTAAGATAAAACACAAGTTCTGTCTAACTTTGTGCCAAATGAGTCATCTAAACTGTAGATTTAGACAGAATTATTTAACTTCAACCTAAAATCACCAGAATAACCTATCCTGTGTATGCCAAGTAGCAGTGTAAAATTGTTTTACTATAGATACTAGTTAACCATGTAATTAAAGAGAAGCAAAGTCATTATATTTTAATATACAACATAACTATTTAAAGCATTTGTATTTCATAAAATGTGTAAGATGTAATACTCAAATTTTAGCTCAGGAACAAGTTAACATTATAAATACTATGACTTTCTGTAGTGTACAGTGTATATAAAAATAAGCCCCTTTGGTGAGTAAACTTGTTATCCCGATTTATTCCAAAGTTTCAGACTGCAGCATTTATAATACTGTGGACTACTTGCTTTTGTGGGCTGCATAAGTTATACCTTGAGTGGCCTCTGATTATGAACAACAAAAAAAAATCAATCAAAATGTAACTACTATAAGGCATTGTAAGGATATTTCCCTACTAAAGAAAAAGGAACTCTATAGCTGTTCTACTATTTCCTTATGTGATGTAGAACACAAGCATGCACATTCCCTTTTCATTCCAGTGCAAATTAAAACAGTGAAGGCAAAGAACTGCTCTTCACATAGAATTTTCTGCTATAGGCTGATTTATGCAGAGCCTAGACTTTTTCATTATATGATCATGAATTCTAAAGAAATGAAAAGTACCCAAAACAATCAAAATCAATCTCCTTTTATACACAAATACAGAGGTTACACACAATTAGGATCGTTTGTGAATAGTTGGAAAAAAGTAACACTAGTTTGGGACTCCTGGCCTTGTCCTTATTGTGCCTACTCAAATGCAAATGAGATCATCTCTATTTACAAAATAAGAAGATCTACATAGTTAAGATTTTTCAGTTATCGCACAGAAAACACTTCTTCTGACCACTAAAAACTGAAAATTATTGTTGTTTCCAGAAAGAAAACTAAAATATAAAGTACCATATTACAGATCATCATTTGTTTACAGATACTTCCTCAAGAGAGTTCCAATATTTTATTGATATATGCCATTCCAAAAATGGTAGGAAATTTAAAAATCAGTGAAAATATTTTTGAACTAAATATAATTACTGGGTTCTGAATGACAAACTAATTTCTAAAGTAAGACCAAAAGGTTATAGCAATATTACTGATATAGTTAAGGCAATGGTCTAATTTCATAAACCCATCAAGGATCAAGATAAAACATCTCTAGTATTATCATTTATTGCAAATTACAGTGTGAATTACACAGAATTCAAATGTCACATCTTGGGTAAGCATATGGATGTCCCAGAAATGAAGAAAGACTTTATCTTTTTTTTTTTTTGATGGTGGTGATAGTTCTTTTTGAAATCTCCTGAGTAAAAAATATATCAGCCCTGAAAGGAATAAGAGAAAGGCCACTGTTATGGCTAATAAATGTAATTCTTCTGGTAAAACTGAGATTGATTGAGTAGGATAAATACGAAAAACGTAACGTGCATGCACACAAAGTCGTTACAACTGAAACCTAATAAAACTTAATAGCTGTGCACTGACTAGAAGAGACAATGAGGTCAGTATTTACGAATTCATATTAGAAACTCTTTCTTTTGTATATATCAAGGAAACTACTTGGTGTGAATAGACAGTCTTCTTTTTTCCCTTGGGTTTTCTTCCTTCTCTTTATCCCTTGCTACTATAGTTACTACTTCACAGCTTTAATTTAGGAGGAGGAGGAATCTGCTCACTAATGCCTGCCACTGTGAACACAAAGAATGAGAGAAACTACCCCAGGGCTCAGCAGGAAGCCTGATCTCTAGCACTGGATTAAGCTTTTTTGCAAACAGCAAATAAAGGCAGTGATCTGAAAAAGCTAATCAGATCCTGCTGTGGTATTTAGACTATTTCGGTTGCTAGTATTGGATAATGTTAAGCACATTAAAACATCTGTAGGTGAAAAGACAGTCCCCAGTCTGGCTTTCTTAGTCACATGGCCCTAGTCCACTTCCCACTACAGGGCAAACACAAACAGCTGGACTGGGCTTTGTTTGGGTCACTGCAATAAATGACTGAGCACAATGCACACTTATGACAGAAAAAAAAAAGTGTAGTTTTAGGAGTATTATACTAAAATCTGTCTATGCCAAGGGTGGGTCTAATATTTGAAACTTCAACCATTTGAGAGGGGCTTGTACTTTTCCTGAGGCATGAATGTGAAACAAGTAAGCTTTGATGTGGGGGTATGGCATCAATTATCTTTGCCAGCAGTGATCTGAGTTCACTTTCCTGGGACCACTCTCGTAATACGGACTTGTTCCTCTTTAATATATAATCTCTCTCTCTGTCTTTTTTTTTTTTTTTTTCTTGAGAGAGTCTCGCTGTGTTGCCCAGGCTGGGGTGCAGGGGCCCAATCTCAGCTCAGTGCAACCTCTACCTCCCAGCTTCAAAGGATTCTCAAGCTTCAGCCCCCGAAGTAGCTGGGACTACAGGCCCCAGCCACCACGCCCAGCTAATTTTTGTATTTTTTAGTAGAGATGGGGTTTCACCATGTTGCCCAGGCTGGTCTCAACCTCCTGGCCTCATGTGATCTGCACACCTCAGCCTCCCAAAGTGCTCGGATTACAGGCATGAGCCACCACGCCCGGCCTATAATCTCTTTTGATCCTAATGATAACACAATGGAAGTAAGCTTATTATATCAAATTTTCCCAACTGTCCCCAAAACGTTGAAGTTAAAATTTTAATCAAAAACTATTATTTTTGAGAGTTTAAAAAAAAACCAACCAACAACAATAACAACAACAGAAGCTAATTCATACACACAGTGTAAAAGAATGGAGTAAAAAATCAAACAGGCATTAACTCTAACATCTGAGAGTTATTATATTTAGGAAGTCAGACAGGCCATGAGCTCTCTTACAGAAAACTACACTTCTGAGTGCTATTTGAAAAGTGTTAAAGACTAACTTTAAACCACAAAACAATGCTAAGAATATTGCCTGTATGAATTAAAGACAAATAAATTGCTGTAGATCTAGGGAGCACTAGTTAACAGAAAGTCGTAGGTCGAATGTATCAAGAACCTGATAAACATCTGAGACATGCCCATTCTAGAAAGTACTGTTGAAAGCGTTAGACATTCTCCTAATTCCTTTCTGTCCATGAAACCATGCCACTTTTCGGAGAAGAGGCAGACCCCGAAAGTTCCAACATTAGCCCATATTTGAAGCCTGCCCTGAATACAATCCACCCAAAGTAACTTCTGGAAAAAGGTACCTTTATATTTAACATTAACTGTAAGGAAAAAGGTCTCAACTGTAATCAAGATCGTATGTTTAAAATAAATCATCAAATATAAATGACTTTATATAAAATAAAGCTCATAAATAGAAAAGTATTAATATGGGGCAGAAAAAGTACATTAATATTAGTGTACTTATCATTAAAATATGAACATCGGGTAGAAAATAACTAATATTAACCAATAATAAGGAAGAAAACAAAAATCAATGAAAATAGCACTATTGGAACATGCAGTGCAAATGAAAAAAGTTCCAAACACATTTTCTGCTCATACTTCCTCCAATAACATGGCCATCTCTGCCATTTCTTACTATTAACATTAATCACATTACTGGAAGTGGGGGCTGAGGGGAAGGTAGATTAAAATTATCATCATGATATAGTTACCTTCATAGCCATTAAGTAAACTACTGGTATTTTAATAATAAGAAAGAAAAACATCTGGGTGCAGTGGCTCGCACCTATAATCCCAGCACTTTAGGAGGCTGAGGCAGGAGGACTGTTTGAACCCAGGAGTTAAACACCAGCCTGGGCAACACAGGGAGATCCTGTATCTCAAAAATAAAAAATAAAAAATTAGCCAGGCATAGTGACATGTGCCTGTAGTTCTAGCTACTCGGAAGGCTGAGGCCGGAGGGTCACTTGGGCCCAGGAGTTCAAGGCTGCAGTGAGCTGTCATTGTACTACTGCACTCCAGCCTGGGCAACAGAGTGAGGCCTCATCTCAAAAAAAAAAAAAAAAAAAAAAAAAAAAAAAAAAAAAAAAAGAAGAAGAAAACAACTACTTTTCCTATCCAAATCCTAAAAGAAATTGTATGAGAACTCATTTTCTTTGTAAATCATATATGCTCCTAAAAATACTAAGCAACTACCAATAGGTAAATAAAAGTTAAAAGGGAAAAAGAATAAGATATAATAGATGCATATCAATTTACTCTTTTCTTCACTAGCAAGAAAAACAGGCCTTTTAAAAAAGGGCTTGGGACATTTATTGGAAGAACACGAAGGAGCTCTCAGAGTCAGAAAGAGAACATTCAAGCCCTCAGGTCAGAGACGAGGACTGAACCCTGAGTTTCAATTGCAGAACTTCTAGACTATCTCTCTCTGATGATTCAGCACTATGTTCTCTGACCTTGTGTTCTCCATTCAAGGTTCAAATTCCTGAGACAGAGAATCTGATCAGCACAGTTGAAGTCATGTACTCACCCCTTTGCCCTATTACCGTGGCCAGATGTATGTGGGGCCATGATTGGCTGCCCTGTCAGGCCATAAGGAGATGTTGGGGGAGGCGCGTTCCTTAAGTGGGGTGATATTAACAGAAGCAGAGCGGGAAAATGCTAGGTGGACAGAACATGAGGCACCCAGTACGGAAGCACATTAAACACATTAGAGAGGCCAGGCATGGTGGCTCACGCCTGTAATCTCAGCACTTCGGGAGGCCAAGGCAGGCAGATCACTTGAGGTCAGGAGTTCAACACCAGCCTGGCCAACGTGGCGAAACCCCGTCTCTGCTAAAAATACAAAAAAATTAGCCGGGCATGGTAGCATGTGTCTGTAATTCCAGTTATTCGGGAGGCTGAGGCAGGAGAATCCCTTGAACCCGGGATGCAGGGAGCCAAGATCACACCACTGCACTCCAGCGTGGACGACAGAGCGAGACTCCATCTCGAAACAAACAAGAAAACCACACACACACACACACACACACACACACACACAAATACTGGAGAGAGATTCTATCTGGTTCCCATAAAATCCATCCAAATAACTTTTAAAAAAGGAAATAGAAATGGAATAAACATCAGTCTTGAAGAACATATGCATTGCTTGGCTTCCGTTTTCACATCTATGAGCAACAGTGTATCTCATTCCCAGTTTCCCTTAAGGGTGGCTATTACTGTTGCAACAGTGCATTCTTAAAACCTCACAGACACCTTTGTCTATTTCTCAATTGTTTCATTCACTTAATACATACTGAAGATCCAGTTAATCAATTCTTGATTATTTTTCTCTTCTCCATTTTCTCATTCCCATGGCCATGAGCATCCCCTAGGCTAAGCATTTATTCCCTCAGTCTTAGATTTTGTTTCTTAATTTATCTCCTTCCTTGAATATCCCTTAGGTACCTCCCTGCCAAAGTAATTTTCAATGACATCACTCTTCTGCTTAAAAAAAAAAAATCTCAGTTGCAGATCACAAGTCTCTGGTCCTCTGCTTTGTTTTGTTTTCGAGGCTCTGTCTACAAACGGGGCCTTCTCTGGCCCTGTAATCTAATTTCCCACTTAAGGTGAAGGGACAGCAAAAGTGAGGGCACAGATGCCTCTTTGCCTTAAGTGTTGTCTTGCACTACCGCCTCACCTATCCAGATCAAATCTATTGTTCTAAGCCCAGCTCAAGGCTTATTTTTTCCATAAAGCCTTCTTGGACTAGTTCAGTTTTTATTGTTTTCCAATTCCTTCGAACTTCTGTAACATGAATAGTCCGTACAGTACAATTTAGCACTTACTTATGAACCAGGATGTAGGCTTCTTGAGAGCAGAACCATTCACTCTCCCATAATCTATATAGTACAACCAATACGGCATGCAGCAGTGTGCTGATCTCTAGATGATCGTCAAGTGAAAACTCAACCAGTAAAAAAAAAAAAAAATACGCCCCTGCAAATTTGAATGCAGGCATTCACAAGAACAAAAATGCTGCTCTGCTAGTCTTTATTTCTCCCTGTGACAGGGTGAGTTTATCAGAGCCCTTGGCTATAGGCAAAGTTCTTGTAGCCCTGATACTGCCATTGGGCTGCTTCTAACATTCAAAAAAGCTCAAGTCTCCCAGTGATGACCAGTCTTTTCCCACAATCTCATCTGGATTAGCTCCCCAACTAGAGCTGCACCTGTGGAAGTTCCACTGCAGCTTCTGCCTCCCCACTTGACGATGACTTCTTTGTTGGGTAAGTCTGTGAGGACCAGTCACTTTCAACTGCACATTTCTCTTTGAGATCAGCCCACAAGCAGAAAATACTTGGGTGCTTTGCTCTCCAGCATGGCCCGGAACTGGATGGTTAAATCTTTCTCATTCTGAGGTTCAGTGTTACTAAGCTCTTTATGCTGTTCTCTTAAATCACCTTCTCTCCAATAGTTCCATGGATGGAAAGGGCTGCTATTTTGATCTCCATCTGCTTGGCTCCTTTGTCTATTTCTCAATTGGTTGAGAAATAAGGCAGGAAAAAGACCCCTCAAACTCCAACAATAATCAAGAATAAAAAGAGTTTTGTTATAAAGAAATACTAAGAAAAATAAAGGGTAATAAAAACTACATGAATTAACTCTAATCAGAACACTTGTCTAACACATATGAAGGGATTAATTTCAAAAAAGAAGAAAAAAATAGAGTCACAAGAAAGATAATGCTCCTCAAAGTCAAAATTCTTGAGGTTTATGAAAATCTTTCTGTACTATGTCATCAAGAGTGGACAACCTTCAATTCTGTTAGGAACCAGAAACAAATACAAAATAAATCCACAACAACAGCATTGCTTTCCACTGGTCTAAAGACAAAGGAACTCTTCTACATTCATTTTAAATGAAAATATAACCCACATCCCAGGACTTCATCCAAATATTTCCCAGTGATTAGTTTCCCATTTAGTGTTTTTTAAAAAATTCATTAAGCAACTAGCTCTTAAAAAAGATTACCTTCAATTCCTACAAAACCTGTAAATACTCACGGAATGAGGAATTTTAGAAAAGTACAAGGAATGCAAATGACATCCAAAGTGCTGATGTAATAGGTTCTAAGGCAGCTAGTGTATGGGAAGAGAAAACTCGTGAGTCAAAAAGACATTCAGCAGTCCCCGCCTTTATCTACATTTCACTTTCCTCAGTTACAGTTACCCACAGTCAACTATGGTCCAAAAATATTAAATGCAAAATTCCAGAAATAAACAATAAATTAATACATTTTTAATTGTATGCCATTCTGAGTAGTATGAGAAAATCTACTGCCTGCTTGCTCTGTGGCACCCAGGGTGTGAATTATCCCTTTGTCCAGTGTATCCACACTGTAGACCCTACCTGCCTGTTAGCTGGCTTGAGTAGAAATGAAAAACCGGAGTATAGATACGCCTTGACTTACAATGGGGTTATGTCCTGACAAACCCATCTTAAGTTGAAAATGCATTTAAACATACTGAATATCATAGCTTATCCCGGCCTACCTTAAATGTGCTCAGAACACTAACATTTGCTTACACTTGGGCAACATCATTTAACACAAAGCCCAGTTTCTAATAAAGGTTGATTATCTCATGTAATTTATTGTACTGAAAGTGAAAAACACTTGAATGGTATCTGTGTACTTGAAGTACAGTTTCTAGCAAGTGTGTATGGCTTTCGCACCATCATGAAGTTGAAAATCTTAAGGTGAACAACCATAAATTGGGGACCATTTGTATATATATATGTATGCCACAGTTCCAGGCATCCACTGTGGGTCGTAGAACATACCCTTCGAGGATAAGGGAGGACTATGTATGATTTTTTTTTTTTTAAAGCAGAAGGCACATGATTATCATTCATGTTAACAAAATACACTCATGGTTATATTAAGTATAACTGAGATTGTCAGAAAAAGATGACCAAAAATGTGTAATTTTATACAAAATACAATGTATATAGAAGACATCTTGAAATTATAAAATATCTGGTGGTAGTTAAATGACAATGTATGGTAATAATATTCAAAACGATCACCATCAAAGCCCGGTCAGACCTCATCTCATCTCTCCTTTGGATGCCACTCTCTCTGCCATCCTGAGCCACCACCTGGTATGTGCTGCTCCTCTGCCCACATCACATCTTTAGGCTGCTTGTACCAAAAGAGGGTATGTGCATGTTTTGTTCTTAAGTGTTAAATAATTTACTTAGGAAACTAATTAAAAACTGCTTGACCAAAGCATTGTTAAAAAGTGAAATGGATAGACTACAAAGAATAATTGCATCAGAATTAAAAGAGTTATGCATTTAGGTCTGTTTTTACTAAGAGTCTAAAGGAGTGTGTAAACAACATATTCCATGCTTGTACAGGAACTCAGGAAAAAAAATAAACTATGGTGTACGGCAAATAATCCAAAAGGAGCTGCAAACCCACTATGACCCAAGAAAACTACTTTGTTAATTGTAAGTCTGCTCTCAGCATAAACTCTTACTAAGCATCAATGTAGAAAACACTTCTTTCTACATCAGTGTTCTTGTAAGACGGGAAAATGAAAAGCTTGAGTTATAATTTCCAATGGCCTCACACTACTGATTTTAAATAACTGCATACTACTGATTTTAGACAAGTGTACTGGTGTGCAAGAGGCTAGAAAAAAAAGGAACGGCTGTGTTAGAAAACACTCAGTGAGATTAGCACAAAAGTTTATAGCAAAACTTTCTTTAGAGTTCTATTCATATCAAAAGGTGATGTAATATTTTAGGCATTAAATTAAGAATTCTGAGCCTTTAGGACAAGATTCCTTCTAAATACAAATCATCATATACTATAAAAAGTTAAATCTAGAATATGAATCATCCTGAACAGCTGCCAATGCATTTTGATTGTTAGCACTAACAGGGTCGGGATTCTTGTGTTTTGCTTTCTGAAGTATCCCCACCACCTAGAAGAGTGCCCAGCACACAGCAAGTGAATACAAATGTGCTAAGTAAATAATAGTCTTTCAATACCTGGACCAAAATCTCTTTTCTGGATTCATTTGTTTACTTCCCTCACATAACCTATTCTCCAGCCAAACACAGGTACTTAAAGCAGCAGTTCTCTCAATTTCAGATACACATTAATATCATCTCAGGAGATTTAAAATACATTGATGCCAAAGTCCCACCCTAGAGATGTTACTTTTATTGGTCTGGATGAAGCCTGGCCAGAGGCATTTTAAAAGCTTCCCAAGTGATTCGAATGTGTAGCCAAGGTTATGGAAATTGATTTAAGAGTTTCTTTCTTCCCAAATACTTTTCTCCACGGTTTCACCTGTTAAAATCCTACCCATTACAATTGAAGATTAGCTAAATACCCGACTCAGCCACACCTGAAACACTGTTAAATTCATCTTTAAATTATTTGAGTTTTGCACAGGGACTGGCATATGGCTAGGAATTGATCAATGTTTAAGTGCTGCATAATCCTGGGAACATGGCACACAGTAAAACTCAATACACAGTGATTGAAAAAATGATGTACAGCTGATCCTCATCATTTGCAGCATCCTCATATTTGCAAATTTGCCTACTTGCTAAAACTTCTTTGTAACCCCTAAATTAACACTTGTGATTTTTAGGTCATTCCACAGACGTGTACAGGGAGAATGGTGAAAAATCTGAGTTCCCAGAGGCATATGTTCCAGCAGAGGCTGAATGAGAAGCTCTGCCTTAGTGTTTCATGTCTTTGTAAACAAGTGAAGTGTCCTTTTCTTTGACGTCTACTTAGTGCTACGTTTTTCCCATTTTTGTGTTTTGTTGGTGAATTTGCTGTTTAAAATGGCCCCGAGTGTAGCCAAAATGCTGTCCAGTGTTTCTAAGTGCAAGAAGGCTGTGATGTGCCTTATAGAGAAAATATGACTGTTAGACGGGCTTTGTTTAGGTGTAGAGTGCTGCTGGCCATCAGTTCAATGTTAATGAATCAACAATATGTATTAAATAAGGCATCTTTAAACAGAAACACACATAAAACAAGGGTGTACATTGATGGGCTGATAAAAATGTTGTGACCAGAGACCATTTCCCTTAGCAAATGGGCACCTCCTAGGTGCCAAGCCCTGAGGCTACAGTAAGAACAAAGCAAGTCCTCTCCCCAAGGTTGCACTGCAGTGTGTGTTGAGGCAGGGGAGATAATTTAAATAATAAATACGTATCAGGTGATGGTAAGTAATTTTAAATCAGGGAAGGCATCTTAGATAAGGTGATATTTATGCAGATACCTAAACAAAGTGAAAGGAGATGTGTAACAGGGCTATGATCTGAATGTTGGTGTCCCTGCAAAATTCATATATTGGAAACTAACATCCAATGTGATAGTTTTAGAGGTGGGGCCTTTGGGAAGTGATTAAATCACAAGGTTCCACAGTTGTGAATGGGATTAGTGCCCTCATAAAAGAGGCCTGAGCAAGCTCCTTTGCCCCCCCATCACTCTGAGAGGATACAGTGACAAGACCCCACTGATGAGGAAGAGGACTTCACCAGACATCGAAGCTGCCAGCACCTTGATCTTGGACTTCCCAGCTTCCAGAACTGTGAGCAATACATTCCTATTATTTATAAATTACCCAGTGTAAGGTATTTGGTTATAGCAGCAGGAACGGATGAAGACAAACAGGAACAAAGCTGTGAGATAAGAGTGTGCATGGTGTGCTCATGGAACAGCAAGGTGGCCAGTCTGAGGTGGCCAGGAGCCTCCAAGGGAAGAGTCAGAAGCAGCAGGAAAGGCAAGGTTAAGGGAAGCCAGGTCATATAGTGCATTAAAAGACATTGCTTTGCAAGCTTTAAACAGCATTTGAATCATATAAGGGTCTTGAAGATTCTGATTGAGGATGTCTGGAGTGGAGTCTGAGATTCCACATTCTAACAATTTCATAGGTGATGCTGTTGCTATTGGTCCCTGGATCCCCCTACTTTAAGTAGCAAGGTTGTAGATCACATGAAGGAACTGGCTTTTATACTGAGATGGGAAACCGCTGGAGGGTTTTGAGAGGAGGAGTGATGATCCTATTTTATATTAATATCTTATCAACTTGTGCTTACTTCCACACTTCCAATTGTGTTCCACTGATCTTTTGCTATTTGTGTGCCTGCAGCACATGTTAATAACTGTAGATTTGTAATATATTGTGTACTGTGTGTGCAAGTCTTCTCATTTTCATATTCTTATCCTGGTTATTTTCACACGTGCATGCTTCCAGATACTCTTTAGAACTGTTTTGACAAGTTTTAACCAAAAAGCTGTTGAGAGTTTGATGGAGATCGTGCTGCAGAAGTAGGTGCTTAAAAAGCATTGCTGACTTATTAAATTGTTCACTTAATAACAATTTATAGAAAATTTTAAAATCTTTCAATAGAGTTCCCTATATTTCTTTATGGGGAACTTACATATTTCTTCACAAACTTTTTTTTGAGACAGGGTCTCACTTTGTCACCCACGCTGGAGTGCCGTGTTGCCATCTTGGCTCACTGCAAACTCCACCTCCAGGTTCAAGCAATTCTCCCGCCTTAGCCTCCTGAGTAGCTGGGACTACAGGCACATGCTACCACACGCGGCTAATTTTTGTATTTTTAGTAGACACGGGGCTTTACCATGTCGGCCAGGCTGGCCTCCAACTCCTAACCTGGGGTGATCCACCCGCCTCGGCCCCTCAAAGTGCTGGGATAACAAGCGTACGCCACAGCGCCTGGCTTGTATTTCTTAATAAACTTTTCTTAAAATATTTTGCTTTTTGTTCTTGCTGTTGTGAATGGAGGTTTTTCTTCCCCCATTATATTTTCTAACTGGTTATTGTTGGTGTCTAAAGAAACACCTATTCTTGTATATGAAACTTCAGTGAAAAAGTTTTACACGTCTCAGTGAATTCTTAACGGTAGTGTTTCACTGAGGCTCTTGGGGTTTGCGGGTATATATAATAATATAAAATAATCAGATTTCCTTATCAATTTTTTTATCTCTTGATCCATGCTTTTGTTCCACTGCATTACAACATTAAAGAACAAGGGTTATTTTGTGGTGTTTCTGATATTAACGGGAATGACTCTAGTGTTTTAATACAACATATATATGTGTATATATATGTGTGTGTTTATATGTGTGTGTGTATATATGTATCATGTGGGACAAATTAACCTCCCCATGCCTTAGTTACCTCAATTGTTAAAAAAAGGATAAAATATGGTTGTTATGAAATTTAATGAGCTAATAAATATAAAACTCTCAGAACAGCACCAGGCATATAGTAAGCACTCATATGTTAGCTATATGTAATTATAGCTTTATACACATCTATACATATACATACCACACTACATACAGCCTTTGAAAAATCATTTACAGAAATACATTTTTCTCCTACATAAAAGATTTAGAGAAAAAAATTTAGAAATGTGGATTACATTAAAATGATCTATTAGACAATCAGTTTTTTAACTTACTAATATTGTGAATTATATTAATAGATTACCCAATATAGAAATATGATTACTTTGAGGAGGATCACATACGCTGATATTTCACTAAGAATTTTTACATCAATGATCGTAAGAATGGCTTGTCACTTTCTTTAACCTATTTGCTTTGCCACCATTGGGCACCACTATTTTGTTGATTTAAAAGCGGTATGGTATTCCATTCAGAACTTGTTCTCAATGGCAAACCAAATGGCCAGTGCCAAAGGAAGCTAGGCGAGACTGGACCACTTGTTCCTATAAAGGGACAACTATTTCCAGAGATCTGGCTTACTGGTATTCTGAAACTTGTCTCTGAATACTTACTGTAAACTCCAGGGTACAATTTATTCTAGTATAAAGTACAAAGAAAAGAGGATGAACTACAGGGTGATTTTATAATTTATGGATATAAGAACTAATCCCATACCATGCCTTCTCCCTAAAACTAACCAAGCAACCTGTACAAGTTACTTAACCTCTCTGTGTTCCATTTTCCTCAAATATAAAATGGAGATGACAATACCACTAACAGCGTAGGGTTGTTATGAGGATTAAATGAGTTAATTTACATAATAACTTACAACAGTGATTGTCACATAGTAAATGGTGAGGTGTGTCTTTAAAAAAGTTTAGTGTAAAAATGAAATTGCAGTACAGAAAAATAGAAAACCTGATTGTCATTATTTATTCCATATTCTCATTACTATAATTCTAAAACGCCTCTCCTTAGTAATACAGAAGAATATTATGCAGGCAAAGGCTTTAACTGGGTCTCATTAGCTCTTACCACATATTTATAGAACCAAGAAATCAGAGGCATTAGAGTTAAAATGCCCTAGAATTAAAATGCCCAACTCTATTCCTTTGTGCATGATATCCCAACATCTGAATTTTGGAAAATAAAGAAAATAATTTAGAATAATGTTTCTCAAAGGGAAAGGGAAATAACATTTAGTTTGGAAAAGCCAAACATATCTATCCTTTTTATAAAAAAAAATTGAAGATTAAAGTGCTGGGATTAACACTTTGGCTAGTGCAAATAATTAGAAAATAATGTTAGAAACTGGTAAGGAACCTAAGTGTAAGAACGCTTGGAAATGAGTGATTTAGAAGAAATACATTGTTTTAATGGTGGGCAGGAGTGAAGGCAAGAGGGAGAAAACTGAAGTTTAATTAGAAGAAAATACAGCAGGCACCTGAAAGGAAACAAAGATTTTCTTCCAGAAAATGAGAAAACAGGCCAGGTGTGGTGGCTCACACCTGTAATCTCAGCACTTTAGGAGGCTGAGGCAGGTGGATCACCTGAGGTTAGGAGTTCAAGACCAGCTTGGCCAACATGGTGAAACCCTGTCTCTACTGAAAATACAAAAATTAGCTGAGCATTGTGGCAGATGCTGTAATCCCAGCTACTTGTGAGGCTGAGGCAGGAGAATCGCTTGAACCTGGGAGGCAAAGGTTGCAGTGAGCCAAGACTAGGCTACTGTACCCCAATCTCGGAGACAGAGTGAGTGAGACTCCATCTCAAAAAAGGAAAAAAAAAAAAAAAAAAAGGAAACGAAAGAAAATTAGAAAACAGTTAGGTGTAGTGGCTCATGCCTATAATTCTAATACTTTGGGATGAAGGGGTGGAAGGATCACTTCGGGCCAGGAGTTCAAGACCAGCCTGGGCAACATAGCAAGACCCCCATCCTATGAAAAAACAAAATAGGCCGGGTGTAGAGGCTATGCCTGTAATCCCAACACTTTGGGAGGCCAAGACATGAGGATAACGTGAGGTCAGGCATTCGAGATCAGCCTGGCCAACGTGTCAAAACCCCATCTCTACTAAAAATACAAAAATTACCCAAGTGTGGTGATGTGCGCCTGTAAACCCAGCTACTCAGGAGGCTGAGGCAGCAGAACTGCTTGAACCTGGGAGGCAGAGGTTGCAGCGAGCCAAGATCATGCCACTGCACTCCACCCTGGGTGACAGAACGAGACTCTGTCTCAATAATAAATAAATAAATACATACATACATAAATGAAAAAATAAAATAAAAATAAACTAGCTGGGCCTGGTGGTACACGCCTGTAGTCCCACTACTGAACAGGCTGAGGCAGGAGGATTGGTTGAGCCCAGGAGTGCGAGGCTGTAGTGAGCCATCATCATGCCACCGTACTCCAGCCTGGATGACAGTGTGAGACCCTGTCTCTAAAAAATAAATAAATACATAAAAAATAAAGAAAATGAGAACTGAAACCTTCATTTCAGTTTAACAATATAGATGGTGGATACTGAAAAATTATTATAAAATAAATGGCTACAGACAAATTTAGTGCTGCAGTACCCTCCTACCTCTCCTATAATTTCATTAACATTTAAATTTCTAGCCACAGAATTCCCCTAAAGTCATATCACTTAGCTTTCTCCAAAGATCTATAAATTATTGAAAAGTTAAAGCCATAATATTTTTCCCCTAAAATAACTGTTAACTTAAAATCACTTGTGTAAAAAAAATGATCCTTGTGAATGAGGAGTTTATTTTACTGATAGTGGTATAACTTGGACGTATAACTTAAATATAAAATACCTTAGTTCTTGGGGCATTTTAGAGACATGAGTTAGTTGATCAAATTTTACTTCAAAATTCTATACAAATAATATACTTTTAAAGTAATACTTTCATGAGAAGCAGAAAACTAGCATCATGGTCCACGATTATCCAGTCAAACAAAATGAAAGGTTAAGCCAGTATCCAATGAATTAATTTACTCATGGAAGAAACATTTATCTGAATGCCTACTATGAGAAACAGATGATGCTTAGTTAAAGACTGAGGTTACAAACATGAACACAAGTTGCTGCTCTTAAGAACTATAACATTTATTAAAGAAAGCAGATAAATGAATATCTGTAAAATACAGGGGATGCCTGCATATAGGGATATGTCATAGAGTACAAGAGACAAAGACTTTGCTTCAGATTTGGGAAGCCTCTGAGAGGTGACATATAAACTGAGTACACAATGACAGTGACAAACTATTCCTGTATTCCCTATGGTCTATGTGTTTGTGTTAGGTAGAAGGAGGGGAGTAGGGTGAGGCAAAGAAAAAAAGGATTGTTGCCCAGAGAACAACAGGATCAAAGGTCCAGAGGCGTGAAAGATGATACAACAAGCAGCAGACTGTGTGATGAACACTCCTGGAGAAGCGGCTAGTCAGTCAGCATGTGGCTGGTTTGTGGAAAGTCTATCATGCTATACGGAGTTTCACCTTTGGTAGTGAGGAACTACGGAAGATTTCTGAAAAAGGGAATAGTGTTCTTCTCCCACATTTTAGAAAGGTAATGGGAACCACTGAAGGTTTCTGAGCACATATTTCTATTTTAGAATGACAACTCCAGCTGTATTAGTTTTGGGGAGGCAAGAAACTCAAAGATGACAAGGTAGGAAGGTCTTATAATAGTCTAAGTAAAAGTTGACTAAGTTACCTAAAGTTATGCAGAAAAAAAAGAGAAACAAACATGAGACATTTTCTAAGATACAGCCAATGGGTTGAGTCAGGATTTGATACGAAAGACAAGAGAGGAAGGAGTTATAAAATAACTGATGGTACCAAATGATACAAACACATCACAGAATGACAGAGAAGAGGATGTGGGTCAAGGTTACTAATGGTCCCTGAGAGAGCTATTTCTGTAAAAGGAAGAGAGATGGGATAAACAGGCATATTTTTGTAACATAGACCCCTTTCTCAGTCCAATGAAGTCTACAGACTTCTTTTCAAAGTAAGGCTTTTCAATGCATAAAACAAAAACATAGGATTGAATTGCAAAAGAAGCCAATTGTATTATAGTCCTCAAAATATTAAAAATTGTGATACAGTAAAATATGTGCCTTTTACTAACACATTAAAATAACAAGATGTAGCAGCAAATCTATTAACATGATTTTGACATAGTTAAAAGTGTAAATATTTCAGGATATTTGTTTAAACTGTAGTATGTAGGGAAACATCATTTCTATGGGTGAATACTGCTATTAACATTGGGTTTGTTGCTTACATTC
Organism: Macaca mulatta; assembly: GCF_049350105.2. Taxonomy (NCBI): domain Eukaryota; kingdom Metazoa; phylum Chordata; class Mammalia; order Primates; family Cercopithecidae; genus Macaca; species Macaca mulatta. The sequence continues at coordinate 110,894,062 of NC_133419.1, read as the reverse complement.
ATAATTAAGGGAAATGCTAAATTTCAATTAGAGATTGTAGGAAAAGAAAGATGAAAATTTTTTCCCATCCCCAACATCACACAATTTCCAAATTCTATCTATCGACCCTTTGGAGAAGCATGGAACACAGGTTAAAAACTCCTGGCTAAGAAATAAGTATGTGCTAGAGAGAGATGACAGCATATGTTTGGCAGGAAAAGAATAAGATAGAGAAGGATTATTTTGGGGATGGCAGGGAGGGATAGGAATAGTTTCAAAAGAAGACTTTTTCTTCTTTCTTTTCTTTTTTTTTTGGATAAGAACTTTAAACCAGGAGATTGGATTCAGTGGGGCAGGAAAGATGATGGGTATATGCGTGCACATCTGTGTATGAATGAATTAATGAATCGATTACAACAACAGAAAGAATAACTTACAGAAAAAAGAAGGAATAGCAGTGAAATGGGGAAAAACAACAGACTTGGTTCAGTCAGGCAACCATTGGCTTTCCATCCTGTAATTCTCTGCCAAAATCAACCACTCTCAACTCTGCAGTCCTTCTTGCCCTCTATAACACTCAGTGGGCCAGGACTGACTGGGAGTGGAGAGTGAAAGGCAAGGAAAAGGGCCTCTGGCAGGCAACTGCCAGTTATCAGAAGGAAGCAGGAGGTTAACTTCTGTGGCTCTTCTACCTCCTTTTCTAGTCCTTCTTTAATCCTTCTCAGCGCTTAATGTTGCCATTTGGCAGTCTAAATACTCCTAGTTGCTCCTTCCATTACCTCTTCCACCAAAAATCAAAATTCCAAAAGGGATTGGGTGTGGTGGCTCACACCTATAATCCCAGCACTTTGGGAGGCGAAGGCAGGAGGACTGCTTGAGCTCAGGAGTTTCAGACCAGCCTGGGCAACATGGCAAAACCCCATCTCTACAAAAAATTAGCCAGGTGTGATGGTGTACATCTGTAATCCCAGTTATTTGAGAGACTGAGGTGGGAGGATTGCTTGAGTCCGGGAAGTCAAGGCTGCAGTGAGCCAAGATAGTGCCATTGCACTCCATCCTGGGCAACAAAGCTAGACCCTATTTCAAAAATATATGCGTACATTTCAAAAGGAAGATCAGTGAAGGTATGAAGATGCTTACATGACTACAGTAATTAAACATCTATATGTGAAGGATTTTTGAGGAGGGGATGTAAATGTAATGGATATTATAAGGACAGCAGTCCTAGTATGTTCCTGGCCTGTGGACCTCCTTCCTTATCCCTGCACCTTTCCTCCTCCATGCTTGTGTATGTTCACATGCATGAGTGTTCGCGTGTATATGTGTGCATATGTGCATGAGCGTGCACATGCACTGAACGATGAGGATGTGGGGAGGATAAAAGCAGCTTACCCTATTTCTCACTTGCAGAAAAAACTTTTACTCCATTAGATTTGGTAATCAAAAAGCTACTGGGGGCCAGGTACAGTGGTTGACGCCTATAATCTCAGCACTTTGCGATGCTGAGGCAGGAGGATGGCTTGAGCCCAGGAATTTGAGACCAGCCTGGGCAACACAGGAAGACTTTGTCTCCACAAAAACTAAAAAAAAACAAAAAACAAAAACAAAATCAGGCAGGCCTGGTGGTGTGTGCCTATACTCCCAGCTACTTGGGAAGCTGAAGTGGGAGAATCCTTGAGCCAGGGAGGTTCAGGCTGCAGTGAGCCGTGATCGTGCCACTGCTCTCCAGCTGGGGTGACCAAGACTTTGTCTCAGAAAAAAAAAAAGCTACTGGGGAAGCAAAGATCTAGCAATTAGACAAATGAGTCAAGTCTTCAGAACTGGTGTTTCTAAAATAAGTTACTGACTTTTATTTTACCTACTAATTCTGTTTTTTTTTTTTTTTGAGATAACACAAAAAGTTGAGTAAGAGTCTATCACACATTGAAGAATATGAGAACTCTATACATTGTATATAGGTTTATAAATTATTTCAGGATTTTGATCATATGTAAATCCATGTTGAACTGTCCTGCTCACATTAGGTGTATACCATCAAATAAGTATCTAATCTAGTAAAATGCACATTCATTTGCTATCAAAGTAGGAAATAAACAGTTATGATCTACCTGTTATTTTGAGGAATGCTCAGGCCCAAGACTCAGCACCTGGTAGCACACTTGCCAAAGTAACATTCTGGCTCCTGGCTGTCACTCAGGAGTTCCAAAGTGCCTTCTCCACCTGCCACATCTTCACTCAGGTGCTATCACAGCACGGGATGATCTCGAAGCTAAGCTGCAGCTGCCAGCCTGGTATGTGCTTCCCAGACATCCAGGCCAGCAGTACAATTTCCCACCTCAACCAAATCCACAAAATTAATTTTGTGAAGTTTTTTCTTATAAGCTGATTCCCGAGTTTTCTTTAAAAATCATACTTTAAATTATACTACTGACACTCTGAAGCTAGTCTTTCTTTTAGTACAGAATATCTTTCTAATTTGGAGATTCCAAATTTGCCTTCAAATATTAGCTGCTTTCTGTTCCCTACTCACGTTCTATTCCAAAGAGGGGTTTAAAAGACCTGAGGACCAGTCAGAGGCTCTCTCATTAATGTAACCAGAAGAACTGACAGAACACTAAAGAGTAGGAAACCTAATAGGAAATAAAAGGGCAGTGACTTGATGTATTAGTTGTCTGTTCCTTGTCTTACAGGAATCACTAAAATTGCCACCCTTCTCCACTCTCAAGAATGTGGAATAATCTCTGTAATTCCACTGTTCCTATGGCAGTTTATTCATTCCATCCATAAGCAGGACAGGAAAGAGGAGTTAATTATTATTTCCAAAGCTTTAAAATCTTGAGTGTGAGGGTGGAGAGTGTTCAGAAGTGCTCCTGCAAATACTATTAAACTGGTAAAAAAGAGTACAGTGGGGGCCATGGAAAAGCCACAGGTGCTGGCTCAACTTCCAATGCCCAAGAAATCCTATAAAACCCATAGACAGGAGCATACCAGGGCCAATCAGTGTGGAGAACTATTAATATCACAGGGAAACTCCATTTAAGGAACTCAAATACTTTTAAAACAAACTAGGAAAAACACGTTTATTTAGAAAGTTACACCATCCCTGTCCTTACCCAAAAAGGACAAAAAGCCCTGACAACCAAAATTTTATTTCTCTTATCCACAGGCCTTAAATAATGGTGATGGTATTAAACTCCAGGGTTTAGCTGTTTAAACAACAACAAAAGCAACCCCTGTATCTCAGGTATTCATGTAATAATTTACTGTGGGCTGCTTGACTTCAAAGTTGAGATTCAGGCAGACATTTGTGCTAGAATAACTTTTTCAAGGCACTGAGGAAAAACTCAAACCTGGAAAGTAGAAATAAACCGTCTAAAAATCCTACTATCTGTAAATTAAAATGCTCTTCCAAATAACTGTAGTTAAAGAGAAATAAAAATTACAGACTATTTAGAAATGAATGACAATAAAATTATAGCCTATAGGATATGGCCAAACTGATAGTCAAAGAAAAATTTATGTTGTAAACACATCTAATAGAAAACAAGAAACAAACTAAATAAAATATTTAAATTGGAAGAGTTAAAATGAGCAGACAAACCAAATAAAGGTGAACAAAGGCATAAAATTAAAAGCTGAAATAAATAAATTAGGAAGCAAAATTAAAAAGTAAAACCCATTAACAAAATGGAAAGCTGGTAACAAATGATGAAGGAATGAATGAGTGAATAACCTCCAAAAAAGTATGACCAGGAGGTCAGGGAACTCCACAAATATGTAACAGTACAAATGTAATATTCAGTGAGACGAAAGGGATGCTTAAAGTGTGCCATTTCTGCATAAATCTTTATGCCAATAAATTAAAAACATATAATCAAAGCTGACTTGGGAAGAGGTTATAAATATGAATAACCATGGATGGAATGAAAGCTTTATTAAGGATTTATATACTCTATTCCATACCTAACAAATAATCCTTTACCCATAGATTCTGTGGACATGCTATAACAAAACTCGAAGCAGCTAACAATCCCTGTGTTTCTTAGATGATCCTATGACATTAAAGATTGAAGGCATCCCAACTGATCTATGAGGCTAGCCTACCTGTTGACAAGGCTCAACAAAGATGGCACCCAAACTAACCAAATATATGAACAGATTAATCTTATATGCAAAAGCTCTAAATGTAAGAAAGAAATTATACAGTATATTCAAATTATAATAATATACATTAACCAGGTAGGTTTTATTCTATGATAACAGATTTCCTAATATTGAACAACTTTGTTAATTCAACTTGTTGCATGTATTGGTTAACAGCTCTTAAACTGGATTGAGTGTGGAAGATGAAGGAAGTATCAAGAACTTCTAGATTTCTTATTTGAGCGGGTGAGAAGAAGGTAGTAACATTTAGACTTAGAAAGGAACAGATTTAGAGGGATAAAAATTCTGTTTTGGATAATTTTAGTTTCAGATACCAATAACTATCCAAGTGGAGCTGTCCACAAGACAGCAGTGTACAAGAGAGAAGTCAGGATCGGAGATATAAATATGGTAGTCATCAGCACATGGATGGTATTTTAAAATACAGTATTGGATGGACTATTTTGGAAGAGTGTAGAAAGAGTCCAGGAGCAAAATTTAGTAACCTAAGAATAGGAAGACATTACCTAGATTTGTGAATACCTTATTTTCATGTAGTATATATGCCACTAAACTTAATCATTTTTTGCATGCTAAATTAGGACTTCCGTACAAAAACTATTTAACAAAAACCTCATGATATCATGATGTGGTTTGTCTGCCAGCCTCTGAAAAGCTCCATTTCAACAGCATGTCATTTTCGGTGTTTGCAAATTATTTGAATCCTTTTTGAGAGAGCAGGAGCTTTCAAAACAGTGCTCTTGCAAAGATACCTAAGGAGCCAGGTAAGGAGGGCATAAAGATCATGATCTTAAGACTGCATTAAGGCCAGGCATGGTGGCTCATGCTAGTAATCACAACACTTTAGGAGGCCGAGGCAGGAGTATTGCTGAAGCCCAGGAGTTCAAGACCAGCTTTGGTAACATACTGAGACCTCATCTCTACCAAAAACAAAACACAAAAAAAACCAGGTGTGTTGGCATGCATCTGTGGGCCCAGCTACTTGGGAGGCTGAGGTGGAAGGATAGCTTCAGCCCGGGAGGTAGAGGCTGCAGTGAACCATGATTGTATCACTGTGCTCTAGCCAGGGTGACAGAGAGACTGTCTCTGAAAGGCTGGGTGTGGTGGCTCACACCTGATTCAGCACTTTAGGAGGCCAAGGCAGGTGGATTGCTTGAGCTCAGGAGTTTAAGACCAGCCTGGGCAACAGTGCAAAACCCTGTTTCTACAAAAAAATGGAAAATTGGCCAGGTGCGGTGGCTCACACTGTTATCCCAGCACTTTGAGAGGCCAAGGTGGGTGGATCACCTGAGGTCAGGAGTTCGAGACCAGCCTGGCCAATATGGTGAAACCCTGTCTCTACTAAAAATATAAAAATTAGGCAAGTGTGGTGGCAGGCACCTGTAATCCCAGCTACTGGGGAGGCTGAGGCAGGAGATCTGCTTGAACCCGGCAGGCAGAGGTTGCAGTGAGCCAAGATTGCGCCATTGTACTCCAGCCTGGGCAACAAGAGCGAAACTTTGTCTCAAAAAAAAAAAAAAAAAAGAAAAAACTACCTGGGTATAGTGGTGTGCGCCTGTTGTCCCAGCTACTTGGGAGGCAGAGGCTTCCGTGAACTGAGATCATGCCACTGTACTCCAGCCTGAGTGACAGAGTGAGATTCTGTCTCAGATAAAAAAAAAAAAAGACTTCATTTGAATAAATGGTTTTGTATACACTATTTCATTTACCTTTACTCATATTTTATAGATATGGCATAAAAAAACGAACAACAGTGATAAGAATAGATCTCAAAATTTATACTACTGAGACAAGGATAGAATCATTAAATGGATTGAAATCAGTAAAATTTCAGCCTTCCTGGATTTAAACTGATTGACAATATGTTCAATTAAAAAAGACACCACGTCTTAAATACTGAAAATACATTGTTGAAGATGTTTCATAAAAGATACTTAGGGGTTTAATAATTTAAGGGAATCCCTCTATGGCATGTAAGTCTATTTTTAAGTTTATCACATTTGACCAGTATAGGTATTTTCAGAACATGCATATATAAGCAGGAGATACCTGTGTTAGAAAACAAGAAGTCCCATTAAAATTGGAAAAAGAAAAGGCTGAATGCCTACTACTAACCAACACGGTTCTCTGATTTCAGCCAATGCAAAAAAACAAGAAGAAAAGAGGTATAAATTGAAATACTGAAAAAACCTTGATAGTATTGGGCCATTATTATAGATCCTGAAAATCATGAGACTCAACTGAAAAGTGTTGGAACTAGGTCCTGCAATTGATTTAATAGTACCTCAAAGGGTTCATTCAATAAGGTAGCCAGATGATTACATAAAAACAAACAAATTTCTTTTATATCGGCCACTACCAAGTATAAAATATAGCATATAATGAGGAGACATCACATTCATAATAAATAATGATAGCTGACATTTCTCAATAATTTAAGTGCTTCGATATATACCATCAAATAATCTCTACAACCATTACCATGACCTTACCATGATATGTATTATTATCATCATTTTACAAAGAAAGAAACTGAAGCTTAGGGACATTTTATAAGAAACTTACCCAAGATCACATACATAACCCCCAAGTGTCACAGCAGGAACCCAATCTCAGTCTCTCTGACTGTAGAAAATGAGCTTCTTAGCACTATGATGCGCATTCTTATCTATCAAATGAACATAAATAGGCTGTGCGGGGAAACAGTGATGGGTGCAGAGAAATGGACACATACGTTGCTGATAGAAATATAAATTGGTGTAACTTTTCTAGATGGCAGTTTGCATGACCACATCTAGGAATTTGTTAAAAATATATTCAATAATGTGAAGAAGATCTACATATACATTTATCACACTGTTATTACAATAAAAAACTGGTGACATTCTAAAAAAATATTTAACAATATAAACATAATTAAGTTGCAGTACTTAAATATGTTGAATGCCATTCAGCTAATAAAAATAATCTCTTAAAAGGATGTTAAATGACACAGGAAGACTCTTATGATACACTGAATGAAAAGCAAGAACCAAACAAAACTACATATGTATATACTTCTTAAAAAATGTGTTTATAAAGATTAATAGTTTTTTTAAAAGATGAAAACAAGAATTATAAATTTTAAGTCATCTCTAGGTGAGAATTATAGATGATTTTATTATCATTTTATGTTTTCTATATTTCACATATGTAATAAAATGCTAAAACAACTCAAAATTTAACCTTAAAAGATAAGCTGAAATAGTCAAAATAATAGAAATGTAGTTTAGAAAACACTTTCCCCATCTGAAACTATTTTTTCATATGCATGATTTAACATACTTTATGCCCTTTTTTTGTTACCTAAGGCACTTTTCCATCTTAGCAAAAATAGAAATAATGTATTTTAACCTAAAACAGACATTTTTTACACATTTCATATCTGTTCTAAGCATTTAAAATTACAGCAAAATTTCTTAAAGACTCTAATACATAAGATCATCAGCTCAATGAGGCCATCAAAGAAAATGATGCTAAAGATTTTTTTTTAAAGTGTAAGTCAACAATGAGGAGACAGCCTCAACTATATGGGAAAACTGTTCCCTGTGAGAGCATAATAAAAATAAATTATAAAATAAAAGCCAAGATTTGAAACAGATTAAATCACAGAATAAGGATAAAATTAAGCCCACATAATTTTGAATAGGAAATGAGTACAGATGACTAAGAACAAAGAATAAAAACTAATTTTAGCTTCACCCTATAAGACATAAAGTAATAGATTTGAAATCTCTTTGAAAAACCCAAAATATAAACTGACATATTAAAAGCAATAAAAGTGAACTTGATTTTATATCTGGCTATTTCAATGACTCAGAACACAACTAAGAGCCAATGAATAAGTAGAAAAGCAAAACAAAATCTCTGTCCAATCAAATCAACAGACACTGCTAAATCATTTCAGAATATTGAGTGCCTTCTATGGGTCAAGCACTTTTACACTCACTATCTTGAATCATTGAAAACAACTCTGCAAAGTAGATCATGTTTGATGGATAACAAATCAAAGATAAATTGAGATTCTCGCTGAAGGTCACAACCAGTAAATGGCAGAGATGGGATTCAAATCCAGGTCTACCTGATTTCAGAGGCCCCACCTGTTCTCTCCACACTGTGCGGCCTTTCAGGTCTTCAACCTAGATTATATGAATATCTTATAGCTTTTAATTACTGCCTGAACATTTTATATTTAATATATAATGTTAGCATGTTGTCATCCAGGTTCACAATCCACAGCGTAAGTCTCTCCTGCAAATCAGAGGGAGGGAATGATGATGTCAGCAAGCAACAGCTAACATCAAGGAAACAAGACCCCAAATCACTAACATGAATCCATATAAATTGGTTCCGGCCAGGTGCAGTGGCTCACTCGAGGCCGAAATGATCCCAAAGTTGATTACTTGAGGTCAGGAGTTTAAGACCAGCCTGGTCAACAAGGCAAAACCCCGTCTCTACTAAAAATACAAAAATTAGTTGGGTATGGTGGTGCATGCCTGTAGTCCCAGCTACCGGAGAGGCTGAGGCATGAGAATTGCACGAACCTGGGAGGTGGAGGTTGCAGTGAGCCAAGATCGCACCACTGCACTCCAGCCTGGGTAACAGAGTGAGACTCCACCTCAAAAAAAAAAAAAAAAAAAAAAAAAAAAAGAATTGGTTCCCGCTGCCCCCTACCATCTAAAGCAAACAAAAAGCATAACAAGTATTGCTGTTTCACTTAGGATAAATTAGAAATGTCAGTAACTTGGGCCAAGCTACTCAACAACTCCAGGCATCAGTTCCATTACCTGGAAGATAAGCAAAACAGTACATACCCAATAGACTTCTAAAACTAAATTAAATAATTTAAGCAAAGTTCTTAATATTGGGCCTGGCATAAAGTTAGTACCAATAAATGTTAGCTACTATTATCTTTCAAAATAAGTGAAATCATAGGCTACGCATTATTTGAAAGATGAAAAATATACATGCGTATAAATTCTTTCATTTAAAATAGTTAAAATGTTATGCTCTTGCACACTTTAAAGACTACCTTTTTGGAAGATTCACTTTTATAGTATTTTACTAAGAGAAGTAAATAAGGTTAATTATATTCTTCAAAGGCAAATGTGTATTGCCCCTGAAGAAATTACATGACACATTCCAGGTTAAATTTTAAATGTTTGGGTATCAATTGTATCTGCTCAGCATGTATTATTGTTACCATCTCTTACTCATCCATAGGCATACCTTGGAAATGTTGTGGGTTTAGTTCCAGACCACTGCAATAAAGTGAATGTCACAGTAAAGTGAATATCACAATAGGGCAAGTGATGCAAATTTTCTAGTTTCCCAGTGACCATAAAAATTATGTTTGCACTACTCTATAGTCTCTTAAATGTGTAATAGCATTATGTCTAAAACATTTACATGCCTTCATTAAAAATAGTTTAATGCCACAAAATTCCAATGATGATCTGAGCCTTCAGTGAGTCATATTCCTTTTGCTGGTGAAAGCTCTTGCCTCAATGTTGATGGCTGCTGACTTATCAGGGTGGTGGTTGCTGAAGGCTGGGGTGGCTGGGGCAATTTCTCAAAACAAGATGATAATGAAGTTTGCTGCATTGATTTCCTCTTCCTTCCATGAAAGATTTCTCTGTAGTATGCAATGCTGTTTGATAGCATTTTACCCACAGAACTTCTTTCAAGGTTGGAGTCAATCCTCTCAAACCTTGCCACTGCTTTGTCAACTAAGATGAATTTTTGAAATCCTCTTTGTTGTCATTTCCACAATGGTTCATGGCATCTTCACCAGTAGATTCCAAAATTAAGAAACCGCTGTCTTTGCTCATCCAGAAGACACAACTCCTCATCTGTTCAAGTTTTATCATGAGATTGCAGCAATTCAGTCACATCTTTAGGCTCCACTTCTAATTCTAGTTCTCTTGCTATCTGTTCCACATTTGCAGTGATTTCCTCCACTGAAGTCTTGAAGCCCTCAAAGTCATCCATGAGGGTTAGAGTCAACTTCTTCCAAACTCCTATTATTGCTGCTATTTTGACCTCTTCTCATGAATCACAAATATTCCTGATAACATCTAGAATGGTAAATCCTTTCTAGAAGGTTTTCAGTGTATTTTGCCCAGATCCATCAGAGGAATCACTATCTGGCAGCTGTAACCTTAACAAAATATATTTCTTAAATAGTAAGACTTGCAAGTCAAAATTACTCCTTGATCCATGGACTGCCAGAACGGGTATTTTGTTAGTAGGCATGAAAACAACATTAATCTCCTTGTAAATCTCCATCAGAGTTCTTGGTGGTACCCTGTCAATGAATGGTAATATTACATATTTTGAAAGGAATCTTTTTTTCTGAGCAGTAAGTCTCAACAGTGGGCTTAAAATGTTCAGTAAAGCATGCTGTAAACTGATGTAAACTGATCCAAGCTTTATTGTTCCACTCATAGAGCACAGGCATAATAGATTTAATTAATTTAATAGCATTGGGCCAGGCAAGGTGGTTCACGCCTTTAATCCCAGCACTTTGGGATGCCCAGGTGGGTGGATCATGAGGTCAGGAGTTCAAGACCAGCCTGGCCAATATGGTGAAACCCCGTCTCTACTAAAAAAATACAAAAATTAGCTGGACATGGTGGTGCGGGCCTGTAATCCCAGCTGCTCGGGAGGCTGAGGCAGGAGAATTGCTTGAATCCGGGAGGCAGAGGTTGCAGTGAGCCAAGATCACACTACTGCATTCCAGCCTGGGCGACAGAGCAAGGCTCTGTCTCCAAAAAAAAAAAAAAAAAAAAAAAAAATAGCATTGATTCCCAAGGGCCTTAGGATTTTCAAAATGGTAGATGAACACTGAACTCAAAGTCACTAGCTGCATTTGTCCCTTAAAGAGTCAGCCTGTCCTTTAGCCTGTCCTTGCAGCCAGGCATTGTCCTCTCCTCTCTAGCTATAAAAGTCTTAGATGGCATTTTCTTCCAATATAACGCTGTTTAGTCTATAGAAAAATCTGTTTAGTGTAGTCACCTTCATCAGTTATCTTGGCTAGATCTGGATAACATGCTGCTTCACCTAACACTCTTGCTTTTTTCCTTAAACTTCATGAACCAGCCTCTGCTAGCTTCAAACTTTTTTTCTGCAGCGTCCTCGCCTCTCTTAGCCTTCATGGAACTAGGGAGAGTTAATGCCTTTCTCTGGAATAGGCTTTGGCTTAAGGGAATGTTGTGGCTGGCTTGATTGTCTGTCCAGACCATCACCAGCAATACAGTGAGAAAGTATAGCTGATATGTTCTCTGTATCAGCAATAAGGTTGTTCCCTTTCTTTTCATTTGTGTGTTCGCTGGAGTAGCACTTTTAATCTCCTCACACTTTTCCTTTGCATTCACAACTTGGCTGTTTGTTGCAAGAGGCCTACCTCTTGGCCTATCCTGGCTTTCACATGCCTTTCTCCCCAAGCTAAATCATTTCCAGCTTTTGAATTAAAGTGAGAGAACCTGAATCTTCCTTTCACTCGAATACGTAGAGGCCATTATAGAGTTATTCACTGGCCTAATTTCAATATTGTTGTGTCTCAGAGAATAGGGGGGCTGAGAAGAGGAAGAAAAACAGGGCAACGGCTGGTCGATGGAGCACTCAGAACACACACAACATTGCTCGATTAAGTTTACTATCTTCTATCAGCACCCCCCACAATTACAATAGTAACATCACGGATTACAGATCATAGATCACCATAACAGATAAAATAATCATGAAAAAGTTTGAAATATTGTGAGAACTACCACGACGTGACCCAGCAACACTAAGGGAGCAAATGCTATTGGAAAAATGGTACAGACAGACTTGCTTGACCTACGGTTGCCACAGACTTTCATTTGTTTAAAAAAAAAAAAAAAAAAAAGCAATGTCTGTGAAGTACAATAAAATGAGGTATGCCTGTACCTCCTTTTGTTTATCATACCCACTACCAGCAGATTCATTTAAAGTACTATATTGCTTTTTGCTGGGCCTGGTGGCTCATGCCTGTAATCCCAGTACGTTGGGAAGTGGAGGTGGGTGATCACTTGAGCCCAGGAGTTCGAGACTGACCTGGGCAACACAGAGAGACCCTGTATCAGGAAAAAAAAAAAAAAAAAGTAACATATAGCTTTTAATAATAAAAACACATTCATGAAGTATGAACTATGTGCCAAACTCTGTAGAAGAATCAGGATAAAATAATGTGGCTCACAGTGTCCTTGCCCTCAGGGAGCCTAAAGACTACTAACAAGGTAAAAATCCTAGGTACAGTATGGTGTACTATTATTATCATTTTGTACTATCGGTTAATTTTTATGACTAATCTATACACTAGGGAGTATTTTCTCCATTGACAGATGAATAGAAGAGACAGAAAGCAGAAAAGAAACGAAGAAGAGTTAACTATCATCTAATATGCAGGTGTTATGGAAAAAAAGTATTTTGAAAACACAGGGAAGTGAGCAATTACCAATTACTTTTGCCTAGGACTGGGGGATTAGAAAATGCTTGTGATTTTTTTTTTTTTTTTTGAGATGGAGTCTTGCTCTGTTACCCAGGCTGGAGTGCAGTGGCACAATCTCGGCTCACTGCAACTTTCACCTCCTGGGTTCAAGCAGTTCTCCTGTCACAGCCTCCTGAGTAGTTGGGATTACAGGCACATGCCAGCACACCCAGTTTATTTTTGTAATTGTGATATGTTTTTACTTAAAAATTCATGTACAAATTCTGTAAAGTGTAACTACAGGAATAAAAAAATAATTGGGTGAATATTTACAAAATATTAACCTGAAGTTATTTCTGAGAAGGAGATTTCAGGTGGCTTTTTCTCTGTACTTTGCTTATCTTAACCAGTTTGTACTACCTTAATAATTTAAAATAAAGTAGAAAAGTCAGCATTAAAATGAGATATTAATGCTCATCATCAAACTGTCAAGCACTTTCAAAGTTAATACTTCGTGGCTCAAACATGGGATGAAATCAGTACTCTGACTCTATGTTAATGGTTGCACATATCAATATAACTTTTCTGAAAAGCTTTTTGGCATTAAAAAACCTTAAAGTTTATTCTGTTTTATCACTACTTCTAGGAATCCATCCTAAGAACACAGATGCAGAAAAAGAAATTTCACTGGGCTAGTCAAATAAAGCATTATGATATTAAAATATTGGGAACAAAAATACATGTCTAACTGAAATAGTAGAATGATTAAATAAAACAACACAATGTTAGAAATATTTTTAAGTGTCATGAGAAAATCCTTAGTGTACGTTAAATGAGAGAGCAAAGGTAGGATATCAAGTTCTATAAGTAATATAATTCCAATTATACTGGAAAAAGATGTATCTTTTTAGAACCACACTCCTAAGAAAGATGATTTCATTATTTTGCTTAAATCTCACAACAGTAGACAAATCTATTGACACGTATTAGGTTACACAGACCTTAACACAGTCATGTGTCACTTGACGAAGTTATGTTCTGAGAAGGAACATAAGATGCCTTTCTTCCTTAGGCGATTTCTTCTTTGTGCAAACATCACAGAGTGTACTTACACAAACCTCTAGATGGCTATACAGCCTACTACACTCCTAGGCTATATGGTATAGCCTATGGCCCTAGGCTACCAACCTGTACAGCACATTACTGTACTAAACACTGTAGGACACTGTAACACAGTAAGTCTTTGTGTATCTAAGCATAGAAAAGGTACAGTAAAAATGCAGTCTATAAGATAAAAATGGTACACCTATACAGGGCACTTACCATAATGAAGCTTACAGGACTAGAAGTTGCTGTGGATGAGTCAGTGAGTGAGTGGTGACTGAATGTGAAGGCCTAGGATATTACTGTACATTACTGTAGATTCCATAAACACTCTACACTTAGGCTATACTAAGTTTATCAAAAATATTTTTCTTTCTTCAATAAATTACTCTTACTGTAACTGTTTTACTTTATAAACTTTTTCATTTCTTTAACTTTTGGACTCTTTTGTACTAACACTTAGCTTAAGACAGAAACACATTGTACAGCTATACAAAAATATCTTCTTTCTTTATATCTTTATTTTATAAGCTTTTTTCTATCTAGAAAATTTTTTACTTTTTAAACTTCATTTAAAATGAAGACACAAACACACACAATAGCCTTGGTCTACACAGGGTCAGGATCACCAAGATCACTGCCTTTCACCTCTACATTTTGTCCCACTGGAAGGTCTTCAGGGGTGGTAGCAGGCATGGCACTGTCACCTCCTATGATAATGCCACCTTCTGAAATACCTCCTGATAGACCTGCCTGAAGCTGTTTTACAGTTAACATTTTTTTTCGTATAAATAGAAGGAGTACACTCTAAAATAACAATAAAAAGTATAGTATAGTAAATAAATAAACCAGTAACATAATCGTTCATTATCTTTCTACCATCAGTAGCACAGTAGGTTTGTTTACACCAGCATCACCACAAACATATGAGTAATGCCTTGTGCTATGACATCAGGTGATGGCTATGACATCACTAGGTGACAGGAACTTTTCAGCTCTATTACAATCTTAGACACCACTGTCATATATGCAGTCTGTTTTTAGCTAAGACATGATTATGCAGTGCATGACTGTATTTGTTTTAACAGGGACTTAGCCTGGCTAAATTAATTGGAACCCTCATTGTGCTATTATTAACTGTAGGAACTCGGGTAAGTTATTTAGCCACATTGTGGTTCGGTATTCTCATCTGAAAAAAGAGGTACTGAAATACCTCTTCATTAAGCAGGTGGTAAGCATTAAATGCATTAATATCATGTAGAGCACTTAGAACAATACTTGGCACAATAAATGTTTCATAGCGTTCTCAAACTTAAACCACAATTCAGTAAACCAAGTGACATCTAAGCTGAGGCCTGAATAAGGTGTGACCCAGGCAAAAGGTGAGGGAAGATAGTGTAAAATGTTCCAGGTAAGCAGGAAGACCGTGGGGTTTTCTACTTATTCCATGTCCACCCTTAGAGATGTGATACTTATCTTAAAGGCAGAATGCTTTGAACGTTCAGATCTGTTTATGAGTTCTGCTTTAGGCTACGTCACTGGGCATAAGAATTATTGTCAGTAATTGTAATGTAAAACCATGTATATTATACTTTAGGGGAAATTAGTTTCCATTTTCCCTTAAGAAAGTAAAACAATCCCGTGATGATGCTAAGAATAATTAAACAGTGAGAAATTTGCCATAATGTTAAATGAGTTATCTCTGGATTATGGGACTACAGGTGTTTTAAAATCTTTATACTTCTCTATATTTTCTAAATTTTCCCACAATAAGCACATTACATTTCTATAGTCTGAGAAAAGAGTTATAAAAATCAATTAAAAATTACTCATTAAAAATGTTTGTTGCTTTTGAAAAGTGCTCCTTTTTGTGAACTACACTGCTGTTACATCATTTGCCACGCTGGGCTGAAACTGTCTTTTGATTTTTCTCTTTAGTGAACCCAAGCAACCTGGCAAAAAGACATGGGCCTTGCCTTCAACTTACCTGGCCAGACAGGATTTCTGTATTGTCCTATTACTATTATACTTTGTAGAGGAAAGCCTTCTCGTCTTACCTATTCACTATGCATCACGTAATTTTCAAATGGTGTATGTCAACAAAACAACACACGTGATGACACACTTTTTAGAGAACAAACTAAAAACAGAATCCTACTGAGGCAGAACTGCACAGTGGTTAAGATCATGGCTTCTAAAGTCAGACTGCCTGGGTCTGAACTCCCTTCTGCAACTTACTAGCTATATGACTTTGGGCAAGTTACTCAAACTCAGTGTCTCAGCTTCCACATCTATAGAATGGGGATAATAGAAGCAATGCATAAAGGTATAGAAGGGTTAAATGAGATAATGCATGTAGACTTAGCATGTTGCCTGGCACATCAGTGTATACACATGACTATTACTATGTCACCTATAAAAACCAAAGCAACAGTAGAGAATTGATACCACCACAACACAGATCTGAAAATTATCTTTATGCTATCAGATGCCAAAAATTACTATGGTCAGACATTAATCCTATGACATTTTTAAACAAATCTTGAATCACCAAGAAATTAGAGATCTGAAATAGATCTTTCTTAAAAAAAATCACATTCTTGATTGATCATTTCTCTGAACTATTAATTGAAAAACAGCAGCAGAGATTATAACGTGTTTTGTTGAATCTTCACACGTTTTCGCTTTGTAAAGTCATGAGATTTCATATGCTGCAGACCCATGAGGCATATTAGCACTCAAAACACAAGCAGCTTATTTAGAACATTTGGTAGATTTACAATCAAATCCTGGAATCTCAATATTTTAGGCTTAAATTTGGAATCCTGATTGAATTAATTTTCATTATTCACTGACCATCTTATTTACTTAATATTGCTCTAATAAAAACTCTACTCCAAAATTCTATTTGCCACCTTACCCACTCACTACTCCTGTCATCTGCCCCAAGCACCACATACTGGACCACCCACTCCCTGCTTTCCTGCCAGGGTTCACTGACTCATTTGGAAATGACTCCCAACCAGCTCTACCTACTCAAATCCTCCCTTTGAGGCACTCCCCAGTACCTGAATTTCTCACTTCTTTTTTCACGAAACTTAGTACATTCCACTTAGCATTATGTTCTGTTCATAATCTACCCTTTTAGAGGTTGGGGGCCTTACACAGCAGCTAGAGTGATAAGTAATTATTTGCAGAGGGAACAGAAGCATACCAGTTTCAAATGAGCAATAACTGCAGATTAGTGTTATTCTACATTCCAACAGTAAAAAGATACAAACATTCCCTACTTAATATCTTGTTTGTTTCTTAAAAATGTTATCAAATCAGAATGAAAGAATCCTAAATTAATGTAAAAAAAAAATGAAACAAACTAAGAAGTTAAAACAGCAACACTTTTACATTTGTGATAGTAATTAAAACTAATGTAGCAACCACTGTGGTCTGCTAGAATGAAGACCTAGTTGTAGAAGGAGAAAAATGTTTTAAAGGTAAAATTTCTATTAACAACTTGGGATCCAATTTTGCAGATGTTGGTAACCCATGAAAACCTAGCTCCAAAGAATCCCATAATATAAAATAGGGTATTTATATATAGTCTGGTCATTAAAACAAAAATTTAGTAAAAGGAAGTGACTAATAAAAACTCCCATCAGTATAGAAACATTCCAAGTTTCTGTTTCCTATTCTTTAATATTTCCCATTACACTAAAATAGTTCCGTTAGACTTCCATTATTAAATAAAGGCTAAAAAACACCAATTTGTTGTTTATTTAAAAGTTCATTTTACTTTGGTTATAATGTTTTAAGTACTTTTATGATGACCAAACACTAGAAGTAGAAACTTGTAAATTACTTTGAAAGTAAAATTGACTCTTTCATGTAAAAATATTAAAAAATTTTGAACTATGGGCACATAGTCAACAGGCCATTCTATTTTTATGGTACCATCAAGTAGACAGATTTAGGTAACTTGAAATAAGCATGCCAAATTGGAAGAAAACAGGTGAACAGGGGGTCAAGTCTGAAATAGGCATCTTCCTGGGCTTATGACACTAAGATTAATTTTACAAATCTTTGATGAAGCTATCATGTAGTCAAACACCAGAGAACACTAAAATTAAGAAACTGCCACTAAAATCAATTGTATATGTGATTAAAGAAATGGAAGTCATACCCTCTAAATCCTAAGTCCATTAAGACAAAAACATTTATAACACACTGTATTTATGACTTCTTGTGATTCTTGAAAAGTCAAAAATTGTGTTTGAGGTTTATCTCTTGTTTTCCGTTTGTAATATGCATTTTTAAAATTGAAAAAACTCAAGCACGTAACAAGTGAAAAACTGAACAACGTTGCCAAATGTCTAAACATACAATACTTAGCTCCAATTATCTCTGCATCTATTCTAAAATGGTTTAAAAAAAGTCTGAATCAATAAGCGCCTGATGGGCCTGGGATACTCCAATACAGTCTTGTCAACCAATAGGAAAACTTTCCCTAAATCTGGATTCGTATTTCATCTCTTTATCACAAAACACCGAGCACAAACCGGGATTGTTAAGGGATAACCAAATGGCAAGAACCCCAGACAGAGTAATCAGTACTTGGATGTTAGGGCTGTTTTTAAGGGCTTTAAATGAGACAGCTTAGGGAAGAAAAGCGGGATTCATTTCCCCAAGTTCTATTTGTAACACTTCTTAGTAGGGAGTTAAAAATGTGAACTAGCCGCGCTAAAATGAACGCAGCGTGTAAAAGGGATCTGGACTGGAGCCTGGGGGTGAAGGAGGGACGAGGGGGGAGTGAGGGGCTTTCGCGACGCCCAGCCTGGGGGTGCTGGCGATCTGGATGGAGCGATGGATAGTAAAGCGAATAGCCGGGGCTGGATCTGAGATGCCAAGTGATGCCTCGCCCCACGAGCGCGCGCGAGTCTGAGCCGCGGGGGCAGCGCAGTGTGTCCGTTCCCATCCGCGGCGCCCGAGCCCGCCTCCATGTTCGGGATCTATGCCCCCGGGCGGGCGGACGGGGACCGGTGCCCTAGGCCGCGGGGCCGGGAAGCCCGGCCTCACCTCGCCCGAAATCCCGGCGGGGACGGTGTTGCCCGCGGAGAGGATGCGCCGGGCTTTCCGCTCGGCCCCACCTGAGCGGCGGGAGCTCGGCGACTCGACCTCCGGAGCCCGACCCGCCTGGGCCTGGAGATCACCCGGCGCGGTCGCTGCGGCTCCGGCGCCCTCTACCCGGTGCCCGGGCACGGCCCCGCGGCCCTCCCCACGACCGGCTCCCCCAGGACCGCACTCGCCGCCGTCCGCGCCCCCCACCCGCTTCCCGAGGACAAACCTGGGAGCCGCTACCCGGCATGGCCAGCCCCGCGACGAAGCGGCGAGCGGCCAGCGGGGCCCGCGGAGACAGCGGCCACCTCGGCCCTCCCGCGCCAAGCCGCGCCCGCCCGCGCGCCCTCTCCGCGGGCCGCAGCCCCGGCGCCCCCTCCCCGGGTTGCACAACTCACACCCCCCACGCGCGCGCACTCGAATCTGTTGCTCAACCTACTTGCATTCTCTTCTCCGCAGCCATCACTACATGCCCTGGAGCCGGGGCAGCCCCGGGGCCCTCCGCCAGGCGGCCGCCTCTCGCCTCAGCCCTGGGCTGCCGCGGCCGCCGCTAGGGCGCGGGGCGAGTGCGAGGCTCCCTCATGCCTCCCGCCCGGCCAGCTGGCCGCACGCCGGGGCTCCGGCTCGGGCGCGCCCGAGCGCTCGGCTCGGCCCTGCCCGCCGTCCGTGCCGCTGCTCCGCGGGCGAGAGCGAACCCGGCTCCGCCGCCTCGCTCTGCGCTCCTCGCTCGCTCGCTCGCCCGCCCGCCCGCAGCCACCGCAGCCGCGCCGCTTCCTCCTCCCCTTCCCTCTTTTCCTTCTCCTCCGTCGCCGCCTCTGGAGCCGAGGTTGGCAAACCAGCACCTGCTGCTGGAGAACGCCGAGAACTGAAACAGGAAACCCCGAGCCAAGGGGAAAACCCGGGAGGCGTGGAGAGGGGTGAGGGGAGCTGCTGGAACCTGTCGGGCTCGACCCAACCGCTGGGGCTGCCCGAGGTTCCCGCGCCGCCTCCCCTCGCGCCCATTCCCTGCCCCGGCCCAACCCAGGGGTCCCGACCTCCCCGCGCCGCTCCCCCGGCCTGGTGCAGGACGGCGCCTGTCCGCTCGGCGACACCTTCTCCACCCAGCAATAACACGGATCATGTCCTGGGCAGTCAAGGAGATCGACGGGCCGCCTTCTTAGGGCAGGTTCCCCGTGGTTGTTTACTTATCAATATTCCGTGATGAGGAAAAACCACACCCTGCATTAACAAGGCCAATAAAAGAATTTAAACAAATGACTGTTGGGATTTCACCCAGGGGTAGGACTTCTTTCAGCAAGGAAATTGGCTTTGATGGAAATGGCAATCAAAGTGTCAAAATCGAGCGTGAACCCAAGATCCATCCAGATCTCTTTCAGGAGATCGGAAGGAAACAGCCCTTTGCACAGAGGTGGGCGCCTGAGTCGCAGGCTGAAGAGCACCGGGAGCAGAGAGTCTCTACTTCTGTGAATCATACAACACCCAGCACAAACTAAGTCAGTGTTTCAGAAATGTTCCAATAACCTTATTCACCCACCCTTGGAATCATTACCAGGAGCCTCATGCCTAGCCTTGGGCAGGATGAGTCTGCTTCTGGAGTGAGAAGGAAGGGACACTGAATGGGTTGTGCCCCTACCATGTGCCACTTGCCAAATAGCCTGCTTTAAATCCACTGTCCCATTTGTCACCACAGTCATGTGAGCTGGGTATTAGAAACCCCTTTATCCATCAGAAAATCGAGGTTAGAAAATTTACCTGCAGTTACACAGCTTGAATGTGAAGTATTCAGATCTGCTACATCTAAAGGGCGCATTTGTTTCACTGGACCATGATTCATGCCTTTGATCACACTTTTCACCTTTCATAAAATTAGCTATTGCCTCTGAATTGTTTTCAGTAGGGCATATATATGGTTTAAGCCTGGATCTGTTGCATTTGCTTGGACTGCCCAATGGTATTCATGATGTTTTTTTGGGGTTCAAACGTGATAATTTTCAGTTTAATATTCTCTACCAAATATAGGATTTTACGGCTCAGTTGAGCAGCACAGATGTCCCCATCTTTTTGGTCAGCATCAGTTGCTCTTTATCTGTTGATGATGGTGTCCCAGCTGAGAGTATCCAACTGGCTGGTGCACATGGGCATCCTGATTCTGCCTGTGAGATGAAAGGAGTGTGTCTTACTGAGCTTCTTTTCCACATCAGTAGGCCAGTCGTGAAGCCGATTAAATAAAATTCCAGATAGGCAGGTAGGCTGGCTTCTCTGGTTCTCTGGTTCACACATTTTTTTTTCTTTTAGAGTCTGGCCCAGTCGCCCGGGGTCGAGTACAGTGGGGCGATCTCAGCTCACTGCAACCTCCGCCTCCGGGGTTGAAGTGATTTTCCTGCCTCAGCCTCCCCAGTAGCTGGGATTACAGGTGTGCACCACCACACCTGGCTAGTTTTTGTATTTTTAGTAGAGACAGGTTTTCCGCATGTATGTGCCCGGGCTGGTCTCAAACTCCTGGCCTCAAGTGATCCACCTTCCTTGGCCTTCCACTGGGATTACAGGCGTGAGCCACTGCGCCCAGCCAGGTCCACATTTTTTCATACCACCTTGAAGCCCCTTAGGAAGATTGGTAGCCTGCTGTCTGCAGCTGGGTCAGATTTTATTGGCAGGAAAGTAGGGACTGGGAAAGCAGCCCCTTTACATTGTGCCAAAACCTTAGAGGTCTCTGGAGCAGAGTTAGAGGCCCTTAATCTTAGGATCTCTAAGGGACTTAGCAGGGACTTAGAATGAGGCTGTTTGATGGTAAGTGACAGCATCTATGGCATGACTTTAGTGATGCCAGGAAGTTCCCCCATTCCACAGTATTCTGCCCACACAGTCTACCTCTTACCTTGTAAATCCCACGATTGACTCAGTTGAACTCCATTCAATATTGATTAAGGCTGGTTAAAAAGGTAAAAGAGATGAGTTATAATTTTAATAACTAACATTTAATGAATGCTTACCATGTTCCAGATACTATTCTAAGCACTTTGCATGCATTGTCTCATAAAATGCCCACAAAACCCCTGTAAGGAAATACCTACTACTATTTCCATTTCACAGACGAGACAATTAAGACCAAGATTATAGTCAGTAAATAACAGTGCATGGGCTAAAATGCAGTCAGTTTGACTCTAGGAATCAGGACCCATTATGTGAATAAGATACAGTAACTGCCCTTATTACTTTACTATTTATTTGGGGAAATAAAAACACATGAAAAGTTAAAAGAAAACTAAGAAGAGAAGATAATTTATAAGTGTCAAATGTGAATGTAGGTAATAAATGCCATGAGGTATCAGAAGACAGAGGAATCACTTTAGGTTGGGGTGGTTAGGAACACTTACGTAGAAGATGAATCTGCGTTTCAAAAAGGGGAGATTTGAGCTGGATTATGATGAATGAGTAGTATTTTGGTACGTGGAGAGGATAAGGAAGGGCATATTCGTAGAATTGACAACATATACAAAGAGTACCAGGGCAATTTAGGGAACAGGATAACAAAAAGCTGAAAAGGAAAAGTAGGACAAAATTACAGAGATCTGCAAAACAAGCAAGGAATACACTCTCACTCATGCACAGAGTGAGAGCGCAAGAGAGAGAAAGAGAGAGAGAATTTGGCCCCATGTAGTCTATGTACCAGTAGGGAATCTGGAAGGATTTTGGTCAGAAAGTGATGTGGATAATGTCCCATTAGAGGAATACCAATATTATGATGGTCACCGGATGGTTTGGAAAAGGGAGGGAAACAAGTTTGCAGGTTAATATGGGAGAAATGACCTGAAATCACGAAGTGGACAGTGAGGGAGGGAAGAGAAGAAATGGGCTAGTGAGACATTGTGGTATACGAATCATAGAGGCTTTGTGAACGATTGAGTGCACTTGGTGGAGATGGACTTAAGAAAAAGAAGAAGTCTAAAATGACTTCATGGGTGTGAATGTGAAACCTGCAGTATTACTAACGGAAAAAGGGGGCAGTGTATGGGTATAGAAACGACTTTTAAAAATGTTCAGAATAGTTTGGCTTTAGGTGTGTATTTGAGATAACAGCAGGATATGCATGTGGAAATATTTTATGTCCTATCTCAGAAAGGCAGATAGTTCAGTAAATGAGAGTATTCATTATCTACTATTGAGAGCATCAGTATGAAAAGTTAAAATTGTCACTATCATAACAATAACCAGGCATGGCTGTTCATCTTTAATAAACCAGAGTGGAAAGAAAATTTCAAATAAACATAAAATGTTTATATGACTCAGTATTAAATAGGCATTAGGGAATTCCACTCATATTCTGTTTTTACCCCCAAATTATATTTACTTACAGAGAGAGAGAGAGAGAGAGAGAGGGAATGAATATATTGGGAAGAATTTTCATGGGTTCAGGGGATGTTAGGATAATGAAAAGAAACTTAGAGATCATTGCAAAATTGAGGATCAAATTCTGAACATCTGATAGTAGACTTCAAAACAGGCATTAGGCAAATATGGCACTTTAGCTATTATTGATTCTGGATAACTAAATCTTTTTTAGTTACAAAGTTAAGTCTGGACCTTGGATTGCGACTTGGAATTGTACATAATTAAAGAACTCTAGTGGCTGTGGCTTCAGAGTAGGCAAAATCTAGGAATAAACTCACTAGTAGAAAGCAAATGCTTTGGAAAGAGCAGCTAGAGAGAGAATGGTCACAAAGGCAGCAGTCCTACCTTCTAAAATATGGCTCTTAGGTAGACTTCCACACACCTAGATTCACATTTGAGCCTTAAATGGTAGAGTTTCAGATCCTCCTCACATCTCACCTTGGCTGCCTTAGTCCAGAACTTCCAATTACCTTGTCACCTTATCTAAGACCTCCTGGGGCTTCAGATGCTCACCCTCAGGTGGCACACCTCCTGGCAACTGCTTTTAGTTCTATTTAGAGGTTTCCCAGTGGTGTCCTTAGGAGTTTTCTCATTGAAAATGTGTGGACCCCATGGCTACACTTGGTGTTGCAGGAGAGTTCTGTCTCCTGCTTTCATGTCTCACGCCTCTGCCGTTTCTGCCAAAACACTTACCTTAGTTGAAGCAATATCAGCAGTCCCCCGGAGGCGCCTTCACCTCTGTCTCTTTGGCCAGCACCTGATTTCCTCTAGTTGAAGAGCTTCACACACATAACCAGGTGACTGTTGTGATGTTTCATTCACAGTTTCTTTTATGTCTTTTAGAGAAGTTCTGGTTAATTCCAACAACCCATGAAGCATTACTACATTACAACCATTTACTAAGCACCTGCTGTGTATAAGACAGACACTGAGGGCTGAAATACATCCTTGCTTATGAGCTTCAGTGACTGGCTAGAGTTCCTTTTTAGTACTGAGTTCTTAGGGAAAGGAAACTAGAGGACACAAGAAGTGTGCTGCTGACCAATCTTAGGGCTTCTTTCTTTTGATGGGTAACTGCAAGATTCCTTACCAACAGCATGACTGTTTTTTCCCCAGTATTTGCAGGAGGCTACCAGAAAGACAGAATTGCAAGGCTGTAAATATGCTAGTGTCATGAAGTCATGTGCTGGATTTTCTACCTGAAACAGATAGTGTGACTGCCCTGCTATAGCCATGTTTGGCCAGTGTAGGAATTTTGAGAACAGTGAACACTTAATACTCAGATGACATTTTTGCCACCCTGACAAGGACCATGCCTGCCATTCCATTGTGGTTCGCCTTGCCCAGAAGTTTTAAAATTTTTCTTTCAACCTGTGATTTCAAGTGTACTACAGCGTCCTCTTCACCTATACAAGCATCTGTTGTTTTAAAAGGAAACTGGTAAGTAGAATTATAAATGTACAAAATTTAGATAGTTAAAAACAGAGTTATAGAATTTGCAGGTTAGAGTACATCTTCTGTTAGAAGACTGTATTGCAGAAATGTTAACTGTAACTTTATTTGCAAAGACAAAAAGTATTAGGATCAGTCTAGATGTCCATTAATAGGGGACTTTAAATAAATTGCAGTATCTCCATACATTGAAATACCATTCACCTGTTAAAGAGAGTGGTGTGGCTTTATATGTGTGGATAAACTTCAAGATACATTGTTTAGTGAAAAGGGAAGGTAAAGACCAATGTCTACTACCATTTGTGTAAAAAAAACCTCTGTGTTTGCTTATATATGCATATAATATCTCTGATGAACACACAAGAAACTGGTAAAGCTGGTTGTCTCTGAGCAGAAGAACTGGATAATTGGGAAGAAAGGGTGGAGAAGAGTCTCACTTTTTACCCTATACCCTTTCATAGCTTTTGAATTTTAAATTGGGCACTTGAATTTGCTATCAAAAATATTTTTTAAAAGGCTGCATTTATTGGTGATGTGTGCTCTGCCCATGCCTTTCTTTTGCATTCTGTGAATAACCAGCCACCATTTTTTTCAAATAGTTGCCCAGTCACAAGGAAGAGGAAGTTATAGGAGTCCTGTGAGTTGCACGTGTGGAGGCTGGGGCTTCCCAGGCAAGGGAAAGGTCCCTATGATCATATGAAAGGGGAGATCCCATTATTGCTCAAGGATTCCCAGCCAGCATTAATGGAGTTAGTCATTGTTTTACAACTTAATTGTCAAAGGCTCTAAACTCAGATTCTATGAAGATTTTTGCTGGGAACTGCTTTACCCAAGGGGAATATCCAGGGATGTTCTTGTGGGCAGACACAGGAGGAAGTGCACAGAAGCTGGAGGTATCACAGTGGATCAGCTGTAGGCATGGGGCCGAGGCAGCACGCGTGTTTGTTCATAACACTCATCACCTCGAATTGTATTTGCTTATTTGATGTATTATTGGTCTTCCCACACGAGAATGTAAGCTCCCTGAAGCCAGGAGCTCTGTCTGTCTTGCTGCTTGTGTTGCCCTTAGTTTTTCTGTGCCTGGCATGTGGAAGACACACGGGTTGGCTATGGACAGTGGAAACCCCGATGACTCTCCAACCTGTGGCTGCTTGTTTAAACATTAATTTGTTAGAAGGTAGTAAAAACATGGCTATGGGAACTGGGATTCAGAACTCCAGTCTCTGAAAGATAGGATTCAAATCTCAGAGGAATTGGGGAATTAGAAAAATATTCAAGCCTGAGGGAACAAGGAAGGAGCCAACTACCGAACTAGCAGAAGAAGGCAGGGATTCGGTTAAAAAAGAAAAAGACAAGCAACTGACTAGCAAACAAATTAAGACAAAACAATTCTCCAAACAAACAGCAAATAGCACAGCAATAAAATAGGAGCAAAAGCCCATAATTAGGGCTGCAGTTTACAGGAACAGCAGGATTATCAGCAGGGCAGGCTTGCTGCCAAGTCACTGAACCACCAGAGACTTGAGTAATTGGGATGGATCAGGTCACTTGACTTAGGGTCTATATTGTCTTCAGAGTCTAGGATGGGGGCAGGTAAATGAGCTTAGTGACTAAGGACAGAGGCATGGAGGGGAAACAAGCAATCTAGTCCCAGGTACTCACTTTCAACTTTAGAGCGGAAGTCAATGGAAGATGTACACTTACAGCTATTTTTGATTGAACACCGAATTCTAGGAAATTTTCAGCCCAAGAATATCCGGAAGGAGTCAGAAATAGGGAATCTAGCCAGAAAGGAGATGTTAAGCACATCTCTATGAGTCCTATAAGCAAGTGCCATTGGCCTTGGTAGGCAGCGATTGAGACCAGAGAGATAAATAGGCTAGAGCCATCCAATAGTTTTCAATGGTTTCAGTGGGTCGCAGATCACATTCAGGGATTTGGTGGAGGTGAGCTCTGACCTTAGAGGAGCGATTTGTCTTCTGCCCTTTCTGTTCTGTGGTCAGTCTAGAGCACAGAGGTTTAACCTTACAGACAAAGGTAAGTCCAGCTATACTTTGGGATACATTAGAGCCATTCACCTATTCCTATGTCTCATGGTCCTTCATTTTAGTCGAAAGTCTTACTTTATTTGAAACGGTATCAGTAGTCCCCTGAAATGTTTCTCCAGCTCTTCACTGGTTATGTGACTTACTCTAATGTTTGAGTCTTATACACAGACCTCTGAAGATTCATTGAGAAGGGCTAGGCCTTCTGATTCATTCTTACAAGCATCTGTTTTTAAAAGTGAGCATTGTCTGTCTTTGGCATTCCCTACTTTCTAATGGAGATTTTGCTAGAGAAATACAGAAACTTGTCATTTTATTTTGGATAACTACAAGAGGCAGTTAAATGTTCAGTAAGCTTTGGCAAGGACAACTTGTTTACGAGAAGACACTGTTCTGATGAAATGTACTACCACTGCTTTTTGTGGCTTACTTTGCTAAAACATGTTTGCAAGAGCATTTTAGAGTGTTGGTAGGATAGTGTCTGTATAATTACTTGTATTATCTTAATGGTCGGTTCTCCATGTACAAAAATGGGAGCTGGCTTTTTCTAAGACTCTTTTATACATATAGCCAACCAATAGTTAAATTGAGGCTCAAGTGTTTCATCTGTATGGACCTAGAAGAAGGTTAACAGAGATGGATTTTACTGCCTTTAACATCTGGTAAATTTTAGTATTTTAATATATTATTTTAAATTGTAACAGAAAAGCATGCTCATTATAGAAATTTTTTAAGAAACATGAAGTTTCAAAAATGCAGATGATCTCTAATCCCATCACCCAAAGATAACCAACCACCTCTTCTTTCATTGTCTTCATGCTATGCCTATATTCTACTCCTTTTTTGATTTTATTCAATCAAACAGCTGTTTGTTGACTGCTGGCACTGGACTCAGAATCATTAAAAGAAAGGACATGGCCCATATCTTAAATAAATTTAATATTTTCTTGGAAAGTAAGAGATACATCTGGGGGAGAAAAGGTCTGGAGAAAACACTAAATTAAATATAATCAAGTGCTAAACTTGCCGGAGTTAAGGGTGAACTCAGTCACCTGGGATCCCAAGGGCTTGTTCTCAAAATAATTCTCTGTCCATCTTGTGGATTTTTTCATTAAATGAATGTTTACTGAGCTTCTGCTGTGTTCTGGGCACTATTTGGATGCACCACTGCTTCCTAAGTCAGACTTGGAGAATTCCTAAGTTGAAGGCAGGTGCTGATTTCTTCAGTCTATCCTGCCAACCCCTCATCTTTTACAGCTCTCTCCTTTGCTTATTCTGCACTAGACACACTGACCTTATTGTTCTTTTTGTCTCTCTCTCTGGAGCCTTCCCTGCCTACCCCCCCAGAAATCTACAAGGCTTATTCTCTAATGTCCTTTGGATTTCTGCTCAAATGTCACCTTATTAGAGAATCTTTCCCTCAACACCCTATCAGAATATCACACGTATCTTCCCTCTCTCTGCATTCTGGTCACTACCCATCTCCTGAACTCTGATTTTTTTTTAGCACATGTATCAGGTGATTATAAGTGCGAATACACACACACACACACACACACACACACACACTTGCTGAGAAGGGGGCCAGATAGGATGCTTATGGCTTCAACCTTCACTTAACACAAGCTGAAAACTATAGACTCATGATACTATCAAGATTTTGATGGCTGGAGAAGAGATCAGGATCAGAATATAAGTATGGTAGATTCTGTCTTGTTAATAAATAAATACTTTTATAGGAGAGGCAGAGTAGTGGTATATGAATGGAAATTTGTTTGCCAAAGGTGAAAATGTAGGAAAGTTTATTTGAATAAAATAAAAAAAGAGAACAGATATGGCATCACTACTGGGATATATCACAGGAAACGCAGACAGATGGTAAATATATAGGTGAGACTTTCTTCAGAGAGATCCCTAAATGGGCACAGTGAGAAACAGCAGTAAGTAAAGTCTTTAGATATCTAGGAATCTGCTGTACATTATCATCAGCCAGAAGCAGATTATCTCATACAGTCATGGCTTACCCTGTGGATTCTGTTTTCCTTTGGCTTTCTTTGGAAGACGAAGATGCCACTTCTTACCTGGATCCTCCCCTTACTATCCTTATCAGTCTCTTTGGGGTCTTTCTTTGTATATTTAGGCCTACAATGAATTTCTCTCGATCTGTTATCTTTTGGCTCCACCCACATGCCCTGGCTTTTCTCACACATTCCTGTGTTGTCAGCTACTACCTATGTTCTGATGATTGCCAAATCTATCACTGTAGTCCATGGTACCTGGCACGGAGTAAGTGTACAATAAAACCATCACTTGATTATTCAAAATTAATAAATGGGCTTTGTTGAGCTTCTACTGTGTGTCAGCTACTGTTGTAGGTGTTGGAAAAGTTTCCTGCTCCAATACAGCTTATATACCCAACATACAATTAAAGACACAAAATGTACACATAAACAAACGAACAAAATAATTTCACATAATAGTAACTGCTCAGAAGAAACAAACTGGAGTGGAGTACTGGCAGGTCTGGAGCTGGCATGTGGGTGGTAATCAGAGAAGGCATCTTTCAAATGCCATTTGAGCTGAAATGATGTTCAGGAGCCAGCCTTGCAAAGCAATTTCCAGGTGGAGCATATAGCAAGTGAAGGAGCCTCCAGACGGTATAAGCAGTGTATTGGAGCTTGGTGAGGGAGGGGAGTGTGACCTTCGTAGAGGTGGCCCCTTCAGTTGAGTCCTGGGCTGAGCAGTTTGCCTCAGGAACCCACGTCTTCCCATTGTCTTACCCCTGGCCAGCCTCACTTATTTACCTTACTTGCCTGGTGCTTGTAAACATTTATGTTCATGTCCCTTTGCTGCTCTTGATAAATTGCACTGGCAGTTATCAAAAGCTCCATGTTTCACTTTACTTCCTGGCCTTCACATCCGCTGCTCTCTCTGCCTGCAACACCTTTCTCCTCACAGCTCTGCGAATAAAGATTTAACTCGGCATTTCATTCCATTCTAGAAAGCATTCTTTGATCTCACCTCTCTGGGTTAGATGTCTTTCGTCTATACTCTCAGAGTACCATGTGATAACCAAGGCACAGAAAAGTTGAATAACTTGCCCCAAATCACACGACGGAGACAGGATTTGAACTCAGGCAGCCTAACCTTATTCTTAACAGCCTCATGAGGCATGGTGGTTAGGAGAGTTACATGGGTGATGCAGCCATGGCTTAGCACAAGCCATGACCTTTAGAAAATAATCAACGTTAGGTCTAATTACAGAGACAAGCTCTGTTCCTGAGACACTTATGGTTAAATGAGGGAGCTAAAAGCCTAGTAAACAAATGAAAAAGTTGGGAGAAAACAATTTGAAATTCTAGAAAAATTTTTATGTAGTTTTTATTGTTTCTCTCATTTGTATCCCTTTCTTAAGTACTTGCCACTAATAACAGTGATGATGAAATTCTTTGAAGAAGAAAATATTTGAAAAAGAGAAGGTCTTGTGAACAAAATGATGAATTCAGTTTTAGACATGTTGACCCTGAGATACTTCTGGAATATCCATTTAGAGATGAGCAGTAGGCTGGACAAATGGCAGCACAATTCACCCTGTTACTTAAGCATCATCCTTGATTCTTCCCTTCCCTCACTTCCACATCTAATTCAGCAACTGAGCCTTGTTGGTTCTGCTTTCAAAATATATCTATAATCTGCCCTCTTCCCTTCTCTACTACAACCCTGATCCAAACCAACACTATCTCCCTGTGCCTCGCTTTCTCCATCTGTAAAATGGGGATAGTGTTTACCTTATGGGATTGTCATGAGCTTTCAATAAAATAATTTATGTAAAACACTCAGCATATTACCTAGAACATAGAGGAAGGAGGCACCAAAAAATAGAGAGAGGACCAAGATTGTGTGGAGCCAAGGAATCAAAGGAGCAAATATTTCTAAAAGAAAAATGTTTATCAGAAGTTAAGAAGATTGGGAACTTCCAAACATGTAATATCTTGTTCTGTTAGGACATGTTTTCCTAAGAGTGGTGAAATAGAAAGTTGAACAAGGTTATTCTACGCAATCAGTTAATCAGAGTAGTGCATACAATTATCTCCAGAAAGATTGAGTCAACTGGAGTCTCTTGATTAGAAGCAACAAGAGTCAGCTAGAATCTGGTTGACTCAGATCACCTCTGTTGAGTCAAAAGTTTTTGTGCCAGGCCATCTCACAGGCTGCTGACCAATTTGTGGACTGGCTTTTTTTGGGGTCAGTTACCCAATCCTGTTCAATCCGTGGAGACCAGAGAGGGGTATAACAAAACCACCATGGTCAGCTAGGGCTGCCCTTGGGGCTCCAGATGGAACAGTTTTCCTTAGAAATGGCTCTTGGCTCTGGATGTGGCAGGCATAGTTATGTTGAGGAAAGGAATGAGGTTTGAAGTCTAACGCCTGGTTTTGAGTCCCAACTATGCAGTTCCAGTTGGGACCAGCTGTATGCTGTGAATAAGTTAGTGAATTTCTCTAATGCTTGGTTTATGCTTTAATAAACAGATATGTTCAAAATGCAGCTGGGTGTGGTGGCTCCCAGCACTTTGGTAGGCTGATATGGGCGGATCACCTGAGGTTGAGAGTTCGAGATCAGCCTGGCCAACATGGTGAAACTCCTGTCTCTATTAAAAAGACAAAAATTAGCAGGGTGTGGTGGCAGGTGCCTGTAATCCCAGCTACTTGGGAGACTGAGGCAGGAAAATTGCTTGAACCTGGGAGGCAGAGGTTGCAGTGAGCCGAGATGTGCCAGCCCCAGCCTGGGTGACAGAGTGAGACTCCATCTCCAGAAAAAAGATATGTTCAAAATGCCATAGATGTTTGCTTTGGAAAGCACTTTATAAAGCACAACCACCCTGAATCATCCAGGTCCTGAATAACCTTTTAACTTAGTAAGACAAACATTTTTAAATGGAATTATTAAGTTAATTGTTAAAAATCCTTTGTTAACATACTTTGTTAAAGTGGCACTACTCTCTGGGAATAGGATGGATTTAATTTTCTCAGGTGGTTTTCTTTTCTTTCAGAATTATAGGAAGAAGAAATTCCTTAATGCTAGTGAGAGATAATATTTGGCCAACTCCAGTCAGAACAGTCTATACATGCACAAGTCCCTGCTATGATTTTATTTCCTAAGAATTAGGTTAAAATGCAGTAGACTAGCCAAGACTCTCCTTTTTTAAGAAATTAGTTATTTTTATTGGCAATCATTATGTATACTTATGGTGTACAATGTGATATTTTGATATTTGTACATATTGTGGAATGACTATATCCAACTAATTAGCATATGCATTATCTCGCCTACTTTTTTTTGTGGTGAGACATTTAAAATCTACTCTCTTAGCAATTTTTAAGTACTGTGTACAGTATATTGTTAAGGATCTTCTTTAAAGAAACAAAATTGTACTAAGGAACTCTTGACAAGAAAGTGGAAAGAGAATTAATAAAATGAGAGCAAGTTCAACAGGGCCAGAAGGTTGACCTAGGATTTCTTTTCTTTCTTTCTTTTTTTTTTTTTTTTTTGAGACAGAGTCTTGCTCTGTTGCCCAGGCTAGAGTGCTGTG
Organism: Macaca mulatta; assembly: GCF_049350105.2. Classification (NCBI taxonomy): domain Eukaryota; kingdom Metazoa; phylum Chordata; class Mammalia; order Primates; family Cercopithecidae; genus Macaca; species Macaca mulatta. Next base: position 110,861,739 of record NC_133419.1, on the reverse strand, counting down.
GCGTGATCTCAGCTCACTGCAACCTCCACCTCCTGGGTTCAAGAGATTCTCCTGTCTCAGCCTCCCAAGCAGCTGGGATTACAGGTGCACATCACCACACCCAGCTAATTTTTGTATTTTTGGTAGAGACAGGGTTTACCATGTTGACCAGGCTGGTCTTGAACTCCTGACCTCAGGTGATCTGCCCACCTCAGCCTCCCAGAGTGCTGGGATTACAGGCGTGAGCCACTGCCCCGAGCCTGACCCAGGATTTCCAAGATGTTCTCAGTGGTTGCAAATTTCTCCCAAAGCCACACCCCTTCAGTGGGCCAGTCAGCTGTGGAGAGTGAACAGGCTGGAAGCCACAGTATGGTATGAGGACTGTAGAGGTAAGAGAAAACAGCTAAATGCTGATGCACATTACATGTTAATTCACAGTCATTGTCTCCTGGAAACTACATTCTGGAATTTAAAGTGAGAATGCCCCAAACTCACAGCACATGTTTTTGCAATCTCAAGGCTGACAATTGCCTTGCCATTGCAAAACTTGTGTTTCTGTGTCCCTTTCTCTCTTTACTAATTAGCCTATGCATTACCTTGACTTGCTTGAGAAACTGCCTCATTCCCCAAGCTATAATATATAGCTGAAGTAAATATTTTAAAAAATAAATATTGAACATTTAAAAAATGTTCATTTTTTTTATTTTGAAAATGTCCAATATTTTTTAAAGTAAAAACAATGAAATAATCAGGATTCTGGTCTCATGTGATAGAATTTATTAAAGAATATTGGTATGCCTGACAATCTCTAGACGTGCTGGAGAACTGGGCTTGGAGACTGTGGAGCCTGGCACTATGACCAACATTATGCAACATAAGTATTCCAGGAAGATATCAACGCCTCTGCCAATAGGCACTGACACCACAGCTTGTCTTACCTCCAGCCTGATGCAGGCACTAGAGGTGGCCCCTAGAATTGCTATGCTTGCTGCTTCTGCAAAATGAATATAGCCTCTGTCCCTGCTGTTGCCAGAATGGACTCCTTGAGGTTCCTCCTTCTTTGGTCATGACCTCCGGGTTCAAAATGTGAGGGGAGTGAATCTAATCAGATGACTCAAAGTCACATGCCAGCATCCTAGCTGCAAGAGAGGCCAGGCAAGCTAGTACTTAGAATGTTCAGCTTCTAGAGTGGGAGGTGGGCTCTGCCTCATGAGGTTTCTCATGCATAGCTAAGGGTCTTAGATTCTGGGGAGCCAAAAACATTACAAATATACACAAGGTTTGTCTTCTAAGAATGCTTGATTTTGGTTAATAAGCCCTTGATTTAGTTAATACAAGATATTTTGACACACAGCCTCTAATATTTTAGACATTTCCTTTATGGCTTTCAATTTTTGTTGGTAATTCCTGCAAGGTCCCCAAGATAATGATTCACTAGAACCTTTTACCTAAATAATTTTTCTCAGGAATATTATATAAATAGTATTTTTAGTTCAAAATCTTAACATTTACTAGCATTAAAAATCAAGATATGTTTTTGGTTGCACAAATATAATTGTTAATATATTGAATAATTAGCCATAAAAATAGTGAATCAATTGGACACTTTTGTATTTAAGATATGCCAAAATTACATAGCATTAAAACATGTATTATCATGATAATATACTAAACAAGGAAGGAGTATCACAATAAATATTTTATTTATTCTTATATTTTTTTTAGATTTCTGTCTGGACCTCTGACAATATACAGATGCAGTGAAGAAGATTCAATCTCTTTTTGTTGCTGGTGGACTATTTTTGTAGTCCAATATCTAGACTAATAAGAAACTGTCTTATCAAAGCTACATAATAGTCATTTCACAATTGATTAGCAATGCTAGTCGTGATGCAGATACATGCCACATGTAAAAATTTCTAATATCTATGGCCACTGTTTATTCTCTTCAAACTCCTGTGTAATTAATTTACAAGTTAGGAAATGTATAAGCCAGATGGGAATTAGACTATGCTCAAAAGCCCAGGAGATTTTTGTCCATATGTTTTTGGTTGTTCCATAGTGAGACCATATTTTCCCTAGTGATGTTAATGAAGGGATGAGTGGCCTTTCGTTGGTGCTTACTCAGTCTTTGTCTTTCCTGTGAGTCATTATTGTTTTCCAGCTAGATACTGTGGCCAGCCCCGCTTTCAATATGTCATTTTCATTCATTTGGAAACTAAAGAGCTGTGCTTTGCACCACGTCCTTGATGTCAGCAAAGCCAGCTCTGTTGGACTAAAATGCAGAGACATGTTTGCAGCTAGTGCAAAGAGCTGCAGGCTGCCTATCTCAGGGAAACAGCTGCGTGGAGCATGTTAAAAGCTCCATTCAGAAGGGTTTGAGGACTGTATGCCTGGAGTTATCAGCACCTCAAGACTGGCCTTGGTAAGAAAGCTGGCCTTCATCTTTGTGACTTGGAAGTACAGAATGTACCATGTAGGGGAGATATGAACTCCCTGTAAAATAGTGACATGACATATATCCCTAAGTGTCCCATGGGATGGTCATCTTGTAAGGGATAAATGAGTTAATACATGTAAAACAGAAAGAGTCTTGGTTATTAAAATGATCTAAGCTTTTCATATATGTTATCTCATGCAATCTTTATAACCACTCTATTCAGATTAAGGAAACCAGGTCTAGAGATGTGAAGTAAATTTCCCAAGGTCACATAGCTAGTCAGTGACTGAGTTAAAATTCAAACTCAGTTCTGCCTGACAATCTGAGCCCTTACCCTTTACTAATGAACTCAGATTCAAACACCTGGAATTATATTCTGTTAGTGATAGCAGGGGCAAAGTACTGTAGTTCACATGGAAAGAAAAAAAAGTATGAATTAAAGAGAATTGTCCTGAGCTTGCCCTAGTGTGATGCTCAGATAAAGGAAGGGACCCCTGCTATAGAGTTTGGAAGTTCCAGAATGGAGACAGTTGAGCTATGTCCAGAAGCTATTTAAAAGTCTGATGAGGGATTCTGTTGACTTTTGCATTCTTCAGTGTATTTATACCCTTCCCCAAATTACTTCACTATGTAAGTAAACCTACAGGTGGGGTAAACTGAGTGTGTGATAATTAAGATTGGAGACAAAGAATTTAAAAAGTCAAGATAAGAAAACCCTTCGGTTAGTGATAATGATCGTGGCACCTCAGTAGATGTCTAATAAATGGATGAAGTAACTTAGAGATTATCTCAGAATGTTTTGTATGTAAAGCTTGGATTACATGCAAACAGAATTACAGCCTTTTAGATCATAATAAAAATAATTTATGGATGAATAATTTTAACAGGTGGTTTGAAAAAACCTGGATCCTTCTAAGAAGAGACATGTGGTTGCATAAAACAGGAAGATTTACTGCAGTCAATTCTCAGAGGCCTCGGAGCTCTAGTTAATATGGCCCCAGGCATTTTATGGTTTTTACAATCTATTTGCCTTTAACTATATCAGCTTCTAAGGGCTGAATATCCTTCCGGGAGTAATGCTGTAAGGAAGTTCGAGTTGTCCAAGACCCTAAAGCACTGCTGTTCAGAATCTGTCCTTAATAGTAACAGAAGTGTGTGATATAGTTTGACTATGTGTCCCCACCAAATCTCATGTTAAAATGTAATCTTTAGTATTGGAGGTGGGGCCTGGAGGGACGTGTTTGAGTCATGTGGGTGGCTCCCTGATGACTTGGTGCTGTCCTCTCAGTAGTATGTGAGTTCTTGAGCGATCTGGTGATCTGGTCCTTTAAAAGTGTGTTGCACTTCCCCCCACTTCTCTCTTGCTCCTATCTTTGCCTGTGATATGCCTCCTCCTGCTTCACCTTCATCCTGAGTAAAAGTTCCCTTAGGCCTCCCCAGAAGCTGAGCAGATGCATCCTTCCTTTACATTCTGCAGAAGCGTGAGCCAATTAAACCTCTTTTCTTTATAAATCACCTAGTCTGAGGTATTTCTTTATAGCAATGCAAGAACAAGTTAGCACAGGATGTCTCTGGACAAGGGGTGCCTCTGGGCATCAGATGATCACTTAGTGGGTTAAGTGGGTAAAGGGTACACTTTGAAAAGACTATGGTCTCCTAATTCCAGCAGGATTTCCTTTCTCTGACTCCAAAAATTGGTTAATTGCTTCTCTGAAGTTTTTCCACGGCGTTTTGCATGTTATCCCACTGTGACTCCCAGCAGGACTTTATGGTATAAGCTGGTAATGAAACCACCTTTGCAAAAATCATAACTGAGGAAATTGTGACGGTGAAAGAGATCAGACTTAACCGACCCCTTCTTGCTTCTGACCTCTAAGCTATCCTTGTTCATTCCTGGGCATAGGCCAAACTAGCCTTGGAAAGGAATTTAGTTTATAGTTTAAACTCTGAAACAAAATTGATAATAGCTGTTTCCCGAAAAACCCCCTCTTGCCTGGGGACCAGTCTGCCTTTGTAAGACTAACAAATTAGCTACAAGATTAGAAATTATGGTTTAGGGGCCATACAGCCTCTGGCTGCAAGAGTCTGAACTTCCCCAAATTGTTCCTGGGAATAACATCCCTGTTGCAAAATCTAAGATCAGTGCTTGAGATATATTGCAGACCCTGCATTCCTATGCAGCAGATGACACCACCCAGACCTACAAATAATCTGGCTCAACCAGTTCTGCAATCCCACCCAGGAGCAGAAGTCAGGAAGAAGAACTCACTTCGACCACCTATGATTTCATCTTCAACCTTACCAATCAGCACTCCCCACTATCCGAGCCCATACTCACCAAATTATTCGTAAAAACTCTGATCCCCGAATTATCGGGGAGACTGATTTGAGTAATAATAAAACTCTGGTCTCTTGCACAGCCGGCTCTGCATGAATTACACTTTCAACATTACAGTTCCCCCGTCTTGATAAATCGGCTCTGTCTAGGCAGTGGGCCAGGTGGACCCATTGGGCAGTTACAGTAACTATAGTATGGATCTGTGTTCCCTCCCCAATCTCATGTTCAATTGTCATCCTTACTGTTGGAGGTGGGGCCTGGTGGGAGGTGATCGGATCACGGGGGTGGTTCCTCATGAATAGTTTAGCACCATTCCCTTGGTGCTGTCCTCATGCTAGTGAGTGAGTTACCATTAGATCTGGTTGTTCAAAAGTGTGTAGGGCAGGGTGGTGGTTCACGCCTGTAGTCCCAGCAGTTTGGGAGGCTGAGGCAGGCAGATCATGAGGTGAAGAGATCAAGACCATCCTGGCCAACATGGTGAAATCCCGTCTCTACTAAAAATACAAAAATTAGCTGGGCGTTGTGGAGGGCGCCTGTAGTCCCAGCTATTCGGGAGGCTGAGGCAGGAGAATCCTTGAACCCGGGAGGCGGAGGTTGCAGTGAGCCGAGATCGCACCACTGCACTCCAGCCTGGCGACAGAGCGAGACTCCGTCTCAAAAACAAAAAAAAATGTGTAGCACCTCCCCACTCCTTCTCAGTCCTGCTCCTGCCATGTGAGACACCGCTCCCTCCTTGCCTTCTGCCATGAGTGAAAGCTCCCTGAGACCTGCTCAGAAGGAAATGCTGCCATGCTTCCTGTACAGCCTGTGGAGCTGTGGGCCAATTAAACCTCTTTTCTTTATAAATTACCCAGTCTCAGACATTTCTTCATAGAAATGTGAGAGTGGAACTAATAGAGCTGGTTTACTTGTTCGTTTCTTTTCTAGAGACGTGGGCTGCCAACGTTCACTAAGGTATCTCCACCGCTTTGGCATATAACAGGCATTTGATAGGTAACTGTTGAATGATTGATGGTAAGCCATATAGGAACAGGAAGTTTTTAAAAGGCCATGGGAACAGGGTGATCTCTAATTGCAGTTAGCACAGCTGTCCCTATGAGTTGTTATTTAAAATTCCTTGCATTTGAATTGCAATGGATTATGATATACATATTTTATACCATTATTAGGTTCAGTTCAGAACCCACATGTACTGTACGCCGGGCCGTGTGATGAATAAAACATGGTTTTCACTCTTAAGGAGCTGCCATTCTAGTGGGATAGAGTGAGCCTAAATAAGTAACTATAACCTAATGTCATATGACCAATGGTAAAATTGCTCCCTATGTGTCCGACTCTGTTCTAAGTACTGTGTATTCTTTATATAATTTAATTTGAACAATCTTATGGGATAGACAGTATTACTGTCTATCAGGAAAGTTTGCATATCAGAAAACGGAGACCCAGAAAGACTATATACATTGTTCAAGACCACATAGTGACAAAGTGGTACATCCAGGAGATGAACTCAGATGAATTTGAATTTGGAAACCAAGCTAGAAACTGTTGCACTCTACCACTCCGGTACAGAAGAGGGAGGGATTACTCTGGGGAAGGAGGAAAAGAATAGAGGAGATGCCAGCAGGCATCTAGGAGAAAGTGTCTTAAGCAGTAATTTGAATGATAAAGGGGAGTATGCCAGATGGATGAGTTGGCAAAGGAAGGGTAAGAGGGAACAGCATTTGCAAAGACATAAAAAATTGAAAGCCTGTGATCAGGGAACGTGGATAATTAAGTCATACTCTACTGACTAAGTAGAGCATGCAAGGAACAGAGTGGGTGAAGAGTTAGATAAAGATCATGTCAGGGGAATTAGAACCTCCTCAAAAGTCAGTAGCCTTTGGGAGAATCTGCCCCTTAGCAGGAGGTTGTAAATGAGTAGACTTTCGATTTTCATCACCTTGCTGTTCAGCTCCTTCATGGGCACATAACGTCTGCAGGGGCCTCTGGCCCAGGAAGACCAATACTAGGGACTAACTGAGTTGTACAAAGCCTGGAATTTCAACAGAAAAATCACAGGTTTGTAAAACAGCTAAACCTCACTTAAACTGCAAACTCCATGATTGTTTCTGTCTTATTCATAATCTCTAGTACATAGCATAATACTTAACATGTAGTGGACTCTCTCTGTCTCTGTCTCTGTCTCTGTCTCTCTCTCTCTCTATATATATATTTTTTGTTTTTTGAGACGGAGACTTGCTCTGTCGCTCAGGCTGGAGTGCAGTGGCACGATCTCGGCTCACTGCAAGCTCTGCCTCCTGGGTTCACACCATTCTCCTGCCTCAGCCTCCCGAGTAGCTAGGACTACAGTCGCCCGCCACCACGCCTGGCTAATCTTTTGTATTTTTAGTAGAGACGGGGTTTCACTGTGTTAGCCAGGATGGTCTCCGTCTCCTGACCTCGTGATCCGCCCGCCTTGGCCTCCCAAAGTGCTGGGATTACAGGCGTGAGCCACCGCACCCAGCTGTCTCTCAATATATTTCAATACATTCATTGCATGAATGAATAAAAGAGCAAGACTTAAAGGCTTAAGGCTAAGAAAAATAGAAGAAAAGCAAGAAGAGATGGATATTGTGAACTTAAGAGACAGCAAGTAAGGGCTGGAGTGGCCATGTTGCCTGATAATGGTGAGGCAGAACTTGTACTGTGAATAGGGTTGGGAGAACCCAGAGAAGTCAGCAGGCTTCTGGGCTGCAATTTTGACTTACACTTATTAACAGAGAGAAAGCACACACAATTTCTTTTAGGGTAGTGAAGACTTTCCTAGTCCTGTATTCTTTTTCTCTCTCTTTTTGTTTTAAAGAAATGTTATACTTGAAACTTTATGTAGGCAGTAGTCATTAATGAGCCCAGTGATTTTTTAATAGGAAGTCAAGTAGTAAATTTTCTATGACTATTTCTTGCAGATTTTGTTGATAGACATCTCATTAGACGGTTTGATTTGATTCAAGGCTATAATATAGGATCTAGAAGAAGCGAGGGATTGCATGTCACAAAAGAGAATTTCTAAATAATACCACTCTCAGGAAGGCTGATAGAAGCTGGGTAGGAGGTGGGTAACGTTGAGGTTGCCTGCCCAGTCCAGGGACTGATTCATCAGTGGTCTCTGTGGCTGGTTGAGATCAAACCATACTTTGAAAATAAAAACAGTAGAGGTCAGAATGTCATCCTATTATTAATATATGAAATCTTTCAGTACATCTTGGATGATTATTCTACCTCCACATGGAAATGGGTCAGAGAATCATAAGTACAGCATCTATGAGATGTGGAAGGTGGGGTTTGGGGGACTATTCTTCCCCATCTAACTTTTCAGAATAAACACAAATAAATAAAGAAGTAGAACCATCAAAAGCACACACATCAGTTAAGTAAGTTGTAAACAGATCTCAAGATTCTATTCTCTGATGTCGCACACACAAAATATTATTTTCCCATGTGGTCATTATGGAAACAATGACCACAAAAAATTATGAACACTTTGATAGAACTCTATTAATAATGACAATTCTATGGCATCATCTCTTCCTGGACAATGTCCTGCCTGCCTGCCAGAATGATGTACCCTCATAGTATCACTTACACAGCTTTATATTTACCAGATACAAATACTCCTCCTCTCCTAACTTGTAAAATATTTGTTAGTTATGATTTCCTTTCTGGTAACATATATGTATACATATATGTATACTATATAGGTATTATATAGGTATACTATATAGGTATTATATATATATATGGATTTTTTTTTGAGGCAGGATCTCACTTTGTCACCCAGGCAGGAGCTCAGTGGTGCAGTCATAGCTCACTGCAGCCTTGAACTCCTGGGCTCGAGTGATCCTCCTATCTTGGCCTTCCAAAGTACTAGAGTTACAGGCATGAGCCATTGCACCTGGCTAGTAGTTCATATATTTGAAAATGATATCAAAGCAAACATTTTCGTTTTTTACCTAGCAAAACCATAAGTCTCTGACTTTCTGAAATTCTTTCTTTTTCTTCCCTTCTTTCCTATCACAACCTCTTCTATTTCAGAATTCCTGGAGAATGTGTCCCAGAGAAACAACTGTGACCTCTCTCACAATGTTGGTCCCAGACTATAGAATACATGCTTCGCCTTCTCTTTTACTATTAAGAAATCAATGATATTGCCCAACTCTGAAAAGTTGTTAATCCAAAGGTAACATTAAAATTTTCCCAGGAATGTATTTTAGATCTACTCTAACTTTCATTCATTCATTTGTTACTTTCCTTCATTCAACAATTATGCTGGGCAAGATATTATGTTAGGAACTCAGGATTAAAGATTAACAAAAGACAGTCCTTTCCTTAGATTCTGTGGATTAGTGAGAAGACAAACATTAACAACAGATGATTACAGTGATATACAACAAGGTTAGAAGTCCCTGTAGGACCATCAGGAATGAACTGGTAGGTTCTGCTGAGAGAAATCAAGAAAAGGTCAGGTGAGGTGGCTCATACCTGTAATCCCAGCACTTTGGAAGGCCAAGGTGGGAGGAACACTTGAGCCTAGGAGTTCAAGCCCAACCTGGGAGCGAAGGGACACCCTGTCTCTACAAAAAATTTAAAAATTAACCACGTGTAGTAGTGTGCATCTGTGGTCCCAGCTACAGAAAGCTGAGGTGGGAGGATTGCTTGAGCCAGGAAGGTTAAGGCTGAAGTGGGCCATGTTCATACCACTGCACTCCAGCCTGGGCAACAGAGCAAGACCCTGTCTCAAAAGAGAAAAAAGGTAAGTTTTCTGGAGAAGAAAACATTTATATTTAATTTTGAAGACTGAGTTAGAATTTACTTGGTAAATAATACAAGAAAGAGCATTCCAGAAAGGGGGAATATCAGAGGTAGGAAAAACATGGTACATCAGAGAAAATGCCAGAATATCATAATGGTAAAGACAAAAGTCATGCATTCTGGTAATGGGGGAGTTGTGAGTCAGCTGGAGAAGGTGTTTGGAGAAACATCATGAAGGACTTGAACTGCCATATTTGCCAATAGGGAGTTTGAACTTTATCTTGAAGACCATAGGAACCACTCAAAAAGTTTAAGCAGGGGAAAGACAGTATAAGCATTTAATTTAAGAAAGAAGAACCTAGCTTCAATTTAGAGGCTAGATCAGATATGAAACTAGATTAGAATCTAGCTTCAATTTAGAGAATAGGTTTGACAGATAGATTAGTGGTCTTCCCCTGGCCAAGAACTGGATACTGAAGGACTGGTGTGGGACCAGTCTCCCAGACCCAAGTGTTAGGAGTAGAATATTAGAACTAGGTGACTATCAGGATTGTGCCTGGGAGAGATAATGAGGTTGAACTGCGGTAGAATATCCACAGAGAACCGTCAGCACTAGTCAGTGACCCAGAAGAGACAAGAGCAAAGCATATCAGATTGGAATACATGGGCACAGAAGGTGGCCTGAGTAAATTCCGGGGCTGAAAGTCAGCCCCTGTGATAGTCTGTTCTGTGTTCCTGGTGTACAGCTGCGTATTCTTACACATATGTGTGAGCTGAATGGGTTCACTGGAAGTAGCCGGGGGAGACAGATCAGAGGCACAGAGACCGTGAATGCTGTTGAAATTGTCCAATCAAGAAACATTGAAAATCAGAAGGTGGCAGAGTTGATGAAGAGGAAGAGACAGGTTTCAGAATTTGGGAGTTGCTTTTCTGGGATATTTTCCAGGACAAATTAAGAGAAAAATGTACTTCTAGATAACAGATCAAATTAATTTACAGTAAGTAGTTACTTTACATTAAACTTTGGAGTTTAGTTTTGCAGACTATCAAAGATATATACTTTTAGCTTTAACATAACTTATATGGAGACTCTCTGGCAATAGACTCAAGAATCATTTTTTTATGGACTCCATGCCCTGGTTCATAAGAAAATCATATGAATATACTGTAGGAGAATACTTCTCTCCTTACTGTCTGTGGCAGGGGACATCCTCCAGGTCAGGTACACTAATTTCAAATTATGAACGTATAAATTAGAAAGAAGTAGGGTGGGAACGCATACCACTGGAGGCTGTCATCTGACTTGTCAGGAGACCACTTGTGTCTATCCTGGTTTCGTGTGAACATAAATAACCAGATGCTATATTGAGCTCGAGCAGCTTGGCCTAGAGCCACTTCCTGCCTCCAGAAGGAAAGGGAAATGACAGGGCATTACAAGTCATAAACAGTTGTAACGAGATGCCCACACTACTCTCTCCCTGCTGGAGTTGCTCCAGTGAAGCATTGTCTGGTTCCAAAATCCAGGCATGAAAGCATCTCCTTCTCTGCCCAGTGGTTGGTTCACACGTGTCCTGAAGTGAGACTAGTGATTGTCTGAATGTGACCAAATGCCTTGGTGTGTGAGGACTCCAAGCACTAGCCAGGCAGAGATCCCTCTCCTGCAACGTCCTGGCAGTGGCTGGCTGAGGTAGAATGTTCCTCTTTCTCAGGAAACAGCTTGCAGTAGCTTCTACACACATTGTGCTGTCCCACACAGTTGTTCCCTTCCTTGTGCTGAATTAGGACCCTTGGGAATAAGGTGACTATCCTTTGTCAGAGACCATTTAGTTCCTACCGCTGACTGTGTAGACTGGTCTCTGACAAAGGATAATCACCTTAAACTATTCATGTATGAAGTGTATTCACATGAATTACAAGACGTGTGGCCAGGTTCAGGCTGAGGCGGTTAACATCTATTAGTAGGAGCTAGGCAGGGCAATTGGAACAGCTCTTCCAGTTAAAAAGAAAAAAGATTCTTACAAAAACAGGAACTGGCCAGGCACAGGGTTCACACCTATAATCCCAACACTTTGGGAGGCTGAGGCAGATGAATTGCTTGAGCCCAGGGGTTGAAGACCAGCCTGGGCAATATAGTGAGACCCCCGTCTCTATTTAATTAAAAACAAACAAACAAAAAAACAGGCTGGGCTCGGTGGCCCATGTCTATAATCCTAGCACTTCGGGAGGCTGAGTTGGGTGGATCACCTGAGGTCAGGAGTTCATGTTCTTACCAACATGGTGAAACTCCGTCTCTATCGAAAATACAAAATTAGCCAGATGTGGTGGCGGGTGCCTCTAATCCCAGCTACTCAGGAGGCTGAGGCAGGAGACTCTCTTAAACCTGGGAGGCAGAGGTTGGAGTGAGCCGAGATCATGCACTCCAGCCTGGGCGACAAGAGTGAACCTCTTATCTCAAGAAAAAAAAAATTAAAATAAATAAATAAGTAAAAAACAGGAACATTTTCCACATTTCAGTTTAATGAGCTCTTAGTTTTAATACTGCAATTATCTGTAAATACAAGTTCGGAATTCCTACCATAAGGGTTATGAAGAGAGGACTTTTTCCTTTACAACATTCATTGACCTACTTATTTTGTTGTTGTTGTTTTCAGAATTAAATAGCTTTATTTTATATAAAATATAAATTGGATAATACAAAATCTATTTCTCAGTACATCTAAATTTATTTACCTATAGTATATAAGTAAATGTATATAAAACATAAGTAACATATCTTAAAGAATTAAAGCTACATATAAAAATTAAAAAAAAGTCAAGTTCATCTAAAATTCCACTATCCTGAGATAACCATCATTCACCTTTTTGTTGATCATTATTTTCATGTATCTTTTTAGGAGTACATATAAAAATATACATACACATACCTATTTAAAAGATATATTATGCATTAAATATGTGTTTATATATTAAACATGTATATTAATTTATATATAAATTTTTCATGAACAGGATCACGTCATATATTCTGTTTCTATCATGGAGACCTGTCATCCCACCCATCCCAGATTTTCACATCCCATTTCAGTTCCTTGACCACTTCAAATGACCCATATTAATGTCTAGTGAGTCCTTTTTTATTTTATTTTGGTTTTTATTTTGAGACAGAGTCTCACTCTGTCCCCCAGACTGGAGTGCAGTGGCATGATCTCGGCTCCCTGCAACCTCCACCTCCCGGGTTCAAGCGATTCTCCCACCTCAGCCTCCCAAGTAGCTGGGATTACAGGTGCACACCATCACACCCGGCTAATTTTGTGCGTTTTTAGTAGAGATAGCATTTCACCATGTTGGTTGGGTTGGTCTCGAACTCCTGACCTCAAGTGATCCACCTGACTCGGTCTCCCAAAGTGCTGGGATTACAGGTGTGAGCCACTGCACCCGGCCTAGTGAGTCCTTTTTTTATGTTTTCATCCACATTTATGTAATTCTATATAGGTCTGTTATTTCTGTTTTTGTTTGTTTTGTTTTGTTTTGGAGACAGAATCTTCCTGTATCCCCCAGGCTGGTGTGCAGTGGCGTGATCTCGGCTCGCTGCAACCCCCGCCTCCCGGGTTCAAGTGATTCTCCTGCTTCAGCCTCCCAAATAGCTGGGATTATAGGCACCATGCCACCACATCTGGCTAATGTTTGTATTTTTAGTAGAGATGGGGTTTCACCATGCTGGCCAGGCTTGTCTTGAACTCCTGACTTCTGGTGATCTGCCCGCCTCAGCCTCGTAAAGTGTTGGGATTACAGACGTGAGCCACTGCGCCCGGCCTAGGTCTATTATTTCTATCTATCCATCACATAAAGATTTTTAAAAGTTATTTTTAAAAATAAGAACAGATTATATTATAGATGCTTTTTTTCTGGCATCTGGCTTTTCTCCTTCAACAGTAGCTCCTGAAGTTCCTCCAGATCTTCTATTGCTCTAGTTCATCCTTTGGAATGACTGTGTGGTATTCTGTAGGCATACCACAATTAATTCAGCCCAACTGATGGACTTTCACTTTGCTTGCAGTCCCTGTCTCTTACATGTATCCTAACATTTTGGCACTTTATTCCATAGGGTATATTTCTGCAGGTTTTTGTAGTATAGTGGTTATCATGTTTGCCTCACATAAGGTAGATTTCTGGGAGTGGGATTGGGAAGTTGATAAGTATATATATTTTAATTTTCATAGATGTTGCCAGATTGCTTTCCATAAAGGGTATAATAAATTTCAAAATTCACCCTCCATATATTTTAGTATTGTCCCTTATATCTCCCCAAATGCAAATGTTAAGCGTTTTTTTTAGGTTCTGCAGTTTGATGGGTATAAAGGAATTCCTCACGGTTATTCTACTTTTAATTTTCCTGACTATGAATGAATTTGAACATACTTTTACATAGTTCTTGGGCATTTAGATTTGCTTTATCTCTGAGCTATCTATTCATATCTTTTGCTTACTTTTTCTGTTACTTCTTATTTTTATTTACCCAACCAACTTGTTTGAAAGGACTCTTTATATATTATAGGAAATTTAAATGGTGGTTTTCAACATGGACTAAAATATTCATCCCAAGAATAGTAATAAGTAAGCCAGGGCTAGCTACTAGAAAGTCCAAAACATTAATTTGTAAAGCTCAGAAATAAGTGAAATTTACACTAGCCTCATTCCAGAGGCTAGGCTGTCACTCAGCAATATTTGTTGAAATGTATAGATTTGACAGGAGACTTTTCACTTAGGTCCAAATAACTCTGTAGAAAAGTGGCCTATGCCACATGGAAACAATCCTTTTGGTCCAACTTATCTCATGGTCTCAGGAAAAACTGTCAAGACTGTCTGCAGTCTTGACATTACAATCTTCAGAGATGAATACCACATTTACCAGAGGCCAAGCACCTGAACAATCAGTGTGCATCCTTGCAGGAGAGGCATATCATGCTCACCTTATCACAAATATGAATCAGATGGGCGTAAACAGGTGTTACAATATGACCCTGGAAGGTTTTGTTTTGGAGGGTGGGGGGACCTTGTGTTATGAATTTTATTTTAAAATCCACATAGATGGCCGGATGCAGTGGCTCACGCCTGCAATCCCAGCACTTTGGAAGGCCAAGGTGGGTGGATCATGAGGTCAGGAGATCGAGACCATCCTGGCCAGCACAATGAAACCCAGTCTCTACTTAAAAAAAAAAAAAAAAATTAGCCAGGCGTGGTGGCGGGTGCCTGTAGTCCCAGCTACTTGGGAGGCTGAGGCTGGAGAATGGCATGAACCTGGGAGGCGGAGCTTGCAGTGAGTCGAGATCGCGCCACTGCACTCCAGCCTGGGCAACAGAGTGAGACTCCGTCTCAAAAAAAAAAAAAAGTATTAAAATCAACATAGATATTAGATAAGCATGAGGAAAAGAACCATATTTACAGAGATTTAAATCCAGAGGAGTTATATATTTCCATTCATCCTGAAGATTTAGTCTGGGCATTCCCTCCTCAGCTGTCATCTTGCAGCTACTGTTGGTTGATTCATAGATGACATAGCCTCAGGAGAGCAAAACAATCCCAAGCAGCAATGCAAGGTAAGGGAGTGGCAGCTGCAGGCCCTAGAGTAACCTCCCAGGAGGTGGTTGTGGGGGTGGCAGCAGCTGTCTGATCCTGGGAGCTGAGTTACAGTCCCTTCCACAAGGCTGTAAATTAGGTAGGCTAATTCCCTCTTTTCTCTCATTGTTGTCTCTAAGAAAATTAAAAAGGCTTCAATGATTGGAAACGAGAGCTTGCTTTCTAAATATGGATTTCTCAGTAGCATAATATTTTAAAGCATGCAAAAATACATTTGGTTGTAGGATGCTGTCCCATATCTGTTTCTTGATGGAGTACTCCTGGGAACCTCCTGGGCCTGTGAGGAGCCATGCTCCCTGGAGGGTGCTCCTGGGCCTGAGTGTAAGCCTCGTGAAGCCCAGTGCCGAATTTGTCTTTCACTGCTGGTTGAGGATGGGAATCAGAACTGGCTAGCTGTGGTTCATCTGTGCTGAGGTACATAAGGCAGGGCATGACCTAACCCTTTGAGATGAAGACCCTGCGGGCCTTTAAGATGAGCAGAAGTTCAGCAGGCACATAGGAGTCTCTATGCTCCCTCAAGCCAGCCAGCTCAGAAGAATGCATAACCATGGCTACTCAGTAGGGAGGTACAGGAGGTTGGAGTTATTAAATACATGCTGGTAAGAAGCAGGCTGAGCTCTAAGCCCCAAAATACTTTTCCAGGAAAGGAAATAACATTGATAATGTTAAGGAATTGATGAAGAGGAAGCAGGGAGGTGAGGAGAGAGAGAGAGATTTTGTTTTTTTGTTTGTTTGTTTTTTGAGACAGGGTCTTGCTCTGTCATCCAGGCTGGAGTGCAGTGGTACCATCACAACTCTGCAGCCTCAACCTCTGGGGCTCAATTGATCCTCCCACCTCAGCCTCCCAAGTAGCTGGGACTACAGGCACACATCACCACACTGAGCTAATTTTCAATTTTTTTGTAGAACTGGGGTCTCGCCGTGTTGACCAGGCTGGTGTCCACCTCCTGGGCTCAAGCGATCCACCTGACTCAGCCTCTCAAAGTGCTGGGATCACAGGTGTGAGCCCCCATGCCTGGCTGAGGGAGACTGATTCTTATTTAAACACATTCTTCAGGAAATGTAAGTGGAAAAATTAACTTGTGAAATTTCTCTTAGTTTAGAGGAATCATGGACATGGGCTAGGCCCTGATCGTTTATCAGGTTGTTTTCAGAAACTCAACTTTAACCAAAATGGCATCCTGCTTTCTTTGAGGGAATCAAACAGAGGAGTGCAGGTGTCTGGCCTTAGCCCCTTCTCCAAACCGAGTGGCCTCCTTTGTGAAAAAGTGATCCTTTTAGTTGGATTGAGGCAACTTATACATTCTTGTGAGGGTTTGAGGTTCACAGCACACTCCAGCTGCTTAATAAGATTCTGGTCTTCAAAGGATCCAGCAAAAGTACAGCTGAATGTAATCAAAAGACCATCTATCTATTGATCATCTTTCTATTTACCTACCATCTATCAATCATCTATGTATCAATAGTCTATATATTATATATCTTTTTATTTATCAATCATCTATCTATCTGGAAAAAACCAAACTAAAACCAAACCAAACCCACACTCTTATTAGAGATAATTCCTGGCATAGCTCACTTCTCCTTCAAACTTGAAACTCAGTAAGGTGTGTGGGTTACCTACTTAAGAACAGAATTTTTTATTGCAAACTTGGAAAACAGATTAATCATATTAGTTATAGGCAAGTTGAGGGAGTTTATGTTTTTTAAAAACCTTCAGGTTTTGGCCAGGCATGGTGGCTCACACCTGTAATCCCAGCACTTTGGAAGGCCGAGGCGGGTAGATCGCCTGAGACCAGGAGATCAAGACCAGCCTGGCCAACATGGTGAAACCCTGTCTCTATCAAAAATACAAAAATTAGCCAGGCATGGCGGTGAGTGCCTGTAGTCCCAGCTACTTGGGTGGCTGAGGCACGAGAATTGCTTGAACCCTGGAGGTGGAGGC
Organism: Macaca mulatta; assembly: GCF_049350105.2. Taxonomy (NCBI): domain Eukaryota; kingdom Metazoa; phylum Chordata; class Mammalia; order Primates; family Cercopithecidae; genus Macaca; species Macaca mulatta. Next base: position 110,844,612 of record NC_133419.1, on the reverse strand, counting down.
TGCAGCGAGCCAAGATTGTGCCATTGCACTCCAACCTGGGCAACAAGCAAGACTATCTCAAAAACAAAAACAAAAAAGCTTCAGGTTTTGTGGGGTCTTTAAGGTAGATCCTTTTTTGGAGAGAGATTACGTTGGGATCTCCCCTGCTAGAGTAAGCTTGGGGACAATGTGAAAGAAACCTCGTGTCGCCCTCGTCCTCCTGTTGTTCGGTGATTCTCCACAGATCTTGTTCCCGTGCATTGATTTTATACAGGAGAGACCATGGATTCTAGAGCACAGAACTTCTAGCAGAAGGACGTTACCAAGCACAGTGTGAGACACAAATACCATTCCCTATGGGCGAGCATGTGCAGCTAAAATAGGAAATATACTGTCCAAGGAAGGAATTGTGGATGTTAAATCTCGTGAATTGTCTGGCTTGAGGGGTTTAGCTGGGAGTTTGAGAGTGTGGGGGGAATGGGGAGTGGCTGTTAAAACTGGGAGAAATAGGGGAGCTACTAGGCAATGCTAACAAAGCAGAAGCAATACTACAACTAGGTAAGGAAAAAAAGACAAAACAAATAAATATAGCTGTTACAGAAAGTATTTAAGAGAATTAAAAGCCACTGCAAAATTAAATAAAAAATACAGGCTTTTAAATATGACTAAACATGGTAAAATGTTACAAACAGGAAGGACAAGATAGGTTAAATGTCATTAAGATAAAATAAAACCATCATACCTAACTAAGATATTTAACTATATATATAAAACAACATAATAAAAATAATGCAATTAAGCCACTTAGTTTCTCAAAATATTAAACAGGTGAAAATTCCCTGAGTTGAAAGGGAAGGTAAAAATGGGTAACAGACAAATATTCTAAAGCTTAGCATCTCCATCTGGGGACAAACCTCCCAGGCTTCCAAGATGAGGCCACGGGTAAGTCCTCAGAGAGCTGAAGACTGAGAACAAGAACTGTGGCCTCTTTCTGCCCCTTGCACTGCTGACTTCCCCCCATGCCCTGCTTGGTTAAGTGGTCTGTGTGTGTGGGTCCGCAATGTCTACTTATCCTTGTTACTAGCTCTCCAAAGCCTGGACTGACACACCAACAACCATCCATAGGATGCTGGACAGTATCATCAAAGCTTGGAATGGAGGATAGGCTTCCAAGACACCAAGAGAGGTGTAATGCTTTAAAATATTGCAAGTTTGAAAAACAGTGAATAGAATGACATGTTTTGGGTTTTAATTCACCATTTTTTTTTTTTTTTTTTTTTTTTTTTTTTTTTGAGACAGAGTCTTGCTCTGTCACCCAGGCTGGAGTGCAGTGGTGTGATCTTGGCTCATTGCAACCTCTGCCTTCCGGGTTCAAGTGATTCTCCTGCCTCAGCCTCCTGAGTAGCTGAGACTACAGGTGTGTGCCACCACATCCAGCGTTTGTAGTAGAGACAGGATTTCACCATGTTGGCCAGGCTGGCATCTTAACTCTTTATATATTATACCCTCAAATTGTCTTACTCAGTTGGTAAAATCTTGTAGTGGAAATGAGTGTAGTCTAAGCATGTTTTCCTGTAGTAGAACTATTAGCTGAGCTGTTACTGGAGAAGAGAGGGTTAAACATAACCTGGGGATTCCAGATGCCCAACGTTTGGGAACACATAAATCAGTTAGAAAGGCAGTTGGTGACTGGATTCAGTGTGGGTATGAGACAGACCCTACAATAATGTTCCCTTCACCAGTGTTTCACATTGGTTGACACATGTCAACTGGACACATGTTTTACACTCTAGTATTTCACTCCTAATGCAATGACCTAGGTTCAGATGGCTTCCAATAATAAAGAGCTATTTGCCTGATTCAAATCTCAATAGAATTTAGGGAAATTACTTACAGCTTTTATTGCTTCATGGAAACATGCCAAATCACATCACTTCGTTTGTACATGTTGTTGTATTCAGATGGCTTTCCATATGCTGTATGTGTAAAAATGTTTTCTGGTCTTTTTTTTTTTTCTGGAACCAAATCTATAGCCAAGAGTTTAGTAATACATGTACAGTTTTATGCATTTTTCAAGAGATTACTTAAAGATGCATTCATGTATGAGTGATTGTTTTCTCCTCAAATTTGTGGTAGCTACTGCTCCGTCTTCACTTTCCACTGATGGTCTTGCTTCCTACTTCACTGCAATATTGAGGCAAATGTGGAGGAAACAGCACAAGCTCCCACCATCACATTTACCCACTTATGTTCATCTGTTCCCATAAATTCTGCCTTCCTCTGGGACTATTGGTTAACACTCCGCATTCTTACCTCCACCGCTTGGATACTACAGCCATTCCCCTCTTGCCTACTCAAGAACATGTCTCCAACAATCATCCTTTGTTTTTCTTGTAGCATCAATTTTTTCCTTTCCACTCAAGCATAACCATCAGCATACAAGCATGATGACATTTATCCAATCTTTAATACCCCCACACCAACCACACCACTTTTCTGCCATTCTATACTCTGTTTTTGTTGTTGTTGTTGTTGTTTGTTTGTTTTTCCAGCAGCCAGAGTGGTTCTGTTAAAAATCAGATCACATCACGTTATTTTTCTGTTAGCAATCATCTGATGCCTTCCTATCTCAGTTAGAGCAAAGGGCAAAGTCTTAACAATGACCAAGAAGGCTCAACGTGATTTCCTCTCTTCCTCATTTGCTCTGCTTCAGCCAGACTGGACTCCTTGCTGCTTCTTGAACATGCCAGGGGTGTTCCCGACTCAGGGATATTACATTTGCTTTCTTCTGTCTGGAATGCTCTTTCCTATTTTCCTACTCCCTTACCTTCCTACAGAACTTTGCTTCAATACCACTTTCTCAGTGAGGTCTACCTCGACCACACTATTTAAAATTGCTTCCCCTATCTGTACTCCCTATCACCTTTCCTTGCTTCAGTCCCCTCTTATCCCCTCCAAGATTGATCACCTTCCAATATATTATATATGTTATTTATTTATGTAATCATTTTCTGGTTTTCCTCCACTAGAATGTAAATTTCATGGAGGCGGGAATGTACACCCAGTGCTCAGTAAAAGGCCTGGCTTCTCAGTTAATACTTGTCATCTGAATGAAAGAACATGGAAACCCCTAAATTTAGGAACCTTTGTTGGCATGTTTATTGCTCTATACCCAATGACTAGGATACTGTCTGACTCACAATAATTTTTCAATAATGACTTGTTGGATGAATCACGATAGAACCTGAAAACTAAGAGAAACTGCTCAGCACCATTTCATGGCACTGAGCCAGTCATCCCCCCCAACACCTCTGAGTTGGCAATCCAAGTTCTTTGCTTTTACCTGTTTTTGGCTCTGAAATGATCCTACATGAATTTATGGTCTTCACTTTCAGCCAAGTCCTCAAATATTTCGAAAAGATGGGGTGAACCTGGGGAAGAAGGGGAGTATGAGTCTAGAGTGGGGAAGGGTTGGAGTTACAACTGTAGGGCCAGGAATTCTGCCCTGAATTCTGACTATTGGGTTGTGAGTTTACTTATTCATTCAAGAAATATTCATAAAATTTCATCTATGTGCTGGACACTAGAGATACAATTCGCCCATTTATCCTTTCATTTAACAATGCTGAATGTTCCCCCTGTTCATGCAACTCCAAGTTGTCTTCACATAGTGGCTAAGTGTTCAGATGCAGGGCTGGTACCTTGGCTCCAGAAAATGGTGAGGAAGTGAATTACAATCCCCTCCTGAAGGGAGGTGGCAATCGGGACAGCTTCATTCAACTGGAAATTGTGATTCTGCTGGCTGTCCTACCTGATCCACAGGACACTATGAGCCCATAGGAATAAGTAAAGCCCCAAACTGTCCCGCGTTTTAAGCCTTCTTTGAACTGGAGATGTTACCTGACTATTCTTTGATGATAAAATAACTAGATCTTGGATTCACCTGGCAGCAGTTTGTATTCCTAATTCTTTGTTGCCAGCATCTTATCTGAGCTAAAAAACTGGAAGTTTGTTTGACATCGTTCTACTTTAAGAATTTTTGTCCTTAAAATTTGTTGTCCTTAAAATTTGTTTTGTTTCTGGTGGTGGGATTTATATTTTTGGCCAGAAATATATTATGGATGACAAACTTCTCTCAAAAATCCAGTAGCTAATACCGAACAGACTGCTTTGTACATAGATATTCAGCAATGATTTATTTTATTCATTGTGTGTTTTTGTATAGCAGGGAGAAAGTCTGTATTTTCTTTCCCATAGATACAATCCCTATCTTTTCCTTATTTCAATTTTTCTCTGCTCACTGGAAGCTTATGCAAAAAATTGGCAAAAAAATATATAGACATAGATCCTTTCTCTCCACTGGTTTGAATGGGAAATGGGCTGGAGCTATAGGTTATTTATTTTTTTTTTCAAAAACTTGCTTATGAAAAGAAGACAAGAGGGTGGAATAGAGTAAGGGGGACTTTTGAAATAGGATGTGGGCCGGGCGTGGTGGCTCATGCCTGTAATCCCAGCACTCTGGGAGGCCGAGGTGGACAGATCACCTGAAATCAGGTGTTCAAGACCAGCCTGACCAACATGGAGAAACCCTGTCTCTACTAAAAATACAAAAAATTAGCCAAGCGTGGTGGGAGGTGCCTGTAATTCCAGCTACTCAGGAGGCTGAGGCAGGAGAATCTCCTGAACCCGGGAGGAGGAGGTTGCAGTGATGGCGCCACTGCACTCCAGCCTAGGCAGCAAGAGTGAGACTCTGTCTCAAAAAAAGAGAAAAAAAGGATGTGAGTGCCTTCACCATGTGTATGGCCTGAAGCAAGTCAGTTGAGAGGAAGAGATTCAGAATATATAGAAGAGAAAGGAAATAATTAAATAATGAACAAAGGCATGAATTAATGTGCTGAGGGAATAAGGGTGTTGGGGGCATGAGGGAGGAAGGAGGCTTGAAGAGAAGGTGAAGACTTAAAATTTCCCTGAAGCCAATAGATGGGGCTGGATGTAGGCACAGGGGAGCACTGCTGAACTCCTGGCTGAGGCCCTCACGTACTCAGTAGCACAGGGACAGTCATATCACTTCAGAGGAACTGGAATTAGAAAGGGTCCTTGTGAAGGCCTGGCCTGCTACCTGCTACAGGGGCACTTAGGGGCAGTAGCATTTGTTATTGTTATTGAATTTAAGCATCATTTTAGGGGAAAAATATATATTTTTCTGGAGACAGGGTCTTGCTCTGTTGCCTAGGCTGGAGTACAGTGACATGATGGTGGGTCACTGCAGCCTTGAATTCCTAGTCTCAAGTGATTCTCCCACTTCATCCTTCTGAGTAGCTGGGAATACTGGTGCACAGCACCACACCTGCTTAATTTTTTTAAAGTTTTTTTTGTAGAGATGGGGTCTTGCTATATTGTCCAGGCTGGTCTCAAACTGTGGCCTCAAGTAATCCTCTACCTTGGCCTTCTGAGTAGCTGGGGGAATTTTTTTTTTTTTTTTTAATTTTCGTTCTAAATAATTTCAGACTAAAAGTTGTAAAGCAGTATAACAATTTCTGTTGACCTGTCACCCACATTTACCAGATATTAACATATTACTATACTTGCTTTATCACTCCTTTCATAATTCTCTTTCCATATGTGTATGCAAATCATTTTTCTGATGTTTGAAAGTTGCCATATAATGACTCTTTACTTCTAAATATTTCAGTTTGTATTTCCTAAAAACAAGAACATACTCTTACACAGTGAAATTGTCAAAATCAGGAAACTAACATCAATCTAATACTATTTCCTAACCTACAGACCTTGTTCAAATTTACTTTGTTGAAATTTTAAAAAGTGAATTATTATACCTGCCACCTTTCAGTAGATTGGAAGAGTTTTTTTTTGTTTTTTGTTTCAAACTAAGACTATTGCACTAATATTCTCAGTAAGTCAGTGCAAAGGTCATAAGAAAGCATAGCTTACTTTTTTAAAAAAATGAAGTTTTTAAAAACTGTATGTTCAACTAGGGAAAAGATGTGGATTGATTTAAAATCATTTGCGGTGGTTATAGGAAAAGGCTCAGTCTATTTAAATAGACTGAGCTAATGGGGTTTTGGTAATGGCAAAAAAAAAGAAAAAAAAGAAAAAAAAGAAAAAAGATGCCTGGGTCATTGTTTTTACTGTAATTTGTTAGAATTCAGGATTACTTTTAGAAAATTACTAATGGAGGTGTAGAAATAGCAAGAATCACATTTCTCATTGGTCTTGTAAAATGTGAAATTTGTATTTCTAGCATGCAAAAATGTCATCATGTGTACAAAGAGCTATAAGACCTCTGTCACAGTCAATAGCCAAGGTCTGAGTGTTTAGGAGAAGGCAGGGGGCTCTGTCTTTCTATGCTGAGAGGATTATACAATTCCCCAACAACAGAAAGCAGAAAGGAGGACATGGTGGATGGGCAGCTGTTTTAGATGAGAAATGACTATGTGCTGCCCTCCTTTTGGACAGCCTCTCATAAACCGTTAGAGTCCCGATAATGCTGCTCGTTTTAACTCTCAAGGCAGTGTATAGATTCTTTTTTCTTATTTATTTAAATTACAAAGACAGTACATGTAAAGTTCTTACTCTATTGAGTCTTATGAAATTGCTGTTTTTGTAGGTTAAAATAGTCAAATAAGCAGTGTAAACTAAAAATGAAATTCTAAGCCCTACAACCATCTGAATGGACCCTCTCTTCTTGGCCAAGGGCATTCCAAAGTTAACCTAAAAAACTAGTTCAGGCTGTGTGATGAAAAGGGAGAGTCAGACATGCCTCATTATACCCTCCTCCCTTTTGGAATTCAGACCCAGCTGATCAGCGTTAGTATCAACACAGAGCTCTCAAGACTGATAGAACAGACTCTTTAAGTCTGATAAGAAACATTTGCAATCTATTTTCTCTTAAGCCTGCTACCCAGAGGCTTTATCTAAATGATAAAATCTTGGCTCCACAACCCCTTATCATAACCCAGACATTCCTTTCTATTGATTCCAGGTCTTTAGATAATAATTCAACCAATTGCCAATCAGAAAATCTTTGAATCCGCCTGTGATCTGGATGTCCTCGTGTCCAGTTGTACTGTCTTTCTGGACCAAATCAATGTGCATCTTACATGTATTGATTGATGTCTTATGTCTCCCTAAATGTATTAAACCAAGTTGTAGCCCAACATCCTTGGGCACATGTCATCAGGACCTCCCAAGGCTATGTCATAAGCATGTCCTTAACCTTGGCAAAATAAACTTCTAAATTGATTAAGACTTGTCTCAGATATTTTTTGTTTTACAGCAGTAATTCCACATCGGTCCAATAAAAGAGGTACAAGCTAAAGTTCAAACAATAGAAAATACATGGAACAAAATGTTAAATGGTATCTTAAATTTTGCTTACTCCCACTACCCTTCCCAGAGGTAACCTCTGTGAAATGTCTTTTTTCTGAACACTTACACAATATCCACATACACTCAAAATGTGTAAGTAAGCTTATTGTGTATGCATTGTTTTTCAAATTATACTATGAATGTAAAATTTTTGTTATGTCAGAAAATTTGGTCCGTTTTCTTCTGGTAATAGTTCCATGACTTTCCATATGACTGTTTCATGGTTTATTTAACCATCTGCTTATTAATTCCCCTATTATATTATTCTATTTTTAAAGGCTTTAGCTGATACTATAATGAAGATTCTAATACATATTTATTTGTGCATGTAGACAAAATTTCTATAAAACAGATTCCTAGAAATGGCATACCTGGGCCAGAGGTATATGGATTTGAAATTTTAAGTACTATCAAATTCCCTTTCACAAAGAGTTTACCCATTTATTAATTTACAGTGCTTATTTTCCTGCATCTTTGCTTATTTTAGGTATTATAAACCTTTTAAACTCTTATTAACCTGGTGGGAGAAATATAATATCAAGACACTTTTTCCCCCTTGATTATCAGTGAAGTCAGACAACTTTTGATAGGTTTTTTTGTCCAGTTATATGTCTCCTGTCAGTTACCGTTTTATAACCTTTGATTTGTGTATAGATTGAATATTAATTATTTGTTTTATGTTTTAATATTTTGTACCAGTATTGTCTTTTAAATTTACAGTATATTTAATCATCAAGTTTTTATTTTTATTTAATTAAATCAATCTTCAATTTTGAATTCTGGAATTTCATAATTTAAAATGGGCTTTACATTAAGATTGTACTTTTTTTGTATTTTATTCTGATTTTTAAATTTGTTTTTCACTTTTAGCTCTTTAGCACATTTGCTATTGTTTTTTGTATATAATGTGAAGTAAAGGTCTGGTTTTATTTTTTCAAGTAGATATTTATGCTAATACTATTTGTTAAATTAGTACCTTTTTTCCTAACTGATTATAAATGCCACCTTTACTGAGTAAACTAAATTCTTATTTATGTATGGGCCTGTTTCTGGATTTTTAAATTCTTTTATTTATTCACATATTTCTACATTACATACATATCACATGGATGTAATATAGTTTCAAAGTATTTTTATTTTATTTTACTTTTTTTGAGATAGCCTCTTGCTTTGTTGCCAAGGTTGGAGTGCAGTGGTGCAATCATGGTTCACTGCAGCCTTGACTTCCTGGGTTCAGGTGATCCTCCCACCTCAGCTTCCCAAGTAGCTAGGACTAGGTGTATACCACCGTGCCCAGCTAATCTTCTGCATATTTTGGTAGAGATGGGGTTTTGCCATGTTGCCCAGGCTGGTCTCAAACTCTTGGGCTCAAACAGTCCTCCTGCCTTGGCCTCCCAAAGTGCTGGGATTATGGGCATGAGACACCACTGTTGCGGGAAGTCAGGGACCTCGAACAGAGGGACTGACTGAAGCCATGGCAGAAGAACATAAATTGTGAAGATTTCATGGACATTTATTAGTTCCCCAAGTTAATACTTTTATAGTTTCTAACGCCTGTCTTTACTGCAATCTCTGAACATAAGCTGTGAAGATTTCATGGACATTTATCACTTTCCCAATCAATACTGTTGTGATTTTCTATGCCTGTCTTTACTTTAATCTCTTAATCTCATCATCTTTGTAAGCTGAGGATGTATGTCACCTCAGGACCCTGTGATGATTGCGTTAACTGCACAAATTGTTCGTAAAGCATGTGTGTTTAAACAATATGAATCCTGGGCACCTTGAAAAAAGAACAGGATAACAGCAATGTTCAGGGAACAAGGGAGATAACCATCAGGTCTGACTGCATGAGAGCTGGGCAGAACAGAGCCATATTTCTTCTCTTACAAAAGTGAAGAGGAAAAACATCGCTGAATTCTTTTTCTCAGCAAGGAACAGCCCTGAGAAAGAGAATGCATTCCTAGGGGGAGGTCTCTAAAATGGCCGCTCTAGGAATGTCTGTTGCAGATAAGGGCTGAAATAAGCCCCTATCTCCTGTAGCACTCCCAGGCCTATTAGGAGGAGGAAATTCCCTCTTAGTAAATTTTAGTCAGACCAGTTGTCTGCTCTCAAACCCTGTCTCCTGATAAGATGTTATCAATGACAATGTGTGCCCAAAACTTCATTAGCAATTTTAATTTCACCCCGGTCCTGTGATCTCCTCTGCCCCAATTTGCCTTGTGATATTTTATTGCCTTGTGAAGCATGTGATCTCTGTGACCCGCACCCTATTCATACACTCCCTCCCCTTTAAAAATCACTAATAAAAACTTGCTGGTTTTACGGCTTAGTGGGCATCACGGAACCTGCCGACATGTGATGTCTCCCCCAGACACCCAGCTTTAAAATTTCTCTTTTGTACTCTTTTCCTTTATTTTTCAGACTGGCTGACACTTAGGGAAAATAGAAAAGAACCTACATTGAAATATTGGGGGTGGTTCCCCTGATACACCACAACTGGTCCCAATGTGGGTTTAATCTGTATTTCCCTAATGATTAGTAATGCTGAACATTTTCTCATATGCTTTTTGGCCATTTGTGTGTCTTCTTTTGAGAAATGTCTATTCAGATTATTGTGTTTTTTTTTTCCCCCTTCAGTTCTGTTGAATTTGATGCCCATTTTTAAATCAGATTATTTGTTTTCTTGCTATTGAGTTGAGTTCTTTATATATTTTGGATGTTAATCCTTTATCAAATGTTTGGTTTATTGAGTTTTGACAATTGGATTGACTCAATTTGCCACCCCCAAAATAAGATACAGAATATTAACACGACCTTAGAAAATTCTTTCATACTCCAGGTTGAGGCTACAGTGAGCGTGATTGTGCCACTGCATTCCAGCCTGGGCTAGGCAACAGAGCCAGACCCTGTCAAAATAAAATAAAATAAAATAAAATAAAATAAAATAAAATAAAATAAATAAAATAAAATAAACAAATTCTCCCATACCCCTTTCTAATCAATTCCTCCTCTTTCCAGGGGCAACCACTTTTTGATTTCCATCCACATTAATTAATTTTTCCTGTCTTTGGAGTTCATTTAAATGGAATCACACAGTATATATTTGTTGTGTCTGTTTTTCTTTTTCAGTCAGCATGGTATCTGCAAGATTCACACGTGTTGTGTGTATCAGCAGTTGTTCCTTTTCATTTCTGAGTAATATTCCATTGTGTAAATATACCACAATTTGTTTATACATTTTCCCATTGATTGACGTTTGAGATTGTTTCTAGTATTTGCCTATCATACATAAAGTTTTCATAAGTATTCTTTTTTTTTCTTTTTTCTTTTTTTCTTTTGAGACAGAGTCTCACTCTGTGAGCCAGGCTGCAGCGCAGTGTGTGATCTTGGCTCACAGCAACCTCTGCCTCCCAGGTTCAAGCGATTCTCCTGCCTCAGCCTCCCAGGTAGCTAGAACTACAGGTGAGCACCACCACGCCTGGCTGGTTTTTGTATTTTTATTTGAGATGGGTTTCACCATGTTGGCCAGGCTGGTCTAAAACTTCTGACCTGAAGTGATCTGCTTGCCTTGGCCTCCCAAAATGCTGGGATCACAGGCATGAGCCACTGTGCCTGGCCAGTTTTCATAAGTATTCTTACATAAGTTTTTCTTTTTTTGTGAACATATGTTTCACTTCTCTTTGCTAAATATGTAGGAGTGGAATTACTGGTTCATATGTAAATATATGTTTACCTTTATACATAACTGCCAGAGAGTTTTCCAACGAGGTTGTACCATGTTATACGCCCACCAACAGTGTAGGCGAGTTCTAGTTTCTCCTCATCCTTGTCAGTATTTGGTTTAGTCAGCCTTTGATTAAGCCATTTTAGTGTGAATGAAATACTGTCTCATCGTAGTTTTAATTAGCATTTCCCTGATGTCATTCAACAACTTTTTGTGAGCTTATTGACCAGTCATGTATCTTCTTTCATGAAGTGACTGTTTAAATCTTTTGCCCATTTCTAAAATTGGTTGTCTTTCTATTATTTATTTTTAGGAGATATTTTTATGATCTGAATACAAATATATTCTTTGTCATACATATGTGGTGAATACATTTTTTTCCTATATGTGACTTGCCTGTTTATATTGTAAATGATGTCTTTTAAAGAGTAAAAATTTAAAATTTTGATGAAATCCAGTCTCTTAATGTTTTATTAATGCATTTTGTGTCCTATTCAAGAAATGTTGGTGGACTCCTATGGTCACAAAGATATTTTTATATGTTTTCTTCTAGCAACTTTATAGTCCTGGTTTTTATGGTTAGGTTTATGATCCATCTTAAATTAATTTTTGTATATTGAGTGAAATGAGATCAAGGTTCATTTTTTTTTTCTGTACAAATATTCTACTGTTCCAGAAGCATTTGTTTAAAAAAAAAATGACCCATTGAAAAAAACCCCAAATGACCCATTGAATTTACTTGGTGCCTAGTTCAAAAATCAATTCAGCATATCTATTATTGAACTCTCTTTTCTGTTCTACTGATTTATTTACCTATGCTTATACCAAACACTTAATTATTATAGCTTTTTTTTTTTTTTTTTTGAGATGGAATCTCACTATATCGCCCAGGCTGGAGAGCAGTGGTGCTATCTGGGCTCACTGCAACCTCCACCTCCTGGGTTCAAGCGATTCTCTGGCCTCAGCCTCCCGAGGAGCTGGTTTTACAGGTGTACACCACCATGTCCAGCTAATTTTTTTTGTATTTTTAGTAGAGATGGATTTTTACCATGTTGGCCTGACTGGTCTCGAACTCCTGACCCAAGTAATCCGCCTGCCTGGGCCTCCCGAAGTGCTGGGATTATAGGCATGAGCCACAGTACCCTGCCTATTGTAGCTTTTTGGTAAATCTTAAAATTAAGAAGTAACTTCTCAAAGTTTTTTCTAGTTCCTTTGCATTTCTATATAAATTTTAGACTCGCCAATTTTTACAAAAAATTGACAGTAATTTTAATAGGGATCGTATTGAATTTATATATCAATTTTGAAATAATGGACATCTTAACATTCAGCTTTCAAAGAATTGTCCATAAACATTTATTTGTTCTTCATTAATTTCCTTTAGCAATGTTTTGCAGCTTTCAGTTGGAAATCAGTTAGAGAGAGAGCAGGAGAGATAGGGAGGGAGGAGAGGGAAGGGGAGAAAGTGAGAGAGAGAGAGAGAGAGAGAGACTCATTGTGTTGTCTAGGCTGACCTCAAACTCCTGTGCTCAAGCAGTCCTCTAGGAGGTTGGGATTTCAGGTATGCACCACTGTGTCTGGATAAAATCTTACATATATATATATATTTGAAGTTTATATCAGGCAAATTTGTTTACTCAAAATGTCTTTAATGTTTGAAAACACCCAACCTCCTACAACAACGGAAAACTCCGCTGAGTTAGAATCTCGCACCGTGGTGGCTTGAGAACGTGCACGGTTGTGAATGGAGTAAGGAGCCAAGGCTGTGTGGGGGCCACTATGCATTAGGGCCACCGAGAGAGGAAAGACGAGGGGTGGGAGGCTGAGAGCCCGGGAGGAAGCAGTGGCTGGTGGGAGACACGGAACCAAAACCCCCAACAGAGTGAACCCAGAGCAGTCTGGGCGAGAACCCGGGGTACAAGCTGCCCCCAGGTCGCCTCCCTGTGGGGGTCTCGTCCCTCCTGAGGCCGCATCTTGCAAAAATGCACAGGTGAATGGGGCGGGCTGGGCCATGGGAAGCCTCACCCCAGGACGGGAGCACTTGAGTGGAGGCCACCTGCCTTGGGGAGTCCAGAGCAGTAGCAGCTGGGAGAGAGCTGGCGGGCCAGACTCCAGCAGGGCAGGGCGTCCGTCCTGCAGGCGACGGGGGTCACTGTCCGTGTGTCTGCCTCTAGGAGCTGTCAGGGAGGTGGTTACTGCACCAACCGGTAGGTGAGGTACCTGCCCACCATCTAGCTGGGTTGGACGATCTTCATCACCTGCCCATCCTTTATCCCAAAATAGCGCTCGGTGGGATCCTGGGCAGCTGGTTCTCTCGGAGCTTATGTCGGGCCAACAGCTCCGTCACCCACTCCTTGGTCATGATGACGTACTCAGGGACTACTAGCTCGTGTTCTGTGATGTTGATGAGCAACTTCTGCTGCACAAACTGCTCTAGGATGTACTTGGGAGCCATGTCGACCAGGGACTGCTTGGCAGAGGGCCTCATGCCCTGCTGCGCCGCGATGAGGGCCCGCGTGAGGCTCTCCTGCTGCAGGCGCCGGCAAGACGCGTTGACGGTCTTGATGCCCACCTTGGGCTCCTCTGGAAAGAACACAAACATCTGGTCGGTGGGGTCATCTTTGTGGGCCACCGGCGCAGTGAGGTCTGTGCACCGCGGCTGCCCCTCACTTGGCTTGTCCCAAACTGGGCTTTGAACTCCTTCAGTGTGAGGTCACGCTCGTCCTAGGTCACTAGGAAGCCACGGTCGTGGCACGGCTGCATGATGGTCTTGCGGATTTTCCAGAGGAGGTACGTCTCCTCCTCGTTGTCCATGGCCGCCCTAAAATCTTACATATTTTTTTACTGGGCGCCTTTCTAGGAATTGGATATTTTTTAATGGTATTTTTAAAAAGCTTTATTTTCCGGTTGTTTGCTGGTGGCAAATAGGACAACAATTAGACATTTTATATGCTCCAAGAGGTCTAATTTCACTTTTTAATTCTAGCGTTTATTTGGGTAGATTCAATAGGTTTTTTATAATCATGCTGTCTATAAATAACAATAGTTTTGCTTCTTCCTTTCCAATACGCATTTTATCTTAGGTTCTTGCTTTATTACATTGGCTAGGACTTCCCTTTCTTCTATTTTTTATAACTTTGATTTTTCTATTTTATTTTATGTTTCAGAATTAATAAAATTCATGACTGGTATGTCTTACATTATGTCAAGTTAGATTATATTTTTTCTTTTCTTTTTCTTTTTGAGACTGAGTCTTGCTCTGTCACCTGGGCTATAGTGCAGTGCACCATCTTGACTCACCGCAACCTCCGCCTCCTGGGTTCAAGCATCTCCCCCTCCTCAGCCTCCTAAGTAGCTGGGATTATAGGCATGTGCCATCACGCCTGGCCAATTTTTGTATTTTTAGTAGAGACGGGGTTTCACTATATTGTCCAGGATGGTCTCAAACTCCTGACCTCAAGTGATGCATCCTGCCTCGGCCTTCCAAAGTACTGGGATTACAGGCATGAGCCACGGCTCCTAGACAGATTTTATTTTATGTTGTGACAAGTATACATAACAAAATGTATTAGTTTAACCACTTTTAAGTGTAGTTTTGTGGCATTAACTACATTCACATTACAATGCAACTGTTACCACCATCCGTCTCCAAAATCTTTTCATCTTCCCCAGCTGAAACCCTGCACCTATTAAGTACTAACTCCTCATTCCACCCCTCATCCAGCCCAAGGGAGCCACTATTCTACTTTCTGTCTCTAGGAATTTGACTGCTCTAGGTACCTCAAACAAGTAGAATTATACAATATTTGTCCTTTTGTGACTGGCTTCTTTCACTTAAGCATAATGCCTTTAAGGTTCACCCATGTTGTAGCATGTTGCAGAAGTTTGTTCCAAATGGCTGCATAATATTCCATTAAATGCATATAGTACATTTTGTTTATCCATTCACTTATTGATGGACACTTGTGTTGTTTCCATCTTTTAGTTACTGTGACTAATGCTGCTATGAACATTGGTGAACAAATATCTCTCTCCTTTGGGTATATACCCAAGAAATGGAATTGCTGGATTGTGTAATTTTATATTTAATTTTTTGGGGAACTTCCATTCCATTTTCCACAATGGCTGTCCCATTTTACATTCCTACCAGTGACATACAGCAATTTCTCCACATCCTTGCCAACACTGGTTAATTTTTGTTTTGCTTTGTTTTTATACTAGCCATCCTAAGGGTATGAAGTGGTATCTCATTGTGGTTTGATTTGCATTTCCCCACTGCGTAGTGATGTTGAGCATCTCTTCATGTGATTATTTGGTCATTTGTATATCCTTCAATAAATGTCTGTTCACATCCTTGACTCATTTTTTAATCAGATTTTTTTTTGTTATTGTTTTTCTTGAGTTGTAGGATTTTAAATGTATCCTGGATATTAATCCCCTATAATGTATGATTTTCTCCCATTCTGTGTGTTGCCTTTTCACACTGTTGATAGTGTCCTTTGATGCACAGAAGTTTTTATTTATTTATTTATGTATTTATTTATTTGAGATTGAGTTTTTCACTCTTGTCTCCCAGGTTGGAATGCAATGGTGCAATCTCGGCTCACTGCAACCTCCACCTCCCAGGTTAAGGCAATTCTCCTGCCTCAGTCTCCCGAGTAGCTGGAACCACAGGCATGCACCACCATACTTGGCTAATTTTTGTATTTTTAGTGGTGACAGAGTTTTACCGTGTTGCCCAGGCTGGTACCAAGCTCCTGGCCTCAAGTGATCTGTGCGCCTTGGCCTCCCAAAGTGTTGGGATTACAGGCATAAGCCACCATGCTCAGCCCAAAGTTTTTAATTTTGGTGAAGTCCGGTTATCTATTTTTCTTTCTTCTTTTTTTTTTTTTGTTTTTTGGTCTTTACTTTTGGTGTCACGTCCAAGAAATCATTGCTAAATTTAATGTCTTGAAGCTTTTCCCCCTGTTTTCTTCTAAGAGTTTTATAGCTTAGATTATACCTCCTATCCATATGAAATGTGTGTTTGGTCTGTTCAGCACATTTTGCTTTGGGTTCTACTTTGCTTCCTTACCAGTGTGGAAAGTCCCAGTGGGCAAAGTACAGTATGGAATTGTGGCGGCTGAAAGAAGCAGGAGGCAGGCAGGCAGATGGGGGCAAACTCTGGCCAGAGTGAAGGTGCTGAGAAAGTAAAGGGACAGAGGATAGGCTGAAGTCAGGAAGAATCATCAAGATTTCTTTGTGAAAGCAAACACTCCCTTTCTCTGAAGTTCCACATTTTTACTAATGGCTTGGGACTTCCTGGTGAATTATGCCATAGATTGTACTGTTCGGGGAGCAAGGGCTGTGTTGGCTGAGGCCACAACTTTGTCCTTTGCGGCTCAGGTGTCTCTTGAGCTTAACATGGAGTGGAGTTGCTACACTGTTAGGGCACATAGAGCAGCTCCATGCATATTATGCCATGAGAACAAAAGGATGACATTATTGACAATAATGGGGAAGTGGAAAAGCAGAATTGGTTTAAGGATGTTTAAGATATTTTAAAGTTTTGATAAATATTCAAGGAAAAATGTTCTTTTATGTAGGAAATTAAATAAGCCCAGAGGGGTACAACCCCCAAGTCTAAAATTTAATAGGAAAAAAAGTCGTGAGTATAAGCTGAGCATTCCAATCAATTTGTAAATTAATAAACACATTCACTCTTTCAATCATCAATCAGTATCAATTATATGTCTATATTCTCTTAACAAATATTGATTACTTGTCTACTATAACCTACTATGTCTACTACATGAAAATCTGCAAAATTATTCCCTTCCCTCTCTGTTTCTGACTTCAGATCCCCGCTCATGAGATGAGACTGACATTGTGTCCTAGAGTTAGGTAGCCTTTGTCAGGGGCCTTAAGACAATGATCTGGTACAGAATCTAAGACAGAGAGCCACTGAGACAAGAAGGCAAAATCAAGAACTGTTCAGGCTAATACAAGTCACTGGTTATTTTATTATAAACAAATGGCATTTTAAAAAGATGAATTTAATTTTAAAGCAAAAGCTATGTTCAGCATAACTAATCTTCCTCTCTTTTTCTCTAGGTATCTTTAGGAGACAAGTATATGCATTTTTAATTTTGTATAAGATCAGCTTATCAGAACAAAAATTTTGATGTGGCAAATCAAAGAGACAAACTTTTTTAGATTATTGTAAATTTGTCTTTTTAAAAAGCCTATTTTTTAAGCATAATTTTAGGTTCTCAGCAAAATTGAAAATAGAAATACAGAGAGTTCCCATATACTTCATGCTTCACACATGCATAGCCTCAGTATCAGCATCCCCCACCAGAGCTACCTTTGTTACAACTGATGAACCTACATTGACACATTATCATCACCCAGCCACCATAGTTATAACCAGGGTTTCTCTTGGTATTGTACATCCTATGGGTTGGAATGTATAATGACATGTATCCACTGTTACAGTGCCATCCAGAGTATTTCAGTCCCCTAAAAGTCCTCTATGCTCCACCTATTCATCTGTCTCTCTCCATTAACCTCTGGCAAGCACTGATCTTTTTACTGTCTCCATAGTTTTGCCTTTTCCAGAAAGTCATGTAGTTGGAATCGCATAGTATATAGCTTTTTCAGATTGCCTTCTTTCTCTCAGCAACATGCATTTAAGTCTCTTTCATGTCTTTTCCTTATATGATAGCTCAGTTCTTTTCAGTGCCGAATGGTATTTCATTGTATGGATGCACTATAGTTGATTTATCCAGTTATCCAATGAAGGACATCTTGGTTGCTTCCAAGTTTTGGCAATTATGAATAAAGCTGATATATTTCTTTTTCTTTTTCTTTTTTTGAGACGGAGTCTCACTCTGTCACCCAGGCTGGAGTGCAGTGGCACGATCTTGGTTCCCTGCAACCTTTGCCTCCTGGGTTCAAGTGATTCTCCTGCCTCAGCCTCCTGAGTAGCTAGGATTACAGGCATGTGCCACGACACCAGCTAAGTTTTTATATTTTTGGTAGAGATGGGGTTTTACCATGTTGGCCAGGCTGGTTTCAAACTCCTGACCTCAAGTGATCTGCCTGCCTTGGCTTCCCAAAGGGCTGGGATTACAGACGTGAGCCACTGTGCCCAGCTGATATATATCTCTTAAAGTAATAAATGTTTGGAGATTTTTTATATATCTATATCTCTATCTATCTATCTATCTATCTATCTATCTATCTATCTATATCTCCTTGGATATGGTCTTCTCTCTTCTATGTATAGTCATACACTTGATGGTTTCATCTAGTTTTCCAACTTACATGTAGTGACTATTCTCAAATTTATATCTCATCCCAAACCCCTTTCTTCTGAAATCTGTACTCATATATCCAAAGGCCTACTTGATATATCTACTTGGATGTCCAATAGACCTATTGAACTCAATAGATTGAAAGCTGAACTCTTGATCTTCCCATCCATCCCCTGCTTTCAATCCGCCGTACTGTTTCATACTGCCAAATCTGTTGCTAGAATCATTCCGGAAGTAAGGGCAGGGCAATTCCCACAAGGGAGTCTCTCAAACCGTCTGGAGATGGAGCTAGGTTTCTAAAGAAAGAAGCACTGAAAGCCAGGTGACCAGTTCAAGGCATTTACTGGGGAAACTTATACAGAGTGCTGCAGCAATCCTTGGTGTGGAGAGTGAGGGGAAAGGGGTATTCTCTGCAGGTATGCCTGCTGCCAGGGGCTCAGAGCATGGGGTTTATATGAGGGTTTAAGGAATGACTCAGCTGGGCCAGTTTCTTTCAGTGTTTTGGGCAACAGCCTAGATACCTTCATCAGCACCTGGGAATGTTTAATGCCTTGGAGTGGGCTCAAATCTGCTGGGAAAAACCCGCAGCTGGCTGGGTCACAGAATGGTCAAGGCACTCTGTGGTTTTCAGTCAGGACACAGAAAGCAAGCAAGGGTAGAGGAATGGAAGGAGGCAGAGGGTGGAACTATAACCTTTCCTGGGTCATTGATGTTAACTCCATCTCTCCAGTTGCTCAGGCCCCAAACACTGGAATCCTCGAATGCCTGCCTGCCTGCCTGCCTGCCTGCCTTCCTGCCTTCCTGCCTTCCTGCCTTCCTGCCTTCCTGCCTTCCTGCCTTCCTCCCTCCCTCCCTCCCTCCCTCCCTCCCTCCCTCTCTCTCTCTCTCTCTCTCTCTCTCTTTCTTTCTTTCTTTCTTTCTTTCTTTCTTTCTTTCTTTCTTTCTTTCTTTCTTTCTTTCTTTCTTTCTTTCTTTCTTTCTTTCATCTCTCATGGAACCCATCAGAAAACCATGCAGCATCTTTGGTATGCTGTATATTCATAATCAGATCCCCTTCCTGCCCCTGCCAGAGCTACCGTCTGTTTTAAACCACCCTCATCTCTCACCTTCGGGAGGGTGTCATCGCCTCTTAAATAGTCCCCCTCTACCCCTATTGCTAGTCTCAATACTGCAGCTTTGAGTTTTATTATCATTTTACTTTGAAATAAATACAAAGTTACAGAAAAAGTTGCAAGTTCAATATAAATAGCTTATGGAACCGTTTGAACATAAATTGCTGATCTGATTCTCATCACTCCTCTCCTCCTGAATCCTTTAGTGTGTATTTCCTATAAACAAGGACACTGTCCTGTGTAACCACCATGCAACATTGAAATCCAGAAACTAACAACGATGAGTCTCCATTACTTAATCCTCAAACCACATCCAAGTTTCACCAATTTAGTCCCAGTAATGCCTTTTGTAACAAAAGGATCAGTTCTACATCCCGGTTTGCACTTAGTTCTCATGTCTTTTTAGATCAATCTTTCCTTGACTCCTAAGACCTTGATGCTTTTGAATATCACAGACCAGTTATTTTGTAAAACATTTCCCAATATGGGTCTGTCTCAGGTTTCCTCATAAATAGATCCAGATTATGCTACAGTGGCAGAAACATTACATAGTTAGCCATGTTTTACTTGTTCTATAAGGGGGCACAAAACTTTAATTTGTTCTATTCCTGATGAGGTTCAATTTGATGTACTGGTTTCCGCCTATTTTCTCCACTATAAAGTTACCATTTTCTTCTTTGTAATTAATGAATATTTTGCATGAAGTTACTTGGAAACTATGTAACTATTTCATTCCTCATCATACTTTAATTTATCCTTGTATTTATTTAGATTTGTATAGACTCAAGGTTTATTTTATTCCACTTTTCATTTAATGTTATCTGATGTTATTCATTTTATTATTTTATTCCTACTTTACTCATTGCTATCATTATTTTGATGTTCGAATGGATCCTAATTTGGCTAGAGGAAACCCTTTAAAGCTGTCATCTGTGTCCTTTTGCCCTGTCCCCATCATTCTTTGAATACTTTCTGGCTTCTGGCACAGTGAGATGTTCCAGGCCCATCCTATTCTTTCCCTGTCTGAGCCTTGGAATCAGGCATTTCTCCAAGGCATGCTGGTTCTTTTTCGTTGCAGCCCCTCCCCTACACAGACATCATTTCTCTTGCTCAGAGTTCTGACTCTCTTCACCAGGTTGTTACTGCCTAGGATGACGTCCTTTCCCCGCTTGGGCTCTCACATCCTGTGCCAGGCTGACCCCACACAAAGATCCCTCCTCAAGCTGCTCAGGCAGAGTCCTTTGAACCAAAGTCAGATCATGTCACTTCTCTGGCTCAAAACCTCAGAATGGTTCCCATTAGTCCACACAATATGCTGCAAGCATATTGTGACCGGATCATACCCTCTTTGCCTTTCCCATCTCCTTCTCTACTCTGTCTCCTGGCCCACACCAGCTCCCCTCCTGCCGGAGGACTTCTGCTCTTTCCCCTGTGAATGTTCTATCTCCAGAAAACGACTTAGCCAGCTGCTCCATGTCCTTAAGGTCTTTGTTGAAATCTCACATTTTCAGTGAGGCCTACCCTGACCCTCCAATATAATATTGCACACTTCCCTTAACTTGGGTAAATATTTTTTTCTTTCTGCAAAATGCATAGATGGACCTGTTTGACAATGGGAGCTAATGCCCACAGGTCGTGGGCCTAAAAGGAAGAGCAGAACCAAAAGAGATCTAAGCCGCTCTGTTCAAGAAAGAGAGGGGAGTTTAAAGTTTGCTTAGAGACCTCCTCGGGGAAGGGGTGAGGCCTCTGAGGGCAAGTAGCAGGATAAGATATAAACAGGATTCCAGAGGTGATCTGGGAACATTTAAGAACAAAGGTGTCTGGCGCTTCAGTTGTTTGCTGGACATCGCAGCAGTGCAGCTGTCTTGTGGGGATGCACTTAGTGTTTGACTCGCAGATTCAGAATTTGGTAGGAATAGCTCACTGAGGTGAAAGGAGCCAATCACAACATAGGCTTGCCTCCTGGGGAGGACACTGGTCATCTCACAGCATATGGAATGATGAGGCGTCAGGCTGCTGAAACAAGCTGTTAAAGGGAAGATTGACTCTAGAAGGCTGGAGGCTTTAGGGACTCATATGCCACACTGGCTTCAACTACTTATTATCTTTTTTTTAAAGGAAAAACATTGTATATAGTTTCAAAGCTCTCCATGTATCTTCCAATCTCATTCCTTTTTCATTTCCCTTTCTCAGAGTGCTATGGTCTGAAAAGTGTTTCCCCTGGAAAATTCATAGGTGGAAGCCTAACCACCAATGTAGCTGTATTTGGAGATGAGGCCTCTAAGGAGGCAATTCAGGTTAAATGAGGTCATAAGAATGGATCCCTAAGAACCAGCCCTAAACTGATAGGGCTGGTTGCCCTATAAGGAGAGGAAGAAACACCAGAGCTCTTTTTGCCATGTTAGAATACAGTGAGAAGGTGGCCATCTGCAAGCCAGGGAGAGAGCCCTCACCAGAAACTGTATCAGCAGAAACCTTGATCTTGAACTTTCCAGCCTCCAGAACTATAAGGAAATAAATCTGTGCTGCTTAAACCAGTCTGTAGTATTTTCTTATAGCAGCCTGAGCAAACTAAGGCACAGAGGTCAGCCCTATTCTGAATTTGGTGTTTATCAACTCTAAGCAGGATTTATACTTTACTATATTTATATAGAGCTGTGAACAAGGACTATGTAGGTGTTTTTTTTTTGTAGTTAAAAAAACTTTTATAATTAGTATCATGTTCTACATACATTGCATATTCTAAAAAGGTAGTCTATTTTCATCTCAACTCCTTTGAAAATTTCATGACAATTATCAATTTTCCCACAGAAAAATGTACAATATTTTGTATACAACTTCCGACAGCTCATAAACCATGGAGCTCTATCTGAGCCCCAGAGGAAGAACCTTTGCCCTGGTTATATATATATTTTTTTGTTTTAGAATATTTATACCACCATATTGCAAGGTCCCAAGTCATCTAGAACTAGAGTCAATTAAGTCTGTTATTCCACACTTACTGAGACTGAGGAATGGACTCACATTTTAGAAAGGTTATTTATTTATTTATTTGTTTATCTGAGACAGAGTCTCACTATGTCACCTAGGCTGGAGTGCAGCGGCGTGATCTCGGCTCACTGCAACCTTCGCCTCCCAGGTTCAAGCAATCCTCCTGCCTCAGTCTCCCAAGTAGCTGGGACTACAGGTGCCTGCCATCACACCCAACTCATTTTTGTATTTTTAGTAGAGATGTGGTTTCACCATGTTGGCCAGGCTGGTCTTGAACTCCTGACCTCAGGTGATCTGTCTGCCTTGGCCTCCCAAAGTGCTGGGATTACAGGTGTGAGCCACTGTGCCTGGCTGAGAAAGCCTATTTAGTAATAAAGATTGAGAATAAAAATGATTTTCTTTTGAGTTACTGGAAAATTAAATTATCCACACACCCAATTCTTAAACTTTTCCAAATAATTGAGGTCTAGCAACAGAGAGTCACACAGTAGGAGTGTCGACTTGATGAGAAGTATATGCGAGTTAATAGAAAATACACTTTATTTGACATAGTAGGAAGTATTTTAGCTATTACAAATAAACAGAACTAAAAAAGTCATGTTCCTGTAATGCAGTGCCTTGTCATAATTTAATATCAAGTACCATCTTGTTTCCCTGTAAAATGTGAGGACACTTATGTACCTCCCTGAGAAATTGGAAAGCAACGGAGTAAAAAAAAAAAAAAAAAAAAAAACCCGGTGTGAAGTTTCTTGGAAAGGATGCCCAGCATAAGGATATAATTGTTTTTTGGCTTGCTGGTTGGTGCCTCTGCACTGCACTTTCCTTCCCTCGGATAGTGACAGAATACTGTGAAAGACATTCAAGGCCAAGTGAACACTTACAAATGAATTACCACCTGCCATGAACACAGAAAGAAATATTGATGTTAAATACTGCTATTTGAGAACTCAAGTAGGGGAAAAGAGTGTGGAACCAACTGAGACCTGATGAGCCTCGCCAAGCTATAGAAAGACAAGGTTAAACTGTCCTGCAAACAGCAACAACAACAACAACAACAAAACAACAGGTCTGGAATGAAGTGGTATCGATATTATCTGAGAGATTTACATCTTTTATTTCTGTTGAAATCTAGCATTGTCTAACTTTATTAAGAAGCACAGGAAGCTATGGAAACACATTTTGAGATTAACTGTGGAGCAAATCTTGAAAGAAAGTGAAAAATGTTTATTTATCATAAAGTTGAGGAATAGAAGATAATATATATAAAGTAAAAGAAGACAGAATGAGAAGAGCGAGAGCAAAGGTAATTTTTAGATTTTTGTAATACAAAGGAAGCAAAATGACAGAGAAGGAGAAGGAGAGGAGACTGAGTTGTTAATACGTGCAGGGAGATGGGCATTTCTAATATTATTCTAATAGGTGATTGCTAGGTTGCGTGGGCATGCACGCACACACACACGCATACACACACACAGATTGAGCTTCCCTAATTTAAAAATCTGAAATTCACAACGCTCCAAAATCTAAAACCCTTTGAACACTGGCATGAGATAGTGACACCTTTTCTTTCTGATGTTTCAATGTACACAAACTTTGTTTCATGCACAACATTATGTAAAATCTTGTATAAAATTACCTTTAGTCTGTGTATATAAGGTACATATAAAACATGAGTGAATTTTGTGATTTGAGTTCCATGCCCAGGATATCTCATTACGTATATGCAAATATTCCAAAATCTAAAAAAATCCGAAATGTGAAACACTACTGAAATGCATTTTGGATAAGGGATACTCAACCTATATACATATATATTTTTCTTCTCTGATAGGATTTAGGAGAAGAGGTAACATTGATAGGATTTAGGAGGAAGGAAAGAGTGAAAATAGAAAAACCACATCTTGACTGATTCCTCATAAGGCTGGTCTTCTCCTAAGACTGTTATACTAGTCAGGGTTCTCCAGAGAAAAGAACCAATAGGATGTGTACATATAGAGAAAGAGATTTAAGGAATTGGCTAATGCAGTTCTGGAGGCTGGCAAGTTCAACATCTTCGGAGCTGATGTCCCAGGTGGAGTCTGAAGGCTGGTAGGTGGCAGGAAGAAGTCTGAAGGCCATCAGGCAGGAAAATGCTCTTAGGAAGATGGTCAGCTGTTTCTTCTACTCAGACCTTCAACTGATTGCATAAACCCCACCCACATTATGTAGGGCAATCTGCTTTACCCAGTCCACCGTTAATCTCATCCAAAACCTCCCTCACAGAAATACCCAGAATAATGTTTGACCAAATCTCTGAGCCCCCTGTGGCCCAGGGAAGTGTGTCAGCATAAAATTAACCGTCACACTATGGTAGGTTGAAAAATAGCTTCCCAAGGAGATCCACCTCCTAATCTCTGGAACCTTTTACCTAACAGAGGGAAAAAAAAAAAAAAAAAAAGGCCCTCTGCAGATGCGATTGAGCTAAATATTTTGAGATGAGGAGATGATCCTAAATTATCCCAGATTTACCCTAAATGTAATCACATGTATTTTATAAGACAGAGGCAGAAGGAGATTGGACACCCAGGAGAGGCAATGGGACCACAGAGACAGAGACTGGATGGGCACAACCACAAGTCAAGGAATGCCAGCAAGCACCAGATGCTGGAAGAGTCTCTGCTAGAACTTGGAGGAAGCATGGCCCTGTTGACACCTTGATTTCAATCCACTGAAACTGATTCCAGGCTTCCTGCTTCCAGAACTGTGAGAAGAGAAATTTTCTGTTGTTTTAAGCCTCCAAGTTTGTGTTAATTTGTTCCAGTGGCCATAGGAAACTAATACGGAGACCAAACAGAAAATCAGCCCAGATAATCACAAAGTGAGGGTATCAAAGATTATGCACAAGAGAATTTTTGAATGAGGGTTTTAAGAGTCAGAATCCTGGTGGGCTCCCCTCCTATTAGCCTCTTCGACATCTGAGTAGTGTAACCATGTGGGTTTCCCACATGGAATAAGAAGTATATGAGAGGCTGGGTGTGGTGGCTCACACCTGTTATCCCGGCACTTTGGGAGGCTGAGGTGGGTGGATCACCTGAGGTCAGGAGTTCGAGACCAGCCTGGCCACTATGGTAAAACCCTGGCTCTACTAAAAGTACAAAAAATTAGCCAGGCACGGTGGTGTGCACCTGTAATCCCAGTTACTTGGGAGGCTGAGGCAGAAGAATCCCTTGAACCCGGGAGGCAGAGGTTGCAGTGAGCTAAGATCGTGCCATTCCACTCCAGCTTGCGCAATAAGACCAAAACTCCGTCTCGAAAAACAAAAAAACAAACAAACAAACAAAAAGAAGTATATGAGAAAAGAATTAAGAATTTGTCCCGCCTTTTCAGTAGAATTGTAATTGTATTTCAGAATAGTCAGGTAACCCAACTGATGGGGGAAAGCTCTTTTTTTAAAATACAGGCAGAAATAATTACAGGGTTAGCATATCACTAATTTTCAACCCCTAATTTTTAAAAAAGGGAGGCATGGATCAAGCAAGAATCATCAGTGGTCACAAAACCCATTAGATCAGTGATTGTGAAGGTTGGCTGCTCACTGCAATTACTGAGAAGCTTTGCAAACTATTGACACCTATATCCTACCACCAGAGAGTCTGATGAAATTGGTCTGAAATGGTTTCTGGGCATCGAGATATTCAAGAGCTCCTAGGTGATTTCTAACGAGCGGCCAGGTTATAAACCGCTGCATGAGGTGAAAGGAATTGGTTATTTACGTGCTGCCAGAATATCACTCCATAACCTCCCTTCTGAGCCTTGATTTTTCTCATCTATAAAATGAGAACAATAATACCTATTTTAGAGTGAAATTGTTGTAAGGATGGAAATAAACTAATGAATGCAAAGTGCTTAGGGAAAAGACCTGGCACACAGGAGGTGCTTCTGCTTTAGGCTCCAACCATCTTCCTGTCAAACTGCTGTTAGCAGTAACCTTCTCCTGCCAATGGGATAGTCTGCCTCATGCCCTCAGTATGCACAGAAATACTGGCATATACATTGTTATTTGATTTCTTCTCTCTGAGGGCTTCTCCAAAGTCTAAAACCCAAATTGCCTAGATGAGAAGATGAGAGCAGTGTCTATGCATGAGATGTATCCTGTGATCTCCACCTCATCCCTGAGTTCTGTCCTCCTGCCGAGCTTGCAAACTCCCACTGAGACTGTATTTTCCCCCCATCCCTATAGGGACTCGTTCCACATCAGCTTGTTTCATTAAACAATCATTTATTGAATATTCGTTAGCATTATTCTAAGCACTGGAGAAACAGTACAATGGACACAATACTTGTACTCACGGATTTTATCCTCAGGGAAGTGACAGAGAGCAAACTCAAAAACAAGTAAATATCTAGAGTAATTTTAGATGAGTCTTTTTTTTTTTTTTGAGGTGGAGTCTTGCTCTGTTGCCCAGGGTGGAATACAGTGGTGTGATCCCGGCTCACTGCAACCTCTGCCTCCTAGGTTCAAGCGATTCTCCTGGCTCAGCCTCCTAAGTAGCTGGGATTACAGGTGCACACCACCACACCTGGCTAATTTTTGTATTTCACCATGTTGGCCAGGCTGGTCTTGAACTCCTGACCTCAGGTGATCTATCCACCTCGGCCTCCCAAAGTGCTGGGATTATATGTGTAAGCCAGTGTGCTGGCCAATTTTAGATAAATCTTGAGAAGAAAATAAAACACAGCCACTGGATAGAGATTTTTTTTTTTTTTTTTTTTTTTTTTTTTTTTTTTTGTAGAGGAGATATTCCAACTGAAGCGAATAAAGAGAGGGGAGTCACACGCTTTTCGGACGGAGGCAACAGCTGATGCAAAGGCCAAGTCTAGAGTGAACTGGGGATGTTTGAAGGAGTGAAAGAAGGCCTGTGTGACTGGAGCTGTGTGGGGAGAGATGAGGTCAGAGAAGGAAGCAGGAGTTAGATCATGCAGGGCCATGGTAAGGAGTTGGATTTTATTCTATTGGAATGAAAAGCCACTGAGGAATTTTCACCCAGAGAGCAAATGCCCTGATTTTCACCTTAGAAAGATGGTTCTGACTACTGTGTGGGTAACGGGCCATAGAGGGACAACAGTGGAGTTGTGCCAACTAGTGGGAGGTCGTCATAGTAGTTTACGAGAGATAATGGTCATTTGGATTAGAGTTATAGCAATGGACATAGTAGTGACTGGCAGGATGTGTGCAATATGTTAGAGTTGAACAGCAGAACTTCCTAACTGTAAGGGAACAAGAAGAATCAAGAATGGGCTGGGCACAGTGGCTCAGGCCTGTAATCCCAGCAGTTTGGGAGGCCAAGGTGGGTGGACCACTTGGGGTCAGGAGTTTGAGAGCAGCCTGGCCAATATGGCAAAACCTTGTCTCTACTAAAAATACAAAAATTAGCCAGGTGTGGTGGCGCATTCCCGTAATCCCAGCTACTCGGGCGGCTGAGGCAGGAGAATGGCTTGAACATGGGAGGTGGAAGTTGCAGTGAGCTGAGATGGTGCCACTGCACTCCAGCCTGGGTGACAGAGACTCCGTCTTAAAAAAAAAAAAAAAGGAATCAAGAATGACCCCTAGATTCTTAGGCTAAGCAACTGGTAACTTGTAGTGTTATTTAATTAGATGAGAAAGAATTTAAGAGGAGTGGGTTTTGGAGAAGAAAAAAATAATTTTGTTTTGGTCACGTTAAGTTGAAAATGCTTATGTCATGACCAATTGGAAAGATCAAGTAAACAATTGATGTGCAAGTCTGGAACTCAGAGAGATCCTGGCTTGAGTCATAAGTTTGAGAATCATTGGCCTATTAGATAGTATTAAAGCCATGGGAAAGAATTTGGGTGGGGAAGAAAAAAAGGTCCAAGGACAGAGACCTGGGGCAGCCCAACATGTAGGGTGACAAGCGTCATAATCGTGGCCTAGAACCCTCTGCACCTCCTGGGCTTGCTATCTAATGCTACCCACGTTCTTGGCCCACATCAAAGGAGGAGCTCTCCCTATTTGTCCCAGTCAATACTGATTTTGCCTTTATCTCAATCCCAGCTGCTCTTCCAATCTGTCTCCCTCACTGTGGCATTTAATCACACATAGCGCTTTGCTTGGGGACTTTATCTCTTTGGTGTGCATTAGTCTTGTCTCCGCAGCTAGCTTTCTGCCTCCAGGAGGGCAGTGAACATGCTTAATAAATCTCTGTATCACCTTCAAAATCTAACAGAGAACTGCAACGTGCTCAGAAACACATGCTGATTGATAGGGTAATGCAGTTTGGGAAATGCCCCATGAGACCATGTTGCCACGCTGTGTTTGTGACCCCCATATCTGGCACACCCTCTTCCATGGTGGTGCCACCCAGGCAGGCATAAAGCATTGTCTCCACTATGGGAGATGAAATAAGCACCAGAAAACCTCCTAGCAAGTCAGGTGGGCAAAGCAAAGCACAAAGAAGTGAAATTACTTTCTTGGTAAATAGACATGTACAAACAAACAGGAACAAAACACCACAGCACAAACAAAATTCAGTCTCCATTAGAAGGGAAAAGGTCTTCAGCACTCACCCCCAGAGGCTGAGCATAAGATCTATTTGTTGAATGAGGCAAGCCAATTTGAACACTAAATAGAGCCAGCCCCCATTGCATTTGCAGAACACTGACATTTCTGAAAAGTATGTGGCTGAGTGTGCTCTCTGTGCTTTTCTTTCTTGCTTGAATATTGCAAGTTGCCTGCTGCTTAAAGAGCTGTTGGATCATCATTAGCTGTGGACAGAATGCCAACTCCTTACAGCCTTCTCAAAGCCTGTCCATAGTCTGATCAACAGCACAAAAAGACAAAGAAGCTCGCAGGCACGGAGGACAGAGAAGGAGGAAAATGGAAGGGAAGCAGTGCATTGAATCCAGAGAACAAAAACAGAAACCAGTAGCAGCAGATGTCAGTGAGGAAGAATACGAAAATGCTGATGAATGGAATGGAGCTGAAACTATCAGAAACAAAGAAAAGATAAGAATATTGTAAAAGGAACAGAAAGGCCCAAAATAGAGCATGAATCAAAGACGAGAGAATGAATGGAAAAGTAAGAAAAAAACAGGTGAAGTGCGGGTTAGTGGGAAAATTATACACAAAAGTGGAAAAAAGAATAACTCTTTTAAGGGTATATTTTGCAATACGTCAGGGCCTTTGGAATACTTGACCAAGAATGTTGAATAATAATGACTTTACAGAATTAGACTTAATACATTATTAAGCAACTTTAGTGGTATAGCACACGGTTGAACTTATTTGAAAAATCAGAAAAATTAAACAAAACACAATTTGCATAATACATGAAAGCCACAGGGAAAGTGTTGTTTTCTGTTACTGTGATGAATACATTCTTAATAACGTGTAGGTGCTTAGGGCAAACAGTGAGTTGTCACTGATAGTTCTACTAGCAATGAGACAGAGATATAGATCATGTGGTGTACAAAAGCTAATGTGAATACCAAAATTCAGAAAGGAAAGAAGTGGTTTCTTTCTGAGGCCTGTGTTACAGGAAGAATTTTTAAAAAGTTTATCGTAGTCACATTCACAACATTGTAGCATATAAAGTTGGAAAGTCTCTTATGAACATTGTTCATTCTCTGACTCTAAATGCAAATCCTAATATCTAACATAGTTTGGAGATTGACAATGATAAAAACAGGTTTATAAAAGCTAAAATGCCTTGCTACTATCATCGAAAGTCCAGCCAGTTTTGAGTGACAGATGAACACCCATGTATCCAGTCGGCCTAGTATCATCAATCCAGACAGGAGCAAGGTCCTTGTAAGTCCCGCTCACAGACCCTTTAGACTGCTATGGGTGAGAGGGGAAGTCCTTTTTGATGCTTTCCTGGTGAATCACATCAAGGAGGGTGGGGAAAGGATGGGATCATTGGCCACAAACATAATAGTTGTCTTGTTTCACCCAAATATTACTTGTAGTCCCCCTTGGCATGACTGAAATTAAGAAAAGTATCATGAAAAGTCTTTGATTTGAGATTTAGGATAGTTAGCAGCAGTGTCTGCCCACCCTCTCACTCTGATCAGCTAAGCAACTTGTTCAGTGGCCAAGATTAGGCCCCATAGTACACTGATCTACAGTCTGCCTCTAAGGTTCCTGGGAACTCTTATTAGGTGTCCATGTCAGGTTCAGTGTAGACTCTGGGCAAAGTTACCCTAAAATATGGAGAACATGAACCATGGCTTTGGGCTTGTTTAGGAAGCCCCGAGGTGCCTGGGGAGGCGGGAGTTGGTACCTTGTGAGTGACTCATAATCCTGAAAAAAAAGTCACTCCTCAGGAGCTCTAGATCAGGTTTTGGCTCAGAACAATGAAAGACCCTAGAACGGGACTGCAGCAAATGTGGGGTTCCCAGCTACTCCTCAGCAGTGTTGACCATTCCCATGGCCATTTGCTAGAGGAAACGACTAGGGTAGGGAAGTTTACATATTTCCTTCTTAGAATTTGGGAATCAGAGCATCCATAACAGAGGAAATAATATAAGTAAATGCGAGACCCCAACAGAAGGCCTGTGTGACACGCTTCCACCTTTTGTTGAGAGACAGGTGCACTAAACTACAGAGAGGTTAAGGGTCTTGCTCAAGGTTGCAGCCAATCAGAGGGGAAGCCTTACTCTCTTCTCTCCATGAAACTTCATTCCTTCTGTACAACCCAAACTATTTTGTGCCCTCACAGGACAAAAAGGGATCCACAAGAGAATGCCCCTTAAATCCCACCCTTGACCCTTGGCAGGTGGCCCCTCTCTATTGCACTTTACTTAACAACTTGTCCTTTCAGACGTGGCCTCTACTCCTTCTTCCAGGGTGTAAGGCAGTGAATGGGGCACTTTCTGTAGAGACTGAGCAGCCCAGCAAGGCTTTTTATCAGAGTGCAGGGAAGTTGTGTTTGAAATGACGCTACACTTGTCTTAATAGGCCCGACCCTTACTCCTGGGACTCATTTTTCACTGTCATGTCTGCCTGGTAGCCTGAATTAAGTAAGTGATTCATTTGAGTTTCTCACATTCTCTCTTTCACGACGAGAAGAACCCGTGGGTCATTTATAGTTTGGATCGGGCCCCTCTCATCCTTTATTTATAAAAAAGCATGAACACGCTCCCTGTTCACAGGGAGGCCTGGTTCGCTTTCACCCCATTTCCTTTTGTTCACAAGGTCAGTATTTTTGTCTTTTCTCCTCGCATAGATTATTTTTTTACATCTGCAATGAAAAGGAAGCTCAAAGATGAC
The DNA here is from genome assembly GCF_049350105.2 of Macaca mulatta. Classification (NCBI taxonomy): domain Eukaryota; kingdom Metazoa; phylum Chordata; class Mammalia; order Primates; family Cercopithecidae; genus Macaca; species Macaca mulatta. Next base: position 110,812,848 of record NC_133419.1, on the reverse strand, counting down.
CTTTAAGGGCCCTCATCACTTTATGGCTTATTAAAGCCCGTGCAGCTTTGTCCTTTGTCTGTCCACCTCTCGTGTGGCCCAGAGTGTTTTTCTCTGAAAAGTACAATGACAGGAAGTGGATTTTTGCTTGCTATTAAGACAAATCAATAGCAGTTATAGATGCCTGAAAAATAAATGAGTTGTCTCCAGAATTAGTGAACTTCTCAGCCTTTGAGGTGTGTAACTAACACGCAATGGGCAGTGGCCATGTGTGAGAGATAATATCATATGGGATTCTTGTATCAGATTGGGGGGTCACTCAACAATAGCCAACATTGGAGTACTTTTTATGCTAGAGATAAGGAAAGCAAAGATCAGTGAAGGAGTCTAGCAGGGTTGGCTTAGAAGGCCCCTCAAGTGCCTTTCAACTTCACACTGTATCTAGATGCATTAAGATACCACCTCAGAAAAGTCTTCAATGCAGCTTGTTTCTTAGAGTTGTTTACCCGGAGTGATCTTTAGAGATAATTTTTCTGAAGCTTTAAAAATAGAAAAAAGAAAATAGGTTCAAAAAGGTGAATTTTTTTTTTTCCCGAGAACACACAGCTAGTCATGTTGTTGATTTAAAAAATAGACATGCTCCATGGATTGCAGACTAGGAAGAACACTTTTGGCATGAGAGTGTTCTAAATTTCCCTTTTGACCGTGGTGGAAATTCCTACTTCTGTAGTTGCTATTATAGGTGCAGTTTAGGAAAGGGCCTAATTTTTCTCCTCTGTGTAACACTCTGATTCATGAGACGGGAAGAAAGGGTTGGTGTGGAATGGGTTTCTGTTAAGACCTCAGATGCATCACCTAAGAGCAAGTAGTATAGCAACCAGCAGGAAGGCACTCAGTTGTTTCCGTGGTATGACTTAAGGGGCTGCCATGGTTACAACTCCATATATCAATGCCACTCATCTTTTCATAGGAAGAGTTTCATGGCTTTCAGCCCTGAAGGTGTTTGTAGTCTTAAAGAGGTCTCTATTTAAACACCATGGTTAATGTAGATAACTCTATCAGTTGATACTGTAGTCTTCAGCACTTTGAATATCTTTTGTGTGCCCAGCCCATAATGACTTCATTTAATTATTTTACATAACTGAGAGAAATGCTTTGCAGGGAATGGGATGCCAACTACATGCCTTGAGATTGGGTACCAGGATGATTAGGAGGATGGGCTTTGAATTTAGGTAACACTGGGTTCTCACATCAATGCTGCCACTTATTAGTACTATGACCTTGGGAAAGTTAGTACGTGAGCCCAAGTTTCCTTATCTTAAAATAGGAATAATAATAATATCCCTTAGGGTTATTTTGGGAGTTGGTGGTACCAGGCACATACCATAAGTGTCAATTATTTCTGCTGTAACACCAGAATTGAAGAAAGGGACTGGAATAAGGGAGAGAGAAGACACCAGAGAAAACATGCCTACAAAACACATTTGTCCAACATCAGCTTTATCCAGGTTATCTTATCTCCCAAGGGAAAATTGGGTCTCAGAAAGAAGGCCAGGGAAACAGCCCTGCAAACTCTATGGTAAAGGTCTTCCCTCGGAGTCAGCTCTTGGAGGACAGGGAGTATGTGCTGTTTAATGTTCAACACGTGCCACATGAAACCTCCTCCTGGTTTCATTTTTCCTCCTTACCTCAACCTTCCTGCACTCCACACTTCAGCCATTTGGAATCTCTAAGCTCCACATAATGACACTTGTCATTCTTCCTCTTGGGAAACATTCTTGGCTGATTACTTCTAACTTGAACGTTGGGTCTCAGCTTTGATGTAACTTCCTCTGGGAAGCCCCCCTGCCCCACTAGACTGAGCTGAGTGCCCCTCCTGTGTGTTTCCCCACATTATCTGCCTGAGAATTCATACCACTCATTATGATTGCTTGTTCATGCCTATCTTCCCCACTAGGTTGTGGTCAGAGGGAGCAGAGACCACATCTGGTTTACTCTCTGTAATATCCCCTAATCACCACCTAGCATAAGTGGTAATGAAGAGGAATTCAATAAATACTAAACGAGTGAATGAATGAGTTTTATGCTGAGATTTAGGTGAGGGGAAGTTGCTTTGGATTTATGCTAACATTTTTACTCTGATCTGAAAAGATCCTTGTTAAGGCAGTATTATTATTATTCCTCTTTTCCTTGTAGAAACTGTCTACAGATTATTTACACCTCAAAACATGAAGGGCTTTCCATGTGGTTAAAGACAATGCAGGTAGGGGCCATTTCTGCTTACCAAACTTATGGTTTGACTGGGATCTTGGTGCTTTATCAGATAAAGAAGAATGTGTATATGATAACAGTTGTTGGGGTATAGGTGTCTTCCAAATCATGTTGAAAAATATAGCATTAAATCTCTGTGAAAGGAAAACCAATTTGAGTTCCTTCTCAGCTGGAACCTATTTGTACTATTTTAGGTACAAAAGACTCTCAATTACTTTCCCCTTCATTGGGACTTTTCTGATTTAGCATGTGACCTCCTCTCAATCAGTGGTTAAACATGGGGTGACCATGCATTCATCATTTAAACCAAAGCACTTCTGAGTTCCAGCCCGTGACTTGAGCCTGAGAACAGTTCCTCTTTGTGTTATGTGTTCAACAAATGAAAGGGGAATCACAAGCCTGACTTCCTCTAGAACAGAGGATTGGAAGGGTGAGCTTACTAATATGTAGTTTACATTACACGTGGGGGTTAAAAACAGTCCAGTTGCTGTGCAACTGGGCTTTGGAATGGAAGAAAACAACATGTGGAGGTGTGCACTTTATTTTTCCACAGAAAAATAATTCATTTTGAAATGGTTTCAAGCTTAAACACAACATTTCCAAGTACAAAGATCTCCCAGATTCCTCTCATCCGGTTCCTCAACCGTTAATATTTCACTGCATTCCCCTCCCCCTTTCTCTATTGTATAATTTATAAAGAGGAGGGGAAAGTCCACTGTTGTTCCTAATACCATGAGTGCAGTATCAGCAGGAGGACTTGGCAAACAACCCAACAAGAAGGGCTGGAAATTGGAGAACAAAAGTATTTTCATAGGCAAATTCCATATGCTGGGCATTGTGCTAGCTGCTTTGCAAGCATGACTTTTTTAAGTCCCTGGAGGAATCCATTGAAGATTATGATCATTCGCACTCTACAGATGAGGAAGCTGGGACTCAAAAGGGATTAAAAACTTGACCAAGGTCACAAGACCAGGAAAGTGATGCACCTGTGTGTACCATTTTAAAGCTTCTCTTTCCATGACAGCTTGCTTCATCACTGTAAAAAGAACATTCAATTGGGAATAAAAGGGTCCAGCCCAGTTCTAAATCTATGTTATCTTCGGCAAGCAACTTACCTTTATAGAGATTCAGTTCTTTCAACTGTAAAATGAGGGAGGCTGGACTAAATTAGCCTTAAGATTTCTTCCAGCTCAAAACTGAATAATTTAATAAGTGCAATATGTTTGCCAGGCTCACTGACAAAAGTACATTGAATATATTAGTGTCTACCATAATAATAGGAGACTTAAGACTTGGGATTTAGAGCTTATTTAATTCAGCAGCAAACTAGTTAATTTCTTCTATCTGTTGGGTTGTCCATTGGTAGGCTATTTAAAGCATCTACCTGCCTTTGACCATTTGCTACCTTTTGCCCTACCTTACAGCAGTTGGGTGTTCACTCCTCACATGCTAGGAGTTGGGATAATTCTGAGGGATAGGGGTGGAGATTGCCTCTGCTGGGAAAATTGAAGGAGTAGACTGAAATCCAGTTGGTTTTGAAATCATCCTTGGTTTGAAATCATCCTTGGTAACCTAGTAGTCACTCTGTGTACAAGTTTCTTTAGATAGTTCATTCCACCTTCAAAGAGTTCTGTATTATTCGAAGAGTACTATATTAAAAACACCCTCTTCCTAAATATTTGGCTGTCATTCAGGAACTGGAGTATGTATACCCACAGAGTTATGCAATGGTGCTTCAAGAGGCCCCCCAAACAAGCTATATGATAAATATAGCTCTTGAAGGGCAGATCCTAGAGTTTCAAAAAATTTTATATAAATATATTTTTATATATTACAAAATATAATATATAATTACAAATATATATATAAGCATATATATTTGTATTTATTTATTTATGGAATGCCATGGTACAATCATGGTTCACTGAAGCCTCAAAATCCTGGGCTCAAGTGATCCTCCCACCTCAGCTTCCTTAGTAGCTGGTGCTACAGGTGCATGCTGCCACACCTAACTATAATCAGGGGTCCTGTTTACACCTCCCCAAGGGTCGGAAATGATACACATGCCTGTAATCCCAGAACTTTGAGAGGCGGAGGCTGGAGGATTGCTTAAAGCCAGGAGTTTGATACCAGCTTGGGCAACAAAGCAATAAACTGTCTCACAACACAAAAAAATTTAAAAATTAGCCAGGTGTGGTGGTATGCGCCACCCACCCTCCCAGCTACTTAGGAAGCTGAGGTGGGACAATTGCTTGAGGCCAGGAGTTTGAGGCTTCAGCGAATGATGACTGTGCCACTGCACTCAAGCCTGGGCAACAGAGCGAGACCCTGTCTGTATTTTTTAAGAATCTATGTCTATATCCAATCTATATCTATCTGTCTATCTCAAAAGGCAGATACATATAAAACCTAAAATAAACACTGCTGTTTTATGAAGCAGAATTTAAAAGTGCCATGATTTTTTAATGTAAAAATCTAAGAACTCCCAACAATCTTACTATTGCCATGAATTCTTTTGTTTCCAGGGATCTGGAAGTAATTACTCTCTTTCTTCTGTCATTAAAGATCCTAGAGTGAGAAAGTTTGAGAGGTGGTGATATTTTAAAAGTATGACATAGTGCCTAGTATTATGTGTTCAAAATAAAGCCATTATTGTTGCCATTGTCATATCTAGCTCAATTCTCTTTTGATACAATTTCCTAACACTGCCTCTTAGTTTTTTGATGTTGTTTTATTTCTTTCCAACAGGAATCAATTCAGCATTTGATACCCAGTGAAGGCAGAGCCAACCCTTTCTAATTTTTTTCTGAATCTGTCCATTGGTTCTGAATCCCATAGGTTCCAAAGCTATGATTTGGGAAGATGGTAACTCTAAGGTCATCAACACATGACAAACATGTGACAGCAGCTAATCTATGCTTTCTATGCCTTCCGATACTTTTTCCTTCTGATTACATATTCTTAGTTTCTTCAACTCTTCTTTAGATAATACCATGTTTAGATTCTCTCACTGTACTGGTTTCCTCTTCAAAAGTTACTCTGGTTTATCTATATCTCTTTCAAAGAACTGACTCAATAGTACTAAGAAACTTTTTATTCCAGTTATATGCCTTCTATCAGAGGTTGATTAGCCTAAAGAGGGTCAGATAGAGGCACATGGAGAAATCATATGCATCTTACTGAATTTACTCACTAGTAATAATTGGGAGGCCAGGCATGGTGGCTCACCCCTGTAATACCAGCACTTTGGGAGGCCGAGGCGGGCAGATCACCTGAGGTCAGGAGTTCAAGACCAGCCTGGCCAACATTGCGAAACCCAGTCTCTACTAAAAATACAAAAATTAGCCAGATGTGGTGAAACACTCCTGTAGTCTCAGCTACTTGGAAGGCTGAGGCAGGAGAATCACTGGAATTCAGGATGAGCCGAGATCACGACACTGCATTCCAGCCTGGGTGACAGAGCAAGACTCCATCTCAAAAAAAAAAAAAAGAAAAAAAAATTGGGAAATGTAACCTAAACTATTAAATAGCTGGAGCTATTTGGCTGTCCAACATTCATTTTTCCTCCCTTCCTCCCTCTTTTCCCTTCCTTCCTTCCTTCCTTCCTTCCTTCCTTCCTTCCTTCCTTCCTTCCTTCCTTCCTTCCTTCCTTGTTATCTGACTTCCTTTTAAGGAATTTCCTCTTTCCCACTGGGTATTGTCTGTTGGGACTATAATCAGGGGTCCTGTTTACTCGTCCCCGGTGGTTGGAAATGATACAAGCTAAACCAATCTGCTGTTCACTCCTTGGAATTCAAATACTGAGCAGAAGAACAATGATGTTGAAAATAATTGGATTCCCATCTCATCCTAGCAGGGTTTCTTGGTCATACCCTTCTTGCTACAGGCCATTTTTGTTGTTCCTGGTTCTAGCCTTTCATCACCTCTGACCTCACGTCCTCCTGATACGTTTATTTTGTTTAAGATAGTTGAGTCACTATCTATTGCTTATAAACAAATAGCCCTAACTAATGCAACTGTTGTACATAGTGGTGTGCTTAGCCACTGTATAAATACTTCTACAATATATCTCCCTAATGGTTTCTACAATACTTATTCACACAAGTTAAAAAATTATAAGCAATCTCCTGCCTTTTGATTTGACGACAATGTGCTATATGTCTTTATTTCTAGGAGGCTAAATCCATGTAGAGAAATCTGGACTTGTTTTCATCTTCCTCTCCTTCCAACCATATGATTTTACAATTTTTTACTGAGAAAGTCAATAAGAAAGCATCTAGTTTTGCCTGAACATAAAAGATTAGTGAAAAGCCCACTTGTCTGCTTTTTATCTTTTATTTGTTTTGGATGGGATGTTACTCTGTCCCTAGGCTGGAGTGCGGTGGTGTGATCATGGCTCACTGCAGCCTCGACCTCCCCAAGCTCAGGTGATCCTCCCACCTCAGTTTGTATTTTTAGTAGAGACAGGGTTTCACCATGTTGCCCAGCCTGGACTTGAACTCCTGGGCTCAAGCAATCCACCTGCCTCAGTCTTTCAAAGTGCTAGAATTACAGGCGTGAGCCACCACCCTGGGTTTTGTTTGCCTTTTAAATGGGAAGAAGTCAGCTCAGTCATGGAGCTGCATGGATCACGAGGCTTTATATTCTCTTCCAGGTAAAACTGGGGGAGGTGGATGCATTTGCATCTGCCAAAATGTCAGTATTCTGCAATTAAGTCAGATTTCATCCTCTTACTGTGTTGAAAATGACAAAAGGAATGCAGGTATTCTAGCATAAGATTAATATGAGTACTTGAGTGAAGATGAAGACTTTGTCAACAGACTGGCGAAGCAACCTGACACAGTAGGTTTAATGCTATAGTGAGGCAGCTAGTGCCCTGCCTGCCCTTGACAAAGCAATTCTCTCTGACATGTCTGGATTCATCTCCCACAGTTCAGATTTTTGTGACTAAAGTTTCATATTCTTTTCTTACTGGCGAGATCTCAGCAAATACTTGACTGGGAATACCAGATACTTCCTCTGAGAAGTAGATGCTGAGAAGAGATGGCAGTGCAAGAAGTTTCTTGGAAGACGGGGTGACACCTGTGAAAGCAAAAAGGGCGAGGAAGCAGGATTGAGCAGGAGAAGCCTTCGGACTGCAGTGCTGATCTGTCTCCTGTGGAAGGAAAGGGGAGATGGAGCAGGATCACGTGGGGAGAGCCTGGGGCCGCTGTGCCCCTCTGATGGTCTCTGCCAAGCCAACAGGGAGCTCCAGAGTGAAGACTCCTGTTAGAGATGTCCTGCTTTTAGCAGGCTTCCTCATGTAATCATTGGTGGGAGACTGCCCAAGAAGAACATGGCCTCAGTTTAAAATCTGCAGATCCTAAAGTACAGATAAAGGCTGAAGCTATTGAACTCCTTGCAGCTAAATGGAGACCCAAGCAGCATACTCTCTTGGCTGCCACTTTGTCCTTCTGAATTGTGTCTTAAATTCATTCGTGGCCTATTGCTCAGTGCATAGACTCAAGCTAGACAGAATCCCGGTCTGAATCCCAGCTCCAGCACTTGCTCACTGTGTAACCTTAGAAAATCTGGTGAACCTCTGTGCTTCATACTCCTCCTCTTTAAAGTGGGGACAAAATCAGTCATAACCTTATAGAATTACTGTAAAGTACTTAGAAAAAGTTTGACACAGAGTTTATGCAAAATATGTATTTGCTATTATTATTTATCCATTAAATGTTCAGTATGTGTCAATCCCCCCTGACCTGTCTTGTAGGAACATTCAGCCTGCCCGCTTAGAATTAGCTCAGTTATCTGTGAAGCAACAATTAACAACTTACTTTTTATTGAAAGTATATCTTTTTTATTTATTTTTTGGGACAGAGTCCCGCTCTCCTGCCCAGGCTGGATTGCAGTAGCATGATCTTGACCCATTGCAACTTCTGCCACCTGGGTTCAAGCAATTCTCATGCCTCAGCCTCCTGACATAGCTAGGATTACAGGTATGCACCACCAGGCCCAGCTAATTTTCGTAATTTTAGCAGACACAGGGTCTCGCCATGTTGGCCAGGCTGGTCTCAAACTCCTGGCCTCAAACAATCCGCCTACCTCAGCCTCCCAGAATGCTGGGATTACAGGCAAGAGCCACCACACTCGGCCTATTGAAAGTATGTCTGAGAGACCGAGAGACACCAGCAAATGCCCTGATTACTAATCAATGTGAGTGCTGTGATCAAGGTCTTATGTCTTGCGTACAGACTTTGTTATTTCTGGTTTGTATTTTTCTTTGATTATTGCATTTTTCCTTGAGAGATTAGTGTTGGCCTCAGGGGCTAACTGCAAAGTGGCAGCCTCTCAGCTTCAACTGTTAGGCTTCCATTTATTTACATATTGAGGTGGAACAAAGGAGCACTGTCTCCAAACTGTCTTAGGAGTGGGAGAAAACAGTCTCATGTATGGCACATTAGGAACTATGGAGAAAGAACTTCCTTAAAAGAAGTCCTCTGGGCCAGGCACGGTGGCTCACGCCTGTAATCCCAGCACTTTGGGAGGCCAAGGCAGGTGGATCACCTGAGGTCAGGAGTTTGAGACCAGCCTGGCCAACATGGTGAAACCCTGTCTCTACTAAAAAAAATATAAAAAATTAGCCGGATATGGTGGCGGGTGCCTGTAATTCCAGCTATTCGGGAGGCCGAGGCAGGAGAATCCCTTGATCCTGGGAGGCACAGCTTGCAGTGAGCCAAGATCGCGCCATTTCACTCCAGCCTGGGTAACAAGAGTGAAACTCTGTCTTAAAAAAAAAAAAAAATTCCCCAAATGCCATCAAGGAGATAATTTTCTTTATTAGCAAACACATATATAGTACTTACAGGTCCCAGGTTTTACTCTAAGTGCTCTATAAATATCAATTAATCTAATCCTTATCACTACTCTATGATGTAAGTACTTGATGTAAGTGCTATCAATATCTTCATCTTATAGCTTTGTTTTTTTTGTTTGTTTGTTTATTTTATCAGTTTAGGGGTATAAATGCAGTTGTGTTACATGCATACATTGCATAGTGGTGAAGTCTGGGCTTTCACTGCACCCACCACTTGAATAGGGGACATTGTTAAAACTCAGAGATGTTAAATAACTTGCCTAAGGACAGAAGCCAGTGGGAAGCAGAGTTGGAATCTGACTACACACGGGTTTGTGTCTCTAAGGTTTGTGCTCTTCACCACCACATATCATGCCTCCTAAGTAAGTTCTTTTCTTTAAAATGCATTCTTTGCTTTCCATCACTGTATTGCCAGGATGCATTGGAGCATACATCTCTGAAAAGAAGGTTCTAATTTACTCAGGGTCTAAGGATCCATCTAACTTCTTGGGAGAGGAGCCCCTAAATTGCGGTTATGAGTTTATGTTGCTTTGGGACTTTCAATTTGGAAACTTACATTGGAGCCCACCTGAACTGGTAGTGGTTCCTTGGTTCCAATTTGTCAAATGCCTGGCAAAACACAGAGGCTGCCAAACCTTAAGCCACATCTGAGGGCAATAAAAATGATCACTAGTTGTATCAGTTTCTTCTCACACTGCTGTGAAGAACTGCCCGTGACTGGATGATTTATAAAGGAAAGAAGTTTAATTGAGTCACAGTTCTGGAGGGCTGGGGAGGCCTCAGGAAACTTACAATCATGGTGGGAGGGGAAGCAAACATGTCCTTCTTCAAATGGCAACAAGAAGGAGAAGTGCCAAGAAAAATGAGGAAAGCCCCTCATAAAACCAAAAGATTTCGTGAGAACTCACTCACTATTATGAGAACAGCATGGAGGAACCATCCCCATGATTCAATTACCTCCTGCTGGGTCCTGTCCTTGACATGTGGGCATTATTACAATTCAAGGTGAGATTTGGATGGGGACACAGAGTCAAACCATATCACTAGTTGACAAGGTGATAATAGTGGTGGAAGATTTTGGATTTAGAAGGCTCACTTTATGTTAGGTTTGTTGTTGCTTTAAATCATATTTTCAAAACATCTTTTTGGTTTTCTGGGTATAATTCCTATTTTTTGGTGTGTTCATTTGTGTGTGCGTTTTCTGTGTTTCACTTTTCATACACAGATGGAATCACTGGCAAACTGCAATATAGTCAAATCAAAGCATTTTATTTCCGTATCTGTCATGATATGACATGGCTGTAATGATGTATAGCAGATTTTTGGAAAACAAAGCCCTCTTTTAAAAAGAAGAAAAAGAAGGAAGGCATTGAGAAAGCCCTACAAAGAGAAGAAAAGAGTCCTGAAACTCAGTATCACTGAACTGAGAGACAATCTGAATTCTAACCCCAGCTCTTCCATAAACTTGTTGTGTGGCCTTGAGCAAGAAAACATTTAATTTTTCTGGGCCTTAGTTTATGATTTTGATGATAATTTCAATCTCATTAATATGTAGAATTTTGGGGAAAGGGTGATGGCATAGTATTCTGGAGGGGAAAAATAAAGAATGATTGATTCCTTTCCCCGCTACTCATTGTAAAGTTGTGTATGTGCTATTGTTTAATCAATGTGAGGCAAATTACCTTGTAGGGCCATTTACAATGGGAAATAAAGGAGACGGCAAATCACTGCATGAATTTTATAGAAGCAAATAATTATAGTAATATTATTTCCAGTGATATTTTAAATTTGTTTCTCGAGATAGGTTGGATAGGTGAAGTAAGGGGGTATTAAATTGATTTAAACAGATTCACTTAATAACCTTTTATATTAATAGAGATCTGGTAGCCACAGTGAGAATTTTTTTTTTAAATTCACCAAGCTTATTATCTTTCTTCCCATGTCTTCTTTTCTCCTACTGTTCTTTGTCCCTGTCACCAACAGAATAGATCTGTCCCCAAACCAACCTTTCTGTCACTTATTTTAAAAATAAAGCAGTAGCAAAAGGAAAAATAATGTTATTATAAATTTTAATTTTATAAAAGCCATAGCACAGCAATTAAGGGTATATTTTAATGGTATAATAACATTTAACTAATTAAATAATTCTTCTAGTTAATCAGTATTTTTTGGGCACCTACTGTGAGCCTGGGCACTATGCCAGTGTTTAGGCATATGGTGGTGAGTGAAAATACCTCTTAGAGTCCATGAAGGAGTCAGACAATAAGAAAATAATTTCATAAGACTATAAACTGTGGTATATATTGTAAAGGAAAAGTACAGGCAGCTATGAGGTTGTGTGCTTGGCGGGGCCTGCCCAAGTCTAGGGCAAGAGGTCAGGGAAGATTTTCTTAAAGAACTGACTTTGGATCTCAAATACAAAAGAAAAGGACAGTCTATTCTGCTACTAATGTGCATATTTCTGTAAATCAAATTTGCTTACACTGAAATGGTAAATTGGGGAATAGTGTCAGTATAAAATGGAAGTCACATTGATTGATTATGTAGGTTTTTCCCAACATACTACCTGTAACCAAGATTGCATTGAAGGCAAAAGACTCTCATAGGGCTGAATACAATGAACGGTGGGAGAATCCAGAGTTATACAGACTGTCCCTGCGTCCTGTTATACTCCTCTCTAGTTTAGACACATGCTCTATCTTAGAAGTACTTATTGTGTGGTTCTTTCTGACCTTTCAACATTTACCTTGTCTCTTTATAAAGCAGAAGGCTCAATCCTTCACCCCTTTCATCATCAAAACTTCACCTTTTGGGGATATTCCTGTATGTATTTTAGCATTTCTTTATTTTTTAGGATTATAGCATCTCTTTAGTGGAGAAGTATTTTCCGTTGGGGTTGATACTGTTTTGTTGTTGCTTAGATTAGAACATTGCATAGATTTTCAGTTGTTTGTCCACATTTTTTTTTCAGCTGTTTAAAGTGAGGATTTTCAGATACATTCTAGCAGAAACACCTTTATTTGAAAGTAAACTCATAATTCAAAGTATATGCAGTAACTATAAAATGTTTGCTTTTTAGGCTGGGTGCAGTGGCTCACGCCTGTAATCCTAGCATTTTGGGAGGCCGAGGTGGATGGATCACCTGAGGTCGGGAGTTAGAGACCAGCCTGACCGATATGGTGAAACCCCGTCTCTATTAAAAATACAAAAAATTAGCTGGTCATGGTGGCAGGCTCCTGTAATCCCAGCTACTCAGGAGGCTGAGGCAGGAGGATCACTTAAACTCGGGAGGCAGAGGCTGCAGTGAGATGAGATCACGCCATTACACTCCAGCCTGGGCAACAAGAGTGAAACTCTGTCTCAAAAAAAAAAAAAGAAAAAAATTTTTTTTTTTTTTTTTTTTGAGACAGGGTCTTGCTCTGTCACCCAGGCTGGAGTACTATGGTGCAATCATGGCTCAGTGCGGCCTCAGACTCCCGGTGATCCTCCTACCTCAGTCTCCTGAGTAACTGGGACTATAGGCATGCACCATGCCTGTCTAATTGTTTTTTTTGTGTGTGTGTGAAATGGGGTCTTGCTTTGTGGCCCAGTCTGATCTGGAACTCCTGGGCTCAAGCAGTCATCTCCCTTCAGCTTCCCAAAGTGCTGAGATTATAAGTGTGAGCCACTGCACCTGGCCTAAAAATTTTTAAATGAAACCCTTTTCAAATAACTCAGTGTGGGTATGTTAAATCTCAGCTTTTTCACTCAGTCAAAACTTAAGAAGTATGTAGCCTTCACTTCACCTTTCCTAATAATTTGGATAGAGAGAGGTTACCTGACTTATCCAAGGTGACAAATTAACTTTAGTCAAATACTTTTTTCATAATGGAATATTACCTTGGACATGTGCATTATTTTTATTTATCATTCACACAGTGTCTCAGACATATACTCGTCATATGATGGAGACCAAAGTTTATTTTAAAAATAAATTTTATTGGACAGGCATGGTGGCTCACACCTGTAATCCCAGCACTTTGTGAGGCCAAGGCAGGCAGATCACGAGGCCAGTAGTTCGAGACCAGCCTGCCCAATATGACGAAACCCTGTCTCTACTAAAAATACAAAAAAATTAGCCAGGCATGGTGGCATGCGCCTGTAGTCCCAGCTACTTGGGAGGCTGAGGCAGAAGAATTGCTTGAACCTGGGAGGCAGAGGTTGTAATGAGCTGAGATCATGCCACTGCACTCCAGCCTGTGTGACAGAGTGAGACTCCATCTCAAAAAAAAAATGTTATTGATGCATACACTGCACATAATAAAAGTCACACATTTTAAGTGGTTAGTAGGGTGAGCCTTGACAAATGTAGCACCACCCTAAAAAGGTTTCCTTCAGCTCCTTTCCAGTCAGTCGTCCCCACACCTAGTCCTAAGCAACCATCAATCTACTATGAATCACTATATATTAGATTGGTCTTTAGAGTTTCATATGTCAAGCAGTCTAGCAGTTCCTAGGCAACAGTGACTACTTGTGACTACTTCAGGTACTAGTCCAGCTTGTTCTTCTGCCATAGTCTTGGCCAGTGAGGAGACATGAGCCCAAACAGATTTAGACAGTTTATTACAACACAGTAGGCAACATGAGCTTTGTGTTCTTACTGATTCTCTTTGACCCTCAAGACGTATGGGGTGATGTGGAGGTGGGCCCAGGTTAATACTGTGCACATTGTGGATCTATGACACATAGGAACACTGAGCCTAGGATCCGTAATATTATAAAGGGGCTGCTGGCAAACCTGTCCATCCTCCCCCGTGGAGAGAGATATTATCTTGATCATCTTGGTCAGGAAATAAATTTGTCCTTTGATTCAGATTGAGTGTTATCTTTACAAGCCTGGAATATCTCTGGAAGGAGAAGAGAAGACTCTAACTTTATTACACTAGAATGTAAACAAATCTGATCCCTGCCATGGAGCAGCTGTGCAAACCTTGCTGAACAAAGCTGTCAATGCCCCTCACTCAGAAGACATGCAGAAATGCCAGAATTGTCTCCTAACATTTCATAAATGGGATCACTTAGGATGTGCTCTTCTTTTGGTATGACTTATTTTGCTTATGTAATGTTATAGAAATTAATCCTTCTATTGCAGCCCAATGTTTTGTTGTATGAGTATGCCACAACTTATCTGTTTACTTGGTGATGGACACTTGGATCATTGGCATTTTGGCTATTGTGGATAAAGCCACTATAAACATTCATATACAAATCTTTGTATGCACATATGTTCTCATTTCTCTGGATAGTTATCTAGGAGTGTTAGGTATGTGCTCACCAAAACTGGAAAATATATGGCAGATAAACCTTGATATAGTTTGGATGTGTGTCTCCTCACAAATCTCATATTAAAATGCCATCCCCAATGTTGGAGGTGGGGCTTGGTGGGGGGTGTTTGGGTCATGGGGGTGGATCCCTCATGAATGGCTTGGTGCTGTCCTTGTAGTAATGAGTGAATTCTCACTCTGAGTTCACATGAGATCTGGTTGTTTAAAAGAGCCTGGTACCTCCTCTCTTGCTCCCTCTCTCTTTCTCCCTCTTTTGCCATGTGACACGCTGGCTCCCCTTTGTTTTCCACCATGATTGCAAGCTTCCTGAAGCCCTCACTTACTGAAGATGCTGGTGCCATGCTTGTACAGCTTGCAGAACTGTGAACCAAATAAACCTCTTTTCTTTACCCTGTCTCAAGTGTTCCTTTATAGCAACACAAATGGACTAACACAGAAAATTGGTACCAAGAGTGAGATGTTGCTATAAATATACTTGAAAATGTGGAAGTGGCTTTGGAACCAGGTAATGGATAGACATTGGAAGAGTTTGGATGGCTCAGATCAATACAGGAAGTTGAGGGAAAGTTTGGAACTTTTTAGAGACTTGTTAAATAAGTGGTTGTGAGTAGAATGCTGAATAAAAATATGGGCAGTGAAAACCAGGCTAATGAGGTCTCAAATGGAAATGAGAAACTTACTGGAAACTGGTGTAAAGGTCACTCTTATTATGCCCTAACAAAGAATTTGCTGCATTGTTTCCATGTCCTTTGGCTTTGTGGAAGGCAGAACTTAAGACTGATGAGTTAGGGTATCTAGCGGCAGAAATTTTTAAGACCCCAGAATAGTAGACCCCTGGCAACTTGCAGCCTCAGCCTGGAAAAGCTACAAGGGCAGAGCCACTCAAGGCCTTGGGACCCCCTCCTTGCATCAGTGTGCCAGGATGCAGTACATGTAGTCAAAGATTGTTTTGGAATTTTAAGACTTAATGTCTGTCCTGCTGGGTTTTGGATTTGTGTGGGGCCTGTTGCCCCTTTCTTTTGGCTCATTTCTCCCTTTTGGAATGGAAATGTTTATTCAATGCCTGTATCACTATAGTATCTTAGAAGTAAAGAACTTGTTCTTGATTACAGGTTCATTGGTGGAAGAAACTTCCTTGGGTATCAAATGAGACTTTGGACTTTTGAGTTAATATTGGAATGAGTTGAGACATTGGGGTACTATTGGGAAGGGATAATTGTATTTTCAATGTGGTAAGGATGTGAGATTTGAGGGCCATGGTGGAATAATATGGTTGGGATGTATGTCTCTTCCAAATCTCATGTTGAAATGTGATCCCCAGTATTGGAGGTGGGGCCTGGCGGAAAGTGTTTGGGTCATGGGGATGGATTCCTTATATCTTGGTGCCGTCCTCACAGTAATGATTGAGTTCTTGCTCTGAGTTCATGTGAGATCTGGTTGTTTAAAAGAGCCTGACACCTACTTCCCTGCTCCTTCTTTCTTGCTTCCTCTCTTGCTATGTGACTGTTGGCTCCCTTCACCTTTTGCCATGATTATAAGCTCCCTGAGGCTCTCATCAGAAGAAGATGCTGGTGCCATGCTTGTACAGCCTGCAGAACCAAATAAACCTCTTTTCTTTAGAAATTACCCAGCCTTAGGTTTTCTTTTTTTAATAGAGATGTAAACAGACTAACACATACCTCTAACTTTTTAAGAAACTGTCAGTTTTCTGAAGTAATTTTGCCTTATTCTATTATTACTAGCAGTGTATGATAGTTCCAGTTGCTTCACATCCTCACCAACACTTTGTAGAGTTAATCTTTTTAGCTTTAGACATTAGGAGTTTGTCTATTTCTCCTTTTTTTTTTTTTTTTTTGAGATGGAGTTTTGCTCTTGTTGCCCAGGCTGGAGTGCAATGTTGCGATTTTGGCTCACCGCAACCTCTGCCTCCCAGGTTCAAGCAATCCTCCTGCCTCAGCCTCCCAAGTAGCTAGAATTATAGGCACCTACCACCATGCTCGGCTAATTTTTATATTTTTAGTAGAGACAGGGTTTTGCCATGTTGGCCAGGCTGGTCTCCAACTCCTGACCTCAGTTTCCCAAAGTGCTGGGATTACAGGCATGAGCCACTATGCTTAGCTTATTTCTCTTTTACAGTCTATAGACTTTAACTTCATCTGTTTTGAAGCTTTGTTATTAGATACATACATGTTCAAGATTATTGTATCTCACTGATGAAGTGACCTCTTTATCATTATAAAGTGTTCCTTTTAATTTCAGGTAATATTCCTTCTTCTGAAGTTTACTTTGTTTGATGTATTTCTTTTAGTGGTTAGTCTAATATTTACAATATACATCTTTAAGTTATCACAGTCCAATTTCATAAAATATTGTCACTTCACATATAGTATAAAAATCGGAGAAGAATATATTTTCATTTTCTACTTCTATTCTTTGTGCTATTGTTTCCCTACATTTTATATCTAAACATAAACCCCAACATATTTTATTTTTAAGTGGTTATTTATCTTTCATATAAATTTAAACTGGAGAAAAAATGTATTCTACATGTACCCACATATTTATCATTTCCAGCAGTCTTTATTCCCTTGGGTAGACTCAAATTTTCATCTGGCATAATTTTCCTTATGTCAAAAGTACTTACTTTAATATTTCTTGTAGTTCAGCTCTACTGGCGACAGTTCTTTCAGATTTGTTTGGTAAATTATTTTTTTTTGCCTTTATATCTGAAAGATATTTTTGCCTCATATGCAATGAGGGGAAATGGGTTGACATATTTTCCCCAAGCACTTAAAAATGTTGATCTCTTGTGATAGCCAGCCTCTGACGTGGCTTCTAATGATCCTCACCTACTGGTATTCATGCCTTTGTGTAGTCCTATCCCACACATTGAAATTACATCATATGACTTCTAAGACTGTTTCATGAAATTATTGTAGCTTACCCCTTGGTTTCTTAGAACACTCATTCTGGACACAGTCAGTCACCATGTTATGAAGATGCTCAAGCAGTCTCATACAGTAGCCCAGTTGGGGAACAACAAACTTGTCAGTCTCAACTTGTCAGACATGAGAGTGATATACCTTGAAAGTGAATTTTCCTTCCCTAGTCAAGAAAACTCATGAGAGACACCTACACAGAACTGCCTAAATGAGCCACTCCCAAATTCCTGACCTACAAGAATTATGATAATTAACATGTTATTATTGTGGTTTTAAGCCATTAATTTTGGGGTTATTTGCTGTGTCATAGTAGATAGCAAAGATTTTTTTTTCTCTGGTTTGTATAGTTTTTGACAAAAAAGATGAAGTCATTCTTAACTTTGTCTCATTATATGTAATATGCCTTTTAAACTTTGTAATGCCTTTGGGATTTTTTTCCTTATTATTGATTTTCAGTAATTTGATTATGTTGTACCTTGGTAGCTTCAAGTGTTTGTGTGTGTATGCATGTGTGTGTGTGTATGTGTGTGTTTATCTTGGCTGGTGTTTGTTGAAATTCCTGAATATGTGTATTTGTAGTTTTCAACAAATTAGGACATTTTTTGGCCATTATTTCTTCAAATACATACATGCCAGATTGTTTGATATTTTCCTTTAGACCACTGAATGCCTGTCTTTTTTCTTTTTTTTGGTTTCATTTTAGATAGATTTTTGCTATGTCATCAAGTTCACTAATCTTTTTTCTGCAGTGTCTAGCTTAATGATTATTCCATAAGATGGAATTCTCATTTTAGATATTCTATTTTTTTATCTCAGAAATTTCATCAGGTTCTTTTTCATATCCTCCATCTCTCTTCATATGTTCATGTTTAACTTTAGATCCTTAAATACACTAAAAATATTTATGACCCGGCATAGTGGCTCACACCTGTAATATCAGCACTTTGGGAGGCCGAGTTGGGCAGATCACCAGAGGTCAGGAGTTTAAGACCAGCCTGGCTGACATGGCGAAACCCTGTCTCTACTAAAAATACAAAAATTAGCTGGGCATGGTGGCACATACCTGTAGTTCCAAGGTATTCAGGGGGCTGAGGCAAGAGGATAGCTTGAACCTGGGAGGCAGAGGTTGTAGTGAGCTGAAATCATGTCATTGCACTGTGGCCTGGGTGACAGAATGAGACTCCATCTCAAAAAAAAAAAAAAAAAGCTGTTTTAATATACTTGACTGCTAATTCCATCATCTTTATCCTTTCTGAGTATGTTTCTATTAACTAATTTTTTTCCACACTATAAATCACATTTTTCTGCTCCTCCTTATGTTTATTCTAGTAATTTTGATTGGATTATGAACATAGTGAATTTTGTGTTGTTGAATGCTGGATTTTGTTGTATTTCTTTAAAGAATGTCGAACTTCGTTTTTGTGTAAAATTAAACTAAGTGAAGATTAGATGAAGACTTTCATATTAGATCAAGAGTTTAAAAAAATTCCTCAATAAAAATGTCCAGAATACCTTTTTCTATGGTTAATTTTATCCCACTATGTGTGTGACCTTTTTGGGATTTTGACTAAATGACCAATGTATTTGTCTATGTCTCTCTACTTCAACTACTGGGAACTTGAAAGATTCCCAGTCTTATGTGAGCTCAGGGAATTGCCCTACTTACAAATGCCCAGTAATTGCTCTTTCCCCAGATGTTGATTTTTCCTGGCTGTGTGGAGTTTCTCCTATGCACATGAAGATTGGTATTCAGTCCAAAACTCAAGTAGACCCATGTGCAGATTTCTGGTGCCTTTCTCTGTGTAGCTGCCTGTTCTGTAGTACCCTGTCCTACAAATTCTGGCCATCTCAATTTCTCCAATCTCCAGTCTCTGTCTCCTCAATTCAGTCCTACTTCTGGGCTCTGCTTGGGTTCCACCAGCCTGCACTGTCCTCTAGAAATTGTCTCCAGGTTGAAAGCTGGTAGGACTTATCTCATTTGTTTTCCTCCTCAGGAAATCACAGTTCTGTGTTTTGTTCAATATCTGAAACTTGTGTTTTGTTCACTTTTTCTAGTTGTTTATGGTAGGAAGGTAATTCCAGAGCCTGTTACTACCTAATGGCCAGAACTAGAAGTTCCAACCAAAATGTTATTATTAAGAAAATCTTAGGAACATCATAATTTCTTTGATAGTCTTCTTACCCTTCTATTCTAACATACAAATTTAATTATTCAGTTATTGTATTCAAAAATTTTCTTGAAAAAGGCTATTCATTACATGTATCATGAAGATATTACATCTCTGATGTAGAGGAAGATCAACCAGATACAACCCAAATTGATGTGCAGTACCATTTTATGGTCAGTCCACCCACCATACCTGGGGGTGCTGAGTCTTATTTCCAGAGCTCATCTCACAGACCAAGAAGGCCAGATTCTCTGGCTTGTGATAGATCTTCAGGTTCCAGATAGAAAGTTTTGTGGTTTTGTGGTCTACTTTGAATCCAAGGTTACTTTCTCTTTTTATGGAAAATATATTGTGCCTTTTATATTTTACTACCCTTAAGTTTTATTTCAGTTTGCTCTTTCCCTGAGCATAGTGACAATGCAGCATATTTATCACTATTCTTATTTTAGGAAAAGAAAGCCTTGGCAGCAACCTGGAGATAGTTTCTTTGCTTTTCTTCTTCTTTTTTTTTTTTTAGATGAAGTCTTACTCTGTTGCCAGGTTGGAGTGCAGTGGTATGATCTTGGCTGACTGCAACCTCTGCCTCCCGGGTTCAAGTGATTCTCCTGCCTCAGCCTCCCGAGTAGCTGCGACTATAGGCGTGCACCACCACATCTGGCTAATTTTTGTATTTTTAGTAGAGACGGGGTTTTACCATGTTGGCCAGGATGGTCTCGATCTCTTGACCTTGTGATCTGCCTGCCTCGGCCTCCCAAAGTGCTGGGATTAAAGGTGTAAGCCACCATGCCCGGCCACCTGGAGATAGTTTCTAATTGGATGCAATCCTTCTGAGAAAGGTGAAAAATGACGCATTTTCTAATAGTGGGCTTAACAAATAATAACCAGCAATGTGACATGACAAACAGTTTATTTAGAATAGGAATAATAAATAGAAATATTAATGAAGGATGTACGCTAAATAAACATAGTAACTAACACATTACTGATATTTAATGGATACTGGAGTGTGAAGGATGATAAAATGACTGTTGTTGCAAATTATGCCCCTTTTCTGTCTCTAAGTGTCCTCTGCTGATCTAGCAGGGTCCTTCCTATTGGATCTACTCCACTGTCTGATAAAATGTGCTAGTGCTTAGCTTGTTGAGCACCTGAGTATGTGTATTTCCAACTTCTGTTAGGCACATTCTCCCTTCCATTCTAGCTGGCAAAAAAATAAAGTATGATAGCTCTTCCCAGACATAATAAAAGATAATGAAATTGAATACAACAATCGATTTTGATTCCTTATTTGTTCATTTGCCTAGGATCTTTTTTCTTTTTCTTTTTGTAGGTTTGTTCTATATAGTTTTAGAGGAATTTCTTTCTTGGAGAAAAAGAAATCCCAGTAGATTAACACGCTCATAGAGCTGAAAGACTATTTTCCTTTAAGCATTATTCAAAAGAAACTAATTATCTTTAGAGAGCTGGGAGAATTTGCAGTGACCTTTCAGGCTGAATTTGTGGTGGCTTCACAGGAAGATTTCTGATTGCTAAGCTATACCCACCTAATTTTTAGTTTTAATGATTTTCTGTAAAATATTAGAACATGATTCATTTCAAAACATCATTACTGTTGCTCCTAGGCTAGTTTCAATTGTGTTTCAGAACTCGATGCTGCTTTTAACATCTGTCGGCTCCATTTCTTTGGTTTTGTTTCTTATTAAGTATAGAATTTAAAAGAAAAGTGCTAATATTTAGATATATTTTAAGCACTGAAGCTTATTCTCTGTCATCATCACTAGGATAAATATGAACAACAACTGGGAAGGAGACACTGGATTGCATCAAGTCCCAAAATGACAATTTTAATAAGCTTAGTTTGTTCTAATTGTTTTAGATGATAGAAGCTAAGAAGAGTCCTGGGATGGTCCTCTGAGGACCACATGGTAGATATATTAGAAAAAGAGAGGACATACAAGTCCAGGAAAAATAAGAGGCCTTCTATTCTTAACATGCTTCTCTGCTAATTGCGTAGTTTACATATTAGAAAAGGATTACTTCTTTTCTAAACTGGAAGTGAAAAGAACAGAGAATAAAAACTTTAAGTAATAAATCAACACGTGAGAAGATGCTAACACTGAGGCAGCGTAGTGCATTACTAGTGTAATGCACTAGTAAATTAAGACCAAATGAATTAATTCATAGAAAGTACTCAGAACAGCGCCTGGTACACAGTGCTGCATGAGGGTTGTTAAATGTTATTACCTTGATTAAAGTAAACGCTGTTTGCTTTCAAAGTCAGCCATTCATTAGGAAATAGGTAGCTTAGGTATAGATTGAGGGTTGTTTTGGGTAATGAGTTTTTAGAGCTATAACTCTTCGGACCATAAAACTTTGTCTTATTTCACCTCTAACCTGGAGACTTATGAAGGAGCCTTCTGAAATGATTGACATGATCTATTCTTTCCCATGCTAAATAATTTCTTCTGTAATTTGAACCTTACTTTACCTACATATTTTTCTGCCTTTCACTTTTCTTGGCATATTCTCAAACAGAAGAGAGACAAGACACTCAAGATGAATAAAAGAAGAAGTCATAAGAAAAGAAGAGACCTGTTAAGTAAGAAAAGCAAATAAGTTTATGCATTTTTCTCTGATAATTGACTTAGAATTATATCTCATAAGTTTTCATATATAATGTTCCATTATAATTAATATCTCAATAGTCTGCAATTGCAGTTATTTCCTCTTTGACCCTAGAGTTACAGAAACTTACTTAAGTATATTTCTTTTTCTTTCCCTCCTTCCTTCCTTCCCTCCCTTCCTTTTTCCCTTCCCTTTCTTAATTTCCAACTAATTGGAGATTGTTTGTGGTTTCTTTATGATTATCTCTAATTTTTTTCATGTGGTTAGATATGGTCTGAACCATTTCAACATTTTGAAATTGTTGAGACTTATGTTGCTACCTAATATATAATTAGTTTTCATAAATAGTCTGTGGCAGCCTGAATTTACGGTACTGTCTATGAATTTGGCATTTATAAAACTATTAAAATAATTTTAGTTTGATCTACCCAATCTTCTAGGAATAAGACAATGATGTTAATTTCTTCATATATACAGTAATTTATTTTGCATTTTAAAGATATATTTATATATGACTGCATGTTATTTGGCACATAGGTTTATGATAGATAAAATTCATTGTGAATTGTCACTTCTTAACAAAAGTGGCTATTATATTTAATGCTTTCTTCTTTGATTTCTACTTTGATGTTTGTATGGAAACCTTTTTTTTGTTGTTTTCTTTTTTTGCAGTGAATATCAGCAGCAGATTATGTTTTTATTTCACCATTTATCTTAACTTTTTTGAGTCGCTTTATTTTGAATATGTATCTCCTATAGATAGCATATACAGGCCGGGTGCGTTGGCTCACGCCTGTAATCCCAGCACTTTGGGAGGCTGAGGTGGGCAGATCACAAGGTCAGGAGATTGAGACCATCCCGGCTAACACGGTGAAACCCCATCTCTACTAAAAATACAAAAAATTAGCTAAGCGTGGTGGCGGGCACCTGTTGTGCCAGCTACTTGGGAGGCTGAGGCAGGAGAATTGCTTGAACCCTGGAGGTATAGGTTGCAGTGAGCCAAGATCACACCTCTGCACTCCAGACTCCATCTCAAATAATAAAATAAATAAATACACACACACACACACACACACACACACACACACACATATATAATAAAAAGAGATAGCATATACAGTCATGTGCCACTTAATGACATTTTGGTTAACAATTGATTGCATATATAATGGTGGTCTCATAAATCGTAATAGGGCTGAAAATTTCCTATTGCCTAGTGATGTCATAGTGCAACACATTACTCCAGTGCTTGTGGTGATGCTTGTATATACAAACCTATTATGCTGCCAGTCATGTAAAAGTATAGCACGTATAATCATGTACAGTGTATAAGACTTGATGCTAAATGACTACGTTACTGGCTTATGTATTTAGTACACTATGCTTTTTATGGTTATTTTAGAGCATACTCCTTCCACTTACAGAAGAAAAAGTTAACTGTAAAGCAGCCTCAGGCAGGTTTTTCAGCAGGTATTCTGTTCCAGGAATGTTGTCATAGGAGTTGATGGCTCCATGCATGTTATTGCCCCTGAAGACCTTTCAGTGGGACAAGATGTGAAGGTGGAAGACTGATATTGATGATCCTGACCCCGTGTAGTTCTAGGCTAATGTGTGTGTTT
The DNA here is from genome assembly GCF_049350105.2 of Macaca mulatta. NCBI lineage: Eukaryota > Metazoa > Chordata > Mammalia > Primates > Cercopithecidae > Macaca > Macaca mulatta. The sequence continues at coordinate 110,789,058 of NC_133419.1, read as the reverse complement.
GTGTCTTAGTTTTTAACAAAAAACTAAAAAAAAGTAAAAGTAAAGTAAAAAGTAAAAAAAAAAAAAAGGTTTAAAAATAGAAAAATGTTTACAGAATGAAGATATAAATAAAATATTTTTGTACAGCTATGTAATGTGTTTGTGTTTTAAGTTAGGTGTTATTACAAAAGAATTAAAAAGTTAAAAAATGAAAACATTTATAAAGTAAAAAAGTTGCAATAAACTAAATTTACTTTATTATTAAGGAAATTATTTTTTTCATATGCTTATTGGCCACATGTATGTCCTCTTTTGAAAGGGCCTCTTCATGTCCTTCACCCACTTTTTAAGGGGTTGTTTATATTTTGCTTATAAATTTGTTTAAGTTCCTTATATATTTTGGATATTTTGTCAGACGCACAGTTTGCAAATATTTTCTCCCATTCTGTAGGTTATCTGTTTACTCTGATGATAGTTTCTTTTGCTATGCAAAAGTTCTTTAGTTTAATTAGGTCCCATTTGTCAATGTTTGCTTTTGTTGCAATTGCCTTTGGCATCTTGGTCATGAAATCTTTACCAGGTCCTGCGTCCAGAATGGGATGTCCTAGGTTTTCTTCCAGGGTTTTTACAGTTTTAGGTTTCACATTTAAGTCTTTAATCCATCTTGAGTTGATTGTTTTGTATAGTGGAAGGAAAGGGCCCAGTTTCAATCTTCTCTATATGGCTAGCCAGTTATCCCAGCACCATTTATTGAATAGAGAGTTTTTCCCTCACTGCTTGTTTTTGTCAGCTTTGTCAAAGATCTGATGGTTGTAGGTGTTTGGCCTTATTTCTGGGCTCTTTTTTCTGTTCCGTTCGTCTGTGTGTTTGTTTTTGTACCAGTACCATGCTGTTCTGGGTACCATAGCCCTATAGTAAGTTTGAAGTTGGGTAAAGTGATGCCTCCAGCTTTTTGTTGTTGTTCTTTGGTTCTTTTTGCTTAGGATTGCCTTGGCTATTCAGGCTCATTTTTGGTTGCATCTGAATTTTAAAATATTTTTTTCTGATTTTGTGAAGAATGCCATTTGTAGTTTGATAGGAATAGCATTGAATCTGTACACTGCTTTGGGCAATATGGCCATTTTAACAATGTTGGCTTTTCCTAGTGATGAACATGGAATGTTTTTCCACTTGTTTGTGTCATCTCTGATATCTTTGAATAATGTTTGGTAATTCTCATTGTAGAGCTCTTTCACCTCCCTGGTTAGCATATTTCTAGGTATTTTATTCTTTTTGTGGCAATTATGAATGGGACTGTGTTCCTGATTTGGTTTTCAGCTTGGATGGTGCATTAGAGAAATGCAAATCAAAACTACAATGAGATACCATCCCACATCTGTCAGAATGGCCATTATTAAAAAGTCAAAAAGTAATAGATGCTTGCGAGGTTGCAGAGAAAAGAAAATGCTTATATCCTGCTGGTGGGAGTGTAAATTAGTTCAGCCATTGTGGAAAGCAGTGTGGCAATTTCTCAAAGAACTTAAAACAGAGTTATCATTCAACCCATCCCTCCCATTATTGGGTAGATACCCAAAAGAATATAATTCTTTCTACCATAAAGACATATGCACACGCATGTTTATTGAAACACTATTCACAAAAGCAAAGACATGGAATCAGCTTACACACCCATCAATCATAGACTGGATTAAAAAAATATACATATACACTATGGAATACTACGCAGCCATAAAAAGAACAAGATAATGTCATTTGCAACAACATGAATGGAGTTGGAGACTATTATCCTTAGCAAACCAATGCAGGAACGGAAAACCAAGTACTGTATGTTCTCTCTTGTAAGTGGAGCGAAACAATGAGAACACATGGGCACAAACAGGGGAACAATAGACACCAGGGCCTATTTGAGGGTGGAGGATGGGAGCACGGAGAGGACTAAAAAAATTACCTATCAGATACTATGTTTATTACCTGGGTGACAAAATAATCTGTACACGAAACCCCTGCAACACAAGCTTACCTCTGTAACAGTCCTGCAATGTGCCCCGAAACCTAAAATAAAAGCTTTAAAAAAAGACATATTTTAAAATAATAAATTTAGTGTAGCTTAAGTGTACAGCGTTTATAAAGTCTACAATACTGTAGAGTAATGTCCTAGGCCTTTATATTCACTCACCACTCACTATCCAGATCACCTTTCGGTCCTGCAAGCTCCATTTATGGTAAGTACCCTAAATGAGTGTACCATTTTTTATCTTTTATACTGTAGTTTTACTGTATCTTTTCTATGTTTAGATATACAAATGCTTACCATTGCATTACAATTGCATACAGTATTCATTACAGTAACGTGTTAGGTTTGTAGCGTAGGAGCCATAGGCTATACCATATAGCCTGGGTGTGTAGCAGGCTATACCATCTAGCCTGGGTGTGTAGCAGGCTATACCATCTACACACCTGGGTGTGTAGCAGGCTATACCATCATTACACTATGATGTTTGCACAATGACAAAATTCCTAACAACGCATATCCATATCATTAAGCGACACATGACTGTAGTTAGATTTTGTTTTTTGACCCAATATGAGTCTTTTCCTTTTAACAGATGAGATATTCCCATTACATTTCTTGTTATAACAAACGTTTATTACTTCTCTTATTTCATGTTTTCTGCCTTTCTTGTTTTATTTATTGTCATTTTTGATATATGATCTGTGTTTTCTTCCTTTTTCTTTTAGTAATTTGTGGATAAAAAGCCAATATTTTCTTTTGCTAGTAATCCTTTAAATCTTTAGGTTCAAACTTTCTCAAGTTATTAATATAAACTAATATCTAATGACTACCACCTATGAAGATAAGGAATTTATCAAAAATAATACTTTTCCCATTTCTTAGGTTTCTGTGGGTATACTCTGGAAGTTTTTTTCTAGATAGTTGTTGAATTGTTAAAACACTATTTTTGAAAATGCATTATCTTTTCTTTTAATAATCACATTTGTGTCTTGTTTCTCACCTTATTTGCCAAGTCATTTAGATTTGATTACATGTTTTAATTCACACATCTGGGCCTTTCATCCCACTGTGTCTTCATCTGTGACATCTTTATTTGCATCTCCTCTTTGCCATTGGTACATATCTTCGGGTCATTTTTCCAGAGAGAATACACGGGTTGATACTTTCTGAGAACTGGCATATTTGATAAGATTTTTCTGTTATCTCTGTATGAAAAGGATGCTTTACCAACATAAAACTCTTGAGACAGGCCAGGTGCTTTGGCTCATGCTTGTAATGAGCACTTTGGGAGGCTGAGGTGGGTGGATTGCTTGAGCCCAGGAGTTCGAGACCAGCCTGGGCAACGTGGTAAAACTCCATCTCTACTAAAAATAAAAAAAATTAGCCAGGCGTGGTGGCGTGCCCCTGTAGTCCCAGCTACATGGGAGGCTAAGGTGGGAAGGTCACATGAGCTCAGGAAGTCAAGGCTGCAGGAAGTCTACCGCTGCTCTCCAGCCTGGGAGACAGGGAGGGAGATCCTGTCTCAGAAAAAACAAAACCAAAAAACTCTTGAGTCATAACTGTTTCTTTTAAACACATTAATGTGATCCCATTATGTTTTTGGCATTTAATGTTTCTTTTGGCATTTAATTTCACAGAGAAGATTGCCAAAATTCCAGACCTTTTTTTTTTTTTCCTCGTAGATACCCTGGAGAGTTGGATGTTGCTGGAGAATATCATTTGCTCATTCGGCAACTTAAATAGTGTAGAGAGGAAATTGGGGTTGCATGTGGGTCAGAAAAGAAGGGATGTTTGTCACAGAAGCTCTGTTTTCTCTCTTTGTTGAGATTATTGCACCAGAGGCCTGTATTTTTATATCCAGTTTTCTGTTCAGCTGACCTCTAATCCAAGTGCGCAGAATGGGTTCAGCTTCCTCTGGGATCTTCCCTGGGGCTTTTATCCACCAAATTGGGGAGTGCCCTGTCATTGTGGAGTGCTATCCCTTTAATTTGGGAATACATTGGAATATATCAGGAGGAAATGGCCAGTTAGGTCAAATTTTGGATGAGAGAAAACTCTTGGGGCGGGCAGAGTTTCACTGGTGGCCCTGCTACAATATACACTGTGGTTAGTGCCAATAGCAAAAGCACCTCCGTGGGGAGTGGTCTTCATCTGTCTCAAGGTCCTTCTTGCCTTCTCAAAGTGGGATTGAGGGTCCTGCCCCGCTTCCCCATTTTAGGAAAGTGCTCCCTCATGTCATTATGAGCCTATGCTGCTACTGAGAAACTGGGCAGGTGGCACGCTGAGTTGCTGCAAAGTTTTCTGATGTACCCACAGGCTTGCTTCTTCTGCCCCGTCCCTGTAGCCTCTGACTTGTGGATCTGTCTGGTCCACTGCTCACCCTCATCTCTTGCCCTCATTTCTAATTATTCAGGATTGTTGGTGACATTTGTAAAGATTTGCTTAACTTCTTACCGCACTGTGCCACTTCCAGAGTGGGAAAACCAGAGGGGCTTTCAGTGAGAGCTTTTGATCTTGTTTCACCTTTGCTTTAATCTTCCCAGTTTATAACATCTTATAAATCTTCCTAGTTTATAAGATGTTGGCAACATGACTTACTCTCAGCATTGAGATTTTGTTGCAGTATTTTACTTTTATAATTTTGTCTGTTTCCGGGAGTAGGATTTGAAACAGACCTGTCACTTCCCTTGGAATTCAAGAGATTACAGAGAATTCTGCATAAATTGCAAATTTTGCATTTCATTTCCTTCTTAGGAATCAAACACCCTAGTCACTTGATAAAATTTTTTTACCGACTTTTCTTCAGGTCCCTCTCAGCATGTGGCTCAGCTCATTCATTTTTCAGTTGATTCATATTAGCTTCCTTTGGATTTGTCCCCTGAAGTTGAAGATACTACTTTTATGAGGCCTATTGCCCAACATGCTCTGACCACAACTGCTCTGGAGGAGTGGGGCTCGTGCCTGAGGGAAGGAAAGGAGAGTTATTGCAGGGAGTAGAAGTGCTTGCATCCACCCTTCTCCCTGGGCCACTGTCGGGTATTGGCTGATGGACTGTAGAGACATCAATTATTGGGATTGGCCTCACTCCAAGCTCTCAGCGATCCAGGCCACGTCTCTTACTCTCTTACAGACACTATTTATTTTTGTAGATAATCTCTGGCAAAATTTTACTTTTTTGGCTTTGCTGTGTCCTTGAGAGTGCTGTTAGGTATCTTTCTCCATCCATCAGGTAATTAATACCTAAAAAGGCAAACAAATCTTAAATATAATTGAGAAGATAAATCTACTGCAAACAATAATATGTTAGAATATAAAAGTGAATATACAGGATTTTTAGACTATCTTCCCTGCTGTACATTATTGTTACCATAGATGATGAGTTGACTCTAACAGTGTGGACTGTATATTATGTCTGTAATTCCTCACCCCATTCCTTAAGTAAATCCCTTACTGAAATGATTTTATATACATTTCAACTGCTTTCCGCATAACACCTTAGCTGTCTTTTTGGGTGTTATCTCTAAACCATTCCTACCAAATGAGATTTAGATTTTGAACATTATATATTTATATCATCTTTTTAAAGCTTTTTAAAAAGAAAAAGTATGCATTCTGATTTACTTTGTAAAGACTTCGAGTGATGTCCTTATTTAGAATATTTCCGTTTCTTTCTGACATTTACTAAGCTGTTAGAGAAAACTGATGAGCATAGCTTGCTGTCTTCAAGTTACATCAGTTTTTTAGGGAGTTGAATGAGAATACATTAAACTTATTTTTAGAATGTTCCTTTTTATAAATGTATCACGTACGTCATACAGAGTTAGCAGCCCCGCTAATGTGGAAGTGAGCATGTCAGATATTACTCCCTTTGCAGGGTCAGGCTTAACTGAACTTAGAGAGGGCGAAAGGGAACCACTAAAGAAAACTCCAAGTAATACAAGTAGTGGTATTTATAAACCTCTGAGTCAATAATGATTCAGCACTGAAGTACCCTGCTAAGGAGACTGTTTTGTTAAAGTGGCATTGGTGTGAAATTAAAGCTGAGAACACTTGGAGTTCTTGTTTGACATTGTGGATATTTAGCACTATGAGTAGGTAAAACATTTGGTATAAGGCCATTTTACTCTAGAATCATTTGTGTAACTCTTCACAAACTTGAAAAACAAACTTGCCTTCAAAGATTCTTCCTCCCAGTTTTAAAAATATTAAAAACGGAAAAAAGACATCCTGCTTAACTTCATTTAAAATTAAAATTAGACATCTAATTAGATTAAAAAACAGGATTAGCATTTTACAGGATTGGCATTTACTTTATGCCAGACTCATTACGATTACATGCTGTTGGTCTTACAATACCCATTTTACAAATTATGAAGCTGAGGATTAGAGAGGTTAAAAGCCTTCTGAAAGTAACATAGCTACTGAACAATTTTCAGTCAAGATTCAAACTCAGGTCTTTGCTATCAGACAGACCCAAATTATCTACCCCAAGCTGCCTCCTGTGGCAAAAAGAAAGGAATTGCTGTATTTAACTAGGCCACGTCAAATGAGTCAAACTTCCAAACTCAACTTGGGTTTCAAGTAAACTCCCTAAAATTTTGATTGCTAAATGATGGAGGTAACATTAGAAATGGTTTTAAAATTTTGGAGGCTAAAAGCTTGATGTAAATGAAGATGAAACATGTCTATCTTTGGCTTGATATTGGTAAAATTATAACCTCCAATTTTCATTCATTTTTTCTTCAGAATTTTTGAAGACAGATTCAGGTCAACTTTGTCAGATTGGTGATGATTGCTAAATGTATATTTGAGAATCTTTCTTTCAGAATGACACTGGAATATGATGAGCTTCCTCAGTAGAGTATGTGGGGGACCAAGTATTCAGGCTTATTCTCTCAGTTGGCAATGTGAGGACAGACTGTACCAAGGGTTTTGGAAGGCTTGGAAATACTCAGGCTCAGCAACAGTTTGCAAAGCAGTGTGTTCTTCCAACTGCCCAGGGCGGGACTCTGCATAATGCAGCCCCCATCCCTCCAGAGAAAATCCGGCTCCTTGAATAACTGGACTATTTGTATTGCTGGCCAAGGTGAATTTGCAAAGAGAGAGAGAGAGATGACTGCAGAAATATTGCATTGTGTCTTTTCAGCGTGGATAGTGCTGAGAGCTGCAGAAAGCAAATGTCAGAGAACAAAGCCACACATGTTTGGGTTCACAGAGTGATACGTCACTTATCAATCTATACATTAATTTATTTGGGGGTCACAGGATGGTCAACTTTTTATTTTTCAGTTTAGAACATTAAAAAAATCCTACTATCTACTATCATTTCATGAAAGAAATGCCACTTTAAATCTAAAAAGAGGAAGGATGTCATATCAGAATAGAGAACAAACTTTAAGATGGAATAGATGTAGCTTCATTAAAACCTCACTCTATTAATAGAGATGTTGCACTTATCTCTAATTTTTCTCAGCCTGTTGGAACTATGCCACGGATGAGCACTGCCTATGGACTGTTGTCCGACAATCTCTGAATGTGAAGCACTTTGAAGCCAAACATGAGTTCTAGAACTTTAATCCACTCACCAGATCTGAGGGAAATCTTGAAAAATATGTGCCCTCCAAAAAAGCAGGCTGGGCTTGGTGCAGTGGCTCACACCTATAATCCCTCCTATAATCCCTGAAAGGCTGAGGGAGGAGAATATCTTGAGTCCAGGAGTTCAAGACCAGCCTGGGCAATAAGGCGAGACCCTGTCTCTATGAAAAGAAAAAAATTAGTCAGATGTGGTGGCATATGACCACAGGCCTAGCTACTCAGGAGGCTGAGGTGGGAAGATCACTTGAGCTGGGAGGTCGAGGCTGCAGTGAATCGTGATCATGACACTGCATTCCAGTCTGGGCCACAGAGCCAGACCCTGTCTGAAAAAATTTTTAAAAATGGAAAAATTAAAAAGCAGTTTGGAACAGGGTCTGGTACATATTGTGTGCTCAAAAACATTGTTGAAACTGGAGAGAGATGAATGCCAGGCCCCAGGATTGAATCTAGGGAGTGGCTCATACAGGGGACAAAGAGTTCCTCAAGGCCTCCCTTCAGGGCTCCTCAGTCTCTTCGCTCCACTGGTGTAAAGCATTAGGTATGGAGGCTGCAGCCAGAGGGTCAGAAGCCTTCAGGAACCAGATGGTCTCCACTGGGGGTCCATGTTGGAAGGGCCAGTCTGGGTTGGGCTGGGCTGCATCAGTAGTGCCTGCACATTCCCTCAGGGAGGTCCCCAGGTGTCCTCTGTACCACTCTCTACTGTGGTGGGCCCTGTGATCCTGTTTCTGGGCTCCCTGTGGGCCACAGAGGCAACAGGATGTGATGAGGAAGAAGATCACCAGCTTTCAAGACAGGCAGACCTGGTTGGAATCTTTATAATTAAACTTAATACCTAAAGGTGTCCTTCTCCTAAGAATAATACCTGAGTATCAAAACATAAACATGGTCAGCCATCCCAGAGTGAGTAGAGGAGGAATAAATAAAAATACAAAAGTTATATTATGGTCTGGGTGTGGTGGCTCATGCCTGTAATCCTAGCATTTTGGGAGGGTGAGGCGGGTGGATTACCTGAGGTCAGGAGTTCGAGACCAGCCTGGCCAACATGGTGAAACCCTGTCTCTACTAAAAACACAAAAATTAGTCAGCATGGTGGTGCACACCTGTTATCCCAGTTACTCAGGAGGCTGAGGAAGGAGAATCGCTTGAACCCAGGAGGTGGAGGTTGCAGTGAACCAAGATCGCACCACTGCACTTCAGCCTGCATGACGGGAGCGAGACTTTATCTCAAAAAACAAAAACAAAAACAAAAACAAACAAAAAAAAACCCCACAAAAATTATTCAGGCATGGTGGTGTGCACCTGTAATCCCAGCCACCTGGGAGGCTGTGGCAGGAGAATCACTTGGACCCGGGAGGCAGAGGTTGTAGTGAGCCGAGATCGCGCCACTGCACTCCATCCAGCCTCGGCAACAGAGTAAGACTCTGTCTCAAAAAAAAAAAAAACAAAAAACTTATATTATGAAAGTGATTATTCAAATAACCCATTATATAATCAACGTTCATGTCAATTAAAAAAAAAGATTTCTAGTGGGTTTTGCTTTATCCCTTTCATAAATGGTATCTTTATGTTTCATAACCTTCCCCTTTGTCCTGATTAATGCTTTAATCTTAAATGCTGTGTTGGCCAATAATTGTAGTAGTGCTGCTTTCTTCTCCTTCCTTTCTTTTCTTCTTTTCCTTTCTAAAAAATATGTACTTTTCCTGATATCCATTTACCTATTACTTTTGAACATTAAAAAAATCACTTTAAGTGTGTTTTGAAATCAAGATTCATCTGATTTATTAAGTCTAGTTTGAAAATGTTTGTCTTTGAAAGGTGAATTCAGTTCATATTTAACTTAATACCAGATATATTTGATTTTGTTTATTTCATCTTACCTCATGTATATTATTTATTTGACATTGTTTTTCCTTTTCTTTCCTTAATTTTGGTAGATTCATCAAGGTACTATAATTTTGTTTTCCTTTTTAAATTTAAAGATTCTACCACACTTTCCCATTCGTCTAGTGAATGCTTTCCCATTATGTTCACTCCTGTTGGACTACTGATTTCTCTGCGACCAAATGAAAACAAGATGCCAACTATCTCTCTCTCTCTCAAATAGCTTTATTTTCTCACTGCCCTCTTCCACCCTTTTAATGCTTTCATTTCTCTGTGCTTATCTCAGATGAAACCTTAGGAAAATTTGTACTTCCCTCTCTACTTACTCCCTCCTGCCTTCCCAAGATTTTGTGAAATAGTTTAGTACTTTTAGACATTTTTAGGTTTTCTCCTGCAGAATACTTCTTCTATTTGTATAATCATTACTCAGCACTTACATTACAAATTCCCAGTCACTCTATCATTTTCAGTTTAAATTGCGATATAGGTATGCCTAAGTGGAAAATTACACACACACACATACACACACACACACACACACACACACACACACACACAGATAGAGACTCAAACTCATGGCTGGTTCCTCACCTCCTTGTGCCCTACCAGGGACTCTGTTCAGGTTCATATTTTGTTGTCCTAGAGCCCTTCCTGAAGTATGTCCTTACATGGAATATGCCGGTGACATAAGCCTCAGATCCTTCCATATTTGCGAGCACCTTTCTTTCATCCCGGCAGGTGCACTGTGGCTCTCTCAGCAAAGGGTAGGACTTGAAGCTGGAGTCCTGTGTTCTGTAGCTGTAATTCTTCTGTCTTCTGTCTCCTGTGTTAGTCCAATTTATGTTGGTTCTTTCCTTTGTGTGTAACACAGTTTTTATGTCTGACAGCCTATAAATTTTGTAATGTTTGAATTTAGGATATCTACCAAGATATAACCAAGTCTTTTTAAAAAGGCAATTTTACCCCATAAATTTTGCCTGGAACTTGATGAGCACTTCAAATTTGCAGAATTGAATCTTTCTTAAAACCAGGGAAAATTTCTCCTATTATTCCTTTAATTAATGCATCCCTACATCTGTTCCTTTCCCTCCTTTGGAAGTCCTATTATTCATAGGTTTGGTCTCTGCATCTGTCCTCCAATCCCTTTTCAATAATTTCTCTCATACTTCCATCTCTTTGTGATTTTGCTTTCTGCATTGAGCTATCTTTGTGCTTGATCTTACAGGCCCAAATTCAGTCCCCAAAGAGACTAACAGCTCCTTCAATTCATCTGTGTAAACTATAAAGTTGAGCAAACAAAAACCCTCTTTGAATTTCAGAGTCTTTTTTTTTTTTTTTCCACATTGGCACTGAATTTCTTTAAATGCTATTGTTGTCATTATTATTTTATCTCACTCAAAAACTACAGTTGCCACCTCTCTTCTTTAGTTTATAAGAAGTTCTAGTTTATAAGAAGCTGCCTGTTTTGGGCATTCTGCTTGTTTTTTCCTCTCCCTGGTTGCTAGGTCCTGTGGATGCTATTGTTACTTTCTTTTTTCTATGCATGGCTCTATTCACCCATAGGATATAAGCCAGCAGTTGAAAATGCTCTTAAGTGATGGCAAAGCCAGGTGGAAGCAGCAGTCTGTGCCCCTTTGAACTGGTGATGTACTTCCTGGCAAGTGGTCAGTCATTTCTCATGGAAAGGCCAATGCATATGTTGCTGGTCAGGAGGTTCTCCTAGACAGCTCTGCTCCAAGCAGTGACTCGGGCATACAAGTCCCTTCCATCTCATGGATCTTTAATCCTTTGGGACCTTTCCATGATACTCTGTGGGATCTAATAAGCAGGGTAAATTATACACTTTATAGAAAGTTGTAAGTGCTGTTAAAACAGAGCAGGAGAAAGTATTGGGAGCATGTATGGGCACAATTGCAGTTTAAATAGGGGTGGTCAGGGTGGCTTTATTAGGAAGGTGTTATTTTATCAAAATATTAAGGAGGATTGAGCCATGCTCTCAGAGGCAAGAGAACAGTAAAAAGAACAGCCAGTGCAAAGCCGCTGAGGTGAGAGCAAGCCAGAGTATTTGAAGAGCAAGCAGCAGCCAGTGTGGCTGGAGTGGAGTAAATATGAAGGAGAATAGTAAGAGATTATGTCGGAAAGGGATGGATGGCCTGATCAGATAAGAGACTACTGCTATAATCCAGGCAAGAGGTAATGGCGGCTCACTCTATGATGGTGGTGGTGGAACTGGTGTAAAGGTGTCAGATTTTAGACATGTTTTGAAGAGAAAATCAAAGAGATTTCCTGACTGATTGGAGGGGACAATGTGAGATAAAGAAAGAGATTAAGGATTTTATTTATTTAACCTACATGTAGCATTTACTATGTGCAGGTATTGTTCTAAACATTTGACAAATGCTAACTCATTTTATCCCGTACCACCCTTAAGGGATATTATTATCCTATTTTAAAGATTAGGAAATTGAAGCACAGAGAAGAGAAGTAGTTTCCTCAAGGTCACACAGCTAGTATCATATCTAGGATTTGAATCCAGGCAGACTAGCTCCGGAGTTCATGATCTTAACCACCGTACTACATTGCCGTTCACGTGGTGATTCCGCCAGTTGCTGAGAATGTCAGCTCCAATTAAAACATAAGGCACTGCGGAACTAAGCACAGTGTGGGTTTCTGGACCCACCAGGCCCACTGTGAGACTTAGGTCAAAATTCCATTTCTTTCCTGACTTCCAGGAGTTCCCATTTGGTTCTGGTAGACCATAGTGGTATTTTGAGTTCTCAGGAATGAGCAGCCATTTAGAGCCAGTCTTAGTAATCCCCGAGAAGTTTGGGTATTTCCATTTCCATGGTGCAGTTATCTTGGTAACTGGCCACATTCCTTTGGAGGAAGATTTATGGTCCTCATAGCATTGGGTCCTTCCTCAAGGGATTAATGACATTTTACTAGGGTCCCTTTACATTTGGGAAAAGAAAAAAAAAAAAAACTCCAACTTTCAGGAAAGTAGATAGTAATTACGTGATTTTTGAATTGAGCAAGTGGAAGGATGAATACTATTGACTTGTTTTAAAAAGATTGAAAAAGATTGAAAAAGTTGGGTGATCCAAACTTGAGGGTGGCAAGAAGATCAGGACATATTAATTTTGAGATACCTTCTAGATATCAAAATAGCACTATTGAATAGATGGTTGGATAATGAGTCAAGATTTCTGGAGGTGTAAATCTGGCAGTTGTCAACATATTCAAAACCATCAGATCCCAAGATGTGTAGACAAAGAGACTTGAGGACCAACCCCTGGACCTGAAGAAGAGGCTAAACTAGCAAAGCAAACAGCAGTGTGTGGTCATGAAGTCCAAGTGAAGAAAGTATTTCCAAGAAGCTGAATGTGATCGACTGTATCAAATGCTGCAGTTATGTTAAGTGAGATGAGGACTGAGCACTGACTATTGAATAGAGCAATGTGAAGATTATCTGTGACCTTGGGAAGGCAGTTTTGGGAGTGGTAGTGTCAAAAACCTAATTAGAGTATGATAACAGAAAATTGGAGGGGGAAATTGGAGGCAGTGAATGGTCAAATCTTTTGAGAAGTTTTGTGCAAAGGAGACCAGAGATGTGGGCATAGCTAAAAGGGGAAGTAGAATCCAGAAAGGGCATTTTTATAAGGTGATTAAGATCAACTTGTGTTTATATATCATTGGAAATGACCCAAAAAATAGATGGGAAAAATGACAGGACAGAAAGGGGAACATTCCTCGTGCAATTTCTGGGCTGTTTAATTACAAATACGAATTAAACCATAAGCTCTAAACCACAGAGATAGACTAATTTACTATTTGTTTGCTTGTCTTCTGCCTTCAAACATAGTTGGTAATCACTGCTAAATCTTTATGAGAGCAATATGTCTTTATGAACCACCGTGGAGAGAAACCTCCAGTCTTAGTCTGATATTCATATCCATGCAGATCCATTTCACATTGTGACTCCACAGAATGTCCTCTGGGAATGCCATTTACTGGGCTCCAGCCAGGAAGAGGTGGCCTAGGAGGGGGCAATCACTGAATTTTAGGACCTAGAGAATATCTATTTCTATTTCTCATGGGATATCAGGAGCATTGCCCACTTATGTACACATTTATGTTGCCCCGATTACTCATGGTATTTCATTAGGAGAGACCATAAATTTCTAACTTTCATTTAAAGTACATTCTGGAGCTTCCAGAGATCAGTTCCCTATTCTTCATGATAGTCAGCTGTCTCTAAGTACCCTTGACATTTTGTTTACTCATTTTTAATTTCTTGTCGTATTGCTTGTTGATGTACTGTAACTGAATATTATATTTTTAATAATTGTTTAATCCTCTAGCTATTTCACTTAGAGTTCAGGATGATGCCAGGTAGCTTTTAACTTGAAGAAATTAAAAAGCAGAAACTTTTAAACATTAATAATTACAAGGTTTAATTATCTTACTCCTTTTATTTTTTTCTGAAGCAAGCACATTTTTTTCAGTATTATCTGTAATATCATTGAAAGATAGATTCCCAGTGGACATAAAGCTGAAATATTCCAAAGGTGGCACAATCAGCCTCACGGTTTGATTGTCTGAGGCTTAACGAAGAATATTAGATTCTCAAAAATCATCTCCCACTGGCTTTTTTCTGCTGTTATTCTGATTACTCAGTCTCCTTATGAATCTAATTTTTAATTTAGTAGCTTCTAAATTCAAACCAGGCTGCATTTTTACACATCATGTCAATGACAGCTGGAGGTAGCACCTCTGGACTTAACCATGGAACATTTGAGGGAAGAGAGGATGCAGTCAGACCTTCTGCCCTGAGTTTGCTGTTTGTTTGCTTGCGTACAGTGTACAGTTGTTACGTACTGATATGTCAGTCTGCTCCTCCAGATGATGTCTTTGTGGAGGGAGACTTCATGCTTTTTTAGCTGCTTCTTTGCAGTGCCCAGTACAGCATCTGCCACATAGCGACACCCAATAAATATTTGTTGAGTGAAGGAATACACTATGTCATTAATAAACCATGTGACCTGGTTATCAATTTCTGCCTGAAAGTAGCTTGCAGTTTAGGAGATAATATAATTAGTCTTTTAGTAAGATACTCAGTCTTCACTTTAGCTATAAATAAATTCAAAAAATTAATAAATATATTTCTGTTTAAGCCACTCAGTCTGTGATTTTATTATGGCAACTCTAGCAAATGAATACAAGGACCTCACATAGTTCCTGGCCCGTTGTTCAATTTCAATAAAAAAGAGGCTAGGGGGAAAAAAAAGAAGAAACAGGAACCTATAGATTGAAAGACACTTCAATCTGTAGGTACACATCTGTAATATACATCAACCAATTGCAAATATGGAGTTTACTTGGATCCTGATTTAAACAATGAAAAAATAAATTGGGGAAATTTAAATGCTAAGTAGACATTTGATGACATTAAGGAATTATTAACATTTTTAGATGTAATAATAGTATTGTCATGTTTTTTGAAAATGAGTTTCCAGTTGTAAGAAATACATACTGAAATATTTATGAATAAAACAAAAAGTGTAAAACTTCTTTGATTAAAAATGGTGCTGCCCTACACTGCTCATTTTAACATTCAAGCCTGCATGTAATGATACACATAAAATTTGACAAGCAAATACAATATTACTGCACATGTGTACTGTGATAAACAAAATGCCAGGCAAGGTTTAGGTGCATCTATTCTGCTCCTGTTCTCACTGGCATTAATAATCAGGTGGAAAAAATGAGTGCTGCTGTGCCATGATATTTCATGGTAGATATTTTGGTGTTTTTTGTATATTATGAGTGCTTTTTTTCTGACATTATAAAAAATGAAAGGAACTCTTAGTATAAATTTTCAAATTTAAAAGGAAAAGTACTATTCCTCTTTTTTTGTTTCTAGATTTGTTTATTTTAGAACATCCTGAGATTGGAAGGTAAGCTGTCAACAAATCAAAAAATTTTCAAAGCTGTCTGTGGAAGTCATGATTTTATTGGTGCTGTATAACCAGAACAAAAGAAATAATTTGGATGCTGAGTTTGATATAAATCTGGATATTTTCAAATGCAAGATTTTTTATTGATTTGTGAAATGAGATTCCTTGTTCTCATTGACTGACTGTAATAACGCATTATATACATAGGAAAGATGTCTAACAGGAGGGGAGACGGCAAACATGAGGTTTGGTTCCTCTGTGGAAAGGATCTCATTCTGCTCTCTTTCTCAAACATCATCACGGATCACTGGGATTGGAGTGACTCCTGCCTGCTCTTCTCTTTCTGACTGATGACCTTACCTTACACTTAAGAGAGAACATCAAGGTTAAAGGGCATGCCACCCTTGGCTTTTAGTCCTGATATCTACAAACTTACCCTCACCTGCATCTCCTTCAACTACCTTTCTTCAGCCTCAGAGCAAGATGGGTCTCTTTTCACCAAACTCATGATTGTTCTATCTTTGCTGTTCATGTGCAATTTTTTTTTTTTAAAATTAATTTTACTCACATCCACATAACATACAATTTACCATCTTAACCATTTTAAGTGTACGACTCAGCAGTGTCAAGTACATTCACATCGTTGTACAACCGATTTCCAGAGCTCTATTCATCTTGCAAGACAGAAACTTAAATACCCATTAAATAATACCTCCCCATTCTTCTGTCTCTCCTGCCCTGGCAACCACCATTCTACTTGCTGTCTCCATGAATTTGCCTATGCTAGGTTCTTCATATAAATGGAATCACACATACGTGCCGTATTGTGCATGGCTTATTACACTTAGCATAATGTCCTCAAGTTTTATCCATGCTGCAGCATGTGTAAATACTTTTAAGGCTGTCCTTCCTTTTAAGGCTGAATGATATTCCATTGTATGTACGGAATACATACAATGTCTGTGCATTCATCCATTGATGGATATTTGGGTTGCTTCCAACTTATGGCTATTGTGAATAATGCTGCTATAAACCTGGGTATACAAATATCTCTTCAAAACTCTACTTTCAGTTTTCTTATGTCTGTACTCAGAAGTGGAATTACCACCTTGGGAGGCCGAGGCGGGTTGATCATGATGTCAGGAGATCAAGATCATCCTGGCTAACATGGTGAAACCCTGTCTCTACTAAAATACAAAAAATTAGCAGGGCATTGTGGCAGGCATCTGTAGTCCCAGCTACTCAGGAGGCTGAGGCAGGAGAATGGCATGAACCCGGGAAGGTGGAGGTTGCAGTGAGCCAAGATTGCGCCACTGCAGTCCAGCCTGGGTGACAGAGCTTGACTCCATCTCAAAAAACAAACAAACAAAAAGGTGGAATTGCTGGATCATATGATAATTCTGTTTTTAATTTTTTGAGGAACTGCCATCCATAGTGTTTTCCATGACTGCACCATTTTGCATTCCCACCAACAGTCACCTGCATTTCTAACGTCTTTATTCCACTGGCTCTCTCCTTGCAAATTTATAAACTTCCTGTGATCTTGGACCCTTCTAACCTCTCCCCTTCTCTTCATAGATGGGATTCCTGGAAGAATAGTCCATACTTACTTTCCTTGTTTCTTACCTCTTCTTCACCCTCCATGACCAAGTTTCTCTTTGTGTATATTTTTCACTATTGTTCTCTACATTCTACTAGCAAACTCTTCACTGCTTTGTAGCATTTCACACTACTCCTCCATAACAAAGCTCTTCTGGCTCCACTCCTATCTCCCTGAATGTTCCTTCTCCATTTGCATTGTTACCCCGTACAAGTTGTTATTTGCTAGGTTGTGTCTGCTCTTGGCTTTCATCTCATTCTACACTGACCTTGGGTGATCTCACCCCCTTACTCAAATAACTTCAATTTTGGGGATTCCTATGTCTATGCAAACCTTTGACCCAGGCCTGTTGCCTGCTCTTTAGGCTTGGCAAGATTAATTTATTACCACTCAGTGCTAGACATTGTGTTAATCACTAAGGTTATGAAGATGACTGAGACATGGCTAAGCAAGCTTGCTGAAAAGAAGCCCTGTCTGTTGTAATGGTATCCTACTTTAAAATCATATTTTAAAGCCATTCATTATTTTCTTGGCTTTCATGATGCCGTGATATCTTATGGCTTTTTAAAAAACCATATTTACAACGCCTCAGCATTCAGAGCCTATTCTTGGGTACTCCCTTTTCCTCCAGTTACACTGTCTCTGTAGTGTCCCACCTATTCCCAGGGCTTTAAAAATACTATGTGGGGGTTATTTCCAAATCTTTACCTATAGTTTTGACTTCGCTGGAAGTTCGTGATGTGCGCATCCACTTGCTGACTTGACATTTCCTCTGGAATGCAATAGTTATCTCAAATTTAACATGGCCCAATAGGAATTCTCATTTCCCTTTCTCATATCTGCTCCTTTCTCAGTAAACATTACCACCATCTGCCCATTGCACATGCCAAACATTCATCAGTGTTCTTTGATTCCACTTTTTATTTTTTCTTCCGTATCTAATCCACCAGCAAGTTATTTTTTAACTCTGCCCACAAACATATCCCAATTCCATCTGCTTCTCTCCATCTCCACTGCCATGTCCCTGGTCCATCTTGATCTCTCCCCTGAGGACCACTTCAATAGTTTCCTGACTTCTTTTTACTTCTATTCTTGTCTACCTTCTATAGAGCAGCCAGTTATCATTTAAAAATATACACCTTCCCATATCATTTACCCACTGAAAACCATACAGTGATTTCCTACGGCCCTTAAAACAAAATCCAAACACGTTGCCCTAAGCCTTATGGCCTTTGAATTCTAGGCTTGGTCTACTTATCAGATGTCACTGCCTACCATCTGCTCCTGGCTCTCTTATTGCTGGCCATGTTGGTCTTTTTTCCATTTTTTGAGCTGGCCAAACTCTTTCTCTCTTCAGGATTTTGCATCAGCTGTTCCTTTGCCTAGAACGCTCTCCTCCCAATCCTATAATAGAATGAGTTTCTTGTCACGCAGATTCTACTCAGAGAGGTCTTTCGCAGTTACACAATTTTAAGTCACCACTGGATACTTTCTTTTATACCAGCCCATTTGAATTTTTGCACAGAGATTCATGCTATCTTCTATTTTTCTTGTTTATGTTTTCACTTGTCTTGTTGTTATATATATGCCCCTGCTAGAATGCTCCATGAGAGCAGAGATCTTGTCTCTTTGGTTCATTACTGTATCCCTAGAGCTTAGGATAGTATCTCGTACTTTAAAGGCACTTAAAAGTGTTTGAATGAATGAATGAAATGTCTTCAGGCCCCAAACTGTCTCATTCAATTGCTACACAACTACCAGAGTGAACTCTAAATCATATAATACATCTCACCAAGTCACTTCCTATTTGAAATACTCCAGAGACTCCACATTGCCAAGAGAATATAATCCAAACTGCTCAATATGGCATACAAGACCCTCCAATACCTGGCCACGGCTTCCCTCTCCTACCTCATTTCTCCCTGAGCTCCCCTCTAAGCCTAACAACTCGCAGGCATCTAACCACTGGCATGTCCAGGGCCATGCTGTTTCATCCTCTGAGCCTTTGCTACATTTCTTCATCATGCCTGGACCACCCTTTCTTCCTGTTACTCCTCCCATTTTAACCCCCATGTGTGCTCAGTTTTTAAGACACAGCTTGAGTCAAGAAGCCAGTCTGACTCCCATATTACCCTAAACTCCACCTTTTTTGTTTTCCTTTCTCTCTGTTGCCCAGGCTGGGATTCAGTGGTTTGATCACTGCACACTGCAGCCTTGACCTCCCCAGGCTCAGATGATCCTCCCACCTCAGCCTCCTGAATAGCTGGGACTACAGTCACACACCACCATGCTCAGCTATTTTTTCAGTTTTTTGTGGAGATGGGGTTAGATGTTTCCCAGGCTGGTCTCAGACTTCTGGGCTAAAGCAATCCACCCACCTCAACCTCCCAAAGTGGGATTACAGGTGTGAGCCACCACACTCAGCCTCCAACATTTAGAAAAATCAATGATTTTTGCCTCCATCATAGCTGCTATAACTCTTTGTTGGTCTTATTGCTTTCATGTCTGTCTCTCTATTTGGACTATAAACTCCATGAGGTGGGCATAGTGTTGTGTATGCCATTTTGTTACCAGATGTGACTTATGGTTGTTGCTCCCACAAGTGTTAATTGACTGACTCACTGAATGTATGTATCAATTTATTCTATTTATCATAAAAATGCAAAGGACTTGAGAATGCTTGACATCCCTTGCCATTAGGGTTGACAGATGCTACTCATTACACTGTGTTTACTGTGGCTTGTGTTTACTGTGGCTTGGGCCCCACTGCATAATAACTCAGATTAATGTAGACAAATGTTTTCAAACTCTTAGGAAAAATGTGCTCTGAAAGAACATCGTCATTTTGCTACCGAGAACTAATTCTTAGATCATTACAAGAGAAATGAACGGGCCTGACAAGAATTTGAAACACTTAAGGAAAAGTTGATTAAAGAAGACTTCATGAATGATGAATTGTAACATTTAATATCTGTGGGAGAGAGTTTTACTGACATTTAAATAAAGGCCAACAACACAAGCTGCAATTAAGCATTTGCCGTAGCAAATAAAGCACACCAAGGTGGTCATTCTGAATCACAATTACATCAATACTGTATGTGCCATTCTGAAATAAACGTTCATGATCAGCATGAGTCATAATTGGAGTCTTGTGTTTTGGACACTTTTGTGTTTACCATGATGATCACAAGTCCTGCTATGCAAAGGCAAGTATGTTATGCCTCCTTTTCGTGGGCTCCCAGCCCTTCTTCAGTCCTTTGCCTTCTGCTTTCCAGCCATTTTTGCTTTTTAATGACACTTTTTTATAAAGTCCCCTGTGACTTTCTGATGAACAAATCCGGTGACCCCAGCCTAGAGTTTCTGGGATATTTAATATACGGATTCAATGAATATTTATTTATTATTTACTATGTGTCAGTGTTAGGCACCGACTGGGTGCACAATAATTTAAAAAAAGCAAAAACCTTCCCCTTCTTCCCAAGAAAACCCACCAAAAACTACAAAACAAAAACAAACAAAAAATAAAAATAAAAACCCAACCAAACTAAGTGACAACAAAAAATAAACTGGGTTTCTGACCTTAAATGTCCTATTATCTAGTAGGAAAATAGACATTAAATAAATAAGTACTGCAATAAGCATTTAATTAAATTCTGATGAATGCTATGAAAGAAAAGCATTGTGTTCTGAGAAACAATAACAGGGAAGCTTATTTAACCCACGGATCAAGGTAGCCTCTTTGAGAAGAAGACCTAAAGGAGGAGAAGGGAGAAAAAGTCCACATGGAGAAAGAAAAATAAATGATAGTTTGCAAGATATGTTCAATAGGACAACAGGTGAAGAATATCCCTCAACTAGTAGATGAAGAGGAGGAATCTTCAGCTCCACCAAGAAACCAGACACTCACGGGGATAAAGATGATAAAGTCAAAGAGAAAGCATTCGTGGAGCCATATTTTAAAGATAAGAGGGAAACTAGCTTACAACATTTTTCTCATATTAAGGTGGTTCAGAAGAAAGAAGAGAGAACCAAATTCCTTGGTCATACATATAAGGAATATGAAATTTATCGTGTAGATATTCCAGCAGAAGAAAGAAAAGAAGTTGACTTCCTATTCAAGACATTTTGCTAAATTCCATCCAACACACCAGAGAATTTCTGGGAAGCTGGTTTTTCTTCTGACATGTAGCAGATATTCCCTTAATCCTTGATAGCACCTAAATGTAGGGTATATCCACAAGCTCAGGAATGAAGAAGATAAAATCATTGGCTGAAAATTGCTTAACGCATCTATGATTGCAAATGATAAGTATGAAAGAGAAACTGATAGTTTTTACAGAAGTGAAACTTCCTTTGTGTGATTAGCACATGTGATCAAGACAACGGCAGAGTGTGCTTACTACCCCTGTTTGGGCTTTTCTGAATCGTAGGAACTTTCTTATATGGAAGTAGAGAAAAGGTCTTTTTCTTTCTCCCTCTTTAAAGATTAAAAAAAAAAAATTTCAGCAATAGTTCTCAACCCCGTTACACATAGAAATTACCTGTGGCACTTTGAGAACAGCATATGCCTTGAGACCAATTCAGGAGCTCCTCATTCAGTGGGTTGTGGGGGTAAGGAAGGGGTGGGATGGCTTAGGGATCAATATTTAAAAAGCTTCCCAAGTGATTCTGATGTGAGCCAAGTTAGAGAACTACTTCAGTGGGGCCTTATTTACTCTTATCTCTTTTTTTCTTTTTAAAATAATCTTTGTTTTTCCTAAATCAAATAAGCACTGAAGGAACGTTAAATAACTGAAATGATTAGATTTTTTTTTTTTTTAAATAAAAGGAGAGAAAGGAGAGGCGTGGAAAACTTCCACCAAGAATATCTGTGATCTTATAGTTCTAGCCTTATCCCTTACATTGTAGGGAGTGGTGAGTGGCTGGGCAGCAGGTCCCAGTGGGCAAATCTGGCTTCAACTGGAGGACTTAGCAGGGTTCCCCAGATATTCTCACTTGCTGTAACTTCCACTAGACTCTACGTGTCTACAACACAGTCCCATATCTGATGTTCTCTCCCTTTGATGGATCACATGTTCTAATTAGTGCTTCTGAAAATGTGGGCCTTGGAACCATAAAAGCTTCCCCAATTTCCCTTGGCTTCTCCTCCCTTTGCCTTCACTTACCTCTAGCAGATGCCAGTGTGGATCCATAATCCTTTCTCCGAAACCCTTGGAGCCAAATGTGGATTGGAACTCAAGATGGATTGGAACTCAAGACTTTTGAAGGGTAAACTCTGCATTGCATATTTTACACACTTCCTTCAGTATAGTTGGAGGAACACCCTGTGATCAAACATTTTCATGTTTCTACAGGAAACACAGAACTCCTCCCATGAAGTGGGATGAATAAAGACCACAAGCAGCCTCATACGTGTTCCGTTCAGGTTCTGCTACCAGATGACATTGCCAGAACTTTACGAATTAAAAACTCAAGAGTTTCAGAGCTCTTTGGATTTTGAAACTGTGAACAAGGGATGGAGAATCCTTGGTAGCTTCATTGTTTAAAGATTGGTTGAAAAAACTACTCTTTCACAGACTTTACTAGTTTTTCTCATCCTTATAACAAAATCATAAGTAACACGAAAAACTAATTTCCATGGTCAATTGTTTTCTGAATGTTAATACTTTTAATTTGGTCAGAAATGGAAGCCCCAGATAACCCTAGTTTTTTTTTTTTTTTTTTTTTTTTAATGGTGAAACTAAAATAGATTAAAAACAAATAGACATTTAGAAGCTGTATCATTGAATCCTGGTGGCTCAAGTTCAGAAATCTAAACAGCCGCCTTGAACCTAAAGTGGGCCATTTTATTAACCTGTGATCATCCTTAACCTGGGATCAACCTGTTGACTCCCTTCTTCAGCCTTCAGACTTCTTTCCCCTCTTCTAATTGTAAGTTATATAGTTTTCATAGCTGGATTGGCTGAATTTCTCTTAGCTTGTCCTTGCTGTCATTCCTGGGCTTAGGTGAGCTTGCTGGAGAGACTGTATGGGTAAATGTTATGTGACCTCATTGTTTTTACAGGCTGGTGAGGCCCAAGAGACGTTTGAGTTCTGTGCATTTATTTTCTCATTAGGTTAGCTACTTACTGTTTTAGGACAGATTTTCTCCCTGTGTACTTCTCAGAGCATGTGACATAGTTGGTGGGTGGTAAAAGAAAGAAAAAAAATTCCTTTCTTTTTAAAATAGTTCATAGTAGAATTTGCTTTGGGGAGGAATGGTCTTGAAAATATCTTTTTTAAAAAAATTTAAAAAATGGATGTTTATTTACCATCAATCTTATTTCCATCTTGCTTAAGAGCCCATGGAAGAACAGCTTAAAATCACTTGGTGGTGGTGCCTACCCCTTCAGTGGCCTGAGCTGGAGGAGCTGCAGACCATTCTTCCATGGCAGGTTGAACACTGCAGTCTTCAGTCGAAACCTGCTGAATGGCCACAGGGGCACCTGCACGCCTTCAGACCAGTCTGCAACCTCTGGTTAAGTAGCAGTGGAGTCAGGAGCTAGGGCAGTCCATTCGCTCTGAAATTCCTCCTTAGTCACAGTCTTTTCAGCAGCAGCCTGTTCTTCCTTTTCAATCTCTTCAGGATCTCCATGGAAGTAGAAATCAAGCATGACCTTGATGAGTGTTCACAGGAGATGGTGCCACTTGTGTGCAGAACTTCCTGGGCCAGTCTTTACCACGTCAGACCCACTGAGTGAACTCCTTTGTTGTTGCATGGGATGGAGATGCCCACAGAGCACAGAGGAGAATCTGTGGAACACAGAGCAATGGTAGGCAGGTTACCATGAGATGTCTCTGTGAGAAGCTGGTGGTTAGCTCTGGGATCAGTAACCACCAAAAAAACACGGCTCCTGGAAGGCTGCCTGGATTGGGTTAGTGAAGGTTCCAAGAGTAAAGCAGCCAGCAATAGGATTTGCTCCAGTAGCAGTAGCAAATTTGAGCACAGCCCACCGGCCAAGGAGGACATGACACTGACATCAGCAGGGTTTTCAATGGCAACAATAGATAAGCTGCCAGCAGAAGCTTCTCCCAGATCCTCTTCAGACTGATGATATAGATGCTGTCACTTTTCCTTTGGAAATCAAGGTTGGTGCCACCTAAGTGGGTTCCTGCTGCAAGGAATTTAAGGACATCCTCCTTCAGTTGCAGGACATCAAGGGCTTTGGACATTGTAAAAGTTTCCCTTTAAGCTACAGGAATCCAGAATACATCTTGATGGAGCATTTGGGAATGAAAAATCCTATCCCCATGATAGGATTGAGAAGTCTTTGGGCAGAACAAATGGAGGGTAGAATAATTTTTCATTTGAAACAAAATTGCTGATGGGGGCAGAGGTCATACAGGAGAGAGAATGGCTGAGCAATGTGAGAAATCAGCAGAGAGACTATAGAACTAGGTTGACTGTTATTCAGATCTAATTGTTTATGAGTCAACTGTGCAAACCCTGTATATTTCCTAACTTCTCTAAACTTTCTATAAAACCTGCTACTCAAAGTCTTTGTGTGAATGATTTTTGTGTTTGTGTGTAAAACCAAGGAAGATAGTGGAATACCAATTCAAGAACCCATTGGGAATAAAGAAAAAGTTGCAAGGTGCCAAAGTGGAGAACAAGAAATTAACTGAAGCAAGAGGCGCTCAGGAGAGCATAAGCCCTGGAGAAATATATGGAAACCTTGCAGAGGGAATTGGACTTTCAATATTGGGTGTGCTGGGGACCGGAAATAGTCTTGTCGAGATTTTAAGACACAAGGTGATCCTAGATATCACCTAGGTTAAATAGTATATGGTCAAACAAAAGTTATAAATGACTTATTTAAACAATGGTAAACTGGACTTAGAATGTCACAGTCATCTCATAATGGGAAGAGTCCTGGAAAGGGACTTAGAAGTCCTGGGTTTGAGTTTTGTGGCACAACAATTATGTGACTGAGAAGACAGCTAACCACTATGAGGTACAATTTTCTCAGCTGTTAAAGGAGGAAGGAAATGAATTATTGGTCCTCTCATTTGGAAAATGGCCCAGATAGTAACTAGATTGTCCTAGGAAAAAGGACAGAATTTGGAATCTGAAATGCCCATGTGAAATATACAAACACATCCTGCTTTTGCCATGTGCTGGCTGTGTGACCTTTGGTCAGCTGCTTAAATTCCTAAGCCTGATTCTTTATCTTTAAAGTAATAAGTATGCCTCAGGTGGCTTGAGGAGGATTAGGTTATTTAACCTAAGTAAAGTGCCTGGCATAGGGATGCTTGATTAAATATTAGACCCATATCTCTCAAATATAAGTCAATTTCTTTGCTCAGTTTCCTTCCCCATGACCTTGTGGGAAAAACATTTCAGTTCTGTTTTATAGAGTAGTCCAACTTGACACCCACTTATCCCTGTTGAGCAGAAAAAGAAATCACACCAAGCAACAATTCAACTGCACATTTTGCCAATTATATGGAATTTAAAAGCATATATTCAAATCCATATGCTGCTATGGTTACTGATTATAATATACTAAGTGTTTACGAAGAAAACTCTATATAAGGAACAGTATTCAGAGAAGTGGTAAGTTTTGCCTGCTGATTCCTTCGTCACTATGTAGTTTCTATATTTAATATAAAACTTTCCCAACATCAATTCTAAATCCCAAGTCTGTTTGTTTTAATAATCCTGAGAAATACAGTAGTAATGGAATTCTTACCTACATTTTTTTTTCCTTGGAATAAATGGGGGCTACCTCTATCATCCACTTCACTCCTAACTTCACCAAGCCAGGGGTAGTTCCATTTAGGCTTATAGCAAAAGGCAGCTCACAAGTGAAGAAGGTATGAAATCCTCAATTCTTCCATGAAAATGAGACATCCCTTTCTTATGTCTCAACATTTCTTCTCACTAGCCAGCTATCATCAAGACGTCTTGGGAAGGCCTCTATCCCATTAAACACTGCCTCTGCGGTACCACTGAAGAACACCTAGGGTGAAGGCGTAGGTCCACCTGCCTTCTTTCTGTCCATGTTTCTTGGGTGCCTAGGGTTTCTATCTCCCTAGGGTCCTAGTGCCTTGGGAGGGGAAAGGGAGCTCTTTCCTCTATCTCAGAAGTACTGATAGGGCCAGGTTTCCTGTCCTAAACCTGCCAAGTCTATTTCCTGCTGGGCCTCATGGTGTCTACGTTTTCTCCACAGTGTGTATCTGACTCATACCTAATAAAGGACTCTAGAATAAGGAAAGTGGGTCTGAGGATAGGTAGTAAGCATAGGTCATTATACAGGACCATACAATTAAATTTTCTTAATTTTGGTTCACATTTTCACTTGTTTACTGAATGGAATAAATAAATATTATGGTGACCCAATCCCCATATAGTCACCCCTAGGTTGAAAAAATTGTTCTTAGTGGATGAAGAATTTCCAAACAATTATTGTACTTCAAAAGATGCTCATTTAGGCATTGTGTTGAATTATGTGCTACATATATTTTTGACCTAGTATTTCCTTTTATTTGGGTAGGCTATCATCTTCCTTTGATAAGCATTTGTAATCCTGAATTTCCCACTTCCTAAGGGAAATAAGCAGATTGTGAAAGTTTCTCTACTACATTTTCATGAAGATGGTAATGAAGTACACAGATATTTGATGTTAATGTACTTCATTTCCCCTGGGGGACCCAGGATGTCCTAAATTGTAAATATACCTTAAGCAGAGAAGTCAGTGTTTCAATGCAGGTATGACATCAACCCTATGTCTCAGATTTTCACTGATGGGTGAAAAGGCCTTTATTAGGTCAGTGTGACCAAATAGTGTTAATGTGGCTTGCTCTCATAGGGAAATGAGATGTAGAAAAGTTAATTTTAGGGTTTCAGACTTTATCAGAATTTATAATTGAGAATACGGATTGGGGCTATAAATCTGAGACTCTCAGATAGTAAACAAACGGGAAGGAATATTAAACTTTTTTTTTTTTTAGATGGAGTCTTGCTCTGTCACCCAGACTAGAGTGCAGTAGCATGATCTTGACTCATTGCAACCTCCATCTCCTGGGTTCAAGTGATTCTCCTGCTTCAGGCTCCCAAGTAGCTGAGATTACAGGTATGCACCACCACATCTGGCTAATTTTTAACCTTTTTAGTAGAGATGGGGTTTCACCATGTTGACCAGGCTGGTGTTGAACTCTTGACCTCAAGTGATCCACCCGCCTCAGCCTCCAAAAGTGCTGGGATTACAGGCGTGAGCCACTGAGCTGGGCCGTTTAACTTTTAAAGAGGCCATTTTCCAGAAGTGGATTGTTTTGGAACTCAGCACAATTTCACATAGGATTGAAGTTATAAGTGGCAATTGCTTTAGGCTAGTATACACACATGCAAATATAGAGCATAAAGCCTGTGAATCTGACGCTTGGTCCAGGCATGGATTGAGGGAGCTGGAAAAAGATTGGATTTTTATAGAGCACTAGCTTTGTAGTCAGAGCAGGCTGGGGCATGAAGTCAGGGCAGTTCTAGGGATGGCCCTTGGCACTATGGCCTTTTGGTTTATTGAAGTCTGATCAGTAACCACAATACCATATCAATTTCACTTCCCATGTACTTATTAAATCTGTGAAATTGTCTTTATTTTTATTACCACCAACATAGCACCACATCCCAACAGAACTCCTGGAATAACTTTCTAACTCATCTGCTTTATATCTACTCTTTCTCACTGAGTCTTCATAATACAACCAAACGGTTCTTTTAATGAACAAATTTTGAGGGAATCGTGGCTGTTTCGAAATCTGTCAGCAGTTTCTCATTGTCCTTACAATAAAGCCCCCAATCCTTACTGAAGTCTACAAGGCCTTCCACAATCTGGGTTCTCTGTACTTCTGCAATCTCATACTGGGTCGTTCTTTACAGTGATCTTATTTCCATTCTCAAATACACCAACCATTCCATGTTGGGACCTTCATGCCTGATGCTCCTTTTCCTGAAACACTTTGACCCAAACTCTGCTTGATCCATGGGCAATATCCTTGTATTGGTAGGTTCTCAGAAGTATTCATCTATGATTAAAGCTCAAAATCATAAAACATTGGATAGAGGACTTTCACAGGCTGATTAAAACATAGAACTGGATTTATTTGATTTGAAAGTCTTCAGCATATCCTATACATAGACACATACACACCCCATTATTAAAACGAAAAAAAGTTTCATAAAATATGTTAGTTTATAAGCTGCCATTTAATCCTTATGAAACAGGAGAGTTCCCTGACCACCCTTTCAGGACATGCAATAGGGGTGTGGCTCACCTGTTTGGCCGCTGTGCACTCAAATCCCTTACAGGATGGGGAGCACACAGATAGGAAGGTGCAGGAGCTGGAGTGAGTACTTTTGAGCTCTGGCCCTATGGTAGCATCTAGTGGTTGGTGCCTGTGACTTGCAAAACCCCAGTGGGTGTGCTACAGTGCTCTTTTAGCTCTGCTGTCTGCAGATGGCTTAAGTGTTAACCAGCTCAGTGCCCCCTTTGTACCTGGGTTCTTGTCTGTCATCCAGGAAGAATCAGGTCACACATGGACTTAAACGTTGGTGAATGTGGGGGGTTTACAGTTGTGATGGTGGCTCTCAGTGGGATGGATGGGGAGCTGGAAAGGGGATGGAGTGGGAAGATGATCTTCCTCTGGAGTTTGGCCGTCTAGTAGCCGATATCCTCTCCAACCAGCCCCAGCTGAACTCCTCTCAATGTTCAGATGTTCCATCTCCTCTTTTCTCTGCTCCACCATTCTGCTGCTCTTCTGCTCTTCTGTTCATCTGACTGTGGGCCCTGGAGTTTGAGGTTTATATGGGTACAGGATAGGGGGTGTGGTGGGCCAAAAGGCAACTTTTGGGTGCAAAAACAGGAATGCCTGTTTCCATTTAGGGCCATGGGTTTCCAGGCTTGAGGGTGGGGCCTTTGCTGGGGAACCATCCTTTTCTACCCAGCATTTCCCTGCCTCCTGTCCGTATCACTTAGAGCTAATGTTTTAGTTCATAATAGTTAAAATCACAATTCAAACATGAATCATATCTTGATAATTCCAGGTAGGGTAAAAAAAAAAAACCTTGATCAAAACATTTAAATTCTATCAAATGTTATTATAAGGTAGGCAGATTGCTCTCCCAAACAACAAGCGGTTATAATGAAAAGGAGACTGTCCTTCATTTGCCAATTAGTTGATATTTCCATAAGTAGTTACTAGTAAAATAATTCTAATGTTTAATATAACTTAGGTTCTATTCAGTGGTCATTTACTGGTGTTCTATAGGCCAGGACTAGTCTACATGTGTTTTGTTTCATCTATTGCATATTAAAAATGTTTGAAGCAGTATTTAATAATTGGGAGAATTAAAATAATGGAGATTTCTGCTTCCCTTTGAACATGAAGGCACTGATGCCTAAGATCCATACTCCCCACATGGAAACAATCAGCTGGAGAGGAGTGGGAGGTATTCCCTTTAGGTACAGCAGTGTTTCTCTAACCTGAGTGTGCATCAGAATCACCTAGGGGGCTTGTTAAGCCACAGTTTTGTGGGCCCCACCCTAGACTTTCTCATTCAATAGGTCTGGAATGGGGCCCCCAAATTAGCATTTCTAACCGGCTCCCACACAATGCAGATGCTGCTGGTCAGGGTCAGAGTCCACACCTGGAGAATCACTGAAGTGGGGACTATGCTTTTCTGTTCACAGCAGTGCCCCTACTTCTTGTTGATTACATTAACCCGAGTATCCACTGCCATTTATCAAACTCACATTATTACTTTTTGCATAATTAGAGAATATTTTTCCCTATGTATTTATCTTGAAAGTGTGAAGATAACAGAAAAAAGGAAAAAACATGTTTGTGGAAGGAAAGAATATTCCAACGTGCTTGCTATGAAAACACTTGGCCATCTTCACTCATGTGCATTTCCTATTAATGCATGACTTCTGGAGCCTTTGAGTTTGTGAGCTCAGTGTTATGGTACTTTTCACACAGAAGAAGACTAAACTTAGACAGTAGGGCCTTGGCTTTTAGTCATTTAGACCTGGGCTTAAGCCTCTGGATCTGTAGTTTACTAGCTCTGTGACACTGGGAAACTTCTGAATCTCATTAAGTCTCATTTCCTCATCTATAACAGAGGGATCTTAGTAATAACTACTCCACTGGGTTATGGTGAAATTAAAAAATTGAATGTGATGTGTCTAGCACTTAATAAATGCTCAATAACTATTATTTGTCAACATATTTGTTCGATTGTAATACTAATTTTAGAATAATACAACCATGAGCTGGAAGGAGAGGAAAGAAACTAAGCAGAAACGGAGTCAGGAAACTGGAAAAGCTGAGTTGGGAAACTGGAAAAGCTGAGTCAGGAAAGTTAAAACCCAGAATGAGTGGAGGTTTGCAAAAAGCACAAAGGACAACAAAAGTGGAGTCTCACAGTCACTTTTTGAGTGAGAAAAATAAGAAAAGAATATTGATTACTTAAGGAAAATTAATGTTAATAGACAATAGGAGAAAAAATTCCAGAAATATTGAATTGGTGTTAGAATTTTTTTCTTTTTGGTCAAAGAGAAGTATTTTCAGTCAGAAGGGAAAAATAAATATTAGTAAGAGGAATCTAAATTCTTAGATTTCTCTAAGAATCAGAAAGAGCTATCCAAATGAGTTCATATTAGCCATGTTTGTATAAACCAGGTCATTGGTT
The DNA here is from genome assembly GCF_049350105.2 of Macaca mulatta. Lineage (NCBI taxonomy): Eukaryota > Metazoa > Chordata > Mammalia > Primates > Cercopithecidae > Macaca > Macaca mulatta. The sequence goes on along the minus strand of NC_133419.1, from coordinate 110,758,303 downwards.
CCTGAGAAAGGGCAGGTAAGGTTGTGGAACCATAAATGACAATTGATGAGGAATTACAGAGTATGAGCATGTGCCCATGCATCCACAGAGACCCATTTTAATTCTGAATTCCAAAAGAAAGAAGAGAAAGTGTCTACTCATTCTCATAACTTTATGAATTATAAACCAATAAGCTTGATGTGTACCCCAAGTGAAGTAGTAAATGAATCGATCATCAGCATTTAGGAAAGGAAAAGAATGAGTATAAAGTGGGGTCACTGGTTCTTAAATGTAAGTTTTATCAGTATACTTATTGTCTTTTTTGATAAGATTATTAAACTATTGGATCATGGAAATGATTCACTTAGCAACTATTTATTGAGTACTAGTTAGGTGCAGGCACATGGTCTGTTTCATTTTTTATTGGAGAAATAGCCAATATGGTCATGTGCTAATGAACATGGGATACAATCAAACATTCTAGGAAGAATGGAACAGAGATCAAACCAAGTATATACATGCACACACAGAAAGATGGTCTTTATCAAAATTGGAAATATAGGAGTTGCTGGATGAGATAATAGAAAATGAGTTAATTTTAGGGCTTGTGTTTAAAATGTGTTAATGATGTAGCTACAGATGTCTATTAACTTACAGACATGGAGCTCAGAAGGCCCTGGGCTGGAGATAAGGATCTGGGAATCATTAGCTTGTACAGATTGTCAAAGTTATCACAGTGCCTGAGATTTCCCAGGAGGGGCATATTGAATGAGAGCACCCGCCAGAATGCAGGGAGCATGAATATCTAAGAAAAGAAGAAAAAGAGCTTGCAAAGAAGACTGAGAAACAAAGAGTGGGGAGGCAGGAGGAGAATCAGGAGAGAGTGGTGCCACCTGGCCAAGGGAGGCGAGACATTCCTCCGAAATGCTGATGGCCAGCTGCATTTGGAAGCCTTGCTTCGGTTGTGACACCAATCTGCACTGATGTGGGAGTTTTCTCCAGCAGCTCGTGCTGAGCTAGCAGGGTGTAGGAGAGGAAAAGGGAGATAGACTGAATGGTCTATATTAGGAGGTATGCAGAAATAGTAAAATGGAAGAACAAGGAAAATAGTAAAGAAGTTATTAAAGAAGTACATTCATATGGTGCTTAAATTTAACACAATGTGATGTTGGGTGGGCAGCCAGAATCTCAGTTGTCTTAATTAATACTCAAAAGTAGCATAATTGGGCTGTGCATGGTGGCTCATACTTGTAATCTCAGCACTTTCGGAGGCTGAGGTGGGAGGATCACTTGTGCTCAGGAGTTCAAGTTTACAGTAAGCTATGATTATGCTATTGTACCCCAGGGTGGATAACAGAGCGAGACTCCATCTCTAAAAAAATAAAAATAAAAATAAAAATAAAAAGGAGCGTAGTTGAAAGAGTCAAATCTAGCAGAGGAAAATATTTAATAGAGATGCATATACATTCTACACTTTGCCAAGGAATTGTCAGAGTGCTGAATGAAGCAGAGACGAGGACAAATTCCTGTGGAATAAAGCTAGACACTTACTCCACCTTCTTCTTTTCTCTTTACCCTAAAGTGACAATGAATGTTTAATTAGTATTTTCTCTTTTAATAATGGATTTTTAAAAGGCAATGACTTGAGCCAACGTTTTTTCATCTGGACATAAGATAACCACGTGGAGGTCAACTGACGTTCAGATTTTGTAGCTGACTTTCAACTCAGTGATAATATTATATTGCTAATAATATAGGTAACATTTTATGTGTTAGGTAGTTTTACATGTGTTTATGTGTATAGTAGATCTATGAATCTCAGTCCACAGACTGCATTGACCTAGAAAAATAACATTTCCTCTAACTCAATTTGATGTTTTATCTTTGTACTAGCAGGCTAAGGGTAGCAATCACAGATTATAGTTGGTTTCTCTCTTCTTCCCGGGGATTGAGACAAAGACCCTGTTGGGATTTACTTAGTACCTTGAGCAGCACATTGAGGGAGGGTGAGCCTTCTGGTCCCTGAGCCATCTGTTCCCATTGAGTCACCCTGAGACAGTATTTGGCTTGCAGCATGGCCTTTTAGAACTGGAGGCTCACATAGATGTTTTGCTGCATAGCTTGAGGGCTGAAAATCTTGTTTGTTTGTTTGTTTTTGAGATGGAGTCTCGCTCTGTCACCCAGGCTGGAGTGCAGTGGCGCGATCTCGGCTCACTGCAAGCTCCGCCTCCTGGGTTCACGCCAGAAATCTTTAAGAGGCAATGAACTGGTGTGCCTAGACTTTGCATGAAGCCATCACTTTGGGGTATTGCTACCTCCTCCTGGGAACTGCCCAGAAGGAAGGGAACTTGGCTCTTGAACCCCTCATTTTGTCTGTTCTCATCATTATCTGCTCTTCACTCTCCTTGCCTCAGACCTCAGAGAATCCTATTTTAGGCAGTGGGTGGAGGAAGTCAATGCTCTTTGACCTGTCTTTCTCCCACACATTTGATCTTTACATCATCCCCAAAATTCTAAGTTCCCCCTTTTAAAACACAGAGACAAAAAGCGCCAGTTGGCTATTTATATCTTCTGACTAATTGCCTCCCCTTCCTGAGGCAACGAGTGCAGGATTGCCTATACACTTGGAAAAGGGGAAAGACCAGAAGAAAAATGGACCCAAATAACTCTCCCTCCATACCCACATTAAATTCTTTATTCTTATAGCAACAAAATTAGAAAATTAGCTGAGGGCTTTGCTATTTGCTTTAAAGCATCCTTCCAAATCTAAGATTGTATAGTTTTATCAATGTTAGGCTAAACCAGTTGGTTTGTGCTGCTAGGAAGGATGGAAAAAACCATGGGGCAGATGACAGCAGCTGATCAGACACTGAGAGCAAGGGCCTTGGACCTCCAGCCGTTTAGTTTTGAGAGTGCTCAGAAAGATTCTTAAGAAATAATAATGACCAAAACGGAACACTTCTCTGATGCCTAACTTTGGACTGTGCCTCTGACCATTAAATGGAGGTTTTCACTTCTCTGTGTGGCCAGGCCTGGCTCTTTCTCAACTCCAGTTTCTCTTCTGATTGTGGCTTGACAGCATGTCTCAGTTCTTGGTGACTCTCAGTCTTCCGCCTTGGAGTCAGGACCGTGATGCATCCTGGTGGCCTCTGAAATTTTATAGAACCTTATTATCAATGAACATTGGTCAATATTAATTGCATAGAGCTCTGTGCTAAGGTTTTGCATATTGTAAAACTCAAGGGGCTTATAGTCATGTTGGAGACATGGGGTGTGTGCATAGTCCAGTGCAGCATGTCCCAAGCACCCTCTATGCGATGGTCCCAGGAGTCTGGGGAGGGAGAGTAGCACGAAAAAGAAGTATCAACTGCTGAGCCAAAAAGGCATGCACTGTGACACTTGAATTGCAGCTGCTTTTTAGAACCCTACCTAAAAATAGCTCAAGCTCAATCTGCAGAAATTCTGACCTTAATGGATATGCTCGAGTTCAAGAAAGATGATTTATTCTTAGATCTTTATAACCAACTGCGAAGGAAGTCTCAATCTCAGCAACATCAGTGATTAATCCTAATAATATCTGTCTCCCAGACACATGCTTTGAAGATGAAATGAGATGATACAGGCAAAACAACACTGATTGCAATTCAGATATTTACTGGTACTGTTCATTATTCTTATGTATTCAAGAGGTACAGTGGATGCTTTTACATTTTAATAAGGAATACTAGATACAAAGTGAGGCCCTCCCCTTACATCCACCAAATTGATCACTGTAGTGTTTGCATCAAAATAGCAGTATTGGTATCAAAATAATCAGATTTTGAATGCCTCAGAATACCCAACGCATCCACTTCTAAATTGCTATTTAAGATGAATGCTCTACCTTTTATATTGCCTTTTTGAAACTGATTCAATCAGAAAAGTACTTTGATGTTGTAAATACCTACACATCAGCTCATCTACTTTTAAATTAATCAAAATATTTAGGCATCTTCACAGAAATTTCTCATATTCATAAAACAAGGCAATAGTTATTTACTTCCTGGTATGGTAATGTGTTTTGGGAAATCTCTATTTGACTTGCATAAAAGGAATAAAAGCTAGTTTCATGAAACTCCATTGTCAGAATAATGAATGTTTTAAAAATACACTATTCAAAGCCTGCCCAACTCTCTTCCTCAGGCTATGGAGAATGTTTCTCCAGTGAGTCTCAGAAGGAAGGAAACCCTTCCTTCACCCCACTTCCTGTGCCTCCTTTAGAGCTGGGCTTGTAGCCAGGGTGAACAGAGAATGGCAAAACTGTTAAAAGGTTAACCGTCAACATGGCGTTCTCAGCATCTCTCAAAGGCAGTTAGGAAACTAGATGCAAGGAGATGAGTAGCAGCCAGAGAGCACCCCAGAGAGTACACTTGTGCTTATTATTCCACATGATTACATATTCAAATTGGTTTTAATTCCTGGGCAGCCATGGGGATGTTGGGGGAGGTGGGAAATAGCTTGCTGGAAAGGCGCAAGAACGGCGGAAGGAGCTGGTCTGGCATTAAAAATGTGCTGCAGATACTTCCCTAAGGCAAACGAGCCTCACAATTATGAATTCAGGCAACAAGAAAAGAGCTGTGGATCTAAAAAACGAGGTTGATTTTCCACGTTACATATGGTAATCCCTTTCAATACATTAAGAATTCTACTTTGCATCGGCATTATAGACTTCTTTTTCTTGAATCCTTCATAAAGGGCTTTTAAAAATTCTAATGTAGCCAGGTAAGTTAACCCATACCCATGCTGCCTTATAGATTCAAAAACCCCAGGGATTATGAGTAAATGTCTGTGACATTTTAGTCAGCTAGAGTTGGTGTTAGGAAACTTTTGAGGGTTCGTGGCTACAGATATAACCTTTGCCTGTCTTCACCAACTGTGGTTTTGAGAGGATTCACAGTGGTTACGTTTGACGGTGTGGGCAGAGGTAGGGGAATTTGAAAAACATATGCAATTGTTTACTAGCTTTGTATGTTTGTAAACTTTCAATGGCACTTTCAAATAAAAAATACTCAGCATTTGAAAAGCCATGTGTTTTATTGCTAGAAAATAGAATAAATGGAATATAAACATGTAGATAGCAGTGAGTATAATCTATTTAACACACATTATAGGATTTAAAAATCCTTATCAAGTTTGCCATTTCATCCAGGAATCTGTAATAGAACCTAATTGAGATGTGTTGTGAGACCTGGAAGGATTCATCACAGGAGGATGGAACTGAATTAGGAGGAGGTGAGACTCAGAGAATGAAATGCAGCAGGGACTTGGAGGAGATGGATTGGACTCAACACAGCATTATCTAGAAGGTATGACAACAGACTACAGGTGATAGACCATGTAATAGCAGGAGAACCCAACATGAGGGCGTGGGCAGTGAGAGTTTTGACAAAGAAGAATTTCAGAGCAAGGGATATTCAAAGGTCTAAGTAGCTCTGTCCAATAGAAATATGTAGTTAAAATTGTCTAGTAGCTATATTTTAAAAAGTAAAAAGAAACATATACAATAAATTCTAATACTATATTTCATTAAACTCACCATATCCAAAATATTATCATATCAACTTGTGGCAATAGAAACACTTCAAGTGCCCAGTGGCCACAGAAACACCCGGAAGTCAATCAGGTCTTTGGCACCAGGTAAGTCTATCAGGTCAGAGAAAGACCAACATCATGACTGGATGGAAATGGGCATGTTAAATGGACGTGTTAACTGGGTAATTTGCAGAAGAGAAAATATGAATGGTTAGACAATTTATAAAATAATTTCCACCTCACTTGTAATAAAAACTATAAAAATTAAAATATCAGCAAGATATTATTTCTCAGCTGTCAAAATAGCCAAGGTTAAAAAAATGGAGTTGTTTGAAGGTATGCTAAAACTCACATGATGCTGTTAGCAGTATAAATTGGTATAACTATTGGAAAATAGTTTTACATTTCATATCAAGATCTTGGAATTGTTTTTCTTACTTTTGGAACTCTACAACAAAAAACAATAACAATCATTACTGAATGCTTATTACATGAAAGATGATATGTTTAGCACTTAATTATTTTAAGTCTCTTAATCATCACAACACCTCTATGAAGTAGATGTTATTATCCAGTTTTAACCCTATGAAAATAAATCAAAGTATGGAAAAAAATTATGGATTAATATGTTATTAATAGCATTGTTACAAAAAGCAAAAAATAGAGGCAAAAAACCAGATTTAGTAAAATCCCTAATACTTCAGAATCAGGAAATAGTTAACTAAATGAAATTTTTCAATGGAATCAATGCATTTACAAGAGTGCTTTTTAAAGAATATGAAATGACATGGGAAAATACGTATCTTAGTCTACTATTGCCTTAATAAAGCCATATAACAAACATTAAATCTGTGTGGCAGAAAACAATAAACACTTACTTATTTTGCATATGTTTGCAGGTTAGCTGGAATAAGACTCTGCTTTTGGCTTCAGGTAAACCGGCCTTGGATGCAGGCTGCAGATCTGGTCTCAGGTATGTTGCTCTGTATTCATTTTGGAGTCCAGGTTGAAGGGATACCTGCTACCAGGGGTAAGCTCTTCTCATGGGAGTCTCCTAGCGGGCAAGAGGCTGAGTGCAACCACGCAGCACATTGTAAGCATCTGCTTGCTTCCTGTCTGCCAACTTCTAATTGGCCAAAGCAAGTCACATGGCCCCGCCTAAAGTGAGGGATGGGGAAGTATCCTCTGCTTTCCTTGAGAAGATGGCAAGAATGAGTTATGTCTGATTCTCTTATGAGGGAAAAAAAGAACTGGCACCAATAATTCGATCAACCCTGGTCTGCTTTCCATTACCTTTCTTCACATCCCTCCCACAGGTGCTTGTGTCCATCCCAAAATCCTTCCAAATCTCATCCCCTGCTGGCGTCATTCTAATAGCAGAAGAGTAAGATGCACATAGCGGTCATGGTTTATAGACACGTGAAATCCTGGTTGATGAATGTTGCCAGCTTCCCCTACCTTGGGAGAAGGGAATATTCTTACTGGCTTAGACCCCATTACTGCTCCCTGGGCTGAGCTCCCCAAATCTTAGTTCATTATTTCTCTGTGGTTTTTGGCTCTACTCTTTGGGAGGTCCCTTGCCAAAATCCCCCTTGGTCACTTCTAAAGAGGGCATTGGAGAATATGCCCTATTTGGTGTCTGAGTCACTCTCTCAGCCTGCATCCTCCCTGTGGAAGGTTGGGGTAGGAGGAGACTAGAAGAAGTTTTATATCTCAAAAAGTCACAATCGCTTTTAGTTCATGTTAACAAAAATTTTCTCAATATAGATTTTTTTTTTTTATTCCCTGTAAATACGGGATTTCTGGGCCATGTTTATTTACTCTCAATTCTGTTGCAAGGTAGCCATGTTTTCCTCGGAACCTGTATTAGTAAGGGTTGTCTAGAGGGACAGAACTAATAGGATAAATGTATATATGAAGCGACATTTATTAAGAAGTATTGACTCACACAAACACAAGGTGAAGTCCCACAATAGGCCATCTGCAAGCTGAGGAGCAGGAAGCCAGTCTGAGTCCTAAAACTTCAGAAGTAGGGAAGCTGGTAGTGCAGCCTTCAGTCTGTGGCTGAAGGCCCAGGGCCCCTGGCAAATCACAGATGTAAACCTAAGAGTCCAAAAGCTGAATAAGTTGGAGTCTGATATTTGAGGGCAGGAAGCATCCAGCACAGAAGAGAGATGAAGGCCGGAAGACTCAGCGAGTCAAATCCTTCCAACTTCTTCTGCCTGCTTGATTCTAGCCATGTTGGCAGCTGATGAGATGGCGCCCACCCAGATTGAGAGTGGGTCTGCCTCTCCCAGCCCACTGACTCAAATGTTAATCTCCTTTGGCAACACCCTGACAGACATACTCGGGAACAATACTTTGCATCCTTCAATCCAATCAAGTTGACATAAAGTATTAACCATCACAAGTCCACCCTTTGTCAACTTGAACCCATGCATCTCCTAACATACATAGTCTTCAAATAAAGACAATCAATAATAAGGTCATAATTATGCCTAACATAATACAACTATTCTTTGTACAAATGGAAGTGTACTAATCCTTAACCTAAATGCTATTACATAAAGTTAACAACACTTAAATCTGATATAAAGTCAATAAATCTTATGCCATATGATAAATGAAAAAGAAAGGAAATAAAATGAAGATATTTCCTTAGTACAAGTGTATACATGCACAAACATGTTCTTAACAAAATAAGGAGGAAATACTCATGACAATTGCAGTTCTTGTTTGTGCAGCTGGTCATGTGGTTGTAGCTGGTATTGATGACTACCTTCTTCTACTACCCATTCTGTATTCCCTTTGCCTTCAGCAATACCTCGTTGGGTCATGAATTTTTACTTGGTGGAGTGACCCAGATCTTCATTCCTGAAGGCTCTGGGTCATCTGTAGTCCTGCCTGGATTGGGTTGTTATAGTTTCCCATTGACCTTAATCACAGGGTATGGTATAAGAGACGCCCTAAGGGATCTCATATGTAGACTGATTTCATCTTGACAGACTGGGCCAATAATCCCAGCCAACACTGTAACTCCCTTCTTAACCTGTTGACTTAGAGGTAGGAGGAGCCCAAAGTATCCAGGTGTCAATTTTAACTTCCAGTTTAATGTGATCATTGTTGTGTCTCCTGGTGGCAGCATTCCTCCCTCTGGAACTAAGACCTCTAGGCCAGCAGAATGTAATGTTGTAATGTCACAGGAACAGGAAGCACAAATTTTGCTAGAGGGTCACTAGGGGTGATGGTGAGTGATGCCACTTCCATTTCCATCCCTTGATTCCTGGACCCATGAATATTGGCTCTAGGAGAAAGAGTACCATATATTAGATTCTGATTCAAAGCATACACAACTTTCTGGAAAACTTTGCCCCAGCCCTGCAAAGTACTGTCACCTAGTTGGTGGTGTCATTTTGACTTCAAAAGGCCATTCCACCATCCTATCAATCTGGCTGCTTTAGGATGAGGGGGAACATGGTACGACCTGTGAATTCCATAAGCGTGAGCCCATTGCTGCACTTCTTTGGTCATAAAGTGAGTGCCTCGGTCAGAGGCAATGCTGTGTGGTATACCATGACAGTGGATAAGGCATTCCATGAGTCCACAGATGGTAGTTGTGGCAGAAGCATTGCGTGCAGGATAGGCTCACCCATATCTGGAGTAAGTATCTATTCTGGTGAGAACAAACCATTGCCCTTTCCATGATGGAAGAAGTCCAATATAATCAACCTGTCACAAGTAGCTGGCTGATTACCCTGAGGAACGGTGCCACATCGAGAGCTCAGTGTTGGTTTCTGCTGCTGGCAAACTGGGCACTCAGCAGTGGCTGTAGCCAGGTCAGCCTGGTGAGTGGAAGTCTATGTTTCTGAGCCCATGCATAACCTCCATCCCTGCCACCATGGCCACTTTGTTCATGAGCCCATTGGGTGATGACAGGGGTGGCTGGGGAAAGAGGCTGAGTGGTATCCACAGAATGAGTCATCCTATCCACTTGATTACTGAGGTCACCCTTTAGTGAACATTCACATGAGATACAAATAGCTTCACAGTTTTTTACCACTTAGAGAGGTCCATCCACATACCTCTTCCCCAAATTTCCTTGTCACCAATTTTCTAATCATGCTTCTTCCAAGTCCCTGACCATCCAGCCAAACCATTGGCTACAGCCCATGAATTAGTATATAATCACACATCTGGCCATTTTTCCTTCCAAGCAAAGTGCACAGCCAGGTGCACTGCTTGAAGTTCCGCCCACTGGAAAGATTTCCCTTCACTGCTGTCCTTCAGAGATGTCCTAGAAAGGGGCTGTAGTGGTGCAGCTGTCCACTTCCGGGTGGTGCCTGCATATCATGCAGAGCCATCTGTGAACCAGGCCCTAGTCTTCTCTTCCTCTGTCAACTCATCATAGGGAACTCCCCATGAGGGGTGCAGGCTGGGGAAGAGAAGGCAGGGTGGCAGGAGTGGGGACCATGGGCATTTGAGCCACTTCCTCATGTAACTTACTTGTGCCCTCAGTACCTGCTTTAGCACCATCACATATATACCACTTCCATTTGATGATGGAATACTGCTGTGCATGACCCATTTTATGGCTAGATGGGTCAGAAAGCACCCAGTTCATGATAGGCAGTTCAGGTCGCATGGTGACTTGATGACCCATTGTCAAACGTCCACCAAAGCCCAGTAACAGGCCAAGCGCTGTCTCTCAAAAGAAGAGTAGTTATCTGTGGAAGATGGCAGGGCCTTGCTCCAAAATCCTAGAGGCCTCTGCTGTGATTCACCTATGGGGGCCTGCCAAGGGCTCCAAACAGCATCCCTATCTGCCACTGACACTTCAAGCACCACTGGATCTGCTGGGTCATATGGCCCAAGTAGCAAACCACTTACATAGCAGCCTGGACCTGCGGCAGAGCCTTCTCCTGTTCTGGACCCCACTCAAAATCAGAAGCCTTTGGGGTCACTTGATAAATGGGCCAGAGTAACACATCCAGATGAAAATGTTTTGCCTCCAGAATCCAAATAGGCCCACTAGGTATTGTGCCTCTTTCTTGGTTGTAGGAGGGGCCAAATGCAGCAACTTTTCCTTCACCTTAGAAGGATATAAAGATATAGGCCACACACCACAGGAGCCCTAGAAATTTTACTGAGTAAAAGGTCTCTGAATTTTAGGTGGGTTTATTTCCCAACACGTGGCATGCAAATGTCTCACCAATAAGTCCAATGTGTTTGCTACGTCTCGCTTACTGGATCCAATCAGCATAATGTCATCAATATAATGGGCCAGTATGATGTTCTGTGAAAGGGAAAAGTGATCAAGATCTCTGTGAACAAGATTATCACACAAAGCTGGAGAGTTGATATACCCCTGAGGTAAGACAGTGAAAGAGTATTCCTGGTTTTGCCAGATGAAGGCAAATTGTTTCTGGTGGGCCTTATGGACAGGAATGGAGGAAAAGGCATTTGCCAAATCAATAATTGCATACCAGATACCAGGAGATGCGTCAATTCATTCAAGCAATGAAACCACATCTGATACAGCAGCTGCAATTGGAGTCACTACTAGGTTAAGCTTATGATAATCCACTGTCATTCTCCAAGATCCGTCTGTCTTCTGCACAGGACAAATGGGAGAGTTGAATGGGAATGTGGTGGGAATCGGAATCACCTCCCCTGCATCTTTCAAGTCCTTGATGGTGGCGTTAATCTCTGCAGTCCCTCCAGGGATGCGATATTGGTTTTGATTTACTAGTTTTCTAGGTAGAGGCAGTTCTAATGGCTTCTATTTGGTCTTACCCACTGTAATAGCCCTCACCCTACCTGTCAGGGAGCCAGTGTGGGGATTCTGTCAGCGGCTAGGTATGTCTATGCCAATTATGCATTCTGGCACTGGGAAAGCGACAACAGGATAAGTCCAGGGACCCACTAGACCCACTGTAAGTTGGATCTGAGCTAAGACACCGTTAATTACCTGACCTCCATGAGCCCGTACTTTAACTGGGGGACAACAATAACGTTTTGGGTCCCTTGGAATCAACATCAGTTCAGAGCCAGTGTCCAGTGGTCCCCAAAAAGTCTGATCATTCCCCTTTCCCCAGTGCACAGTTACTCTGGTAAAAGGCTGGAGGTTTCCTTGTGGGAAGGATGGGAGAAAGATTAGCAGCATAAATTGTTGGTAATGTAGTGGGGCCCTTTCTCAAGGGAACTTGGCCACCCCTTCATTCAAGGGGTTCTGGGTCTGTAAACTGGCTCAAGTCTGGAAACTGACAGAAGGGCCATGATTCTCTATTTTATAATTCAAATTAGTCTTGTCCACTTGACCTGGAAGTTTTCTACTTATACAAATCAAGTAAGAATGCTGTAGGCTTCCTACCAATTTCACTTCTAGAAGCACTGTGATTAATTAGCTAATGCCAGAGCTCTCCTCGAGTCAGACTATTCTGATTGCTGCTTTGCCTCTGCTGTTCATTACAGTAACTATGCCCACCTTGCTTTTGACAGTTGAGTGCCGCCACTTGGCCACTGCCACCTTGAGATCCGATTATTCTCATGGCATTTAAATTTTCTAATTGAGTGACTGTGGTTTCCACCGTAAGATCTGGCATACAGAAAAAAGCAATCACAAAGCTCTTCAAGGATATAGGTTCTCCCCCTCATAAATCTATTTTGGAAAGTATTGGTGAAGGGTATGTCTTCTGGACCACTCCAGCTGGAATGAGTAGGTCTAAAGTGACTAAACCACTCTAGTATTCCAATCTCCCTAAGCCTTTGGATCCTTTCCTCTGCCTTAAACCAGGGGAAGTCAAGCATTTCCAGCTCGCTCACAGTGGGCCATCTTTTAATCTATATTTCAGCTAACCAAGCAAATAAACTATTAGAACCTTTTTAAATTCCCTAAGCTGCAACATTAAATGCAGGATCCCTGCTTAGTGGGCCCATATCAATAAATTCAGCCTGATCCAACTCTATGTTCTTTCCACCATTATCCCATACCCTTAATATTCATTCCGATGCCTATTCTCCAGATTTCTGCTTATATAAACTAGAAAACTTAAGCAGTTCTTTTGGAGAGTAGTGCACCCCCCCGTAGGTCACACTCTGAACTTCGCCTCTAGGGGTCTGCCGGGACTTGAGTCCACTTATAGGTCTAGAAGCAAACAGGGGTGTTGGGAGTGGGTCCTGAGGTGAATCAGCATTATCTTGCCTGGTAACTGCCTCAGGGGAGGCCATCACTGTTGGCTCAGTCAGTGCAGGGTTTAACTCCTCAGATAAAGGTGGAAAGGCTGATGGCCATGTTGGTGGGGGAGGGGATGTTGCCACCACTGAGGGTGGGGAGGCTGTTTCCTCTGGCAAAAGTATCTCATCAGAGTTTACAAGCTCAGCGTCCCCAGCATCATGAGGGTCCTCTTACACATCTCCATTCCAACTTGCAGTGTCCTGTTCTTTTCCAATCAATGCTCTCACTTTAACAGTAGACACCTGGTGAGACTGAGCATGCACCTTTCCTGGCAGGTCAGTCATTCTATTACAAGAGCTTATGTCTGAGTTTCTGCAATTTCAGCCCTTTGTCTATAGGAGATAAGACTCTCACTTGGGGCAATCTTAGAAGACTTGGGGCTCAGTATGTGCTTCTGGAGCTGGGAGTTAGAATCCCTGAGCTCATCCTTTTCTTTCATCACTTTGTCCAGTGAACTTAGGAGCAACCAACCAACTTCATTATATTTCTTGATTCTCTACATATGGTCAAAGGTATTATGTATAGAGTCACTAAACTCCTTGCCTCTCATGAACGATGAATCAGAAGTATCAGATGTATTTATTTTGCATAATTCTCTAAACAGTTCATTCCAAGGACCATCAGTATTCTCCATACTATCAGAAGTAGAGTCCTTAGCATTTTTGAGTCTAATCATATTAAGCAACCAACTCCAGAAACCCCAAATTCAACTAAAGAAATCCATCCTTAAAATTCTCTTCCTCTAGAATTGCTCCTGGTACCAAAATCTGGATTAGTGAGGGTCTTCTAGAGGGAGAGAACTAATAGGATAGATGTATACATGAAGGGGAGTTTATTAAGGAGTACTGACTCGCACAATCACAAGGTAAAGTCCAACAGTAGGCCAACTGCAAGCTAAGGAGCAAGGAAGCCAGTCTGAGTCCCAAAACCTCGAAAGTAGGAAAGTCAACAGTGCAGCCTTCAGTCTGTGGCCGAAGGCTTGAGAGCCCCTGGTAAACCACTGGTGTAAGTCTAAGAGTCTAAAAGCTGAATAACTTGGAGTCTGATATCTGAGGGCAGGAAATATCCAGCACGGAAGAAAGATGAAGACCAGAAGACTCAGCGAATCTCGTCCTTCCAACTTCTTCTGCCTGCTTTATTCTAGCCATGTTGGCAGTGGATTAGATGGCATCCGCCGAGATTGAGGGTGGGTCTGCCTCTACCAGTCCACTGACTCAAATGTTAATCTCCTTTGGCAACACCCTCACAGACACACCCAGGAACAATACTTTGCATCCTTGAATCCAATCAAGTTAATACTCAATATTAACCATCACAGAACCCATCTGTTATCATAGCTTTTCAAATGCAATTCAACAACCCACTTACCCTATCAGCATTGTGAATTGAAACTTGCTTGGTCATCATCCCAACTTTATGAGGTCCATTGTCTGTCTTTTGGTTTATTGAAAGTAATAGTTGTAACAAATGTTTTACTTTCACTACTATATGACATGGACCAACATTTTTTCCAGGCCATTAGAACAATATCCTTCTTGTCTAATCTCCAGTCCTAAAGCTGATGGCACATATTTTGGGGTTTGTTATGGCAGTACCCCACTTCCAACATATTCAGCTATTGCCACCATAATGCTCTATAACAAGCAACCACAAAATCTCAGAGGCAGGCAGCAATAAGCATTAGTTTCTGGCTTACGTGGGCTGGCTGCGGTTTGCCTCCGCTGCTGGCTGGGAGTCAGCTGGGCTTAGTTCCTGACCTTGAGTTGGGTCCAGGCCTGCTCCCTGTGTGGTTGTTCTGCAACCCTGGCTGGATGAGCTTTTCTCGTTGCAGACAATCACGTTGCAAGAGAACAAGCCCAACCACATCAGCACATTCCAAGCCCTTGTTTGCGTCATGCTGTGGTAATCATGTCTTTTTACTCTGTATTTGTTGATGCTTTGACATCTTGGGGCCTTGCTGACCCTGGAGCGACTCCCTCTCCCAGGGTTAGCTAATTCCTAGAGATAGCAAACTACTGGCCTAAGAGTGCACCTTTCACACACAAACCAACTACTCCGGAGCTCATACCCCCCAACCACCTCCATTAATGAACTCTCACATTCTGGGCCGATACTCCAGGACCAAATACCAGACAACTATATCATAGAGTCCACTAAATTATTCAAAGTGGCCAATCCTAAACCTGCTTACCCTGCCTCACCCATTATGTTTCCCACAGAAACCACAATGAAGATCTTCTCCCTGCTTCCTCTGCCCCTGACTGACCCTGGTGCTTCCCGTGTGACCCCGCATTATGATGTGGCATGCCCTTTTGTCTTGGGGTCTGTTGAGTGTAACAAATTATGTTTACAGTGGTAGCTGTCTCCTGATCTGTTAGCTTTGCCATATCTTAAACAATAAAACCTACATTAAAAAGTATTTGTCCGCTAATAACCCTTTGGCCAATGTAAATCACTTGATTAATTTCAAAGTCAAGGTGTTGGGAATAACTCTCTGCTCACCAGTCTGACGAGAGGTAAAGACATATTTCTATTAGAAGGGAGAGAAGTTGGGATGCTCTTCCCCAGAGTGGCAAGAGTGTGGATATATAATTCTATTAGAGGGGAGTGAAGAATTGAGACCAATGATTCAACCTGTCACCACTGTATATGTATATATGTGCATACATGATGTTAGATTAAAACATTGAGATATGCAATATGATGTCCAATATGTAAAGCAGAATCTCTGTAGAGAAAGAAGTCTTGAAGGAAAGACATTAAAATGTTAATAAGACATATCTTTGGGTGCTGAGACTGTGGATGATTAAAATTACTCTTTCTTCTGTTTTATAAATTGTCTTTCATGAGAATATGTTTATTTTATAATTTACAAATATACTGTATGAACTAGAAGCTGAGTCTTCTAAGTATTAAACTAAAATTCCTTGAATATCTTCTGCGTGTGGTCAGTAATGATCCTAAAAGCAGAGCAAGGAGGATTTGCCTAATTCCACCTGGGAGAAGAGAAAGGTTTCTATGGCAGGGAATAGAGGGTCTGACAGGGGTTGTCCTCTTTTGTTCTTTGCTATTTAAAGTTTGGTCCACAGATGACCAGCATTGGTGCCACCTGGGACCGTGTTAGAAATGCACACTCTCAGTTCTCATGCCAGAGCTACGGAATCAGAATCTGCATTTTGAGGGGATTCTCCAGGTGGTTGCAAGCACATTAAAATTTGAGATGCACTGAATCTATTCCACACCGTTTATTTTAGCATCATTTAAAGTAAATGCATTTTTGCTTGATGATTCAAAATGGCTGATAGAAATTGTTGTTATAAAATGCAAAGATAGTGAAATAGGCTAACAGATGGGCTGGCTTAATGACCAAGTACTAACAATTTTCATACAATAAAAATGAATTATTCAGTCTATAATATTTATTGATTGACAGTCTGATGTGGGCCCCTGTTACAGGTAGAATAGCATTTCTCTAAAAAATTGTAACACAGAACTATAATTCTGGGAGGTATTAGTAGGACAGTAATGGGCCCCACTGTATTAGTTTCTTATGGCTGCTGTCATAAATTACAACAAACTTGGTGGCTTAATACAACACAAATTTATTATCTTACATTCTGGAGGTAAAAATCTGAAAGAGGTCTCACTGGGTTAAAATAAAAGTATCAGCAGTGTTGCATTCCTTCGGGAGGCTGGAGGGGAGAATTCTTCTCTTTTCCAGTTCTGCAGCTTCTCATACTCCTCTGCCTCCCGACATCTTCAGAGTCAGCAATGACTGGTCAGGTGTTTCTCATGCTGCATCGCTCTGACCTGTCTTCTGCCTTCTGGTTCCAGTTTTAAGGACCTTTGTGATTTTATTGGGTTCACACAGATAATCCAGGATAACCTCACTATTTTAAGATTGGCTGATTAGCAACCTTAATTCCATTTGCTACCATAATTCCCCTTTGCCTTGTAAAGTTCCATCCCCTTTGCCTTGTAAAGTTCCAGGGATTAGGAAATGGACATCTTTGGGAGAGCATTATTCTGCCTACCACATCCATTAAATGGAGATTTTGTGGTCACATAAATCTGCAAGTAATATTTCTTCCTTGGAGTTTTGCAGTGTACATCAGTATAGTCAAGGCTCTGAGAATTTTTGGAGTAAAGAAGCCCCTTTAAGTTTGCTCAACCCAGAAACTCTTTGCTTGCACATTTCATGAAGCTGAGCAGGAGAAATATGGAGAAATTCAGAGAAAATTAAAGAACTGTTTTCTGCCCTAAAGGAATTAAAGACAGCTTTTTATTTTCTCAATCATCAATTGCAAATTAATACTGAATTCGTTAGTGCTGAGGGAATGCAGGGCAGAAGAGGCAGTGGGAACATCTGTAGAAATCAGAAGCCCTAATTACCAGGCTTCTGTTCCACACAAGACAAGGATGAGAACAGCAGTAGTTGTGGGAGTCTATGCCGATTTCCCTCTCCCCATCGACATATTGTGGCATTATGAATAATTTAAAAAATCTGCCTGGGTCATTTTCTTAATCTCTGTGACTCCGTATCTCATATGTAAAGTTGGGTTAACATTCTCTCTTTCATCCAGCATGATTATGGGCTTTTAATTAATGTTAAAATGCTCTTTGGCATTCACATGCAAAAAGAGTTATTAAATTTTGGTGCCAGATATTATGATGGTAATGAGAACTCACTCACACCAGTATCTCATTACATGTGCAACTTTTTCCCTTAATTTACTACATAAATCACCCATGGCTACACACAATATTATCCCTATAGCCAGAACAGCTTCTTTCATCTTTTAGATATCTCATGTTGAAACCAAGAAATACAAGCTAGAGAAAGCTGAGTCTTATTTAAAAAATTCCCAGAAGGCATTTGTTTTATGTGGTGAGCATAATGATTGCTTACAATTAAAAAAGCCTTGAAAGGTCTCACTTGTTCTAAGATTATTCATGCAGCAATTATGCTATTGATGTCAATTTGTTTTTATGATAATATAAACTTTTCTGAACCCATTCAGCAATGCATAGTACAATGCTTGCAATCTTCCCCACGACGTCTCTTGCTAAGATACCTATTCACTTCCTTGATTAAGAAAAAGCCAAGGAATGTAGGCATTTTAAAAACAGATACAGTTTAGATCATTTGAAATCTAAAAATGAATTGGAACTTGTAATTTTAAAGTGAATACTCGCAAAAGAGAGAAATAGCTGGGTACTCTGACTTATATTCTAGATGATGTTATATATCGTAGTACAAATATTGTCCAAGTGAGCCCCCCTCTAAATTGTGTGTGTGACATAAAGGGAGGGGAACTTGTATTTATTTTGTAGCTTGCCAAGATCAAAGAGCTGTCTCAACTTAAATTTTGGACATCTTAAGTTTGTTCATCTTAAATTTGGGTTTGGATTGCTATAGGTTTTCAGGTAACTATTCATATTTCAAATGATGATTTTTATTTTGCTTCTTGAGGTTCTTGTTTTTGTAGAGTAGGTAACATATTAATGTATTTCACTTTAAAAACAGTTATCGTGGTTACTTTGCCTGGGTAAGTCTATATGTAAACATGTTTGAAACACTTATTAAAAGAAGATGTGCTCCCTGATTTTAATGAGGTTAAATCTCACTCTTGCTTCACTGTTTCAAATTTTATTGTGATCTTAAATTGAGGTTGTATTCACATGGACAGAGCAAAAATTCACCACTAGCATATCTATTTGATGCTGTCAGCCACGTTCACAGCCAGTCTGCAAAATTCATTAGTTATTATGTAAAAGGTGCTTTTAATCCTCAGTAGCAGGATTCTTTCCTTATTTAATTTCATTTTGCCTTGCAGATAGAATTTGAGCAAATAATTTGAAGATGGGTAAATAGAAGTTTGACTGAAGCGGATGAAAGTAAACACATTGACTGATTAATATTCTTATCATTTTTTAATAAGCTGCATTACAAAAATACATAATTTCTGTAAAATAAAATGTAAAAATAGGCATAGAAGTCAGGGCAAAGGCATATGACTAGAGAAAAGTAAAATGAAACCAAATGTGAGATAATACCTGGAAGGCACCGTGTTCCTTTAACACACACAAACACTCATTCAGGCTAAACAGTGGACACGCTCATTTCCAGGTGGGTCACACTATTTAGTTCAATATTTTTAGTAGCCCATGAAATGAGGGGAAAGTGGGTTGGGGTAATGGGTTAAGGGTGTAGAGCTGAAATTAAGTATGCTTATGTAATGGCTCTATTGTTCTCTAAATTGAGCTATTCAAAGAACAAAATTTTAAAATCCACTTACCTCTGTTAGTTCCAGAAAGTAGGGGAGTGGTGTAGCTGATCATCTGAAAATATCAGATGATATAGCATAGTCCTATTTTTAGCTCTGAAATGCAACCATGGGACTTTACAACAACATCCAGTGTGTTTTGTTAGAGATGCCACAACCAGTCACAACTGGCTGGCACTGCAGAAAACAGAAAGTTACGGCAAAGGGAATTACCGTTGAGAGCAAAGAGCTGGGGGAAAGGCCTCATGCAGTCATTGATGGCTGGTGGGTTCGCTCCAGAGGTACAAGAGTTTTGTGTGTGCTTATAAATCTGAAGCAGCAACATCTATTGAACCCATGTTTTTCATCATCAATGACTATGGGTGAAAGTGGCTCTTGATTTTGAAAGCTCACATGTCTGGGTGCCTTGCAAATGTGCAATCTTGTTCTGGCCCTTTTAGTGACTGGCTTTGGGGTCCTGAGATAATCACTTCCCATTTCTTCATCTATTTCCTCTCAATACAATGTGAATTAAATGCCCTTTGAAGACCCTTCCGGGACCAAAACTTTAAGCAGGGTAGTTATATACCCTGCAAACTTCACACATATAAACACGTGATTCTTTTTTTTGACACCTCTACAGTTGAATTCAAATAGCCCCTATTTCAATAACAGTGAGAGAGAGAGAGAGAGACAGAGAGAGAAAAGAGATCAAATCAAGTAAACAAACAACAAACAAACTAACTTTGTCACTTTGATTTTCTTCTAGTTTAGAATTTAGCTTTTTGGTGTAATTACCCAGAATTTAAATTCTGTTGATTGAAAATTCAGGTTGTCAGAGGTGTCCTTTTCTCTCAAGGGCTCCTCTAACTCCTTGCCTCTACTCTCCTGGATGTTCCCCTCCTCCTTTTTGTGCTGCTTTACTGCTGATGAAATGGGAGAGTTCCCTGACCCCGCTAGTAGGACATGCGACAGGGGTGTAGCTCGTCTGTTTGGCCACTGTGCATGCTCAAACTCCTTACAGGAGGGGGAGCATGCAGATGGGCAGGTGCAGGAGCCGTAGCGAGCGTCCCTAGGCCCAGGCTCCATGGCAGCATCTATGGGTGGGATCCTGTGACTTCCAAAGCCCAAGTGCGCATGTGTTACAGTGTGCTCTTTTAGCCTTGCTGTCCACGGATGGCTTAAGTGTTAACCAGCTCAGTGCCCTCTTGGTACCTAGGTCTTGTCTGGTGTCCGGGAAGAATCAAGTCATACATAAACCTGAAGGATGAGTGCAGGGGTTTTGCTGAGTGGTGGAGGTGGCTCTCAGTGGGATGGATGGGGAGCTGGAAGGTGGATGAAGTGAGAAGATGATCTTCCCCTGAAGTTTGGGTGTGCGGCGTCCGATCTCCTCTCCGACCGTTCCCAGCTGATCTCCTCTTGGCATTCAGATGCTCCTTTTTTTTTTTCTTTCTGCCATGCTGTTCTTCTGTTCTTCTGCTCTTCTGTTCATTGGCTTGTGGAGCCTGGGGTTTGGGGTTTATATGTGTACAGGATAGGGGTGCATGGTGGGCCAAAAGGCAACTTTTGGGCACAAAAACAGGAATGCCTGTTCTCATCTAGGCCTGTGGGTTTCCAGGCTTACTTGAAAGTAGGGCCTTTGCTGGGAACCACCCTCTTTCGTGCATTATTTCACTGTCTCCTGTGTATACCACTTATTATGGCTTCTGGGTACAAGTGGAAACTTATACAGTAGCTTGGCAAGAGTGGTGAGCTGGCCGGCATTAGCCTCTACTTGAGTATGTCATCGTGCTGGTCGTTTTCTGCTTGTATTGCCAGTCCCTGCTCATCCATCTGACTTGCACCAGCCTCTGCTGCTGGTACCCTTAGGTGTAGCCATGCTGTCTGATCTTCAGGTCCTTGCACTCTGGGCCCTCCTCATTCTCTCCCCTTCTTTGTTTTCTGTCCCCCTGCAGCATGCAGGAACTGCTGGATAGGAGCTACTATGAAGGCAGGAACACTAAGGCTCTCTGATTAAGTATACTATACTTTCATATCTACTTCCCTGAATCTATCCTATGATGGCTTATGGCACACAGCAAGCTCGTTTTTAATGAATCTTTTTTTCTTAGTATAAAACATACTCTTCTGTCCTCAGGTCCTCAAACCTACCTAGAGGTTTACACTTTTCACTAAGGGTCTCAATCCTGGGGGGTTGGATACTCACCTATGTCTGTCTGTCTCCCGCCTCCCTCACGTCTGGGAGGAATGCTTTATCTTGTTTAGTGGGATATAATATCCATATCATATCACATATCCTGTCTTTCAGTGTCTTACACTAACCATTCTATACTCAAATCCCCTATGGTTTAACTCTTTGAAATCTATAAAAGTATTTTTCCTCCTCTCAATGAAATTTGGCTCTTGCAAATGAGAAATAAAAGATCTTGTTTTCTTGTCTTTGAAATATGCATCATTAGCTAATTTAAGGAGTTAGAAGGTTGGGCATGGTATGGTGGTTCACGCCTGTAATCCCAGCACTTTGGGAGGCTGAGGTGGGTGGATCACTTGAGGTCAGGAGTTTGAGACCAGCCTGGCCAACATGGTGAGACTCCATCTCTACAAAAATACAAAACTTAGCCAGGTGTGGTGGTATACACTTGTAGTCCCAGCTACTAGGGAGGCTGAGGCAAGAGAATCACTTGAACCTAGGAGGCGGAGGTTGCAGGGAGCAAAGATTGCACCACTGCATTCCAGCCTGGGCGATAGAGGGAGACACCATCTCAAAAAACAAACAAACAAACAAACAAACAAAACAGGCTGAATATTCACAATTTCTTCCCTGCTTCTAAGGCAGAGATTCTAAGACTTCTAGGAATAGAGAAACAATGAGTAGCAAGAATTAACAAAAATTACAAGAATATAGAAGAACTCAATGATATCATTAATCAACAGGATCTAATTTAACTTTCACAGAACACACCACCCAACAACTGTGAATATACCTTCTATGCAAGGGCCCATATGTCCCATAGAATATGTACAAAGATAGATTATACTCTGTATTGTAGAACAAGCCTTGACAAATTTAAAATGATTGAAATCATACAAAGTGTGTTCTATGACCACAACAGAATGAAAAATTAGTAGCAGAACAAAATAACAGGTGAATCTTTAAATACTTGGAAGCTAGCACACTTTCACATAATTCAGGAGTGCTGTGGACTGAGTGTCTGTGAGCCACCTCCTAACTCCCGGTTTGTCTATTGAAGCCTAATCACCATGTGATGGTGTTTGGAGATGAGGCCTTTGGTAAGTAATTAGGTCATAAGGGTGAAGAAGAGACAGGAGAGAGCTTCTGCTTCCCTTTCTGCTCTCTGGCATGTGAAAATACAACAAAGAGGCTGCCATCTGCAAACCAGAAGGTGGCCCTCACCAGATGTGGGATCTGCCAGCACCTCCTTGAACTTGGACTTCCTAGCTTCCAGAATTCTGAGAATTAAATGTTTGTTTTTTAAGTCCTACAGTCTGTAGTATAATTGTTATTGCAGCCCAAATTGACTAAGACAATGGGTCACAGAGAAAATGTTAAGATAATACATTTTTAAAAATACATTGAACTTGTAAATCAATGAAAATGATTGAGGTGAGTCTCAATCATGTTAGGAGGTTTATTTGCCAAAGTTAAGGATGTATGCTTGGGATACAGGTCTGTGCCTTTCTCCAAAGGCTTTGATATTTAAAGGGGAAAGAGTAGATATTGGGGACAGGGGTAGAAACTATTTGAAAGGTGTGCATATATAAAAAACAGATGGTTACATTTTTGAGTATTTGATCAGCCTTTCATGGAACATACAATTTACATGTGACAGGGGAGTAGAGGAATAGTCACTTATGCCTTCATCTGGCTCAGAGAATCTGCATTTTTACATAAGATCATGTAAACAATAGGGTAGAGGAAGCAATCAGATTCATGTTTGTTTCAGGTGAGTGGAGGGATGACTTTTAGTTCTGTCCTTTGTCCTGCACCTGTAAAAATAAGCTATCAATTTACATTGCCAGGGTGAAATTCTGCAAACTGTTTTAGGATAAAGATCTTGGGGAAGGAGGTATGTAGCTTTTCATCTTTGTAGCTATCCTATTCAGGAACCAAATGGTGGGCACATTTGCATAACCCAGTTTTCAGCTTGACTTTTCCCTTTGGCTTAGTGAGTTTGGGGTCCTGAGATTTATTTTCCTTTTACAAACTGAATGAAAATAAGATACAACATTTCAAAATATGCGGGACACAACTAAAACAATGAGTGGTAAATTTTTAGCAATAATGAACTGCAATAATGACTGCTTTCACTCCAGACACCAGTCACCAGTCCATGACTCCAGAACTTCTAACTTACCAGCTTCAAGTTGGGGTTCCCACAACACCCTATTTGGGTTTGATTAATTTGTTGGAGTGGCTCACAGAACTTAGGGAAACACATTTGCTGGTTTATTATAAAGGATGCTACAAAAGATACAGATGAAGAGATGCATAGGGCAAGGCATATGAGAAGGAGCATGAAGCTTCCATGCTCTCCCTGGGCATACCACCCTCAAGGAACCTCCATGTAGCAGACTATTCAGAGGCTCACTGAACCCTGCCTTCTTGGTGGTTTTATGGAGGTTTCATTATGTAGGCACGATTGATTAGACCGTTGGCCAACGATGATCAACTTAACCTTCAGCCCCTCTCCCCTTCCGGATGTTGGGGGCTGGGACTGAAAGTCCCAATCCTTTAATCTTACCTGTGTCTTTCTGACAACCAGCCCCATCCTGAAAGTATGAGTTAACACTAACATACAAATACACAGCACTTTGGAGGTTCCAAGGATTTTAGGAGTTGCATGCCATGAAAGGGCGATGAAGACCTAATATGTATTACAGGGTAATATTAACTTCATAAAATGTATTGGAAAGTTTTTCCTCCTCTGTTCTTGAAGAGGTTGTGTAGAATCAGCCTTAATTTTTCTTTAAACGTTTGGTAGAATTATCCCATGAAGCCATCTGGACCTGGAGATTTATGTTTTGGGGTGTTTTATAATTATGAATTTAATTTCTTTAATATTGATAGGGCTATTCAAATTATTTACTTTATATTAGATTAATTGTGTAGTTGTGCTATTCAAGAAATTGATCCATTCATCTGTTTCCAAATTTATATGTATAGAGTTATTTGTAACTCTACATTTAAAGAAAGATTAACACAAATTTTAAACAATCTCTTCTAGAATATGAAAGAGAAGAAAAAATTTCTCAATTAATTTGTGAAGCTAGTATTAACCTGACACCCAAACTAGACAAAGATAGTACAAAGAAAATTATGGACCTATATCCTTCATGAATATAGATGCAGAAATTCTCTGAAAACACTTAAAATATGATTCAGCTACGTAAAAAAAGAATTATACACTATGAGCAAATGGAGTTTATTCTAGGAATGCAAAGCTGTTCAATATTTCAAAATCAATCAATATAAGCATGTTAACAGGTTAAAGAAGAAAAACCACATGATCACATTAATTGATTCAGAAAAATCATATGACAGTTTGAATTTAATCCATGATTTTAAAAACTCTTGGAAAAATACAAGTGGGGGGGAAACTTCCTCAGTTTGATAAAGAACGTGTACTTAAACCCAATAGCTAATGTTATATTTAATGGTAAAAAATTGAATGCTTTTCCCCTATGTCAGGAACAAGGTGAGGATGTTCCCTCTCATCACATTTATTCAACATAGTAGTGGAAGTTTTAGACAGTGCAATAAGGTATGAAAAGAAAATATATCACATACAGATTAGGATGGAAAAAGTAAAACTGCTCCTACTTGCAAATGACCTGAGAGTCTATGTAGAAAATCCCAAAGGATCTACAAAAATATTACATTCTACTCCACACAGGCCTCCCACTGCTGTGTGGAGCCTCTGGACTTGGTACCCTGCATCCCAGCTGCTTCAGCCATGGCTAAAAGGGGCCAAGGTACAGCTCAGACTGTTGCTTCAGAGGGTGCAAGTCCCAGGAGGCCTTGGCTACTTCCACATCGTGTTGGTCCTGTTGGTGTGCAGAAGACAAGAAAGGAAGTTTGGGAACCTCTGTCTAGATTTCAGAGGATGTATGGAAATACCTGGATCTCCAGGCAGAAGTCTGCTGCAGAGGTGGAGACCTCATGGAGACCCTCTGCTAGGCAGTGTGGAAGGGAAATGTGAGGATAGAGCTCCCATGCAAAGTCCCCACTGCATAGTGCATAGTGGAGCTGTGGGAAGAGGGCCACCATCTTCCAGACCCGAGAATGGTATAATAGACCCACTAACAGTTTGCATCATGTGCCAGGAAAAGCCGCAGACACTCAATACCAGCTGTGAAAGCAGCCAGGAGGGGAACTGTATCCTGCAAAGCCACAGGGGTAGAGCTGCCCAAGGCCATGGGAGCCCACCTCTTGTATCAGTGTGAACTAGATGTGAAACATGATGTCAAAGGAGATCATTTTGAAACTTTAAGGTTTAATGACTGCCCTATTAGATTTCAGACTTGCATGTGGCCTGCAGTCCCTTTGTTTTGGCCAGTTTCTCCCATTTGGAACAGATGTATTTACCCAATACCTGTACCCCGATTGCATCTAGGAAGTAACTAACTTACTTTTGGTTTTACAGGCTCATAGGTGGAAGGGACTTGCTTTGTCTCAGATGAGACTTTGAACTTGGACTTTTGAATTAATGCTAGAATGAGTCAAGACTTTGGGGGACTGTTGGAAGGGTATTATTGTGTTTTGAAATGTGAGGACATGAGATTTGGGAGGGGACAGGACAGAATGATAAGGTTTGGCTGTGCCCCCACCCAAATCTCATATTGAATTGTAATTCCCATAATCCCCATGTGTTGTGGGGGGGACCCGGTGGGAGGTAATTTAATCATGGGGGCAGTTACTCTCATGCTGTTCTCTTGACAGTGAGTGAATTCTTGTGAGAGCTGATCATTTTATGAGGGCCTTTTCCCCCTTTTGCTTGGCTTCACCATGTGAGGAAGGACATGTTTGCTTCCCCTTCCACCATGATTGTAAGTTTTCTGAGGTCTCCCCAGTCATGCTGACCTGTGAGTCAATTAAACTTCTTTCTTTTATAAATTACCCAGTCTTAGGTATGTCTTTATTAGCAGTGTGCGAATGAACTAATAGAACTACAGAATTGTCAAAACTCAGTTAAAAAAACCAGCACCAAAACAACTGATTAGAAAATGAGTGAAAAACACGAAGAGACATTTCATTGAAAAACATATACAGATGGCAATTAAGCACAGGAAAAGATGTTCAAGATCATTAACAATCAGGGAAATGCAAATTAAAACCACAATGAGATATCACTAGACATCTACCAGAATGGTTAAAATAAAAAGTAATGACAACACCAAAAACTAGCAAGGATGCAGAGAAACTGGGTCATTCATACATTGCTGGTGGGAATAAAAGTGGTACAGCTTCTCTAAAAAACAGTTTGGCAATTTCTGAAAATATTAAATATGCAACACTTATATGACCCAGCAATTATACTCTGGGACATTTATTGCAGAAAAATAAAAACTTACGTTCACACGAAATATGGTACATGAATGTTTATAGCTCTTTGTTTGTAATGCATAAAACTAGAAACAATCTAAGTGTCCTTCAGTGATAATTAGTTAAACAAACTATGGTACATCCATACCCTAGACTATTACTCAGCAACAAAAAGGAATGGAATATTGATACATACAAAAACTTGGGTGAATCTCTAGAGAATTACGCTGAGTGAAAAAAATCAATAATGCATGATTCCACTTATAGAATAATCTCAAAACAACAAAATTACAGAAATGGAGAATAGATTAGTGGTTACTAGGGGTTAAGACCAGATATGGGGTGAGGAGATGGGAGATGTGTGTTTCTATAAAAGAGCACCATGAGATATCCCTGTGTTGATGGAGATATCTCTATTTTGACTGGATAATGTCAATATACTGGTTGTTCCATTGTACCATAGTTTTGCAAGATGCTACTACTGGAGGAATCTGGGGAAAGGGTACACAGGATCCCTGTATTATTTCTTACAACTGAATGTGAATCCACAATGATCTCAAATAAAACAGTTAATTAACAAAGGTAAAAAGATGTGATACAGCAATAATTATTCTTAATTACCTTATTCTAATTACCTGTTGCCCATACATACTTCTTAGAACAGTTTTGGTAAGTAGAAGTTATTTTATTTTGCTGAATGAATGAATAAGACATGAGTTTAAAATAAGGAATTAATGAACTTCTGATATGTATTGAAGATTCATACATCTTAAAACTTCCAGGATAGGTAGATACTTTTTCTCTTCCATGATCTATAGGTGTTTTAAAGTCGCCTCCCCTCTCACCCATAATATTGGTTTCTTCTAAGTTTGTGGACAGAGCTTTGAAGGACTGAAGAAAGCAGAGAATTCCTGAGAATACAAACTGCTCACACAAGCCGATTGGAACATTTTAATCTTTCTGAAGACATTTAATTCATTTTTGCTCTTCCTTACTCATTGGGGATGCCAGTTTCGTAAATTACTTTCTACTCTGCATGTACTTGAGGCTAGGGTCTTAGTTGGCACAGGGCCCAAGCAGCCACTTGACCCATGGTAAATGACTGGGGCGATACTCAGTGAGTGTTTTGGAAACGAATATTTTGGGGAGAGAGGGGAAGGGGGTTATCCTTCTGACTTGATTACTGGTAGAATTATCTGTGAGGGCGCAGTCAGCTTATCACTCATCTTTAGTAGGGAAACAATCTCAGCTGCTTAGGAGGCAGACAGGCTGCAGAAAGAAAACTAAGACTCTGAGAACTTACTCTGGTTCAGAAACAGGAGTGTTTGTTTCCATCCTTATAACTCTGAGGCCAAGAAAGTATATTTTGCAAGTCATGAAGGAGAGATAATTGGGTCAATGACCAATTAGGTTTCTGAGGAAATTGCTGCGAAACAATACTCCATAGTCACAGCCACAGGAATGCGGAAGCCCGGAGTCTCATACAACTGATGGAGCAGTTCCCTCTAGTGGTCGGAGCCTGTGCTACCGAATGAAGCAAAATCATGTCTTGTAATTCCACAAATTAAGGCTCAAGAAAATACAGCCTTTTCTTAGTTCAGGCCATAACTAGCAACCTCTGATATTCATAAGTGAATTTTCAAGATTTGTAAAACAAGCCAACTTCCATGGGCTCCAAAAAGGGACCTAGGTTATGATTGGTAGACAGCCACCCAGATGCAAAATTGTGAGGTGCTCATTTGCCTTTGACATCTCAGCCTTTCACTATTAAAAAAAAATTCCCTATGCCACAAAACTTCTCGATTCTCCTAAGTGCGACCCATCCTATATATATTATGAGTACAATACTATTGCCTTCATCAAGGTCTGTGATATGGTATCAGACTGTTATATTTTTCTGTGAAATTGAGTACTTCCCAATGGAAATACATTCTAAGCCTTGTTTAATCCTCGTAACAACTGAGAAGTAGGTTTCTATTCTATTTCTTATTTTTCAGATGGAGAAACAGAAACATGGAGGTTATGTAACGTGCCCAGTGTCACCTAGCTAGAAGGCTGACTCAAATCTTGAACTTGAGGAAAAAGACCGAAGTTATGTTCCTGATAGTGTGTTTTGGGGCAAGTCCTTGAAGCACCTCTGAGATTTTCTTACCTATGAAATAGGGATAATAATTCCTGCTCTGTGTACTGTGCTAGGTTACTATGAGACCATTCATTTATTTCCCAAATATTTGTTGAGTGTCAACTATAGGTCTACTGGAAACACAACTGTGATGACAAATGTGTTCTTGACCTCATGGACTTTGCATCCCAATGAGGAAGACAGAAACAAACAAACAAAGTCATTTCAAATTGTGCTAAGGGTTATGAAGGCAATGATGCAGGAGCTAAGTTAGGGAAGCAAAGTTGAGGGTAGTGGAGGGTGTATAGTGGTGTGACTGCCTTACTTCAGGTCCGGGAGTAGGGTGATAAGCAAAATCTCAGAGGAGGTGACATGTTAGTTGAGACCTGGGACTGACTGGGAGCTTGCTGTGGAGAAACACTGAAGAGGATGGGAGAATGGATTGTTCGAGATGGAATGACATGTGCAAATGCCATTTTGTGAGAAAGAGCTGGCTGTATTTGTAGAAACTGAGGAAGACCAGTATGACATCATCAATGACGTTATTGCATGTAAAGATGTGGAAAGAGCTATAAAAATTAGGGAGTATAAATACTCTGAAACAAAGGCCCAGACACATTTGCTACACTTAGGCTAGCTAAAACAGAGGATTTCATGAAAAATCTGGTTAGAATAATCCCAATGGTTGTTCCTCCTCTTTGCCTGTAGATGATGTGGCAACCTCTGCTGCTGCCCATTTTTTAGTGTGGCAGGACAGTTTATTGAAACATTTGGTCTGTTTTTGTGTATCTTCTTCTTTCCTGTTCTGCACTCAAAAGCCCTGTGTGTTTTGTCTCAGGATTTTTTTGCAGTTTTATTAATCTTTTTGTTAAAACCCTAGACTATGGAAGGAATAAAGCTGGATACCATTTTTCTCTCTGTGTTGCCTCTCAATTCCATTTGTTTTTTTAAACTATGATTTTTATTTACCCAAGCATTATATAATTATTGTAAAACACAGATATGCAAATGAAATAAATGTAAATTACTGAATATCTTACCAGGCAGAGGCAAGAATTATCAAGCTTTTAATGAATACATAGTCTTTTATAACCTACTGTTTTCCTTTGATATCCCTCTACAATTCTTTTTAACATTGTATATTTTTCAAAACTTGATAAAAATAATCAGGCCTTAAAAGTTACTAGCAAAGATAATCTTTTAAAGAATTAAACATTTAAGAAAAATGTGTAGGCTGTACTTACTATTAACTTCAAAGCTTAATTATATGATTAATTAACTAAATAATGTTTTATCACACACTTAAAGTTTGCTTTGGTGTCAAAAATCTCTAGAAAATTATCCACAACTTGAGGATTCTGATTTGGTAAGTGGTAAGACTTCTGTAGGTTCTGATATTAACTTAATAATTTCCCTTTTCTGCTCTCTGATTTCTATTTCTCTAAAGTATCCTTACATCAGACAGAAGATAGAAATAGCTATAGATCAAATTTTTAAAAATCCAAAAACCTAGCAGAGTATCTGGCACACAATAGAGGTTCAATTAATGTTAATTCCCTTACTTCCATTTTCCTTCTCTAATCTAAGAACATAGAAGCTACCCAGGTTTATTTTTTTCCTAATTAGATGGAGATATTTTTCCTTCTTCCTCCCTCTCCCTTCTTTCCCTTTCCTTCTTTCCTTCCTTCCTTCCTTCCTTCCTTCCTTCCTTCCTTCCTTCCTTCCTTCCTTCCTCTCTTGAAAGAATTATTGTACTTCTCCATCTTCTCTGTAGCTGGATATTTAGATAAATTAGTTATTGCTAATTAAATTTGGATATTTATTACTTTTAGCAAGCCCTCAATCAAGAAATATTTAAACCTAGTATGTGCTGACAACTATGCTTGGATCAGTTGGAGAAAGGGATGGTAACAAAAAAATGAGACAAAGTATAAGTAACATCTGCTTTGATTTACAAATTACCTCTACAGTTCTCCAAAAATAATATTTCCCCCCAAGTCCTACATCTCTTTCACAGAACACTGCATTCTGAACAGAAATTAGAAAGGTTTTAACTTATTTATATATTTTTTCTTTTTTTTGTATTTGGCCTAAGAGGGCTAAGGTAGGATTATGTATTTCTCACTTTTTCTCATAACGTTGGGTGAAAAAAAAATAAATCCTGACTCCCTGAATCCCAATTGCTACATTATAAATATATAAAAATGCAACTGGAAGGTCTTTGAACAAAATATGATTGGGCTTCTTATTTTAAATATTCTCCTTATGTGTGTCATTTAAAAAACTCGTATAGTTTTGGGAAATAATCTTATTTTAAAAATCTACCTTTTTCATAAAAACAAAAACAAACAAATAGAATACACCTTTCTGAGATATTATCTTACCTTGCTGCTGCTATTTCTCTCTCTCTCTGTCTCTCTTTCTCTCTCTCTTCCTCTCTCTCTTTCTCTTTCTCTCTCTCTCTCTCACACACACACACTAGTACACACACCACACAATCACTTAATCTCATCCTCTTGCTTTGGGGACAAGCTTGGTAGCAAGTTTGGGGACAAATTGAAAAAATCGCCATGTAGCCAAAGAAACCAGATTGCAGCTTTCATCTACCAAGAAACAATCGTATATAGATGAGAAAATATTGAACATTTCTGACAGTAATTTAATGTGATCCATTTAAAAGTCAAATGACAGTTTTAAATATGGAAATTTTAGTTTCTCATCCACATCAACAGATATTAAAATTTCTACAATTCCTTATGGCTATGTCAGTCTTGATGCGCATAATGCCTTTTAAAAATAAGACTCAGCAGAAAAATCTCCATACTAATCTGGAGCTTTGGAAGAAACAAAATTACTTTTTTATGACAACTGAATAGCTTCTTAAATCATTAAAGTGCTCCTTCATTTTAGCCATCGGTTCCAGCTGAAAGCTAAATCTTGAAAACTGAAGTATTTCTGGCCTAAATATTGGAAGAATAGCCTGGTAATTTGAGGCTGGAAGGACTCCTGGAGCCATCTTCTCCTTCTAGGCCCAGACTCCATTTCTCAAGGGACTTGTCCAAAGCCTTATAGTCAGTTGGGGCAGGGTTGGGCTGAGAACCCCTGCCTGTGACATTCAGTCCAAACCTATCCCATGTGCTAAGTTGTTCTCTCAGTCCTGGAGAGCTATAGCCTCCTTCAGTGTCTTCTCTGAGATCCATTCAGTATTGTAAAAGGTCCATTTCTATTGAAAGAGAGGGTGTCAATATCAGAGCAGGAATAATGAATCCTGCCCTAAAGTTCTTAGGCACAGAAATACAATTCTCACACACAGACATAAACACAATGTTAATGTGATAGTTTGTCTTCAGTACAATATATATAATCCTTCCTCTAATAAATTTTACTAATATTAACAGGATGCATGGAAGCAAGAACCAAATCATACAAAAGAATGGTGAGTCCTAACTATGAAAACAGTAGAAGTTCTTTTTACTTAAAATCATTTTCTGTTCTTTTTACTTAAAATCGTTTTCTGTTTACTTAAAATCATTACATAAGTGAAGCATCACACTTTTGCAATTTGCTCTTGATTCTTGCCTACTCCTAGGAGCTTAATTTGCTACTTTAGAGAGAGAAACTTTGCATAGACATGGTCTCTTCCTCCAATTTTTTTCCCTATAAACAGCAATTATGTGATTTTTTTTCTTGTATCTTATTTAGACAATTGAGAATGCATGTGTAGTACTAAACATTTCTCTTTTTGAAATATAAATAACTTGACTTCCTTTGTTGACATTTTCAATTCTCCAAAAATTGAGGAAACAATGAGGGACTGGCTTTCTGGAACTTAATTCTAAGGAAAAGAGATTTAGAGTGAGACTAGATTTCTTAAGTGCTAATTAATTGGTTAAATCTATATTTATGTTTTGATTTAGGAAATAATAGTTAAGAATAGAGAAATCTGATGTTTATTA
The DNA here is from genome assembly GCF_049350105.2 of Macaca mulatta. NCBI lineage: Eukaryota > Metazoa > Chordata > Mammalia > Primates > Cercopithecidae > Macaca > Macaca mulatta. The sequence continues at coordinate 110,725,611 of NC_133419.1, read as the reverse complement.
TTCTTGGATAAAAGCATGCCAAAGAGTAGTAAAAGGTGCTCTAAAGATCTGACGTGACTTTCAAAGGAGGGTGATTGAAGATTGCTTTAGGGGTGTTAGCAGAGAGCCAAGAGAATGCCACTCTCTCATCCTCTCAGTCTAGAAATACAGGAAGCTAGAGAGAAAAGGAGTGTCAACTTGAAGATATCTCTAGAGAATGGTGTTCACTGGGGAAAAAATTTAGGTTTAATTTTGTGAGTACACCCTTAGCTGGAGCTCACAACCCTTTACAACCCTTTTTCACAGAGGTTTCAAATGTAGGCTTGTTTGATCAAACACATGGGAGAGCTCAGGCAATGATGTTTATATTGGCGTTTCCTTAGAGTAGTATCAAGTATAATTGTTTCAATGTTGTTGAATATTAAAGATGGAAGAAAGCTAGTTCTATTTAGTCTCTTATTCTGACTTTGCCAAGATACCATAAATATTGTTACTCCCACATTTCTCACCATTCTCCAAAAGTCAAATCACAAGTGTTGATTAAATGTCTGTTTATGCATTTAATTAACTGGGATGGAGGTTCCAGTGGAGAAATAGACATTTGTCCATCCTTTTCCTACGTTAAACCGTTGATTATTTCTCATGTCTCTGACTTTACCCCCTTTGTCATCCTTCTTTACCCCCTTAGTCATCCTTCACCCATTTGTTACTTGTGAACTCTTCCTTGTTCTTCAAAACTTCAGCTTAAATTTTACCTTCTTTTACATGTCTACCCAGATTCAATTAAGCTGAATGAACCCTTCTCCCTTGTTGTTTTCAAAGAAGTGTGCTAAGATTGCGTGTCATGACACCTCTAAATGTTGTATTGCAGTTACTTGTTTACATGCTCTATCACCACTATGTTGTCAAGTCGTGTCTGAGTCATCTCTACCACCGCCTCCAACCTTAGGTCTTATTAAAATTTGATGACTGTTTGCTTTGAGGAGCTTATTCTTTAAGCAAGAAGCGGGTTTAAAATAATCAAAAATTATAGGCGGCAATAATGAATTCTTTAACTCATTTAGCAAAGTTTTACTAATTGCCAATCTTGGCCTGAATATAGAAATGAATAAGACAGACTTGTTACCTGACTTCATAGGCTTTAAATTTGAGCTTAGAGATAGTTTTTTGTTTTTTGTTTTTTTTGTTTTGTTTTGTTTTAAGATGGAGTCTCACTCTGTCTCCCAGGCTGGAGCTCAGTGGTGCGATCTTGGCTCACTGCAACCTTCAGATTTTGGGTTCAAGCAATTCTCCTGCCTCAGCCTCCCAAGTAGCAGCTGAGATTACAGGTGTGAGCCACTACACCCGGCTAATTTGTGTATTTTTAGTAGAGACAGGGTTACGCCATGTTGACCAGCCTGGTCTTGAACTCCTGACCTCAAGCGATCCACCCACCTCAGCCTCCCAAAGTGCTGGGATTACAGGAATGAGCCATCCCACCTAGCCTAGAAATAGATTTTAAGTAACAAAGTATAAAGATGATTTGTGATTAGTGAGAAGACAGAATGCAGAATAGACACAGGGCACAGCATATTCAAAGGCCCTGAGGCTATAAGAAGCTTAGTCCTTTGGACAAACAAAGAGGATTGGTGTCAGTGACACAGGAATAGATGTAGAATGGCAGGAGATCAGCTTAGGGGGCTGGGCAGGGGTCAGATCATATAAAGATTTTAAGGTCATGTTAAAAGGTCTGGAATTTATCTTTAAATCAAAGGAAAATCACTAAAGAATATTAAGCAGGACTTCAAGGGATCAAATTTAGTTTTTCTTTTTTTTTTAAACAAAGTTATTTCTGGTTGCTGCATGAATATTAGATATGAGAAGATAAATTAGGAGGATAAAGGATGATTCCAACTCATGTTAATGAATATGTTTAGGTTATATCATGTGTAATGTCAATGGTAATCTAGAAAGTGGATAGATTTGAGAGACTTTTAGGAGCTGGAATCCACAGTTTTTAGAGATTTTGTGTGTGTGTGTGTGTGTTTGTGTGTTATTGTGTATGTGTTATTGCGTTGGATGGATGATGGAGGCATGAGGGAGAAGAAAATGTCAAAGATGACTCTGAAGTTTCTGGATTGAGCAGCTTTGTGAATGTCAGTACTTTAAAAAATACTTATATGGAACAATTTAAGGAATGAGAGGCTACTCACCCCAACCTCTCTCATCAATCTTTTGAACTTGAAATTATATCCGGTCTTATAGAGTATTCGAGTATCTCATATAAAAAGGCAAATAAAACATCCAGCTCAGAAGCCCATAAATGTTCTCTGTGACTCAGAACCTCTTACTGATTAATGCAATAGATTAAAAAAAAAAAAAGTCTAAAAAAGTTTTAGTTTTCTGCCACTCCCACCCCCATTTCCCTCCATCCCACACTTGGAGCTAAATATAAACCAACTCATCCGACTAAAACTGGCAAAGCTCTTTCTAAGAAGCACTAGATGGCAGCAGAGGAACTCCTTCACCTCAGTGGAAAAAGGTTCTGCATAAGAGGACTGTGCAGGAAAATGGCCAAGTTCCAGCTTCCCACTGTTACCTGAATTAAAGGCAGAGAGAATATAAAAGAGGAAAAGTAGCATGGTTAGCTAAATGCTGCTTCATCAATTCAACCTGCTTGGTATTCATGTCACACGGAGAAAAGGTTTTCCAAGTACACTTGTCTCTTGTTTGATGAGGTAAATGCATTTCTGTTTTCTTTAGAAGCCATAAAATTAATTTCCATTAAAGGAACCCTAAATTTTCCTTGCTGAATTTCATTATTAAATTGGGGATTAGTTCTGCAGAAAAAAAATCTGTCCTCAGGCATTACTAAATTATAGTCAGAAATGCAGTAAATGTTTTAAAATAGCCCTTTCAAAGAAAAATAATACTCACCTGCCCACAATACTGACAATAATATTGAAATGTTTACAAGTAATTCCAAAATATCAGTAATAGTGTGCTATATTCCAAATAAGGTGTAAAATTAAAAAAACATTAAGTAGAAAAAATATAGTACAATCTCAGGTTCTTTAGAAGTAAGTGATTAACCTTTCATGTTGCTCACTCCTTAAATATTTAGCATTTGGCTCAATTTTTTCATTGTCTTGAACTCCTTTATCTCTGGTATATTAAAAGCAATTCATTAAAAATTATTTTTCTGTATTTGAACTTGGGGCTTTTCCCAACTATTTGCTCATGCTAACTCTTTCATGTCCTAAGTAATGCTTTCTTCATTTACCTGCTAGCAGATGTTTCTTATTAGGTGATGATATTCTTACTATGCAACATTTGCATAATGAGTTATAGGTTGCAGAATTTTTTTACATATATTGTTTCATTTATTCTTTGTACCAATATGTTATATGGGGATCGTTATTACACCCGTTTTACTGATGAGAAAAAAAATTAGAAAGGCTAGGTAACTTTCCCAAGGTCATACATCTTTTAAGTGATGGAACTTTGACATGAACCTAGGCCCTTTGCCTTTAAATCATAGGATCTTTGCACTATTACTCACTGACTTCCAAACAACTTGTGCATTTACAAAATTAAGTTTACTTATTAAAAAACCCCCGAACCATATAAAGAAGAAAAAATAATAGCCCACGGTGTTTAAGGACAATGGGAAGCCACTAAAGGGCTTTTAAGACAAGGGTTGATATGACTTGCATCTTTTGAAAGAGACCTATGATTTCAGTGTGGAAAGTGGCTTGAAGTCAGCAAGAGTGGATCTGGGAGATTTATTAGGTGGCTATGTCAGCAGTTCAGGAGAAAGAGGTGGCTTTGGGTGCTAGCAATGAGTATCATAAACAATCGGCAGATTTGAGAGACATTTAGGAGTTAGACCGAGTGGGCCTTGGTGATTGACAGCAAACTGGGGATAACGGAATGATGGTGTCAAGGATGAACTTTAGGATGAACAACTGGGTGGATGTAGGTGTTATTTATGGAAACAAAATACAAAATATTGAAAGAATATTTGGTTTTTCCTGTAATGTTATTTGACCACCATTTAATTAATTGACAAACGTCCTTGTTAAAAGAAATTCTTTTATATTTTGAACTACAGTTAAGAAGGGCTGAACACTTTTGCCTGGAATATTCTTTCCCCAACCTACAAACCTAAGCTTAATCTATCTCTTTCAAGAAATCTTTTTCCCAGCTGGAAATCAGTCGTTTTTTTCCCATGGCACCATGTCCATGCCTCTGGCATAGCTCTTGTCATACTCTGCCTTTACATTGGTGCTTATACCTACTGCCCCAAATAGACTATGATTCTCATGAATTATATTTTAATAAATATATACTGAATAAATACTTTAATTAATTGATTTTTACTCCCATTTTCCTTCCATTTTAGAGCAAGTAAGATGGTCTTTCTATTAAAAAGGTAAAATTCCACAACACAAATAAGAAACTTAAGCCAAAGGTGTATGCAGGGGATTAATAGACACTTAAGAGTTTGAGCCCAAATTGTTTAAGTTCTAGCTCCAGACACTTGATTTTATAGACCAGTGAAGAGATTTTAGATGTGATCTCAGGGCTATGAATGATAATCTTTTGGAAATCATAGAGAATGTCAGATCACTCACATGGATGGAAATGAGAGAATGTAACAATTCCAAGTGGGAAAAAATGGTAGGTTCCAGAAACAATAAATCACTAATTTCTATTTAAATCATAAAATAACAAATTAACTGATTATCTTACTTATTCTAAAAAAATATTGACTACTGAGGGTACAAAGATGAGTAAGATATTGATGCTGCTCTCAAGGAAGCCACAGTCTCTTAAGGGGAGACAGAGATGTGAAAAAATAAATAGAATATGATGTGACCTGTATCATATTGGAGGCATGTGTATGCTGCTATGTGAATACAAATGAGAGAGAAACTAATTCTGTCTGAATGTGTGGTCAGGGTAGCTGTAGACAGGAGGTAACATTTGAGTTAGTCTTTAAATAATGAATAGGAATTCCCCAGTAATCAAGGGGGAAAGGGCACCAGAGGCAGGCAAAAATGCATAATGGAGTTATGAAAGAACTACGGTGTCCATCTGAGTAGGTGGGGTGGAGGATGTGTGCAAGAAAATGACATGGGATGAGCTGGAAAGACAGCCTAGAACTGAGATAGAAAAGGCCTGGCCTGGAGGCCATAACAAGATCAGAGCTTGATTTTGCAGAAAATTTTAAGGTACGTTTTAAAAACATCTGGTTTACAAAGCTGCAGGAAACAAATGTAGATGGATAAGAATACTCATACTGGCTGGCAGAGAGGGATGCTTAGGGAATAAATAATGAATGAACTTAGGTTCATAAAAAAGTTTTTCAGCAAACATGATTTATAATATTTATGATATAAAATAAATGTGTAAACACCAGTAGCTTTTTTATATACCAGAAGTGAACAACTGGAAATCATAATGGAAACAATGCCCTTTACAACAGCAGCAAAACGGAATCTACCTATATGTGCGTGCTTATAAGAAATAAATTAGAAACTAGAGAAGTAAAACAGCAAAATATTAATAAGGGATATAAAAGATGACTTATGTATTAGAAAAAATATGCTATGCCATTGGATGAGAATACCTAACATTTAGAAAATGTAAATTCTTACAATTTATTTAGCATTTTAATGTTACTTCAGTGAAAATATCAATGACTTTCTTTCCTCTGCAGAAAAAAATAGCTTAAATTTCTTCTAGAGGAGTATTAAGAATATCCAAAAGCAATTTTGTTAATAAAATTACAAAAAACAAATAGAATGAGACTTCTATTTCCTAAAAGCAAAAAATATTACAAGACTATAATAACTGAAATAATGTGTGACAAAACTGGACACAAAGATCATTGGAACATCAGAAAAAAACTCAGAAATATACTTTAGTGTATAAATAAGACATCATGGAAAATTAATGGGAAAAAGTATTTAAATGCAAATTAAATTAATTAAAGTTCTTTTGCCTTTTAATAGTGATAAAATTTTCGTTAAATGAGGGGAATAAAATTCAGAGATATATTGTTCAACATGGTGGCTATAATTAATAACAACATATTATGTTTTTGAAAATTGCTAAAAGGGTAGATTTTTGGCATTCTCATAATTGAAAAACAGTGTTTGTGAGGTAATATATGTTAATTAGCTCAATTAGCCTATTCCACAACATATACATGTTTCAAAGCAACATGTTGTACATGATAAACATATACAATTTTTCTTTGTCAATTAAAAATAAAAGAAAAAAGAAGCAGGAAAATAGCAAAAGACTGAAAAAGATTACAATAGTACTAGAGTTTGGTTGTGTTTTACAGTTGGCAGGAACATAAATCAGTATAACTGTCTGGAAAGAAAGTTATAAATATGTACTACGGGCCTTCACATTTCCAGATTTGGTCCATTAATTCACAATTTAGGATTCTATTTTAAGGAAATTAAAAAAAAATTAGGTAAGTGTGATAAGTTGATAAGGAAATTTAAAAAAATTAGGTAAGTGTGATAAGGTTTTTATATTATCAAAAACCTAGAAATAACCTGAATGTTAAATAATGCTGGAATGATAATTAGAGATTTTCAAACTTTTGAGAAAATCCAATGAAAGTCTTTCCAAGTCTTTTGTTACTTTCTAAGTAAAAGAATCTTACTTAGAACCTTAATATTTAAGACACTTAGCAGATCTGTTCTGAGGATGGCAAAGTCTGGAGTGTGTCCACCCACCGAGCCCCTCCTGGGCTCTTTGCAGTAGATCTTGCAGAGAGAACTCCAAAGAACTCTATGACTTTGAGAGTACAGTTTGCAAATCATTCCATTAAACACATCCTCCTTGTAATCTATATGACACATCATGATATTTGCAAAAAATACTTGGAGGCTTGAGAAAACTTTATGATAAAAATGTAAGTAAAATATAAAATACAAAGTTGTAAATATAATTTTATGATCTCAGCTATCAAAAATACATCTGGGAAAAAAGATTGAAAGGGAATACAAAAAAACCCAGATTATATCTGGGTAGTAAGATTATAACTAATGTTTGTTTGATCTCTATACTTTTTTGAATTTCTCAATCTTCTTACAAGGAGGACGTATTTTGTTTTGTTGAGAAATAAAAATGTGTGTGTGTGTATGTGTGTATGTATTTAAAGTCTATTTTGCCAAACAGGCATCATTTTGTTTGTTTGTTTGTTTTTGTACGTTGCTAGCTTGGCGGAAATGCTGCAGTCCTAGCAATCTTATTTCAGCTCAGTACTTGACAAAATTTCTCAGGATATTTTATTACATCAAATGGATTGTGGACTGAGTGAAATACAGTCAGGTAGAGTCACGATTGAACAGTGCACTCAGTTACATTTATTGAACACTCACAATTTGCCAGGACCTTTGCTGGGCACTGAAGATGTAAGTGAATAAGATGGGATTCCTGCCCTCAATGAGGCCCAGTCCAGGGATTGACAAACATGAGTGCAAATACCCATAGTTCCACAGTGATAGGCATCCACTGGAGGTATGTCAAAGTGACCTGGAACATTGAGGAATGACTGGCCTTGGGCCAGCATCATAGAGGAAAGAACTTTGTGTCCACTTTCTTTATGTAAAGCACCATTTTAAACACCTTGTTACATCAGTCAAGGGTCATAGTTGCAAGCAACAGAGGCAGACTATGATCATGTAGAAAAGGAGTTTTATCCAGCCTGAGTGACAGAATGAGACCCTGCCTCTAATATATATGTATAAACCTTCTCTTATATAAATAATATGATATATATCTTATATATAAATAATACCATATATATCTTATATTTATGTAAATATATCTTATTATTTATAATATATCTTATTATATATGATAATATTTTATATATAAGATAAATATGAATATATGAAGCATATATAATAAATATATATATAAAAATATTAAGAAAAGACATTGTACAGTTTTTTGCCTGAAGATCCAGGCTTGAGACTGAGTTTCTAGGAGCAATATCTAAAACCTTGCTGCAGAACTGGCTCCAGTGAATAGAGCCATCACTGTGACTGATACTGCTGCATCAGGATTCAGTCTTGCTACCACTCAGCCCCTGAAATGCAATGTGTCTCTAACAGCATCATCAACAAAATAATTGCCATGATATGCATCCTTCTTCAAGCTACCTCTTCAGGATTGAAGTCTAGGGTAGGTGAGTAAATGTGGTTGCTGGAGCCTCAGTTACATGCCTGTGCCCCAGCTGTAATGAGGCTGGAGAGTTTCTCTTTTTTTTTTCACTTGAATAGACAGAACTCATAAGACTGGACCCTCTATACACAGCATAGGTGTTCAAAATATGCTAGGTAACCAGAAAACCTGACTGATGTCCACCATACATGTTATATTATTTAATCTTTATGATAGCCCTGTGCAGTATTACATTTTCTTCATTTTCAAGATGAGGAAACTAAAGATTAAAAGGGTCAAAAAAGTGTGCCTAAGTTTCCAAAGCTAGGATGTGGTAGAGAAAGGAACTGAAGTTTGTCTGGCTCCAAACTCATACACCGGTAACTAAGTACACAGCATGCTATGACTCAACAGAGGAGGCACAAACTTTGGCAAAACCCTGAAAGGATAGGAGTTTTCGAGTTCACTGAGGCTTGAACAAGGGTTCACTATGAAGGAGCAGGAGGAGATGATGCTGGAAAAGGTAGTATTAGAGACTGAATGTGTATCCCTCCAAATTTGTATGTTGAAACCATAATCCCCAATGTGATGGTATTTGGAAGCTATTGTATGACTCCAAGCAAGAAAATGATAAGGATTTAGTTATATAAAAATTGTTAACTGTTTTGTGAAAACTTAGAGAGACTTCTCTGTGGACAGCTGTACATAAAATCCAGGTGTTTAGTTACAGGATAGGTAAGGTTCACGTGATTTGAATAAGTTCATATTTGGGAGCTCTATGGCCTGTTAATGTTACTAACAAAATGCATAGCTCTGAAAGCCCTTTTAGGTGGAGTGAATAGAAGCACAGTGTTTCCTCAGGGAAGTGTAACACACTCTGCTTTTCTCTGGTTGAGCTGTAAGAAGAATACTGCTTCAAACCTTAGGTGCTATGTATAAAAATATATCCACGTATAGCTAAAGAAAAAGGGCATTTAGGAGAAGGGTGATAGGGCAGTAAAATGCTAGGGGATTATTTCACATATGTAAGAGGAAGGATCAGAGCATGATACTGCTTGAGTCAGATTAGAGGAAGATAGAATAAATGTCTTCAAATATTTGGAAGGCCACCATGTGAAAGAATAGTTAGATTCTCTCTCTCTTTCCGGAAGTCAGAAAGAAGACTATTGAGAAGGAGTTAGATTTGGACTCAGTTTAAAGAAGAAGTCAATAACAACTTGAGCTGTCTAAAAAGGAAATGGCTTGCCTCATAAGGCAGAGGGGCATTTAGACAAAAGCTGGAGAACCATCTGCCAGAAGTTCTGTAGGAGAGAATTCTGCATGGAAGCCAGGGCTGGCACCAGAAGTGGGTAATGGATAAGAGGAAGATAGAGGAGAATGAGCCATTTGAACTCTAAATTATCTTAAATTCTAAGCATATGCAATATGACATAATCAGATTTCGCCATCTTAATTATTCAAATGATTGGAATAAAATTAATGGAAAAAAAAGTCATGGCCAGAGGACTCTTGAGGCCACGGCAATTTGTGAGAGATTGAAAGAGAAAAGGGTGATACAGTAGTCACCTGTGAAAAAAGCATTCAGACACTCTATCTTTTTTAACATCTGAGTTTTCTTTCTCTGGGCTCACTGGGCAACAGTGAGAGTTCATAGAAGGAAAATGCATTTTTATTGATTGAAAAGCAAAGAGCAATGAGGAGTGCACAATGTTTGATAAGATGCTGGAATGGAAAGAAAGGGGAAAAAGGGCTAGAAATTCTTTCCCAGGAAGAGCAGGTAGTGGTGAGACAACAATAAAATCACTAATAATTACTTTTATAATTGTTGAACATTTACTGTGTGCCACACACTGTGCAAAACGTTTTGCAAACATTGTTTCAGTTCACCTTCACAAAATCCCTAGGACAGGAGGATAGGGGTATCCAATCTTTTGGATTCCCTGAGCCACACTGGAAGAAGAAGAATTGTTTTGCTACACGTAAAATACCCTAACACTAACAACAGATGATGAGCTTAAAAAATGGCAAAAAAATTTCATAATATTTTAAGAAAGTTTACCAATTTTTACTGGGCCACATTCAAAGCCATCCTGGGCTACATGCAGCCTGTGGGCTGTGGGTTCGACAAGCGTGCCCTATGAGGTAGTATTAATGTCATCCCCTTTTTATAGATAAGAAAATGGAATCTTTGAGTTTAAGTAGCTTGCTAGTAAGTAGCACTGGGATTATTGAATGGACCACTTAAATATATTATTCAAAGATTTTCAGTATCCAGAGTTCATCCACAGGAGTGCATAATCCAAAGTTTATATAATTGAAAGCTATTTTATTATGTTAATATTAATGAGTCTCCAAAGATCAAACAGATTTCTCTCTCAATAGCGCTTTCTCTAATCCACTCTTGTCTTTCTTAGATAAAGCAGTGCTATAGCTGTGTAGCCAGATGGATACAGCTTGGATTGACAGGGGCTCTCTATGTTTATAAAGAATAGTTTCATGTTCATCTACCCATCTGCTTGGTATCCATGCGACCATGAAATGGAACAGCTTTTGCATATTTATACTCTTCTTCCTGCCATGCAGAGATGGGGAATTACATGGTCATTTAGAAGTTTGACTGTCCATTTGGGAACATCTCATAATACCCAACAGAATAAAATTATAGAAGGAGAACATTTTCCTTCCTTATTTTTCTGTCTTTGTGTTGCAGTTAATCATATGGGTAGGATTTGGATTGACTAAGACTCCTTCCTGTAAGCAGCTTACCTTAGCTTGCAAATCAATTCTCCAAATGATTTGGCTTAGCAAAATTCTTGTTGATCCACAAATTCACACTGTTTCTGCCCATCCCTTTTATTTTGGCTTGATTAATGACCCTTTTGCCTTCTATTTAGTCTTGCATTGATAAGCCAAGGGAATAGGAAACATCTGTTCATAGCAAGTAGTCCTGGAGTTTCAATAGACAAAGATTACTCACCCTATAAATTAAGACATAATACACATTGATACTATATTACAGAGAATGTATAAAAAACGCTTTTTTTAAAAAAAGAATCTTATAGTTAAACAATTTTACTGAGAATATTGTTGCCATGACCATCCAAGTCCAGGGACAGAATTAAAGAATATGAGTGTTTCTCAATGATTCTTCTAGTTTATTAGCCTTACTGAATGTCTGTATACTCCCTTCTCCCCCCACACAGCATTGGCCAAAGTTTAGTCACTGCTGACTTTCACACATGCCTTTCCACAATGCATGCGGCCCTTTAGTGAATCATTTGGCCTAAATTTACCGGGACCCAAATAGAAGCAGCAGGAAGGTGGAGAACAGACAATGCCATCTCCTTGCAGGGAGTCATCTGACCACAGCCATCAGACCTTGCCGTACCTCTTGCTTTGTACTGCTCCTCTTCCCTCTGCCTATTTTCTAGTGAGAAGCTACTAATTTCATAGCCGGACATGAAATCTAATTAATTCTCAGACTCAAGGAATGTTAGCACTAGAAGAGATATTGCCTCCTGAGATTAGAGAACTATTTTTCAAACAGCAAGTTGTGACCTGTTAGTGAGTGTTAAAATCAATTGACTGAGTTGTGACCAATTCAATATGGTCGGCTGGGCGCAGTGACTCACGCCTGTAATCCCAGCACTTTGGGAGGCTGAGGCAGGATAATCGCTTGAACCCAGGAGGGAGAGTTTGCAGTGAGCCGAGATCCCACCACTGCACTCCAGCCTGTGCGAGAGGGAGACTCCATCTAAAAAAAAAAAAAAAAAAAATTAAATATGGTCACATATTCTCTGACTCTCATTATTAAGAAAAAGGAGTCCATGTTACCTCTTGAATCTGGGTTGGCCTTAGTAATCGGTTTGGCCAATAGAAGACATCAGAAGTGTCATTCTGGGACTTTGGAGGCCAGGTCATAAAGAAGCTTGCAGGTTCTGCTCAGGTGTCTTACAAAGCTCATTCTTGGGACACTCTCTGTGGGAACCCAGATGCCAAGCTGTGAGAACCCAGACCACATGGAGAAGCCAAGTATAGCTGCTTAGTCAACAACCAGATCTGAGCTCCCAGCTGCCAACCAGCATCTATTGCCAGCCATATGATTCCTCTAGGATATCCAACATAAATGAATCTTCAGAAGTCTGTAGCCTCAGCCTACATCTGACTGCAAGTGCATGAAAAACTCCAAGCAAGAACCACCCAGTGGGGTCATTCAACCCACAGAAACTCTTGAAATAATATTAACATGTTGTTTTTAAGCTCTAAGTTTTGTTATGCAGCACTATGTAACCAGAACATAGATCAAGATACTTTTTTAATGAATTAGAATAAAATAGAATACAAAAATAATAGAGGGATATAAAGGGTAAGTGCTATTTTGTAAAACTTTGAATATTGTGTGTGTGTGTGAGAGAGAGAGAGAGAGAGAGAGGGAGAAAGAGAGCTGGGTTGTGATGTAAAATTATTTTTTTCTTTTGAAAGAACAGATTTATAGATCTATTACCCACATACCATACAATTCATTCATTTAGAGTGTACAAGTCAATGCTCTTTAAAGTATATTCATTGTGTTTTTCAGGTATTACTGTGATCAATTTTAGAACATTTTAGTCACCTCCCGCCTTGAAAACCTTTATCCATTAATAGTCATTTCCCATGTCTGCCCCCTGCTTAATACCAGGCAACTACTAATATACTTTATGTCTTTATAGATTTACCTATTTAGAACATTTCATATAAATGAGATTATCTTAGTCCATTTGTGTTGCTACAAAGGAATACCTGAGGCTGGGTAATTTATGAAGAAAAAAATGTATTTGGTTCATAATTCTGCAGGCTATACAAGAAACATGGCACCAGCATCTGCATCCAGTGAGGGCCTTAGGCTGCTTCCAATCATGGCAAAAGGGAAGCGGAGCCAGGATGTACAGAGATCACATGGAGAAAGAGGAAGCAAGAGAGAGAGAGGGAGGTGCTGGACTCTTTTGAACAACCAGCTCTCACAGGACTAATAGAGTGAAAGCTCACTCTTTACCATAAGGATAGCACCAAGGGATCTGCCTGCATGATTCAACACCGTCCATTAAGCCCCAACTCCAACACTGGAGATCGAATTTCAACGTGAGATTTGGAGGGGGCAAATATCCAAACCATAGCAGAGATCATACATTTTGTAGTCTTTTGTGACCGAATTCTTTCACCTAACATGTTTTTAAGGTTCATTCATATTACGGCATGTAACAGAATTTTGTTTCTTTCTGTTGCAAAATAATATTCCATTGAGGAATATAAAACATTTTATTTATTTATCAACAGAAAAAAAGGGCAAAGGCAACAAACAGGATAGAGTAACAAATACAGTGGAATAATGGACATTGGAGATGTGGAAGGGTTTCGGAGTAGGAGGGAGGTGGACAATGAGAAATTACATAATGGTTGCAGTATACATTATTTGGGTAATGGGTACATTAAAAGTCCAGACTTGGTGACTACACAATATATCATGTAACAAAATTGCACTTTGTACAAACCTTACATTTATGCAAATAAAAACAATGAAAACTTTTAAAAAGATACTAATTCAATTCTATCAACAGTCAATTCTATTTTTATCTTTAAAAATGAACAGATAAAATTGTATGTATTATTACGTACAACATGATATTTTGATATATATATTGTGGAATGACTAAATCTAGCTAATAGCATATGTATTACCTCACATAATTATCACTTTCGTGGTGAGAACAGGTTACAGCACTCTCATAGCATTTTTCTAGAACACAATATATTGTTAACTATAGTCACCATGTTGTATAATAGATTGCCTGAACTTATTGCTCCCATCTAGCTGAAATTTTTTATCTTTTAGCCAACATCTTTCGAACTCCCCCACCCCACAACCATCCCAGTCCCTGATAACCACCATTATCACTTCTATACGATCAACTTTTTCAGATTCCATATATGAGTGAGATCATGTGATATTAGTTTTTCTATACCTGGCTTATTTCACTTAACATAATGTCCTCCAGGTTCATCTATGTTGTCACAAATGACAGAGTTTTCTTATTTTTAGGCTAAATAGTATTCTATTGTGCATATATACCACATTTTCTTTATTCATCCATTGATAGACACTTAGGTTGACTCCATATCTTGCTATTGTGAATAATGCTGCAATAAACATGGGAGTGAAGATATCTCTTGAACATACTGATTTCATTTTATTTGTATGCCTACCAATAGTAGAATTGCGGATCATATGGTAGTTCTATTTTTAATTTTTTGAGGAATCTCCATACTATTTTCCATTACGGCTTTACTAATTTAAATTTCCACCAACAGTGTACAAGGATTGCATTTTCTCCACTCTTGCTAACACTTGTTATCTCTTGTCATTTTGATCACAGCCATTTCAAGTGGGGTGAGATGATCTCATTGTGGTTTTGACTTGCATTTCCCTGATGATTAGTGACAAGCGTTTTTTCACATGCCTTTTGGCAACTGGTATATCTTCTTTGGAGGGATGTCTATTCAGAACCTTTGCCATTTTTAAATTGAGTTATTTGTTTTTTTCTGCTATTGAGTTTTTTGAGTTCCTTTTATACTTTGCATATTAATTATTTTTTACCAAAATAAAATCAGATTTATTAAGGAGTTAAGTATACTTTTAATCAATAACAAATAAAATCTTAAATAAAAATAAAATAGCATGTTTGCCTGCCAAATTAGCAAGAAAAAACAATAGAGTATACTGGTGGTAGTTAGGATAAATGAAATAGGTACATGTTTCTATGTGAATGTAAAGTCATACAATTATTTTGAAAGAAAGTTTTGCAGTATAGATAAAAATCTTTAAAATCCTGTGTCAATATTGTTCAGAAACTTCTGATAACCTAACAAAAGATTCAAATCATAAACTAAGTATACATATGTAACAAATCTGCACGTTATGCACATGTACCCTACAACTTAAAGTATAATAATAATAAATAAATTAAAAAAAACATATTAATTTTTTAATCAGATATAGAGTTGGCAAATATTTTTTCCCATTCTGTAAGTTGTCTCTCCACTGTTTTGACTGCTTTGCTGTGAAGAAGCTTTTTAGTTTTTATAATTCCATTTGTCTATTTTTGCTTTTATTGTTTATGCTTTTGGGGTCATATTCAAAAAGTAATTGCTTAGATTCATGTCATGATGATTTCCCTCTATGTCTTTTTCTAGTAGTTTCATAGTTTTGGGTTTTAGATTTATGCCTTTAATCCATTTTGAGTTGATTTTTGTATATAGTGTGAGATGAGGGTCCAGTTTTACTCTTCTACCTGTGGATATTCAGTTTTTTGAGCACCATTTATTGAAGAGACTGTCTTTGACCCATGTGTGTTCTTAGTGCCTTTGTCAAAAATCAGTTGACTGTAAGTGTGTGAATTTATTTCTGGGACCTCTTTTCTGTTTTTTTTTTTTTTTTTTTTTGGTCCATGTGTGTCTAGTTTTATGCCCATACCATACTGTTTTGATTACTATAAGTTTGTAGTATATTTTGAATTCAGGTAGAGTGACGTGTCCAGATTTTTTTTTTTTTTTTTTGCTCAGGATTGCTTTGGCTACTTAGGGTCTTTTGTGGTTTCATACAAATTTGAGCATTGTTTTTATCTATTTCTGTGACGAATATCCTTGGCATTTTTATAGGGATTTCAGTAAATGTGTAGATTGCTTTGGGTAGTGTATTGTTCTCACTGTTCTCACTCTGCTAATAAAGACATACCTGAGACTGGGTAATTTAAAAAGAAAAGAGATTTAATGGACTCACAGTTCCATATGGCTGGGGAGGCCTCATAATCATGGTGGAAGGCAAAGGAGAAGCAAAGGCACTTCTTACAGGGTGGCAGGCAAGAGAGAGCATGTACAGGGGAGCTCCCCTGTACATCAGATAAAACCATCAGATCTCATGAGATTTATTCACTGTCATGAATTGCTCTGACTTGGAGCTCCAGTACTATATGAAATAGAAGTGGTAAGAGTGGGCATCCTTGTCTTGTTCTGGATCTTAAATAAAAAACTTGCAACTTTTCCTCATTGAGTATGATGTTAGTTGTGGGTTTGTCATGTATGACCTTTATTGTATTGAGGTGCATCATTTTATAACTAATCTGTTGAGAGTAGTTTTTATTATGAAAAGGTATTAAATTTTGTCAACTGCTTTTCTGCATCCCTTGAAATGATTTTTTTTTTGGTCATTGATTCTGTCAATGTGATTATATGTTTTTTTTTGTCCTTGTTTCTGTCAATGTGATTTATGTCTGTTGACTCATTTTTGCAATGAATCCAACTTGATCAGGGTGAATGATTTTTTAAAATGCACTGTCAAATTCAGTTTGCTAGTATTTTGTTGAGGATGTTTGCATCTATGTTAATCGGGGATATTGACCTATAGTTCTCTTTTGTGTACTGTCTTTGGCTTTGGTATCAGGGTGGGGCTGTCCTCTCAAAATAAATTTGTAAGTATTTATCTTTACTTGTTTGAAATGGTTTGAGAAGAATTGGTATTGGTTTTTTAAAAAAATGTTTGGTAGAATTCAGCAATGAAGCCATCAGGTCCTGAGCTTTTTAGGATACAAAATCAATATACAGAAAAATTAGTAGCACTTCTATACACTACCAGTGAACTATCTGAAAAAGAAATCAAGAAAACAACTCCATTTACAATAACTCCAAAAAATAAAATACTTAGGAACAGATTTAAGAACTAAAACATCTTTACCCTGAAAACTATAAAACACTGATGAAAGAAATTGAAGAAGGCACAAATAAATGGAAAGATATCCTGCGTCCATGAATGGGAAGGATGACCATTGTTAAAATGTCCATACTACCTAAAGTAATCTACAAATTCAATGAAATCCCTATCAAAATGCCCATAACATTTGTCACAGAAATAAACAAACAATCCTAAAATTTGTATGAAACCACAAAAGACCCTGAGTAGTCAAAGCAATCCTGAATAAAAATAATAAATCTGGACACATCACTCTATCTGACTTCAAAATATACTACAAAGCTATAATAATCAGAACAGTTTGGTGCTGTCATAAAAACAGACACATGAACCAAAAAACAGGATAGAGAGCCTAGAAATAAATCCACAGTTTTGATGAGAGACTCTTTACTACTGATTACACCTCTTTACTTATTACTGGTCTGTTTAGATTTTTTATTTCTTCATAATGCAGAATGTAATGTCTCTTTTTTCATTTCTGATTTTACTTGAGTCTTCTCTCCTTTCTTATTCTATCTTAAGGTTTGTTGATTGTGTTTCTCTTTTCAAAAAAGAAATTCCTAGTTTTGTTGATATTTTCTCATTTTTCTAGTCTGTTTCATTTATTTCTGCTTTGATTTTTGTTATTTTATTCCTTGTGTGTGTGTGTAATTTTTTTTTTTTTGAGACAGAGTCTCACTTTATCACCCAGGATGGAGTGCAGGGGCATGATCTTGACTCACTACAACCTCTACCTCCCGGGTTCAAGTGATTCTCATGCCCCAGCCTCCCAAGTAGCTGGGACTACAGGCATGTGCCACCATGTCCAGCTAATTTTTGTATTTCTTGGTAGATATAGGGTTTTGCCATGTTGGCCAGGCTGGTCTTGATTCCTGGTCTCAAGTGATCTGCCTGCCTTAGCGTCCCAAAATGCTGAGATTACAGTCATGGGCCACCGTAGCCGGCCTTCCCTTTCCATTAATTTTGAGCTTAGTTTGTTATTGTTTTTTAGTTCCTTGAGGTGCAACCTTAGTGTATTTGGGATTTTTCTTCTTATATATTTATTTGTTGCTACAAACTTTCTCTTAGAATTTCTTTGCTGTATTCCACAGGTTTTGATATGTTGTGTTTCCATTTTTCATTTGTCTCCACAATTTTAAAATTTCTTTTAAATTTTTTCACTAAAATTGTTCAGGAGTATGTTGTTTAATTTCTACATATTTGCAAGTTTTCAGAAATTGCTCCTCTTATTGATTTCTAGTTTTATACAATTATGGTTAGAAAAGATACTTGATATGATTTCATCTTCTTAAATTTGTCAAGAATAGTTTTGTAGCCTAATATATGATCAGTCCTGGAGAATGTTCCATGTTCAGTTGAGAGGGATGTATTCTGTAGCTGTTGGATGGAATGTTTTGAATGGCTTGTCTGGTAGTTCATATATCTCAATTTCTTAGGGTCAGCCACTGGCTTCTTATTTTGTCCATTTGGTGATGCTATGTTTTCCTGATTGTTCTTGATTCTGTGGTTGAGTGTTGATGTCTAAGTATTCGAAAGACTAGGTCCTTATTCCAATTTTTACAGACTGGCTTTGTCTGGGAAGGCCCTGTAGCAGGTATGATGCTGGGGTACACTAGAGGTTCAAGGTAGCTGCAGCTGGCACAGTGTTGCCAGAAGCCTAGGGCCTATTTGGCAGGTGTGGCACTTGGGCAGGCCAGAAGCCTGGGTTAGATATGGCAACATGGCAATGAAATGTGCCTGAAGCCTAGGGACCACTGAAACCTGATTGATGCTGAGGGCTGTCTGGAGCCCAGGGCCACTGATGTTGGCCTGGCTATGGTTGTGGTCTGGGGTTAGAGTTTGTTATAAGCTTGAAGCTTATGTCTGTGTAGTTCAGCCTGGCATTGTAGTGAGTCTTTAGACTCAATCCATGGGTACTGGTTTGGAATATGAAACTGTAGGGGTCTGCCTGGTGCTTGGTTTTACTATGGTGGGCACAGTGTTGGGGTTCAAGGCAGTCTCGTGCTCACTGCCCTCTCTTTTACCCAGTGGTCAGTGTCTCTCTCTCTCTATGCTGTGTGCCTGAGGTTAGGAGAGGGGTGATGGAGATAATATGTAAGTGTCCGATTTACCTTCTTCAATACATCTTTTCTTCTTATTTTGCTACAGCCAGGTTCTGTAATCTCTCATTTGTTTGTTTGTTTTTTCTCTCTTGTGAAAGTATTTTTATGCTTGGGCAGTTGTTCCAGTTGAAATTTCTGCAGGGGGACAATTGCTAGAAAATCTGATTCCACCATCTTTCTCTGTCTCTATCAACAACCAATTTGAATGTGAATAGTCTCAACAGGCAAATTAAAAGAAAGAAATTGTCAAGATGAATCAATAAACAAAACCCAACTACATGTTGGATACAAAAACCCCACTTTAATATAAAGACACATATAGATTAAAAGTAAAGAGATGAAGAGGCTGGGCATGGTGGCTCATGTCTGTGATCCCAGCACTTTGAAAGGCCAATGTGGGAAGATTACTTGAGGCCAGGAGTTAGAGAACAGCCTGGCCAACATGGTGAAACTCCATCTCTACTAAAAATACAAATATTAGCTGGGTGTGCTAGTGAGTGCCTCTAATCCAAGCTACTCAGGAGGCTGAGGCAGGAGAATCCCTTGAACCTGGGAGGTGGAGGTTGCAGTGATCTGACATTGTGCCACTGCACTCCAGCCTGGGCAACAGAGTGACACTCTGTCAAAAAAAAAGTAAGAAGATGAAGAAAGATATACCATGCTGACATTAACCAAAAGAAAGCTGATGTAGCTATGTTAACTTCAGACAAAGCAGTCTTCGGATTAAGAAATATTATCAGGAATTAAAAGGGACATTACATAATTATAAAGAGGTCAAAACTTCAATAAGATGTAACAATCCTTAATGTGTATGTGCCTAACAACAGAACATTAAAATGCATGAGGCAAAAACTGATAGAAATCCAAGGAGTAATAGATAAATCCACGATTATAGTTAGAGAGTTCAACACCTGTTTATTAGAAATGAACAGATCCAACATGCAGAAAATCAGTAATGGCACAGTTAAACTCAACAACACCATCAATAAACTGAACAAAATTGATAGCTATTGACTATTTCATCCAAAAACAGCAGAATATACATTTTTCCAAGCTCATATGGGACAACCAACAAGAGAGAATACATTCTGGATCACAAAATATAACTTAAAGTTAAAAGAATAGAAATTATAAAATGTCTACTCTCAAACCACAATAGAATTAAACTAGAAATCAGTAACAGAAAGATAGAAAATCCCCAAATACTTGGATATTATACAACAGACTTCTGAATAACACGTAGGTCAAAGAAGAAATCTCAAAAGAATTAAAAAAATACTTTGAACTAACTACACATGAAGACACATCTTACCAAAATTTGTGGGGTGCAGTGAAAGCAGTGCTCAGAGGGAGAGTTATAGCATTGTATGCATGTATTAGAAAAGAAAGATCTAAAATCAATCATCTGAGCTTCCACCTTAGGAAACTAGAAAAAGAAGAGCAAATGAAATCCAAAGCAAGCAGAATAAAAGAAATAAGGAAAATTATAGTAGAAATCAATGAAATTGTAAACAGAAAATTAATAGAGAAAATCAACCAACCCAAAAGCTGTTTCTTTGAAAAGATCAATAAAATTGATAAGCCTCTAGCCAGGCTTGCTAAACAAAAAGGAGAGAAGACACAAATTACTAATGTCAGAAATAATAGAAGGGACATCAATACAGATCCCATAGATATTAAAAAGGTAGTGAAGGAATATTACAAACAACTATAACCCCATAATATGAAACCTAGTTGAAACAGACCCAATTTCTTGAATGATACAATCTGCCAAACTTGCACAAGAAGAACTGTATGACAGGAATAGGCCTATATTTTATTAAAGAAATTGGATCAATCATTAACAACTTCCCAAAACAGAAAGCTTCATGTCCCCATGAGTTCACTCGTGAATTCTATCAAACATTTAAGAAAGATATCATGTCGTTTTTCTGAAATCTCTTCTAGAAGGAGCAGAAGGAATACTTCTAATTTATTCTATGAAGCCAGCATTACCCTAATACCAGAATCAGAAAAAATTACAAGAAAGAAAACTACAGACCAATATCTCTCATGAACATAGATAAAAAGTCCTCAATGAAATATTCGCAAGTCAAATCCAACAAGGTAAAAAAAAACTGTACCCCATAACCAGTTGGGTTTACCCCAGGTATGCAGGGCTGGTTCAACTTTGGAAGATCTATTAATGTAATCTATCACAGAAATAGGCCAAAGAAAAAAAATTATATGATTATATCAACAGATGCAGAAACAGCATTTCACAAAATACAACACCCATTTATGATAAAAACTCTCAGCAAACTATGAATAGAAGGAAACTTCCTCAACTTAATAAAGGCCATCTATAAAAAGTTTACAGCTAATGTCATACTTAGTGGCGAGAACTGGAAGCTTTTCTCTTAAGATCAGGAACAAGATGAGGGTGTCTCTTCTCACCACTCCTTTTCAACATTGTACCGGAAATCCTAATTAGTGGAATAAGACAATAAAATAAAATAAAATAAAATAAAAGGTATACTAATTAGGAAGAAAAAAAATAAAACTGCCTTTGTTCATGATAACATGATCATCTATGTAGAAGATTGGAAAATATTAACAAAAAACCTTCTGGAAGTAATAAGCAGCTAGAGCAAGGTTGCGGAATACAAAGTTAACATACAAAAGTCAATTACTTTCTGATGTAGCAAAAATGAACAAGTAGAATTTGAAATTTAAAGCACAGTGCCACTTATTTTAACTCCCTAGATAATGAAATTGTTAGATTTAAATCTAACAAAACAAGTACAAGATCTATATGAGGAAAATGACACAACTCTGATGGAAGAAATCTAACAAGAACAAAAAATGGAGACATACTCTATTTGTGAATAGGAAGACCCAATATTGTCAAGATACCAGTTCTTCCTATGCTTACCTACAGATTTAATGAAATCGCAGTAAAAATCCCAGTAAGTTATTTTGTGGATATTGACAAACTGATTCTAAAGTTTATATAGAGAGCCAAAAGACCCACAATAGCCCAAAATTGAAGAAGAACAAAGTTGGAAGACTGACACTATCCAACTCCAAGACTTGCTATAATGCTACACTAATCAAGACAGTGTGATATTGGTAAAAGAATACACAAACAGATCAATGGAACAGAATAGAGAGCACAGAAATATACCCACATAAATAATCTTTGATCTTTGACAAAAAAGCAAAGGCAATACAATGTAGCAAAGATAGTCTTTTCAACAAATGGTGCTGCAACATCTGGATCTCTGCATGCAAACCAAACAAACCAACAAAAAACTCAAAATACGAATCTAGATACAGATTTTACACTCTTCACAAAAATTAAATCAAAATAAATTATATACCTAAATTAAAATGGAAACAATGAAACATCTAAAAAATTACATAGGAGAAAATCTATGTGACCTTGGTGCTATGGTCTGAGTGTTTGTGCCCTCCAAAATTTCTATGTTGAAACCTAGTAACTGACGTGATGGTATTAGGAGATGGGACCTTTGGGAAGTGATTCAGTGATGAGGGCAGCATCCTCACAAATGAGATTAGCACCCTTAAAAAAGAAGTCCCAGAGACCTGTCTCATTCTTTTTACTAAGTGAGAACACAGCAAGAAAGCACCATTTAGAAGCCTGGAAGTGGGCCTTCTCCAGACACTGAATTGGCTGGCACATTGATTTTCAAGATCAAGGGATCCCCAGAACTCTAAGAATAAATTTCTTTTTTAGCCAATTAGTTTATGGTATTTTGTTACAGTAACCTGAATGAACTAAGACACTTGGGTATGGTGATGACTTTTTGGTCACAATACAAAAGATACCATTCAGGAGAGTAATTATTAATAAACAGGACTTCATTAAGACAAAAAATTCTAGTTCTATGAAAGACCAAAAGAGAATAAGAGACAAGAAAATAAGAAACAAGCCACAGAACTAAGAGAAAATATTTGCAAGAAAACATTTGCAAAAGGCTTATTTGATAGAGGGTATCTAAAATGTACTTAAAACTCTGAAGACTTAACAAAAAGAAAATGAACAACCGATTCATAAATTGCAAATGTTCTGAACAGACACTTCACCAAAGAAGATATATAGATGGTAGAGAAGCATACAAACAAATTAACATCATACGTCATTAGGAAATTGCAAATTAAACAACACTGAGATAACATTACACACCTAGTAGAATGACCAAAATTTGAAACACTAACAACATCAATGCTGGTTGGTGAGGATGTGGAGCAATAAGAACTCTCATTCATTTTGGAGCAGAATGCAAAATAGTACAGCCACTTTGGAAGACAGTTTGGCAGTTTCTTACAAAGCTAAACATACTCTTACTGTATGATCCAGCAATCACATTCCTTAATACTTACCCAAATAAATTGTAAACATTTCTACACCAAAACCTGAAGACTAGTGTTTATAAAAGCTTTATTCATAATTGTCAAAAGCTGGAAGTAATGAACATGTCCTTCAGTAGATAAATAAAGTATAGTATATCCAGATAATGGAGTATTATTCAGTCTAAAAAGAATAGGAGCTATAAAACCATGAAAAGACATGGAGGAAATGCAAATGCATATTACTAAGTGAAAGAAGCCAATCTGCAAAGGCTACATACTGTATGATTCCAAATATACAACATTTTGGAAAAGACAAAACTATAGAGACAATAAAAGATGAGGAGAAGAGGAAGAGAAGGATGCATAGGCAAAGCACAGAGGATTTTTAGGGAGGTGAAACTTTGTATGATACTATAGT
The DNA here is from genome assembly GCF_049350105.2 of Macaca mulatta. Classification (NCBI taxonomy): domain Eukaryota; kingdom Metazoa; phylum Chordata; class Mammalia; order Primates; family Cercopithecidae; genus Macaca; species Macaca mulatta. The sequence continues at coordinate 110,701,799 of NC_133419.1, read as the reverse complement.
GATTGATGCATGTCTTTGTAAATTCATTTACTCCCGTAGGATGTACAACACCAAGTGTGAACCATAATGTGAACTATGGACTTTGGGTGTTAATAATGTGTCCATGTACGTTCACCAATTATAACAAATGTACAACTGTGGTGAAGAATTTTGATCATGAGGGAATTTGTGTCTATGTGGGGAGAATATATAGGATATCTTTGTGTGGTTTGCTCAAGTTTGCTGTGAACCTAAAACTGCTCTAAAAGTAAAGTTTATTTTTTTAAAGCAACAGGCCAACATCCAATTAAAAAAAAAAAAAGCATTTTTTTTGGCCTAGACTTAGGTAGGAAAGAAGAGGTAAGTTCACTCAGTACATATAAACTGTAAAGAAGAATTCTTGCTGCTTGAAAATACTCATCATTGACTTTACCTGTGCATACGAGTAAACTGACAAAATGCTAAGGCTTACCTGCATGATTAGTGGATATTTTCCTTGTTCAGCAAAAGGCCAGTAAAAAATATTTCTGACTGAGCTGCAACAAACAATTTACCACCTCATCACTCTTAAACAAAAGGTTCAATTCAAAATGTGTTCAATCTTGACATATACCATATGCCTGAGAATGCTCACTGAATAGAAACCTGGATGTGAGGATAATAATGCATATGTATGGTAACCAATAAATATTTCAATGAGGTTTCTTTATTCTGCAATAGTGGGGTTTGAATAATTCAGGTATTTTGATTCCCGATCCGATCTATTTTCTTTTTAAACCATAGAGTCTAGGTCAAGTCTAGGTCAAGTATTGGCCTGTTACCTAACTGGTGGAAGCACTCAATAAACATTTCCTGGAGAAATGTGAATGTGTTGAAATGGGCTGATCAATATATCTCCAGAACTGTCTAGGCACGGGATGCATTGATCTAATGATAAAGAGGGACACACTGGAATCTACTTGCCATTACTTGGATCATCACTTGGTTCTTAAGATCATTTATCTCCTTTCCTCAGTGAGTGTATAGTAACCTTGCCTTTAGGTCAGCAGAAACTAAGATCATCCTGCTACCTGGTGGTGCTATGTCTTACCTGGACTATTACAGTATTGTCCTAATCTTTCATCTTCTAGTCTCATCCCATTTTATTCCATCCTGCATGTCCCTCTAGAGTTATTTTTAGGAAATACAAAGCTTGTCACAACACTTTCTATGCATAAAATCTATTGCCCACAGGATAAATTCCAAGTTCTTTAGCATGAAGTACAGTCTTTCACAGTTTAACCATGGTTTACATTTCGAACTTTTTCTCCCTTTCCTTTCTGTGTGGAATTCCAAATGCTCTATAATTTCTAACCCACCCATTGTGCAAGGCAAAAACCTTGGAGTATCTTCAACTCCTTCCTTTCTCTCACATCCCATATCCAATCCATCAGCAAATCCTAATGGCTCTACCTTCAAAATATACCCTAAATTTGAGCATTTTAGCCATATATACTCATACTACCCTGGTTCAGTTTAACATGAACTGTTGCATAGATTATTGGAATATTTTGTAACTGGTTTCCCTGATGTCTATGTTGCAGATTAGGATAGTGATTCTCTTAAAAGCTAAGTCAGGTCACATCACTCCTGTCCTCAAAGCCCTCCAGTGACTTCTCATCTCACTTGGAAGGAAGCTCAGAGTCCTCACCAGGGTTCTAGATTACCTGCTACTTCCCCACTCATTTGCTCTGCTACTGCCACTTTTCCTACTCTCAAGAGCTTTGCATGCGCTATTGATCTCCTCTTTCTGAAAATGTGTTCCCCAGCTATCTACACAGCTGACTATCTCATTTATTTCTGGTGTCACCTTGAATGTCACCTTATTAATGAGGTCTTCCCTATTCAATCTATACAAAATAGTATATCCTCGTTTACACTCTTTACCCTGCTTCATTTTTCTACATAGCATTTATCAACATCAAATATGTTTACTTATATGTAACCAGGCTCCCCACATTAAAATGTAAATTCCAACTGGGCACGGTGGCTCACGCCACATAATCCCAGCACTTTGGGAGGCTGAGGTGGGTGAATCACCTGAGGTCAGGAGTTCAAGACCAGCCTGGCCAACATGGTGAACCCCCATTTCTACTAAAAATACAAAAATTAGCCAGGTGTGGTGGCACATGCCTGTAAGTCCCAGCCACTCGGGAGGCTGAGGCATGAGAATCACTTGAACCTGAAGGCGGAGGTTACAGTGAGCTGAGATCGTACCCCTGCACTGCAGCCTGGGTAACAGAGCAAGACTCCATCTCAAATAAATAAATAAATAAATAAATAAATAAATAAATAAATTCCTTAGAGATGACTTTATCTACTTGGCTTATTTTGGCATCCTTAATTTCTAGAATAGTGCCTAGCACAAAGTAAGAACTCATTAAAATATTTCTTGCCTGAATCAAAGTGACTGAGGGACAGTTTTGCTTCTTTCTTCATGTTGAGACTAGATTGTTGAGCTCAATTTCTTTGGGATAACTACTTAGTGATTTGCTCTAAGTAAAAGATTATCTGAGCTGAGATTTTACAGAGGTATTTATATATCTAATAATACAGAGAAAGGTGTATTTTTAGAGCAACTGCATCTTTATTATTTTATTCGGCCCTCGTAACACAATATTGAAGGTATTAATGTTATCATTTCCATTTTTTCTTAGGTTAGAAAACTGATACTTTACTAAGACGCAAAATGTCAGTACTTTAAAGATAGGGAAACAGTAATCCTACAGAAAATATGAATTCAACCATAACCCTAGTGTAGCCTGGAAAAAGAAAAAACAGAGAGATAATATAATCTTTTGATATTTTACGGTCAGTCTATGGAAGGACAAACAATTCCAACAAATGGAGTGAGAAATATTTTTGAAAAATTATATCCATCCCCAAATAGAACAAGCCACCTTGAGAGTGACTCATCACTGGAAGTGTTGCAACAATGACTAGACTATTAGTTTCCAGCCAAACTTGTCACAGAAGGAATGCCATACAGAAAACTCTAGATATTCTTTGAACCCAATGATCTATGAATCCATAAACTGTATCATACTTCATATTCCAAAGAGTATTTCAGATCCTTTAGCGATGGAAAAAGAACCATCTTGAAAAAGAGTGAAATAAATCACTGTCTCTTGCATCACTTCCTTCTGTATCTCAGGTAGATTGTAAGAAGCAGCCCTGTTACAAGTTTCAGGTAAAGAGCTTGAGGGCTTAACAATGAGATCAAAGAAGGGACACTAGACCGGGCAATACGAGCTGCTATAGCAGCAGAACAAGCTCCACGAATTTCCTTGATACGAACAGTCCAGTTCTGTGCTTAACCTCTGCACCAGCTGCCCAGAGTGAGGAAACAATGTCAGAACTAGCAGAGTCTATTGTTGACAAAAGGAAACTGGTGGTAGAAGGTCTGATGCGAGTAAGAGATGGTGTTTTCACATCCTGGGGATTGAGTTGTTGTTTAGGAATGAGTTTGATAGAAATAATTGTTCCTTTCCTGGCTGATCTGCAGCCAAGCATGTGGGTCAGAAATTTCAAACAGATAAACAAGGGTCTCACTCTAAAGCACTCTCAGGAAAGTTTGTTTAGTCAGCTACATAATGTTTGAGATAAATTTAAAAACTACTGTTTTGTTGACCCTGAACTAATTTTGTTTAAATGATGCTGGAAACCAAGATCTGGGGTAAGGAATGGGAGATTGAAATGGAACGCTTAACCAGTGGCATATGAAAGGATAATTTTTTATCTCATTGAGTTTATAGTACATTTGTAAATAGAAAACATTACATTAACTACATAAAAGAAATTATGAAAGCAGTTGTCATGAATATACAAAGGGAAAACTCATTATTTCTCAAGCTCTTCAGTAAGGGAGTTTTAAAGTCAGTAAATTACTATGGGGTATTAAGAGACAGCTTGTCTAAGAGATAGTGGTCTATTGTTTGTTGTCAAATCTAATTTCTTTGTGAAAGATCTCCCCACCTCCTATCTGTGTGTTTTACTCTTGCTTAAGGACCTCTGCTGGCTTCCTCTTCATTTCTGAACAAAGCTCTGACTCCAGTATGGTGTAGAAAACCCTTCACACTGAACTCTATTACATAACACTAAGTGCCAGCATCGTGCCACTCTAGAGGCTCCACAGAGGAATTCCATTTCCTGAACCTGCTAGACTGGTTTCAGCACTTGGCTCTTACTCATTTTCACTCTGCCTACCTGGAATGCTCTCATTCATCCCAGCAAGCTCCTTTCCATCCTGAAACCTGCAGGTGGTGGTGGTAAGGGAATGAACCCTTTCTGAAGTCTTGTCCATCCTCAGATGGACTTATAATTCTCTATAAACCAATGGGATTTCTCATCTTTACTGCTATGCTGTTATAGTCTTGATGAACATCTTTATGGTTCAAATTACTGGTTAAAATGAATTGTATCTTGGCAATCTTTACGCTCTCACCAATGATGCAGTTTAATACAGTGGCACTGGAGCCAGTACATTTTTTAAAGGCTGCTCTACTTACTAGTGTATATATTTGGGCAATTATCTAATCTTCATAGAAAGTGTTTGGAATAAGGCCTGGTTCATGTACTCAATATACTTTAGCTATTATTTATATGCCTCAAGACTAACAAGTTCTTGATGTTTAATAATTATAACAACAAACACTAAGCACTTGATATGTGATTGTGTTAAGTACCTTCTTACCTTTTATTTTGTGGGTACATAGTAGGTGAATATATTAAGTACCTTTCATGTAATGCCTCATTAATTCACATGGCCAGGGCCAAGACTAGAGTGAGGCTAGCAAGGCATCTAAGGGCACAACATTTAAGGAAGTGCTCAATGTCAGGTTTGAGCAAGTGACCTTTGCTGAGCCTACGCTGCATGGTCTTGAGAATGACAACCTCCGTAACTTATCCAACAGCTTTATTGAGATATAATTTATATACTATACAATCCATTTATTTCAAATGTACAATTCAGTGGCTTTTAGTATATTCACATGGTGGTGTGACCATCACAATCAATTTTGGAATATTTTCATCACCCTCCCAAGACCCTGTACTCATACACAGTCTGTCCTCTCTTACCTTCAATCTCCCAAGCTCTAGGCAACCACAAATCTACTCTTTGTTTCTATAGATTTGCCTCTTCTAGACATTTTATATAAATATGCCTTATGTGGTTCTTTGTGACTGGCTTCTTTCACTTAGCATATTGTTTCCAAGGTTCACCCATGTTGTGGCATCTCTCAGTACTTCCTATTTTTAATTGCTGAATGGTATTCCATTGAAGGGATATACTACATTTTACTTATCTATTCCTCAGTTGATGAACACTTGTTATAGCTTTAGTTAATGCTAACATTTAGGTTTATGGTATATTGGAGTTAATTTTCTTTTATTGTGGTAACAACACTTAACACTATGTACTTGGGTTGTTTCCACTTGTTGACTACTACGAACAATGTTACTATGAACATCTGAGTGGATATGTTTTCATTTCTCTTGAGTATATACTTAGGAGTGAAATTATTGGGTCAAGTGGTAACTCTATGTTTGACATTTTGAGTAACTGTCAGATTATTTTCCTAAGTGGTTGCACCATTTTACACTGCCACCATCCAGGATCCAAATTCTTCACACCCTCATCAATACTTTTCCTTTCCATCGTTTGGATTATAGCCATGCTAGTGGGTGTAAAAGTGTTGTCTTACTGTAGTTTTGACTTGCACTTATATTTTCATGTGATTATTTGTCATTTGTATATCTTCTTTGGAGAAATGTCTATTTAGATATTTTGTGCATTTTAAAATTGGGTTATTTATGTTTTCATTATTGTGTTTCTTTTGTATGTTCTAAACAAAAGTATCTTATCAGATATATGATTTGCAAATATTTCCCCCCATTCTGAAGGTGTATTTTAATTTTTTTTTTTCAAATAATGCCCTTTGGAGCAGAAAAGTCTTTGATTTTGATGAAGCCCAGTTTATCTTTTTCTTCTTTTTTCAATTGTGCTTTTGGTGTTGTATCTAAGAAAGCCTTGCGTAACCCCAGGTCATGAAGTTTACTCTTTTTTTTTTTTTTTTTGAGTTGGAATCTCACTCTGTCACCCAGGCTGGAATGTTGTGGCATGATCTCGGCTCACTGCAATCTCTGCCTCCCAGGTTCAAGTGATTCTCCTACGTCAGCCTCCTGAGTAGCTGGGACTACAGGCACCTGCCACCACGCCCAGTGAATTTTTTGTATTTATAATAGAGACGGAGTTTCACCATGTTGGGCAGGCTGGTCTTGAACTCCCGACCTCGTGACCTGCCGACCTCAGCCTCCCAAAGTGCTGGGATTACAGGCATGAGCCACCGTGCCCAGCCCAAAGATTTACTCTTATGTATTCTTTTAAGAGTGTTATAGCTTTAGTTAGTGCTAACATTTAGGCTTATGATATATTGGAGTTAATTTTTTTTTTTATTGTGGTAAGGACACTTAACAAGAGATCTACTCTCTTGACAACATTTTTAAGTGTATAATGCAGTATTGCTAACTATTGGCATAATGTTATACAACATATCTCTGGAATTCATTTATCTTGCATAACTGAAATCTTATGCCATTGAACAGCAACTCCTTATTTCTTTCTCCCCTCAGCACTTTCAACCACTATTATACTTCCTGCTTGTATGAGTTTGACTACTTTAGATACTTCCTAAAAGTACACAAGTGTACTATTTGTCCTTTTGTGGCTGGCTTACTTCACTTAGCATAATGTCCTTATGGCTCATCTATGTTGCTACATATGGCAGAATTTCCTTCTTTGTTAAGGTGAATAATATTTCATTCTGTGTTTATAGCACTTTAAAAATCTACTCCTCTGTTGATGGACATTTAGATTGTTTCCACATTTTGACTTTTGTGAATAATGCTGCAATGTATTATGGGAGTACAGTATCTCTTATATATAGATCCTGTTTCAATTCTTTCAATTTTTTTTCAATTCTTTTGGATAAGTACTCAAAAGTTGGACTGCTTGATCACATGATAGTTTTACTTTTAATCTTTTGAGGAAACTTCATACTGTTTTCCATGGCAACTGTACCATTTTACATTATCAAAAATAATTGACAGGGGTTCAGTTTCTCCACGTCTTCACTAACACTTGTTATCTTTTGTTTCTTGTTTTTGATAAAAGTCATTTTAATAAATGTGAGGTGTTAGCTATCTGGTTCTGGTTTTCATTTGTATTTCCCTGATGATTAGGGATGTTGAACATTTTTTCATGTACTTGTTAGTCATTTATATGTATTTGGAAAAATGTTTATTTATGTCATTTGTCAATTTTTGAATCAGGTTTTAGTTTTGTTTTGTTTTTTGCTATTGAGTTGTAGAAGTTCCTTATATATTTTGGATATTAACCCATTCTTAGATATGTGGTTTGCAAATATTTTCCCCCATTTTGTATGTTGTCCTTTCACTCTGTTGATTACTTCATTTGTTGTGTGGAAGCTTTTTAGTTTAATGTAGTCTCACTTGTTTACTTTGCTTTTGTTGACTGTGCTTTTGGTGTTATATGCTTGAAACCATTGCCAAGACAATGTCATGACGATTTTCTCTTGTGTGTTTTTTTTGTTTGTTTGTTTCTAGAACTTTTACAGTTTGGGGTCTTAAATGTAAGTCTTAAATCCATTTTGAGTTTATTTTTGTGTATGGTCTAATATAAAGTTCCGATTTCATTATTGAGCATGTAAATATCCAGTTTTCCCAAACACCATTTGTTGAAGAGATAATTCTTACCCTATCATATATTCTTGACACTCATGTTGAATATCAGTTGACTCTATATGTGTGGTTTATTGCTGAGTTCTCTATTCTGTTCCATTGTTCTATGTTGATGCCAGTATTAGTACAATAGAGTTGTAATATATTTTGATATGATACTCCAACTTTGATATTATACTTTGATATGATACTCCACCTTTGTTCCTTTTTTTCTCAAGATTGTTCTGGTTCCATTGTGGTTTTATATGAATTTTAGGATTTTTTTTCTATTTCTGTAAAAAAGTCAGTTGATTTCAAAAGAAGACATACAAATGTTCAACAGGTATAAGAAAAAGAAGGCTCAGTGTCTAATAATCCGGGAAATGCAAATCAAAGCTACAATGAGATATTCTCAGCCCAGTTAAAATGACTGTTAACAAAAAGACAAAAAATAATGGGTGCTGGTGAGAATGTGGAGAAAGGTGAGTGCTTTTATACGGTTGTTGGGAATGTAAAGAAATGCAGCCACTATGGGAAACTGTATGGAGAGTCATCAAAAATTTAAAATAGAACTACCATATGATCCAGCAATCCTACTGCTGAGTATATGTCCAAAAGAAGGGAAATCAGTATGTTGAAGAGATATCTGCATTCTCATGTTTGCAGTCATGTCAGCACTATTTACCATAGCCAAGATATGGAATCAACCTAAGTATTCATCAACAGATGAATGCATAATGAAAATGTGATACATACACAGCAATGAAATATATTATTCAAGCATAAAAAATAATGAAGTCTTGTAATTTGCAGCAACATGAATGGAACTGGAGGTCATTATGTTACATGAAATAAGCCAGGTACAGAAAGATAAATATCATATACTCTCACTCATATGTAGGAGCTAAAAAAATGGATCTCACATAGATAGAGAGTAGAATATTGAATACCAGTGGCTAGAAAGTGGGAAGGACGAAGAGAGTTTGACTAATGGGTCCAAAAATACAGTTAGGGTCAGGTACACTGGCTCATGCCTCTAATCCCAGTACTTTGGAAGGCCAAGGCAGGTAGATTGCTTGAGCTCAGGAGTTCGAGACAAGCATAGGCAACATGACAAAACCCTGTCTCTATAAAAAATAAAAATAAAAATTAACAAAAAACTGTGGTGCACATCTGTAGTCCCAGCGACTTGAGAGGGTGAGGTGGGAGGATGGCTTGAGTCTGGGACACAGAGGTTGCAGTGAGCTGAGATCACACCACTGCACTCTAGCCTGGGTGATAGAGCAAGACTTTTTCTTAAGAAACACACATATACACAAACAAACAAACAAACAAAAAAAACTAAACAAAAAATACAGTTAGATAGAAGGAGTAAATTGTAATATTTGATAGTAAAATAGGGAGAGTTTAGTTAATAATTGATTGCATATTTCAAAATAGCTAAAAGAAAAATAAACAAAAATAAAAGAAAAACCAAAAAATAGCTAGAAGAGAATAATTGAAAATAATAACGCAAAGAAAAGATAAATGTTTGAGGTGATGGATATTCCAATTGCCCTGATTTGGTCATTACATATTGTATACATGTATCAAAATATCACATACACCTCCAAAATATATACAATTATATATCAACTTAAAAAACTCATTTGGGATTTGTGTAGGGATTGCATTGAATCTGTAGATAACTTTGGGGTAGTATGAACATTTTAACAATTTTAAGTCCTGTAATTTAATTCATGGACATGGAATGTCTTTCCACTTATTTGTGTCTTCTTTAATTTCTTTCAACAGTGAATTGTAGTTTTCAGTGTATATCTTTCACCTCCTTGGTTAAAGTTATGCCTAAATATTTTATTATTTTGATGCCATTGTACATGAAATTGTTTTCTTAAAAATTTTTTGGGTTGTTTGTTGTTAGTGTATAGAAACATAACAGGATTTCATATGTTGATATGTTGACTGTGTATCCTGCAACTTTACCAAACTCTTTTATCAGTTATAAGATTTTTTTTGTGTGTGTGTGGCATCATTAAAGTTTTCTACAAGGTAATATTGTCTGCAAACAGAGAAGATTTTCCTTATTTCTTTCTGATTTGGTTCAGGTGTTTGTCCCCTCAAACCTCTCCTTGAAATGTAATCCCCAGTATTGGGGGGTGGGCCCTGGTGGGAGATGTTTGGATTATTGGAGAGGATTCATTATGAATGGCTTAGCATCATCCTCTTGATAATGAGTACATTCTAGCTCTGAGTTCACCCAAGATTTGGTTGTTTAAAAGGGTGTGGCACCCTTCCTCTCTCTCTCTTATTCTTGCTCTTACCATGTGATATGCCTAATATGCCTTAACCTTCTACCATGAGTAAAAGCTCCCTGAGTTCTCACCAGAAGCCAAGAAGATGCTGGCATCATGCTTTCTGTACAGCCCGTAGAACCATGAGCCAATGAAACCTCTTTTCCATATAAATGACCCAGTCTCATGTATGTGTTTATAGCACACCAGAACAGGTTAACACACTTTGTAATTTAGATGCCGTTTAGTTCTTTTTCTTGTCTAATTGCTACGGCTAAGGCATCTAGTACCATGTTGAATGGAAGAGTAGGCATCAGTGCTTTGTTCCTGATCTTAGAAGAAAAGCTTTTCAATTTTTTCTTATTACTGAGTATGATATTAGCTGTGGGCTTTTCACAGATGGCATTTATATGTTGAAGTAATTTCTTTCTATTCCAGACTTACTGTAATGCCTTTCAAGTGGCAGGTATGATAACAAACTCAGGAGGGACACATGCGGGTTCTAGGTGTCACTGTGGGGGGTTTTCTGTACCAGGAGGCTCTCCGAGATTGGGGCTCAGTCACTGCCTCATTCACCAGTGCAGTGGCCTTCTTCAAAGTGTGTGGGGCATGCTGAGTGCCCAGTGAAGGTCCAGAGTGGAGCTGTGCACTGGCTGTGGAAGTTGATTGTGCTTACCTTTCAGTTTTGTGTATTTATTGAAATGGTTTTCATCCATCTTAGCTAGTTATCTGAAGAAACCTATGGTGTCTTACCTTCGGTTTTTGAAAGAATAGCTACTCATATTTAAAGCTCAGAACCCAGATGCAAAAAATTCAGAATTAATTAAAAGAATCACTGAGCTATGGAGAAAACTTGCTGAATCAGAGACAAAAAATATGAAGATGCTTACAGGGCAGACTGGCAGGCATTCAGAGAAGAGAAAAAACAGAATTCAAGAACAGCTAACTCCAAGTCAGATAATATCTTTGGAAAAGAAATCATGCAAAAACTTTAATAAAAGAAAGCGTTAATAAAAAAGAGAGAGCTTAACGATGCTTGGAAAACCAAAAGACTTTGCTCAGCTTACAACATTTTTGTATCTGAAAGCTTCCAAGAAGCTAAGGATGGTTCATCACAGGCAAAGCTGAAGACTGCAAATGAAAACTGGAAAAATCTGTCAGGTTCTCAAAACAAGTGTACATTCAGCTTGCTAAAGATGATAAGATTCATTATGATAATGAAATTAAGCCTTGGGAAGAACAAATGATTGAAGTTGGATGAAATGATTTTATACATCTTGAAATGAAGCAACCACCAAAATATGGCACTGAGGAGTGTTAAAATAGAAGATTGAGTTGTGTTCATGATGGATAGGCACAAGAAACCAATTAGGTACCTGAAGCTACTATAAAATTAGAAAGGATAAAGTTGGTAAACATTTTATATTTAATTTATTTTTCTTTGGACTGTGGACTTCTGTCAGTTTAATACATATTAGTATCTAGATTTGGAAAACCCAAACAGATACACGTTTATGCAAAATTTATTTTGTGTTTAGGAACTACTGAGGATTAAAGTAATCCATGCAAATGTAGCAGTGAATCATTTTACCTTTGATAAAGGTAAATCAGATGTGAAATTTTCTTTATACTGGGTGACAACTATGGAAAGAGTATTGTTGTTTACTTGTATTATGGAGGCAGAAGTTTCCTTTTCACAATTGTCACAAATTGTGGAAGCCACAGTGTTCGGTGATTGTGCATTTTTAAAACAGCAGCCAGAACTCATCTAGGTAAATTTCTGTTCCTAGGTATTATTTGTATTATATTCAGGGTTGATGGTTGTACATGTAAGTGATTGCTGGTTTCAGTTGCAGCTTTTTATAAAAGAGACTGAGAAATTTATAAACCTTTTTCTTGTTGCCTTTTTCCTAAAGACTAAGAAATTGTGTACTAGATCTTTGCATATTGTTTTATGCTGCATAACATATTTTCATCTTTAATTTTACATTTCCTAATTGTATGTTTTAAGATCAACCATTTTGTTTCACAGCCTTTCCCTTTTTTAAGTAAAGCTTTGTATTTTTTTCTGAATTATTTTATCTCTTGTGAGTATATTTATCCAGAAAGAAAACTTGTGTTGTACAAATTTTAAAATGAGAAATCTAAAAAATAAAACTCTGCACAGTCTCTGGAATTTGAAACATTTTGCATAACATATAAAAGCTTGTATAAGATATAGCCAACTATGACCTGTGGGCCAAATCCAGCTTGCTGCTTGCTTTTTATGGTCTGTGAGCTAAAAATTGGGTTTAAATTTTAAATGGTTAAAAAAATACTTTTATGATGCATGAAAATTAACACATTTAGTGTCCATAAATAAAGTTTTATTGGAATACACACACACAACAAATTTCTATTTCTAGTTTCGTGAGAATTGTATAATGAATGATTGTTAAATTTTATTGAATGCTTTTCTGCATGTATTGAGATGATGATGTATTTTTTATCCTTCATTCTGTTAATGTGGCATGTCACATTGATTGTTTTTTGTGTGTTCAACCATTCTTGCATCCTAGAGATGAATACCAGTTGATCGTGGTATATAATTCTTTTAAGGTGCTATTGAATTTTGTTTGCTAGTATTTTGTTGAGGATTTTTACATTTATGTTCATCAAACATATTGGCCCATAGTCTGTAGTGTCTTCAGCTTGGTATCAGGGTAATTCTGGAATGAGTTTGAATATGTTCCCTCACCTTTAATTTTTCTTAAAATTAAGAAAAGGATTGGTGTTAATTCTCTTTAAATGCTAAGTAGAATTCATCTGTGAAGTCATCTGGTCCTGGGTTTTTCTTTGTTGGGAGGCTTTTGATTACTAATTCAATCTCCTTACTATATAAGTCTGTTCAGATTTTCTGTCCCCTCATGATTCAGTTTTGTTAAGTTATGTATTTTTAGGAATTTACCCATTTCTTCTAGATTATTCATTTTTTTGGTGTATAATTATTTATGGTATTCTCTTATGCTATTTTTTATTTCCATGAAATCAGTTGTAATATCTTCTTTTTCATTTCCAATTTTACTTATTTGGGTCTTCTCTTGTTTTTTTCTTAGTTAATTATGCTAAAGATTTGTCTATTTTGTTAATTTTGTCAAAAAAACTCTTAGTTTTGTTGATGTTTCAAACTGTTTTCTCTTCTCTATTTTACTTATTTCCGCCCTCATCTCCATTATTTTCTTCCTTCTGCTAACTTTGGGGCTAGTTTGTTATTCTTTTTCTAGTTCCGTGAGTTTATCTGAGATCTTTGTTCTTTTTAAATGTTAGCATTTATAACTATACACTTTCCTCTCAGAATTACTTTTGTTACTACATTTCATGACTTTTAAAATGTGGTGTTTTTGTTTGTTTCAAGATATTTGCTAATATCTGATTTCTTCTTTGACTCACTGGTTGTTTAAAGATTAGTTGTTTAATTTACATATACTTGTGAAGTTTTCAGATTTCCTTCTGCTGTTGATTTCCAGTTTCTTTCCATTGTGGTCAGAAAAGATACTTGTTATGATTTAAATCTTCTTATATTTGTTAATACTTGTTTTGGGGCCTAACAGTGATTTATATTCTGGAGGAAGATCCACATGCACTTGAGGAGAATGTCTATTCTGCTGCTATTGGGTGAAATGTTCTGTTTATGCCTTTTCAATCTATGGTGTTGTTCAAGTCTGTTGTTTTCTTATTGATTTTCTGTCTCATATTTATTTGTTACTGAAAATGGGGTATTAAAGTCTCCTACTATTATTTTATGTTGTCTATTTCTGCCTTCAGTTATGTCAATGCTGGCTTTATATATTTAGGTGTTCTGGCGTTGGATGCATATAGATATATGATTGTTACATTTTGCTGGAGGATTGATCATTTTAATATTAGAGGATGTTCTTCTTGTTTTTTTGTGATAGTTTTGTCTAATATAACTGCTCCTTTTCTGTTTTGGTCACTGCTTAGATAGAGCACTGTTTTCCCAACCCTTCAGCTTCAGCCTGTGTGTGTCCTTAAATCCAAAGTGAGTCCCTCATAGTCAGCATATAGTTGGATTTTTTTTTAAATAAAAAAAATTTTTTTTGAGATGGAGTCTTGCTCTTGTTGCCCAGGCTGGAGTGCAATGGCATGATCTCAGCTCACTACAACCTCCTCCTCCTGCGTTCAAGCAATTCTCCTGCCACAGCCTCCTGAGTAGCTGGGATTATAGGTGCCCACCACCATACCCCGCTAATTTTTGTATTTTTAGTAGAGATGGGATTTCACCTCGTTGGCCAGGCTGGTGTTGGACTGCTGACCTTGGGTGATCTGCCCACCTCAGCCTCCCAAAGTGCTGGGATTACAGGTGTGAGCCACTGTGCCTGGCCTGGATCTTATTGTTTAACTCCTTCAGCCACTTGTGTCTTTTGATTAGGGAGTTCAATCCATTTATATTTAAAGTAATTACTTATTGAAAAGGACTTACTATTGCCATTTTGTGAATTATTTCCTGTCTGTCTGGTAACTCTTTCATACCTCTTTTTTCCTCTTGGTATATCTTCCTTCATACTTCATTGAAGTATGAAGCATGGGAAAGACCTACCTCCATGATTCAATTACCTTCCACCAGGTCCCTCCCACAACACATGGGAATTGTGGGGGCTACAATTCAAAATGAGGTTTGGGTGGGGGCAGAGTGTAGTAAAAAATTTTTGAAAACCAACAAGTCAAATAAGGTTGTTTTTCTACCTGCCTACTTGACTAAGTATTTAGTTCAATGTAAAATTCTAGATTGAAAATAATTTTTCTTTAAAAATGTAAGAGATTTCTCCCCTGCTTTTAACCTCGAGGGTTACTGATATGATGTCTGGCAATATTCGAACTCCCTATGCTATTGGTAGCCCCTTTTTTGTCATTTGAAGCTTTTAGAATGTTCTTGTTATTTTCAGTTTTTATTTTACTGGGCACTTGTAGGTTCTTTCGATCTTCAAAGTCATGTCTTTTGTTTCTGTGAAACTTTCTTGTATGAATAATTTAATAATTTCTTCTCTTCCATTTCTTTTGCTTTCTTTCTGGAGCTCTCATCATTCAGATACGTAATCTGATTGGATCTTTTAGTTTTCTCACATTTTCTCCTCTATTTTCTATCCCTGTGTTTTCTTGTTCTGCTTTCTGGGAGATTTCTTCAATATTATATTACAATTCTTTTTGTTTTCAATTTAATTATAGTCATCTTTAATTTCCAGGAGTAATATCTTTGAATATTTTAATTCTATATTTTTAATAATTTTTTCCTGCTATCTGCCTTGTATATTCCTGCAAGTTTCATTTTTAAACAAAAACTACTGGTTTTAGAGCCTTTCCTCAAATTCCTGGTGGCCCCTGACTGTTGATTTCAAGAGTGAAGCACTTAAAATTGAACGGCAGAGCACATAGTGGTAGGGCTCACTGAGAGTGACTGGGTAAGCCTGAGAGATCTCTGCCAGCCCATAGCTTTTCTTTTGGCTGGTAAAAAGGAATCCTTCTATCTCTTCCCTGGAGGATACAAACCTGTCTGCTAGCATAGTGAGAGCAGAGCAGGGGATGTAAACTTCTCCTGAATTATCTGCTTTCATTGTAACCCCAAACCATATCTTGGTCTCAGGCACAGAGCAGCCTTCTTCCAAGATCTCCAGAGGATAAATAGCTTGGTTTCTGCATGAGTTGGGGAGGGGAAGTCACTTGACTGTACCAACTGGAGCCAAGTATCAAATGTCTTCCCAAGACTTGTGGATCATTCTTCCTATCCCAGTTCCAATTTCTACTTTGCTCAAGTCCTTCTGCATTTTGCATTGCTCTCTACAAGCCCTTAGGTTTCAGCTTCCTCTGTTTTACTGTCGGTTATGGTTTATTTGGATTCTAGTCTTCCAAAATATTGTTGACACATCTGAGGTTTTTTCTTTCTTCTTTTGTGTAATTGAGAGCATAAACTTTCAAAAAATCCCCATTTTTGTAAAGAAAGAAAGTAAAAGATAAATGTGAGAGAGTTCAATGTATGTTCTATTTACCATATTCACTGGCAGTCAGCTGCAAGTCTATCATGATTTAAAAACAATATCAAAATCTGCTCATGCACTTTATAGGTTTTTTTAATGGAACTCTATCTTTTCCTTGGAAGCAGAATCTTTATTTAGTGTTCACCAGACCCCCAGTTTTTATTCTGGTAATAATCTGTTTGAAAAATTTTGAATTACTGTATATAACAAAATTCAAAGTCACTAGTTATATTTTTAATAGTGTGTAAAATAGTTAATAAAATGTTCTCTTGCTTTATGGAATTTTTATTTTCAATAATCTGTGAAAATCTCAAAATAAGATCTTAAAAGGCATAAAATACATCCATTTAACAATACGTAAGATGGATTTTCTGGAAAGTTTAATCTCTCTCTGAGGATGTAGAAGATATTCAATACATCAGTCATATGCTAGGGGTCAAATGGATGGTTAAGACATTAAATGTTACAGTTTAGAGGGTTTGTGGAGGACTAAAGTAGTATGGCATTACTTTAGAGATGAAGAAATAGAAGAAAGGAAAGGTTAAATGATTTGACAAGAACATACTTTTAAGTTTATAGGAGTTGGATTTAAAATCTTCGTTTTCAAATTTCTGGTTTAGTGTCTTTTCTTCTTACCCAGATAAACATTCTGTTTACACAGTTAGTTAAGGAGCCCAAGTGCGAAGTCCTCAGTATGTTCAACAGAATTTATTTCACATACTGGCTAAAATAATACATAGCATAAAAATCCTATGCCTTTAACCAAGAATTGCTTACCTTTCTCAAATAGCTACTACAAGTCACCTCTAAAGAGGTCATTTTTCATCACAGGCACCGTTCTTCTACTACAAAATTACCATTTTCATGAATGTGTTGGTTTTTTTTTTTCTCTGAACTGACCGATTAGTACATAAATGCACATAGCTCTTTGGAATGAATGGAAGATTAGTCTAGAATATAATTTCAGCTAATATTCTTAAGATCAGAAATATGTAGAATACATCATTTATTGTTTTCATCCCTCTGCCTATATGTTTCCTTTTATGGAATTAATATGAATAATTCAAGGTGATAGCTGCTATAAAAATGCAGGTTTTCTCTCAGTCCTATAGAAAATTAAAGCTGAGTCCTTTTCTGGTAGTGCTACCTTGGATTCATTAGATTTCATGCATTTGGTGTCTGGATTACCTTGATTCTTACATCTTTTCCCACTGATTTTGATTCCTCTGTCCCTCTTATACAAATTAATTAAAATCCACTGTGCTTAATATTCTTTCTGTGCTTTCTTGCGTATTCTCCCAAACTACATTTTATATTTAGAAAATACTGCTTACTCCATATCTTTCTCTCATGCTGCCCAGCCAAACAGCTCCAAACCCCCCAGTTCTTCTAAGAATCTCTCTTTATCTCTCTCCCCACTATGAAACTTATCCTCTCTTTGCATGAAAAATAAATTTAAAAAAAACTTGTTTTGTTAGCATATGACTAATACATCTTTCCTACAGCAGACCGCTCTCATTGTGGCCTTTTACTTCTCACAATAAAATCTTAGAAGGCATAGAATGCGTCCATTTAAATTTGTTTGTAAGACTCCTGATAACATCTAAACAAGTATTTTTCAAGTCTAGACTGTTTTCTGTTTTCACTCCAGGGTAGACTCTTGAATTCCCACCTGTAGGCTCATTCCTGCTTGTAGGCTCATTCCTACCTGTATCATGGGACTCAGCACTTAGTCACCCAGCCACCTGCCTGATGCTAATGGGGCATTCCACTTCTTATGGTTGGGCTCCTGTCTCATTTCCAAGCCCCAGTTTTTCCTCTATGTGCTTCAATCCCGGTGAGTGGATTGCTCTTCGTCTTTAAAATCCACTTTGTTTGAAGTGCTCTAACACACATTTCTGGCATTCTGCCTCGATCCCTGTTCATCTAATTATGGTTTCTGTCCAGTGTCCCAGTGTCATCCTAGACTGAGACCCTGCCTTGTTTCTTGTCGGGTCACCTCCTAGGGATTAGAGCTCATTCCTTAACATTAGCCTGATGGTTGTGGACCTGGCATTGGGCCTCCCTCATGTTGAATGCTATCACTCACCTGGATAGTTGCTTCCTATACTCCAACTACTTGCTGGGAACCCTATTATTCTGTTGAGAATATCTCTTCCTCTGAATTGAAATTAAAAAAATACTGTGCCTCTGGAAACCTGCTCATAGCTCTGGTAAGGAGGAAGAGGAAAGGTAGAAATGCAGGTGGACAGGAAGGGAAGCTTATTGTATACCTTCCATGTTCCTGAGATGGTGCTAAGCTCTGTTACACACTATTAATGAACTCTTTTATTGCTATAAGAATTCTGGGAAATGCTGATTTTTCCATCTCATAGCAAAAGGATCCCCAAATGAGCAACTCGACCAGGCCGTTAGTGAGTAAGAAGCTGAACCAGAAGTCAAACATTGGTCTTTTGCTTCTAAATCTCTGTGGTCTTCTCAGAAGACCAGACTGAAACTTGCCCAGTTTGACCAATTTTGGTTTTACAATTTGTGTTTTCCTTCTTCTCTCTTTCAAGTTACTTCATGTTTGCTATTAAAAAGAATGAAAATAATTTAGAAAATATTATTATATAGTGACAAAATTGAAAGTTGGCTCCATTATCTTATAGTCACAACTCATAATGAAAGCTTTAAATGATGATGATGATGAAACAAACATTTATACATAAAACTTTCCATAGTGAAACAATAGGGAAAACAGAACATCAGTTAAAACTAATAAGATTAGAAAGAGAGAGACACTTTTTGGAGTTGCTCGGCGTAAGTACTCAAGTGACTATATTAATTACGGCATGGGTTTCTAAATTATTTCCTTTGGACCATTAAGAAAGATATAAATCATTTTACATGATTAATGGAATCCCACAAGATTCTCAAAGAAGAGAAACAACTCTTTGTTGACTGACATTTGTTTTAAATAAAAGGCAGTATCTGTAATTGCAAACCCCAAATTAAAATAACATCAATGGCATTCATAAACATCAATTCTATCCTTCATCTTCACTGCCAGTGCTTATGTATTCATTCACTTATAAAGATTTTAGAGAAACTAACTGTAGGGTTTCTAAAGGAGAAATTCTGGAAGGCTCTTGAAATCACCTCCAGCAAAGACAAAGCCCTTTTGACTGCTGTAGATTAAAACAGGAGATAGACACTCTTGCTTTCTTATCCTTGGTGTCTGACCTAGGTCTTTCTAGAGTAGAAGGAAGGTGAGATAGAGTCAAGGGCTTTATCACATCATGTCACAATCACTGAAAATTCCTCTACTTTTAAATCAGAAACCTAGTTAATTGAGTGGGAGGAAAAAAAATCAATGGAAAAATATCTTTGATATACTTTGTGGGGAGGCAATGTTTAGATGGAAAGAATTACATGGTAGTGTAAAGTTTTTGTTCAATGGTTTGTTTTCATATGAAACAGATACACCTGGGACTATACAGGAAGTCTAAGAACTCCCAAAAGGTAGATATTACATATGTGATGACTCTATATTCTATGCATTCTAGCACACAGTAGAGTAGGCACTTAAATATGTTTTGGATTAATGAAAACTATATGGGTCAGAGGACATTCTTAGTAATTTTATTAGCTTTGCAATTATGGTGTATGGTGTATGTTTATGCCAGTTTGGCTCTTAGCCTCAGAATCTAACCTGAATCCAAACTGACCTCAAGGGTTTGGTGTGCTCTCATTTCTTTCAGATAATTCGGGCAAAGGATTGGTTATTCCTTTTGGAATAACTGCTATCCACTCCCAATTCCAGCTGCAAACTTGAACCAGGAGGGTGGAAATGAAATCATGGAGAAAAAATTGGAAGTACTTTGGCGCAAGGACTTTCTGGTGAATGTTAGAATTTCTCTGCTGGGGCAGGATAGGGAAAATTTAGCAATGGTGCACTTAGGGACAATGCAAAAACAAGTTATTTCCTTCCTAGGCGAAAATAAAAGGGGTAATTTATGTAAAAGAAACTAGCAAAGAGCCTGGCACATGGACCAGGCACTTAATAAATATTAGTTCCTTTCCTTTCCCTTCGTGACAAAGTATGCTTAGAAAACCTTTTATGGTAGCATCTTGGATGTGTGTGTGTGTGTGTGTGTGTGGTGCAGTGTGTTTGGAGGAGGATTCTAGGCAAGAAAAGAATTAGACAATTTTATTCTCAAAATATGCATCTCTAACAGGATACTGCATTGAACTTCAACTGCTTTTTTCTCTGATGTCTCTTGTACAATCCCTTCTAATTTCATCTTGGTGATTAGCTAGAGCTAGCCACACATACCCCTTACAGCAAAAATTCAAAAGGGAAGATACGATTTAGTGCTCAGCCTTTGAATGTTGAAGTAGACACTTGAAGCCTCTGGCAGAGGTAATAGCTTCGAAAAAAATGGTGAGAGAGTGTTATTGCAAGAGCCTGTGTCTTCTGGACATCGAGAGCAGGTGGGCGTTGAAGATTGGTGATGAGTCAAAACAAGTAAATTAAGAGTTCCCAACTGGGTGCTTACTTTAGCGGCACCTATACTAAAATTGAAAGGATTCCTCAACTGGAAGAGTGAGGAGCAGATTAGACATAAATCAAGAGCAAGAGATGCTGATGGGCGTCTCTAACCAAAAGACAGCTTCAAGAGCTGAGGGGAGAGGGATGATGGATGATGAGGGCTTCGTGTAAGTTGTAGAGTCTGAAAACAGACTAGAATTCTGCGAGGTGGGATGTGACCTGAGTTCTGTGTCACCAAGGCACGAAAGCAATGAGAACACCCAGATTCTCCCATACTCTGAGGAAGGCAGAAGTGCTAGTGAGCATGGAGAGCTGGTGGGCTGGAAGGGGGCCCACAGCTGGGATGAGGATGTGGTAGGAACTCATATCCCAAGTGGGTGCCTGTGTAGGGAGAGGGCCATGCCCATGGGCCATATTGGATTTTCCTTCCTCAACAGATGCTTCTCAAGGCAGATGACCATGGCTGAGTCATGAGCCTTTTCCTCTCCCAATATTCACATACAAACAATCTACGATGCAACATTTTGCAGTGTGTCAAATTAACTTCAAGAAAAGAGGGGTAAGGAGGGAAAGCCTTACCTACAGGGCTTGCCACCAGGTGGACTGTGCCATAATATCAGAACTTCATTTAGTTATAAAAAGAAAAAGAAAAGAAAAACGTTTTTTAGACATCTGGGCCTCTACATAGTTTTAAAAAGTACACAAATAGGTGCATGCATAAAGGCTGAATATACAATAAGTATGGTCTAGGTAGGAGGACTGACTCTGACCTGAGTGGCCTGGGGAAGGCATTTGCATACAGAGGAGAAAATCAGGGCATTTTCTTCTTCAGTGCCTAATGATGTAAGATGGTAGGGAATGGGGGGCATTGGGATACTTTGGGGGGCTCCTGCCCTATCTGAAGACAAAAACTGTTTTATACAATTAAAAAATACTCTGTGTAGGTCAAATTACACATGTTTGCAAGTCAAAAACAGTCTAGCCTATATACAGATTTTATAATACTCCTGGGTTCTCTTATTTAACAAATGTACCACTCTACTGTAATTAATTAATTAATTAATTTTTAGACGGAGTCTCGCTCTGTCACCCAGGCTGGAGTGCTCACTACAAGCTCCGCCTCCCTGGTTCATGCCATTTTCCTGCCTCAGCCTCCCGAGTAGCTGGGACTACAGGCATATGCCACCACGCCTGGCTAATTTTTTGTATTTTTAGTAGAGACAGGGTTTCACTGTGTTAGCCAGGATGGTCTTGATCTCCTGACCTCGTGATCCACCTGCCTCGGCCTCCCAAAGTGCTGGGATTATAGGTGTGAGCCACCGTGCCTGGCCATTCTACTGTAATTTAAAAAAATACACTGCATTCAAGAAAAATGCTGTTTCTATTAAGTTTCACAATTTCTTTATTCATACATTGAAAAGAGGCCCTCTAGATTTTTTTTTCTCCTTCATTTCCTACATTCAGTCAGTCACAAGCCTGGTAGTTTCTGTCTGTTGATTGTCTTTAGAGTTAGATCTTTCTCCCATTACTTGTGCTTTAGTCAAAACCAAGGAGTTTTTCTCTAGCCCACTAACTAGCTGCTCTTACTCTAGTCTTCTTCTTTGGCCTCCAATCCAGCCTCTTCTTCACTGATTATATTGCCCCTTTATTTAAAAATTTTAATGATTTTCCACTGCCTACAGAATTAAATGGCCAAAGACGAGCAGATGCCAACACCCCTTGACCACTCCTACCCTGGCCCCAGTTGTAGATACAACATGGAAGTCTGTTTGAATAAATGAATGAATAAATGAACTCTGAGAACTTTGGTCATAGATCCAAATTAACCCTCAGATATAGCTCAGACTGGATTTTTTAGAGCTAAGAAAATTTGTTTTTATTTATTCATACAATTCTCAATTCATACTTGTTGATTTGTTTTTTATCTACTACTATGTGCCAGGAACTATGCTAGTTACAGGTTGGCAAAAATGAATACAGCACATTCTCTGCCTTCGATGATCTCAAAAGAGAGTAGGAGACACCCACAAAACAATGATTAAAAAAAATGTGTTAAGTGCTAAAACTAATAGTAGGGTAACATTTATTGAGGACATGTGTGATGGATAATTTGCTAATCACTTTTTCATGCATTATATAATTTTAATTTCAAAGAAAATTATGAAGTAGGTTCCATTTTTATTTTACAGGTGAAGAAAATAAAGATTTTAGAGTTAAATACTTTGCTCAAGGTCACACAACTAGTAAATGGTAGGGCCTGGATTTACATTGAAGTCTGTGTTCTGATGAAGCATTCACAAAGTGCTGTTTAAGGGCAGGACCCTAGGAAAGTCTGGTGTGATCATGAAAAGTGTACAGAGATGGAGATGCTGTGAACATAGATGGGGAAATTTTATGAAAGGATTATTCTAGGACTACTCCATCCACCCCCAATGGCTTCATCATTTATTTATTCCTCCCTCTCCCCTGCCCACCTTGTCTAAATATTTCTCCAGTCTCTGTGTTCTGTTTCTAGCTCTTCCATTCCCATTGCTACCTTGTATTATAGGCCAGTTATTTCTTTAAAAAGATTTCCAGTAACTTCCGTGGTCTTCTAACATTGGCAGGAGTGGGTGGGTGTATGGAGGGGAGGGAGAGTTGGAGTTCTGATATTCAAACACTGAGCTTCCTAGTCTGTTCAATGGTATCTTGAAAGTAGGAGTTTGCAACCACTTAAGCCAGAAGTGATGGAAGACATGTCTTGTCTCAGATCGCCTGGACATGGTAAAATCTTTCAAATTCATTTCAAATCGTACTACAAATTTGACTTAATGCAAAGAAAAATGACTTTACATTATAGCGTAACTGTTCCAACTATAATTATTGATCTTTGAATCTATCAAAATAAAAATATTTTTTAAAATGAAGCAATAAAAGACCAAAGATTGCAAATAAATATGGCTAGAGTAGCCCAAGCAGTTGTACTTAAACACACTTTCATTTCTTTTTTTTTTTTGCGGTTGCTAAAATATTTTATTTCTGACATCCTTTTGAAAATTATGATGATGAAAAGCTACAGTGAAAAAAGTTGTACTTGGAATTGCTTTATCTTTTTTTATTACTTTTTATTTTTTAACTTTTAGGTTCGGGGTACATGTGCTGGTTTGTTGTATAGGCAAACTCATGTCATGGGGGTTTGTTGTACAGATTATTTAGTAATGCAGGTATTAAACCTAGTACCCAATAGTTATTTTTTGTGATCCTCTCCCTCCTCCCACCCTCTACCCTCAAGTAGGCCCCCAGTGTCTGCTGCTTTCCTCTTTATGTCCGTGAGTTCTCATCATTTAGTTCCCACTTATGAGAACATGTGATATTTGGTTTTCTGTTCCTGCATTAGTTTGCTAAGGATAATGGTCTCCATCAATGTTCCTGCAAAAGGCATGGTCTTGTTATTTTTTATGGCTGTGTAGTATTCCTTGGAATATATGTACCACATTTTCTTTACCCAATCTACCAATGATGGGCATTTAGGTTGATTGCACATGTTCACTATTGTGAATAGTGCTTCAATACACATTCACATGCATGTGTTTTTATGGTAGAATGATTCATATTCCTCTGGGTACATACTCAGTAATGGGATTGCTGGGTTGAATGGTTCTGTTTTTAGCTCTTTGAAGACTTGCCAGGTTGCTTTTCACAATCATTGAACTAATTTACACTCCCACCAACAATGTGTAAGTGTTCCCTTTTCTCCACAACCCCGTCAGCATCTGTTATTTTTTGTCTTTTTAATAATAGCTATTCTGACTGGAAACACACTTTTATTTCTGTTGCGTTGAATTCTTACTTCGTTTCTGAAAGATCTAGAGTTTCCTTCCCTCTTTCCTTTTCCTGCAGTCTTCCACTTTGTTTTTCCTCCTCTTTATGCTATTTCTAATCTTTTATTGGATTAAATGTTTCAAAACGTGGCCACCTTTAAGAGTAAGAGTATAGTTTTTACAATCTCAGAGGCTATATTCTGACTAGCATATTTCTGGTATCTCTGTTTACCAGTTTTCATAAATGCGAAACAGGCCTGAGTACTGTCGAGTTCCTCTATTTCTTCCTATAGATCTTCTCACATTTGACCTGATAAATATATTATTCATCCTTAGTATTAGAAACGGAACTTTACCTAAGATTTTCCAGCTCATTTTTATTATTAGGTTGGAACTGCTGTTGTTTTGGGCACAAAGCCCACGTTAGGTGGAGTCTCAGAGGATAGAGGGTCCTGTGGGAGATCTCAGGGCACACAAGGATATTTTACTCGATAATCGCCTTCCCCTGACTACAAACTAAGATGAAGAAAAGCCACAATAGGAGATTAATATCTTTCAAAGGCCACAGGATTTCATCGAGTTAAATATTTATTGTTTTCTTTCCTGTGCATTGATTTTTTCCATTTTCATGTGAGTACAGATTTCTTTCTTGCCCTTTATTTAACTCCTTGAGAAAAATGAAATCACTCCCAACTTGTCAATTTTTTCTTCAAAGGTGATACATTTTGATGGGAATACTGCTGGAATAAGAGAGGAATGAGGGTTCTACATTCAATGCCACAACTTAAGAGATGTTAGGGGCAGATTTCTCTGTGTTGTAGTGCTCTGGCTGCAGTAACAGAATACCATAGAGTGAGTGGCTTCACCAACAGAGATTTGTTTTCTTACAGTTCTGGAGGTTGCGAGTCTGAGGTCAGGGTATCATTGTGATTGGGCTCTGGTGAGGGCTATTTTCCTGGCTTTGTAGACAGTTGCCTTCTCACTGTGTGAACACTTGTGGGATGGAGACACAGAGAGAGCTCTCTCCTTTGCTTTTGTTACAAAGCCATCAATCCTATCAGATTAAGATCCTACTCTTAAGGCCTTCGAAAACCTTAATTACCTCCTGAAAGCCCTTTCTCCAAATACAGTCACCTTGCGGGTTAGGGCTTCAACATACAAATTTTGGGTGTACACAATTCAGTCCATAGCACCCTGTATCTTAGTTTCTTAATCTAAAATATGCTTAATAATAACTTATCTAGCTCAAAAGGTAATGGATAAAATGAGATAATCACTGCATATGAAAGTTATTTGCCTATTGTAAAATCCTATGCAAATGGAAGATATTAATCATAAAATTACTACTGAAAGAATATACAATAAATAGAGAGACCAATGCATTTATGACTTCTGAGCTCTATGTGGATATCCAAAAAAAATCCCTTGACTATCTCACATCAGTCTAGGCAAATAAGGACAGCAATTACTATTAGAATGTCCTAAATAGACTACACAAATGAATGTGTAATCCTTTTGATAATAAAATATTTGTTTTTGTCTAAGTAATTAGCTTCAGAATACTTAATAATTACATCTTGCACCCCTTCTAAATTACATGCCACATGTCAATGCCAAATTGCTATAAAAATAACATTTAAATATCACAATTAAATATCACTAATAAGGTCTCCGCACATCTCAATCCCTTCCACAGCAGACTTCCACTTGCATTGCATCTAATTCATGTAAATAATACTAAAAAATGAAAAGCTTTGCCACTTTAATTTTCTTAATTATTGTTATTATTCTTGTGTACCGACAAGATAACCAGTGCTGTGTAAAATAAGAAAAAAATATTATACTGGCATAAGACTTACGATTCAGTCAGATGATCAAACAATTCAAATACAAGGACACAGATGTGAAAAACTGTTAGACTTTCTTGCTTTGCTTCTTTGGGATGTCAGCTGTTTTTAGAGCTGTTTCACCAGTGTCTTCAGCAACCATGACTGGTGATTACACAGAACCTGTGCTGCTTTAGAAAAGCTGTTCTCAGATGGACTTACTTCCTGTTTCTGTGTTAGGCAATATGGTAAGCAGGGAAAGATATACTCAGAGGGAGGGTCCCTCTCTTCACTGAAACCCAAGGAAAGAGCATCTCACAGGCATTGGGCATTTTGATCTTCTATTCTTTAGAGATAACTGGCCACATTTATAATGATAATGATAATAATCATAATAACACACAGTCAAATCCAACAGTTCTTAAGCGGAAGTTCATGAATGGCTTCATGGGATCTCAAAAGTCCATGCAAGTCCATAGCTTTGAATGGACTCTCAAAAGGTCTATAACCTAAAAAGTTTTAAAGCCTCGACAATAAATGTCAGTTAAGTTAGTGTGTGCTGCTTTCCCATAGAGCTTTCTCTAATGTTACATATTATTTATAGGAATATTTTTTAATGAAAATTACAACATAGTCTTATTACGTGTAAGGCACTATGCTTAATGTCATGGAAAATGCAAATATGAACAAGATATATGGCTCTTACTCTCAAGGGCCAAATGATCTTGCAGCAGAGTTAAGGCATTCATACAAACAATAGCAAAACAAGGCAGTTTGTGATAAACACCATAGAACAGGCATGAAGAAATTCTTAAGGAAGCTGTCAAGGAGATTAAATGTCCATGGAGAAGGCAGTATTTGAATTTGACTTTAAAAAATGAGATTTCACCGGCTGTAGTTTGGAAATAGCATAGTAAATTTTCAGATATATCGGGTTACAGAGTATTTTAAAATGCCATGTAAGAAGGGAGAAAAGTAAATAAAAAATCTGTATCAATAGTCTAGATCAAAAAGGAATAGAGCCTAAAGTAGGACATTATTTCCTTAAGGATGGAAACCAGTGTAGAGATGCATGTTATATGTACGTTTCAGCATTAGAATGTTAGAAAACAGTGAGGCAGGGAAAGAGATTAGGAAATACGTGTAAAACATATGATAGAATGTTACATTGTTAGAGTAGTTTTTATAGAGGAATTGAACCTGATCCCTTAGATATAAAATGAACAGCTTTTAAATGATTACCTACTGTCCAATACCTACTGATATTCATTAACACTTTCATTATGGGTTTGATGGAGGTTCTCTTACTATTTAGATGACTTGGAAGTTTATGAAATCATTGAGGGAGAATATGTTAGAGAGGGACCAGAAAGGGAGGATGTGTACTTGTGTGTCAGGAAGGAAGATTAGGGACAATAACAGGGGACAGAGAAGAGATGAGAGAGGGTGGAGGAGAACCAGAATAATGTTATGGAAGCATAGATGTAGGAAGGAAATAGTGGTGAGCAGTGTGCACAATTTTGAGAGAGACTAAAATGCCTGTAGCCTAGCAAGAGACCGTTGGATCTGTGAGTAACACTTTGCTCAAGACCTCAAAGAAAGCAGTTTGCATAGAGAGGTAGGACAGAAGCCACACATAAAGAAACTGAGGTTGAGGTACCCCAGCTGAGGATATGGAGAGAGGAGTGTTGCCCATACACAGGAGGAATTTAATGGTGAAATAAAGGCAATTGCTCACTTGAATGAGAGGGTCAAAGGGAAGTATGCAGAGAAAGAGCAAGAGAGGGAAATATTGAAGATATATGTGTGTGAGAGAGAGGGAGAGGGAGAGACAGAGAGAGAGAGAGAGAGAGAGTAGCAATGAAAAAGTTTAGCAAGGAGTGGAAGAGTAGGAAAAGAAAAAGATGTAGAGAAATTCTTAGAGATAAAGGTTAATAATATCATGATAAATTGTATTTATCCTTTTTGTAAAATTCCTTCTTTTGTAAAGAGAATGTCTAGCATTAGAAACTTAAAGGAGTGGAAAGAGTCAGAACAGCCACTAAATATTTCACAGTAAAAAGAGTAAAGGAACCCCCACACAGCAGTGAAGATGAACTGAGCTACGAGAGCATGGATTTGCAGTGCCCCCCAAATCCCCCAGTTTCTAGCTCTCTTCTGGCACGACTCAGCAGCCAGGAAGCCAGAGCAAAAGCAGACAGAGGGAGTGGCCCTGGGTGACAGAGAAACATGGGAGGCCTGGCCAAAGATCAAGTCGAGTGAAGTCCATTGGGTCCAATCTGGATAGTGAAGCCAGGGTATGCATTGATTGTTTCATGTGAACAGGTCCCATGTCCTGAGC
This sequence comes from Macaca mulatta, assembly GCF_049350105.2. Lineage (NCBI taxonomy): Eukaryota > Metazoa > Chordata > Mammalia > Primates > Cercopithecidae > Macaca > Macaca mulatta. Next base: position 110,673,220 of record NC_133419.1, on the reverse strand, counting down.
TTGATTGTCAATATCTGGAGATGGTATAGCACGGAAGTTAAGAGCACAGGCTTTGAGGTTAGGATAGACCTGGTTGAGAATTGCAGTTTTGGGAGAGATTTTTAAAAATTGGTCCTATAAAGGACAAATTATAAAATGCAGGTACCCTTTCCCTGGGAGGTTGGGTTAAGGTTACTCATGATTAAGAACTAATGATTAAAACGCATTTGCCTCTTGTCTGCTGCCAAGAACAAATTAGTATGAAAACATTTAAAATAAAATAAATACAATGGTAATTAGATCCCTATTAAAATATACACCTGAAAAGCGTATGTTATAAAATTAAGGTAGCATAGAAATGGATTCCTTTGTTTAAAATGTACAATTTTTACTGCTGAAAGTATAACTATAGTACATATTTATTTCTCTAAAAATAATGAAACATTCAACTTCAACTCATGGAAATAAAAAATTCTTCATGTGGTTTGATCAATGTTATAGCAGACCTGCTGTGTTTTGAGACTATTCAGCACCTAAAGTACTAAGGGGGAAAATGCAACCTCCTTTCAAATCCATGCTGCAGTCTGAATGACTCTCATACATATTTTTGATTGGAAAATATGTGGTTTATTTTTGCTGGAGGGACTCTTCTCATAATCTATATTTTGCTGTTTTCTCTGCTAAAGGCAAAAATTATTAGAGAACAAATTAAGGGTAAAAAGGTTAATGTCTAGTTTATTGAGGCAATGATTTATTTCTTCCAGGACTATAATTTACATAAAAGGCCACTAACCTCAACATTAAATATTAAAGAAGTAAAAAAGTTAATTAAAAACAAAAACAAATCCTCTCACCCCCAAACTCTATAGTGCAACCTGTAATAAATCTGAAAGAGAAGCAAGAGCCCATTGATACCTTATTTCAGAAAGGATAAAATAATTAATTTCTCTTACCTTTAAGAATGTGTTTTTAACGTTTAAAAAAAAATACTGTTATTGTGGCATATTCACATACAATAAAATGATGTTTGCTGTCATCATTTTATATAGATGTAGTATCATCATAGCATATAGTTTGACAAATTTTGACAAATAATATACCCATGTAATCACCGCCATAATCTAGATAAAGAATATTTATATTACACTAAAACATTTCTAGTCTATTTGCAGTGAATTTCCCATCCACTTTTTGCCCAAAGCAACCTCTGTTCTCATTTCTGACAGTCTAAATTGGTTTTGCCTGCTCCAGAATTTCATATAAATGGAATCAGACAGAATATGCTCTTTTTTTTTCTGGTTTCTCTCACTAAGTGTAATGTTACTGTGTTTATCAGTAATTAATCCCTATCTCATTGCTGAGTAGTATTCCACTGCATGGTTATGTCAAATTTGTTTATCCATTCACCTTTTAGTGGACATACGAATTTTTCCAGTTTGGGGCTATTATGAATAAAGTCACAACGAACATTTGAGTCGAAGTCTTTGGTGAACACGTGTTTTCTTTTTTCTTGGGTAAATCCTGAGAATGGACTTGCCCGGATGTATAGTAAACGTACATTTAGCTTTATAAGAAAGGATCACACCATTCTCCAGAGTAATTGTACCATTGTCAGATTCCAGCCAGCAGTGTGTGAAAGTTCCGGTTGCTCTGTGTTTTTGCTAAAATCACTAATGATGCTTTATTTCTCATGTTTTGTATTTTTATTTTTTGCTTCAAGTTTAGTTCTTGGAATCTTATCTGTAGGAATTCTTTGAGACCTGCTTTGAGGAAGGGGCTCTCCTGAAAGGACTTTCTTCTTCTAGTTGTATTAGAATAAAGGTTAAATATCCCTGCATCAGAAGTTTCTAGATGCTTCCGTTTTTGTTCTCTCTGGGGCTTAGCTGTTTATAATTTCCTGAACTTACAAGCTCTTACAGGAATTATTCTCCATGTACTGATGCCCCTATCCCATTCCCACTCCCAATTGCTTGAAGTAATGACTGAGTCTTTATTTCTTACATCTAAGAGAACCTAAGAAAATCTTCATGTGGATATAGTGGATACTATGCCAGATTAGATATCTGAGGGTTCTTCCTCGGTTTGTTACGCAACACTGGGGTCTCCAAACCACCTTCAATTAGAAGCAACAAGTTCACCTTCCAGTGTCCTCAGAGGATGTTGTGGGACTAGTTTTTTCAAGCCCAACGAACCCTTGCAGGTGACTCACAGCTTAGTGCTGTGCTTCAGGTAGCCAATTCAGGAGCCAATCAGAAGGTAACTCAGAGAAATAGGGGAAAAGGATGTGGGAGTCCCATACTGTACTTCACATGCAGAATTAATTATGAAAATCCATCAATATCCAAACTGCAATACCAATTTCTGGATTCTGGTTATATGAAATGTGGGGATGATTCTTTCTCTATTAAGTGACTTTAGTACTGCACTGTACACATACGTTTCCTGCTTTTAGTGCTTGCCGAGAATGGCATTTGGGCACCTAGTGACATTTTTACTACTGATTTTTGGCTGTGTCTCAGGTTCACAAGGTGAAAATAGCTATGCCATTTTCCAATGTACAGTGCTTATTTATTTACCTAGTAATATAGTGCCCCTTTGGGTTAGTTGGTTTATTGATTAGTTACTGCCTTAGGCAACTGTTTTTTTTGTTTGTTTGTTTGTTTGTTTTTAAGTTGGGAGAATAGTTCAAAGGCTTCTCATATTTGAAAAGTTGTGCTCTCTCTGCACATTAACTAATCAGAGATTAGTGGTTTACGGGTACTTTTGATAGTTGCAGGCTCATTGGCCCAGAGTTTAGAATTACAAATGTAGTCACAAACATGCATTCCATGTTCTGGCTATCAGGAAGACACTGAGCAGGGCGTGCTTGTGCATGCACAGGTGCACATTTGCAATGCATTTGTGTGCATAGAAGGAAGATGAATTAAAAAGGGATCAAGATTGAATTACGGACAACATTTTCGTTCACTTCTGTGTTCTAAACAGCCACACAGAGTCATAGTATAAGATTACTTACTTAGGACTGAAGATGTTTTTAAATAGAATTAATTTTTAGAGCATTTTAGGTTCACAGCAAAATTGAATGGAAAGTCTAGGAGTTTCTATTTATTCTCCTATCTCACACTTGCACAATCTCACTGTCAACATCCTGCACCAGAGTGGTATATTTGTCACAATTGGTGAACCTACACTGACACGTCAGTATCACTCAAAGTCCAGAGTTTACAGTAACTGCCCTAAAAATTCCTTGTGCTCCATCTATTCATCCTTCACTCCCCGCAGCCCCCGACAACCACCAATCTTTTATTGCCTCCATAGTTTTGCCTCTTCCAGAATATCATATAGTTGGAATCACACAGTACGTAGCCTTTTTCAGATTGCTTCGTTCACTTAAAAATATGCGTTTAAGGTTCCTCCGTGTCTTTTCATGGCTTGATAGCACGTTTTTTTGTAGTGCTGAATAATATTCCATTGCATTGTATTACAGTATGGGGATTTTTAAAGAATGTCACTATTTGGAGGTGGTTAGGAGATAACTGATTATGGAATAAGTCACTTAAAGTGAAAACAGGAAATGAAAGTCCGAAAATACTTAGTTTTGGGAATGGAAAGAGGTTGCAAAATTTCATAGGAATACAAAGTAGGCAATAAATGTTTGTTGAACTGAATATAAAGAGGCCTGTTCCCTGAAATAAGAAGACTTGTGTCCAGGCAGTAAAAGAAATGTGGACTACAATTAACTATATTAGTTACCAGGTCATCTATTAGAAGACAAATGCCTTCAAGCGACTGAGCGTTCTCAATACTCAATCTTAGATTATTAAATTGGCCAATGTTTTATGCAAATACCTGGCAGGAGGTCAGAGTGAAGTTGATTCTCCATGCCTTGTCTTTAATTAATTATTTTCATAAAGCAGTGAAAAATTCAGATTCTAATAGACATTCTTAGATCAAAAAAGTATTTTCACAAAATTCTTTTTCTTTTCTTTTTCTTCTTCTTCTTCTTCTTTTTTTTTTTTTTTTTTTTGAGATGGAATCTCACTCTGTTGCCCAGGCTGGAGTGCAGTGGCAATCTCGGCTCACTGCAAACTCCATCTCCTGGGTTCAAGCAATTCTCCTCGCCTCAGCTTCCTGGGTACTGGGATTACAAGTGCAGGCCGGCATGCCTGGCTAATTTCTGTATTTTTAGTAGAGACAGGGTTCCACCATGTTGGCCAGGCTGGTCTTGAACTCCTTACCTCAAGTGAGCCGCCCACCTCAGCCTCTCAAAGTGCTGGGATTACAAGGGTGAGCCACCATGCCCAGCCTTATTTTCTAATTGAGAATATTAAGTGATAATCTGATATTACCCATATGTATTGCTCAACTCTCTGCTGGTAAAATTTTTCTCCTTAGATTTTTTCAGAAGTACAAAATAATGTTTTAATCGAAGAAGACAAAGAAAGGTTTTCTTAGATCAAGCTCTGAGGACATGACCTGGTCACTGCTGTGGGCTCCAGGGTCGAGAAAATGACCTGCCCCTTTTGAGATGATTGGGAATGATAACATCCAATGAGAAGTTTTTATTTTTTATTTTGGGGCCTGAGGATTGGACTCTCCCTGGGTTCAAAAAGAAATATCACAAAGTAGTAAGCATGCTTAATTTTCTATGACATCAAAAAACTTCTGTTTTTTCCCATTTTTGTAATGTATATGAATTATTTCTTGAGATTGTAGTGGTCCAGCCATAGCATTTTCATTCATTACATAATTAATTCATTAATTCAGGCAATACTTACTGAGCACCTACTGTGTGTCAGTGTTCCAAGCACTAAGGATACAGTAGTAAACCAGATATATTTTAAAAAAAAGATCTTCTCTCATGAACCTTATGTTGTAGTGGGAGAAATAAACTATGAGCAAGTGACAAATTAGATGATTTTGAGGGAGCTAAGAGTTGTGAAGGAAATACAACAGGTTGAAAAAATAGAGAGTCACTGGACGGGGGTACTGTTTTATATAAGGTGGTTAGGAAAGGGTGTTACAGCAAAAAGGATTAATTTTTCTTTAAAAAATTGAATGAACTTGTAGAGAGACAGTGTGCCCCTCTGGATATATACACTCATTCCTAATTCTGGCTTTTAGGACTTCTCCTGTTTACTTACCCTAAATTGAAATTTGCCAACCAACAATTCCATTGATATATGCAATGGCCCTATTGCTTTAGTCTTTTATTTTTATTTCTAATTGACAAATAAGAATTGTATATATTTACAGTGTACAATGTGATATTTTGATATATGTTATACACTGTGAAATGATTACCACAACCAAGCTCACGTATCCATCACCTCACATAGTTATTTTTTTTGTAGTAAGAACATTTTAAATTTACTTCCAGAGCAATTTTCGAGTGTACAATACATTACTATTAACCATACTGTTCCTATTAACCATTCCATGCCGTACAATAGATCCCCAGAGTTTATTCATCCTGTCTAAATGAAACTTTGGACTCTTTGATCGATATCTCTCTATCTGCTGCCTGCTTCAGCCCCTGGTAACTACCATTCTACTCTTGCTTCTGTGAGTTCAAAATTTTTACACTCTACACGAGTGAGATCATACAGTATTTGTCTTTCTGCGCCCAGATTATTTCACTTAGTGTAATATCCTCCAGCTTCATCCATGTTGTAAGTGACAAGATTGCCTTCCTCTTTAAGAAAAAACAGTATTTCAGTTTGTGTGTGTCCGTGTATCTGTACACACACACACACACATATCTCATATCAGATTTTTAAAAACCCATTCATTTATTGATGGACACTTGGATTGATTCCATATCTTGCACACTTAGATTATTGATTCCAATGCTGCAATAAACACAGGAATGCAAGTATCTCTTTGACACACTGATTTCCTCTTTTTTGAATATATATCCGGTAGTGGGATTGCTGGATTATATGGCAGCTCTATTTTTAATTTTTTTTGAGGAAACGCCATATTATTTTCTATAATGGCTCTACTAACTTACATTCCCATCATCAGTGAAGAAGAGTTCCCTTTTCTCCACATCCTTACCAATACTTATTATATCTTTTTTGTGTATGTAATAGGCATTCTAACACATGTGAGACGATATCTCACCATAGTTTTTATTTGAATTTTTCTGATAATTAGTAATGTTGGGCATTTCTTCATATACCTGTTGGCCATTTGTGTGTTTTATTTGGGGAAATGTCTATTCAGGTCCTTTGCCCTCTTTAAAATTTGTTTTCTTACTATTAACTTGCAGGAGTTCTTTACGTATTTTGGATATTAACCCCCTACCAGATGTATGGTTTGCAAATATTTTCTCCCATTCTATAGGTTGTCTTTTTACTCTTGATTGTTTTCTTTAGAGAAGATTTTTAGTTTCGTGCAATCCCATTTGCCTATTTTTGCTTTTGTTACCTATGCCTTTGGGGTCATGGCCAAAAAAATCACTGCCCAGACCAATGCTATAGAGACTTTCCCCTCTGTTTTCTTCTAGTAGTTTTACAGGTCCAGGCCTAACATTTAAGTCTTTAATTCATTTTGGATCGATTTTTATACATGGTGTGAGATAAGAGTCCAATTTTATTCTTCTGCATGTGGATGTGCAGTTTTTCCAAAATCATTTATTAAAGACTGTTTTTCCCCATTGTGTGTTAGTGACACCTTTGTCAAATATCAATTTACTGTAGATATGTAGATTTATTACTGGGCTTTCTATTTTGTTCTATTGGTCTTTCTGCTTTTATGCCAGTACCATACTGTTTGATTACTGTAACTTTATAATATAATTTATAATAAGGTAGTGTGATTTCTCCAGCTTTGTTCTTTTTCTTTGAGGTTGATTTGACTATTCAGGGTCTTTTGTGGTTCTGTATAAATTTCTGTATAAATTTTTGTGGTTCTGTATAAATTTTTGTGGTTCTGTATAAATTTTCTTTCTATTTCTGTGAAAAATATCATTGGTATTTTGATAAGGATAGCATTGAATCTGTAGACTGCTTTGGGTAGTATATTTCTACAATATTAATTTCTTTAATTCATAAACATGGAATATCTTTCCATTTATTTGTGTCATTTTCAATTTCTTTCATCAATGTTTTATAGCTATCAGTGTATAGATCTTTTACCTCCTTGTTTAAATATATTTTCAGGTATTTTATCTTTTTGGAAGTTATTGTAAATGTGACTGTTTTCTTATGTTTTTGGATAGTTCATTGTTAGTGAATAGGACTACAACTGTTTTTCGTATGCTGATTTTGTATCTTGTGACTTTAGTAAATTTGTTTTTCAGTTCTAACAATTTTTTGGTGTAGGCTTTAGGGTTTTCTATATATAAGACTTTGTCATCTGCAAATAGAGAAAATTTTTCTTCTCCTTTTCTGATTTAGATATCTTTTATTTATTTATGTTTTTCTTGCTCAATTGCCCTGGTTAGGACTTTCAGTCCTATAGTAAGTAAAAGTGGTGAAAGTGGACATCCTTGTCTTGTTCATAACATAAAAGAAAAAGCTTTCAGCTTTTCACCATTGAGTATGATATTAGCTGTGGGCTTGTCCTATACGGCCTTTATATGGCCTTTATAAAGTTGAAATATGTTCCTTTTATACCTGATTTGTTGAAAGTTTTTTTATCAGGCAGAATTTTTATTGAAACAGATATAAATAGACCACTAAGAATCCCAAGATATTTAGGAAATATAAAAATGTAAAATAAAAGATCTCTTCTTACCACCCACCAAGAGAAAAATAAAACCAGAAATGAATAACCCTAGAGGATTTAGAACAAATTGTGAGAATAGGTGGAAACTTCAAACAAACAAACGATGGATCTAACAGAGGAGCTCAGTGAAAAGGCATTTGTGACACAGGCTGAGTCCATATAGAAACAGAAATATGGAGGGCACTGCAAGGTAGGTCATTGGAATAAAGGGTGTATGATGGAGTAGATAATAGAGTGAGTTTGAGAAACCTTGATTAAGGCACACAAAGCAAGAAGAAAAGGTAAGACTGTCAGGAACTTCAATAAAAATCAACCAACCAACCAACCAATCAACCAACCAACCAAGCAATCTATTAGGTTGGTGTAAAAGTAATTGTGGTTTTTGTCATTACTTTTTTTTTTTTTTTGAGACGGAGTCTTGCTCTGTCACCAGGTTGGAGTGCAGTGGCATGATCTCAGCTCACTGCAACCTCTGCCTCCTGGGTTCCAATGATTCTCTTGCCTTAGGCTCCTGAGTAGCTGGGATTACAGGTGCACGCCACCATGCCCGGCTAATTTTTTTACTTTTAGTAGAGATGGGGTTTCACCATGTTGGCCAACCTGGTCTCGAACTCCTGACCTTGTGATCCACCTGCCTTGGCCTTCAAAGTGCTGGTATTACAGGTGTCAGCCACTGTGCCTGGCAGGTTTTTGCCATTACTTTTAACTGCAAACTAAAAGTAGTGGCAATTACTTTTGCCCCAACCGAATATGTAAGACAGATCTGATCCATATCTGTAGCAAACTAAATGTGAATTTAGCAGTTGATGAGTATGAAGCAGAAGAATCTTTTTGAACTAAATCTCAGGATTATTCTCCAAATGTCAGAGTGCCTATGACATTAAGATCTGAGAGAAGAAAGAATACTTCCAGCATGCCCAGTGCTCCTAAAGATAACAATACTTACCTGATTACTATAATGCAAACATTGTTGACTGGTATTCAACTTTTGCAATAATCCTGTTAAAAAAAAAACATAGAAGATTTTACCACCATAACTAACTACTTTTAGCTTGGACCACATACAAGTGAAACTAGAGTTGACAGATGTTAGGAGGTAAAAGAGAGTGGAAGGCGAGAGGAAGAGGGATCACTAATATCTCCAGCTCCAAAATAGGGAGCCAAAAGAAATTGTCTGTTTGAGTAATAAATGGAGATTTAAGTCTGAGGTTGTAGAGGCAATCAGTGGGAGGAACTGAGAACAGTGATGCAACTATATTGGGAGGGAAAGGGTAGAGGCAGTGGGAGGTGGTACAAGTGAGCTATCATTTATCTCTTACAGCAGGAAGTTACAAATAATCGGTGGAGATGATACAGCATGAAATAGTGGTTTAAGCATACTATGTAGGGCTTTGTAGGTAACTACCAGAGACTCATTTAAAAGAAGCTTCCTCTAGGGAGAGGGAACACAGATGGCAATGGGTGGACCAAATACATGATGTTTTTCCATTATAAGCTTGTGGTGATAAATAATTTATGTATGTATATATAAATTTTGTATCCGGAGGACATTTCTGAACCATTTTTGCTTCCGTCCTATAAAGAGGAGCACAGATACCTCTATCATTTGCTGGCATGGGGAAAGGAATCTTTTCTGTGCAATGACACAAGCTACTAATTTAGTTTTGGGGGTGGCTGTAGAGAAAACCCTTGTTTATTAAAGCAGAGGGGAAAATTCCACCTCAGTTTCTTCAGGTTATCTTTTCAAAATTAAAACAAATTATGGTAACTACATATAGCATAGAATTAACCATTTTAAACAATTTGAGGTGTAGAATTCAGTGACATTAATTACATTTAAAATGTTGTACAACTGTCATCCCTATTTCCAAACTTTTTCATCATTCCAAACAGAAACTGTGAAGGTTAAATAATAACTCCCCATTTCTTGCTCCCTCCAACTTCTTATAACCTTCATTCTACAATCTGTCTTTATGAATTTGCCTATTCTAGATATCTCATGTGAGTGGAGTCAGACAGTATTTGACCTTTGGTGTCTGGCTTATTTCACTTGTCTTGAGGCTATCTTTGGCGATTCTCTGAAGCCATCTTAGGCCAACAGCAAGATGTGAAAGGCATGGAAAATATGAATTTAAAATTTTTTTTCCATAGCAAATCTTGGTGATACCAGAAAAAATATGTATTCTATCCTAACCTGATAATGGCTACTGAATTTTCTAGAACCCAGGACTGGTGACTGTACCCAAGCTTTCTCTTCCTCGGTCAGTACAGCAGAGAAGCACATTTTGTTAGAGTGGAGAAGAAAGTTGTATGAAATCTGATGTCTGTCAAAGATCACTGCTACAAGACAGCCAGCACTGGAAAGGGTCAGGAGCCATGCTTCAACAGGCAGCCTGACTCACAGTGTTGACTCCTTTCATCATTTGAGACAGATATGGTTGCTGGGTGAACAACTTAAGAAGACAAATTGCCCAAATTTTACTTTACCACTTAGGCGTGACTGGCACATATGCCCTGAAAGGACATTTTGTTTTTGCCAGAGGAATTACTGTCCTTTATCTGTACCCTGATATTATTTTCTTTATGCATCGCATTTCTTTCTAGAAAGTCTAACATCTCTGAGTATGTTTGTAGGGCAATGAATATGTGTGCAATGTCATGAGTTACAACATACCTAAGGAGATTAAACCATCTCTTGTTGCTTGTATTGATTTTCCATTAGCAACTAAAATCCATTTCAAGGGTATAGCAATTGTAGGTAAACTCAAGACAAGACTGATAATGAGTGGATTATTTTTCATGCTTTCTTGAGTTCCTGTCACTACTGGCAGATACCCTAGAATGCAGATATGCAAGGAAATGCTAAAATGTCAGCATTTCATTAAAAATAAACATCTGGAGATAAAAGGGTGCCTACTTAACACCCCAAAGCACAGAGAAAACCAGTATATTTGCAAGAATGTCCCCAGAAAGCTCAAGAGCAAAGCATCTTCATGGATTGATTCACTTTTTCAGCCTCTGCAAAAACACAACAGGGAGAATCTTAAATTTCTCAGAGGTGACCATTCCTATGGGGGAATTGTGGCTATAATATAGCTTTCAAACTGAAATGGTAAGTGGGAGCTCTGATGTCACAAGTTAGCAGACATGAAGGACATAGGAAGTATGTGTGTGTATGTGTGTGTGCGTGCATGCATGTGTGTGTGTTTGTGTGTTGGGATAATGGAAGAAGAATCGTTAAGAAAGTTGCTCTATTCTGAAAACTGGTGGGGTGTCCCAGGATATAAGTCCTCATACAGGAGTTACGTTGTTGGGCTGTTTTGAAGAGGACATTCATTAATGGAAATACCAGTAGGAAGCCAGGGATGAAGATGGTAATGGGCCTTAAAAAGCAAGAAAGGAGAAGTAAGCAATGGGGCTGTGAAAAAGAGACTATGTTTGTACCAGACATGTGGGTTGTACTGGTCAGTTCAGTTCAGGGAAAGTAGAGATGGGAGGAAGGAGGAGTAGGAGTGGGGCTGGAGGTGGGGAAAAGCCCTGCAAGATCACTACTCTCAAAATGGCTTGACAGTTGTGGGGGCGGTGGGGGGCCGGTTAGGACAATGGTTCTCAGTGGGCCACACACAAATGCCTGACGTAAGTGGAACTGGTCAGTTACTTAAGTGTGTCTGAAGGTTAGCAAAACATGATTAGTTATGAAAGGGATCCATTTGGTGACAGCCTAAGATTGCTGATTTATAGCTCATTGGAGAATATACATGAGGAAAGTTTGTGCTTGCCATATGTTCATGCCCTCTCACAAAGCATGCTTCAGTACCATGTGTTTAGAACTTTTTTACTTGCTCTTCTGGTGACAGGTCAGAGAAAAGCAGAACAATGTAACCTGACTGTCTATGTGCTGCTGGTCTCAGGGGACATTAGTGCCACCCCAGGTAGCAGCTGTGACCAAGGGCACAGAAGTCCATCGGCCTTACAGCATCTGAAATAGAGGTTTTACGATGATTTGACTTTTCTTATTCTTTTCACCTTCGTGGTTTGTAACCAAATATAACTCCCTGCTTGCAGGCACCTGGTGTCTTGGTGGGTTTGGGGGGTTTAAGGGACTCAGGAGACTCAGAACAGTGTAATATTGCTGCCTGGGGTAGCCTGGCCTACTCAAGGTCTAGGTAGCGTCTTAGGCCAAAAAACTTGGGGGTCATGCATGTGTCTTCTCCCTTCCTCTCATATCCCACAACCAAGGAAACTGTGTCGGCTTCATTTCAGAATACATTCAGAATCCAGCCACGTCTCACCACTGTCATGGCAAGCACACTGGCCCTAGTTACCTTTGCCTCCAGCCTGGGCTACTCTCACAGCCTTCTGACCAGCCTGCCCCTGCTGCCCTCGTGCCTGACTGCCTTGTCTCAACTTCTCTGTCTAAAGCCTCCAAAGGCCTCCGTCTCACTCCGAATGAAGTCCTTCATGTGATCCACAGGCCCCACACAATTTGACCCCATAACTCTCAGGCCTCCTTGACTCTTCACCTGCTCATTCCTTCCACTCCAGCCTCACTGGCCTTTTTGCAGGCAGGCTTGCTTTGCTCTTGCTTCTGTGCTCTTGCTCCCTCTGTCCTTCTTGTCCCCACATAGCCATGTGGCTCACTTCCTCACCTCCTCTGTGTCTTTGCTGATATGACACCTTCTTAGGCCTTCCCTGGCCATCTATTTAACATCTACCCTGTCCCCCGTCATGTCCTCTCTCTCTCTTCCCTGCTTTCCTATTCTCCATTGCATGAATCACCATTTGCTATACATTTTATTATTTAATCTATTGTCCATCTCCCCTGATAGGATGCAGACTCCTTGGGAGCAGATATTTTTGGATGCTCCTAAAGAGTACCACCTAGAATAGTACCTGGAATATAGTAGGACTCTACATGTTTGCTGTACCTTATTTTCTACTCCTGGGACCAGGACCTGGCTGTGTTCTAATAAGTGTGTTCCTGATCCAAACTCTGTGTCTGAGGTCCTTGTCTTCATAGCTTAACCTGCCCCCAGCTCTCAATGACTTGGGCTTGTTTTTCTCTGTCATCATTGCTCTTCTGCCCCCATCCAGCCCTGAAGTCTGTTCTTGAGCCTCAGTCTTGTGAAGTGGGGGCTACCACTCTCTACCAGTGCTCTCTGAGACTGACTGCTGGTCTGCCTGCCAAAGCCACTCCATCTGGTCTGCTCTTAGGGTTCCTCTTGTCCTCCTCTGCTGACTGGCATGGTACTCCTATTATCGCTTCCCACACTTCTTTGTGCTTAGGACAGCCTGTCCTGTCTTACCATGCTTTCCAGGTATTGTTCTCCAGCACTGTGATTCCCTCATCACCTCTCCAGTTTGGAGCACACACGTTATCATGTTTTACATTCAGATTAAGCAATCGACTCACCATCTTGCCTATTGCGCAAAGTTTCTCTTACCTTATTGGTCTCTTCTCCCATGATAATGAAAAAGGTCTTGCTCAATCCAAAGATTCAGGTCAAGGAAAGAAAACCAGAAATTGGCTTAGACAAGTGGGAAGTCTGATTGTCTCTGCCACATGGTGTCACTATTGAAACACTGGCAACCTGGCATGCTGGTGCTGCCCTTGTCTGCTGGCAGTACAGTGGTGGTTTCCTGGAGCTGAGTAGGTGGTGTGCCACTGCTGATATCTAGAAATCTGGGATCCTGGGGAAGTCTCGTCCACTGAGCTAAGATGTCTTGGGACCTGGGGCTGCTGCTGCCAGCCCTGGAAGAGAAAGTCCTGCTCTCTGTGTCAGCCTCCGCTGCTGCCCCTGCACACCAATGTGGGTCGGACTCCTGTCACTGACCAGCGGGGCCTTGCTCATAAGTTCATGCACATGCACATGTGCACATCCATGCACATTTTCCAGCAGATGTGGATGTCTCACCTCAAACAAGTTAGTTCCTAAGTGGTTCCTGCACTGCCTGGAACCAACCTCTCCCCTAAGCTCCGAGTTTGGATCCTGAGAGTCCAGGAAATCATTCTCTTTCCTTGGTCTAAAATCTGCTTTATTTTATGGCTCAGGACAAACGATGTTCCTTTTAGACAAAAATTCCATCCTCTTACACATATAGTTAGGTCCATGTTCCAGGTACTCACTTCACCCAATTGGAGAGGTGCACTTTTTAGATTGCCCCAAACTTCATGCTTTGACTCTTGTATTTACCTCTTTTGTTCCTGTCTCAGCCACAGGATATGACAGAGCTTGACTTTAATGGAAAAGGAAACCCAAAGGGAGTACTGTAACTTTATACCATGCTATAGGGGCAACAAAGAAAGAGCAAGAGAGCTGATAGATCTCACCTATTTATTAACACTACAAATAATCATGGCAATAGTTACCATTCATTAGACAATGAATGTGTCTGGCATTTTTAGGTGTATCATCTCATTCAACCCTTACAACAATCTTGAAAGACAGATATTATTAAAAGGAATGTAGGGATGAGAAATCTGAAATGCAAAGAAATAAAGTAACTCAAAGCACAAAGCCATCTGCAACAGAGCCAGTATCTAAACTTAGGTCTTTCAGACTCTAAAGCTTGGAGTCTTGCCAATGTACTACACTTACTCCCTCATGATTGAGTAATTACTGAGAGTCTTAGGTTCATGACTGTTGAGGGATACATACATTGTTGGTTGTTCCCAGCCTCCTTGACTGCTACTGAAACCCTTTACCTACCATTCTAAATGGTTTTATCCTTTTGGTTTTGCCAGGGTGTGTTTCGTTAGTGTCTCCTTCCCATTTAGAGGCCTTATTTCAACTTGTTCCTTTATTAGTGTGGTGTGATTGTTTTCTGATAGCTCTTTCATATTCCAGACGAAGGAAAAGAGGGAGAAGAAACCAGCTACCTGGAAGACTGACCCTCTGAGATGCTTTGGAGTCGTGCCATTGTTCTCATTGGCAGATCAGTCCTGTCCCTCCAATAAAAGCGAGGGTGATCTTGGTGTGAGATGTTCTCTTTTGAAGTGTGATCAAAGCTTTGGGCTCGGGGATTGCTTAGCAAGGTGGAATTCTTTCTTTCTCTTGAGAGTTTAAATGACCTCTGTAATTGATAGGCATCGTAGTCACAAAATGAAGTTTTGAAGTGGAGAAGATAAAAGGTCACTACCTTGGAAAATAGTGAGAATTTCTTTCCTTTGGTGTTGCCTTCATTTCACACTTGATAATTCTGTAGGGTTCTGATTGTCACCCTGCAGCAGTTTCCCTATGACTCAGAAAAAGCCCCCAGGCTCTTGCTACCCAACTTGAGATCATTAAAATGCTTGAGTGAACTTTGGAGTTCCTGTCTGTTGAATAGAGATGACACTGACCAGAGAGGGAAACTTATGTAGGAGGTGTGTCTGGGTCAGGCATCAAAATGCTGTGGAATTGTCTCAAAAGAGAAACACTAACATTTTGCAATGCTTTCATAGGGACATATTCAATAATTCCAAAGCTTCTTGAAATTGACATTTTTTTTTCTTGATTTGCCTTAAGTATTTCCACATAAAATTACTTGATGATATATTTGTGCTTTTGATATCTTACAGCACACCTCAGGAAGGTGAGAAAATATCCAAATTAGGAGAAATAAGCAGTTTCCTAACCTTTAAGCTAGAATTTGCAAATATTTTTATTTTGTTTTATTTTCTGAAATGAAAGCAGGAAAAAAAATGATGGAGAGTCTGAAGTTCCTAATTCTGAAAGCCTCTACCCACAGGGTTTTTTTTTTTGCCCAATTATCTCAACTTTACTGACCCCTAAAGGCCTTCAGAGTTTTGATGTCGTGAAAATGACTCTAACAGCCTTCATACTTAACTATGTGATTCTTATCCCTCTTTCTGACTGACTCAATTCATTCATTTTGGTTTACCTTTTTTTGAGGATAATGGTGTGGAACTAAAACATTTTTCATTTACTAAATGAATTATACTTGAAATATGTACTCCATTAATTTTCCCAATAATATATAGGTCATACTATTAATTACAGAATGTCGTGGGATGTCTTGCTTTGGTGATAAACTAGACACATAAGTGTTTGTTATCATTTCTAAGTAGCTGTTCTTCAACGTCTTCAATAAACCAGTACTAACTTTCCTTCTTGATTATGCCAGAAGAGGTAGAGCAGAAAGTTATGGATTTATTATTAGGAATTAGAATTTAGAGTCTAGAGATTCTCAAATCCATTTTCCACAATAAAGTAAAATTGATAGAACAAGGTAGTTCACTAATACAAATGAGGACTTGTCAGCATTCCAGTTTCTGGCTAAAATTCAAAGGACTAAAACATTTCAAAACGCAGTGGAGTTTATTCCAATGTAATAAAAATAAATCCTTTCTCTAAAGAATAAGAACATTAAACATCTGTGATGCTTGCTGGAACTCTGGATTTAAGTCTATAAGACTATACCAGGGATCATAAACTCAAATGTCTACAGGGCCAGGTCAGAAATATTCATCTTGGCCTGTGAGAATGGAAGTGAACCGGGGTTCTCATATCATCAGAAGGGGCAGCTGCAACTTGGCTTTTGCCGGTTGTTATCATTCGGAAATGTGCACCTGGCCTTGCTAAAGCTTTCACTTCTTTAAAAGAAGCCATAAATCCAGATTTGTATGAGAAAGTTCTTGTATCCTTGGCCTAGACTTTCACAGGATGCGTTTTTTTATCTTCGATATTATCTATGCACCTCAAATAGCTATCACCAGGGGAACAATAGTGTCTAACGTTGGCTACATGAGTCAATAATCCAAACTTCCTCCAAGGGCAGCCAATGGAGAGGGAATTATTATTCAATTGATTAATTTTGTTATAAAATAAACTCTTTGAAAAACAATCTAACACAGATTATGAATGAACATAATTGCACAATTAAACAATATAAAAAACCACCAAACCACGAATTGCTAACCTTCAGTAATATCCATACACACACATATATATAGGGGATTGTATAATTTGAAGCAAAGTCCAATGATATACATACAATTTCTTGGTTAAATGTCGTTACTATTAATCATCGTTCTTAGTTTTCTCTATGAGAACAGCAGAAACCTTGAACTCGTCGTAGACATAGAGGAGTCAGAGCCAAATCTCAGCCCTTGATTTTGATACTTTTGGACTCAAGGTCTCTTTAGTTGCAAAAGATTATAAGGCCTTCTCTTTTGCCTTTGATTCCTCTGTCGTGGGATAGATCTGTTTACAAAATATCCTCATGTATGTGAAGGTTCTTATAAACTTAATTAAATGCACTTGCATATATGTTTAAATTAACCTCATCTATAAGCTCCAAATTTCTAACTCCTATAACCTTAATGAGTCACTTAACTTCTTCATGCCTAAGCCCTAACGTGAGGGTTCTGGCCTTGTAAATTTCCAAGGCTTTCTCCATCGTTCTGGCTGATGCACTACATATGTTATTTGGCTTTCAGGCCTATCCTCTGATTAGGATTTAGTTACATCATTTTTATACTTTGGTGACTTTATACAATTCTGATATGTCTTCCTAACCACTGTGGTTTTTGTGCTCTCCTTACTCCTCCTTCATGTGCCCAATGAATTGCTCATTTATACCTGTGTGTTAGGACTCACTAGCCTGTGCAGGATGTGTGTTTATGTGAGAGAGAGAGAGAATGAGAGAGTGTGTCTAATCTTGGAACTCTTAAAAAATAAAGATGGCATATTTTATCTTATATTCCCAGCATGTAATACAGTTCTTGGAACACAGTAGGCATGCAATTAATGAACAAACTCTCAAACTAGTGTTTCTGATTTTTATTTTATTTTATTTTTTTGAGACAGAATCTCCTGCTGTCACTCAGGCTGGAGTGCAATGGCATGATCCTGGCTCACTGTAACCTCCGCCTCCTGGGTTCAAGCGATTCTCATGCCTCACCCTCCCAAGTAGCTGGGACTACAGGGAGATGCCACCACACCCAGCTAATTTTTGTCATTTTAGTAGAGATGGGTTTTCTTCACATTGACCAGGCTAGTCTCGAACTCCTTAGCTCAAGTGATCCACCCGCCTTGGCCTCCCAAAGTGCTGGGATTACAGGTGTGAGCCACTGTACCTGGCTGTGTTCCTGATTTTATCAAAAATTTTTTTCTCAGCATAGTTTGAAAACATATTTTAAATAAAACACAACTTAACTTTGAAAAGATTGATTTTTTTTCACAATATCTAAGATCCAAATCATTATAAAAAATAATGAGTTATACTGACAGATATTTTGGTACCTCACTTGGGTTCTACAGTATACATACACCCTATATACATACATGTATATATTTCACAGCTATTTTTGAATGTTGATGACAGTGACTAGGACAATAGTGAAGGCCAAATTTATAGTCCTAAACTAACTGTTCAGTCTTTGTGTTTGTGTTTTAGGGTCTAACGGCACATACAAACCAGTATGCTCTTCTATACGTTTCATGTCTAGTTCAGTGTAGTATCTTGCTTGGGAACTGTTATGCAGTGCAAAATAGGTTCAGAATATGGCAGATTGTGGTTATTGTTTGCAAAACTTAAGGTTATACAATTTTGAGCACAGGAGGTTCTTGGACATATGAGGAATGTTCCTATTTGCTGCAGAGATATTACCGAAGAAAATAAACCATCTTTAGTCCAAACATTATTTAAATTGCGTTTAGAGACACTACAGCCAATTCACCCTATGCAGAAAAACCCCGTAGGAAGAATATTTGTGTTGCAGCTTTTATGTTTTTTAGCTTTATGTGGTTAATAAATAAATACAAAGAAGCATATTCAAGGGTGGAACATCAATTTATATAGTATGTAACATAAGTTTATATTACTAAGAAAAAAAAGTTTTATTTAACTTAACAATGGTGACCTGTGATCATAATGCAGAACTGATTAGACTGTCTCTTCACAAGGAAATCTGGATCTAGAACCTAGAACCTGGATTGCTCTTGCCAGGTTCTGTTGACCCAAGCCTGTGGTTATCACAGTAAATGGAATTAGAAAGTTCTGGATCTGCAATTTAAATCTTCAGAATTGTGTCTTTATTAGGAAGTCCTTTATTCCAATTCACTGGTCAGAAGAGTGAACCAGGAGACAGAGGTAGAAATACTATTGATTGTTTTGGGGCAACAACCGCTTAATTACCCAAGAGTGTATAAAGGAAACTTTGACTTTAGGAAGCACCAAAAATTGTATCTGGGTCATTTGTCTTTTCTACAGGGGACGGTCTTTTATGTGGCAGCAGGGAAAGAGCTGATTGTCTGATGTCACTTAACCACTGGGATTGTTGAGAAGCAATTTTTCAGCTTGCAGATCCTAAGGAAGCAGCTCCAACTCAGATCCTTCTTCATCATTGTTTCTCATCAGGACTGGACGATTCTGCCCATGCGACTTTTTGGCATCTGTGGATCAAGCTTTTGGAAGGTGCAGAATTTCTGTAGATTTGAAGTTTTTCTGTTGCTATCATTGCAGGAGAATGGAAAGAATGCTGGGGAAAAGTAAAAGCAGAGCCTGGTGCCCCCGAATCCCTTCTGAGTTCTCATGAAGGATATAGGCTACTCCTGAGGCTGGATGCCTGATAGCTCCTGGAAGGAGCTTCGTCTTATTTCCCAGAGTCATGGGTAAGAAAGCTGGACTCTGTTTCCTTCTCTCACATGTTTAGAGACCAGTCTTTAAAATAGCTTGGTCAGATGAAAGATTGTTCTTTGGAGGACTCATAGATAAGTGCTTTATAACATAGCCCTACAAGATGTAGAAATCGATAGTGATTTCTACTTAAATAAAGATATCTCCTATACTCTACAATAAATTGTATTTAGGTCATTCAATTTAATTAAAATTCAAGTTATTTAAAGGCCAATTCTTTTTCTCAAAAGCGTTTAGAGGCCTCCTTTAAAGATGTCCGTAAAGTTGAGCTCACAGACCCATAGAGCCTTTTGTTTAAACATAGTCTCAGAGTTGCTCTTAGTCACCTCCTTGAACTTTTATCTTAGTGTATTGTGAATGAGCAGTGTCAGGGATTCCGGCCTTCACTGAGACCATTATGGCCTTGGTCATCACCATGATTAATTCTGCATTATGATTTAGGATTGAGACATTTCCTTTGAGGAGGTAAATGAACTCTTTGTGGATCCCCCTAGATATTAATTATTGGGCAGGAGTTGGCCATAGAAATAAATATAAAATTATTAGGAAAAAAAAGTAAAAGGAGGAAGATTCTGCTCAAATTCATGGGAATAAAGAGAATGTGTAAGCAAAAATCTCCTTGATTTAAAGGAAACCAAAGGAACCTCTCTCTCTAAGCTATTACTCTTGTCGTCTCCATCCACCTCACAGATTTCTTTCCTCCTCCCCTCCTCTTCTGGGTCCTCCCCACCTGTACTCCATCTCCTTGAATTTGCTTTGTTTATTTCACACTTAGTCTTTCATATTCACCTAAAAAATTCATAAGAAACTCATGTTTTTCCTCTCATCTGGAAATCTCTCTTTGATTAAGGGCAATGATTTTGAAATCAGATAGAACTGGGTTCAGATCCCAATGTTTCCTCTTATTAATCTTGTTACATTCTATAAGTTTTTGTTTTACCTACTCCAGGTTTTATTTCTCTGAACAGTAAAGTGGGCTAATTACATCTCGAAGGATTGTTGTAGAGATTCAGTGAGATAGTGTACGGAAAGGAAGTCTCCAATGACATTGTTTTGAAGAGCCTACCTTTTGTTTTCTGTTTTACTTCATTCGTGAAGTTTTTTTTTTTGTTTTTTTGATCACTTTACTGACATTGTTTTAACCATCTTCTCAATTGCCATAGGAATTTCTCTCAGTGCTCACTTAACACTAACAGCCCAGAGGTGGCTTTGGTACAGTGGAAAGGGCACTGGGTCAGGAGTCCCATCATCAGGGTTGGATTCCTGACTGCCATGCACTAGCTAGACACTGGGTGAGTTGCTTAATCTTTTGAGGCCTGATTTTCTTCCATAAGAATAAGCAGTGCTTACCATATTAGATTTTTCATTAAATAAGGTAATTTCTACTGATGGCTTAATCTGTGCTAATTCCTAAATTCACTGCGTGCATCAATCTCATTTAAAGTTTGAAACAACCCTCTGATTTAGTTACCCACATCTCTGATGTGTTGATGAGGAAACTGAGGCTTAGGGAGATTAGGTTACTTGCAGGGGTGGAGGTGGGATTTGAGGCTAAGACTGGCTGACACCAGACACATGCCTGTTGAATACCTAAATACCGCAGCATGTTATTCCTAGAAGGGCTTTCTCTTCTCCCAAGAGTGGCACCCGTGAAGGATCTTGAATGTTGTCATGCACTCGACACTGTTGAAATGTGTCATGCGTCTACTTTATCTCCTCAGTTAGGCTGTAAACTTCTTTAGGGCCTATGGTGTGTTTTCGTGTTTAGTTCATTTTCTATTTCCCAGTACCTAGCAGAAGATTGAATTATAATATGCATTTAATAAATTTCCTATTGATTTAACTGTGTGCTCTTACCTTTCTCTCCTCCTAAGAACTTTTTTGAAGGCTTTCATGTTCAGACATTCAGTAATGTCTGAATTTAGTTGTCGACAATAACAACACAATAATGATAACAACATTATAGTTAAGAATTCCCAAACACTTACAGTACAGGCAGTTTATGTGGATAATGTCATTTATCCCCTCAACAATCCTAAACATGACATGTTGTATAATTGACCCATTTTATAGATGAGAAAACTGAGTCTTAGAACAACGACATAATGTGCCTAATGTCACAGAACGAGTGAGACGTGAAGCTTAGACGCTCTGATATGAAACCAGTACCTAGTTCTACAGCCAAGACTCTTCACTTTTTAAAAACATGCAATAAATGGGCATAACATTGCCTGACCACTTTCTAAATTTTTGCTTTAGGTACTGTTTGCTACTGAAATGCTGTTTGTAAATATGGTTTTTTATTGTGGTAAAATATACATAACATAAAATTTACCATTTTAGTGATTTTTAAGTGTACCATTTCAGTGGCATTAAATACATTCACATTTTAATGCAGCTGTCACCACCATTTATCTCCAGAACTTTTCCATCATCTCAAACTATATGTACTCTACCCACTCAACAACAACTTCCCATTCACCCCAGTCTGTATACGTATTTTCTTCCAAGGTATACACTTGACCATTTTGACTCTTGAGGAGAAATCTGAAAATTTTGATAATACAGGCCTTTTCAAAATCTGCACCTCTCTAACTATCTTACTCAGCGTAGTCCTAGGCCTTGTGACTTTCTCAGTCCTTTATTTCTTATATGAAATCAGCAGACCTTGGGTCAGAAAGGTCTTTGGTGATAGATAGCCTGTCCTCTCTGAATCAGCCCTTTTGCAGATTTTTCCTATCTTCAGGACTTGTTCATTTTTCTTCTGTTGCAGCCACATCCCCACGACGTGGGCCCAGAATTCTGAGTCACCAGCTTTACTTGCGTCAAAGAAAGTATGATGAGAAAGGGAAACTGCTGTATTTATTATTTGCCATAAATTGTGTGCTGACTTGCTTGGAGAGGGAGAATCCCTATATTTTGGGCAGAAAATTCTAGTGTCATCTGAAGCTCAATAATGGGTAGAGTTGAAATGAAACAATCTGGCTAGATGTACTAGATATACAGATGTCATCTGTATACACAATGAGTTTGTAGAGGGTAATTGACAGACTTTAAGTGCCCTGGTTCTGTTGCCCTTTCCTGGATATTCTTCTGGTTGTGGATAGTAAGACATTATTCATCCTGACCAGCCCAGTTTATGAAACAACATGGATACAGAGTCAGAGACCACCCTTGTTTCAGGCTTCGTGCTATTCAATGTTCTTGTGATAGTCATTGTCACCATATCTCTAAAACAGAGGTGATGTCCACAGCAAGGTCATGGGTGGTGGCCATGTAATGTAGGCCTTATTAATTAACACAGTGCTTATATGGACACAGATACAATTATAGATTATTTTATTTTTTTGCTTTCAGTTTCTAAGCTGACAGAGACCATATTTTTGATTTTTCTTAGTGGATATAATCTCTCGAAAATTAACTTTTCTTCATTTTTCCAACCCTCTGGACTCTATATCTGCTTTCACATATGCTATAAATCCTAGGCGTTTTGAACAGGTATATCTTTTTTTGGTGTGCTTTGCTGATATAATTGAAGGTTTGTGGTAACCCTGTATCCAACAAGTCTACTGGGGCCATTTTTCCAACGTCCTGTGCTCACTTCATGTCTCTGTGTCATGGTTTGGAAATTCTTGCAATATTTTAAATTTTAAAATGATTATTATATCTGTTCAAGGATCTTTGATATTACTGTTATAATTATCTTGGGGGGCCATGAATCTTGCCCACGTAAGACAGTTAACTTCATTGATAAATGTTGTTTGTGTTCTGACTGCCCCACGGAGCAGCTTTTTCTCCATCTCTTTCCATCTATCCCCCTCTCCTCAGGCCTCCCTATTTCCTGAGACACAACAATATTGAAATTAGGCCAATTATTAACCCTACAATGGCCTCTAAGTGTTCAAGGGGAAGGAAGAGTTGCACATTGCTCACTTTAAATCAAAAGCTAGAAATGATTAAGCTTAGTGAGAAAGGCAGGTTGAAAGCTGAGACAGGCGAAAAGCTAGCCCTCTTTCACCCAACAGCAAAGTTGTAACAACAAAGAAAAAGTTACTGAAGAAAATTAAAATTCCTACTTCCATAAACACACAAGTGATAAGAGTGTGAAACAGTCTTATTGCTGATATGGAGAGTTTTACTGGTCTGGATAGAAGATCAAACCAGCTACAATATTCCCTTAATGCAAAACCCAGTTTGGAGTAAGGCCCAGACTCTCTTGAATTCTATGAAGGCTGAGAGAGGTGAGGAAGCTGAAGAAGAAAAGTTTGAAGCTAACAGAAGTTGGTTCATGAGGTTTAAAGAAAGAAGCCATCTCCATAACTTAAAAGTGCAAGGTGAAGCAACAAGTGCTGATGTAGAAGCTGCAGCAAGTTATCCAGAAGATCTAGCTAAGATCATTGATGAAGATAGCTACTAAACAACAGATTTGCAATGTAGACAAAACAGCCTTCTATTGGAAGATGACGTCATCTAGGACTTCCATAGCTAGAGAGGAGAAGTCAATGCCTGGCCTCATAGCTTCAAAAGACATGCTGCTTTTCTTGTTAGAGGCTAATGCAGTCTGTGACTTAGTTGAAACCAGTGCTCATTTAGTATTCTGAAAATCCTAGGGCCCTTAAAAATTGTTGTGCTCTATCAATAAAACAACAAAATCCAGATGACAGCACATCTGTTTAAAGCATGGCTTACTAAATATTTTAATGCCTCCATTGAGACCTACTACTCAGGAAAAAAGATGCCTTTCAAAATATAACTGCTCATTGAGTGATATTTTAGTAACCCTAGAGTTCTGATGAACATGTACAAGAAGATTAATGGTGTTTTTACGCCTGCTAACCAAGCATCCATTTTGCATGAATCAAGGAGTCACTTTGACTTTCAAGTCTTATTATTTAAGCAATATATTTCACGAGGCTATAGCTGCCATACATAGCAATTCATCTTATGGATCCAGGCAAAGTAGATTGAAAACCTACTGGAAAGGATTCATCATTCTAGATGACATGAAGGACATTCATGATTTATGGGAGAAGGTAAAAAAAATCCACATTAACTGGAGTTAGGCAGAACTTGACTCCAATCCTCAGGGATGAGTTTGAGGGCTTCAAGATTGCAGTGGAGGAAGTAACAGCAAAAGTGGTGCAAATAGCAAGAAAGTCGAAGTAGAAGTGGAGCCTGAAGATGTGACTGAATTGCTGCAATCTCATGATACAACTTCAGTGAATCAAGAGTGCTTCTTATGGATGTACAAAGAATGTCCTTCCTTCCTTCCTTCCTTCCTTCCTTCCTTCCTTCCTTCCTTCCTTCCTTCCTTCTTTCCTTCCTTCCTGCCTTCCTTCCTTCCTTTCTCTCTCTTTCTTTCCATCTTTCTTTCTTTCCGTCTTTCTTTCTTTCCGTCTTTCTTTCTCTCTCTCTCTCTCTTTCTTTCCTTCTTTCTTTCTTTCTTTCTTTCTTTCTTTCTTTCTTTCTTTCTTTCTTTCTTTCTTTCTTTCTCTCTCTCTCTCTCTCTCTCTCTCTCTCTCTCTCTTTCTTTCTTTCTTCCTTTCTTCCTTTCTTTCTAGAAGGAGTTTCACTCTTGTCGCCTAGGCTGGAGTGCAGTGGTGTGATCTTGGCTCACTCCATCCTCTGCTCCTGTGAAGATACTGTAAACGTTGCTGAAATGACAACAAAGCATTTATTTTTTATTTATTTTATTTTTCTTTTTATAGATTTAGGGGTTATAAGTGCAATTTTGTTACATGGTACATTTTGTAGTGGTAAAGTCTGGGCTTTTAGTATAATCATCACCTAAATAGGTATAACTTGTACCCCAAAGGTAATTTTTCGTCCCTCACCCACCACTCAATTTCCCACCTTTTAGAGTTTCCAGTGTCTATTCTTCTACTCTGTATGTTATCTGTACACATTATTTAGCCCCTACTTATAAAGGAAAACATGTGGTGTTTGACTTTCTGTTTCCGAGTTATTTTACTTAAGATAATGGCCTCCAGTTCCACCCATGTTGCCACAAAAGTCATGATTTTATTTTATTTTTTATGGCTAAGTAGTATCCCATTGTATATCACATTTTCTTTATCTAATCATCCAGTGATGGACTTTTAGGTTGATTCAATGACTTTGCTGTTGTCAATAGTGCATTAACATATGAATGTAGGTATAATTTTATATAATTATTTATTTTCCTTTTGGTAGATACCCAGTAGTGGGATTGCTGGATAAAATGGCAGTTCTATTTTCAGTTCTTTGAGAAATTAATAAAACACCAAAATCAGGAGAAAGCAGAATGTGGTGAATGTAATTAAGGAAGATTTTATGGGAACAGAATTTGTTTTGATTCTAAAAAAAGGTAGGTAGATAGGTAAGAGAATAAAGAACAGGCATTTATTTACATACTATATTTTCTCTAAGGAGACACCACCATTCTATAAGCAGCAACATTTTGAGCGTTGGCAGGCAAGAATGATAAAAATGAAGACCCTAATATACAGAAAATTGCATTAAGTCACTGAAGTGTGACCAAATGGCCTGAGTGTCTTCAAGACACATTATTGCCAGATTTTGTCTTTCTGTGAATGTACATTTCATTGCTCTTCTTGAGGAGACAAATATCCCATAACTGACCTTAGTAACTATTCATATAGGAAGCAACTAAAAGAAGTAGTTTAAGGTGTCTTAGCTGTTTAACTTTCTGATTTCTAGACCTATGTCTCCGCCTGATGGGAGATAATGGAATTACAGTAAATTTACAGGAGCAACTTGAGTAGAATAATGCTTATTACATCAGCTAGAAAATCACCCAGCTAATTATAGGAAACAGGGGGAAAAAACCCAAAATAATGAGGACCATAAAATATGTAGTTTGCTGAAGTTACATTTTCTTATTGCAGTGAATTACTTAAGATGTATTTCTTCCCTATACAGAGCTATACTGTTTTAATGCATGTACTATTGGGAACACTGAAAAGCATCAATACTATTTCATTTAAGGGGTGTTGTTGCACTTCTCAAAAAGTATTTCTTTATTTGCTGATATGTATTTAATAAAAGGATAAACTTCATCTGAATGTTATTGACATCAATTTGAGGGGAGGGGGTTGTGGTGGGAGGAATATATTAGAGAGAAATTTCAAAATTTTTCATGGATACAGAGCATTCCCATACATGATTCATGTAACAAAAATATAACAGTATTGATTACACTTCAATTTTTATTGGACTTAGTATATATCAGTCTTTGTACTTTTTATGACTCGTTTTCTTCTAATCCCTGATAAGAGCATGGATTAACATATTATCAGCCTCTTGGTTTAGAAGTAGAGATGAGGATTTCTGTGTCTCAGAATCACCCATGGCCTCTTCGGGTATAAAAGCTAGAGTTGGAAATAGCATGCAATATTTTTAAAAATAACATTAGTTATTTATGATCGCACCATAAACAAATTTAGATATGTTTTAGAACTCTTTATCCTGTGTCTGGGAAAGACAGAACTAAGAATTAAGCCACAGTATGTTTAAAAAATTACCTGATTTATTGGATAGTTATGAGAAAGAAACTAACTATTGGCAAATATCCTGAGCTCTAAATTTGGCTAGGTGCTTTAGATAGATAACCTGCTTTTGAAAAAGCAAGTGTTATTTCCCCAATTCACAGAGGGGGGAAAAAGGTGTTTAAGCAACTTGCCTAGGATCACATTGCTATTAAGATGTGAGCCTGATAGAACTGGCCCCACATCCTCATCTTTCTCACTGCTTCATTTATATCCCCATTGTAGAAATTAGAGGAGCTTTATTGTAGAAATTGACTTATGCAATTATGGAAGCTGAGAAGTCCTACGATCCGCTGCCTGCAAGCTAGACCACCAGGAAAGCTGGTGATGTGATGCAGGTGGACTTCAAATGCCTGGGAACCAGGCCAGGCTGCTGGTGTAAGTCTCAGGTTCAGAGGCCTGAGAACCAGGAGCTCTCATGTTTCAGAGAGAATAAATTCATCCTTTATTCACCTTTTGGTTCTATTCAGGACTTCAATGGATTGGATGATGCCCATCAACATTGGTGAGAGTGATCTTTACTCAGTGTGCCTATTCAAATGCTCATCTCTTCCAGAAATATCTTCACAGGCACACCCAGAAATAAGGGAGTGCTGTTTTGCCAGCACTCCCTTAGCCCAGTTGAGTTGATTCATAAAATTAATCATCACATCCACTCTTCATTTCAGCAAAAAAAAAAAAGCTTAATGGGACCATCACCCAAAAGTAATAGGCCAGTTAAGAAAATGATTTAAAACCAAGTCAGTGAAAATGTGTAACAAAAATGTAAATATCAACACCTTATATTAGTATGTAATGTCTTCTATTTGTAATACTTATCAGTTTAGAAATGCTTTTATAGACATTATTTTGTTTACTCCTCACTGCAATCCCAAGACGAAGAAACAGCTGAGAGTGATTTTCCTTTAAACAACAAAACAAAACAAAACAAAACAAAACAGGACAGGGGATTGAGGCTTGGAGAAGTTGTCTCTTGCCCAAGACCACTGAGCTCCTTTTGGTGTGTGATTTCTGCAGGCCCAAACGAAAAATGTAATGTCTCACCACTTTCTTTTCTATTCCCATCCTTCATACCTCATTGTGGGCTTTCTGTGCTAGGCATAAGGTATGGAGAAAATGCAAATTTAAACCCAGTGGGTTTTACTCTCTGGCACCTTTCTCATCCTTGAGTTCAGAATCTCAAAGGCTTTCCACAGAAAAGCATATGTTAACTCATCACTTACTGTACCTCAAGTAGATAATTTTAACAACAACAAAAAATTGGTGATGTCCAGCAAGATACACATTTCAAGCTGAATGTGAAAATGATTTTAAGATGCTAAAAGTTAATTAATTCAAAATTATCATCAACTACATTTTGAGCTCCCATTTTACTCTGAGATACATCTATTCAACAAATATTGAATAAATTAGTCAATGACTAATTGAATAAATTAGTCATCTATTCAATAAATTAGTCAATGATTCCATAGTACTGAAATGTGGGGCACGGCATCATGGAGGAACCAAGTTTGCCATCTGCCAGCTGTGAGACCCTTGGCAGGTTAATCTTTCCTAATTATTTTTTCATTTAAAAAAATTAATCTGTTTATGCTTATTTCATGGCGCTCTAGTGAGGAATAAATAATAGTGCATGTAAGGGACTTAGTAAAGTGCATTGTACACAGTAGAAACTGAGTAAACATGCATATTTATAAAGAATATTTTCTGAGAGAATTATGTTTTAAAAGGGGAAACAAAAACTCCATTAAAAACATTAGTAGTAGAACTATTTAAACGTAACTCTACTGTAGCAATATACAGGTATAATCTAATGGCATATTTTAGTTCTCACAGAAAATATGACATTTAATTGACTTTTTCCAAAATGAAAAGAAAATTAAGTTATGAGTCAAAAGGAGTCCCAGCTCTATGATTTACCATCTTTGTAACATTGAGGAAGCCACTTAGATTCTTTGAAATTCAGTGTCTTCATCAATGAAATGGGATTATCTACCTTAGATACCTCCTGTGTATGTGGTTATAAAGGCAAATCAGTTTCTGAATGTGAAAGAAGTTTGTTTTTTCTCTACTGTATTATCATATAAATCCATCCATATACAGCATTGTTTTCTGGTGAGGCAATGGGGTCTCCTTTGCCATTTTTTGAGTCTAAAATCCAGAAGAACAGTGTCTAGTTGACACTTCATGTCAGGATAAAATGGCAGGTTATTGTAAATAAGCTCTTTCCATCATTTTTTTTTTCTTTTGAAATCTCCTGGGTGTGACAATTCTTCCCATGAAATGTGCTGTATTTAAAACTGCTTTTGGGGGATAACTGGAAGAGCTTTAATGGTTTGACATCAGTGCCCTTCTTGGGCTGGTATTGGTGCTGTAATCCTCTGGGAGGGCTTGTACTCCCAAGCTGTCCAGGGCAATCTGTCAGTCCCAGGAGCGACAGTCTAGATTGAATTAGCTTTGGTTCTTCCATCACTAATTAGATGGCGCAGCAGGCCTGCCTTGGGGCACCAAGGCATCGATTTAGTTTCTGTAATAAGCCTAATGAAGTGCCTTCACCATGTTTCAGGATGCCAATTCTCTAAAAATTGCCCTGAAATGTAAAGCTTAGGAAATGTTGAAGCTACGCAATCAATTTACAGACAACAGAATACAAGAAAAAGTGACACTGATATTTTAAAGGATGTGCTTACATTTTTTTCAACCCTTGGTTTGAAAATGACCTTGAGATATCCATTAATTTACCTCTCAGAGTTCACAGTGGATTATAACAAAAGAGTCCTAGGAGTCAGAATTTATTCTAAATTTTGAAATGTTGGAAGTGCCACAATTGTTTTGTAACATATCCAAGTACCTAACCATTTCCTCTATGCTCATTAGTATGAAATATGCCTTTTATTCATAATTGAATATCACCTGTTTGCTGAATATTGCCTTGATCCAAGCAACTTTCGTGTTAAATTGACAACCAGATATGTAGAAATGAAAGAAAATTAATGGAGTACTATAAAATTCTCAATATAAACTCATATTTTATATGGTGCTATATATTTTGCAGAACATTTTCACATCCAATTTTTCAGAAGAGGGAATCTGCAGTGAAGTTCATGGGCCTGGAACAATAGGCTGAGGGAAAACCATCAAGAGGGAGACATCAAAGAGATAATAAATAAGATGCAGATTCATAGCATCTTAGAGTTGAAAGGGATCTTAAATTGTATGGTCTTTTCTCTCGCCCATGTAGGAATCATCTTCGCATGCCTAACTAGCAACTGACCAGTTCCTCCTTAGCCTTGTCAATTGCAGAGGCATGTCCAAGGTTATGAGGCAGCACTTTCTATCACTGAGTGGCTCCATCTGCTAGAATGTGCTTTGTTATATTTAGCCAAAATCTACATCTTGCAACTTCTTCCACTTCTGTGTTTGCTTTTGGTGACCAGAATGCACAAGTCTGTTCTTTATTATGACAGTTATTCAAAATTTAAGGACTGAAAGTATGTCCCCACCGTGCAAACCTTCTTCGTGCTCAATAGTCCGGTTCTTTCCATCATTATGATGGTTTATGGTTTTCAGATTCATAAGTCTTCCAGCTGTGGGCCTCTCTCAAAATAGATACTAGTGCCTTGCTATTTAAAAAAATGCTCTGTACCCTAGAAACATCAATATCATCTGAGAGCTTGTTAGAAATGCAGATTCCCAGGCCCAAAACCAGACGTACTAGCAAAATGGTTTGTATAAGCGATAAAGCTGGAGAAGTACTGTTTTCATTTGTTGGACTATCTCTTAAAATATAGCAACTGGCCTTGCATTTTGGGAGTCCAAGGCAGGTGGATCGCCTGAGATAAAAAATTAGCTGGGTATAGTGGTGGGTGCCTTTAATCCCAGCTACTCAGGAGACTGAGGCAGGAGAATTGCTTGAACTCGGGAGGTGGAGGTTGCAGTGAGCCGAGATCACACCCCTGCACTCCAGCCTGGGTGACAAGAGCAAAACTGTCTCAAAAACATCTATCTATCTATCTATCTATCTATCTATCTATCTATCTATCTATCAATCAATCATCTATCTATCTATAGATATCTATCTATCTATATAGCAACTGGAACTACATAAATCCTTCGAGTGTGGTCCCAGGACCACAAAATGTAGTGAGATTATTTACCTTGCTTTGTACATTCTATACATTATATTTGCATTAAAATCTATCATTGCTTTATTTTTTTATTCCTTGGCTGAAGCTTTACACAGTTAACACTGACTAAATTTAGGAAGAATGGTGAGATCCAGATTTTTTTTTTATGTCAACTATTGCTAATCGGGTTTGCTTCTTCTCACAACTGTGCAATTGACAGTTTGCACCTATGTAGGAGAATATACACATATCATTATTAAACTTTATCCTGACAGTTGAAGCTAATCTTTCTATTCTGTGGGGATAATTTTGAAGCTTGATTTCATCAGCCATCCCATTAGTTATCTCTCTCACAGCTTGTGTCCTTTTAAAAATGGATGTGCATGTCTCTCTTTATTTAAGATACTGGTAAAAATAGCAAATAAAATAGGGTTAAAGGCAGAATGTATCATAGTAATACTTCTAGAAACTCCCTTCATAGAAATGCATTAGGTTCTACAAATATTTGCTGGGCACCTGTCATGTGATGGACATTAACCTGAGTTAGACCCTTGGAATAGGAAGAGGATGAAGCAACCTTCCTGTCCTTGAGAAGTCCACAGTCCAGTGAGAATTCTGGATCTCAAGATCATGCAAGGACATCTCTTGCCAGGGCTGCAATCCCTTTATTAGGCTAATTATGGAAACAGAGTCCATGTCTGTGTGCCTTGCGGCAGGCCTGCTTTGCCACCTAATTAGTGATGAAAGAACCAAAGCTAATTCAATCTAGTCTGTCACTCTCTAGACTGAAGAATTATCCCAGACATCATGAGAACACAAGCTTTCTCTTGAGGTTATCAGAAAAGACAGCTAATACAACAAAATTTTTATTTCTCCTGAGGAGTTCATTCAATCAAAGAGCAAACATGACTTTTAAAATGTATACATTGGAGAGAGTTACACAAAGTCATCAGATACATTGCATATGGCAGTATCTCAGACCAAAGGCATAGGACGGTACTAAGAAATACGCTAATTTCTGACCAATTTTATTTTAGTGGGCTGATATCTTAGGACAGATCCATCACTGATTAAATAAGCCACCTCAAGATCTAAAGTAAATTAACACAAACGTTTAAAAGAATTCAGCTTGACATAAGGAAGATCTGAATACAAATGTTTAAAAATGACCATTGCTTTGACTATTTGAACCCCTTATTCAATTTTCAGTGACCTTGAAGTCTGCTTTGTCCTTCAGGCCTCTACCAACCTGCTGTGTTTCCAGTTCACCGGCATCTTCCTGCCTTGTCCCCGGGCCTTAGAACTCTATCCAACAACCATTCAATGCATGTTTATTAGGTTCCTTTTATGAAACAGGCCTTCACAAAACACATTCTAGTGGGGAGAAACAGAAAATAAAGGAGCAGATCAATAAAAAATGAGATAATCTCTTATTGATAAATGTCGCAAAGGAAATAAAACATGGCAAGTTATAAGTGACAGGGGGACGTGCTACTTCATGTTTGATCAGTGAGAAGAAGGCAGCATTGTCCAGTTTCGAGGGAGGAATGCTCTCGGCAAAGGGAATGAGAAGCTTCATCCTCCCATATCTAAATTTCCCTGAGGCTGAGTCTGGGACCCCTATTGCTGAATCCCCTCAAGTTCTCCTAATCCACTTGGACCTCAGCCAGGTGTCTGCCCTACCTCATTTTCAGTGGACACCTTAGACCTTGAACTTAGTTTGGATATTTTGTTAATGGTATTTGCAAATCTCTCTTGCTCAGGCCTAAAGTCTCCTTTAAAACTCCTATCTTTATGTCCTCCTTTTGAAAGCAATCTAACCCCAGTCCTGCTCGTCTGATCAGAACCCAGGAGTTTTACTTTGTGTTCTCATCATACCCTGTGCTTTCCTTTCTCTGAGAATTTACCATGCTGTCTTATCGTAATTCACATGGCCTTAATCATCTCAGACAGTGAGATTTTCAGAGGCAGAGACTCAATGTCCATTTGACAATTCCATTTTTTTTAACTAGAGAAATATCTAACACATACTAGGCCCCTAGACACTTGCGATGAGTAACTCTACTGAAACTGCTTTGGGCAACCAGTCTTAAAAGACAATATAAAATTCAGTGGGGCTTTGTGGCACAATAACTATGTATTTTCAGTTCACTTCTGGTGATATTTTGGTCTATTTTAAACAGCTGACAAAAAAAGCTTTGATGTTCACATTAGAAAACCAAGTTGTTTATTGAGTATTTACTTGTTTGTTTAATAGTCGTCTACTCAATATTCATTTATTTAATGTAAATAATGTTCTTTTTTCCTGTGATTTGTGTGCATCTGTTTGTTTAAAAAGCCTCATGAGACTTTTTTTTTCTTCTTTTTTTGAGAGTTTTTCAATCATTCTCCTTTGATACAAGAAGAAATCATTATTTTACAGGAAAACTAGCCTGTGAAAACAGGCAATTTTAAGCTTGACTTAAAACTCAGAAACAGCGACACTCTTGCAAGTGTAAGTCACGGAATAAGTAATGTTATCTGGGGAAAGGAAAAAGAGTCTCCACGTCTCTCTCCAGATGATCTTCTAGCCAACGAGTCCTTTTCTGAAATTTCCCATTTAAAAAATTTCTTGTTAAAATGCAAAGTCCCTTAGGAGAGATTAGACATTAAGCCTTGTTCACACTAAAATTTAAGTGGCTAGTATTATATTTTTTCCCTGAGAAAAAATTAATAGCTTATAAGCCCCTGAGCTCAGGAGAACAAAGGAAGGGATGAGAACTAACTACAGACATGAGGAAAGTGTGTCAAAAAAGGGGCTGGTAACCCCTAAATTAAACTTTGTCAGCTTCACAGTTCTGTAGGGTTTGATGTCCCCAGCTGGGCAGGGGCCCAAGGCTAAGCCTGCTGGAATGTGCTGCTCTCTTCCTAGCCTTGACAGTTTTTAGATTTGGTATTACTATAATCCTTTAATGATTTCCTGATGGCATACCATAACAAGTAAGGAAATAAATCCCTTGTCTATTTCAGAATTTCTAGTGAATATTCTTAGTTTATTGATTTTTAGTATGTAATTGATTCTGGTCAGTCATTCATTAGTAATGGGCAAATTGATTTTAAATATTCAATAACTGTGCTATGCCCAATCACATATTTACATGTGTCTTTTTAAGAACCACTGAGGGTAATTTTACATTTATCTATTCAAGTGTGGGCTAGTGTTGAGTTCAGCATTAAATTACTCATGGCAATTTTTATTTTAGAGCCAGATTGGGATTCCAAATTGTATGTGTTTGCCAAATGCTGAATAATTCAGGTGGTTTTAACCAATTCTCACTGCAAATGTGGAGAATGAGAAAATAAGTGATTGGGAGTAATTAACAAGAAAGTAAATGATGAGTTAGAAAGATAGATGGTCATTCTAATGGCAATGATAAGGCGATCTGGGCTGATGACTGGCAGAAAACAAGAAGTGAATAAAAGCGGTTAATGTTATCAAGTTAGTGCTATGTTCTGAATACTGTGCTAACTCCTTTACATGCATTCTCTCACTGAATCATTATACAAGACCTAGGAAATAGGTGCCACTCTAATCCTGATTTCATAATAAGGAAATGATTGTTGAGAGATGTTGGATCCCATGCCTATTCACAGAGCTAGAAAGTGAAAGGTCATCTAACTTTTCAGATGCTGGTTATCTAACTGCAGAGTTGCCATATAATTTTAGTGCCCAAATGTGAAACCGCTCTGAAAGGGATTAAGATAAAAGCAAGAGGGAGGAAAATCCAAAAGATATTCAGCTCTTGGGATATAGATTGCTGGGATTAGAGGTACACACACTGCAGCTTCATCTTCTCTGTGAGACGTTCTTGATACCCAGTCAGAATCAGTCTTGTCTCCTCTGGATTCCTATAGCGCTGTTCATGTAACCCTGTTATCTCACTTTCAGAGGCTGATTTCTTCTTCACCATGAATTTTGTGTGTGTGTGTGTGTGTATGTGTGTGTGTGTATATATATATATATATATATTTCACAACTTTATTGAGGTGTCATGAAATATAATTGACTTACAATAAACTTCACATATTTAAAATGTACAATTTGATATGTTTGACATACATGAATGCCCTTGAGACCATCACTACAATCAAGAGAGTAAACATACCCCTGACTTCCAAAAGTTTGTTTGTACTCCTTTATAATTCCTTCCTTTATTCTTGCAGTAGGGTTCTCAAGGAGAACTATTAGGATACACACACACACACACACATAATTAGCTCACATGATTATATGATTATGGAGACTGGAAAGTCTCCAAATCTCCATCTTTCCAGCTAGAGACCCAGGAGATTCAATGGTGTAGTTACGGTCCACATCAAAAGGCGTGAGGACCAGGAAAGCCAATGTTGTAACTTCTGATCTGAAGGCTGGCCCGCTAGGGACCTAGGAAGAGCCAGTTTTTCAGCTCAAGTCCAAAGGCAAGAAAAGACAGATTTCTCACCTCTGGTAGGAAGGCAGAAGTACCCTCTTACTCAGCCTTTTCTTCTATTCAAGTCTTCAATTGACTGGATGAGACCCACCCACATTAGGGCAATCCACTTTACTCAGTCTACCGGTCAAATGTTCACCTCATCCAGAAACACCCTCACAGACACACCCATAATAATGTTTGGCTAAATGTCTGGCATCCTGTTGTCCAGTGAAGTTGACACATAAAGTTAACCACCATACCCCTCCTCTCTTCCCCAGTTCCCAGGCAACTACTGATCTGCTTTGTGTCACCATACATTAGTTTGCATTTTCAGAATTGTATATAAATGAAATCATACAGTATGTGCTCTTTTTCCTCTAACTTCCTTCATTCAGCATAATTATTTTGAGTTTCACCCATGCTGTTGAACATACCAAGAATTCATTCCTTTTTATTGCTAGGTAATTTTCCATTGTATGGATGTAGCAGTTTCTTTATTAATTTCTTAATGGACATTTGGGTTGTTTCCAGTTTTCAATTATTACAAGTAAAGCTGCTATGAATGTTCATGTATAAGTCATTGTGTGGGAATATGCTTTTATTTCCAGGAGTAGAATGGGTGAATCTTATGATAGGTGCTATGGTCTGCATGTATATGTCCCTCCCTTTCCTGCAATTCGTATGTTGAAATCCTCAGTCCCAAGGTGATTGTATTAGGAGACAAGGCCCTTGGGAAGTGGGATAAAGACACGGGAGCAGAGCCCTCATGAAAGGGGGGCCTTATAAAAGAGGACCCAGACCTCTCCACCCTTTCCACTGTGTGAAGGCACGGCAAGAAGGCACAGTCTATGAGCCAGAAACCAAACCCTCACCAGACACCGAGTCTTCCTTGATCTTTGACTTAACCTTCAGAATTGGGAGAAACAAATTTTTATTGTTTATAAGCTACCTAGACTGTGGTATGTTTGTTACAGCTGTAGGTTTAACTTTGTAAAAAATGGCCAAACTCTTTTCCAAAGTGGATATTCAATTTTACATTCCTGCTAGCAGCATATAAGAGTTCCATTTTCTCCAGAACTTTGCAAACACTTGGCATGGCCAGTCTCTATGTTTATTCATTCTAACATGTGTGTGGTGATAGCTCATGTTAGTTTTAATTTGCATTTTTGTAATGACTAATGATAGCATATTTTCATGTGCTTTTTGTCATTCATATATCTTCTTTGGTGAAAATGTCTATTCAAATATTTTGGTCATTTTTATTGGCTGGTTTATTTCACTGTTATTGATTTTTGACAGTACACATTCTGGTACAATTATCTTATTAGATATATGATTTTCAAATACTTTCTCACAGCCTATGGCTTCTCTACACATTAACGTAGCAGTTTCTCTTCAAGAGCAGAAGTTTTTGATTTGATTATGTCTCTTATCTAAGGATTGTTTTTTAAGCTGATTATAATTTTGTTGTTGTTTCAAATAAATATTTGCCTAACCGAAGATCACAAAATTTTTTTGTTTTCTTCCAGA
Source organism: Macaca mulatta (assembly GCF_049350105.2). Lineage (NCBI taxonomy): Eukaryota > Metazoa > Chordata > Mammalia > Primates > Cercopithecidae > Macaca > Macaca mulatta. The sequence continues at coordinate 110,636,209 of NC_133419.1, read as the reverse complement.
AGATTTATATTTTTTAGGTCCTGTGCTCCATTTTGAGTTAATATTTATGCCTGGTAGATGTTATGGATCAAAGCTTTTTATTTTGCGTAATAATATCTTTGTTCCAGTACCAAGGAAAGACTATCCTTTCTCCATTGAGTTACCTTTGCACATATGTTGAAAATCAGTTGTCCATGTCTGTTTGTGTCTATTTCTAGGTTCCCCCATGGTGTTACATTGGCCTATATTCCAGTACCACACTGTTTGGGTTACTGTGGCTTTATTACAAGCAGCTGTGTAGCAAGCAGTGTTAGATGTTGTTCTGAAATTTTTTTTCCAAACTTTTTGACTAATTTAGGTCCTTTACTTTTCCAATATGAGTTTTTGAACAAGTTTTTAAGTTCCACCAAAAAGTCTACTGGAATTTTAATTAGGATTACACTGGATTATAGATCAACTTGGGGAGAATTGGCATTTGACAATTGTGTCTTCTAATCCATGAACTCAATATAACATATGTCTTTATTTAGGATTTATTTAATTTTTCTCAGTAATGTCTAACATTTTTCAGTTTATGTCATATCATTTGTTAGATTATCCCTAAGAATTTCATATTTCTTATGCTATTATAAATGGTACCTTTAGCAAATGTCAATTTTTGATTATTTGTTATTACTTCTAGGGATTTATTTATAGATTTTATTGGATATTTTAGATAGGTTATCATGTCATCTGTGAATAAAGACAGTGTTACTGTTTCCTTCCCAATTTGGATGCCTTTTCCTCCCTTCCCTCCCCTCCCCTCCCCTTCCCCTTCCCCTTCTCCTTCCTTCCTTCCTTCCTTCCTTCCTTCCTTCCTTCCTTCCTTCTTTCCTTCCTTCCTTCCTTCCTTCCTTCCTTCCTTCCTTCCTTCCTTCCTTCCTTCCTTCCTTCCTTCCTTCCCTCTCTTGTTCTCTCTCTCTTTCTTTCATTCCTTCCCTCCTTCCTTCTTCTCTTGTTCTCTCTTGGTCTATTTCTTTCCTTCTCCTTCCTTCCTTCCTTCCTTCCTTCCTTCCTTCCTTCCTTCCTTCCTTCCTTCCTTCCTTCCTTCCTTCCTTCCTTCCTTCCTTCCTTTTGTTCTCTTTCTCTCTCTTTCCTTCATTCCTTCCCTCATTCCTTTTTTCCCTCCTTCCTTCTTCTCTTGTTCTCCCTCTCTTTTTTCCTTCCTTACCTTCCTCCCTCCCTCCTTCTCTCCCTATTTCCTTCCTTCCTTCCTTCCTTCTTTCCTTCCTTCCTTCCTTCCTTCCTTCCTTCCTTCCTTCCTTCCTTCCTTCCTTCCTTCCTTCCTCTCTTGTTCTCTCTTTTTCTCCTTTTCCTTCATTTCTTCCCTCGTTCCTTCCTTTCTTCCTTCCCTCCTTCCTTCTTCTCTTGTTCTCTCTTCCCCTCCCTCCCTCCCTTCCTTCCTTCTCTTTCTTTCCTTTATTCCTTCCCTCATTTTGTTTTTTCTTCCATCCCTCCTTCCTTCCTTCTTCTCTTGTTCTCTCTTTCTCTCTCTTCCTTTCTTTCTTTCCTTCCTTCCCTCCCTCCCTCCCTACTTTTCTCTCTCTGTCTCTCTCTCTCATTTATTATTTGCCTTATTGCACTAGTTCAAATCTCCAGCATAATGTTGGATAGAAATGGTGAGAACGCTATTTTCTCTAATTCTTCAGGTGCCTCTTCCCCCAGCCTTAGCTACTTCCTTCACATGCATATGTTGATCAGTATTTAGCGGAATGCTCACAGGAGATCCTCTCTAGATACCCACGGTTAGTATACGTACAGCTCTCACCTCCAGTACTTTGTTTTGAGAACTTCAGCTCTGGTCTTCTCAGGCTCTCGATTCTGTCTCCTTGCCTCAAAGATTCTACTGGATTCTGCATGGGGCCTCCTCTGTACTCTGCTCTCTATAAACTCCTTCAAGGCAGTAAGTGTGGGCAATTTCAGGGTTTACCTCATTTGTTTCCATCTCTCAGGGGTTACTGTCCTTCATTGTCTGATGTACACTGACTTGCCTGTTGTTTCATGTATTGTGTCTTATTTTTATTGTTTCAAACAGAGGTGTAAATCTGGCAACTGTTAATTTTTTTTTTTAATTATACTTTAAGTTCTAGGGTACATGTGCACAATGTGCAGGTTTGTTACATATGTATACATGTGGCATGTTGGTGTGCTGCACCCATTACTCGTCATTTACATTAGGTATATCTCCTAATGCTATCCCTCCCCCATCCCCCCACCCCACGACAGGCCCCAGTGTGTGATGTCCCCCTTCCTGTGTCCAAGTGTTCTCATTGTTCAGTTCCCACATATGAGTGAGAACATGTGGTGTTTGGTTTTTTGTCCTTGCGATAGTTTGCTGAGAATGATGGTTTCCAGCTTCATCTATGTCCGAACAAAGGACGTGAACTCATCCTTATTCCATGGTGTATATGTGCCACATTTTCTTAATCCAGTCTATCATTGATGGACGTTTGGGTTGGTTCCAAGTCTTTGCTATTGTGAATAGTGCTGCAATAAACATACGTGTACATGTGTCTTTATAGCAGCATGATTTATAATTCTTTGGGTATATACCCAGTAATGGAATGGCTGGGTCAAATGGTATTTCTAGTTCTAGGTCCTTGAGGAATCGCCACACTGTGTTCCACAATGGTTGAACTAGTTTACAGTCCCACCAACAGCGTAAAATTGTTCCTATTTCTCTACATCCTCTCCATCACCTGTTGTTTCCTGACATTTTAATGATTGCCATTCTAACTGATGTGAGATGATATCTCACTGTGGTATTGATTTGCATTTCTCTGATGGCCAGTGATGATGAGCATTTTTTTCATGTGTCTGTTTCTTAACCAAGCAGTTATGTACACATTGATTAGCCAGATAGTGGTACAATGTTTGCAATGAAAAAATAGCAGCTGGTATCTTCCAGGTTCCTGATGCTTGTCTCCCAGAATCAATTACTTAACATTTTCAGCTGTTTCTTCTGGAACTTAACTCCATATTTCTACTTGCATGTTTCTATTTTTTATTTATTTATTTATTTATTTTTTATAAAGTCTCACTCTGTCACCCAGGCTGGAGTGCAGTGGTGCCATCTGGGCTCACTGCAAGCTCCGCTTCCCAGATTCATGCCATTCTCCTACCTCAGCCTCCCAAGTAGTTGGGACTACAGGCACCCGCCACCACGCCCAGCTAATTTTTTGTATTTTTTAGTAGAGACGGGGTTTCACCGTATTAGCCAGGATGGTCGCGATCTCCTGACCTCGTGATCTGCCTGTCTCAACCTCCCAGAGTGCTGAGATTACAGGCGTGAGCCACCGCACCTGGCCTCTATTGTTCTTTTTTATTTTTCAGTTTTAGTCTTTGGCTTTCTATATCCCATCCTGCCAGTCACGTTCCCATATCTACGTACTTCTCCTCCCCACCCCCAATCTTCTAATTTAAGCATGTCATAATTTGGGAATTTGGGGTTAAATATCAAATAATGTATTCCAGCCTGTGTGACAGAGTGAGACCCCCATCTCAAAAAAATCAAATAAGTTTTATAGTAATATAACCCCATAAATACTGTTGTTGAATTTTGTTACAGGGTGTAATAAAATTAAAAATTTCATCTTAAATTTTATATATTTTAATTAAATCATTAAATGTATATAATTAAATTCATATATATATATATGAATTGATATATAAATATCAGGGTGATATTTCTAACTTAATACTTACTGCCTAAAAACAGTGCTTAGATTTTCAAGGGCAGAGAACTAATTCACTTTGTTATGCCCTGGTTCTCAATGAATGACTAATGAATTCAATTATATAAATTCATATATATTTAAATATATATAATATATAAATAAATATATATAATATAATATACTTATATAATATATAATATAATATACTTATATAATATATAATATATAATATTATATACTTATATAATATATAATATATAAATATATAATATATAATATAAAATTTATATATATAAAATATATAAAAAAGTATATGATTTTAATATATCATATACTATGTAATAATATATAATGTAAATATATATTTTAAAAATATATTTATTATATTAAAATAGAAAAATAAATATATTATATATTAATATATTATATTATATAATATTTATATTATATATGATTTAATATTATATATAATATAAATATTAATATGAATATTATATATAATATTAAATTCATATATAATATATATATGAATTTAAAATCAAACCTGCATGGGCCTCAGATCACCTAGAAAGCATTATGAGAATATATACATCTGGGTTCTAATCTTGATCTACTCAGTTTGAATCTCTAGGGTGGAACCTCAGAGAATGTATTGTTCAAAACGCTCTGTGAGTCACTGCGATTCAGCTGGTCTTCTGCAGTTTGGCGATAACAGCCATCAAGTCCATCTCATTTAAGACTCTCATGCTCTGCCAACCAAGCTAGCCGGGCATACCAAACACATCTCATTGAAGAAGCAGCACATAGTCGTTGTAACTGTGATAACGTCTTCATCATTACCGACCTGTCAGAGCACACTAAAGTTTAGCTGTCCTGGATTTTTCTCTGACACTATATATCAGTCGTAATGTGCTATGATCTCATCTGTCAACCAGCACCAAGCCATTGGCTCGTGTTTTGCCAGCAATGACTGGATTATAATTGAACCTGAGCTTGTAGACCTTGGGCATGATATTCACAATGCTGGAGTCACTGAACTGAAATAAGGGTCACTAGTCTCTTTTGAGAAGTCAGTTACAACGAGATTGACCCAATAGCTTATGTGTCCCTATTTTTTAGTAACAGTTTGTAAAATTTTTGGTTTTTGTTAAGGGTAGGCTTGAACGCATTGTGTTGCACAAGTTACCGTTAGCACCACCTGTCTTTCCATTAGCTGCTGTAGCCTAATTAGATTTATACCATATCAAGAAATATTCAAAGTGTGCAAATGTCAGAACTTCACCCTATTTAGCTATCCATTGGGAACCAGGGCATAACAAAGTGAATTAGCTCCCTGCCCTTGAAAACCTAAGAACTGTTTTTAGGCAGTAAGTATTAAGTTAGAAGTATCGCCCTGAAATATAAACTCCAGGTCCTTCTTGGAAGACGTTGCAGCCCTTCCCCGTAATCATCACAAGTGCTAATGCCGGATGCATTATTAACAAAGCATATGCACACGCTGGGAACTTCAGAACAGTAAAGTTTGTCTTAATGACCAGGCGGACTCGAATATGTAGGTGACACAGGCTCTGAACAGCTGCGCTGCGTAATTCACCTTCATCTTACAGTTTTGAAAGTGAACATGTTTGCCTCATAATCTATTGCAGATGTGAAGTAATTCCAACTGCTTCAAAGCCCAAGTATTCCAATACAGTACCTTCTTTATGGGAGTGTACCATACTTCATTTGAGAAAAACAAGTCTAAAATATTTGATTTGTAGAAATACTATAAAATCTCACATATTATATCAATCACACTTTTCAAGACTACATGGAAACTAAGCTTGATAACATCAACCTCTACTCCTGAAGGAGACTGTTTTGTCATTCAGAGTGCATATTAGGTGCTTAAAAAATGATGAAGTTCTAAGAATTCTGTAGAACTAAGCAAACTAACCATTAAATTATTGATTCATGCATTCATTTATCTATCTAATCATTCAAGAACTTTTTAATAAGTACCTTCCACATGCCAGGCACTAGGATACTGAGAAGTATAATGAAGAAAACATAAAGTAATAGGAAAGAGGGTAACAGGAGGGTTGGGATGTGTATGCTACTTTAAATAGAAAAGGCCCCTTTGATGAGGCATCATTCTAGCAGAGACCTGAATGAAGTGAGGAAGTAAGTCATGGAAATATCTAGGGAATATGTTCCTGGTAGAGGAAAAAGCAGGTGCAAATGTCCTGAGGCAGACACCTGTTGGAATATTTGAGCAACAGCAAAGAGGACAGGAGAACAAAAGGGGGTAGGAGATATTAGAATATGGGAAATAATTTGAATATGAGCTTAAAACTGAAGAGAGGCTGTTTATAGGTCTTAGGCAGGGAGTAGCATGGTCTGACTTAGGACCATAGAGGATTGCTGTGACTACTGTGTGGAGTATTGATTCAGTGGGGCTGGGACAGGGGAGGGGTATATCAGGAGAAGTGTAGAGGCAGAAATTTGTAGCTCCTGTGATCCTTATGCCAGTGTTAAAAATCTACAGCAGATCTTCAAAGACTGTTTATATATTATTGATTTGCTGCTACAGCTGTGTTATCTTCAGAAAAATCCTACATTGCTATAATTCAGTTGTGCAAGTAAGTACTAAAATAAAATGCACCATGTTCTAAAAGCCAGGTTCCCCTGAACTCCTTTAAGAAGGAGGAAGGTTAAAAAACAAATGAAACTGTCTCTTGTTTTTTTCTGCACATGGAGCATAAATCGTTACTTATCTAGAGTGAGTAGGAAGGTATTATTTAGAAAGCAGAGTTGTTAAGTGTTATTGCACAGGTTGTCCAAGATTTGATTTTATAAGAGATCTTCAAAAAAGTTTTTGGAGGAAGAAAAATAATTCTAAGTTTTGCTGAAAACACAAAAATTATTAAGTACATAATTTTTTTCTAATACCAAATTGTATGAAAACATAAACATCTGTTTTGTAATGCAGATTCATGCACCTAATACCCAGAGGTCTGAAATAATAAATTTGGATGCGTTCCAAGAATCTCTATTTTTAATCTAATGGACAGAAATGAATGGTCTGCACATACTTCAGACAATTGTCTATGAATAGTTTTTCTCAATACTAAGCCTTTGGTAAAGTTTGATAATACATGTTTAATTAAGAAAAGGAAGTTCAAGGTTTATATTTCAGGCATTGTAGCATCTATTCAGACTGTACTTTTCTGGAAACTCTTTTCTCCTCCCCTTCTTATCACATGGTTTTTGAGGGACAGTGGTTTCCTGAAATATTATTTTCTTTCTGCTTCTTCCTCTCATCCCTAGCTAGTGTTGATTGGTCCAAACTGCTGTCTTCACTCAAGCCAGGCCAATCAGAACTGTTCCTTGGGACCAGAAATTCAAGCCTCCTGGTTGAAGCCATCAGATAGAAAATATAAGAGTGTTTTATGGTACATTGGAGAGAACTGATAATTAGTAATAGAAAGGAAGTAGGCTGGGCATGGTGGTCCATGCCTGTAATCCCAATGCTTTGGGAGGCTGAGGTGGGAGAATTGCTTGAGGCCAGGAGTTTGAGACCAGCCTGGGCAACATAGTGAGACCTATAACCAATCAGCTGGTCAGATGGTGCGTACCTGTAGTCCTCAGCTACTCGGGAGTTAAAACAGAATAAATTAGAAACAAGATTTTCTAAAACTACATAAATGTGCAAAGGTGTGTTCTCAATAATGAAGAGTAAAATCATAGCTGAAAACATTCTGTGGATACGAGTCTTAAACAAGGTCTTCCTTAGCATGGAATTCCTCTTAATAAAGAGCCCATATTAACTCGCTGGCCATTCATCCGTCTAGCTTGTGTGCCTTCTTTATTTTCACATCCTTGGAGTCTGGCATATTCTAGACATAGGTGCTTAATAGTTGTAGAAAAAAATGAACAAATGTTCTGTGAATGCCTCTTATTTGCAAGATACCTTTTGGGAGATGTTTATGTAAATTAGCTCACTTCAGTTTCATAATAATCCCAAGAACTATTTGTACCCTCAGTTTATCAGAGGGTGAGGCTTAAAGAAGGTGCAATTCTGCCTAAAATCACAAAAATAGTGTGTTAACTTTCCATCTGAGTACATTTTGGGGGTCACACACACACACACAACACATACACACACAACAGTATTAACAAGTGGGCCTATGGCTATCACCTGTCTCATGAGGATCCCTCATTTTAACTGCACAAAGAACATCAGATCCTATTAATTCTCAGAAATTATCCAGGGACATACTGCTCTAGTCAGCTACTTTCAGACTTAAATTGTGAGAAGACTATAGCAGCTGGCTTCTCTATACATGCTAATATAAATGACAAAGCATTTACACTTTGCTATTGTACACGGACTAGCTAAACCCATAAAAGCCCTTGGTACAACCTCAAAGGCTGCATGGATACTATTAGTGCATTCATGGGATATAGAAGGAAAACTGGATTTGACTGAAGCAGAACCAAGGATAAAGGACATTTCCTCACAGTAGAGTGAAGGTGATTGGTTCTGTCCCTCCCCTGGATCAAGGATCAAATGAGACCACAGCTTGAAAGGCAGTGTGCAAGAAAGGTGTTGGCTTTGGAGTCAGAAAAAAGTAAAATTGAATCCTGGCTCTCCTGCTTACTGGCTGTGTGACCATGTAATTTAATTAAAATTTCTAGCCAAAGACTTAAACTTTCTGTTTCCACATGGAGACAATACAGTACTGCCTATTTCACAGGTTTCCTGTGAGGATCAAATAGGTTACCAAAAATACAACATATAGTTAGCATTCATTCTACACAACAGCATAAACAGAGCAATACTTTGAGGACACTCCAGGGAAGGAAGACAAGGGAGTGTTTGTGAGTGCTTTCTCACTCCACCTTTGGGTGTACCTGGGATACCACATAATCCCAGCAGGCCTCTGGCGACAGATGAGATGAGTTAAGATGGATGTTATGGTAGCAAGATAGGAGTCTTATTTGCTGATCGTTTCATGTGTCAATCTCTTGTGAAATACTCAATAAATTCCATGGACTAACAGACAGTGTTTCATACTTCATCTGATCTCCTGAGGTGCCTCGCATGGAGCTTGGCCCTGCACAGGTGCTCAGTAGAATTGTTTGAATGATTATCAAGGTGTTTTGAATCTCTGGCTTAATTGCTATGTTCTTGAAAGACAACTGAAGCATGGACTAGGACTCCAGTGATCTGGTTCTGGTCCTTCCTTTGCTATCTTTTTAGTGGTGCACATTGGGTAAATCACAGCCTCTCTGGGCCTCGGGTGGCTTATTTTCAAATGGATACTCCAAACAGGACACTGAATCAGGTGTTTTTATTTCAGGAGTGATCATCTATATCTTATACCTCTAGGGTTAACATAGCCCTGTGTAGGAAAATCATTGCATGGACACGAGGTGGGCTCAAATTTCCCCTTTCCTCTGCGCTTCCCCACTAGCCTCCAGGGCTGTTTTGGTGTCAGAATCCTAGGAGAGAAATGTGTGTCATCTTTACTTCAACTTCACTTCACAGCTGAACCAGTGAGCCTTGAGCTCCCTGTTATAGCCAACGCAGCTTTCCCTTTGGGGCAAGAATGCGCTGCTCGGTGCAATGAAGTGCATGGGCTGCTTGCTTGTGGAATCTTCTGTCTGTCAGTCAGGCCTTTGGACAGGAGCTGGAGAGCCATCAATTCAAGGTTAAAGTCTCTGGCAAGGACGGGCACCCTGGGATTCGTTTTGGCTGCCTGAAAGAAAATCTTCATTTGTTGGCTATTTTCATCTTATTAGGAGTAGCTTTGGGAGGAAAGAACATATTGTCTGTGTAGAGCAGGATATTTTTCTTCTTGTTTGCCAAGGTAAAATGGTATGTATTTAGTTAACCTAAGAAATGCACAGAGCTATTAAGATATTTGGAGGTAAACAATCTTTTGAAATTTAAATTAGCAATATTCATGCACAGTAAATAGGACTAGTTATCTCAAGGAGAAATCCTCTGTACAGGTATAAAGAATTGAATTTTTATTGATTGATTGACTGATTGAGACAGGGTCATTTTCTGGTGCCCAGGCTGGAGTTCAGTGTTGCAGTCATAGCTCACTGCAGCCTCAACCTCCTGGGCCAAAGCAATCCTCCTATCTCAGTCTCAGGAGAAGCTGGGGCCATAGGCGTGTGCCACCTGGCCTGGCTAATTTTTAAATTTGTTTTTGTAGAGATGGAGTCTCCCTATGCTACCTAGGCTGGTCTCCAACTCCTGGGCTCAAGCGTTCCTCTTGCCTCAGCCTCCCATAAGTTACAAATTAGTGAGTAGAATCCTAATACGTTACATGTATCTTACTTGGAGAAAGACTTTGAGAAGTTACAAACATATACATTGCAAAAATGGTAATTGATCCATCATCGGTGAGCCAACAAAATCTGACATCACCAAACTCTACTGATAAATGGCATCTTATGAGAGCTTTGGCCACAGACAACTGGCCTTATCTTCCTAATCATCTGTGTTACATGCCATATTATTTAAAATTTCAACAAAACTACAAAAAAAGAGTAAGTAATGGCTCTGATTCATAAGAATTATAATATAAATTAGGAAATCCTGCATTTTTTAAAAAAAATTATTTTTATTTTTTATTTTAGATTTGGGGTACACATGCAGGTTTATTACATGGATATATTGCATAATGGTGAGATTTGGGCTTCTAGTGTACTCATCATCCAAATAGTGACCATTGTACCCAATAGATACTTTTTTAATTCTCACCCGCTCCCAACCTTCCCACATTGGAGTCCTCAGTGTCTATGGTTTCCATCTTTATGTACCCATTGTTTAGCTTCCACTTGTAAGTAAGGACATGTAGTATTTGATTTTCTGTTTCTGAGTTATATCATTTAGGATAATGGCCTCTGGCTCCCTCCTTGTTGCTGCAAAGGACCTAACTTCATTTTTTAAAATGGCTGCATAGTATTCCATGGTGATATATACCACGTTTTCTTTATCCAGTCAACTGTTGAGGGACACCTAGGTTGACTATGATTTTCCTATTGTAAACAGGATCCTGAACATTTTGATTCTAGTAGAGTTCATAGAATCAAATGCTGATGACAGATTGTTAACATCCAAAAATCTTATTCATCTTTAGCTATTTCCTAAGCAAAGTGAAAAGGAATGGCAATATTTGCATGTTTCTGATAAAAGATACTATATTAGGAGATCAGGAACTTCAACTTTTTAGAAAAAGATAATGTATATTTTTGATGCAGTATCTGGCAATCTAATGAGTTTTTAGATACCTTTACCCATACAGGAGAAGCTGTACTTGAGAATCAACTAGAATACGTAGTTTAACAAAAAATGAAGCCCAACATCCAGAAAGAGAGAAGCAAAATACCTCATTCTGGAATCTTTCAGCAAGTCTCTTACAGTAACTAAAAAATTCAGACACATTGTTCTGAGTCATGAGAAATAACTCTTATACATCAATGGAAACCTGTCTTACACATTTTTTATAAAAGAAATGTTTTTACATTTATTAAGAATAGTATTACTATGTTTGAGGCTGTCTTTTCAGATCAGTCATACTTTGGATTTTTCTCAAGAAATAGAAGACTTAAGAAATAATATTAATTTCATAAACTTCAGGATGGTTTCTTCTATGTCTTGCTGGAAATGCAAAAACAAATGTAGTGATTTCTCCATTTGGAGCTTGTCTAGCTGTCCCTTCTCTCTTATATGAATACGTATTCATGGCACATATGATCCTGTCTTGTAGATCTTATAGGAAATTTTTGAAGACAAAATTTTAATTTTTAGATCAAACACAACTGATAGACTAAGCAAATCTCCCATAAACCCCAAGGACAAAATAATGCAAATATAATTATGATTTTTAAAAATTACTTGCTTAAGCAGAAAATTGGAAGTTTGTATATTCCCAGATAAATTTGAATCTAGCTTAAAAGTCAAAGTTGATATTGATAATCAACTTTCACTTGAATGAATACTAGGAAATCTGACAATAGTGTCTCTCTTGGTTTTGGTTAACTGGCATGGGAACTGCCTGTAATTGCTTAACACAATCCATTGTTATCTCCCATGAGGTTCTGTCCCAGGGATGGTAAATTTTTGACAGATGATCCTTTTGTAGTCGTTGCATCAAAGCATTTTTTTCCTGTTGAGCCTAGATGTGACCTCAGAATCTTCTTCAACACACTTGAATCTGCCATTGTTGGTTGATTGTCATTTATATATAAGATGAAACTTATTTACCATCTCTGACAAAGCACAACATGTTCTTGCATTTTTATTTAAGCTGTGGTTACTTGAATATTTAATTATTTACAATATAATTGTGAGCAGATGGCAGCCTATGAGTTATCCACTTATCCTGTGTGAGAGGAAGTAAGATCTTGCCTGCAGATTGTTCCTCATGGGAGGTATTATGATCAATGCCTAGACACTTTCCATTTTTCAATTTTACGAATGACCTCCTTGCAGAATGCCAATGCAGTGCTTATGTGTTATGGGGTGTCAAATCAATTAGAACAAGTCAAAGAGATCTGTGAACAGACACTAATTTGCTGACATTTTAGTGACTTTTGAAAAATTGACTTAAATTTAACAGCAAGGTCACTAACACTAAATGACTTTTTTTTTCTTGTTAAAAGAATAAAATCTGAGTATTGCATAAAAAGTAACTTCAGAAGGTCTAGGATTTTGGAAAACTTTCCCAGGGCCTTTTTGACAGACGTATGTATTGACCGGTCGGCATATTTAATTATATCTGTTGTATTTCTCCTCCAGATTTTAAAACACTAGGAAAACCACTGGGTCAGTGCCTACATAGAACCAGAAGTTTCATTTCTGCTCAGTTACCTGACTATAAAAATTTTCTCTGGAGTAATATGTGAGACCCATTTTAACCTAGGTGACTTTTGTATCAGTTCATTCTCATGCTGCTTTGAAGAACTGTCTGAGATTGGGTAATTTATTAAGGAAAGATGTTTAATTGACTCACAGTTCCACATTGCTGGGGAGGCCTCAGGAAACTGACCACCATAGTGGAAAGCAAAGGAGAAGCAGGCACCTTTTTTCATAGGGCAGCAGGACCAGTGAGTGCAAGCAGGAGAAATGCCAGATGCTTATAAAACCATCAGATCTCATGAGACTCACTCATTATGAGAACAGCATGTAGGAAACTGCCCCCATGATTCAATTCCCTCCACCTGGTCCCACCCTTGACCTGTAGTGATTATGGGGATTGCAATTCAAGGTGCGATTTGGGTCGGGACACAGAGCCAAATCCTATCAACTTGTGTCTGTTTATTGTTCCGTTTTGGAGTCAATGAGTTAATAAAATCATTTCTAGGTAAAGTATGTGTAGAAATAAGTCATGGAGAACATGTATGGTCATATCCCATGAGATTGAGATTATATTGCTAAATACCACAGTTAAGTCTGATTCTACTAAAATAGCATAAGGTGCCAATCGTGTTCAATTTTTCCCCCACTTTCAATATATGATAATTAAAAAGATAAGATTTTATTCTGAATGATGACTGCCTCAATGCAGTTATTCTAGTTCCAATGGCTGAATAGATGCTGCTTTACAAATATAGACAGCAGAGAATTAAATCCACCAACCTTTCAGCCACAGATTAATAGTTTGTATTTGTAATTAATTTAGATCTGATTCAAATTCTCAGATTACTACAATCTTGTAATAGTTATGTTTAACTCTAGACAAAGCTTTGTATCAGTATGAGGTAGTATAAAATATATCTCCTTTTAGGAAAAATTTAGCTTGCCAGGGTTATGTCTGTTCCTGTGGAATAATTATCCCAATTTCTTATATTCTGGGAAAAGTCATGCTAAGCAAATGGCTAAATAGCACTTTTCGTTGGATAACTAGTCTAAAAATATATTTTAGAGTTTATTTTACCTTTCAAAACTTTTCTGGAGCCTATAGGAAAAAAAAATCCAAGAAGCTATGTTTAATTTTATTAGTTTTTTTTGGATAACCTCTAAACATTAGTCCTTAACTCATAGATCTGGAGAATCCTAGTCTTTTTGTCTGTATGCCTTCAAATCTAAATTCATTTAGTCCTTCCTCATTACTCTAGGCGAAATGATCTAAGTGCTAACCCTTTGTTGTCAACTGTTGATTTATCTACGTATCAACATTGGCTTCCCTACCTCCATAGCTCTACCAAAATACTCATCTCTGACCTGGGCTTCAACTCCAGCAGTAGCAATTGCTGCATGAGTGAATGGTGTATTGAACACTCTACAAATGATGGTGGTGAGAAGAATACATGAGGAATAAAGTTGGATTTTTTGTCATTAAGAAATTCCCATCTTTTAAGGAGACAAAATATAAATAGAATTTACTTACTGCCTGCAAAACCACACACATGTGCACAGATGCACACACACACTTACAATAAAAATTTAAAAGCTAGCTGAGCATATATATCTGAGTATGAAGATGAATATCAATCTTTACTTTTAGATGCCAGACAAATTTTTTTTTCATGGAATAAATTTATAATAACTCATGAACTGTGCACATCTTTTTTCATCCCTCATTTGCACATTGCTGGGCAATCAACAGAGCACACAGACATTCAAAGTAATAATTGAACTCAGTCATCTTATTAATTTTTGCCAAATTTTAGACATATAAAAACCATCATTTTATACACTTAAAGTTGTATTATTATAAAGATATATGTATATTTTTTACATTTTTTTTGAGACGGGGGCCAGACAAATTTTATAGTATTACATGTACACACACACTCTGATAGTGTCTCTCTCTTTGCAAAAATTACAAGGATTAAGCTGCCAGTTGCCACAGTGAGATCCTTCATTATAATTATTTCATTAACTTTACATGATGTACAACAATAAGTTTATCTGTGTATTGTTAAGTAGTATGTTTATAATTAAAACTCCATCAGACTTGTTAGAATAAATGAACAGAACTCATTCTCCCTTACATAAGATCCTTTGTTTTCAAATTTTTTTTTTTTGTTTCTTGCACTTTTACTGAAACACAACTTCACAACCTAGAGTGAAGATAGCCCAACTTAGTTTCTGGCACAAAATTCACACTGAATATTTGACAAATGACATAAAACAAAACCCCCAATATGCCTGATACTTTATTGATGATCCTGGATGAGATGAAGCACTGTATTCCACCTTCTCCATTTCCTTGTGGTGGTCTCATAATTTCAACCAGAAGTTGGAGGAGAAGTAGAGACCAAGCTAATGAGAGGCCCATAAGTGAAAAGGAATGACCAGGGAACACACTCCAAAATAACTGAGGTTTCCAGCTTCCTAGGGATTGATATGTTGGGAAATTACACAACTAAAAGATGCTTGAGTATACTGTAAAGCTTGACTAAGCTCACCTTAATCATTATACCATGCAAATACAGGAATAAAAATGCCGTTGTTCAACTATACTGATCTCTGACACATATCTTGTCTCTTCTCTTAATTACATTTATATTTTCACTGAATGTTCTTTGAAAATCCATTTGTGCCTTAATAGTGAAACTTAATTTGTGCAATTGAATTGTCATGAAAACATTACGGCTTCTTTCTCTTTGCCTCACTGTTATAGACTCTTGGGATGAAAAATAAATAGCAAATGGCATTAAAAAGCTATGGTTGAGGGAAAAATTCTGAGTTCTAATCCGTTTACTGCCATTAACCAGCTAGAGATATTGGATGAGTCACTTCTTTAACCCCTGCCTTCTCTTTAATTATATTTTTGTTACCAGTTTTTCAAGAATTTTCCTACTTCGATTATCTTTTCTCTCAAACGTAATCAATCCCTGTGTCTCCGTGGGGTCATTCCTATATGTTTGGATATTTCCCATCTTAATTTAAAAAAATGAAATGAAAACTTACCATGTCATCATATCCCTCTAGTCAATATCCCTCCATCAAAACTGATGGTAAAAATTGTCCATATAACTTATTTCCCTTTTTCTTTTCTAATATAGCTTCTGTATTTATTATGCCACCAAAACCACATCAGTGAGTACCACAGCAACCATTATGTTGCCAAATGCAAAAGATACTTTTCTAGACTGATAAACCACTTTGCTGTGAAACATTTTCCTATTTGGTCATTCTAGCATCACACTCTTGTGATTTCCTCTTACCAGTAGGCCATCCCTTGTCAGTTTCCTTTATTAGCTTCTCCCTTACACCTGAACTCCCTCCCTAGATAATCCCACCCCTTTCCATGGCTATGTGAACACTTGGACCCTGGTTCCTACTCTTTTCCAAGAGCCTCTTTCACAAGTGTTTGAAATGTCAACAGATTTTTTTTTTTTTTTCCTGCGGAGCCAAACTGTAAGTCAACACAGGTTCCAGCCCCACCAATAGTGGATCATTGCAACTTCTAGTACGTTGAGTTCTCAGCTGCAGAGGTGGCAACATTAAGTAGTGAAGTGTGCAGACTCTGTTTTTCCTGTGATATTGTGAGATTCTTAAGAGCAGGTATAGTTTTTTCATCTTCTGTATTTTTGCCCCTACCCCTTACATTCCAGCACCTAGATGAGTACCCAAGAGGTGTTCACAATATGTTGACTTATTTGTAAGTGAACAATTCATGAGTGCCATGGTTGAGAAGACATTTTCTCTGCAGGCTGTGATGAAAAACATTGCACTTATTCAAAAGGTTCAAGTAGCACTAAGGATGGTAGAGAGACACAATGGTTAATACGCAAGCAAACATTTAATTTTTTAAAATATAGAAAACAGAACTAGAGAGGCTGTTAGTACAGTGTTACTTTTCAATGAAAAATATTCTTGGGTCTCCAGAATGTAGCATGAATGTAGCAAGAATGAAGAGAACTTGTGCTGCATAGCCATTTTAAAAATAATATATTTGAAGCTAGAAAATATTATAACTATACAGAATTGTTTAATGCCATAGGGGTTAAATGTAGCATTTAGCATTACATTAATACATTTAACCTCTATGGCATTAAACAGTTCTATACAGTTATAATGTTTTCTAGCTTCAAATTTATTCTTTTAAAAATGGCTATCCAGCACATTTTCTTCATTCTTCTTTAGAACTGTCAGAACATTCTTCAAGGATCTGAGAAACTGTGTCCCCAGTGGGTGAAGAGACACCTAAATAAAGATGCACATTGGGCCATGGTTGTAATTTGCTTTGGTATCAATGGGGATGGCATGTGCTAAAGAAATACAGGCTGATATTATGACACAAAGCTGAGCTGTATGATGTCGCGTTAAGCACTTGGCACCAGGAGAGTTTGATCTGATCTGAAGTGTGAATAGGATTGGTGAAAGAGTGTTGTGTGCTTTTGCTGAGTTTAGGATGGTGTCATTTGTGCTTCAGGAGAAGAGTTTAGACATTCTGTCCTGATGAATGTAATTAAGTCTTTATTTCATGGTTTCTGTTAACACTAATAGGTACAGGTTCATATTTGTTGATGAGGGTGAGAGGAAAACTATCGCCAACAGAAAGAATCCAGATAGAAAGAGAAAAAAGAAAGACCAGAGATGGTATATCGTGGTGGTTAAATGCCAGAGCCTGGGGAAAAAGTGTTTCTGGGTTTAAAGTCTGCCTTCAGCATTTTCTTGCTGTATAATTTTGGAGAAGTTAAGAAAATCTCAAAACCCAAGTTTCTTTGTAAGATACCTACATTTCAGACTTCTTGTGAAGACCAAAAAAGATAATGCACGCACAAGGCTTAGCCCAGTGCTGATACAATAAGTGTGCAATAATTTGTAATTTGCATATGTCTTTATTCAAAAAAGTATTGGTCCAAAGAAAAAGCATCTGTTTATCTAATGGTTTACTTTTATCTGCTAAAAGTGCTTTTCTTTCATTTCTGGCTGAGACCTGCTTGGTCCTATTTCCCCCAGGATTCTCCGATTCTAATTTTGATTCTCCATGATTTTCTCTGATGAGCCATCCTTCCTATATTTAGATGAGATAATGCATGAGACACATTTAGAGTAATGCATAGTTGGAGATAAGTGCTCTATAAATGGTAGACATACTATTAGTTGTCATTTCCATTCACCTTACAGGATTTTACATCCTTTTTAAAACAGCCTCAATCACCTGATTCCTCCCTGCCACTTCTCTGCAAATGATAGAGTTCACACATCTCCTATAATTCTCTCACAGGTTCGTACGGGCTGCTCCTTATAACCCTACTCAGACCCTACTGAGGCATCAGGATCTTTAAGGTTCATGTGAGTTGCCTCTTTCTCCCACTGCCTGCTCCTCTCTTGGCTAACTGGTCAGTTCTCTGGTTTTCCTGGGAATAACAATTGGGCATCTCCGTATGAATGTCTTTTATAGTTCCTTGCCTTGAACCTTGGTGAGCTCCTGACCTGGCACCTGGTGTCCAGATTTCACATCTGACTACTTTGTTTGCTCCAGGGCAATGTAGCTTTGAAAGTAGTGCCGTGAATCAAATTGAGTTCAAAACCATGAAACAGAGGATGTAGTTCAGATATTCATTACAGCAGTTTCAATCCTATTTGGTGCAAGAATGCAAATGCTCCCTGAGAGAAAAGCATCCCAGGCAGAATTATGGTTTCAAACCAGGTATCAGTAAGTCCATATACATGAAAACTTCCTAATTCTTATTTTGTATTTTCACTGAGAGCTATTTCTGGAGCGTTTATTTAAAATCTTTTTTTTTTTTTTTTAATTCTTTAAGTTCTAGGGTACATGTGCACAATGTGCAGGTTTGTTACATATGTATACATGTGCCATGTTGGTGTGCTGCACCCATTAACTCATCATGTACATTAGGTATCTCTCCTAATGCTATCCCTCCCCCTTGCCCCCACCTCATGACAGGCCCCAGTGTGTGATGTTCCCCTTCCTGTGTCCAAGTGTTTTCATTGTTCAATTCCCACCTATAAGTGAGAACATGCAGTGTTTGGCTTTTTGTCCTTGCAATAGTTTGCTGAGAATTATGGTTTCCAGCTTCATCCATGCCCCTACAAAAGACATGAACTCATCCTTTTTTATGGCTGCATAGTATTCCATGGTGTATATGTGCCACATTTAAAATCTTACGTTCATGAAAGTGACTGTTAAAATGCAGCATGGCAATTTAAGGGGACCGTAAGTGAACACATCTTTCTGACAACTTCATCACATTCACCTTAACAAGATTCAGAAAAGTGAGATGTATACAATGTAGGATATACAAGGCAGGAAAATATTAAGGAGAAGAAGAGAAGACTGAAGAACCTACCAGTTGGGAGGCGATGAGGTCAAAAGAATGATAGAAAAATATATTGGGGGTAGGGGTGGGAGAGACATATAAAAAGAGTGTTCTGAAAGGCAAGAACAAAAACAGACAGGAGAGCTGAAATCTAAAACTGTGTGTGTGTGTGTGTGTTTGTGTGTGTGTGCACGCGTGTCCACGAGCTTTGTCCATAGATGTCAAGTATAAGATTTAAAGTAGATTTAATATTCTTATTTAATGAGACAAGAGACGTACAGAATAAAGAAAAGGTTAAGAGTGGCTGTAGGAGTTACTGAGTTTAATTTGAGCTTTATGATTATGTATATATGCTGTTATTTCTAGTCTTTTCAGAAAACATATGCAATGAAATTCCCATACAGTGCTTTTGCAGACTGTGGGTTTTTTTCTGTTTGCATCTCCCCCTCCTCTTTACTTTTTAATTGTGTTTATACAAAGTAGGTTCTAATTTCTGCGTAGAGCAACACAATTCTCTGCCTCAGCTATATTTTGCAAAATATAAACTAGAGAAGGGTGGAGGGATATTGTGCTAACCTTGAAAAGCCTGTCAGCATGTTCCCTTCCTAACTCAACTGGCCACATGCCTAATGGGAAAATGAACAGGGAAGAGGAATTCAGTGGCATATTTAGTCATGTAATGCTATAATTCTCCTGCCCAGAATAATGTGAAATATTTGGATGAGAGGTCAAAATGCAAAATACAAGATTAAGAAGACAAAATTGTATGTTTCACACATTTCTCAATATTAAGTGTTTGTTCCCAAGGATCAAATTTTTGTAGATAAAGGAAACGAAATAAAGGAAACTTACATCTCAAGAGAGCATTCATAATGATGTGCTATACCTTGGGATAGTTTTTACTCCCTCACCCACTCATTTGATTCTCACAACAATTTTGGAAGATTTGCACATGAGAAAAACCGAGACTCAGTTTTAAGAGGTTAGGCAACTTATCCAAGCCTCAGAAGGAAATTGAAATCCAGTTTAGTTTGAATCTCACATTTTAAATTCTACTTTTAAACATTCTCGGTTAAAAAAAGTATTTCAAAATATGGAGAATGTATCAGAAATGGCAGGATTCAGAAATAACTGTAGTTCTTTTGCCCCACATATTTAACCGGGATGAAAAGAAAATTTAAAAAAGTACCTGTTCAAAACATTTGTCATTCATTATTTTGAGGAAATCTTGGAGTAAGATGTCCAGGTTTGAAAAAATATTTGCTATTTTTTCTGTTAATGACACATTGCTATTTAGTTAAAAAAGGAATTTTGGAAAATGTAGAAAATTATGGAGAAAATAAAAATCATTAGGAAGCCCACTATATTAGTCAGAGTTTATGCTGGCTGCTATAATAAAGTCACCCCCAAATTGAGTGAATTAAAGATTACAAAAATTATTTTCTCTTTCATATTAGAGTCCTGAGCACATTTTAAGTTGGGTAGTAATTTCTTCATTTTCAATGTGTCTTCAAAGTTTATTCTAGCCATCGCCATTCCAGCCAGCAGGAAGAGAGGAAAGAACCCCCGTGCAAAAATTTATGGGCAAACATCTCTACTACTCACTTCTGTTTTCGGAAGCAAAACTATGACCCATCCTAGACACAGGAAAGTACGGTCCCCAGATAATCTATTCTTCCTCTAGTGCTGAGGAGGAAGGGTAGTGTCTTTTCTCATTTGGACTGCTACAACAAAATATGTTAGACTGGGTAATTTATAAATAACAGAAATTTATTGTGCATACTTCTGGAGGCTGGAAATTCCAAGATCAAGGCAACAACACATTCAATGTCTGGTGAGATCTTGCTCTCTACTTCCAAGATGGTGCTTTCTCACTGTGACCTCATGTGGTGGAAAGGCAAGGCAGCTCCCTTCGAATTCATTTATAAGGACACAAATCTCATCCCCAAAGACCCCACCTCTTAATATTATTATTACATTGGGTATTAAGTTCAAATGAATCAATTTTTGGAGAAACACCAACATTCAGATCATAGTAGGTAGAATAAATTTCAGATGAAAATTAGCTCCATACACAAATAACTATTATTATATTTTATTTGATATCCTTACAGAATCTTAATATGAATACCCACATATACATGATTTAAAAACAAAATATCTGCTGTTTTGTAACATGCTTTTTTTCATTAAGCAAGAATATTGGCAATACTGTCCCATGTCGTTAAATATTCTGGTATTACATCACTGAAGTGTGGCATAAATATTCCATTATCTGGATGTCACATATTTTATTCAACCAAACACCTGTAATTTTCCCCAGTATTTCACTAACATGAAAGTGAGGTGGATGACTTTATATAAAAATCTTTCTCTACATCTCAGACAAATTCCTAGAAGTCAATAGGTAAGAAATTGCTAATATATATCGCAAATATGCCCTAGAAAGATAGTATCAATTCATTGTCCTATCAGCAACATTTCCCAGTAAAAATATCCGGGACTTAGAAATACGAGAATCACTGACCCTTGACTTCTTTAGCACAATTATCTCCATTATTATAGAAATGCTTCAGACTAGGCCTCTGCCTATGGACATTAGTCATTCCAAAATATTTACTTCCTTCTTTGACACTTCTGTGGAAAAAATATGCTTCACTACCTCCTTGAGTTTAGGCTTGGCCATGTGGTCAGGGCTTGCCTGGTTGTGCAACCTCTCTTGTTCCCGTCACATTGCCATGAGTTAAGTTTCCCCTGGAAAGCATTTAATTGAAGAGGGAGGAAGACTTAGGCAGACTTAGGTCCAATCAGCAGCCTACAGCTGCCCAGCCAAGCCCAGCCTATATCAGCCACATGTGAAAGAAATCAACACCTTAGTGTTGTATGACGCTGAAATTTTGTGGTTGTATATTTTGCAACAATGGCTGACTGATACTCTGGTAACTGACACCACCCATGAGAAAGGAACTGACCAGCATCTGGGGCAGGCTGCTCTGCCCCTGGCTCTTCGCACCTTTCCTTTGATCTCTCTGTGTAAGTGATTGCTCCTTAATTTCCAGGTGTCGGCAGGTGATTTGAGCTAAAATTATTATCCTAGTTGTGCCATTTCAGTCTTACATGTTTTTCCATTTTTACTTTCTCTTTGTTGTAAACCTCAGTCCCAATCCAGTGCAAGAGGCTAATAGAGTGTGGAACAGCATTTGGCTTCTAAAATGTCAAACTATAATGAGAAAAGGAAAACAATTATTAACAGAACCGGTCACAGACACCCATGGGGTGCATCCTTTTATCCCACACATTGTAAAGGCAATGCAGTGAGGTGATCAGCAGAGCCTAAACATCAGATGCATGACTCCAGTGGAGAAGCTGTGATACAGTTTCTTGAACGCTTAATAAAAAGGACAACTTTAGTAAAAAACAAAACAGAACAAAACAACAAGAACCATATGCAACTTAATTAACTCTGGTGGATAAATTCCAAACATTTTATTCTAGGGACTGCTCAAGATCCTTGTTTTAGGGACAAATTTTGGTATTTTCAACATTTTATTAACTCACGGAACTTCTGCAAAACCATTCCACAGATAATGATCTCAAGATTATACTACTTAACTCAGTCAATCAACATTTATCAGCCATGTACAGGAATATCTGTTAAAGATCAGGGATCCAAAGACTCAAATGCATGTTTCCTATGCTCAGCAAGTTTACAACCTAGCAGAAGAAGAGAGACACGACATATAAATAGGTCCACTTTAGAAGTGCTGTGATTGACCTATGGACAAGGTGCTATCTAAGGGGAGAGGAATGATGTAAAGCCAGGCTTCGACCCAGTACCCTGTCTCCCATTCTATCAAACCACACTGCATTTTACATACCAGACTTTTTTAGTTTCATTTTCTACTTTGCCAGGCTTCTTGCCACCAAGTCATACACTGTCATCCCAGTTGTTTTTCTACATAACCCACGTCCTTTTTTTTTTTTTTTTTTTGAGATGGCATTTCACTCTTGTTGCCCAGGCTGGAGTGCAATGGTGCACTCTCCGCTCACTGCAACCTCCGCCTCCCGGGTTCAAGCAATTCTCCTACATCAGCCTCCTGAGTAGCTGTGATTACAGGTGCATATCACCACACCCAGCTAATTTTGTATTTTTAGCAGAGATGAGGTTTCACCATGTTGGTCAGTCTGGTCTCGAACTCCTGACCTCAGGTGATCCTCCCGCCTCGGCCTCCCAAAGTGCTGGGATTACAGCCATGAACCACCATGCCTGGCCCCCACCTCCTTTTAAATAAATTATTTCGAACTCCTGTGACCCCCTTGGTAGAAAAGTCTCTATCAGTCTCCATTCTTTACATTTTAGCCTCAACCCTGGTTCATTTTTCTAGTAAGTTTGCAGAGGTTGAAATCTCCTACATAAAATATGCAGGACTTTTAGAAAGTTTCAATGGAGTTTTGCCCTATACAGAGATGATTTAAAGCAAACATCATTTAGAAGTAGCTAAAAGAGGCTATTACATTATTACCAGTCTGAGACAAGATAAGATTATTGTTTGTTTATGTTAATCTAGATCTCAGACATGCTATGAGCATGAATCCGTGACGACAAATCTAACTGAGAAGAAAGCAACTCATAAACTCTGTGCCTTCCTCACCAAGGAGCTCTTTTCTACAGCAAAATTAGAGATAATTAATCATTAGTCTCATTTACCTAATGATGATACCAAGACCTTTTATAAGAGGAAACTGATTAAAGACTTTCCTATGAGTTATAAAATAGTCAAGGGCAAGTATCCGCTAATTGGTTGTGTCAATTATACTTTTTGGTAAATATAAAACAGTGTTATCCAAAACAGTCACATATCAACAGGATCATCTGGGGAACATTTTATAAATGATTCCAGGCCTCTCTTCACCCTTTAGAGATGGGGATCATTACAGAGCAGATCCAGAATTTCTATATTGTTGTTGAGAAGTCCCTCAGATGATTTTAATAATCAGTGTTCCCAGGATTGCTTTATAGAATATTTCTTGGGAACCTTTAAATTCTCTCCTTTAACTTCTAGTCAGAATAGTGACTATGATTCTTGTTTCTTAGACCACAGTACTGGTGGAAAACTGAAGCTCATAAATGCTTAAGCTCTAGGACTCAGCAGGATTCAAGGTTTTGGGGACCAATGTGTCTCACTGTCAATGATAGATTTTGATTTTGGTCTTCCATGACTATGTGTATAATCAGGAAAGGAGGCAACTTCATGGTCCCTTTCCTTCCCAGGAGGTCCTGTGGAGGGCTTCTGTGCTGGATAATTCCAGGTGGCACCACCCATATGTCACTAAGTGTGTGTGTCTTGAGAGCTTTAAAGTATCTCTTCTCCATTGTAGCTAATCATGCTTGCTACTCTCACTTTATACACCTAGGCTGCATGAGTTTTTGACCTTTGAAGGTTGCTTGCTCTTCTCAAGGTTACAATTACTATTTTGGGGGGATCTAAATCAGCACTCAAAGTGTAGGTGGGGAATTCACTCTACGACTTCTTTTTCCTAAAACTTTTTGATCCATTATGGGTTTGGGTATTGACTCACTAAGCTTCCCTTCATATAGAATCCATTGCCCTTCTTGCAGGTGTCTGAGGCTTAACACGGGAAACCTAGCTTTAAGCTAGCTTGGCATGTGACTCATAGGTACACTTTAGAGAACAGTGCCTTACTTACTATGACTTCTGACAACCTGCCCTGAAATTTCATAGTTACTAGGGTGAGGGTATAGAGCCTTGTGCTTCCTTTGGAGTCATGTATGTGCATGCACACACACTCACACACATATACGCACAGATAAAAAGGTGAAAGATTTGAAAGATTAGGAGTTAGGGCCAGGGAGGAAAGAAGCAATGTAAAAAGAATACAAGTATTACCTGCGTTGCTCAATATGGAATCTGATCACTAGGCAACACACACATGTAAACAGGTGCTGTTGAAATTACAAAAGAAATGTGTTCTCAAGAAATTTGCCAGATTTGGCAGTATTAACACATCTAAAATAGTATCAAATCATGTAATGCAGAATGAAATTAAGTGCTAAAATATTTGGAAGACTATAAAAAAGTGTTTTAGGATTCTATTGCATTGTCTGCCCCATGTCAATTTCCCTGTGCCATAAAAAAGAAAACCATAACAAACCACCACCACACAAAACATGCTCGATTGGGTCATGCTGCTTTACTAAAATGACATCTTTCTCTTTGCTAGGGCTTATTTTACTATCTTCTCTCTTTTCTTTTTTGTTTTAACCTAGCAGCTAAGCATAACAAATGTAGAAAAACTAAATAGGAAAGTGGGAAAGCTGCCTCTCTTATTTTAGAGCTTGACAAGATGTGTTAGCTTTTACATTTTGAGCTCTGTAGGATGTCAGGCACTTCAGAGCAGGGGTGGCATCTATCTTTATGGTGCTAGATGCACAGGCATCCTATTTGGATGAAATCATCCTTTGTTTCATTTTTTTTAAAAAAATAGAGTTTGTCAAGATCCCCAAAGTTCCTTCTAAAGAGGCAGTATGTCCTCTAGTTTCATTTGCAATTCTGGGCACCCCACTGCAGAGCAACGTGCTGCTGACTGCAGAGTGGCCTCCTGCGTGAGCCTTTGTGTGCTCAAGCTTCAGAATGTTCCTGCCATTTGAGAGCTCATCATGCCTTTTCTTGGGGGCCTCCAGGGACGTAGCAGTGGGAATGCACATGTCCTGTTGTCCCATGCCACTTGTCATCACCATCAGAAGCTCTCAAATGCCCATTTTTTTTGTGAGGCAGCAGTTGCCTTGGCTGCCCATGGGAATCACAAGGGGAAGCTTTAAAAAACACTGAGTTCTGAGACCCATCTCAAGATCCTGATTTAATGGATCAGTGGTACAGCATGACTATTGATCTTTAAAGTCTCCTTGGGTGATTCTAATATTCAGCTGACATTGAAGGACACAGGGAGGAATAGGGTGGAGACTGTCTGTGTTGTGGGAGTTAACATGTAGGTGAGGTTAAAATAGAAGAACTTTAGAAGGAATGGTGCCAGAATGTGCACATTCAAATTGGCGTTTCTGGGAATTGTCTTTAGGGCCTACTTTACATTGTCATAAACCTCTACGTGGGGTCTAAACTTGGTGCTTTAAAGTTGAAGATGAGCCTTAGCAATAGCAAGTGATTGGGGTAGAGGCTCCACTGAATTATTTTTAAATCTAATAATAGAAATGATTATGAAGTGAGGAGACTGGTTTGTTCCACTCTATTCTCCACCCATCTGCTAGAATTATCTTGCAAAATGTAAATCAGATTACATCACTCCTCTCTTTGAGACCTTCCAATGGCTTCCCATCAGGATGAAATGCAAATTCTTATCAAAGCCTCTGGCCTCTGTGCCCTACACAGTCATGTGGCTTTTCCCCATTGCACTGACCTCATCTCCTCCTGCTCTCCCTTTTAATACATGTCAGCCAGATAGGCCTCCTTTCTATTCTTTGAACTTGCCAAATATATTTCCACCTCAGAGCCTTTGTACTTCCTGCTCCCTTTAAAATGCTCATTCTCTCAAATATCCAAGTGCCCTTCTTGTTATTCAGGCCTCAGTGCAAATGTCAAATCTTCAGAGAGCCTTTTTTCTCTCCACCTTATCTATTCTAGTCACCCTTGACTATGTTATCTGTTTTATTGTTTTCATAGCACTTACTGCTTTCTGAAACTAACCCATTTATTGGCACATGTGTTTGTTGTCTATCTACCCTCACACCCAAAATGTAAGCTCCTGATGCCAGCACCCTGGTTTGTGATGTTCATTCTTATATTACCAATACCTACAATAGTGAGTGCCTGGTACGTAGTAGGCACAGAATAATTACTGTTGGAGAAAAGAAATGAAGGAAGGAAGGGAGGAAGGAAGGAAGAAAGGAAATGCAGAAGGAAAGAAGGAGAACTAGGAAACTAATGAGTTCTTGATAATCTCATCTCTAGCTTTCCAAATATGTACCTAACCATCTGCATGTGCATGTACCTTGCTTATCCCCACAACCAACACAATCTGGGTGAGATGGATCCCAATACCTCTATAGTCTTGATGACTCCTTTCCTAGAGCTCTACACTACATCAACTAGTGGACTACTGAAACATCTCAAGAGTCCACATAGGTTGTAGAGGCTCTATATGCCCAAAATGTACACAAAATTTCTGAAACAAGAATTCAGGAAAAAAAGGAATCCTCTGTGTGGAATTTGTGCTACAGGTATGCATAAGTTACCATCTATCGAATGCATAAGTATGTGCCAGCACTGAGCCAGTTTCCTGTGAGACTTAGAGTGTATATTAAGTCCATATAGAAGGACTGGGAGAAAGAAGAAGCCACACAGTTCAGGCTGTACAAACCAACATCAGGGTCCCTCATCTCTCCCAAGAAGTGGTTCTCAATCATATTCACAAGAAGAATCAACAAATTAGAAGGTACTATATATAAAAGAAGCTTATGGATGAAATAGTTTGCAATCACACGTGCACAGTCTGGTTGCAAATTTAGTCCTCCTCCTCTCCCTCTCTCTTTCTCTCATATTAGATCATCTGGAAAGATGAAGGTGAGCTGCAAGAAAGATTATTTGCCCCCATTTGAATAGGAGAGCAAGTTGTCTCCTGGGACTTCTAGTGGAGCGGTTCTGTGCTCATATTTTCGGAATAGTACACTGAACAAACTTTCTGATTCAGTAACGAGAACACCTGGAGCAACCTGGCATCTACTTTTCAAATCTAGTTATTTATGAATATTTAGATTTTATTTCAAATCAATGTAGTTCTACCCAAGACTCTCAAGTGTCCCACGCATACAGATGGTTTGGTGGGTCCTGATGGTGATATATATATTTTTTCAAATCTTATTGCCTTGCCTGAAAAACAGCATAGCATTGTATAACAGGCGGGAACAGTGGAATACAAGGCTCTCTATGTCTGGAGAATCATCTTCTGCCCTAAAGTGTCTTCCCACCTCCTCAATTTCCCTGCAGCTTCTTTTCTCCTGCTGGAAGAGTGGGTGGAGTGGGGGGGTTGTGGCAATATTTTATATTCCATTTGCTGCCTTCTGTTCTTGTTGTCTCTGATTTTGCATATGCCTTTATCAAGGACTGGAGATGCACATGGGAGAACTATATGATGTGATTTTAGGTGTCCTGGGAAGGACAGTCTGCCAAGCACAGATTGCTACCAGGCTGTTTACTGTGGGTGCCCGTATTACACCATTGGTTACTGTTCCTTTGAGTTTGCATGTGATTTAACTTATAAGATCAGCTAAAATCTGTGCATGGAGAAAATGGGAGTGCTGAAGGGGAAAAAAGAGTGAGGAGGGATGGTTGATAAATGAGGGGTTGCCCTTGGAAGGGAGGCATGATAGAACAGCCCAAGAAGACTGAGACGCTAAGATAGGAGACAGGGATTCAGAAAGGGAAAAGAGGAAGATGCCAACATCAGCTCCCAGGGGTATACTAAGTCCCTAGACACATGTACTGTCCTTTCTCCTTGGGATGCTGGAGAAACTAATGAATCTGGCTTAATTTCTTCCCCCTGCTGCTGTCTGCTACTGCATACCTCCACTGCAACATATTTTCCTGCCTTAACTTTCCTCCTCTATGAAGAGCACCACCATATGACTAGGAGGCCATGCCTAAGCAGATGTCACCCTCACCAAGTCCTAGAGACTTTACCCTTTCATGTCCTTCCCCATGTTGCCAATCTTTTTGCTACTACCTGTGGTGAGTGCTCACCATTTCTTAGCTGGAAGCCCGGTAATCTCATTTCTAGTTCCATCTCTCCAATTATTGCTATGCTTTCTCAGGACCTTTTGCACAGTTTCTAATTAACTGAAGAAAGCATTATTATACTATCATTCACTGAGTTTTTACCATTTTCCATAAATTGTCTGCAATCCTTATAGTAATCCTGCAAGGAACATGCCATCATTCAGGAAGTAAACCACATACCTTACATTTGGATACAGAGCTTATTGATTCCAAAGCCTTGTTCTTTTCACTATTCTTCTCCCAGCCTGTTCTCCACACTCTCATCCATCCATCCATCCATCCATCCATCCATCCATCCATCCATCCATCCATCCATTCTGCTTCCTATTTCTCTGCCTCTCAATCAGTTTCTGCACACTTGCAGTATTGAAGCTAGGAGTCAGCTTCTCCAAGACACCCTTTTCAAATATACATTAAGTATGTCACAATTTATTTTGTGAGACTCTTTTAGACATTCATTACATTCCCTATTACCCTCCAAGTCTGTAAATACCATGAGGCTAGAGACTGTCCATATACTTCATTTCCCTTTCTTCTCTCCATCCATCCCTGCTTTCTTTTGAAAGGGATTTAAGGCTGTGAGGGTAAATATTGGATCTTTTATCTTTATATTCCCACTGCTTAGAACAGTTTCTGACACATAAAATGTGACAAGTAAAAGTTTTATGAATGTATGAATGATGTCAATAAAACTATGTGAAGTAACAGCTAGGAATTAATAAAGTCTCCATTTTAGCAATGAGGAAAGTGAAGCTTGGACAGGTGGGATGGGCCTGTTCAAGGATTCTCACAACTTATTAACACAGACAGGACCTCGGTATTTGTCTCCTAATCCAGTGAGACAAAGCTGCACCACAACTTCTATGATTTTTGTTGCTTTTACTTCATTTCTATTGAGAGATCTTCCTTCTTCTTTCTCTTCCTGTTCTACCAACTCCTTCTCTCTGAAAAGAGGCCCAGGGTTACTCCAATACCTCACTCAGACCTTAATGCACATGAATACCCACACATTCACTTTTCTGTTTATCCCTGCTCTCATTTGGCAGTTTGTCCATCTCTTCACATGAGGGGCCCTTCCAATAAGGCAAGAATGAAAGTTCAGCTTTTTCAATGTTTCTGATGAAATAACATCTTTGCCCATTTAAGAACTTTGCATCTTGCCTCTAGATTATAGAGCACATGGATTTCCATTCAATTAATATCAGAGAAGAGCAACTCTTTAAGAACTACTGTTCATATCAATTAGAAACTGACTGACATTCAGCCCCTGTCAAAAGCCTAGTAAGGTAGCCAATATTTGACAGGGTCCAAGAGATAGATTAACTATTAGCTCTTCATTATTTTCCAAAATTCATTTCTTTATCCAATCAGACCATGGGAAATTTACCTAGCTTCCCTACAACTCAATTTCCTCTTCCGTTACTGAGTACAATTATAATGATATCTACTTCATATGGTTATTGTGAAGGTTAAATGAACTAACCCACATACAATGTTTGAGTGCCTGGAATAGATTTACACTTATGAGATTGCTTTTTTCCATGCCCTAGGATTTCATAGAGAGTTGAAAGCTGTATTTGAATAACCCAAATTTTTGTAAAACAGAGACTACCATTGAGGACAATGTTGTTCAAATTTCCCCTTTCTAAAGGATCTTTCAGGAAAAAAGATAAAGGAAAAAAGTCCTTCAGATTTCAAGACTAGAAAAGAGTTTGTCTTTTCTGTGAAACTCCATGTTTCTTTTTCTAGCAAGTAAGACATGCATGATAAGAACTCTTGTTATTTCCATCTCTGTTTTAGAAGAGGTATAGAGCTGAGTTTTATGTTCAGAGATAGAAGTTTCCTGATATCAGCATTCTCCCTTTTATCTTTCCTTTTTCTAATGATACTGACCTAATTATAATCTGTCTCAAATATCTTTTTGAAGTCCTAGAGAATAAATTCCTAAGTAGGCAAATAAGTACATGTATAGGCACAAAAATATTTTATTAGTCTTTAATGTCACATTAAGATTGACATTAACAATGATGAACCCTGAATTCAGGGAAAAGGGAACTGTAGTAGGCAGAATTCCAACATGGCCCCTAAAATGCCCACCCACTGCTGCACATGCCTAGTACAAGTTCCTCCCCTTAAGTATAGGTGGAATCTGTGAAAATGATGGGGTTTCACCTCCGTGATTAGGTTAATAGTCAGTGTCTTTTAGATAATCAAAAGTGGGGTTATCCTATGTGGGTCTGACCTAATTAGGTGAACCCTTTAAAAATAAAGTGAAATATTAGAATGTCCTGTTAGCCCCAGCGAAGAAAGCAAATATCCATGTTGTGAGGTGCATATCACGGAGACCACATAGCGGGGACCTGAGAATGGTCTCTAGATGCTGAAAGCAAACTCAGGCTAGCAGCCATCAAGGGAATGGGAACTGAATTTTGACAAAACTGACCACATTGGGAAGAAAGCTTTTAGCTCCAGAGGAGAATGCAGCTGATATCTGCTCCTGTAAAACCATGCTGTGTCTGGACTTCTGACCTGCAAATTTTGTAAGATAATAAATAGGTGGTGTTTTAAGTCACAGAGTTTGTAATCATTTGTGTGCAGCGAAGGAAAACTAATTTTTTGTTTCCAATAAAGTAAAACTAAAGCTCTAAACAATTCTTAGTACAGACAAATGTGGCTTATCACCAACTGATTGAGGTCCCAATTCTCTTTCCCATGGGATACTAATAGGTAAAATGCAGAGAGAGAGAGAGAGAGAGAGAGAGAGAGAGAATGAATGTCATGCCAGTGGGAGCTATGTCACATTTCAAACAGCGTAATTTCCTCTGTATTTTGTTTGTATGTTTGCTAGAAGTGAATAATTATTTTTACCCATATTCAAGGGGAAAGGAATTAGACTTCATCTTTTGGATGGAAATGGTGTCAAATAATTTGCTGACGTGTTTTAAAAACATGGTATCTCCTGTTGCCCCTTACTTAGCAGAGAACCATGTTCTTATGGTTCTTTCCAAGGCCAATGGAGCTTCAGAAATAGCCATCTCTCTCTATATATTTTAAAAACTGATGTGTAATTTACAAATAGTAAAGTATAGAAATTGAAAGTGTATAGCTTAATGAGATTTTACATATATGTACATTTTACACATATATGCAAATTGTACATGTATATATGCACATCTCCGCCTGCCAGATCAAGCTATAGAACATTTCTAGCATTCCAGATGGTTTTATCATGTCTCATCCCAGTCAGAACTCACCATAATGTTTAATACTACTCCAATCTCCATCATCACAAACCAGTTTTCCATGTTTTTGCCCCTCATATAAGTTGAATTATATTGTATATACTATTTCTTGTTTGGCTACTTTTGCTTAGAAAGTTTTTGAGATTTTTCTATCTTGAATTATATATCATTCACGAATTATCTTTCTTATTTCTGTATATGATTGTATATTATTCCATCATGCAGCTATACTACAGTTTATGCATTCTAATATTGAGGCTATTTGAGTGGTCTACAGTTTTGGGCACTGATGAACACTGCTATGAATATTTCTGTTCATGTCTTTTTGTGAACACAAGTACTCATTTCTCTGGGTATATACTGAGGAGAGGAAGTGCTGAGTCATAGAGTGGGTGTATGCTCAGCTTTAGTAGATATTGGCACACCATTTTCCAAAGTATTTGTATCACTTTAAAATTTCACCAGGCAGTAATTTAAGCCGTGCTGATGGGCTATGTAGGGATACCTCATGTGGCTTTAGTTTGCGTTCTCCTGATAATGATGTTTAACACCTTCTCATTCATTTATTGATAATTTGGATATCTTGTTTATAAAGATATCAGATATTTTATTTTTTAATTGCATAGTGTAATTTCTTCTTACAGACTTGTGGAAATTCATTAAATACTTTGGATACAAGTTCTATTTGGATCTATATATCACAAATAGCTTCTCCCTGTCGTTTTCCTTTCTATTCTCATAATGGTGTCTTTTGATAAAGAGAAGTCTGTAATTTTGATTGAGTATAATTTTTAGTCTTTATGATTAGTGCTTTTGGTATCTGTTTAAGAATTCTTCAATTATCCTCAGCTCATTAAGATAGTCTCTGAAGTTTTCTTTAAGAAATTTGGTAATTTCATCATTCACTTTTAGATCTATGGTTCATCTTGTTTTAATTTTTTATTATGGTGTGGTGGATTAAGACTATCAACATGGATATTCAATTGACAGTAACATTCATCAAAAAGAACATTCTTTTCCCCACTGACTTGTAGTGGAGACTTGCCATTAAATCTGGTGTCTGTTATGCATGGACTTACCTCTGGGATCTTATCTTGTTCCATTAATATATTTGTCTATTCTTCTGCCAATATCACATTTAATAACTGTAGCTGAATTATTAGCCATAACAAGGCTGAAAGTTAAGATATTTAAGTTCTCCAGCTTTTTTCTTCTTTAAGTTTGCCTGGCTGTTATATATTATTTTGTATCTCCATATCATTTTAGAACCAGTTTGGCAATTTAAAAAAACGCACTGGGATTCTGACTGGGGTTTTCAATTCAATTATGTGATAAAGAATTGACATCTCAGCCTAGTATGAATTTTCTAATCCATGAGCATTGTATATCTCTCCATTTGCTTCACTTTTTTGTTCTTTCTTTCTGTAATATTTTATTTTTTAGTGCAGGAGTCTTGCATGTTTTAAAAATATTTACTCAGGTGTATGATGCTTTTGGTGCTATATGATATGGTAAAACCTTCATTTTTATATTTCAATTATTTGTTTCCAGTATATAGAAATGTAAAGAATTTCTAAATATAAACCTTGTATCCAGCAATTTTGTTAAATTCAGATGTTAATCCTTATAATTTGTTCCTTGATTGTTTCAGAATTTTTATATAATCATGTCATCTGTAATACATTTTTTGCCTTTTATTTTGAGACAGGGTCTCACTCTGTTGTTCAAGTTGGAGTGCAGTGGTGTGATAATGGTTGACTGCAGCTTCAACCTCCTGAGCTCAAGGGATACTCCTATCTCAGCCTCCTGAGTAGCTGGGACTACAAGAATACACCACAAAGCCCAGCTATGTATGTATGTATGTATGTATGTATGTATGTATGTATGTATGTATGTATGTATTTAGTAAAGACAAGGTCTTGCTATGTTGACCAAGCTGGTCTTTAACTCCTAGGCTCAAGTGATCCTTCTGCCTTGGCCTTCCAAAGTGCTGGGATTACAGGCATGCGTCACCATCCTGGCCACCTCTTTCTTTTTAATATTTGTGCTTTTGATTTCTATTTACTGCCATATTGCACCAGCTAGAACCTCCTGTAAAATGTTGAATAAAAATTTTTTAAATCACGAGATCAACAAATACAGGAAACAATGTAATAAAATTTAATACCTACTCATGACAAAAACTTTCAACAAGCTAGTAAGGGAAATAAATGTTCTCAACACAATAAATAAATATACAAAAACCCTACATTTGTCACTATACTTAATTGTGAATTACTGAACACTTTCTACTGAATTTTGGAACAAGAAAAGTGATCCCATGATTTAAAAAATTTTTCAATCAAATGTGATTTGATTGATTTTGAATGTTCAATAAGTCTTGCATTCTTGAAATAAAGCTAACTTTGTCATGATATATTTCTTTTTTTTCTATATTATTGATTTGTTAGGGTTTTTTTGCATCTAATAATAAGATATATTTACCTATAATTTTCCATTCTTATAAAATCATTATCAGGTTTTGGCTTTAATATTATTCTTAAATCATAAGGCAAGTTTGGAAGATTTTCTTATTTTCTATTCTCTGGAAGAGTTTGTATGATTTTTTTTATTTGTTTCTCAAAAGTTTAGAACAATTCACCACTAAAACCATCTGGACCTGCCAATCTCTTTTTTTACTCACCGTAATTTCCTTGAGGTTCATCCAAATTGTTGTATGTATCAGTACTTCATTCTTTTTTGTTGCTGAATAATATTCCATGATTTGGATGTACCACAATTAGTTTAACCACTCACCCATCGAAGGCCATTTGACTTGCTTCCAGATTTGACCATTGAGATTAGATCTGATATAAATATTTATTTACAGGTTCTTGAATGAACATAAGCTTTTATTTTACTGGGATAAATGCCTAAGAGTATAATTGTTGTCAAATTATTTTTCCAGAGTCACTGAACCATTTTATATTTATACCAGTAATGCATGAGTAATCCAGTTTCTTTGCATGCTTGACAGAATATAGCATTATAACTATTTTTTAATTTTAGTCATTATGAAAGTTTTGTAGTGATACCTGATATGGTCTGGCTGTGTCCCCACCCAAATCTCAACTTGAATTGTATCTCTCAGAATTCCCATGTGTTGTAGGAGGGACCCAGGGGGAGGTAATTGAATCATGGGGGCTGGTCTTTCTGGTGCTATTCTCGTGAAAGTGAGTAAGTCTCATGAGATCTGATGGGTTTATCAGGGGTTTCTTCTTTTGCTTCCTCCTCATTTTCTCTTGCTGCCACCTCCTGCCATTCTGAGGCCTCCCCAGCCAGGTGGAACTGTAAGTCCAGTTAAACCTCTTTTTCTTCCCAGTCTTGGGTATGTCTTTATCAGGATCATGAAAACAGACTAATACAGTAAATTGGTACTGGTAGAGTGGGGCATTGCTGAAAAGATACCCAAAAATGTGGAAGTGACTTTGAAACTAGGTAACAGGCAGAGGTTGGAACAGTTTGAAGGGCTCAGAAGAAGACAGGGAAATGTGAGAAAGTTTGGAACTTCCTAGAGACTTGCTGGATGACTTTGCCCAAAATGCTGACAGAAATACAAACAATAAGGTCCAGGCTGAGGTGGTCTCAGATGGAGATGAGGAAGTTGCTGGCAACTGGAGTAAAGGTGACTCTTTTTAGGTTTTAGCAAAGAAACTGGTGGCATTTTGCCTCTGCCCTTGAGATTTGTGGAATTTTGAACTTGAGAAAGATGATTTAGGATATCTGATGGAAAAAATTCCTAAGCAGCAAAGCATTCAAGAGGTGACTTGGGTACTGCTAAAGGCATTCAGTTTTATAAGGGAAGCAGAGCATAAAAGTTTGGAAAATTTATAGGCTGACTATGTGATAAAAATGAAAAATCCATTTTCTGGGGAGAAATTCAAGACAGCTGCAGAAATTTGCATAAGTAGCAAGGATCCTAATGTTAATCCCCAAGACAATGGGGAAAATGTCTCCAGGGCATGTCAGAGACCTTCATGGCAGCCCCTCCCATCACAGGCCTGGAGGCCCAGGAGGAAAAAGTGATTTCATAGGCTGGGCCCAGGGTCCCATTGCTGTGTGCAGCCTAGGGACTTGGTGCCCTGTGTCCCAGCTGCTCCAGCCAGGAATGAAAGGGGCCAATGTAGAGCTTGGGCTGTGGCTTCAGAGGATGCAAACCTCAAGCCTTGGCAACTTTCACATGGTGTTGAGCCTGTGAGTACACAGAAGTCAAGAAGTGAGGTTTGGGAACTTCTGCCTAGATTTCAGAAGATGTATGGAAATGCCTGGATGTACAAGCAGAAGTGTGCTACATGGGTTGGACTCTCATGGAGAATCTCTGCTACAGAATAGTAGAAAGGGAATATTGGGTCAGAGCCTCCAGATAGTGTCCCTACTAGAGAACTGCCTAGTGGAGCTGTGAGAAGGGGGCCACCATCCTCCAGATCCCAGAATGGTATATCCAGTGACAACTTGTACCATGCACCTGGAAAAGCCATAGACACTCAAAGCCAGACCATGACAGCAGCTGGAAGGGAGGCTGTACCCTGCAAAACCACAGAGGCAGAGCTGCTCAAGACCATGGAAACCCACCTCTTACATCAGTGTGACTTGGATGTGAGACATGGAGTCACAGGAGATCATTTTGGAGCTTAACATTTTTCTGCCATGCTGGATTTCAGACTTGCATGGACCTGGTAACCCCTTTGTTTTGGCCAATTTCTCTCACTTGGAATGGCTGTATTTACCCCATACCTGTGCCCCCATTGTATCTATGAAGTAGGTAGCTTGCTTTTGATTTTACAGGCTCATAGGTGGAAGGGACTTGCCTTGTCTCAGATGAGACTTTGGACTGTGGTCTTTTTTGTTAATGATGAAATGAATTAAGACTGTGGGAAGGCATGATTGGTTTCAAAATGAAATGTGGTGACATGAGATTTGGAAGGGCCAGGGTCAGAATGATGTGGTTTGGCTGTGTCCCTACCCAAATCTCAACTTGAATTGTATTTCTCAGAATTCCTACATTGTGGGAGAGACCCAGGTGGGAGGTAATTTAATCCTGGGGGCTGGTCTTTCCTGTGCTATTCTCGTGATAGTGAATAAGTCTCACGAAATTAGCAGGGGTTTCCACTTTTGCTTTCTCCTCATTTTCTCTTGCCACCACCATGTAAGAAGTGCATTTTACCTCCTGCCATGATTCGGAGGCCTCCCCTGTCATGTGAAACTGTAAGTCCAATTAAACCTATTTTTCTTCTCAGTCTCGGGTATGTCTTTATCAGCATCATGAAAACAGACTAATACAATATCTCATTGTGGTTTTAAGTTTTTGAATTTCAAATTAAGATGTTCAACCTTTCTTCTAGCCTCCTGAACATATATAGTACCATTTTAATAAGTGTTTTATTATTCTTTTATACTTATTCTATCAGTGTCGGCATTTCTGGATTGGTATATTTCTCCTCATTGTGATTCTGTGACTAATATTTCTTTTCATTGCGAGTTTTATTTTTCTTCTTTTATTCATGACTGAGTAATTTTTGATTTGATATTAAGCATTGTGAATTTTAACCTGTTAGGTGTGGAATACTTTTTGTTCCTATATATACTCTTGTTGTAGTTGTATGATGCAGCTAAATTTTACTTAAAATAGTTCAATCATTTCTGGTAATGATTTATTTTCAATCTTTTTAAGGTGGGGCCGAGCATATTTAAGATGGGTTAATTTTCCTCTACTACTGAAGCAAAATAGCTTTGCTTACTCTATTCAATGTCTTGTTACTTGATAAGGTTTTCCACTCTGACTTGTGACAACAGCAACTATTTCTGGCTCTGTGTGATCTACAGAGATTGTTCTCTCTAATCATTTTGGGTGTGATTCCCTAGCCTTGGGTAGTCTCTTTTCCCACGTATTGATTAGTACCCAGCTGAAGATTCAGGAAGATTCTCTGCATATTTCTGGAGCACGCTCTCTCTTTCTTTCTCTCTGAAGTTCTCTCTTCCCCAGTACTCTGTACTGTAATGTCTAGTGTTCTTTTTCCTCATTATTTCTGCTTTGTTTTATTTATTTTTTTTCTAGTATCATAAATTTCTTTTTTTTATTATTATTTTACTTTAAGTTCTAGGGTACATGTGCATAACGTGCAGGTTTGTTACATATGTATACTTGTGCCATATTGGTGTGCTGCACCCATCAACTCATCTGTACCCATCAACTCGTCATTTACATCAGGTAAAACTCAGAATGCAATCCTTCCCCGCTCCCCCCTCTGCATAATAGACCCCAGTGTGTGATGTTCCCCTTCCCGAGTCCAAGTGATCTCATTGTTCAGTTCCCACCTATGAGTGAGAACATGCGGTGTTTGGTTTTCTGTTCTTGCGATAGTTTGCTGAGAATGATGGTTTCCAGCTGCATCCATGTCCCTACAAAGGACACAAACTCATCCTTTTTTATAGCTGCATAGTATTCCATGGTGTATATGTGCCACAGTTTCTTAATCCAGTCTGTCACTGATGGACATTTGGGTTGATTCCAAGTCTTTGCTATTGTGAATAGTGCCGCAATAAACATACGTGTGCATGTATCTTTATAGCAGCATGATTTATAATCCTTTGGGTATATACCCAGTAATGGGATGGCTGGGTCATATGGTACTTCTAGTTCTAGATCCTGGAAGAATTGCCATACTGTTTTCCATAATGGTTGAACTAGTTTACAATCCCACCAACAGTGTAAAAGTGTTCCTATTTCTCCACATCCTCTCCAGCACCTGTTGTTTCCTGACTTTTTAATGATCGCCATTCTAACTGAGGTGAGATGGTATCTCATTGTGGTTTTGATTTGCATTCCTCTGATGGCCAGAGATGACGAGCATTTTTTCATGTGTCTGTTGGCTGTACTCATATCTTCTTTTGAGAAATGTCTGTTCATATCCCTTGCCCACTTTTTGATGGGGTTGTTTGTTTTTTTCTTGTAAATTTGTTTGAGTTCTTTGTAGGTTCTGGATATTAGCCCTTTGTCAGATGAGTAGATTGCAAAAATTTTCTCCCATTCTGTAGGTTGCCTGTTCACTCTGATGGTAGTTTCTTTTGCTGTGCAGAAGCTCTTTAGTTTAATTAGATCCCATTTGTTAGTTTTGGCT
Organism: Macaca mulatta; assembly: GCF_049350105.2. Classification (NCBI taxonomy): domain Eukaryota; kingdom Metazoa; phylum Chordata; class Mammalia; order Primates; family Cercopithecidae; genus Macaca; species Macaca mulatta. The sequence goes on along the minus strand of NC_133419.1, from coordinate 110,597,063 downwards.
TTTGTTGCTTTGTTTTATTAACGCAGAGAACTTTCTGAATCTTTTTAGTTTCTTCCTCCCTGTGCCACTGCATGGGATATTTTTTCCAGGAAATAAGCTTATGTAATTTTAGGGCTCACTTCCTTGGTTTTCTGAGTCTCACAGATCACTGTCCTTTGTTTCTCAATGTTCAATTTCTTGAAAACTGTATTTTCATATATTTTGTTCAGTTGTTTTTTTCCTTTTACTATTTTATGTGGTAGAGTAAATGTAGTCCCTGGTCCCTGTTTCTCCATCTTGGTTGATGGTGGGAATCTTGTCAAAAAATTTTACTTTAGAAAATATTTACAAACAATCTATTTCAAATTCAATTTCATTATAGGTAAGTTATTCCTCCTTCTACATTCTAATAATTATGATTAGCATAAACATGTACTTAACCTTTAAGGTTACACAAAGTTCCTTCCAAGTCATTTAATATCTATTTTCACATAGTCTAATTGGGTCCCAGTACAGAGTAAATATTCTTCAATGAGGAGTTATCTCCAGGAAATCTGCTAAAGATTCATAGTATTATAGAATTTATCATTGTTCATTTGAGAGCTTTCAGGTTGCTGAACACGCGGAGGTGCTGGGAAGTTGGCACTCCTAGAGACAGAGTGGAAGCACCACGTCCCTTTCCCCTATACCTCGCCCTGTTTATCTCTTCCATCTGGCCTTCCTGATTTGTATCCTTTTACAATAAGTAGATAAACATATGTCAAGTGTTTTCCTGAGTTCTGGGAGCCCTTCTAGCAAATGACCAAACCAGAGGAGGGAATTGTGAGAATCCCCAATTTATAGCTGGTCAGTCAGAAGTACCAGAGGTCTGGACTTGCAATTGGCAAGTGGGGGCAGGAAGGAAAAGGTTTGTGGGACTGAGACCTTGACTTGTGGATCAGAAGACAACTCCAGGTGGCTAATGTCAGAATTGAATTGAAATGTGTAGGGCACCCAGTCGGTGTCAGAGAATTGATTGTTAGAGAAATTGCCCCCCTAACATTTGGTCACAGAAGTGTTCTGTGGTGAGTGTTGAGAGTAGAGACAGAAAAACAAAGTTTTTCCTTTAATGTAAGTGGTTGTGATGCAGGGTATATTTCGATAGAAACAATGCAATGAATTTGAATCTATATTATTGACATTGTATTATGAACACAGTCACGTACATTTTAGGTTAAATCGATTTTTGTAAACTGACATTTGATTCAATCCCTGGGACTTCTAGAGGAAAATGCATTTGGGCTCTAAATCAGAATGCAAAGAAATCATCTTCCCTTACTGGTTTCTGTAACTTCTGTCAGCAGTTTTAGTTGACAGGAGCTCCATTCCAAGCACCTTTTCCTTACCAGCAAATTGCTAACTAGTTCTGTTTTTTCATTAACATTGAAAACTCTCCCTTGAATGAAAAACAAAGAAAGTTTTTTGGGGAAGACACAGGGTGTTGGGACTTAAACTCAATAGATCTTTTTCCAAGAAATTTATCTACATTTGTGTTTGGTATTCCATGTTTGTATGTTATAGACTTTATCTGTCAGGCTGAATTTACCCCTAGGCTTTCTGGGTTGTATTTTGTTGTGCTTAGGTCTGTATATAGTATTATATGGGAATAGAAATAAAATGAAACAATCTCATCATATAATTATACTTCTAGGAATTGATTCTAAGGAGATTATGAGAAAACTATGAAGAAGAATGTGTATCAAGTTGTTTGTCTTAGGATTGCTTATAATAAAATTTAGACACAAATTAAATGCCCCTCAATGGGAGATTGACTAAATAAATATGTGCACATCCACATAACTGCAAACTTTGCAGTCATTACAAATAATGATATAATTCTAGATTTATCCATATGAAAAGATATACATAAAAATTATTAAATAAAAAAGGTTTAAAAAGCTGTTAACATGTGAACAAATTTATTTAATATTTTATGTAGGGATGTGTGTGTTAAGAATGGATTATCTGCAAGCTTATTGATCAATCATTTCTATAGTTACTTCTCTGGTTGATGGGACTTTGTATGAATATACATCTTGTTACTTCATGTATAAATTTTACTACAAACTGCACAATAAGGCTGCATTTTGAAAACTAGTCAAGAGAATCTGTGCCCTGTAAATTTTCAGTTTAGAGAGTCAAAAACAATCAATGAAAAATATGAGGCAATTTAGTATATAAATAAACACCAAAATATATCTTACCTGATGTAGAACCAAAATGAGTTGAAAAAAGAAGAAAATATATGTGAATTTAACAAAGGAGAGAGGCCTTGACCTGGCTTTTGAGATAAATTGTAGACAATGGATAGAACTAGGGACCCAAATGCCCATCAATCAAAGAGTAGATAAAGAAACTGTGGTGTGTGTGTGTATATATATATATACACATATATATATATGATGGAATACTACTCAGCCATAAAAAGGAATGAGTTAATGGCATTTGCAGCAGCCCGGATGGGATTGAAGACTATTATTCTAAGTGAAGGAACTCAGAAATGGAAAAACAAACATTCTACATTCTCATTCATAAGTGGGAACTGAGATATGGGGATGCGAAGGCATAAGAATGATACAATGGACTTTGGGAACTTTGTGGGGGAAAGAGTGGGAAGGAGGTGAGGGATAAAAAACTACAAATTGGGTTTAGTGTAAACTGCTCTGGTGATGGGTGCACCAAAATCTCACAAATCATCACCAAAGAACTTACTCAGGTAACCAAATCCCAGCTGTTCTCCCAAAACCTATGGAAATAAAAAATTAAAAAAAAAAGTAGAGAAAGGAGAGCATTCAGACAGAGGGCAATATGAGTAGTAAAGGAAGGTCTGATTTGGTGGGCTGGCAGCATGCAGCAGTGGAAGATGAAATTGTATAGACAATTTGGAGCCAAATTATCTTCTAAAATCTGCAACAACCATAGCAAGTGTACTTGATTGTTTCATCCTGTTTTGGGTTATTTTAAAGCAGATCTTCAATTCTATTGTTAGATCTTTCTTGTCAAAGCACTTTGCAAGTCCCACATCATTCTGTTCTTATCTTCCTCAATCTCTTCAGTTCTGTGGTTATGGGATCCTGTGCCTTCCCTGACCTCACTTTGCTTCCTGTTCCCTCCCAGGTTTACTTTATTATAGACTGTATGTGGTCTCTAATACCATGTCTTTGGAATCAGATCTGATTTGAATCCCAGTCTTGTCACTTATTATCTGCATATGTTGGACAAATCACATTAACGCCTCAAAAGTTTCATTTCCTTATCTTTAAAATGGTAGCAATAATTGTGTAAAATAATAGTAATAATATAGCATGATAATAATAATGAATAATAATTGCTCCAAATAAAATGGAACAATTATTCTTGCTTCATTTTACTTGGAGCAATTATTAATTGTCTTGGAGACAAGAGGGAAATAGAATGTTAGCATGTTTCTTCCTCTTCTTCTCCACTTCTTCTCTTTCTCCTCCCCTTTTAAACTATAATTTGTCATCTCTAGTCATTCAACTAGGAAATACTACAGAATTTCTAAAATCTAAATATATTAGATCATCATTTATTAGCTTGAGCATTGTGGTAATTAAAAGCTAAGATTTATACATTATCCTTTCCACGTACATTTTAACGAGGACCTTCTGGAAACAAATTGCTTTAAGATAGAACAGTGTCTTAAATGATGAGAATGTTAGGCCTTGTGGTGGACCAGTGGGAGAGAAAGTTCTACAAGAACATTGAACACATATAGCACGTATTTCCTCCTGTTTCTGTAGCACATATGTTAGACACTTGGCTTGATTTACATATTCATCATTTGAAGTTTGAAATAAGTTTAATGGAAACTATCACTCCCACTTTAGAGTTTTGAATTCAAGGCTTGAATAGTGATTTACATTAGATGATTAAAAAAGTTAAAAGTTATAATTGATTGATCATCTACTATGTAGCAATTTATATCCATATACCATTGAATCCACAATCTACATTTTATGGATAAGGCTGAAACTCAGAAAGGTTACATAGCTTATCAAGCAAACACAGTAAGTGATAAAGCCAGGCTTCATGACATAACTCCTTTGCTCTAATTGTGCTGTTTCTACATTTGTTTATTCAAGAAGTGTTTATTGTCTGATAGGCACTTTTGATGTATCACTGAAAGTTGCATTTCAGTGGATAGTATTAATGGCTAACATTTAGTGTTTCCAGTGTGCCAAGAACTGTTCTAAGAGTTTCCATATATTTGCTCATTTAATCCTCCTAACCACCCACTGAGAATAGATGTTGTTATTATCATCACCATTTTTAGGGTAAGGAAGCAAAGAAGCTAAGTATTTTGGCCAAACCACAAAGCTAATAAATACTAGCGTTAGCTTTAGAGTGCTCGGCTTGAATCCTTGGCCAGTGCTTTATGCATTCTTCAATAACACATGCTACTGTATTTAGCAACAGTGATGATAAATGGGCCAAAGACTGGGAATCCAGGCATGACAAATTATCCTTTGGGATTCTGCATAGATGCCACCCTATACCTACAGTATTCTGAACTGAAACTGCTGGTGCTTCCTGGGGTCTCAGAGCTGTCATACCTCTTTCATTTAATACACCATACGAACGCAAAGGACAGCAGACTTGTATCACTGGTGCTTAAACTTGTATGCATGCTGAAATCACCAAAACAGCTTAAAAAATACTGATGCCAGGGCCCTATACCCAGAGATTTTGATTTCATTAGTCAAAGATGTGGCTGGAGCATCAATATTTATCAGGTGACTCTAATAGGCAGCCAAGTTTGAGAATCAACGACTTAGATCAGTAGTTCTCAAAGTGTGTTCTACAGACTTCAAGAAAGTCCTTTCATGGAGTCCATAATTTATTTCCATAATAATATGAAAATAAAAATTTTCATAACAACATGGAAACACTAGATTTCTTTTTGACTATGTTGACATTTGTACTGATAGCACAAAATCAATGGTGGATAAAAGCGCTGGTGCCTTAGCATGAAGCAAGGCTGCAACACCAATTGTTACAGGAACGTTGTATTTTTCACTGCCACACACAGTAAAAAAATCAGTTTTGTTGAAAAATTCCCTCAGTGAAGCAGTAGGAGATATTAATTTTATTAAACTTTGAACCTTGAGTATGTATCATTTATATATTCTGGGTGATGACATAAGAAATATGTGTAAAGTACTCTGCTGCACACTGAAGTACAATTCTTGTCTTGGGGAATAGCACTTATGCAATTGTTTGCGTTGTGAGCTAAACCAGCATAGACTCCCCCCCCCCCCGCTTTTTTTTGTAGAACAGCATTTTTTACTTGGAAGTATGACGGCCAGAAAAAATTATGGTTGTTTATACTTGGGTATTTGGCAGATATTTCCTCAAAAATGAACAAAGTAAGACTCTCCCTTTAGGGAAAACAACTGACAATTTTCCTTTGTTTGTTGCCAATAACAAAATATCATCTTATAAGTGAAAATTAAAACCTGCATCTGCCACTGTGAGCTTGGCTGCTTCCTCATACTTAAAGACATTTCTGAAAGGATCAATGGAAATATTAAAAAAGTGTTTTTTGATAGTAGATAATGATATATTAATATTCAAAACAATGAATCAACATTTTCTAAATGATTGATACATGATAGAAGATCATGCATGGGTTAAAGTTTCATTCAATGTGCAAGATAAACCAATAGATTTTAATGTAACAGAGTATGACAAGCACAATGATATGTTTCTCGATTCCACAGCAATTAACCTGTAAGGAACCAACATTTGTTGAAATTTGGTGTAGTATCAAAAGAGACTATTCACAGTTCTCTGAAAAGACTTTTAAAATACTTCTCCATTTTCCAGTTACATATCTGTAAAAGTTTTTCTTCATGTCCTTCAAATGAAGCAAAATATCTGAAGAAATTGAATGTAGAAATCAATGTGAGAATCCAAATGTATTCTTTTAAGTCAGATGTCATACCTCTTTCATTTAATACACCATAGGAATGCAAAGGACAGCAGACTTATATCACTGGTGCTTAAACTTGGATGCATGCTGAAATCACAAAACAGCTTAAAAAATACTGATGCCAGGGCATCAGTATTTTCAGATTAGAGAGATTTGCAAAAATGTAAAACACATTACTTTTTTCAATTTTTATGTTTTGGTTTGGACAATGTAGCTATTTTTCATAAGGATAATATGGAATGGATTTTAAAAGTGAATAAATAAATCTGTTTAAATTATCAATTTTGTTTTTATTTCTAACATAGTAAATATCAGTGGATGTAACCCACATAAATTTTCTTTGGGGCACTCAATAATTTTTAAAATTGTAAAGGAGTCCTGATTCCTCAAAGGTTGAGAACCACTGACTTAGATCATTCTTGAACTTTTGACTCTTACTTTTCTCTGTGACCTATAACTCTCCTCCAGGGTTGATTCCGTGTTGGTACAGCTTGGCCAGGATCTGTCTCTGGATTCCTTATGTAATACTACCCTCAGGAGCCTGCCACATTCGATCCAGGCATTCATATGGTGGCCTTGGTCTAGTGGCAACCTCTTGTATTCCTTGAGGTAGCACCTTTTGTGCCCTCACCTTCCCACCTGGTGTGTGGTGTCAGATGTTTGCTATTCTTTCTGATAGGCGAGGAACTACCTCTTCTTTTCATGTCCTGTGAGAGCTGTATATGGGTGGGGTCTTCTAATGTAATCACTTGGTGACTCAGTGACAGGGTTCTTTCATCTTTCTGTATCCCAGAGTCCATGAGTACTCCTTAGAAGTGAAGATCAAAGAAGGTTCAAGAACAGCTTCATGCTGTGTTTAGAAACATTGTTTTTTTTCCTGTAAGATGGGAAAGGTGGGTGCTTCTGCCTGATTCCCTCACTTATGGGGATTCCCCATTCTGAAGAGTGGGTCCTCTCTGAAAGCTAGATTCTTTTAGTACCTTCTTTCCGTCCTTCAAATATGTCTTTATATGCCCAAGACTTTCTTATGAGCAGAGTGCGAGCTGTTTTTAACAGTGGGGTTCCTGTGTCCCAGATGGATGAGAGGATGAGGATACACATCAATGCATGAGAGTGTACAACAGCACATATCTCAGTGTGACCTATCTGGACACCTATGTGAACACCTGCCACTTTACTGGGTACCTTCACATCTGGAGTATTACTAAACAGAGGTGTCGACTAAAACTTTCTTCAGGTTCAACTTTTTGACTGACCTGGTATCCAAACCTAGTTTTACAATGGGATCTTTGCCTATTCCACTATATCCCTGAAATTAGAAAACTTACTCTGATCCTGTGGGCTCCTTTATCTCTGACCTACTGCTCTGTGCATTGTGTTCTGGGGTGGGGAATCCTTGAGGAATCATCTGTTTCATAGCATCCACATTTGGAAACTCCTGCGGTTTATATCATTGACTGGGACTGTGTACTGTTTTTTGTTTGTTTGTTTGTTTAAATTTGTCAGCTTTCTGCCTGAGCACCACTGAAAACAGGCACTGGGAAAGCCCTGGAACCTTTCTGGGGACACCATTTAGCACTCAGCCACATTTTATTTTTCGCTTTTAATACAAGTGCTCCCTTCTCTGATTCTGCTTTATTTAAATGCTCTACTTGTTATTTTAAGGTAAAAACACAAGCACTTTCAGAAGAAAGATACCTACTAAACGTGGCTCACAAATGAATAATGATGTCATCCATTGGCAGAAGGTTTGAGGTCAATAAAGTGCCCCTGCTCCCTCACTTCTGGGTCATCATTCATAGTGTTCTGTAAGAGTTGCACCACATACTCCAACTTCTTATAATCATGTGAAAGTTAATGTTTACCAACTCTTTTGTGTTCCCACACCCCCTGTGGCCTAACTCAAGGCAGTTTGAGACAGCAGGTATCTTATAAAGCTAAATATATAACCAAGAAAGAGACAGTCATAAAAGTGTAGTTGAAAGAGACTCAGAGGCTGTTTTTATGGCAGCACTAATGGTTGATTATACGATGCAATTTTAGAGACTGACCTTCTTGGTGTGATCCTCCCATCATCTTCTTGCAATTTGGAAGCTGATTCTTAGCTTTTTCTCTAGATCACAAGTTCTGCATGTTAATTTTATTTTGGTCTCATTTTTACTGCACAAAGTTGGTCGCACTGCAAATGGATTAGACTGCCTTTTACTCCACTTCAGCATTCAACCTCCATGTCCATCACGGTGTTTATTGCTTTCTAGCACTCTCACACTCATTCTGGGTCTCTCATGGCAGTGTTTCTTGGCCTTGTCTTCACTAGTAGCGCTCAACCTTTGGGTCTGCCCTTTCATTTCCCCAGGTTACATGGGACAGGGTACAAATCCCTATTGGTATATTTAGAGAAAGGATTACTATAACAATAAGCTCCAAAAAATAGTGCATTTCAATAAAATTCTACTTCTCATCCTCTTAAGTCCTGTGCAATTTTCTAACACGTGGTAACTCAGGGGCCCAGGCTTCGCCCCTCATGATTTCTCCGTGCACTACAGTCTCACCATTCTCTGACAATAGCCAGCAAATGGTGAAAAAGAGGTTGGAGAAGGCACATCTGCTTCTTAACTGCCTTTTTCCAGAAGCTACATAATATTACTTCCACACAGGTTCCCTTGGTGAGAACTATTCACATGGCCCACCAGGATGCAAGGACATCGGGGAAATGTAGTTGCTGGCTGGGCAGCCATTCCCCTGTGCTATCATCTGAATGCTGATGTCCCTACAGAACTCATATGTTGGAACATAATAACCAATGTGACAGTATTAAGAGGTGGGGACTTTGGGGGAAGTGATTAAGTAATGAGAGTTGTGCCCTCATGAATGGAATTGGTGCCCTTATAAAAGAGGTTGAAGGAAGCTACCTCGCCTCCTTTCCATCATGTGAAGACACAGTGTTCAGCCATGTGAGGAAGCCAAAACAAGGTGCAATTTTTGAAGAGTGAGCCATTACCAGACACTGAATCTGCCAGAGCTTTGATCTTGGACTTCCCAGCCTCCAGGAATGTGAGTGATACATTTGTTATTTATAAATTACCCAGTCTAAGGTATTTTGTTATAGCATCCAGAACTGACTAAAACACTGTAATAACTCTATAGTATGGAGGGAGGAGCACAATGAGTTTTATGTAGTAAAATGTACATACATAAAATACATCATTTTGTCTATTTGTGTTTATTTCAGTGACATTAAATATGTTTACATTGTTATACAACCATCACCACCATCCATCTTCAGAACATTTTCCATTTTCCCAAACCGAAACTCCGTACCCATTAAACAACAGCTTTATATTCCTCTCTCCTTCTGTGATCCTGGGAATCACCCTTCTACTTTCTGTGTCTAAATAAAATAATACATTTGCCTCCATTAAAGCACAGAAATTTTTTTTTGTAAAAAGAAAGAAAAAAAAAAAACAAGTAAAACCATACAGTATCTGTGCTTTAGTGACTGGCTTATTTCGCTTAGCATAATGTCTTCAAGGTTCATCCATGTTATAGCATGTGTCAGAACTTCCTTCCTTTTCAAGGCTGAATAATATTCCCTCGCATACAAATACAGATTGAGTATCCTTTATCTGAAATGCTTGAGACAAAAGTGTTTCAGATTAGGGATTTTTTTTAATTTGGAATATTTGCATATACATAATGATATATCTTGGGGATTGGACCCAAGTCAAACCATGGAATTAACTTGTGTTTCATATAAACCTTATACCCATAGCCCAAAGATAATTTTATACAATGTTTTAAAAAATTTTGTGCACAAAACAAAGTTTGTATATATTGAACCATCAGAAGGCAAAGGTGTCAATTTACTAAATATGTTCTCATTATTCAGCATTTACTTTGATCTACAGATAAAGGTGAGAAATGGGGGTTTCCACCACAAATTCATGGAAAACAAAACCTTAAAGTACAATATTTCTTAGAGAGTGAAATAATAGACATTGGATACTCATACGAGAAAGGGATGAGGGATAAGAAATTACTTAATGGCTACAATGCACACTATTTGGTTGATCGTCATAGAAAAAGCCCAGACTCCACCACTACTCAAAATATGCATGTAAGAAAACTGCACTTGTAACTCCTAAATCTATAAAAATAAAAAAAATCAAAAACTAAAAAAAAACGAAAGCAAAGGTATCGCTATTTCAGCCACCCGTGTGGATGATCTGTGGTTGTTTAGCATCACCATCATTCCTGACTCTGAATTTATATTCTACCAATAAACAGTCATTTTCTTACACGTGTTCACACATAAATACTTAACAGTAAAAAATATGACATAACATAATGTAGTGAAAGTTCAGTGTGAGGAAGCAGCACAGTAGCATCACCAGAATACCTGTATCAGCTGTTAAATGAGAGCAACAATAAGCAGCAGCAGGCTTCAAGTCTCCACCTGCAATGTTGAGTTTTGATTAAAATGGTACTATATGCTGTATTTTATTTTAGGTGAGAAGAAACATTAGAAGCAATTGAGAGACCAGGAAATAGGCCTTCTAGGGATGAGGAGGCATTCTTCTGGGACACACTCACATCTTTGATGCTAAACTCCTCTTCGTAATCTGCACCCACCCCTCCTCATACTGCCACTAGTGTGCTCTTCAAGAAAGTGTTTTATATTTACTCCTTATTGATCTGGACCCTAGTCACAGGGTTGAATTAATGAAGTCACACTTGGGGGAAAGTACGTGACATAGACATTACTTCTGATGAGAATTTCAGCTGGAGGATGAGCAGAACAGTTGGCAGGAAATAACAAAATCTCGCAGTCATCGTCCAGTCCAGCTTCCTTGAGGTGAGCACAAGGCATTTGTACCAAATATTTTTGAAACCAATTAGAAAAGATGTCCCTGGGTGGCTCATGCCTTTTTGTTAGCATAATAATGGACTGGTAAGAAATTCACTCATAGAAAATTAGAAGGACACAAGCTTTTACCTATCAGCAAGTTTACACTCAGGCATGCCTGCTGCATTAGCATATCCCAGAACAGTTATTCTGTCCTTGGCAACCTTAATTCAGTAGGAGTTGTCTCTTCAGCTGTAGTCAAGTTTTCCTTCTGTGACAAAATAGTGATGTTTCCTCAGCATTATAGATTTGTTCTGGTGGCATATTTTCATCAGCATGACCTTGGCAAACTCATCAATAAGTTTATCTGCTGCTTCATGATCAGCAGATGCTTTATCATCACAAATCTTTAAACATTTAATGCTGTATTTTTCTTAAATTCAAGCAGCCTATTGAATATTCATAGTTCTCTCATTTTTCAGTTCATTGTGATAGATCTTTGCTTGCTTCATGATCAATATGTCCTTAAGTGGCATGTGTTTGCTGCAACACTGATGGATTCACCCTTGTAATACACAATCAAGATCTTCATTTTTAGCTTTAGGCAGTGTTTCTCCACTTTTCATTAACTTCTGTTCATCACTTTCAGCATGGAACTTCAACAGTTTATCCTTCTGTTTCTTCAGGTCATATACGGCGGTCATTCTAGTACCATACCCTTATTTAAGATGTTTCACACTTAACACTTACGTCACTGTGCAGTTTTACCAACAGCTTAACTTTCTGTGCTGTAGATAAACATAAATGCTTCCTCTTTTTAAAAAAGTACTCTTGCCCATAGGGGTAGCTGCAGGACTTTTTGGCATTTTCAACAATATCTTTACGCCACAGAACACAGAATAAGTAAGCAAACAAAACAAAACAAAAACAGTGAATTTTGTATATAGGTCTTGTCCCCATGTGGGACATTGTGGGGAACTTGCTGTTATTGCGTTCTGCCTGCATACATGCCATTTTATTACTCTGTGGGAGTGCTTGTGTGGGAGAATGTGGCATGTATGGAAAAGATATCTCATAGCTGAAGGGGGCTGGGTGGGTCTTTTTCCCTTGAGGACACTGAATAAACTGTGTTGTGTGTCCATGTTTTGACTACAACCCCTTACATGAAGTCAGGTGTGGAATTTTCCCCTTGTGGCATCATGTTGGCACTCAAAACCTTTTGGATTTTGGAGCATTTCAGATTTCAGGTTTTCAGAACTGGGACATCAACTTTTTTATCATTTCGTTTTGTTTATTCATTCCTCTGTTGAGGGACATTTGGGTTGCACTACCTTTTGGCTATTGTGACTAATGCTACTATAAACATGGGTATACAAATAACTTTATGAGTCCATGCTTTCAATTATTTTGGTTATGTGCCAAGAATGGGAATTCCTAGGCTATATGGTAAATATATTTTTAATTTTTTGAAGAACCACCATATTGTTTTCCATGGTGGCTATAATTTTTTACATTGGGGGAGCATGATATTTAATAAGTGACTATTTCTGCAACACCAGTCTTTGCTTTATTAGCTCTGTGACCTTGAACAACTTAACTTCATGAATCTTTTTCCGCAGAAAATAGAGCCAATATTGGCCGGGCACGGTGGCTCACTCCTGTAATCCCAGCACTTTGTGAGGCCAAGGCAGGCGGGTCACCAGGTCGGGAGATTGAGACCATCCTGGCTAACACGGTGAAACCCCGTCTCTACTAAAAAATATAAAAAATTAGCCGGGCGAGGTGGCGGGTGCCCGCAGTCCCAGCTACTCGGGAGGCTGAGGCAGGAGAATGGCGTAAACCCGGGAGGCAGAGCTCGCAGTGAGCCGAGATAGCGCCACTGCACTCCAGCCTGGGCGACAGAGTGAGACTACATCTCAAAAAAAGAAAAAAAAAAAGAAAAGAAAATAGAGCTAATACCTACTTCACAGTGTTGTTGTGGGGTTCTAACAAGGTGATGTATGTGAAGCTGTTTGCATGGTTACTGACACATGATGTGTAATTAATGTGTTAGTTTTTTTTCTGTCCCTCATCTCCTCACATACAACATCATCGTATCTTTCTTTTCCTGCATTCAATTGCCTTAGAGATTTAGTTGGTAGAAGTTAGGTCTGTAAGCATTAATGTTAGGTATGTAAGAATTAATGGATTATTCATTCCAAGCATACCAAATCTGGGACACAGTTTTTTCAAAAGGAGGAATATGAGTGCTCAGGTGGTGAGAAGTTCCATGCTGGCATGTGAAGAAGAGATTCTTAAACAGGAAAGCCTACAACTCCACCCCTTAGGTTGTACTTTGAGATAACTTCTCTACTTAATTAGGCGCTGAGTCCCTAGGGAAAAACTACTCAGCAACTCAGTGACTAAATCATTCTTTACAAGCTTTTTCACTTTCAAGTTTTAATTAGTATTGCTTCTCCTCGTTGAGTAGTTTTCAGATATATATCTCACTTTTTTCTTCTTATTTCAGACTGGCTATGCAGATTTAAAAAATAAAGAGTAACATTTGATACCCATCTAAAATGCCCACTGGCTAGTCCACCAGCATATTGGTGTCAGACCAAATGATAATGCCTTCAGAGAAAGTCAGTCCTCATCTCCCTTTCATCTTCCCTATCCCTCACCTTCATACTGGCATGTGGGGGAGTTCAAAGCTCTTTTGTACTCTTGAGCAGCCCGAGGCAAGGCCTTTCTGGTTTTCCAGTCATTAACTAGAGTAAAAATTCTGATTCCGGGCCTCACGCCATGCCTCACTAGCTAAGGTGGTGACCAGGGACACTTACTTCCCCTTTGCCTATCAGCTTTTTTCACTTACAAATTGAAATAAGTAAATTAGACTGAAAATTGAATTAGATTATCTGACAGACTTTTCAAAACTCCAAATAATCTATGAGCCTCTGTTTTCCTTGGCAATTTGAGGTGCTGTGTGATGTCTTCCACACCTTTTATCAAAGCTAAGGAGACATTTACCAGCAGGAAGTCGGTTTTCCTCACAGATAGATCTACTTGTGATCAAAATGTTTGAGGATTATTGTGTTCTTACATGGCAATACACAATCAAACACCAGATGCTCAGCATTCAAAACTAAAAAAAGCAGATGAACGATTTGATCTCTTCCATCTGATAAAGTCTGATAACTAACAGGCTGACACAGATACCTTGACAATGGCTCAGCCTGGGCTCCCCTCAGACAGGCTGCCTTGGAACCATTCACAGAGCCATCTCTGAAGTTGGCATGAACAGCAGCAGCATTCGAGGCAGGGAAGTCTGAGTGATGGGGATGGCAGCGACAAGAGCTTTACTTAGTTACAGGACTGCAGGTTCTGAGGCACTAACAACAAAAGCCCACAGAACAAGAAAAATGAAAATGGATGATTCCAGAGAGGACTATGAGGCTCTATCAGGTATTTTCTCCAATGACTGTAAGTGGACTTATGCAAGTGAGATTGGAACTGTTTTACAGAAGGCAAAAAATAAGAATTTTGCAGCCATTCCACTATATGCTTAGAAAGGAAAGGCATGTCATACAATCACCTCTATCTATATTTAAAAAGTTAATATTTCTTCTGTCACGAAATGCCATGGGAAAGAAATTTTTTAAAGTTCATGTAACAAATTGTAAACACAGCCATAATTCTTGACATTTTGGGCAATTAATATCTTGTTATTTGTATATGAGTGTCAACATTATTTATTGCCAACCTCATCTTGTGAACTCTGTCAAGGAGTCAGTGAAAGTGGTGTTCTCCGATGAGGTCTATACTGCACATGTGAAATATTACCCCAGTTCTTTTCTTTTCTTCTCCCTCACTTTTGTCAGGTGCTGTCATTTCCATGGTGCTCTGTGCTCCATAGGGGTGTTGAAGTTCCTCTATCAATAAACAAAACAATGTTCTGTGTTGTCCTATATTGATTCACACTACTGTTTTACTGACTTCGTGCTTCCCATCTCCAGGAGCTTTTGCATTTGAAAAGGGAGTGCTGTTTGTAGGAACAATGCCTAGACTATAGGAATGGTCCTTGAATCACGAAATTTAAGGCACAATGGCACGTTTCTAGAGAGGGATTTAAAGGCAGAAGTCTCTGTTACATCGCTTGGGTGATTACTTACTCTGTTACAATTCAGGCATCTTGGTCTATATACATAACGTCTTTTTTTCCATTAACTTTATTCTTCTAATGAGGTGGGTTTGAGGCTAACTTAGGCTGATTTCATAAATCTCAGCTGGTGGCTGACAAAGAAGTGCACCTCATAGATGTATCCCCTAATGAATGAGATCTGGTATGATTTGTCTGCAAATATGACTTTATGACCTTCCTTTATTGGCTTCCATTTTCCTGACCATCAGCTTTTGCAGTGATTTTGCAGTCTGTTTTAATCACTTCAGGTAAGCTGCGTGCACTGAGCAACACATTGCCATCAAAGCCCCCGCAAAATAGCTACAGGATTCTGTGGCCCACAGAGAGAAGAGTTAAGGAAGTCTGACTCAATTTATTTGAAAAATAACTGTTCTAATACACAAAAGTGCTGTAATTCTACTCACACTAGGAACCAGAGGCAAAAATTAATAACAAGTCACCTTTCCAGCTTTTATTTCTATTTCCATGTACTTGAACATTCAGAATCACATAACAATTGCTTTGAGCTGGAGACAGCAGAGGAATAAGAGAATACCCTGTACTTCTCAAGAGCATAGGAAAATCTGATTTGGAATGGGCAGGTCACAGGAATTTCTCCAGATGAGTTAGTTCTTGGGGTGGATGGGCAAGATGGATGTAGGAGACTTAAAATTGTCTTGGGGGATAAGCTTTCCCTCTGAGCTGGTCCCCTACAGCCATGTAAAGCAAAACTAGATTCTTAGTCACTCTGTGCCTTAGTTATTTCATCTTAAAGGAGGACTTTCTGATAAGATTAATAAAGTTGAAAGAGATGCACTGTGTGGGTGTGAAGGGTCAGCATGCTGGACAGCAGACACAAGATGACATCTGCCATCTTTGCTATCTTTGCCTACAGGTCCTCTTCATTATTTTCCAGTTTCTGCCCTTTTCAATCAAATTTAGATTCAGAGTGGTCTTTAAAATAGAATGGGCATAAATCCATGTTCTTTGAAAACAGACATTCTCAAGTATCTTTTGATGTTTAATAAATGTCAAATATTTGTAATGTACTGTTATTTAAAAAGTTAGTTTTCTGAGGTGACTCAGAGTTGATATGTTTTTCTTTCTGTACAGATACATCTACTTGGCTATATAATAGCACCCTAGAAAGATGTAGAGTGGTGAATAATCTAATAATTGTACAAAAAGAATTTTGCTCTTCAACATAGCACATAAAAATGGAATAACCTTTTGGTTAGAATAGATCTTATAGTCAATTTTTTCCCATTTTTTTTCCTTACACTTTCAAAGGTCAGAAAGAGAAGAGAAAATCTTTTGATACATGTGTGAAAACTAGATCTGTATTAAGAAGAGTGCTAATTAATTACATATATCTGACCCCAGTGTACTCCACAGAAGAAAGGTGGTGGCTGTATCTAGAGTGGATAAGCTCTCAATTTTATTCAAGCTATTATTGGAACTGATGGCTCTGCCATTATCAGGTGTTAACATTAGAGTGATACGTGGTAAAAATTGCTGTAGTTGCTTGTAAGAACCAATTGAAGGTCCTTTTACAAAGAGAATTATTATGGGTTAAACCTGAAGAATACAATATGGCCTTATGAATAATATATAATTCTGTATTTAGAATATATATGTCAATGAATCTGAAAGATTATAAGATTTGGTTTTCTCACCCTCTCTAAAAGCAACTTGGAGTATCAGAAAAGCTTAGAATTTATTCTAGTGGATCTAGTCTTAAATCTTACTCACTGCATAAACTAGAACAGAATAGGTTTGTCATCTGTAACTTTTGAGAGAAACTGAGCTTATTCTATTCTCCTTATCTTTCAGAGTTATCATAATGTTCAAAAAAAGATAATATGTGATATCTATTATAAATTGCAAAGGACTCTGAGAATAGTAGATTTTGTACACCAAAGGTGCAAACATAAGGAAATAGATTTTTGGTGAAAATGGAAAAAATAAGAAAGTAGGAATAATGAAATGGAGTTTTGAGTGACCACTATGTAACAGCCGTTTAAGAATTTTTTGGTACATTTAATTCCCTGAACAATATGAATAAAGTGATACACAGTCTCTCCAAATGAGAAATCCAAAAGTCAGGGAGTTTGAGTAACTTACTTAGGTCACACAGCTAGGAAGCACTAGAGCCAGTGTTTCTTTTCGTGATCTCATCTGTCTTTCCAGACAGAACATTTTTTCCTTTTCGATTACAGCTCCATGATGGAGAGGCTGATATGCACATTTATTTATTCATTTTTTAAATTCATTAAACATTCCATCAACACTAATAAGTCATTGGTTTTGGCTCTGTTGAGGAGACAGAAATGAATAGAACACAATCATCATGCTTATGAGGTTACAATCCAATGTGTACAGTTAATTTTTGGCTGTCCTTGCCGATAGCTATTTGTAAGTGTATTCTCAGACCTAAGATGAAGTTCTTTAATTTGCTGCAGTTTCTAGTTAGGAGCCAGGGGTTTTTTCTAGTTAGGAGCCAAGGAGAAACCTTTGTTGTCTGTGATTAAAAACAAAAAATGAATCACTGTACTCTCCTTACTTGGTAACGAATATTAAGAATATAAACAGAGTTAAGTGTGCTAGATTTGGAATCAGAAAGATCTGTGTTCAAGTCCTAGACATATGTAACAATTGTATAAGCTTGAAAAGTTACGTATTTTCTCCAGACTTCAAGTTCCTTATCTGTAAAATGTACTTCTAAGTACAATTCTAAGTGTAAAATAGGAATAAAAATATACTCCCTCCCCCCACAGTTAAAATGATTAAATGAATGAGTGTGTGCATGTGTTTGTGCACATGGTGCATAATGTATGTTAAGCACTGAGCACATGCCTGTTTGGCAAGCAGTCCTCAAATGACAGCAATTATTATAATTATTTTATCTTTGAGGACCTGGGATTTCAGGAGACACAAATCATTGTTCTGATTGTCAGTTTTGATTTCATAGGACAGCAGATGCAGACAGCCTGTTTAGTACGTTGGGCTGAATCTAGAAATATTTTAGGTACCTATATTGGATTTTTTGTTAACTTTTGTTAAACTGATTATTCCAGTCTAAGTTAATGTTTTATTACTTTTAAACAAACTTTCTGATAGCAGTATTTATTTGTGTTGTTCTTGTAAGACGGTGCAGCAGAAAGAAAATTCTAGCTAATTAAGGGTTTGAATTACTTAACTTCTGGAAAATTAAACTTTCTTGCCTTTGCCCTTAAAGTGCTTTCATTTTTTTCACATTTAATTATAATTGCTTACGTTCATTAAATGTTTACTATGCATCAGACACTGTTCTAAGTGATGATTTTCGTGAATTAATGTATTATTCTAAAACCCAACATGTGAGTAGTACTACTACTGAGCATCTACTTGGTGTGGGCCTGCTGACACCCAGAGTACCTAAACCACAAAGAAGAATAAATGCTAAGGGGGGCTATTACTTTAGAAGACATGTAGGTGGGCCCGTTTTACAGATGAGAACACTGAGGCACATAAACATTGACTAACTTGTCCAAGCACGTAAGTCATAAAGCTAAGATATGAACAAAAGCAGCCTGGCTCTGAAGCCCATGCTCTTGACACATCTAACATATGCCTCCCACAACACTGATTAATTCCATGTATTTTTTATGGACAGTATTAGAATCAGAACTTATCTTAGTGAGTAAACAATCAGGTGCAGTGACTGGGGAGCCCCAATGGACTTGTGACAAACCAAACCTTTCCTCAGTGCATAGAGCAGGAAGATAAGTGGACTGGAATTAGGAGGTGTAAGCTCCGGCTTGGTGCCTGATACCAGTTTGCTGTGTGATCTATAAAAGTAGCTCTCTAATCCTTATTTTCCCCATCCATGGTGCTGTTTAAGTCTGCACATGTAACGTCAGGCAGATTTCCATTTATTAGCTCTACTTGTGGTTAAGACAATTATTATAGATGGCCCCTGATCAAACTGTTTATCCTTCTCCCAAGGAAGTGACCCTAGGTGACTTTTATTATTGTTTGCTGTTTGTTTTTTCCTTAATAGCCTCGTCCAGATTAATCCCCTGCATTAGTTGGCCCTTAGAAAGCAAAGAGCTGCATCCCCATAGGATGTGACATAGAGCATGTAAGTTTTGATTGTGCTAGAGTGAAGTGGGCAGCACACAGATGTTGGCAGCTCAGAATGTTGCCTGGGGAGGGAGGCTGCAGGGGATAGCAGGTGGCTGTGTGTGAGAAACAAGGGCCCAGGGGGTGGGGAGGGGAAGCACTGTGGCAACCTTCTACGCCTTGCTTCTTCTGGGAAGAACATCCCCTTTCTATGGGGCTTTTCCTTCTCCAACAACCAATTGTATGGGAGGTGACATGTCACTCAAGTTGGCCAAGCAGAATCCTTCCTTGGGATTTTTAATAAAATTGTGACAAATACAGGAGGGGCAACCCTCTCTGGTGGTGAGATGTGAAACACAGGAATGGTCAGCAAGCTCTGTCCTCCAAGTGGTGGAGGAAGCTAGTGTGATCTGCAGAAAGAAGCATATCCAAGTAATATTTGAGTCTCTGGCTCCATTTGTTTCGGAAACCAAGCTCACATTTCTATTTATGTTGTTATTGTTATTTAATGTAGTCATTTCCTGGACTCTCTATGCTAAAAAACAAAATAAAACAAGCAAACAAACTCCTTTTGTCTAAGCTAAGCTGAGTTGGATTTCTATAATTTGGGAAAAAAAAGAATTGATTAATAGAAATAACAAAAAATGTTCAATTGCTAATAACTGAATTCAAATCAATTAGACTCTAAACTCAGAATCCATAAACCACCTGAAGAAGGATGTAAAATTTTATTGGTTGTTGCGTTTTTCTGTTGTAAAGATGCACAGCTTTCATCAGATTCTCAAAGGGGGGTGTGAAACAAAAAAGGATAAGAACAATTACACCAGGGAGCTTGCGGGCAGGGGTGAGATCATTTCTGTAGGAGTTCAATAAACAGTCATTGAACGAATTCAGCACACATCAAGGAAGCTCCTGCTGAGCTTCAGATATAGCACTAGATTCAGGAAGGATGCAAAGATGGATGGTATGGCCTCAAGCAGAGTGCATCTTGTGGGTGAGAGACACAGCTAAAATAAAACAGAGTGAAGTAATTTTTACCACAGAGGCACGCAGTGTGAGACCCTGTGGGAAGCAGGGGCTGATGGCTGATTTTTGTTAGGGGATCAGGAAGGCTGAGCAAAGTGGCTTGCACATGCGATGCATGAGACTTCAAAGGCTGGGCATGACACTACCCATCTCTATAGCATAGTGGTGGGGAACTCCCACTGTGTCTTCAGCCAATTGGGTTCAAATTTTCCTAAGCCCACTTACTAGCTGTGGGACCCTAGACCTGGCATTGCTGAGCCTTAAAATATTTTCCCGTTTAAACTGAAATAATAATAGTATCTGCCTCATTGGGTAGAAGGCTGGTCACAAAGTTGGTGTAAGCTAAGGACACAATAAATGGTAGCCATTGTTGTTGTAGCCATTAGTGGTAGTGATGGTTATTCAATGAGTGGAGATGATGGAACAGAGATTCCAGGCAGAGAGGGCAGTGAGCACAAAGGCAGAGAGGCAGGGGATTGCCTATGATTGAAAGCAGCAAATGTGGTTTGGTTAGAGCCTAGCATATCAGTGTGATGACTTTGGAGAGGAAGAGTACCGTGAAGGCCAATCTCAGGAGTTTGGTAGGCAGTGGGTGGCCATCAAATACTATATGCAGAGGAATGACATGATTGGAGCTGGGCTTTAGGCAGAAAACTGGCTGTAGTGTAGAGAAGAACAGCCAAGGGGAGAAATGATGGGCAGCATGGGAGAGTAAGGGAATGGTAGCTCAGTGGTTAAGAGCTTAGGTTTAGGAGTCAGACAGATCTGGTTTCAATTCTTGGCTCTGTTCCTTACAATTTAATTTTTATTTTGGAAATTTTAGTTTTGAGAAAATTACCCAAATTATTCAAGACTTATTCTTTAAAATTATTACGGTAATAACACGTATGGGATTGTTGTGAAGAATAAGTGTGATAATGGATGTTAAGAAGTTTGTATTTTTAACTGACACATAGTAAAACACTTGATTTTTAGCTATTCTGATTAGAATCTTGGAGAATAATGAGGAGGCTATTTCTCCCAAGGCTGGATCTTTTCTGGAACCCAGGCCACCTTCATCTCAGACGTGGTATATAAAACTTGTCTGGTAAAAATTCACCAGGCAAAGGCACTCAGAACTCATAGGATCTAGAAATAAGGCTGCAGGAGCTCTACCTCAGTTTCTGCCAGCATCTCTCCTCTGATAGGTCCTCTGAAGCAGTACCCCTACTTAGCATTTGTTGGGGTTTTTTTTGTGGTTTATGTTACTCTGGGTGTTGGGAGGCTCACACCAAATAGATGCTCAAGCTTGCGTATAAATATGGCCCAGAAGTAGCCATCATCACATTGATGCTTATTTCCTGTTGAGCACATGGTCTGAGCAGCAATCAGTCCTCTTCATGAACAAAGGCTAAATACTGGGGCCTGTTGCTTAAAATGAGCAAAATCTCTGTGATAATTGTAGCATAATTCCAAAGCAGGGGAAATAAAGCATTTGAAATGGAAACTGAATTGTAAGCTAAAAAAATGAGAACTATTTCTTTTCCTTTTGGAAATTCAGACTCATAAGGGTTGATTCTCACTTGAAAATACTGAAGAAGAATTGGGAAGTTAAAAAAATTAATTTTTTAAAAAAGGAATTATTTCAGAGCATGGGACAGATATATATAGGTAAAGCATTTATTTGATCATTTGTTCACTTTTACATATGGATCTGAGGAGAGCTTTCTTTCAGTTTCACTTTCCTTTCAATTTCATCTTTGAAATTAAAAAAAGTCTACCTTCCCCACACAACACAATCTGCTCCCTTCAAATACTTTAGATATTAAAAAGATACAGGGTAACATCCCCAAAAGAAATGGCACATGTGACAATTGGCTAATGCTTACTAATTCCTTTGCCATTTATATTGATGATGAATTTTATAATAATCATTTATATGATTCTCACTACATTGTGG
The DNA here is from genome assembly GCF_049350105.2 of Macaca mulatta. Lineage (NCBI taxonomy): Eukaryota > Metazoa > Chordata > Mammalia > Primates > Cercopithecidae > Macaca > Macaca mulatta. Next base: position 110,575,015 of record NC_133419.1, on the reverse strand, counting down.
GCACTATTCTAAGAACTTTATGTCTATTAACTAATTTGATCCTAACAGCCTTATGGATTAGGTAATATTACTACTCTATGTTGCAGATGAGGAAACTGAAGCAAAAGAATGTTGACTAATTTTGTCAAGGTCACACAACTGGTAAGCTAAGAAATTAGGATTCAAACCCAGGCAACCTGGCTCATGTATATCTTTAACTACAGTGCTATCGTGAAAATATACGTTTGTATTCTTGAGGTTTTATGTTGCTAACATGTTAGCTTATCATCTAAGATTAATGATTGACTCTATCATACTTTCATTAAAATTTTACAAGATACAAAGACAAGCCGGCATGCCAAATACTTACCTAAGTACATGTCATAAAAAACCCGTAGCACTTTGGCACAATGATGCATGCCATCTTAGTGTTCCTGGGCTTTCAAGTTTCTTTAACTTCTAGGTGATGTCTTTCTTCTTTCATGGTTCCTCCAATTTCTTTCTACTATGTTTTTTTCTCATCTATTCTTTTGTTCTCCTAGTCAACTTGTCTTCCTCTTGCCACGCAGCATGAATTGACTTTCTTCCCTGAAAAGAAGCGACAAATTTGCATTTTACTTTAGGAATCACTCTTTTAGGGGTGTGTGTCACATGTACTAACAATATGTAAACTGTGTCTGTTATTTTTTGCCACAGTGTGGATATACAAATTAGCGAACCCGTTAATGGAAATTTTCTTAAGTTGCCAAAAAAAAAAAAAAAAAAAAAAAAAAAAAAAAAAAAAAAAAAAGGGCTGGGGGAGCTTTGCATTTTGTTTAAATCTTGGTCTCTTATTAATTTTCTTTCCATTGAAAAGAAGTAGCCACATGTATTAGTTTGCTAGGGCTGCATAACAAAGTACTACAGATTAGGGGGCTTAAACAATAGAAATTAAGGTTTTTTGTTTGTTTGTTTGTTTGTTTTTTCCAGGAGTAAATTGTATTTACTGCATACACAATTAACCATAGTGCTCGCACATCTTTAGTGTTGCTTTCATTCACAGTCAGCTTGTGTGGAGGACCTTGGAACACACAAACGATCAAAACTCAGCAGAGTTTTTTTTTGGTTTTGAGACTGAGTCTTGCTCTGTTGGCCAGGCTGGAGTGCAGTGGTGTGATCTTGGCTCACTGCAAACTCCGCCTCCTGGACTCAAGCAATTCTCCTAGAAATTAATTTTTTTTCACAGTTATGGAGGCTAGAAGTCCAAGATCAAAGTGTCATTGGGGTTGGTTCCTTCTGAAGGCCATGAAGGAAGGACCTGTTCCAGGTTTCTCTCCTTGGCTTTTAGATGGCTATCTCCTCCCTGCTGCCTTCACTTTGTCTTCCCTGTGCATGTGGTTATGTCCAAATTTCTTCTTCTTATAAGGACACCAGTCATATTAAATTAGGGCCCCACCTTAGGGGTCTCATTTTAATTGAGTTACCTCAATAAAGATCTTATCTTCAAATACATACCTATGGTCACCTTCTGAAGTGCTGGAGGTCAGGACTTCAGTATAGGAATCTCCTGAGTTCCTAACACCACACAAAATAAACATTATCCATTGGCTAATTTACTCTTATCCTAAAAATTATAATTCTTATGGTGGTGTTTTTCTTCTACTGGCCTTGTCAAAGTATGCGGAAAAAAATGATTGCAAGTAAAGGCCATGCTGTGCTCCTGGAAACCACAGCTTCGCAAAAGTGCCCTCAGGGAGCTCTCCTCCCTCCCCCGCCAGTAAAGACTATGAAAACTGGGGATCACACATCAGATAGAATACTTTCAGTACTGACCTTTTCCTCTACCTTCTCCAACCGGTGTAAGGTCCAGCTGGATTTGACATTTTCTGTGTCTTCCCTTACTTCCCAATATCTTGTGCTTTCAGATATTTTGGATTACAGCAATATCAAAGTCTTTTTGCTTCCCCCATTTGCAAAATTGTGATAGTAATGCCTTCTCATAGAATTGTTGAAGGGTTACATGATATGAATTGTGAGAAGGTCTTCTTAATTGTATATAGATTTTTCTCCCTACTGAAGTTGTGAGATCCTAGGAAACCGGGAATGCCTTAAACTCCCAGTAGATAAAAGTTTAAAATCATTGTTTGCTTGAAAAATTAGTCAAGTCTATGAGAGAGTGTTTCATCCTTTTTTTTTTTTTTTTTTTTTAAACATAGTCTTATGCTGTTGCCCAGGCTGGAGTGTAGCAGCACAATCTTGGCTCACTGCAACCACCTCTGCCTCCCAGGTTCAAGCAATTATCCTGCCTCAGCCTCCCAAGTAGTTGGGATTACAGGTGTGCACCACCACACCCAGCTAATTTTGTGTTTTTAGTAGAGGAGGGGTTTCAACACGTTGGCCAGGCTGGTCTCGAACCCCTGACCTCAAGTGATCCGCCCACCTCGGCCTCCCGAAGTGCTGGAATTACAATCATGAGCCACTGTCCCCGGCCGAGAGAGTGTTTTATACTTTCTTGTGAATAACAGAAGAATCTAGTTAAGCAAGATGCAAGATCCCAGAAGGAATATAAATCTGAGGACAGGCTGAAGGTCTGACTTCAGAAGGGGATGGTGGTAATGGTAATGATAGGATTACCAGACGTAGAGTTGAGTCTTTCAGGAAAATGTGTCTCCAGAAGAGCTAGAAAAGAGTAGGTATGAGCTGAATTGTATCTCCCTCAAAATTCATGTGTTGAAGTCCTAATCCCAGTACCTCAGAATGTGGCCTCATTTGGAAATAGGACCGTTGCAGATGTAATTAGTTAAGATGAGGTCATACTGAAGTAGGGTAAGCTTCCAATGCAGTAGGACTAGTATCTTCATGTAAAGTAGAAATTTGGACACAGAGACACACATACAAGGAGAACACCATGTAAGCCTGAAGGCGGAGACTAGGGTGACATATCTACAAGTCAACGAACCCCAAAGATTGTCAGCAAACCACTGGAAGCTAGCAGAGAGGCCTGGACCAGCATCTTCCTCACAGTCTTCAGAAGGAACCTGCCTTGCTGACACCTTGATCCTGAACTTCGAGTTTCCAGAACTGTAAGACAATGAATTTCTGTTGTTGGAGCTATTCAGTTGGTCCTACTTTGTTACAGCAGCTCTAGAAAAGTAACACAACAGGGCTGGCAGTAATGAGGGTGAACTGGAGGGTGTATGAATTGAGGTTCGCTCATTCTCAGAATCAGTGTTTTGGAGTAAGAGATGGAAAGGCAAAGATACCTGAAAAGAATTTGAAGATGGGAAGCTGGGGAACTGCTGCATGAAGCGGATCTTGAGGACTTTAGCCCTGAAGGATGGCAGAATCAAGACTCTTTAGCAGGGATAAGAAGCAACTGCTGTATAAACTTTTTGGCAAGATCTGACTGAGCTTTGGAAGGTTGGGGTGAGAGTGGATAACAGGCCTGACGTGAGATGTTTGTTTGTCCATTATGAATAACAGACTGGGATGGGAACTGAAAAGATACGTCAATGAGGCTAAGTGAAATTTTATGTTATGGCAACAAGCAGCCCCCAAATTAGTGGCTTATAAAAATATAGGTTTATTTTGTGTTCAGGCCATGTGTCCAATGTGGCTTGTCAGGGGCAGCAGGATGATGGATTATCCATTTAATTTAATTTAATTTAATTTAATTAATGAATTTTTTTTGAGACGGATTTTTGCTCTTGTTGCCCAAGCTGGAGTGCAGTGGCGTGATTTCAGTTCACTGCAATCTCTGCCTCCCGAGTTCAAGTGATTCTCCTGCCTCAGCCTCCCAAGTAGCTGGGATTACAGTAATGTGCCACCATGCCTGGCTAATTTTTTTGTACTTTAGTAGAGACGGAGTTTCACCCTGGTGAAACTGGTCTCGAACTCCTGAGGCTGGTCTCGAACTCCTGACCTCAGGTGAGCCACCTGCCTCGGCCTCCCAAAGTGCTGGGATTACAGGTGTGAGCCACCACAACTGGCCCGGATTATCCTTTTTAAAAGGTGTTTGATGGCCACCACAGCAGAGGGTATGACACGTAGCAAATAACATATTAGCTCCTAAGGCATCTATCTGGAAGTGGCATGTGTTGCTTCCACTAACATTTCATTAATCAAAAGAAGACTTCGAGAGGGTGCAATCCTAACAGATCCCCAAGAAGTGGAAAACCAGGATCATCTGGCCAACAGCACTAACAGCTGCATGGGATCTGAAGGACTACATAGTCCAGATATTTGTTTATGTCTGGAATACACAGTCCAGATAACATCAGGAAACTAGAATCCAAAGATGTCAATTTTGCCAGCCAAGCCACAGCTATTAAGGGGCAGAACCAGAAACCCTGATGCACTTTCTGCTGTATCCGGCTGTCTCTTTCACAAGAGTTCCATCAAACCAAACACACTGGTTTGGAACACATTGCTTATACAAAGGGCCTCACCGTTCTCTAAAGTGTACATGCAACATATGCAGTCTTTCTTGGTTGTAAAGCAAAGAGACTTATCTACAATAAATGTGTCAATGTGTTCTATAATTTAACAGCCATCTAATCATAATTCCCTAATGCCCCCACATTCTTTAATTAAGAAGAGCTATTTAGGGGTATTTAAAAAGCTTTAGATCGACTACATTTTTATCATGTTTGTCTCCATTACTTCTAGGACTGCTACAGGCGCACTGCATTTTTGAATTAATGAAGATAACCAGCATAAAGCTAACCAGGGAAGTTTAAGCCAATATTCAAAAATAAATATTCAGTAGGTCTCAGTGTAGTATGGGGTTAACTTGAGGTTACTCAATCCCTGCACATTGCAAAGAATAGGCTGGCCATTAACCAGTCCCTGAAAGATAACCTGTAAACCCTTGACTATCCTGCCTAATAAGAGTACCTTTGTCAACCTGAGATCTTGGGCCACATAATAGTGTGTTTATGTTATCAATGTGATTTATGATGAATACCTTTATGTTTATAACAATAGTTTATGTTAACAATGTGATTTATTATGAATGCTGGCCTTTGTTTCCCTGGGTTCCTGAGTGATATGGTTTGGCTCTGTGTCCCCACCCAAATCTCATGTTGAATTGTAATCCTGAGTGTTGGCGGTGGGGCCTGGTGGGAGGTGATTTGATCATGGGGGTGGGGTTTCTATTGGTTTAGCACTATCCCTTAAATGTTGCCTTGTGATAGAGTTCTCATGAGATCTAGTCATTCTAAAGTATGTATCACCTTCCCCTTTGCTTTCTCTCTCTTCCTGTTGCTCCGGCCATGTAGGATGTGCTGTCCTCTCCTTTACTTTCTGCCATGATTGTTAAGTTTCCTGAAGCCTTCCCAGCCGTTCTTCCTGTACAGCCTGCTGAACGATAAGCCAGTTAAACCTCTTTTCTTTATAAATTAATCAGTCTCAGGTAGTCCTTTATGGCAGTGTGAGAACAGACTAATACACTGAGCCAGGCTGACCTCTGTGGGTGCTGGAGACTGAGTTGTTAAGGTCAGACTGTGGGAACTCCTTACCTATGTGACTGGTTCAAAATAAAATCCCCCATCACCAAGGCGTAGGTGAGCTTCCCCAGCTAGCAATATTTCGTATGTGTTCTTACACACCATTTCTGAAAGAATTAAGTGCTATCTGATGACTCCACTAGAAGCCACCTGGAAACTCATGTCTTGCTTCTCCTGGAATCTGTCCTATGTGTCTTTCGCCTTTGCTGATTTTTATCTGTATAATTTCACTGTAATAAACCATAAACATGAGTAAAACAGTTTTTCTGAGTTCTGTGAGTGTTTATAACAAATCATTCAACCTGAGGGTGGTCTTGGGCCAAGCCAGAATGGCCTGGGATTTGACAAAGGACATTCAGGTATATATTAATTTTTACATAGATTAACAGTCAGTATGCATAGTTTACTAGTAATGTAGCTGAAGGTTATTTGGAGGTTAATGTCCTCTCTAGGAAAGAATAACAGCATATCTGCAAAATATGGGCCTAAAATCATACCTTTAACCCACGGTAATTGATATGGTTAAGCTTTGTGTCCCCACCTAAATCTCATCTTGAATTATAATTTCCACAATCCCCACGTGTCAAGGGAGAGACCAGGTGGAGATAATTGATTCATGGTGGTGGTTTCCCTGTGCTGTTCTTGTGATAATGAGTGAGTTCTCGTGAGATCCAATGGCTTTATAAGGGGCTTTTCCCCCCTTTACTCAGCGGTCTTCATTCCTGCTGCCTTGTGAAGAAGGTGCTTTGCTTTCCCTTTGCCTTCCGTCACGATTGTAAGTTTGCTGAGGCCTCCCCAGCCATGCTGACCTGTGAGTCAAACCTCTTTCCTTTATAAATTTCCCAGTCTCGGGCAGTTCTTTATAGCAGTATGAAAACGAACCAACACAGTAATTATTTTCTTATCTGTTAAACTACTGCCTTTTCTGTTCAACAAAAATAAGTTAATGGAGGCTTGTTCTAGGTTACAAAACAGTAGACTTGTCAAATACAAATAAACCAGGTTTGTGAAAGTGCAAAGGTGAATTTTGAATTAAAGGAAGAAAGAAACACAAATGACTTTTATGAATTTATTTAAATGCATTTTATTGTTGGCTTAAACATTTCTCTCCTTGACTGGAGAATGTCTCAAGTGTCAGTTTGTACATGGACGGGCTTACTTGCAGAGAATCATTTTGTTATTTGGAATTTGAACTATTTTTTCATATTAAATAAGGTAATGTTAAATTGCATTGCTATCTGTAAAGTGTTATATAAAAGTGTTACTAGTCATTCTCATGGGCAGTGAAGCATGGTGGACAGCTTTTTATGCATCATAATTTTTCTATCCTAAGCATATCTTTTTGGATTGGAGTGTCATACCCGGGGGTTTGACTGGATGTAGTCTGGTTGACAAGAGCAGGTTGTAGCAGACAGGAAGGGCTGAGGCTGCAAAAATATCTGTTGGAGAGGATGGGAAGCCACCAAAATAGGGGGAATAACAGGAAATACTGTGGTAAATAAAACACACAATTGTTGGGCATGGCGACTAACGGGTATCTGGAAATACGTAGACTAGGGGAACGGGAAGTATAGGAACATGCTGCATGACAGAGTTTATGTGGAGTCACGCAGACATGGTTTTGAATTCCTGCTTTATCAAGGGTGTATGGTTTGTGTGTGACCAAGATTCTCTAAGCCTTAATTTTCTTAAATGTAAAACAGGATAATAGAAACTACTCGAAGGAATTATTGCTTAGACAAATTTCAACATATGTGAGGCATTAACATAGTGCCTGGAAAAATAGTAAGTGCTTATTAGCTATTAGCTTATATATAAATTTAGGACTCCTTGGGGGAGTGGTGGTTCTTTTCAATTAAGAATCCATTGGTTTCAGCTTTGTGGAGAGGGATGTTTCTGGGCTTAGGAACCACTGAGATCCTCAGAGGGAGAAGGAGGAAGGGAGCTCATCCACACCTGCCTGCTACCACTTCCACCTGTTACCATTTGAAGGATGATTTCATATATTCTTGGGTGAAAGAGACACATTTGCTTTTTATCTTGCTGCTGTGGGAGGTAAGTCTATTCTCAACAGCTGCCAACACCTCACTATTGCCCCATGGGTGAGTTTGGCAGAAGGTTCTTCAAGACTTTGCTGAGCTCCATCCAAGCATCAGTTTCTTTCTCATTAGCCTGGTATAGTTTTATAACACCTGGAGCACAGGTGGTGGTTAGGGGACAGTTATTGACACACAGATAAGTGGAAACGGTGTGTAAGGCAAAGCCCCAGCATAGGCATTTTAGTGGAACTCAACAGAGCTAAAACATACCCTATTACATCGTCAGAGGTAATGAGACATTTACAGCATTTGAAGTCCTCTTCCAATGTATTTGAACACTTCATTTAACTTGGAATGATCTTAATTATTCTTCACACTTGGTCAAAACAGACCTAACCATTTGCAGAAGACACATGGGCCATAAAATGTATTAAACGAGCCCAAGAAAGCATCACCAGGAAATACAAAGCATTTGCATTTGTTTTTTATTCTCAGAGGTTGGTAAGAGCAGCCCCTGTAACTAATGAAGGAGTTGACACTGAGTCAGTGTAACTTAGGCAGCTAAGTGGGCAGCTCCAAGGCCACACAGTTCATCGTTACCATGGGTGCACCTTACTATAGTAACAATGAACAGCAGAGATGGGGCCTCATGCTGAGGAAAAGAACTCAGAGAGGTGGAACAGATGGCCTGTTGTCTGTTTCTACTTTGGGCATGACAGATGAGCAATGGATCCAATTATATCACTGGAAGGGGAGAGCCATCTGAGACATTTGTGATCTATAGGGCTGGCTGTGGAGCTATAGAGCAGCACCAGGTGCATTCAGGCAGTACCTGCTTAGGAGTAGCTATGGTAACTGTAGACATGCTCCAAGAAGTCATAACCTGGACCACACATTGCTTGGGAAAGGAAGTGTGAGGATGGGAGGGGCTGCCACCAAGCTCAGCAGATGGTTCCTGCAGTCTGTGCAGGCAATGTGGATGTAGACACTTTACCTTCATCACAAAATACTGAATTAAAAAAAGACCAACTTTTCTTTATCCCTTTGTCAAAGAAAGATTAAGTGTTCACTTGTTGATATCACTTAGTTCAGCCACTCTTTGTGTTTCCTGTGAATGCTGAGAAGAGAGATGATTATTTCACATAAAAGTAAATGATAAGCATATGTCCTAATAGAACTTTCTCTAAAGTTGGTTTTATAATACGTTATAAGTGTAACTCAATGAAAGATTCCTTATCAAATAAATTTGGACAATCCAAAATTAAATGAGTCTCTTCACTAAAGGACTTACTTCACAGTCTATGTTATGCATTATAAATATCCAAATACAGCATATAAAATAGGGTATTCCCAAATCTTCTTTGACTAAGGAGTGCTTTTTATTTAGAGTATTTGGCTGAGGAAGGAGTAAGGGTATATTTTAGACTAGTGTTTTGCAGAAATGTTTTTGAAAAAGGCTACTCTGGAGACTGCTGGGAATAATTTGGATGGAGAGCTAGTGACAAAAATCAAACAGTTTAGGACGGTAAAAAGTAATGGAATTTAACTGCTCTATTTAAGACCATGAAAACTTCTTTACTTGCACTTTATCCATGTGTGAAAATGAGGACAATACCCCAGTTTTGAATTTTCTCATCAAGCCTCCATACTTTTGACTATATACACAGCAGTGGGAATGTTAGATCATATGGTAGTTCTATTTTTGATTTTTTGAAGGACCACCATACTGTTTTCCACAATGGCTGTAGTAATCTACATTCCTACCAGCAATGTGTAAGGTTTCTCTTTTCTCTACATCCTCACCAACACTTGTTACTTTTGATTTTTTGATAGTAGGCATCCTGATTAGAGTGAGGTGATACCTTATTGTAGTTTTGATTTGCAGTTCCCTGATGAAGTCAGTATGTCAAATATATATCTGCACTCCTATATTTATTGGAGCCCTATTTGCAATAGACAAAATGTGAAATCAACCTAAGTGCCCATCGGCAGATGAATGGATAAATAAAAGGTATGTATACATAATGGAATACTACCTGGCCAGAAAATAATAAAGTCCTGTCATTTGCAGTAACATGAATGAACCTGGAGGACATTAAGTGAAATAAGCCAGACACAGAAAGAGGAATACTGCATGATGTCGCTAATGTGTGGAATCTAAATTGTTTTGTAAAAGTAGAGAATAGAATAGTAGTTAACAGAGGATGGGAATGGTAGGTGAGGGAGGGATGGGGAGGTTAGTCAATTGGTACAAAGTTAGTTAGATAGGAGGAGTAAGTTCTGGTGGTCTACTGCATAGTAGGATGACTAGAATAGAGTTAACAGTAATGTATTACGTATTTCAAAATAGCTAGAAGAGTATTCTCATCACAAAGAAATGATAAATAAGGTGACAAACATGGTAATTTCTCTGATTTGATCATTGCGCAATTTATACCTGTATTAAAACATCATGTTGTACTCCACAAATATATGTAATTATTATTTTATGTCATAAATTTTAAAGGCTTCCATGCATGTAGCCAGTATTCTTGGAGGTTAACCTGTTTTTCTTTTTTTTTGAGTTTTTTTTTTTAATTCCCATAGGTTTTTGGGGAACAGGTGGTATGTAATTACATGAGTGAGTTCTTCAGTGGCGATTTGTGAGATTTTGTGGCACCCATCACCCAAGTAGTATATACCAAACCCAATTTGTAATCCTCTATCCTTCACCCCTTTCCCCCTCAGAGTCTCCAAAGTCCATTGTATCATTCTTATGCCTTTGTATCCTCATAGCTTAGCTCCCACTTAGGAGTGAGAACATACAATGTCTGGTTTTCTATTCCTGAAATACTTCACTTAGAATAATAGTCTCCAATCCCATCGAGGAAAGGCATCTCTCTCTTTCCTAATGTTTCCATTCAGTCATTCAAGTTATGATAATAAAATATAAGCTGATTTGTGGAAGAGTTTTCCAAACAGGAGGTACTAAATGAAAATAAAACTTATCTAATGATTGACATATATGACTTTGTAGTTAAGAAGGTGTAAATTCCAAAGGCCATGACATTCTCAAAAACTTTGTTGAAGAACGCAATAACCTAAGAAGTGGTGTCTATGCTTTGTACAATGACATAGTTATATTCATCCCCCAGTAATCGTTTGCAGTGGTAGCATAGCACATTTGCAATCAGAGACGTGATAAACAAGTTCTGCCTCAGAAAACATATCCTGAATAATGTAGGATTAATGGCTATATAATTCCCATACATATGCAACATAAATATACTCAATTACATATGTTTTCAGGCCACTAATAATCAAATCAGCCTAGAAATTCTCTGCTTTGTATTCTTGTGGCACCAAGTTGATAGCAGACCTCTAGCTCAATATTAATCTTCTTAGAAAATCTTCGTCAATAATGTAAAGTACAATGGAGGCTTCAGTGCAGCAAGCTCATAACAGAAAATACTGCAATTGGGCTTGGTGAGCAGGGTCTAGAGAGGAACATGCTCACTCCGAGGCTGCTGGTATTAAACATGTTCAAGTGTGTTACAGGTGAGCAGGGAGTTACTGCATCTGCCAATCTCATCGCAGTCTCAGGCCTTAAGTGGTTGCCCCCTCAGCACGAGGGAGAGCTGCAGAGGCTCAGTTGGCAGATGAATGAACATGGTCAGGAGGAGAGAGGGGATGCCGCTCAGAGGCACAAGCTGGTTTGATCTGGTGGGAGATCCAGGCTCTGCTCCAAGCTCTGTGTCCAGCTCAGAGCTGCAGTCCCTACCTTTCACACTGCACCTTGTAAATCACAGGCTTGGACAGCCTTGAGGCCACTGGGTGTACTAATGTGCTCTCGTATATTGCACTGAGAGCTGCCCACTCAGATAACACCCATAAATCTTGTTATTTAGTGGTGAGTGCCCTGGAGAAGTAAGTGTTATATTTGGAAAGAAAAAATTAATCATCCAAATTAAGTGGGAAGATTCTGGTCTGATGCAGTAAAAGCATGATTGAAGGGGAAAGAAGAGGTAAGCGGGGGTGTGGGCAAGAATATTCACATAGACATGTGATTATGTGGTTGTAAGCAAGAACTCAAGCTTTATATTCCTTTGTTCAGTGATGTAAATAATAAAGCCTTGATATAACAGTATAATAACAGATTATCATAATAACTACCGCTTATTGAGTGCATATAATATGGCAGACACTGTGCTAAGGCTCTCATGGGCTTTAGTTCACTTAATTGTCAAAATAAATAGATGCCATTATAATCCTCATTTTATTTGGAAACAAAGGCTCAGAGAGGTTAAATAACTCACTCAAGGTCACACAGCTGTTAGCAGTAGAGCTTGGTCTTCCAAGTCCAAAGATGAGAGCTGTTTACTATTGATGAGTCATACTATTTGGGGTGAGGAGGTAAAATAGGTTTTAATGAACAGATAACATGTATCTTATGGGCATGGAACTTATGGCCAGGAAAGGAAGTAGATAGAGCATTTCAAATAGTTAATTCGATGTTTGCAAGAGTATGCAGGCCTGGAAAGGAGCAGCACGGAGGGCTGTTGGGACATTTCACAGAGGGCCCTGACCAAACCCATCCTCCAACCCCTGTATCACTCTGCTTCTGCACACAGCTGTAGGGACCAGCCTACACACTCCCACACAAGTATAATTAGGAATTTCAGGTTCATCCCTTTCATCCCACAGCAGATTTTAGAGTTTACACTGATTCTGTGTTCTAAAAGAAGAAAATGTAATATCACTGTGAATGTTATCTTTTGTTGCTTTAATTGCCTATAGGATAAGAAGCATATCTTTTTAACTGATTTCTATACTTCTATGCCATTTGGAGCTTCTTAGATGTGGCAGGAGGACAGAGGAACATCTAAAATTCTGGTTTTCGATGTTTTAAACCGACTGATTGTGACTTACTCCTTTGAGAAGAGTTGGAGGCAGAGGTGGGAGTACAGATCCCAGTGCCATTGTTTACTGGGGCTCTGGTGAGGTCGAGTCTCAGGGGCTAGATTTGACTAGGGAAATTGTGCAGTCAACTTGGTGTTTTTTTCACACCAGGTCTGTTCTAGGGATTCTTCCAAAGACAATGATGCTGGCACATTTAACCTCTCAGTTGAACCCTGTCATTCTACACTTGCCTGTCCTGGCACTGTTGTAGATCAGATTCTCTACAGACAGGCTCTCGGACAAAGTGCTCCTTGGGAAGCACCCAATGGAGGGAGAAAATGGGATCTGGAAGGGGTAAGAGCCTAGTAAAGCTGTAGAATCAGGTCAAATTGAGCCCTGGCCTTATCCCTGGTGGTTCTGGGGTGTGTTGTCCCACCTTAAGGCAAGCGGGCCAGGCTTTGATATCACTAAATTAGTCCCCTAACCCTGAGGGAGGAGGATCTTTCAGAGGTCTCCAGAAGTCAGAGTTGGGTGGGTACAATGGCAGCAAAAGAAGATCTGGAAGGAGCACCTACTCCAGATTCATACAGTGAGGGGAAACTCACATCATCCCTTCATGAGTCTCAGACCCTTTAACAGTGATGTGGAGGGTCTTAGCACAAAACAACATCACACGTCTCTACCTCCATGGTGGTGGCAGCCCAGCATGTAGAGCACGGGGAACTCAGGTTCCCACAGCAGATGTCTCTCCAGATCCCACATTTCCCTTGTTCAAATGGGGAGATAGTGGTCCTGGCAGTGGAAGTGCCTCTCAGTGACCACCCTTGGAGCACAGACCTGTCTTGAAGGGCCCCCCGCTTCAGGACAGAACATCCTCTTGTATAGAATCTGGGATAAGTGACCCTCTAGCTCTTAGGGACAAAGTCCCCCTGTGGGATCAGAGAAAGGCAGCCACTTTTACACATTTTAAACTCCTTCTTACTGCCAATAAAACCAAGCCTATTCCTGCCTCTGCACATTCCAACAGCAAATGCAACACTACAGGAGACTTATAATTTATTAACTTTTCTGTACTCAAATATTTCTGTCAATGTATAATTTAGATATGTACTTCCAGATAATTTTTTTATGAATCCCAGGCCTCCCAGAATGACCTCCCTAAACCAATCACATAGTAAAGTATTGTAAAGTCTCTTCTCCAGAGCAAATGAGCCTTTACAAGGAAAATTCTCTCTATAATGATCAGGGATGCTGAGCCTTTTTTTCATTTCATTGTTGGCCGCATGTATGCCTTTTTTTGAGAAGTGTCTGTTCATGTCCTTTGACCACTTTTTGATAGGGTTGTTTGTTTTGTTCCTTGGAAATTTTTGCACACTGGATTTTCAAAACACAGTATGAGAAAAGGGAAAATATGTAAAACATCTATTTGTATTGACTGTATGTTAACATGATAATATTCAGGAGTATTGGGGTTAAATAAAATGTTGTTAAAAAAATTTCTCTACCAAGGCCTGAGAGGCATGGATCAAAGAAAGAGAACAGGAGAGCTTCCTTCAAAATCCTTGAACCTATTCTGTATTTTTGCCAGAAATTGTCAGGTTCCCTTCTGGAAGGTTGTTATTTTTCCCTTGCCGTCTGTATCTTCCAGAATCCTGGATGAGATGGTTCTGCTGCTAATGTGTGGAATAACTAAGAACATCATTCTCCATTGAAGAACCTCTTCTGTTTTTCATGGGGCAGTGTCCAGTTAATTTCATGTTTATTTCTGATGGCTATAATCGGTTGGTTGTTTCAACTCAGAAGTTACGGTGAATAAATGAGACTGAACTGCTAAAACAGAGAACTGAATTTAGCCTTCATTAGGATCTGACACTTTAAATTTATATCTTAATTCAATCACAGATTTTTTTTTTCCCCCCCACAAAAGATGTACGTTAAGAGGCCTGATACAGATTTGTGAGTTGTTTTCCCATGCTGGAAAACTTACCTCATGTTGTGCCTTTAGCCATAACACACACAATTTTTTTTTTTTTTTTTTTTTTTTTTTTTTGAGACGGAGTCTCGCTCTGTCGCCCAGGCTGGAGTGCAGTGGCCGGATCTCGGCTCACTGCAAGCTCCGCCTCCCGGGTTCCCGCCATTCTCCTGCCTCAGCCTCCCGAGTAGCTGGGACTACAGGCGCCCGCCACCTCGCCCGGCTAGTTTTTTGTATTTTTAGTAGAGACGGGGTTTCACCGTGTTAACCAGGATGGTCTCGATCTCCTGACCTCGTGATCCGCCCGTCTCGGCCTCCCAAAGTGCTGGGATTACAGGCTTGCGCCACCGCACCCGGCCAACACACACAATTTTTATTATATGTGTTATTTGGCTGCCGTTCTTCAGTTAGAATGATTAACTGAATTAATGGGGTTTTGTAGGGCAGATGAAGACAGTTCATGTAAAGAAGTTAATGCCCACAAAGAAGAAGGGTTTATGCATCTGAATATAGGCCTGCATGAGCCTTCCCATGTGGCATGTCAGGTCGGGGTTTTTCTCCAGGGTAGGGATATCCACCTGATGGGATGTATTCCCCTATAGCATCCAGGAGCCATAGGAATACAGATACATACATACAGTTCTTAGTTTAGACTCTCAATGAAAACAGATGTCAGTGACCAGTAAAACAACTCTCAAAATATACTGAACAAAGAAATAACATTTGATTCAAGTAAAGAGGAAATCAATATCAACTCCAAGAAACTATACATCTTGATATTCCATACAAGTGTATATGTTTATTGTTACTCATTCAAACAGATGACTCAATAACATTTAATACACCCTGGAAAGCACCCAGGTTTCTACATGCCTATAACAAATGATGATTTATGCCAGGAAAGTAAGAAAAAGGCTGATTTAATTACTTTTGTCACCAGGGTTTCTCCACTAAAGAAGGGTAAGTTAGGAAATAGGCTATAGAATACTTTCTAATATTTATAAGAATAATTTAAAATAGCCTACTGTATCCTTATTTATGATTGAGTTTATTAACTGTCCTCAAGTGCGGCCACTCGGTTTCCTGAGGACATCATCAAATCAAGTCTGTGACCTCACTATCTGATGGCTCCAATGGCATAATCATCACTTCTATATGGACTTGAGCTTTGTTCATTCATTTACTGAACAAATAGTTAATTGATACTTATTTTGTGACATATTGTTCCAGGTGCCAGGGATATGATAAATCAAACGGACAAAGTAGCTGTTCTCAAAGAACTCACTTTCTAGTCTTATGATAAACAAGAAACAGGGAAACACACATATGTCATGTATTTCAAACTCAGGATAAGTGATGTGAAGAAAATGAATCAGCAAAAAAAAAAAAAAAAAAAAAATTGGGTGTGAAGGAAGGGTGTGCAATTTTTTAAAAGGCTGCCAAGGAAGGCCTTTGTGAGGAGGTGGCATTTGAGTAGAAACTTTAGGTGATGGTAATCTATATAATTGTGTAAAGAATGGAAATCTATATGATCTTTAAAATTTATTTTTTATTATACTTTAAGTTCTAGGGTACATGTGCACAATGTACAGGTTTGTTACATATGTATACATGTGCCATGTTGGTGTGCTGCACCCATTAACTCGTCATTTACATTAGGTATATCTCTTAATGCTATTCCCCCGTCCCCCCACCCCACGACAGGCCCTGGTGTGTGATGTTCCCCTTCTTGTGTCCAAGTGTTCTCATTGTTCAGTTCCCACCTATGAGTGAGAACATGTGGTGTTTGGTTTTCTGTTCTTGCGATAGTTTGCTGAGAATGATAGTTTCCAGCTGCATCCATGTCCCTACAAAGGACATGAGCTCATCCTTTTTTATGACTGCATAGTATTCCATGGTGTATATGTGCCACATTTTCTTAATCCAGTCTGTCATTGATGGACATTTGGGTTGGTTCCAAGTCTTTGCTGTTGTGAATAGTGCTGCAACAACATATGTGTGCATGTGTCTTTATAGCAGCATGATTTATAATCCTTTGGGTATATACCCAGTAATGGGATGGCTGGGTCAAATGGTATTTCTAGTTCTAGATCCTTGAGGAATGGCCACAATGTCTTCCACAGTGGTTGAACTAGTTTATAGTCCCACTAACAGTGTAAAAGTGTTCCTATTTCTCCACATCCTCTCCAGCACCTGTTGTTTCCTGACTTTTTAATGATCACCATTCTAACTGGTGTGAGATGGTATCTCATTGTGGTTTTGATTTGCGTTTCTCTGGCCATGATGATGAGCATTATTTCATGTGTTTGTTGGCTGCATAAATGTCTTCTTTTGAGAAGTGTCTGTTCATATCCTTTGCCCACTTTTTGATGGGGTTGTTCGTTTTTTTTCTTGTAAATTTAAGTTCTTTGTAGGTTCTGGATAATTAGCTCTTTGTCAGATGAGTAGATTGCAAACATTTTCTTCCATTCTGTAGGTTACCTGTTCACTCTGATGGTAGTTTCTTTTGCTGTGCTGAAGCTCTTTGGTTTAATTAGATCCCATTTGTCAATTTTGGCTTTTGTTGCCATTGCTTTTGGTGTTTTAGACATGAAGTCCTTGCCCATGCCTATGTCCTGAACGGTACTGCCTAGGTTTTCTTCTAGGGATTTTATGGTTTTAGGTCTAACATTTAAGTCTCTAATCCATCTTGAATTAATTTTCATATAAGGTGTAAGGAAGGAATCCAGTTTCAGCTTTCTACATATGGCTAGCCAGTTTTCCCAGCACCATTTATTAAATAGGGAATCCTTTCCCCATTTCTTGTTTGAATTTTTAAAACGTAGTCTATATGAATATTTGGGGACACAGAATACAAGTGTAAAACTCTGAGCTGGGCACCTGCTTTTCTTGGAGTCCTTTGCCTAGTTTACTTATTACATTGTCATGAGCTCAGAGGAGCTAGCTAAGTTATTGTCCGTGTTGGTGGGGAAGGAAATAGAAAGATGTAATGCAACATTTTAGCACAAAAACCAACGAGGACATTTCAATGGTCCAGATAAGGCCAGCATCTGAGCTGATCAGTCAGTTGCAAAGCTGGCTGTCAAATTTAACAGCTTCGATGGAAAAGGGGATGGAAGCTAGAGGAAAGCCCATGAATAGAGTGTTGGTATAGACCAGCAGGGTATTGATTAAGGGGGGTGAATACGGAACAGTTCCTGAACCAAAGGCTGGTATCCATGGCTGCTTTTCCCAAGGCTTCTATGTCTGTCTCACAGGTGTTCAAGGTATACTGCAGGGGAGGATCCTGGAGTCAGACAGGACTAGATAGAACAATCTGCTGAATCCCAGAAGGATCAGCTCTGGTTTGAAGCCCTTCCCATTTCCCATAAAATGCTGAGTCATGGGTACAATGGGGGTGTCAGGAACAGGGTACAGTTTCTAGACTTGTCAAAGGCTGGGGATAAATCTGGCTGATCAGAGTGGAAACGGGCACCTTATTCCCTGAAGCCCAGCACATACATGGGTCAATTGTCCAACCATATTTCTTGTAGGATAAGAGCATATTTTTGGCAAACACGTTTGCTTGGTTGCTTGGTTTGGTCTAGGTAATAGGATCTTTCTAGATTTCTAAACATTGCTTACTTTCTCTCCCTACACACATACATACACAGTCCCCAGGCCCTGGGCTTCAGAACTATTTTTCCATTTGTTAATTCAGTAAACACTTACTGAATAGCTCTTTTGTGCCAGGGTTGAAGATACAATGATGAATAACAACTGGTTCCTGAATTTAAGGAACTGCTACCTTCTAGTTCTATCCTGAGCTATTTTCTTCAATCCCCTTTTGATTATTCAAGGAAAAAGTTTCTTTCCTGTTTGACTTCATGCTACTCTTGGGGCTTTAAATCTACGCTGCTGTTTCTGCAATCCCTTTGCTATCTCTTGGGCTCTCCCCTAAGAACCCATTGTTTCCTCTCTCTCATCTCAGAGCTAGGCTCTCAACCCTACTTAAAGTGTGTTCTTTCAAGATGTGTACTTCTCCAGATTCTCTAGTCCTGTCTTTTCTCATGAAAGTTGACAATATCACACTCAGCTTTTCCATTCCAACCCAGCAACATACAGCCACCAGGAACTTAAAGCGTCCTAATCAGAGATTCCCCAAATGCTTGCAACGTCTAGTCTAGCCCCTCTATGTGCTGCCCCTTTAATTTATCAATCACGTTTTATCTCAAGGGTATTAGAGGGACTAGGAGAAGAGATGTCTGTTCACATCTTCCCTTATGGGAAGTAATACTATACTCTTCTCCTGGCAGGTTTGAAATTTAATAGCACAATTTCTGGGAAAATAATTGCTTGAACAATTAATCTAATGTAGATATTCTTATCATGTCTATGCTCAATCCAGCCTCTTTAAACAAATAGGATAGAGACTGAAAGTTGAAGCTGGGCACCGAGGTTCACACCTGTAATCCCAACACTTTGAGAGGCCTAGGTGGGCAGATCACTTGAGGTCAGGAGTTTCAGTCCAGCCTTGCCAAAAAGGTAAAACTCTGTCTCTACTAAAAATACAAAAATTAGCTGGGTGTGGTGGTGCATACCTATAATCCCAGCTCCTTGGGAGTCTGAGGTGGGAGAATCACTTGAACCTGGGAAGTAGAGGTTGCAGTGAGCTGAGATTGTGCCACCGTACTCCAGCCGGGGTGACAGAAAGAGACAGTCTCAAAAAACAAACAAACAAACACAGAAACATAAGGTTTTGACCTCTAAGAAAATAGTTATGTTCTTTATTTTTATGGCATCCTAGCACAGAAGGGAAAATGAAAAAAACATTGATTAAGCTTATTTTAGTACCTCCTATGTGCCAGATGCTTTACATGTTTCTTGTTTTAATCCAAAAGAGCATGTTCTAGGAGGTCAAGGAATTTACCAAACATTATACAACCAATAAGCACTAAACCAGGATTTGAACTTTGATACTGGAACTGGCCCTTTATCCTCCACCATGCTTTCACCTGGATCTGGAGTTAGTACCTGCATGACCTTTAGCTCACCAGCCTCAGCTTCCACATGTGGGAAATGAGGAGATTGGACCAAGGCTCCTGAGAACACTTCCAGTAAAAACCCAGTGGCTTGGCTATTGTCACCCCCATATTATCTATTGCTAACATCTGGATATTGTTAGGATTTTTCTGAACCCAGGTACATTTAAATAAGAAACAGTTATCCACAGTCTGACCAGATTCCTGCTGTTTTGTTCTCAATTTTTTGATATTAGACTGTACAGTTTTGTAGTATGGTTGTTTTGGGTGAACTTTTTTCCTTAGGATGGCACCTGTGTGCTTTTTAAGGTGGCTTCTCATAATTTCACTCCTCTGGATATTCAGGGGACTTTGCTAACACCTCTGAATATAGATCTTTATCTGGTTGGATTCAGAAAAAGAAACAGAATTGACCTTTTGAATAGCAATATGAAATAAAATTTATAGGTATTTATTACAAAACACCTCTGCTCTACCTAGTAAATTTCTACCTAGTGAATCAACAGATCAGCTGATCAACAAATTAAAGAATCACTGCAAAATTAGAGATATGTCTGTTTCAAAAAATGACTAGACATAAATATTAATGTAGAGCAACCAAAGCACTTTAAAAATTAATGGGAAATCCACCATCGATCATTTTAAATTTTTATGGCCAAGGAACTACATTTGTATAACTCAATTGCTCAATTGCATGTTAACATTAGGTTTCAGATCCATAGAAGGGGAATTAGATGAAATGAGCACTGACCTTTGTTACTAATGAAAATGGGAATTAAAAAAAAGGAAGGAAACAGAAAATGAGAATCAGCATCTCTAGACATTTCTTGCTTCACATTGTTCTTAATTGGACAGCATCAGACAAACAGGACTTGATATTGATGGAAATTGCTTTAATGGGTGGGAGTATTTGACACTCCAAGGTTTTCTAATTTGATGGTGGCTGAACTGTATATATTTTTTTTACTGAATTGTATTTTATAAACTAATCTCTAGAGCAGAACTATTCAAAGAAGTGTTTAAAATTGATCTATAAAATTATACTGTCCCAGGGATACAATGAGAAGAAAATTCGTTTTCTAACTATGCACGTGAAAAAGTTAATGGGTCAGGGGCCTAAAGCTTCAGATAGAAATACCAGACAAAGTGCCAGAATTGTCAGCATCACATAGAAGCCAGAAATTGGGCTATCAAAAGCATTACAATAATTATCCTGTCCATGAGTGTGAGGTGTTTTTTTCATTTGTGTCATCTCTGGTTTCTTTCAGCAGTGTTTTGTACTTATCACCTTCTTGGCTGGTTGCATTCCTAGATATTTCATTTTGTGTGTGTGGCTATTGTAAATAGGATTGTGTTCTTAACTTGACGCTCAGATAGAATGTTACGGGTGTATAGAAATGCTACTGATTTTTGTACATTGATTTTTGAATCCTGAATCTACTGAAGTCATTTGTCAGTTCTAGGAGCCTTTTTGTGGCGTCTTTAGAGTTTTCTAGGTATGGAATCATTGTCAGTAGAGAGATAGTTTGCTTTTTTTCCCTATTTGGATGCCTTTTATTTATTTCTCTTGCCTGATGTTCTGGCGAGGACTTCCAATACTATGTTGAATAGGAGTGGTGAGAGTGTCCTTGCTTTGTTCCAGTTTGCAAAGGGAATCGTTCCAGCTTTTGCCTCTTCAGTACGATGTTGGGTATGGGTTTGTCATAGACGGCTCTTATTATTTTGAGAAACGGTATCATTAAAATGGCCATATTGCACAAAGAAATTTACAGATTCAACACTATTACTATCAAACTACCAACATCATTTTTTACCTAATTAGAAAAAAGTATTCTAAAATTTATATGGAACCAAAAAAGAGCCCGAATAGCAAAATCAATCCACAGTTCAAAAAAAGAAAGGTGCAGGCGTCACATTACTCAACTTCAAACTATACTATAAGGCTCCAGCAACTAAAACAGAATGGTACTGGCATAAATATAGACACATAGACACCAACAGGCCCCGGTGTGTGATGTTCCCTTTCCCATGTCCATGTGTTCTTGTTCAGCTCCCACTTGTGAGTGAGAACATGTGGTGCTTGGTTTTCTGCTCTTGTGTAAGTTTGCTGAGAATGATGGTTTCCAGCTTCATCCATGTCCCTGCAAAGGACATGAACTCATCCTTTTTTATGGCTGTGTAGTATTCCATGGTGTGTATGTGCCACATTTTCTTTATCCAGTCTATCACTGGATGAATAGAACAGAACAGAGAACCCAGAAATAAAGTCACACATCTACAATTATCTGATCTTTAACAAAGTTGACAAAAATAAGCAATGGGAAAGAACTCTCTATTCAATAAATGGTACTAGGATGGCAGGCTAGCCATATACACAAGAATGAAACTGAACCTTCATATTTTACCATATACAAAAATTAACTCAAGATGGATTAATTTAAACCTCAAACTACGAAAATCCTAGAAGAGCAGCTGGGTACAGTGGCTCATGCCTGTAATCCCAGCACTTCAGGAGGCCGAGGCGGGTGGATCACGAGGTCAGGAGATTGAGACCATCCTGGCTAACGTGGTGAAACCCCGTCTCTACTAAAAATACAAAAAATTAGCCGGGGTTGGTGGCATGAACCTGTAGTCCCAGCTACTCAGGAGGCTGAGGCAAGAGAATTGCTTGAACGCGGGAGGCAGAGGTTACAGTGAGCTGAGATTGCACCACTGCACCCCAGCCTGGGCAACAGAGCAAGACTCCATCTAAAAAAAAAAAATTAAAAAAAAATTCCTAGAAGAAAACCTTAGGAAATACTCATCTCAACATTGGCCCTGGCAAAGAATTTATGGCTAAGTCCCCAAAAGCAATTGCAACAAAAACAAAAATTGACAAATGGGACCTAATTAGGCAAAAGAGCTTCTCCACAGCAAAATCAAGCATCAAGAGAGTAAACAAACGACTTACAGAATGGGAGAAAATATTTGCAAACTATGCATCCAACAAAGGTTTAATTTTCAGAATCTAGAAGGAACTTAAATAAATCAGCAAGCAAAAACAAATAATCCCATTTTAAAAAGGGCAAAATACATGAACAGACCCTTCTCAAAATAAGACATACACGTGGGCAACAAACAAATGAAAAAATGTTTCACATCACTAATCATCAGAGAAATGCCAATTAAAATCACAATGAGATACCATCTCAAACCAGTCAGAATGGCTATTATTAAAAAGTCAAAAAGTAACAGATGCTGGCAAGGCTGCAGAGAAAAGGAAATGCTTATACATTGTTGATGGAAATGTAAATTAGTTCAGTCACTGTGAAAAGCAGTTTGGAGATTCCCTCAAAGAACTTTTTCTTTAATTATTATACTTGAAGTTCTGTGGTACATGTGCAGAATATGGAAGTTTGTTACATAGGTATACATGTGCCATGGTGGTTTTCTGCACCCATCAGCCTGTCATCTACATTAGGTATTTCTCCTAATGCTATCCCTCCCCTAGACCCCACTCCCCAACAGGCCCTGGTGTGTGATGTTCCCCTTCCCGTGTCCATGTGTTCTCATTGTTCAACTCCCACTTATGAGTGAGAACATGTGGTGCTTGGTTTTCTGTTCTTGTGTAAGTTTGCTGAGAATGATGGTTTCTAGCTTCATCCATGTCCCAAAGGACATGAACTCATCCTTTTTTATGGTTACATAGTATTCCATGTATATATGTGTCACATTTTCTTTATCCAGTCTATCACTGATGGGCATTTGGGTTGGTTCCAAGTCTTTGCTATTGTGAACAGTGCTGCAATAGACATACGTGTGCAAGTGTCTTTATAGTAGCATGATTTATAATCCTTTGGGTATATATCCAGTAATGGGATTGTTGGGTCAAATGGTATTTCTAGTTCTAGATCCTTGAGGAATTGCCATACCGTCTTCCACAATGGTTGAACTAATTGACACTCCCACCAACAGTGTAAAAGTGTTCCTATTTCTCCACATCCTCTCTAGCATCTGTTGTTTCCTGACTTTTTAATGATCACCATTCTAACTGTTGTGAGATGGTATCTCATTGTGATTTTGATTTGCATTTCTCTGATGACTAGTGATGATGAGCATTTTTTCTTGTGTCTGTTGGCTGCATAAATGTCTTCTGAGAAGTGTCTGTTCATATCCTTTGCCCACTTGTTGGTGAGGTTGTTTGTTTTTTCTTGTAAATTTAAGTTCTTTGTAGATTGTGGATATTAGCCCTTTGTCAAAAGGATAGATTGCAAAAATTTTCTCCCATTCTGCAGATTGCCTGTTCACTCTGATGATAGATTATTTTGCTATGCAGAAGCTCCTTAGTTGAATTAGATCCCATTTGTCTATTTTGGCTTTTGTTGCTATTGCTTTTGGTGTTTTAGTAATGAAGTCTTGCCCATGCCTATGTCCTGAATAGTATTGCCTAGGTTTTCTTCTAGGGTTTTTATGGCTTTTGGTCTTACGTTTAAGTCTTTAATCCATCTTGAGTTAATTTTTGTATAAAGTGTAAGGAAGGGATGAATTTTTAAAAGAGAACTACCATTTGACCCAGTAATCCCATTACTAGGTATATGCCCAAAGGAAAATCATTCCACACAAAAGACTCATATACTCACGTTCATCACAGTTCTATTCATGATAGCAAATGCATGGAATTAACCTAGATGCCTGTCAACAGTGGATTGGATAAAGAAAATGTGATATATAGATACTCATGGAATACTATGATTGCAGCCATAAAAAGGAACAAGATCATGTCCTTTGCAGCAGCATGGATGCAACTGGCAGCTATTATCCTAAGCAAATTAAGGCAGAGACAGAAAACTAAATAAGGCCTCTTCTCGGTTAGAAGTGGGAACTAAACATTTAGTACAAATGAACATAAAGATGGAAACAATAGACACTGGGAACTACTACTGGCAGGGGTAGGGGAAATGGGCTGAAAAACTACCTATTGGGTACTATGCTCACTACCTGAGTGATAGGATCATCTGTAGTACCCCAAACCTCAGCAACACAAAATATAGTAACAAACCAGTACGTATACTCGCTGAATCTAAAATAAAGTTGAAATTATTTTTTAAAACGCCATTATTATCCTGTACCCAACAAACATACTAGGATTATAGGGAACAGAGAACCCTGGAAAAAAAACCTAAAAGGGTCAGGTGAAAGCTCCAAGAAAGCTATAGTGGCATTGGCATGAACAAAAACTAGTAAGGGAGTTTGGGGTTAAGGCCAGTCTAAAACTCAGATGACCCTGAGAAGGAAGGAATGATGACTGGGAAGGAATAGAATGCCTGAAGCTCTGTGGTCAATCTAGTGTTCAAATTCCTGCAAATCTCTTCAATGAGATTCAAAGTACCTGCCTTGCAGCCTTACCTATTACATGCTACACTGTTCCCATACACGCTCATACGCACCCCATTCCCCTACATAAAACCCCACGCCCCACCCCGACACACACACACACACACACACACACACACACACACACACACACACACAGAGACAGAGAGAGAGAAACCGGTCTTTAATTGGGAGAATGGAAGGAAAGTGGTCATCTTAGCAAGATAATTGCTTACTTAGCCTGTCTTTCTGATTCTCTTTTTCTTTGTGACTGTTCTTTTCTACTCTTGGGTCCCAAGACCTCACTGCTTTTCTGGACTTTCTCCCAAAACAAAAACAATTGTTGATCTATAGCTCTGTCACCCTTGATAGAAATTCATTCACTGGTATGGGAAGACAGGAGAATCATGACCTTCTCATACTTAACACATTTTTCTTTGAAAAGGCTGTTTCATCCATGCGATGGTTATTTATAGACCAGCAGAGCAAACTGGGAGGGCAAGACCTGAAGAAATGGATGTTCCCCCCTGGAGAGGGCAGGCTTAAGGAAAAGGAGTGCAGTGCAAATAAGTTTGTCAGGTGGGGCATGGAATCCAACAGGCATAGCAAGGAGTGGGGAGGCTGAGAATATGAGTAGAGGGTACTGATAGGGTTAGGCAGTATGGGCTAATTTGAATACTAGCCTGATGATTTGAATACTACCTCCGATATTTGATAGAATGTATATAATATGGGAAATATTATGCTTATCCCTATATTCATCCTACAGTAGCTAGGGATGTTCTAAAAATAAATTATTGTAGGCTATGCACTAACCATACCTCTTTCTCAATGTATTCTCTCCTGTATCTCTGTCCTCACTGCTCTACATTCCCTCTGGTTCGCCACCACCACTGCCTCCACTCCCACATCATGGTGATTGCTGGACAGCCAACCCAGAGCCTCAGTGCTGAGGAGTTTTGCTGTCACAAACCACCTTGTAGCCTAGACACTCAGCAGAGAATTGTGGGGTGGAGTGTGGTTGTTTTAGAACCCAGCTCAAGTGAGGATACTGGGGAGAACTGGCAAGATGACAGTAAGTGAGAGGGCAAAAACCCCTCAAAGCTGGGGTTCAAAGGAGGAGTTACAGAAGTGAGGCAGGGATAAGAAATTCTATTTTTCCAAGTATTTGCTGCTTACCCTGGGGAAGCATTTTCTTTCTTGACCTACTGCCTAGTTGTGTAACTTTGCATTGGCTGATGAAATGAATGGAAGTGGTTGGTGTTGCTTCTGGGAAGAAGCTCTAAGAGTGAACATTGTTAATCTGTGTTCTCCCTTCATTCTATCTGCTACAATGACCATAAATGATCCAGAATAGAAACTATTTCATCATCCTTAGTCCCAAAGACAATAGGGAGGGGAGAGAGAGATATTCATATCATAACATAGCAACTCAACTTCTGTTATGAGTCCCTGTGATTCTGTGGGTCATTTGTTATCTTGCCTCAACCTAGCTTAACCTGTTATAGGATTACAAAAGTGCCAGTAACAAGGTACTTCTAGCCATTGATGAAAAATTTTCAAGTTATGTGAGTGTGCATACACATGTGTGCACATGTATGTGTGTGATAAAATAATGCACAGGAAAACAAGTCGACAGTAACAATGATGACATACTGGAGAACTAATCCAGTAAAAAGAGAAAAACTAAAAATTTGGTGTGGTTGTATAACAGCAATACTGATTGCAGTCATTTTCGTGAACTGCCTACCATTTGAGGCTAATTTGTATGCAGTATAATAAAAATTATGCATAGCATTAAAATATGCACCTGATTAACTCTGTTGTGGGTTTTGTTTAATTACAACAATAACCTCTATATGTGGATATTCAATCTTCGTAATTTGTTTTTCATGTAGCAATTTAAAATAATCTGCAAAATCATTCCCATTAAAAAGATCAAATTAGGAAGCATGCTGTTGGGTGAGTGTATAGAACAGAAGGAAGATGGGCAACTACGAAGAGAAAAATGGGCTCTGCATAGATGAACAGGATGTCTGACTTTGGCCAAAACCATGTAAACATTTGTGTTTATTAAATTGCATTTCATCTAAGTTCAGTCACAGGCTTTTATCACTCTATGCTATTTTCCTAGTCAATCTCATCTATACTCATGGCTTTGAATGGCAATTGACCCCCAAAATTGCATCTCCAGTCCATATAACTTCTAGGAACTCTGTGCCTTCAGATCCAATGGACTATTCATCAGTTTTATTTTAATATCTCGAAGGTACCCCAACCTCAACATCTTAGACAGTTGAAAACACTGTCTAATAAATACAAACATAAACTGGTTCTCTTTTCCTCTCAGATGTCCAATCTATATTCAACCACTGATAATTTTACCCTCTTTTTCTTTACGGTTAATTTTACTACGATTTTAACTAGTTTTAATTGATTCTTTTATTTACATCTATGTTCTTACCACCCTAGTTCAAATTGTTATCTTCAGCCTGAAGGAGCCTAACTGGTCTTCCGACATCTGCTATGCCACTTCTAGTTTACTGTCCACATTGCAGTTCAGGTGATTTGTATCAAAGTGCAGATATAATGATTATTTCACTTCATTGTTTAAAATCATTAAGTTGTTTCCCACTGCTCTTATGCCCAATATTAAATAAGTTGACCTGTATTAGACATCTGTGAGTTCCATCTCTGTTCATCGCCCACTCTCTTTCCAAAGTGCCTCTCCTCAGTCTGTTGGGTTTTCTATCACTTGGCTCCATTCCCCTCACAAGAGGAGCATAGGGCCCAACCTGCGACATCAAGGTACTCCAGTGATTGGTTCAGAGTTGGATGTTATAACTCAAGTGTGGGTCAATGAGATCCTCCTTTG
The DNA here is from genome assembly GCF_049350105.2 of Macaca mulatta. Classification (NCBI taxonomy): domain Eukaryota; kingdom Metazoa; phylum Chordata; class Mammalia; order Primates; family Cercopithecidae; genus Macaca; species Macaca mulatta. The sequence continues at coordinate 110,547,413 of NC_133419.1, read as the reverse complement.
TCTGTCAATATGAATTCTAGGAGAAAGAGAACCTCTCGTCTTCTGAGATAAGTTTTTAGGTATGTTCTATGTTCAGTATATTTTACAGTGGGGTGGAGAAAGCTTGTCTGAGAATGAAGCTAATGCAAAGGAGAAAGTGGGTCAGGAGATGCAGAAAAAAGACAGATGATTGGTGACATTTGTTTGAGCCATTGCTGGAAGCCAGTGCCAGATCTTGGACTTCTCATTTACATCAGTCTGTATATTTCTTTTCAATTTAGGTTCATTTATATGGAGTTAATATCATAACTAAAAGTTTCCTTCTTATTTTTTATTCGAGTCAAGTCTCCGCCACCTCATACCCAGTGAACTCCTTCAGTTAGGCTTAAACGTGACTTTTTTAGGAAAATGCTTCCTAACCCCAAACAAGATAAGATGTCTCCATTATGTTTATTCATACTAACTTGTTTCCATTTGAATTATATGTCTATTTATACATTTATGTCTATGATTTTATAATTCTTCTTTGTGTCTCCATGCGCCTCTAAGCCCCATGAGGGCAGCAGTAATGTCTATTTTTTCCTCCACCAGATGCTTGGTGCCTCGCACAGTGCTTGACAATAGATATTTGTTGAATAGATGAATGAATGAACACAGATTTACTTGGTACTATGCGCTGGGCTAAGTGTTTGTACATACATTACCACATTTAAGCCTCCCAACAATCTGGTGGCAAATGCTCTGTGACCTATTTGTAAATGTGGAAACTCATGCATGAATATGTTGAAAACACTGTCTAGTAAATACAAAGAGAGATTCAGGATATAAAATGAGATCTTGTTTCAAATGCAGAGTTCCTTTTCTTATGCTGCCTTCTAAGGAGCTCTTAAATGTCTATTTACATTTTCTCTGTTTCCCACAAAATGCTTATCTTTATTCTGATTCCTACAGTATTTTGCTCTGTTCTTCTATTTAAATTGTTGGATCATTAAGTTTAACACATTCCAGGAATATTTTCAGCCTCACCTGGAACACCTACAGGCTGTTTGAAACACTCCCTTCACCTAATGTGACTTTCAAGATCCAGAAGAAAGAATGTCTTTTGGAGTAATGGCCCTGGTTTGGGAGTATAGGGGAAGGGCCTGTCCTGAGGTTTTCCATATTTTTATATATTGGTCAATGACTTCCTGTATACCCCCAAAGCTGACCATGAGTGGAAGAGAATAGAGAGGAGAGAACAAAGAAAGATTGGGAGAGTGGAGGAGAAGGCGGAGCATGCCTATTGCCATTGAACTGGAATCCCTGAAGTCTCAAACACTTCAATGCCCTTCAGTTTCTCCAGTGGCCCAGTGTCTGGATAATATGGTCTTCTGCACATTTTAATAATCCATTGAATAATACGCATTCAATGGCAGAAGTTCATACCTAGTAAAGTCATGCTAGAGAGTTCAGGGATATTGATAACCTCCTTGGTACATAGTACTCAGAACTATAACAATAAATGTTGGAAGTAAATGCTCAGGGTGTAAAGAGGCTACAGAAATAAAAGAATTCTGGAAATATCTGAACATGCCAAAAAGACTTGCAGAAGGTCTACCCAAAGAAATCAGCCTTCAAATTCTTTGTTGTATATCAGTGACCAGCTAAGGAGCTTTTGCCAGAGAGTAAATCAATGCACTGCTTCTTTCACTGAGACATGCTTGCTATTAAAAAAAAAAAAAAAAAAAAAAAAAAAAGGCAGCTGAACCAAAGTGTGTGTAATGATATACTTGATGCTGGCATTAACTTATGTTATCTCAAATGGTAACAAAGTTCACTGACCAGCACTGGCCTGCAATCACCCTTTGAGTAGCCATGGCCTTGAAAATTGGTTTGCAATGCTAGCTGTATGTTAGAAGAACCTGGAGGACTTACAATCTACCCATGCCTGAATGACTGCTCCAGAGTTTCTAATTTAATGAGTCTTGGGTGATGCCCGGGTGATTTTGCTGAGCAGTCAACGCCAAGAACCACTGGCCTCAATTGTAGCAGGAACAGAAGACGTGAATTCCTGATGCTGACCTTTGGGGAAAGCACTGGTATCCGTGTATAGCTGACATAGGTGGAGATGTCTTTTGAAAGACTTTCTGTTTCTTGGAGCTTTTATTAGCTATGTAGGGAAGGAAATAGAACTGAACAGTTACTAAGAAAGAGATAGGTGACGTGTTGTGAGAAAGAACACCTACAGGCTGTTCGAAATACTCTTCAAGAAATCTGAATTTAACAGAAGAAGGGTGTCTGGGATGCTACCCCCATGCACAGGCAGAATGATACAGGGGAGGCAGTTGAAGGATAAAAAAATTGTCATAATGGTCTTAATTTTTTTTCCCTCCTCCAAGTAGTTTTCTGGGATGGATGGGACTATCATTGACATCTAAAGAGGGAAAAGTGAGGATTCAGGAGGCAAGAGCTATAAATACAGCAGCCTGGAGAACAAGGGGAAATCTGTCATCTATTTGAAATACCTAAGTTCAGAGTTGAACCTGGACAATATGTAGTTCAGAGTTAATGAATGGATAGAGCAGACTGCCAGTTGTTTAGACCATCCATCACTCCAGCCATAAAAATTCACAAAGCACCAGCCATTATTTACCTCATCCACTAAATGAGGATGGAATTCAAAGTTAAAACTTATAAATACTGGTAATGCAATTGCGATGAACTTCCTTAAATCCTTGGCTTAAAACTGGTAGTCTGAGATCCTGCATTCCAGAAAACCTCATTTTGGAGGCCAGACTGATATCCTTGGCAGCATCGTGTTGCCACAGTCACTGTGAGATTCCTTCCTAGCAAACATTCGAAAAGAAAGTGTCATTACGTTCTGTGCTTTGCATTCTCATGTACTGGCATATTAAGAGTATTTGTAAGGCTGGGAGCAGTGGCTCATGCCTGTAATCCCAGCACTTTGGGAGGCCAAGGCGGGCTGATCACGAGGTCAGGCGATTGAGACCATCCTGGCTAACACAGTGAAACCCTGTCTCTACTAAAAATACAGAAAATTGGCCTGGCGTGGTGGTGGGCACCTGCAGTCCCAGCTACTCGGGAGGCAAGTAGCATGGCACATAGAGAACTGTGTGGGCTTTAGACCCTGATCCTTTAACTTACTAATAGGACCTTGGATACATTCATTGACTTATTCATCTATTGATTTCCTTATGTGGGAAGAGGATAATCTCTATCTCTTTACGGTCATGGTAAAGATTTAATACGGGCTTAATTCTGCTTTTGAGCCAGCTGCATTTAGTAGGGTGCAAGTAGGAAGCAACTATTTTTTTTCTCAGTATTGCCTTTAGAATCTGATGTGCTGAAACTCCCTTTCCCACCCCCCAATAATGGTTCAGGCAAATGTTCTAGCTATTAACACTTCCTGACATCTAAAAGTCTCATCTTAAGAAGTCCTGTCTAGTATTACATCAAAATGTCAATTTGTCCTACAGTCTTCCCCTCCTCTAGATCAGGGCCTCAACTCTATCCTGCTGCCTCTTCCATTGCTCTGGGCTTCTGGACTTTTTCAGGATTGTGATGGGGAAAAGAGAGTAAGGGGGAAGGTCTCACTTAGTGCTGTAGTTACTTAACTTGAGGCTTTCTGTGTGACAGATACTCAAGTGCTGATGCTTTTCCTTGCAGGGTGCTTTGGTGGGCTCTTCTGGGGACAAAAGAAAGCACAACAAAAAAAGGAAATGAAGGGTATATGCAAACCCCAAAATGACTCATGCCTGGATTTAAACAAAGGGTACAATGACAGGTTGTAGACCTGAGAACATTTGCTGTTTTACTACAGAAATTGTTATTAATATTATGAAATAATTCAAACATAAACATTCATTTGCTTTCTCTTCGTCTGCTTCATTCTTCATAACTTATATAGGTTTCTTTTTTTTTGCTTTTTATATTGTAAATGTACATAATTTAATATTTATCATTTTAGCCCATTTTAGGTGTACAGTTCAGTGGCATTAAGAACATTCACATTATTGTGCAACCATCATGCCATTTCTTTCTGGAATTTTCTCATCTTCCTAAACTGAAATTTTGTACCCATTGAACACTGGCTCCCCATTCTTGCCTGCCCTCAGCCTGTGGCAACCACCATTCTGCTCACTTTCTGTATCTACGAATGTGGCTACTCTATGTACCTCACATAAATGGAATCATATGGTATTTGTCATTTTGTGACTGGTTTATTCCACTTAGTATAATGTTCTCAAGGTTCATTCATGTTGTAGCCTATGTCAGAATTTCTTTCCTTTTAAAGCTGAATGATATTCCATCATATGCATATATCATGATATGCATCATATGCATATCTATCCATTGATACATGGGTTGTTTCTACCTTTCTTGTCTCTCAAATGTCATTTTAGAGAAAAGTCCATGCCATAAATATTTATCAGTTGTTGGAAACACCCTGTCAATGGAGGAGTCCTGTTTCCTGTCCCATCTCTTTCTCCTTTCTTCTACATGGTGAACAAGCACTGTGTAGTGGTTTGACCCCTGTTCTCTGGGAGACACTTAATGCTCAAGGAAGGAACCTGGTAAAACCATGCTTTCTTCACAACGTGCCTCCCCTGACACACCTCAGTCAAATATGCACTTTGGATTGTCAAGACTGGTATTACCTAACTGAACTGGGTCCGTTAGCCCATGTTGAACTGAAGGCCAAACACTGCAGCACCTGATTTTTGTAGAGAGAAAGGGTTATTGCAAGATGGCTGAGGAAGGAGACAGAAGATGGGCTCAAATCCATCCTCCCTCTTCAGCTCACAAGTTGTATATTTAAGGGCCGCAGTTTTAGGAGTAGGGTTTCAGGTTGGTTAAGGACTGGTGGAGGATAAAGGGAAGTTAGGAAAGCCTCTTGGGCATGTGCACTTATCCTGTCATATCTCTTCATGGGTTGAGAATGTAAATTAAGAGGGGTTGGTATGGAACTTGTGGAAATTTGGGCTGTGCTGTCAAAAGTTCACCCAGTGGGCAAGCAAATCTTGGTACAAGCTCCGGTCAGACATACTGATTCTGGCCAGCTTCAACTGGCCCTGTGGTCCTGTAAATAGATATCCTGAAAAACAAACTCATAAATTTTGTTAGTCACCAGTCCCCTTTAACCCTGCTCTTTGGTCTATTTCATGCTGCAAGGCGCAATTTCACTGAGACGTGCAGATACTGGGCATTGAGAGCTTGGTCCTGTCCAGCAGGATGGTCCACAAATGCCTGCTGCAATGCTGCCTGTTCCAGGGTGTGGTGACCCTAGAGTGGTTATTCCTTGGCTTGTTTTAATCTCTTTCAGTAAATCTCATGCTTTTCTTTTGTCTATCCCAAGCAGATTTTTTTTTCACTTACAACTGAATCACATGGACTAATGTCTGTATTCTTCCTGTCTCTCTTCTCCAGCATGTTTTGTTCTCAGATGTATCCTCTGAGGCATCTACCAATTTTGCTCAGTACCCTTTAGTCAGCATCCCTTAGGGCTAAAGGGATTGTAAACTCCAAGCTGCACTTTGAAATCTAGCTGACTGCTGCTCTCCACACTGGCTCCCATCTAAGCCCTGGGTAATTTAAGTTGACTCTGGTCTCCAAAGCCAGCAGACACAGTACATCCACTCAGGCATTTACAGTGAAAAATACTCATGGTTCTCAGATAGTGGTATATAAAAGCACGGAGCAAATGTCAACAGCCTGAGTGCATGATCACCTTTCAAAAAACCATCATTTTTCTCTCATTTTTTCAGCAAGTTATGCCTCTGAAGCTCATACCTTGCCTAGAAAAGCAGAACATACACAACACGATTCATGCCTTAGTGACTGGACACGTTCGACCCTGAAAGGTGTCTTGAGATTTTATTCTTTTTCCTGTTGGCTGAATTTCATACTTCAACTGCTTCTTTATTTCAACTTTCTTCAGTGGATGTGGGATTCATCTTCCCCCCAGCTCCCCTTTAATTGTTTAGGAGTTGAAGGTTTTTGTTATTTTCTTCCTTAACTTTTTTTAATCCTTAGGAAGGATGTGTCAAACAAAGACGGGTTCACAGACTTGGCTCTTTGGGAACTGAACTGGTGGGCCACTGGGCCATGATCTTCCCTTGGCATTTTCTATAAGGGATATATTAAGACTGGAGCTTAATACCTCAGTCACGTCCCTGCTCTTCTGCTTAAATTTGGCAAAGAGCCTAGCATTGAAGTCCTCATTTCTACCAGGTTATCATGCTCTCCTTTATTGAACTGTTGTATTTACAAGAGCTAGAGAGATGAAGATCCACTTGTCAATAATAATGGTAATACTATCATTTACTGAGCATCTGCTTGTGCAAGATATTTTACATGCAGGAGCTGTAAGCCCTACTAGCAAGATGGGATTGTCTTATCCCTGTTTATAGATGAGGCTCACAGAAGAAGTCAATAGATTTGCCTAAAATCACACAGCTAGGAAGTAATACGGCAAAGTTTCAAATTCGGAGCTTCTAATTCTTTTAAAAATACAGGTATGACATGAAGTATAATTGGCAAAGACAGGCCCTTTTGGAAAATACTTTATAACTCCTATATCGAAAGGCAAAAGAAGGAGGAGTGTTTACCTTTTATCATGTGGGTGTGTCCTGGGACTTTGGTGTTCTACACCCCCACTACCCACCCAGACAGGCTGCCTTTCAGCTGTGTCTGCAGGCACTATGTGTTGAGAATGAACAGCCTCATGACTGTGTCCCTCACACATGACAGTGCTTAGCCCACTACCTTGTCTCATTGCCTGCAGGTCGCCAGCTACACTGTTGCTGTTTTGTAAGCCTTATTCCTGTAGCCAATCCAAATGGCAATTTAGATATCTCCCTGTCATAAAATAGTTGATCACAAAAAAGAATTAAATTCAGTGAATGACTTTCAGTTCTCACAATAGTAAGGTTAGAAAAAAAAAATCCCCTTCTGTTTGGAAACACAGTCGAGTACTTGTCGGAATTAAGAATGACTTACATTCATACCATTTGGGAGTCATGTGCACTGACTCTCGGAAAGAAAAAGTGATTCATCATAGATGGGTGTGGCATTTGCCATGAAGATGCCCGTCATGCGCACCTGCCAGAGTTGTCTAGTGAAGGCACAGAGAACTGCTTAGGCAACTATCTTAGCTGTCCTTCACCAGAGCTTTCCAGAAGGTGTCTCATAGCTTCCTAATTAGTACTTGGTGGCTTTTTCTGTCTGCTTTCTGGTGACCAATACCTCCTCCTCCAAACTCTGTCCTCTATTTAATTTCTGTGACACTGCAATATCCTGAGGTCATGTTCGTTGCCTCTTCACTATGACTTCTTTAAGTCCCCTAAATGATAGCATTTTCCAAGGTTCTGTCCCAGGCCCCTGGGGCTTCTCTGGACACATTCTACGGCTTCCACAGCCTAGAGAATCGCTGCCTGTGGCTTCCCCAGGCCTCTGCCCTGAGGGTCAGGTCCCAGTTCCCAGCCCCTCCTTATGAATTTCCTCGTGTGTGAGCATCACCTGCTGTGAAATTCCTTTGAGCTCCTTTCCCTCTATCTAGCTGGATATTGTCATTCCACTGGCCTTTCCTCATCCCAGGGGCTGACTTGGCCAGCATCAATCCTCTAAGGGGCCTATCCTTAGGGTCCTGTCTTCTTTCTGCTGCCCTGGATTTCTGGTGTCTCCTACCGTGTGAATTCAGTTCCATACCATGGTCCCCCACCCAGCCATGCCTAAGAGGTGATTTTCTGTATTAGATGCTAAACTCTGGTTCAACATTATAGTCCCTGTAATACTTGGCACATTATCCTACACACAGTAGAGTCTCCATGAGTAGTTCAGTTTAATTTAGCAAATTGTCAACAAATTGATGCAATGAATACCAGCATCGAGGTAACACCAGATAGGGGGTGTTAAAGATCCTAGAAAGAAAGAGAAAAAAGAGGGAAATTTTAATGTACTACATTGAAAAGAAACTGTCATTTAAATGTCTGTGGAAGTTTATTCATTCTTGTACTGTGGAAATGTTTTGGATCCATGTTTACTATGTGAAGAAGCGAAGATTGAGAGAAAGTATGTCAGTTTCTTGAAATGATTTTTTTTCCTCATTCACAAAGTTTGTCTTAAAGCCTGAATTAAGTATGACTACAGGATTAAGTTATTAACTCTGTAGAAACAGTCTCTCATTAAGTGTTCTCTTTCTTTTCCTTTGTAGGGGTCTTCAGGGTACATTGGGTGTTGAGGCTTTATACCACACCATTTAGCAAACACCATCTAGCATTTTTTTTGTTATCATTTTCCTGGGTAATTTGGGTTTCCCATGATTATCGGCATGATCGCTGAGGACTGGACAGTGACTTATTTCCTGTTTTTGCACAGGCTCAACATAAGCTGAATTAAGATACTTACCAAACAAGCTAATAATGTGACATCCCTTCCAACCAATAGTCTCTAAACATTTAATTGAAATGACGATAAACTGATCTTTGATTAACATATTTTATTTTGAAACATGTTTATTTACTCATTTCACCTGGCACAAGCAGAGTCAATGTTGTGAAAACAATTCCACAAAAACACTTATCTATAGTTCTGTTCTCTTTTCAGCTCTCTTTGATTTCCTGAAGCTGAGGTGTCTTCCTTGGGAGACATATTATAGAATTTGAAATGTATATAAAAAATAAACCCTTTGTTTTTGCTAAATAGTTCTAAAACTACTAGGCATAAAACCACTTTCAAATGTTGCTGACTCTGAGTGTTAACCTCAGCCAAGTGTCAGTGGGCTGGTTTGGTTGCAACTTGCAGAAATGTCAATAGAGACATGCAGCCCTAGTAAGGAATATCTACATATTTTGTATATTTGAGGATACTTCCTAGATCAGTGGCAGAAGAACCAATTTACATTTCTCTGGGGATGACACGTGTGGAAGTCTGAAATTAACTGGCCCTATATTTCCAATGTGTTTCAATGATACTTTTGCGTGCAAGGTGGATCGGCACCTTCTGCAGCTGCTGGCCTGTCCTAAGTTGAAACCAGCTCTGACTTGGGGCTCACTTCTGCATTCACTCCTCCTTCTGGCCTGACATTCTTTTTCTTTCTACTTATACTACATCTTTTCCTCTCTATAATGCCTCCTTTAACTCCTTTAGTGTTTTAGCAATTCAGTCATAAATCTTCCTAGAAATTGTCTTTTATAGTAGACCTGTTTTAAGTTCTTGGCCCAGTCCCTGATCTGAAATTGCTTAACCCCATACCTCACAGCCACTTTTGAGGTCATAAGACCCTTCACTGTGGCCAGTTCTAATTGAACTTGGTGAAAATCATAGCTACCTGATTCAGGATCCAGCACAGGTGAGTTGGCTGAACCAATGCCATTCTCTCACAAAGCAATTTGGAATCAAGATAGTTTGGGATTGAGCCACTCAGATGGTGGCAGACACTCATGAAAGATCACATAAGGTCAGAACCACGTATCCAAGAACAGTCAAGTGCAATCAGATGAAGCCAGGCCAAGAGCAGAGAAAGAGAGCCAGAGAGAGGAGAAACCACGTGATTCCTGAGAATGGATAACTTCTCTGATTTTCAAATTTCTGTCTGTCCTTTTTTACCCTAGATACATTTTATTCTTTGGCTTTAGATGGCCCTGAGAAGTATTACCCTTAGAATAGTAGCTTTCTATTTCTAGAGAACTATTATATCTAGAGAGTAGTTTCTCTCATTTCTCTAGCTCTTCTTTGTCCTTATGCTACCTTGAGGCAATTTCTGTTTCTGTCAACAAAATAATCTTCAACCAAAGCCCCTTTCTTCTTTCTGCCTTCGTGGCGGGCTAGTTGAGTGACTTCTGGGCGCAATCTTTCTTCTCCTCACCACCTGCTCCAACCACAGCCTAGACCCCTGGGAACAATGTTGGTGACTAAAAGTCGCTTGCCTGCTTTATGAATTAAGGTAATTAATGATAACTGCCTAACAGTCAACCCTCCAAAGCCTCAGTAGCTTCACTGAGCGGAAGTATATTTCTCATTCACATAAAATCCGATGTGGGTTAGCCAGCCCTTTTCCATCACTAACTGGATCCACCGTCTGGAATACAGTGTTGGCCCAGGAAGGAAAAGGGAAGTGGAGGAGGCAGAACAACTCTAAACTGCATTGGGTTGGGACTGACACATGCCACTGTCACTTCCACTTACAACCCACTGGCCAGATCTCAGTGTGTAGTTTCATCCCAACTCTACAGAAGTTTGGAAAATACAGAGAGAACAAGGTGAGTACTGGCTGTTTACACTGTAGTCATATTTGCCTGATGGGCCCAATGGCTTGGTTGGATGCTTAAACAGTTGTTTGTGGAGAAGCTTGGTGGGTGGGCTCCTGTTTTGGGTCACTTAGTGTCCTTCAGCCAGTGCAGCTGTTCAAGGAGGTACACAGAGGAGACAGCGAGACCTGGGAGGTAGAAGCATGAACTCTCAGGAGCATGACCACGTGTCACCCTGATCAAACACTTCTTCACCAGACCTGGGGAAGCTGGACTGCCAGATTTCCTGGAATATTCTCCAGATCTCCCAGTACTTGCCCCTCTCCCAGTCACACTTTATAAACCTTGTGCATGTCATGCATCAAAGAAGTGACCACAAAGGCTCATTATTTTTACAAAACAGTTTAACAGAACTTACACCTCGAGATGGCTGCTGATCAGAAGGGCGATATAGCAAATGATTGAGAACATGGGCTCTTGTATCAGACTTTCTTAGCTGAAATCGCAGCTCTGCCATTTTCTAGTTGCATGACTTTTGTCTTAAGTTATTTAATCTTATATGCCTCTGTTTTCTCCTTTGCAAAATGAGAATAATAATAGTACTTACCTCCTAGATTTGTTGCAAGGATTAAATAGGCTAATACCTGCAAAATACTTTGAGTAGTGCTTGACACATGGCACATGTTAGGCATTCTTGTTACTATTTAAAGCAGATGTGCTGAGAGAGTATACAGTTATTTTAAGCACATTTGGAAATTTCTCCAAGCAGTTCTTTCAAATTTAAGTCATGATCATGTAAGATTGACATCTCAGACTCCTTTTGAGGTGATTAACTGAAGATGTCATGCATCCATTCAACAACTATCCTCTATACACTCTAGACTCCAGCCTGACTAAACTACTTTTCTTTCTCTCAGTGAACTGATAGTCTCCGCTCTACCCACATCCGCACTTCTGTGCCTGTAAATGCTGCCTTTTCCTCCAGTACTATGGAAGAATGAGTCTTGCTCCCATCTAGGTTTTGCCTGTCTTCTTATGCCCCAGATCCGATCCCCTGTCATCCTAATAAAGACTTTGCTTCCTCAACTCTCCCATCTCTCATGTACCATCAGTTTCCCCTGACAGTTTCTCCTGACTACTTCCCTTTTGTCAATCAAGTATTTTGTAATGTTTTTTGCCTTACAAAACATATTGTCTAGACCAAACATTTTCATCTATCACTTCATTTCTCTTTATTGCAAAAATTCTCACCAAATTATCTATATTCACTGTGTCCACTTCCTTTCCTCCCATGTTTTCAATCTAGTCAAACTTTTGTCCCCACCACTTCACCAAAATTGCAAAGATCACCAGAGATCTCCATGCTGCTCAATCCAATGGTTGATTCTCAATCTTTGTCTTAGAGGCACGTGACTCAATTGATAATCCCCTCCTTTCAGAAATGCTTTCTTCACTTGATGTCTAGGACACCATACTCTTTTGACTTTTACCCTATAGGCTACTTATTTTCAGATTCCTTTGTTCAAACCTCACTCTCTTCCCAACTTCTACGTGAGGTTGGGATGGGCTGGGGCTCAGTCCTCAGATATCTTCTACTCTTACATTCAGGCCCATTTCTCTAAATATTCTCTTTAGTCTGATAGCTTCCAGATGTGTGCACCTTGCCTTGACTTTCCCCCTGAATTCCAAATTCATATATACTAAAAAGTAGCTGAATTCTGGATGTCTATCATCTCCAGCCTCAGTTTCCTAAAACAGAACTCAGGATTTCCAGTTCTTCTCCCCATTAGTCCCAATCCTGTTTGTCCTTCTATGTTTATCTAAGTTAAATGACACCACCATTCACTCAGTTGTTTAGATTATAAACCTTGACATTGTTCTCCTCACCCTTGTTCTCATACCTTGCTTTCAATTCATCAGCAAATCCTGTCATTTGCACCTTGAAAATATATCCTGAATCTGAGTTCCCGTGCTATAACCTTAATCCAAGACACCATCACCCTCATTTTTGTGATGTTTCAATTGTGTCTAAGCCTGTCACTTTGTTTTCTCATATGTTTCACACCCCACGCTTTTTTTTTTTTAAGGCAGTAGCCAAAACTATCTTTTGAAAGTTTCCACCAATGTCTACAAGACCCTATACAATCCATATCCAGGCTACCTTTCTTACCTCTGTGCCTGCCACATTGGTCTTCATGCTGTTCCTTCAACACAATAAACATGTGCTACTGCTTTGGAACAGCCCTTTTTGTTCCCTTGTCTTGGAAGACTCTTTGCCCAGAATGTTTTAATGTGGAAGTTCCATGCATTTCATTTCCATTAATCACAAAGCCAATCTACATCTAACTCCCTCACTCCATTCAGCTGTTTGTTTTAAAATGTGACCTCCTCAGAGTTGTCTTCCATGATGATTTTATATAAAATATCTGTCCCCATACTCTCTTTCCTACTATTGTTTTGTTTTTTATCATAGCACCTATCAAATATCTATGTATTATTTGTCTCCCCCATATGCTCTTAGCTACTATCCATATGGATAGAGGATTTGTCAGCTTTATCTGTTTCTGCATGAATGATTTGCACAGTACATTTCTCCCTGGGCCCTTCTCTTCCTCCAGTTCTTCTGGCTAACTTCTTATTCTTAATGTCTCCATTTGTTTTTCACCTCCTTTGGGGAATCTTCTCTAGGACAAAGCTAGGTACTGTTTCCATAGGCTTATGAAACGCCCTTTACCAGCCTAATCATGACAATACATTGTACAGTAATTTTCTGTTTGTCCAGCTGGGCAGCACACAAGGCAGCTTTCTGATGCTTGGCTGTGCTTGCCTCCGAGCTCTTCCCCTAGGAAGAAGAGATGAGAGCTCCATCTCTCTGCTGGTAGAAGGAGAGTTTGTCTTTTCCTTCCCATAGGGCAAGAAGAGCTGCCTCCACATCCTCCTTCTGCTGTAGCTGAAAAGCCTGTATAAGGAATATCCTGACAGGGCTCAGCCTTTTGACCCCCAGAAAACATGGCTTTGTCTGCCATCCTGCAGCTCATCATGGGGGCCTGCAAAGTGGTAGGGGGCAGCACACGCCAGCATGCTGTGAAGAGAGGGAAGAGCTGCCGGGATAACAACCCCGCAGCCACCATAATGACTCAGATTAGAACAGAAGGGAACGCCAGCCGTTTTTTAGTCTGTCAGTTTTTCTATTATCCTCAAGACTGAGCATGAAACATTCATTATACCACGTCCTTATTGATTCAACTGATGGAAATATATTGGTATTAATAACACAAAACTCTAAGGCACTGGGGATAATAAAACAATTGATTGCGAACATAACGTGTCTCAATATTTTTATGTGGTAGCTCTGTGCATTTCATTTCCATTAATTACAAAGCCAGCAAGTAGGCAATTTGGGTATCACATCATCAAGCTATATCACCGTTTTTATTTGGTACTTACAGGATTATCCAGAGGAAATATAGTTTGATCGGTTGTTAGTAATAGGGTTTAATTTGAGGCAAAATGAAAATATCTGTTTGAAATGACTAACTTACTGATGAAAGGCATGAAGCTGAGGCTTCAAGTGGCTTAAATATGATCACAAAAAATAGTCAATTTTGGGTATTGTAATATTGAGTCCTCTTAGGAAATTTAAAAAACAGGGCTTCATTTTTGTCTGTGGTCTAACTTAGGTTCTAGTCTTTTGACATAGGAAAAGGTATTGGGGAATATTATTATTTTGATAAGATATAGGAAAAGATTATTATTATGGGATATATGCTATGGCTACATATTTACCTGAAGGTACAATTTTTTGCTTGATCATTTCCTTGGTTCCTATTCCTCAAGAAGAGGTTATTGTCAGCTTCTGGCAAGACTGATCTCACAAGGATGTAGGATGTGAAAATATACCATTTAAAAAATGCATGGTACAAAACATTATAAAAATTATAAGATTTTTTAAAGAAAATCTAAATTTTGATGACCTGCAATCAGTGACTCTAATTTTGTCATACTGTCTTCTGGTTTTTATTTTTATGTGTACATTTTTAGGATGTCATATGTGTTTAGAACACTTATTTAGAATGCCATCTATAAAATTTTCTTGCATCACTTAACCATAAACATTTCCTTGTTTTTATTTTTATAATGGCTTCATAATATTTCATACAGTTCTGTAATTGTCAGTTCATTTTGTAAATAATACTGAAATGGAAATATCTATACCCATGTTTTTTTTTTCATATTTTATTTTTAGGATATTCCTATGAGTAATTTTACTCTGTTAAATTGTATGAATTTTTAAAAATCTCATAGAACACATTGCCAAAGTACTTTTCAAGAGGATTGAACAAATTTAAATTGTCCCTATCAGTGTATTAGATAATAGTTTAAAAATATTTTGAACAGGATTAGGAATTTTTGCTTAGAATTATGTTAATGTTGCAATATGCTGTTTTTTGTAATTTTGGTAGTTTTGGAGACAACTTTCCCAATGTGTAAGTAAGTGTATTTCCCTTTGTGTGAATTGGCTTGTCATATTCTTTGTTTACCCTTTGGGTCTAGATACTTTTTTTTTGTCAATTTCTATGAACCTTTATTTTTGCTGCAAGTATTTTCTTGGTTTTCTGTTTTCTTTTTTATTTTAGTTATGTTACTCATCGTTGTATTGGGGCTTTAAATATTTATGTAATTGAATCTGTTGATTATTTCTTATTTATGATTTTGTCATTCCTCTGAAAATGGATATAATTTTTAAAAATCTGTTTGATTTGAATGTTTTTCAATAATTTCAACTTTTGTTTTAGATTCAGGGTACATATGCAGATGTGTTACTTGTGTGTTTCCAGAAATGTATCCATTTCCTCTCGATTTTCTAGTATTTCTGTATAGAGGTATTCACATTAGTTTCTGAAGATCTTTTGTATTTCTGTGGGGTCAGTTATGTTACTTTTGTCATTTCTGCTTGTTCTTATTTGGATTTTCTCTTTTTCTTTGTTAATCTAGCTATCAGCCTGTCAATCTTGTATAGTCTTCCAAAGAGCAACTTTTGATTAGAATTTTATATTTTCCTCTTTAATAATGAGGAATTTATTTTGGTAAATGATTGAAGCGAGTATTTTACATTAAGTACTTTTATGCTTACATCAATTATTAAATAACAGAAGATCTTTTGAAATGCCTTGTTGGCAATAGTATAATTTTGAAGCTCATCCAACAATATGTACTATGGAGTCAGGTAGTGTTCTATGCATAATATGAAAAACGAATAGGGTACCATTTTAGTAGTTAAGGAGTTCAGAATTTAGGCAAGGAAAGAGGGCAGGGAACAGTTTCTAAATAGCAGCATTCTGGTATTTCATACAACCAATGAGTCACTGTTCTGGGAATCTGAACTCTATTCTCTTCCTCTTTCTATGTCCTTCTCTTTCTTTTTATGTCACTCTGATTTGCTCTTGCCAGCTCTGTTTTTCTTGTTCTTGCATGCTTTTTAGCTTGTTTTCTCTTTTTCTTTCTCTTCATCTGTTTTTCCCTCCTTTCCCCTCCTTTCTGGTTTTCTCTCTCCTGTCCCCCAACCTTCTCACTACCTACCACTTCTCCATCAATATCTCCTCCAGGGAAAAAAAAAAAAAAGAAGAAAAACTGCCTACCTCTGGGGAGGCATGCATTTCTAAATTAATGGCAAGGCATTAGTCAAAGCATGGGCTTAGGAGCTAAGCAGACTTGAATTCAAATCTTGGCCTTGGCAGTACCAACCGTAACATAAGCAATTGCAGGCAGTCCTCATTTTGCAGCGTTCTGATATGCAGGAATTTCAGTTACCATAAATTAGTTAAATAATACTGTCTCCCAACTGCATGGTTTAAATTTCAGTTGCCATATATATTAACTATGAGTAATTGCATATGCCGCTAGCTCTGCAGTCCAAAGATCACTAGGTAAATAACAGATGGGCATCGTGATCAGCTACCAGTCACATCACTTCTTTTCAAGTCTGTTGGTGATTGACCATTGTGTGTGTGTATGTGTCGGTTATTCAGGTCAGGCAGAGACAGCAAAGCATGTAGTTGTATTGCCTACTGATCTCCTAGTGATAAACTCACATGCATCCATTTTACAAAGATGGATAATCAAAAGAGGGAATTGGCTAACAAAGATGAAAGTGCAGAAAAAAAATAATGCTGCTGGAAGTGAATGAGCATAAATAAAGTTATAGAAGGAGTAGCTGACTCTGGGAATATTGATACTGCCACTAATTTGAGAAAGCCTCCAGTTACACATTATGAAAGGTTTTGTGAAGGTGAACTTACAAACATAAATGAGGAAAATAGGAATGATAGAAAGCATGATGTCCCAGAGGAAGTGGAACATCACCCTAAGGAACTCTTGGAACTATTTCACAACGTTAGAAGAATAAAGGATGAAATGCTCAAGCTTCATCCCAAAACAGAAAAGAGTATAACAATTTGCAAAATACCAAAAAGAAAAGATGTTCATTCTGTATCATAGGTGACATAGCAAGAAGGCAAGCACTGCTCAAACTACTCTTGATAATGTTTTTCGAAGAAAGAAAACAATTTAATTCTCTTAAATGACAGTGTACTAAAAAAGGTAGTTTTACTGTTTTTTATCTTCCTATGCACTGAAAAGTTTTTAATATTTTGAGAAAAATTTTAAAGGTCACAG
Organism: Macaca mulatta; assembly: GCF_049350105.2. Classification (NCBI taxonomy): domain Eukaryota; kingdom Metazoa; phylum Chordata; class Mammalia; order Primates; family Cercopithecidae; genus Macaca; species Macaca mulatta. The sequence goes on along the minus strand of NC_133419.1, from coordinate 110,530,512 downwards.
AACACTAGTAATGTTTTCTATCAATTATTATCATTACTTTGCATGGTTTCAGTTTGCCTGGCTATTTTTACAGTCCCTACTATCTTGCAAAGCAAGAACTACCTATTAACTTTTCTAAGCTGTAGTTTTTCTATATGTGAAATTAATAACTTATAGGATGGTTGTGAGGATTAAATGAGACAGTGCAGATAAAGTGCTAGATTCAGCTATAACTCAGTAAACTTTTAATAAAAGTAGCCATTATTAATATTCATAGCATTACTATCAACCACCAAATAAAGCAATATAGCATAACTCTACCAGGCTGGGTTTAAGGAAAATTTACTCTTTAAGCCCAATAGCTTGGGAAAATATCAGAATTAAAATAAAAAAAGATACTATGATGAATTAGTAAAAAAAGTATAAATTTTTCTAACCACCAGGAAATGGTATCTCAAAAATGCCTTACTCCAAAACAAGGACAATCTTGCTAATAAAATACTGTTTAAACCCATTTCCTTGGACATGAGAAGAAATAAAGTGATCTAGCAGTCTAATTTGAGGGAGTTCAAATCTTCTTTGTTCAAACTCTAGTATTTCATCTCTGTTTTCGTTTTGAACTGAGAAACACACCAATATAGAAGAGCCCAGAAGTCATTATTAGAAGAGTTGGGGAGTTGTGGTGGGTGGAATTTAATCAAATGGTTCTCTACAATATTTCTGCAGAAGCTCATAATTACTCTCTAGTTATATTGTACTCACCTATTTATAAAAATGAGGATTAATGAACACAAGGGAAATGAAGTTCATTAAAATCTACATCACTTTAGCCATTGTCGTCAGACGTTTTCCTCCTCACATCTTTCATAACAGAGTAAATATGGTTAATTTAATTTTTAATGCTTTCTTTAATCTGAAATCATTACTTTTAAAAAAAGCAATGCAGTAATCACAAAGCAGGGAAAAATACAGAGTTGGTAAAGTCTCAACTCAGATGAAAACTGAGCAACTTTCCATTGCCTGTGAATCAAGTCTAAATTCCTGAGCATATCATGAAGGCCTCTTTTTTGGTGCCATTTTTTTCACCCAACCCCATCTCATCCTGCATTCCTATATTTCATCCACATTAATCTTTTTTATATCCTCCAGACATACAAGGTTCATTTTTGATTAAATGTCCTTATTCTTGTCCTCTCCTTGCCTCAAATGATCTTCCCTCTCTTGGTCCAAATGATGCCCATCTTCAAAGTCCAGCTCAAGCCGCACCTCTCCAATGACATCTTCCTCAGCCATTCCATTCCTTATCAATCTGGATGCTCTCTGACCTTCTATAAAACCTCTGGTTCACACCCATGTCCTGTGACACTGAGTCTTTCAAGGTCTTGTCATATTGCTCAGTCATAGTTTGAGTTCCTGATGGGGTAGAACCCTACCGTATGTTTACATTTAGTGCACAGCTCGTTATAGTTTGCTAGTGTAGTTCTTCTAAGCAAAAGTAATGTCTTGTTCATCTCAGCATTCTACAATGCCTCGTATATAGTAGGGGCTCAAGAAATAATCATTGATAAGTACAATTTAGCATTAAAAATATTGTTCACCCTGGTATTTCCCTTTCAAGTGGGTAAACATATCTTCCCTAATTATCTTAAGAAAATCCATTCTTCATCTGTCTTCAGTCTTTCTCAGAGGGATGTATTCACCACAAGCAGGACAACTATTACATGGCTTATCACTGGCCCCTTTGTGTAGGTCCATCTGTCCTTGGACAGGTTTATTTGAGCTCTTAATCACAATATTGGTCAAAGAAATTAGCTCATATTTATTTTAAATCCCTTTATGATATTGTACACACAATTAAAATGTGAAAGGTAATCAAACTTTTTTGTTGTATATAACTAGTTGAAATATATATACACTGCTATATATATTTGCCTATATATATTTCTCTCTGAAATGATTATTTTTATATCATGTAGGCATAGCGTAAACACTCTCCAATCATCTAACTCAAGATGATGTTACCATTCTAAAATTACAGTGGCAAAAAGTGAATAGTAAATTCTTCTTTTTCTGTTTTTTTAATTTTACTTTAAGTTCTGGGATATATGTGTAGAAAGTTCATGTTTGTTACACAGGTATACATGTGCCATGGTGGTTTGCTGCACCTATCAACCCATCATCTAGGTTTTAAGCCCTGCATGCATTAGGTGTTTGTCCTAATGCTCTCCCTCCTGTTGCCCCCCAGCCCCCGACAGGCCCCGATGTGTGATGTTCCCCTCCCTGTATCCATGTGTTCTCATTGGTGAACAGTAAATTATAATGTCTTTCTGAGTTAAATGTGTCTCTCTGTAAGTGTATGTGTGTATTATATATTTTAAATATGTGTATCTATGTTTATATATGTGCCTATTGATTGCTATACAATTTTTCTAAAACAGGCCATGTACATTGATACAAGTAAAAACAAAATGTAGGAATATAAACTTTATACTTCTTAAAGATATTTGATATTCAGAAGAGGGTAGCAGACTATGATTTGAAAGTTCAAAAATGGTCCCCAAGGGATCCATGGCAATGGTAAAATGATCAGAGGGGAACAGGTAGGTGGTATCGAGAATAGAAGACACAGTCATGTTCAATTTTTCAAACTTTCTCATTTTAATATGTTTAAGTTGACATCAATAAGGAGAAGAGAAAGACTCCTCAAAGTTTTTCCTGAGTTAAATATATCTGCATTAGTTGTATTGCAGTTGACGGACCAATAAAATGAAACTACAATCAGATCCCAATCTTGTCATAAACTCCACTTTATCCTAAAACGTTTTCAATGTGTCAGTCTGTCAAACCCATTTAAATTACGGCCACCTGCTCTTTCATACACAGGCTAACCATGGCTGAATCATCCATCTGTGGCCCAGTCTCACTCCAGAGTGACAACAGGATGTGCCTTTCTGAATCATTGTCAAGGGTATTGCCTCATTGGATTAAGTACCCACTATGTGCAGGCCAGTGTTAAGCTTGTGGGGGTAACTCAAGAATGAGAACGTGTGTGTGTGTGTGTGTGTGTGTTCAATCACAATGAAACAGAAGAGATAGATCACACTAAAATGGAAAGACTATAGTAATTAGGGGGAAAAAAATGACCCAGTCTTTAAGACTGTTGGCAGTCTGTGCATATGACTATACGTTTCAAAAAGACACTGATACCATTCTAAGACACTTCTAGGATAGCCTTACACAAATATTACTCAAAACATCTTTTTCTTTTTTTCTGTCTTGGAGCTATTGGGAAAAGCATCTCTGATTTATGAGGCCGTTTCAGGTCATGTTCCTACAGAATACAAAGTCACGAGGTTTAACATTGTTAGACAGTCTCTGGAGCATGTTTCATGAGACACTGCCAAGCTGCTTGGCAGGTCAAAATATCAATCATCCCTGCTATGACCATACTCACATAGGCCCAAACTGGAATTCTGAAACATTCCCAGCAATCCTTGAGCTGTCACTTGGTATGCATCCCTACTTACACAAAGGAAATCCATCAGAGCTGAAACTTAATTCATATTCACTTGGTGCATTGCAGTTCTCTAGCGAGGCAATAGCAGCAGGGAACTGCTTATAACGCTCTTTTCAAAGACTGGTTATATATGGCAGTGAATATCTTTACAGAGCATAAGAAATAATAGCAATAACCTAATTATAAGGAAGACACATGCATTGACTAGGAAAAGCACTGGAAACAATGGCTGATTTGTTCATTGTGGAACAATTGCTCAGAAAGAGAGCGGTTACAGAACACAAGTCTCTCCTGGTGCGGTAGAACTATTAGGCAGCCTAAGGGAAGGAGTGCTCAGCTAGAATAAATGAATTTCTAATGCCAGTGCAACAGTCTTAGAATGGAAATACATACCTAGAGTTCGAAGCCTGGCAAAAAACGTGCCAGGACTAAGTGGAGCTGGATGCCACTTCTATGGTAGAAAACCAGGCAGAGAAGAGCTGTAATTCTCAACTGGTTCTCTGAGGCAAAAGTGTAGCTTGTAACCTTCAAAAATATGGGGCCAAATTTTAACTAGAATAAAATTTACTTCTGCTGCAACGAAGACCGTGTGCAGTTTGGCTATGCACAGAATGCCTTGTAGAGCCTACAGTTGGGATGGCTATGTAGCAAGCATAGAGGGGGTGTGAAATTGTCTGCCATTTTCCAGTAAACAGGCAATCTCTTTTTGTTGCTGGTGTAGTCTCTTCATGTTCACTCTTTGAAATTTATTATTCAGTCTGGAGTACTTGCCCCTTCTCTCACCCTATACATTATCCTTGGTCAGTCTTTGTTTGCTGTGCTGGTGGCTCCATTTAGCACCGAGGCACTCATGACTTCTCAGCAGGATTTTAAACATCATTCTGCCATTTACCACCTTAGTGATTAAGAAAAAGTTATCTATAAAGTGTAAGTTACAGTATCTGCCTTAAAAAGTTGATGTGCAAATAAGTATAGGTAAAGCACCTGCATATAGTGGAATCTAAATAATTATTAGCAAGTATTACAATTAATAAACATGTCTCTTAGAGACTTGGAAGCCATGATCAGAGAGGATGCTCAAGACAACTTGGAATTATAATCACAATGGTTAACAGGTATTGAGCATTTAGCAGGAATCAGAAACCAAGCTAACTCTTCATATGTTAACTTATACAATTCTTGGAGCAATCTTATAAGCACAATTACCTCCACCTCAGAAAGCTGGGGCAGAAAATAGCTACATAACTGGCCAATGTGCACATCACTCGGAAATGGCAGACTGGGATCTGTATCAGGCTGGTAAAGTCTGGCTCCCGAGTCAGCTTGTGAAGCGCTATGAATCTTTGATATGACAAATTTATTCTAAACCTTGTTGTTACTTCATTCCATACTCATGACTGATTCTTTTAAAAATAGAGTTAGAAGGTAAGTCCAAGTGAAGGCAAGTGAGACTGATTTTAAAAGGAGAAGAATAGTTATCAGTCCAAAGCTTTCTTCTCACAATTCACAAAACAAACCATATTCATTATTAGGTGTGCTTGGGCCAGGTGCTGTGTAAAGATTAGAGAGAAAACCAATTGTAGCTCAGTTCCTTGTATTAACAAATCTATGTATGCCATGCTCTTGATGGGTTTATAACAGAAAAACACTTGAATGAGACTTTTGTCACATGTTATAGTTGTTTAACAACTTAAAAGTATTTATATATTGGAGGAAGTATAAAGAAGCAAATCGGGGCTGGGCGCGGTGGCTCACACCTGTAATCCCAGCACTTTGGGAGACCGAGTCGGGTGGATCACCTGAGGTCAGAAGTTCAATACCAGCTTGGTCAACATGGTGAAACCCTGTCTCTACTAAATATACAAAAATTAGTCGGGCATGGTAGCAGGTGCCTGTAATCCCAGCTACTCGGGAGGCTGAGGCAGGAGGTGGAGGTTGCAGTGAGCCAAGATCGTGCCACTGCACTCCAGCCTGGGCAGCAAGAGTGAAACTTTGTCTCAAAACAAGAACAAACAAATCTTACCTATAAACTTTGTATTCTGCTCTTTGAAATTCCAGAGTTGTCATTAGGGTGGAAAAAAAACACCCCCAGCACAAGTGGTGCTGGCCCCCTCACCTTATTTATATATTCAGTATGACTCCAAATACTAAATAACTATAAATGCCAACCAAAGCCAGTGTAATTACCTTAAATGTTCAAAAATGTTTTCAGGGCATCAATCACCTGAAGGATAAAGTCCAGCCTCTTTTGTTATGTTAGTATTTAAGGCCTCTTATAATCTGGCTCCAACCAACATTCTCGGCCCTATCTCATTCCACTTTCCCCTTTCCCTTTTCCTATCAATGCCTCGTACTCATGCCCATAAACACCTGCTTCTCTGTGACAATGAGACCTACTATTCAAACTGACCCAATAGTCCCATTGACAGTTTTTTTTTTTTTTTGATAAACATAGAAAATGACCCTTCCAGTCTTAAAACTTGAAACTTCCATTTGTTTTATCTGAGTTCCTTCCTCAGGAAAGGACTCCCAGCCCTCTCAAAGGATCAAAGAACTGAAACCCACTGGGTAATCACATCCAGACAATGGGACTCCAGGCCTCTCATTCATCACGATTGCTTCCTTTCCCCTCCCTAGGTGCTGTTTTCCCACACTTAGTTACCTTTTTTCCCTCCTATATAAACCCATAATTTTAGTTGGTCAGAGAGATGGATTTGAGACTGATCTCCCATCTCCTCACTGCAGCACCCAATTAAAGCCTTCTTCTTTGGCAATGATCGTTGTCTCAGTGATTGACTTTCTGTGCAGCAAGCAGCAAGACCTAGACCAAACCCCTGGTGTTTCAGGAACACTTTCACAATCCTGTGGTTTTATACATCGTTTCTTTCATGTAAAGCTATGCTGTTTAGTAAGGTAGTCACTGGCTAGTTAAATGTTATTTAAATGTTTAATTTTAAACTAAGTAAAATTAAACATGCAGTTCCTTGGTCACACTGGCCACATTTCAAGTGCTCAGTAGCCTCAGGTATTGGATAGTTCAGATGTGGAACATTTTCATCATTGAAAATTCTACCGGACTGCCTTGCTTTAAAGTGCTTCGATTTCCTCCCAACCTTCAACTTCTTGGCCCTTCAGGTTCTTGTTTTCAGGCCTTCAGGTTCTTGTTTTCAGGTTTCCACCTAAAAGTTACCCCTTCGTGGAGCTTTCTTTGGTGCCTCCCTGTAACCTATCTCCCACTGTATTTTGTCTTATATTTCTACTCTGGTACATACAATTCTGTTACCTCAGTTGTGCATGTGGCTATATCCCCCACTTGAATGTCAAAACATGAGAAAAAGGACTTTATGTTCTCATCTTTTATGCTCATCACAGTTCCTGAATTGTAGAAATGATTTTTAGATGAATGAATGGTTTGGGATTGCATACAAAGATCCCTGATTTTGATTTTTTCTTCACTCCTCTAGGGGAGGAAAGAGAATGTTGTGTAACATTATCATGGTGTTCTATGGAGCGATGAGAATAAATAAGAGCCCATCTTTCTGACCTTTCAATGAATCTGGATTCATAAGGTGTGTTAGGCTCAGGGGACCTGAATTCATTGCTGTCTGTAACTCTTCCCTGATCTCTGACAGGTAAATGTGGAGGTGGAAATGATGATTATCACTAATTATACCTTCAACCCACATCCCTGTACCAATGTGTCTTAACTACTTTCCTATCCAAAACTCTGCAGCCCATCTTACATAGATTTGAAGGGGAAAAGCACCTACGAACATGATACCAATTAACCTCTGTGGTTGCCTCATTTCCTAGAAATTTTCTAAAAGAAAAGATTTAATTATCTGGTTAATATGGAACAATTTTATAGCAGTCACAGTCTCTGACACTATAAAATTATGTTTGTGTGCTTTCAAAGAGCATAATCTTTGGCCATTTCTATTTCAACAAAGTCATCAGCAAACAAAAAAGGTAGATTCATAATACAACATTAAGTGTTAACAAAGTTATAAAGAATAATTTTCTAACCCTCTCACAGTTCACACAAGGAGACTATGGAAAGCTAAGAATAGGCTAATGGATGAGAGGCAGCCTGGTGCAGCAGAAAAAAAGCCCAGGAATGAGAGATAAGAGGACCGGTGTTCAAACCTCAATTCAGACAATGTATACATCTTTTTGAGGTGATTTTTTTTTTGAAGGTGGTGAGATAGGACCTGGGATATGGTCATTCACATCAGAATTACTAAGGGGAATAAGTGATTTTGTTAATTTCCTAGGGCTGCTATAACAAAGTACCATAGAGTTGGTGGCTTAAAATAATAGAAATTATTCTTCCATAGTTCTGGAGGCTAGAAGTCTAAAATCAAGATGCTACCAGGGCTGAAACAGGCAATTTTCCCTGACCCCTTTGCAGGACTTGTGACAGGTGTGTCTTACTCAGCCCACAGCTCTTAACCCCTCACTGAGTATGAGCATGCAGGTGAGCGTGTGCAGGAGCTAGGATCAGAGCTTCTGGGTTCTGCAGGAGCAGAACTCCGTGTAACCCCACGACAGCATCTGGCAGGGTACACATGACCCCTGGAGCCGCAGAGGCCATGTGTTACAGTGCTCTTTTAGTTTTGCTATCTGCAGATGGCTTAAGTGTTAAACAACTCAAGCATCCACAGCCGTGGCTCCTGAGCTCTTGTCTGGCATCCAGAAAGAATCAGATTACGTGAACGAACTGGAGGGTGGTAAATATGGAGGATTTTATGGCCAATGAAAATGGCTTTCAGTGGGAAGGGGAGCTGGAAAAAGGATGGGGCAGGAAGGTGGTCTTCCCTTGGAGTCTGGCTGTCCCTGGTCAGGCTCTTCTCCAAAGTTCTGCTATGAAGCCATCCCTCTGAAGTCAAGCTGCTTTTCTGATGTCTGGCTGTTGCTTCTTTTCTCTCCTTCTCTGCCACTCTTCCACCAGTGGAGCCTGGGGTTTTTATGGGTACAAGATGGGGGCAGCACGGGCCAGGGTAACTTTGGAAAAGGCAACATTAGAATGGGAAAACAGGGATGTAAAGTTTTCACTTTGGGCCATGGTTCCAGGCTTGAATGTGGGGCCTTCCCAGGGACTGCCCTCTTCTACCCAGTATTTCCCTGCCTCATATCAGGGCCACACTCTATTCTAGCTTCTGATGATGGCAGGCAATTCTTCACATTGTTTGACTTGCAGCTGCATAAGCCCAATCTCTATCTCTATTAGCACATGGCCTTTTCTCCTGTGTGTCTGTGATGTTCTCCTCTCTGTGTTCTTGTCTTTGTGTCTCTTCTCTCATAAGGACATTGGTCATACTGGATTAAGAGCCTAATCTACTCCAGTGTGACCCCTTCTTTTCATCTGCAAAGACTCTGTCCAAGTTCGGTGACATTCACAGGTAGCACAGGTTAGGATTTCAACATAATTGTGGAGGGTACAATTCAACCCACAACAGTAACTATTATGAAATTCAGATTCCTAAGGCCCATCTCAGAGCTACTGAATAATTCATTAACATTTTGAATGCAGTCTTCCATATGATTTCATTGTACCATAAAGTTTGGGAATGCTCGTCTAGGAAAACAATGAAGAGCTGTTGAGACAGAGTCTTGCTCTGTTGCCAGGCTGGAGTGCAGTGGCACGATCTTGGCTCACTGCAACCTCTGCCTCTTGGGTTCAATCAATTCTGCCTCAGCCTCCCAAGTAGCTGGGACTACAGGCATGTGCCACCACGCCCAGCTAATTTTTGTATTTTTAGTAGAAACGGGGTTTCACCATGTTGGCCAGGATGGTCTCGATCTCTTGACCTTGTGATCCACCCAGCTCGGCCTCCCAAAGTGCTGGGATTACAGGTGTGAGCCACTGCACCCCTCTGAAATCCAGGCACTTTGTGAAAAAAGAAATGCCTGTCCGTATTGGAGGAAGTGATGAAGCAGACACCAGGTCTTCTCTTCTATGTTGAGTGGGAGACTTAGCCATTTCTATTATATTATTAATGGTAAGGGCAATTCTATAAGGCTGGAAATGCTTGACAACTCTTAGGTGACTTGAATGTTGTATGTTATCAAGTTTATTGGATATTATTTTCACATACAGTTGTTTTATTGAGACCAGAAAGCCGTGACCTTTGAAAGTAAACATTTTAGTGTGACTCACCTGAGGAAGCACCCAGGAGTGAGTGATTCCAGTCAGTAGAGATTGGGAGTCTGGAATCTTAATGAGCTCTTAGGTAAACACTAAAGCTGACAACTGCTTTGGACATTCAGAAATTATGCACTGACTAACCAATGTAAATTCCCTTATACAGGCCAAACAGGATTCAGCCAGGAAGTGCCTGACTCTGACCACTAGTTCTGATTTGGTTTCCCACTGTCTGCCCTCTACTCACAGGTCTCGTAGGTCTTACAGCTGATCTGGCTTCTGAGTTACCACCACTCTACTTCCTGGCTATCTTCCCACTGGTCTCCTTCACCCATAAATGAAGTATAATGGGGATATCTTTCAAGACTTATTTTCTTCAAGAAGTTCATTATCTTTATTTTCTAGTAACCATGTTGCACAGTTGCGCCAAGTCAAATTATAGCAGTTATTGGTGTTGCTTTATAACAGCCAGATTACCTACATTTTATATATCAGAAGTCTGGGTACTTACTGGAATGTTAAAAAAGATGCCAAGGCAATGGCAGAGGTATTCTAAATCCAGAAGTTGGAGGATGGGATGGGAGAAAGCCATAGAAAGAAAATAATTATGCAGATTTCAGGCCTTTCAGGATTAGTATACTTGGAGATGATATTACAATTCAGGAAATAGGGACAGGGAAGTCAAACATTTTTGTGTTTACCAGCATTTAACCCAATTCTATTGAATATTATTGGGTGATTTTCCCTTGACAAATTCTCAAATAATTGAAAAATGACAAAAGGATAAATTAAAAAAAAAAAAAGCAAGAAGAATGTAATAAAAGAGCAAGAAAATGAGGCATTGACCATGTCCAGAGTCAGCCCCTCGCATCTCTTCTGGCACGGCAGAGCAAGCAGAACATAGGAATAGAGCCAGTCAGACTTGTGGTCAAATTCTGGGCCTATCAATGTACAGTTCTGTGATTTGAAGCAAGGATCTTAACCCATTGTTATTCTCATTTGTAATATGGAAGTTCTAATACTCTCTTCAGGAAGCTGAGTTGAGGATGCCATTTGTAAAGTGCTTGGGGTTAGTATAGTGTCTGCAGGCTCCTCTCCCCTACAAACTCCAGTGATTTTCACTGATCTTCCCATCTAATGATTAGGTCACTGGGGACTTAGGTACAGCTTACTCTTTCCAAGCTCTTTGGGGATAATATATAAATTGCTTATTTTACACAGTAATTGTGACAGTTGGAAGAAATAATGTGTATGACTATAATGTTTGACATACAAATCTGTATTAATTAGCTTTTTATATTAGCATTTTTGGTAGCTATAACCAAGATCTCTCAAATGCAAGTGAACTAGACAACAGATAAGTCAGCCTTGAAAAGATATTTGTCAAATAGATAGTTGTCTCAAGGTACCATCTCTGCCCATCAGCAATAGATGCTTTCTATGGATTTTCCTTATATTCTTCAACTTACTAATTCTACATTTATCTCAATTCTATGAACATTTAATGAATGACTACAATGCTAGGTGATGGGATATAGAAATAAATTTACCTGAGGGAGCTGGTTGTCCTGAAGAGATACCATATATCACAGAACACTCTACCCATTATAACTAAAAACATATCATTCCCAAGAATGGAGGACTAACTACTAAACTACTGGAAACATTTTTCTAAAGTATGTTAGATATATATTTCAAGGGGTTTGTACTATATAAATTGTAGCTGTCAGAAAACTATGAAAATATCATAAAGTGAATGCACTCTGTTGCTTCCAAGGGCAAAATCCTATTGAAAATGGACTGTCCTTTGGGTTCTATCAACTGGAGCTACACAGTAAATGCAAACTGATCATCCATCATTGGTGTCTCCATTTACCAACAACATCACACTCTATTTAGCCTCTTGTGACTGGAATCTTATAGCCTTTTTCTTACTCAAATGAATGCTCTATCTTACTGGGTTAGCTGAGTATTTTCTTGTCTATGACCCAGGGAGAATGAATGACTCAGAGCAATGCCAGCCTGGAAGCCAACAAGAGGAGTTCAAATCAGGTTGGCTTGGTTTGCTAAATCAGGTTAGCTCAGATTCTCATGTGATCTACACTTATAGAGCAAGAAGCAGCCAAATTATTAACTAGAAGCAGCCAAATTAATTAAATGTGGCTACTTAAGATCCTGATGCAAAGGTAATTTTGTCCATTTCATTCTTATATAGTATGTAACACAGTGCCATGTACAATTAGGTGCTTGATAAAGGCTATTGGTTTTATTGGATGAATGAGGTTTGGCTTTATGGAATTCCATAAATAAAGATATGACTTAGATTACAGAAATTGGTCAATACATACAACATGATTAGCCAGTGGATAATCCATGCTTAACTGGTTTACAATTGTTTCTTAACATTTTCTGTGTAATTATTTTATTTCTCCTTGCTCCTCTGCAGAAGGTGGGTTGAGAGCAAGCTTTCCAATGAGGCCATTCTTTAAAGGGCTTTGCTTCTGCAAGGATAGGAATGAGACATTTTCCCTCAGGGTTCTATGCAGTTCTCACCTTTGGGTCAACACCACTGTTGATGCATCTATTTTGGTCCAAAGATGAAACTTCTTTCCTTATTCTTTGGATTTCAAGATCATCCAGGTCCCTAATCATCAATTCTATCAGATTTACAGTCTGACATATTTTAAAACCACATATTTTGTAACACATACTATCCTGAAATAAAATTTTATCCATAATTAAATAATATGTCCTAATTAAGCGAGAAGACAAGTAAAAGGAGAAATAAAATACAACTAAGTGAATTGATTTAGTTAACTAATTAATTAAATGGATTTATTGTAAGATTTTTCAACATGTAAATGTGGGAAAATGACTACACTAGAAAGCAAAATGAAGTATAATGTATCCACATGAGGAACTGCTATGAATGTAAAAGCTACAAATGTACCTTGATGTAAATTTGTTGCATTGGTGACTTAAATACCATGAGTGACATTGTCATCAGTGACAGGATTTTCTCAAATGATAAAAACTCTTGGTAAAGTTCCAAAGAAAACAGTATAGCTTTTTTTTTTTTTTTCAAGTTATATGGTAGTTGCATTCCTGGAAATTCAGTACATATTGAAACTATGCAAAAATACTTTGAATTTATGATGCAATACAGTTAGAGTCCAAGATTAGAAAATTATCTTTTTTTTTCACTTACATGTACAGGTCATGTAAAATTCCTGTGGGATTTGGGACAAGTCTTTGTGTATGGGACTGTTCTATGACTTGCAGATTGTCTAGAATCCTTGGCCTCAGTCCTCCAAATGCCTCGAGGACTTCTGAATAACTATGATGACCAGGACATCTCTACAAATTCCAAAACTGATCCCTTGGAGATTACTGATTCAGAGAAGCCAAAAAATTAAATTAGTCAAAAAAGAATAAAGGGGGGGAGTCCTAGGAAGCTGGCAGTAGGAGCAGCATCATATTTGAATCCCTCTCAATTCCCCCATAAATTAGGCAAAGCCATGAGGATAGACAATGTAGGTTAAGAACAATATCCAAAAAAGGATAGGAATAGGGAGAGCATATGAGAAGAATAAGATTGCTCATTGCTTTATAGTTATTAATGAAAAGTAAAAGGATATTGCCTCAAATCAGATGCTCAGAAAGGAGAAGATGGAGAAGGGGCTGCAACTTAATCTCAACATTATTTATTATGGGGAAGTTATTAGACAATAACCAAAAAAGACAGTTAAGGAAGATGAATTAAAATGTTAGTATAAAAGTAACCACTGGAATAAAAATACAATATCTCCTAGGTACAAAAAAAAAAAACATTTAAGAGAGAAAATAATAGAACATACAATAAAAGTATTGGCATAATTAAATAGGTACTTTAAATATTTCAATTCATGCTTCATATCACTAGCAGGAAAAAACTCCAAAAGAAGATAAAATTTAGGATAAAAAACATAGGATCAATATAAGTGCTAGGAATGAACATGAATGAATTCCTCTATAACCCAGAAATAGAAAAAACATTCCCTTCAAAATTCAGAAGTAATTAGAGGAGAGAATTTTGATTACATTAAAAATTTTAGCCTGGGAAAGGAAGCATTATAAACAAAGGAAGGCCAGGCATGGTGGCTCAGGCATGGTGGCTCATGCCTGTAATCCCAGCACTTTGGGAGGCCGAGGCAGGGGAATCACCTGAGGTCAGGAGTTCGAGACCAGACTGACCAACATGGTGAAACTCTGTCTTTACTAAAAATACAAAAATTAGCCAGGTGTTGTGGCAGACTCCTGTAATCCCAGCTACTTGGGAGGCTGAGGCCAGGAGGAGGATCACTTGAACCAGGGAGGCGGAGGTTGCAGTGAGCAGAGATTGCACCACTGCATTCCAGCCTGGGTGACAGAGTGATACTGCATCTCAAAAATAAATAAAGAAATAAAGAGAAAAGACAAATTTCAGGAAACATTTGCAATTTATATGACAAAGGGCCAAAATCTTTAAAAATTTTCTAAAAATGAAAAAATAGACTCAAGAAATGAACAGAAAGTTAAGAGAAAGAGATGCAAATTTCTCTTAATCAGATGAAAGATGATCAATTTCACCCATCACAATATATGTACAATTTAAAACTGCACTGAGGTACTCTTTATTACCTGTCAGATTGGGAATCTTTTTTTTTTTCCTAAATTTATTTTTTATTATTATTATACTTTAAGTTCTAGGGTACATGTGCATAACGTGCAGGTTTGTTACATATGTATACTTGCGCCATGTTGCTGTGCTGCACCCATCAACTCGTCATTTACATCAGGTATAACTCCCAATGCAATCCCTCCCCCTCCCCCCTCCCCATGATAGGCCCCGGTGTGTGATGTTCCCCTTCCCGAGTCCAAGTGATCTCATTGTTCAGTTCTGTTAGACAACATAATCTTTTGTCAAGCTGTGAGGAAACAAATACTCTCATATACTGTATTGGGAATGGAAGATGATATAAACCCCATATAGGAGAATTTGTCAATACCAAGCAAGATAACAAATGCACTTGTCCTTTAGCCCAGTGCTATGAGGGTGGAGCCCTCAAGAATGGGATTAGTGCCCTTATAAAGGAGGCCTTGGGGGAGCTACTTTGCTCCTTTACTATGTGAGGACGCAGCAAAATGATGCTATCTGCGAGCCAGAAAGTGGGCCCTCACCAGACACTGAATCTACTGGTGCTTTGATCCTGGACTTCCCAGTCTCCAGAATTGTGAGAAATTGATTTATGTTTTTTTGTAAGCTTCCCAATGTATGGTATTTGGTATAGCAGCCCTAGTGATCGAAGACACCCAACAACCAACCTTTTAGAATTTCATTCCAAAGGTATACTGGCAAAAATTTAGAAAGATGCATGACTAAATCCAGTCGTCCCAGAATTATCTATGATAGCAGAACACTGGAAACAGCACAAAAGTTCATTAAGGGCAGGGGTGGGGTGGGGTGGCTGGGCAAATAAACTATAGTATTAGTACATCCACCAAACTACGTTCTGTGGAGCACCATAGGGGAATTAGAAAAACCCAGATGCTACTGTGAAGTATTCTCCAGAATATACCGTGTGTGTAGGGTGGTTGCAGGAAGTAGGAACTATTTGTATAGAATGCTTAACCTGATGAAAAAGGGAATATGAGCATTTGTTTTTAAAGAGAAAAGGATAAATTACAAAAAGGAGGTTACCTAGCAGGAAAAGAAAAATAAAGGGGACAGGAATAAAAGCTAGACTTATTTGAATCCTTTGTTTTATAGATGCGACTTTGGGACTATTTATCTATTTTGCATAATTACAAAACAAAAATTAATTTTTTAAAAAAGCAACCCCTAAAAATGTGAAGTAAATATGCACTTAGTGGTATAACCACATAGAACAGAGCTATTCTAAGTGAGCTTTGAAGCACGGTTATTTGACAGTCATTTCTAGTGGAATACAACCTAAGAATGAAAATAACTGAAACAACAATTGAAGTATTTATAGTAATTGTATTTTAGGTGGTAATGTCAGTATTAGTGGTAGTGTCAGTGTGTTGTGGATAAAACAAATGAATACTTATGTACTATTCTTTCATTCCCAGTGTTTTTAAAAATTGAAATTCTTAGTGTGCAACGGGAGATATAGATTTAGGGTATTAGTACAATATCTGTGCTTCTCAATTTAAATCTGAAATATGAGGATGAACATATGATGTAATTGAACTTACATATATCTATAATTTTTCTGTAGATCTGTTTACTGAAAAGATCCAGAAAAAAATGACTATTTATTATTGATAACATTCTTAACACCCAATTGTGTTATTAAAATACTATTTCTCACTATAAGAAACCAGGGATTCTTGGAGAATTGGCTGATTTCCGGTTTGGGGAAGAAGATATGCAAGATGAACTTGACATATCTCGTCATTACCAGAAAGGGAATCGAAGACTTTATAGTTAGATCAAAAGGACTGAAGAGAAACTTCAACAGTCTCCCCCTGGCTAAAAATGGGAAAATTTGAGTATAAATAAGGATAAAAATTAGTTTTTTGAAACATATTAATTATGAGTAAATCCAGGAGTTCATAATGATGCATAAAAAGCACTCTCATTGGTCAGTGTTAGGGTATGTTAGTGAACCAAATTCTTATTTTAAAACATGGCAAATTAAGAAAATAGTAAAACAATTTACCCTACCATTTCCCTTAGAACTATTCTACAACATTTCCAAAAAGTTGATAAAATAGCTTCTCTTTTTAGTTTTCAGCTAATGAATAAAGGGTTTGGAAAATTAGAATATTACTATTTGCAATCTCTACTGAATTAATGAATCTAGACAGCCATTGATCATCAATAGCTGCTAACAACCTAGTGGAGACAACAAAACATTATATGTATCCTGGTGGCAAAACACAACCTATGAAATAATTTTGCCAAATAAGCAAACCTGAACTTGATCACATCTCTATGTCCAGCTACCAACTTAGAAAATACGAAGGAGAGACAAACATGTTAAACAGGATGGACTGCAATGAACAAAATCCAAACTGCAGGAAATTCTTACAAGACAAATGAATGGCTTCTTCAACAATAAAAGTCCAAAAAATATAAAGTACTAGGAGGAGAATTCACAGGTTAAGAAAGACTAAAAAGGTATTGCCAATATCTATGGTCCTTATTTGGATATAAATTTAAAAAACAATGCCCACAATTAAAAACTTTTTTGAAAAATCACATTGATTTTTAGATGATTGGAAATTTGAAAACTGATGCTTTGGTGTTATCAGGGATTAGTGTTATATTTTCGATGTGTAAATGATATTGTGGTTATTTAAAAATACACTATGTTTTGGAATTTCATAATGAAATATTTGAAATGATATAATGTTTGGAATTTGAATGAAAATAATACAGATAGTGAATAAAGGTAGAGATAAACCCAGACTAGAGATGAACCCAGACTAGAGATGAACCCAGATTGTTGGGGCAGAATAATAGCTTCATAAATTTTATTATAATTGTTCCACCTACTTTTGTATGCATTAAAAATGTTTCACAATGCCACAATATATAAATATTTCAAAATATATTTTTTGAAAAGCACAAATATTCAGAAAGGTAGCACTCTAGCTAGATGGCATGGCAACATACACTCACCTCCGAGATTCCTGTTTCTCTCTCCTTATCTGGATCCTGTTCTCTATCTAATTCCTTACTAGATTTTCCCGCCCTTTCTGTCTTCAGTAATACCTTTTTTTCTGTGTACCTCACTTATCCTCTCCTCTTCTTCCACACTGTAGTCTCTTTTTTCTACTGTATCTTATTTTTCACTGATCCCTGCAACAATTGGCCATGACATTGAACTGAAAATTTGTTGTTCTTTTTCAATTAGGGAAACAATGAATTGAAGTTTTATGGGTTTTTTTTTTTCAGCTTTATTGAGGCATACCTGAGAAATAAAAATTGTGTGCAATATTTAAGGTATGCAACGTGATGTTTGATATACATACACATTGTAAAATGATTACTGCAATCAGGCTAATTAACCTATCCATCACATCACATAGTTATGATCAAATTCTGTTGTGGAAGAATTGACAGTAAAACCTAAACACTTTCTCAGTTTCCTTTCCACCTGCAATAGCTGAAATCAGAGACATCCACACGTATGAACCTTCTTAAATTATGAAGGTTTCCTGATAAAGAGGCAAGACCAAGGGATATTGAACCCTGTTACCCTTTAACCTACTCAAGAGTGATCTCACAACAGCCATCCTGGATATGCAGAGCTTTGCTTGAACTAAGAGTCCGCCAGGAACATTAAGTTTCACTGTGAGCTTGTATGGGGTGTGTTTTGGACACCTACTTGCCCGTAACCTGGTTGATCATTGCAGATAAACAGCCAAACCAACGAGAAGAAGATTCCTTCTTTTTCTTTTTCATGTCTGCTCATGTGAAGTCAGTTGAAAGATGACCTTGATCAAAGGCTGCTGGCAGAGGCTACAGGACTTTTATTATTTATTATTTATAAAGCATCACAAGTGTTACGCAGCAGTTTGCAAAACATAAAACACCAGAGAAAAGATCTATGCTGTGAGGAGATGACAACGTAAATAAAATGTAAACATCACCATGGATAACAGTTAAAGCTCTTGAAAGTTGGAAATATGGGTTCTTCTTTAACTTGAGGAAGCCTGGGCAGAAGTAGATTCTGAGGGACGCACCTAGAAAAATATCAACGGCAGAATGCCAATAAACATGTGTTTTGAAAACAATATGTAGTTAAAAGTTCAGCTGACCTATAAAATCAATGCAAATGAAAACAGTAGTTCTCATTAAATTATCAAAGGTTTAAAAAATGATACTATATAATTCTTGTAATGGTTCTAAAATACCGCCACCATCATTCATTTCTGGAGATACTGTAAATTAGTAGAACACTTTTGGAAAGCAATTTAGTGCTATTTTTCTGTTAGAGTTCTTATGTATGACATTCTTTCACTGTATTTATAACTTTATCGTATTGCACAAAACAGTTCAGCACAACTTAGCCTTTATGCACACACAGTTGTGAACATCCTGTATTCCTATTATCAAATGCATTCTTTCTTTGTGTTATGTCACACATTCATACCATTTATCCTGGTTCCTGTGAGCTTTAACTCACTGGCAGTTTTTCATAGCAACCTTTATTTCCCAGTAACAGCAAACAGCATAAAAAGGTTTTTGCCCAGGACATGAACAGACATTTCTCAAAAGAAGACATTCATACAGCCAACAGACACATGAAAAAATGCTCATCATCACTGGCCATCAGAGAAATGCAAATCAAAACCACAATGAGATACCATCTCACACCAGTTAGAATGGCAATCATTAAAAAGTCAGGAAACAACAGGTGCTGGAGAGGATGTGGAGAAATAGGAACACTTTTACACTGTTGGTGGGATTGTAAGCTAGTTCAACCATTATGGAAAACAGTATGGCGATTCCTCAAGGATCTAGAACTAGATGTACCATATGACCCAGCCATCCCATTACTGGGTATATACCCAAAGGATTATAAATTATGCTGCTATAAAGACACATGCACACGTATGTTTATTGCAGCACTATTCACAATAGCAAAGACTTGGAATCAACCCAAATGTCCCTCAGTGACAGATTGGATTAAGAAAATGTGGCACATATACACCATGGAATACTATGCAGCCATAAAAAAGGATGAGTTTGAGTCCTTTGTAGGGACTTGGATGCAGCTGGAATCCATCATTCTTAGCAAACTATCACAAGAACAGAAAACCAAACACCGCATGTTCTCACTCATAGGTGGGAACTGAACAATGAGATCACTCGGACTCAGGAAGGGGAACATCACACACCGGGGCCTATCATGGGGAGGGGGAGGGGGGAGGGATTGCATTGGGAGTTATACCTGATGTATATGACGAGTTGATGGGTGCAGCACAGCAACATGGCACAAGTATACATATGTAACAAAACTGCACATTATGCACATGTACCCTACAACTTAAAGTATAATAATAATAAATAAATTTAAAAAATAAAAAAAAAATAAAAAAAAAATAAAATACAGGAGAAGATCTTAATGAAAAAAAAAAAAAAAAAAAAAAAAAAAAGGTTTTTGCCCTTTAACTCTTTGTTTCAATTTCCAGAATAATTAACTGATAAAGCCAAAATATTTAAAAATCCATATAGGTGAAGATATTTGTAACATCGTTTATCGTATAAAAATAGAAATAACCTAACTTGTATAAAGTGGAGGCTTCAGTAAGTAATTAGGATAAATCATTTGATATAGTATATGATCTTTAAATACTGGCTTTGAAGATTATATATTAATGTGAAAAAATACTTAGACTATAACATAACAGGTAAAAGCAAACAAACAGTAAATATCTAGTGTTACTATAAACAAATTGAAAAAATAGGCAAGAAGGTAAAAGGAGGCATCACATGCATAACGGTGGTCACCATAGACAGGTGGATTATAGATGATTTATTTTTGTTTCTCCATTAACTAACATTTAAAAATGCATATATACGAACACGCGTTGATATGGTTTGGCTGTGTTTGGCTGTGTCCCCACCTAAATCTCACCTTGAATTGTAATAATCCCCACGTGTCATGGGAGGAATCCGGTGGGAGGTAACTGAATCATGGGAGGGCAGGTCTTCTCTGTGCTGTTCTCATGGTAGTAAGTCTCATGGATCTGATGGTTTTATAAATGGGAGTTCCCCTGCACAAGCTCTCTCTTCCCGGACATTCCTTTGTTCTTCCTTCGTCTTCCACCACCATTGTGAGGCCTCTCCAGCCATGTGAAACTTTGAATCCATTAAATCTCTTTTCTTTATTAATTACCCAGTCTCGGGTATGTCTTTATTTGCAGCATGAGAATGAACTAATACACATATATCTTCACACACATATGTATATTCATAGAATAATGTCATTTAACATCATTTCATTATAATATTAATAAAAAAACAATTCCCACTGGGGCTGCTGTCTGTGTGGAGTTTGCATGTTCTTCCCATATGAGCATGGGTTTTCTCCTGGTACTCTGGTTTTCTCTCTCATCCCAAAGATGTGCAGGTGAAGTTAATTGGCGTGACTACATGGTTCCAGTCTGGGGATTGGGGGTGTGTGTGAGATGGGATGGTGTCCTGTTCAGGGCTGGTCCTACCTTATCCCCTGAACTACCAGGATAGGCTCTGGCTACTCACAGCCTTGAACTGGAACAATTGAGTAAATCCTTATCTTGTTTTTAGTCATCTTTCTTTAATGTATATGTAGCTCACATTTACTTCAATGTTTACTATTAGAAGTGTTTTGGTTTTTAAAAATTTGATGTTTTTATGATTATGTGCAATAGGAACTTAACTCTTGTTTACATCAATTAGCCTATGGTAAAATTTGGTTTAATTATGTCATTTTGTATAAGTTGCAGTTTACAAGAATATCAATAACATTAAGGGACAACTTACTGTATATATCTATATATATTTTATATATATGCTAATATACCATTTGAAATGCAGAAAATAAAGGGAAAATAAGTGGCAGAATAGAAGTTGTATGTCACATTTCATGTAAAATGCTACCTATGGTGTACCCAGTCTAAAAAGAAGCTAATAAATCTTTGAAGCTCATCAGAAGAGCTATTCCAGGGCTTACTGGAAAACCGTGCCTATAAAGACTGTGTGAGGACCTTAAGGAGCAGGGCTTCTCCAGTGAAGTAATCGGATTTTTTTGATACTACATTTTCCTTAAAATTTATGTTAGAATTTAAAAAGATACCCATTCCTTAATAGCCACATGATTTTTTTATGTGATAATTGTATAATTGAAATTCCATAGTAGTAAATAGTCTCTATAAAGAGATTTTGTGTTTAATGACACAACTGATTACAAAAGTAAGGAGAAGGAAAGAGTTAAATGACATTAGAAGAAAATAGTCAAGAAACAATCAAAATGAGACATGTATTAGTAACACCAAACTTACTGTTATTAAGCACCCAGGGATTTGAAAATAGGTAGTGCTGAGACACTGAAATGGCTGATCAATACTGATCAGTAATGACTATTTTGGTGCAAATAGCTTTGTGTATTTGTTTACTCTTTTGACATTTAGTAAAAGCCGGCACTCATTTGAATCGACATATAAAGGACAGAAGGTAGACTTGGGAGACAGACATCTCAGTTCAAATCTCAATATCACTATCACACATTGGGTGTGTGACCTTGGGTTGGTCACTGCTTTTACAGGCACAGTAGCTTGCAAGTAACCAGTCTTCAGCTGGCTGCAGAAATCAGAGGCAACAGCTTATGTGCAAGGTGTTTCTTAGTGATGATGAATCCCTGCATCCAGGTATGAAGATTTCCTGGCTTCTTGGAAGTGGCTCTTGAATCGCCTGTTGGTGGGAGCAAACGTGGTAATATGTAACTGCCAAAAACTTTCCCTGGCCTCTGAACAAGAGCATCTCTGTCACTCTGCTCTGGACTCCTGCATCCCTCCTTCCACTTCGCCCTGTTCTCAGCACCACCTGAGATTGCATCCACCTTTAAATCTTCAATCAGGCTCCTTTGCCTTCATGCCTAAATCTACAGTGATTATTTGAAACAAACTTGTTTCACTCTTGGTTTTCATTGAGGTTACATCTCCCAACTGATCTATTTCCACCTATCCATTCCCACTTTTCCCTTAGCAGGCCCCCGTTTTTCTCCCCCTTACGCTGCTGTATTTCATTTGCCATATTTCATTTCATATTCCCATAAGCCCAGCCAGTCCCTTAGCTGCCACTTGACAACAATGTTTTCCAGGAGCATACATCTTTCTCTCTCTCTGGGGAGGGTGAGGCAATGATCAAGCCAAATGATCCCAGTCACTGTGATCATTATCAGTTGATAACTCAGTTCCCTCTTCCCTTCCTCATTACCCACTGTCAACTCCTTATCAGCACAAGGCAGTATTCCAAAGTGGTTTAGAGATTGAGGTTCTGGCACCTGACTGCCTGCATTAATCATGTTAACAAATATAAAGCGCTTAGTGCCTGGGAATTGGTCAGTACCAAGCAAGCATGAGCTATTGTAGTATCTCTACATCCTCTGCAGGGAAGTAGTGGTCAGCTGTTGTGTGACCTCTTTCTGGAGGTCACCAGTTGATAAGGTTTGGCTGTGTCCCCACCCAAATCTCATCTTGAATTTTCATGTATTGTGGGAGGGATCCAGTGGGAGGTAATTGAATCATGGGCAAATCTTTCCTGTGCTGTTCTCGTGACAGTGAATAAGTATCAGAGATCTGATGGTTTTAAAAAGAGGAGTTCCCTTGCATGAGTTCTGTTTTTGCCTGTTGCCATGCATGTAAGACATGACTTGCTTTATCTTGCCTTCTGCCATGATTGTGAGGCTTCCCCAGTCATGTAGAACTCTAAGTCCAGTTAAATCTTTCTTTTGTAAGTTGCCCAGTCACAGGTATGTCTTTATCAGCAGTGTGAAAATGGACTAATACAGCAAATTGCTACCAGGAGTGGGGTGCTGCTGAAAAGTTACCTGAAAATGTGGAAGTGACTTTGAAACTGGGTAACCAGCAGAAGTTGGAAGAGTTTGGAGGGTTAAGAAGAAGATAGGAAAACATGGGAAAGTTTGGAACTTCCTGGAGACTTGTTGAATGGCTTTGACAAAAATGCTGATAGTGATATGCATAATAAGGTCCAGGCTGAGGTGGTCTCAGATGGAGATGAGGAACTTGTTCAGAACTAGAGCAAAGATGACTCTTTTTATGTTTTAGCAAAAAGACTGGTGGCATTTTGCCCCTACCCTAGAGATTTGTGAAACTTTGAACTTGAGAGAGATGATTTAGGGTTTCTGGTGGAAGAAACTTCTAAGCAGCAAAGCATTCAGGATGTGACTTGGGTGCTGTTAAAAGCATTCAGTTTTACAAGGGAAGCAGAGCATAAAAGTTTGGAAAGTTTGCAACCTGATAATGTGATAAAAAAGAGAATCCCATTTTCTGAGGAGAAATCCAAGCTGGCTGCAGACATTTGCATAAGTAATGAGGAGCCAAATGTTAATCCCCAAGACAATGGGGGAAAATGTCTCCAGGTCATGTCAGAGGTCTTCATGGCAGCCCCTCCTGTCACAGGCCTGGAGGTCTAGGAGGAAAAAGTGGTTTTGTGGGCCAGACCCAGGGTCCCTGTGTTGTGTGCAGCCTAGGGACTTGATGACCTGTGTCCCAGCCACTCAAGCCAGGGATGAAAGGGGCCAACATATAGCTTGGGCTGTGGCTTCAGAGGTTGCAAGCCTCAAGCCTTGGCAGCTTCCACTTGGTGTTGAGCCTGTGAGTGTACAGAAGTCAAGAATTGAGGTTTGGCAACCTTTGCCTGGATTTTAGAAGATGTATGGAAACACCTTCATGTTCACGTAGAATTTTGCTGCAGGGGTAGGGCTCTCATGGAGAAGCTCTGCTAGGGAAGTGCAGAAAGGAAATGTGGGATTGGAGCCCCCAGATAGAGTCCCTACTGAAGCACCACCTAATGGAGCTGTGAGAAGAGGGCCACCATCCTCCAGACCTCAGAATGGTAGATTCACTGACAGCTTGCACCGTGCACATGGAAAAGGGAAAAGCTGCAGACACTCAATGACAGCCCATGAGAGCAGCTGGGAGCAGGCTGTAGCCTGCAAAGCCACAGAAGCAGAGCTGCCCAAGACCATGGGAACCCACCTCTTGCATCAGCATGACCTGGAAGTGAGACATGGAGGTCAAAGGAGATCAGTTTTGGAGCTTTAAGATTTGACCGCCCCGCTGGATTTCAGATTTGTGTGGGGCCTGTAGCCCCCTTTTGTTGAGCCAATTTCTCCAATTTTGAATGGCTATATTTATCCAATGCCTGTACCCCCAATGTATCTAGGAAGTAACTAACCTGCTATTGATTTTACAGTCTTCTAGGTGGAAGGAACTTTTCTTATCTCAGATGAGACTTTGGACTGCAGACTTTTGAGTTAATTCTGAAATGAGTTAAGACCTTGGGGGACTGTTGGGAAGGCATGATTGGTTTTGAAATTGAGGATATGAGATTTGGGAGGGGCCGAGGTGGAATGATATGGTTTGACTGTGTCCCCACCCACATCTCATCTTGAATTCCCACGTATTGTGGGAGGGACTCAGTGGGAGGTAATTGAATCATGGGGGCAAGTCTTTTCCGTGTTTTTCTCATGATAGTGAACAAGTCTCATGAGACCTGATGATTTTTAAAAGAGGAGTTCCCCTGCACAAGTTCTCTCTCTCTTTGCCTGCTGCCATCCATGTAAGAGGTGACTTGCTCTTCCTTGCTTTCTGCCATGATTATGGGGCTTCCCCAGCCACATGGAACTGTAAGTTCAATTAAATCTTTCTTTTGTAAATTGCCCAACCTCAGGTATGTCTTTATCAGCAGTGTGAACATGGACGAATACACCAGTGCAGCTTTGAGGACCTTCAAGTGCCCTATTTCCTCTTCACTTTTTCAAATTTCCCAGGTGACCCAGCTGGAGGCTATTTACCATTGTAGAATCCTGAAGCTCTCTGAGAGCATGAAGAAAGCTACGGACCCCAATTTTGCATGTAACACCTGGAATTCATAAACTCCTAAATACCATTTCTGGACCTCAAGTCAAGAGCCCCACGTTTGAGGATGCATTTATCAAGTGGAGTTTGGTTTCTTTGAGGGAGAAGGGATATTGCACATTACCATCATTTCTTGGTATATGTATATTTTTATATAATGTAAGGAGTTTCCTTAAGAGATGTGTATTGGATTATACAATCAGATAATTTAAATCTATTAATATATAACCTCAATTGGATTAAGTTTTAGAGGTAGTATGCACAGTAATAAGTGCATAGGCTCTATAATAGGGCTACCTGGATTCCAGCCCCAATTCCATCACTTATTGTGTTACCTAACAAATTGCCTAACTTGTCTGTTCTGTTTTTCATCTATAGAATAAAAATAAAAATAATTCTAACCATATGATGTTATTTAAATGGTTAAGTACAACAATGCATATGAAGTTCTTAGCACAGTACCTAGAATATAGTATGTTTTCAATAAATGTTAGCTACCACTAAATGGCAAATTTATCCTTTTATTCTCCTTTAAAATTATTTTCGCAATGATATGGTTAGGCTTTGTGCACCCACTCATATCTCATCTTGAATTGCAATCCCAATAATACGTATAATCCCTGTATGTCAAGGGAGAGACCAGGTGGAGGAAATTGAATCTTGGGGACAATTTCCCCCATGTTTTTCTCATGATAGTGAAGTATCACAAGATCTGATGGTTTTATAAGGGGCTCTTCCCCCTTTCACTTGGCACTTCTCCTTCCTGCCGCCTTGTGAAGAAGGAGCCTTGCTTCCCCTTTGTCTTCTGCCATGAGTGTAAGTTTTCTGGGGTCTCCCCAGCCATGCTGAATTGTGAGTCAAGTAAAGACGCTTTCTCTATAAATTACCCAGTCTTGGGCAGTTCTTTTTTTTTTTTTTTTAACTTTTTTTTTTTAGTATTATAAGTTCTAGGGTACATATGCACAACCTGCAGGTTTGTTACATAGGTATACATGTGCCATGCTGGTTTGCTGCACCCATCAACTTGTCATTTACATTAGGTATTTCTCCTAATGTTATCCCTTCCCCCACCCCCCACGCAGTGACAGGCCCCAGTGTGTGATATTCCCCGCCCTGTGTCCAAGTGTTCTCATTGTTCGATTCCCACCTATGAGTGAGAACATGTGGTGTTTGGTTTTCTTTCCTTGTGATAGTTTCTGAGAATGATGGTTTCCAGCTTCATGTCCCTGCAAAGGACATGGACTCATCCTTTTTTATGGCTGCATAGTATTCCATGGTGTCTATGTGCCACATTTTCTTAGTCCAGTCTATCACTGATGGACATTTGGGCTGGTTCCAAGTCTTTGCTATTGTGAATAGTGCCACAATAAACATACGTGTGCATGTGTCTTTATAGTAACATGATTTATAATCCTTTGGGTATATACCCAGTAATAGGATGGCTGGGTCAAATGGTATTTCTAGTTCTGGATCCTTGAGGAATCACCACACTGTCTTCCACAATGGTTGAACTAATTTACACTCCCACTAACAGTGTAAAAGCACTCCTATTTCTCCACATCCTCTCCAACATCTGTTGTTTCCTGACTTTTTAAATGATCACCATTCTAACTGGCATGAGATGGTATCTCATTGTGGTTTTGATTTGCACTTCTCTGATGACCAGTGATGATGAGTATTTTTTCATGTGTCTGTTGGCTGCATAAATGTCTTCTTTTGGCAAGTGTCTGTTAATATCTTTTGCTTGGGTAGTTTTTTATAGTAGTATGAAAATGGACTAATGCACACAATTAGACAATATTGCAGATCTCATGAAGTTGTGACAATGAATAATGCTTTCCTGATGCTTTTTAGATTGACAGGCATGAATCTAAAAATCTATCCTCTCTAACTGCAAAGAAGAAATCTATGGGTGAGGATAAATATAGAATCTCCTATTTTTAGGAAAGCTGATATTTGGGACATTTTCTTTCAAGCCTTAAATATTTTAATACCTAGGTGCTTATAAGTAAGCTGCCACCATTCTGTGTTTGTTTAATGGCATGCACAGGTTCCAGCTTTCCATTAACAAGTCCTGTTGTGGGAAAGCTGTATTTGAACAGCAAGAAGAATCATGGTGCTCTACATGATGTTCATTGACAGCTGCCCAGCTCTGGCCCACGGTGACAGCCAAATTTTATAATAAAATCTGGCCACTTATTGCCAGCCGGAAAGAAAATGCCATGTTTCATAGTTTATTTCTTCCTCCTGAATTTACACTAATAACTTCCTTTAAACCAAGTACGTGACCTACAATGTGCCAGAGGCCCAGGGCCTTTGATCCTCTTGTCTGAAGACAATGTTAAGCTCAGTTCCTAGGTTGAAGGTATGTTCATGTTCTGCGTGAATCAATATTTCATATAGTTTTCCTGTAATCTGTAAACAAATTAATCTATATGTATCAAAGACCTTATTATGAATTGCACTGTTTTCCAGCTCTAGATTCCTTAAGATCTTGAATAAACAGAACCTTATTTGGATTCATTTTATTTGCAAGACCCTGAAAGAGCCAAGATAAATCTCCCCATAATTAGGAATAAAATATTTATTTGCAGAGAATTTTTTTTACATCGAAATTAGCTTGTGTATCCAGAAATCTTGTCTCTGGTGTGATACGCCATAAATAATGACCAATTTCATGTTGGTGAAATTAAAAATTATGAAAAGCCATTCAAAGCAATTTACAACTTGACAGAGGAAAGAGATTCTGTTTAACATGCAGTAAATTTCTCCTCCACTGAATTCAGACTAAAGCTGAGAAAGGGTGAGAAGAGAGAGAAAACAAAATAAAATTTGGTCCTTTCTTCCCTGAAACTTTAATATTTGGCTTGAGTATATGCTCTTTTCCCAAGTGAGAAAACAGTTCTCGCACCCTTTCAAGTGTTTTCCTTTCCTTTGAAGTGTTTGATGTTTTCAGGAGCACTGGGAGGTCGGTTTTTTTGGATTTCTGTTTTCTAATTTTTCGCATTTTGGTTTGTGCTTTGACATGGGTACAGAACTACCGTATCTCTGGAGAAAGCACCTTGAGGTTCATTGTAGGTTCTGGTCACACAGTAAATGTTCCTTTCTAAAGCCTGTGAACTGTTATCTCAACTCAAATGCTAAGCTTCCCTTGTGAGCCATCTATTCACAGGGGTGTGAGAGCAGCCTGGACTGCACCCCACAATGAGCAATACAGATCGTATATCTGCCCCAAAGGAGACATTTATTTATTTGTGGCTTCTTCTGCCCACACCTGATTACAAGTCAAACTCCTGGACACTGCAGAGGCCCTTACCAGAAAGGCAAGCCACTGCTTAGCCCAGTAATCACTCCTTTACTCCAATCCACTCTTGATACTGGCATTTCTTCCCTTCTTAATTACCACACTTGTCACCCAGATGCTGGTAGGATGATTGGCACAACCCATATCATGCAGCAGAACCACTCTGTCAGCAAATGACCTGTGTGGGCATCAGAAATACAAAGAATACGAAGGGGGAACATCAGCTAAGAGCCGGGGAGGGAAATCATCCTGAGATGAGCAAAGTGGGCCCTGCCAGCCTCTTCCCTGGATCATTGCATCTTCCTGGGGAACTTAGATCAATGAACCTTTACATTTATGCTGCAAATTTTGGTCTCCTCACCTGCCAGATTAAGCATGAAGGTGTCCTGCATGACTCACCTGGGGGTACTGCTTTCTAGTGTCGCAATGAATTGATCTGCTGCTTTTACTCCATTAAGGTGGGTCAAAATGACACCATGGCCAAAGTTTGCCAAAGAAAAATACAATATCTAAGTGTTAGGTGTCCACAGACTCTTTCCCTCTTTGTTATTTAATATTTGTCTATTTGTTGAGCTTTGCTGCCCTTTTATCTCTTCTGAATCCATGATTTGAACCCTTCCTACTTACTTAATTATTGTCCCTTACGTATGTTATAAAAGGACAAATCCACAAATGCACACAGCAGCAGAATAACTGGGTTACTGATCTGACATCCCATTTTTGTATACAACAAGAAGAATGTGTTGCTTTATTATACCCCCATCCCCCTTCCACTAACCTCTCCTCTTTAAAAAATAACCTCGTTGTTTGTATTTGTTTACTACTCCATTCCCATTTTCTGTGAACACAGGTCTGTGTCTTATTTTGTCTTATTGGGTGGAATTTATGTGACCCCATCATTTTGCTTCCTTTACTCTTTTTCTTTACTCAGGGAATGAGCTAACACATAGCTACAGGCATATCATTATAAGAATAGTTAAGACAGATTAATGATGTTTAGCTCTGTTCATGTGGCTGAAAGTTATATTTGATGATATGCTCCGATGAAAATAATTTTGTAATTAAAGCATAAAATATTGAATTAGCTATTTCATGATATTCAACTACCATGAATCTTGAAAGTGCTAAGTTCATTCTGTAGTTTTACATATGCTTAATTGCTTTTAGTAGAAGAAAATGTTAAATTACTTAAAATATAGTAATATATCATTACAGCTCCATGAAGCTTCAATATCCCTTGATGTACATATTTTTATTCTCAATATCATGACACTATTTTAATTTTTTGAAAAAGATAATACATTTAATTCACAACATAATTTTTAGAGATGAGGGAACTCACTTCTGTTAAACACTAATTGTTTCTAGATATTTTATATATACTCTATAATTTAATCCCATAGCAGCCCTGAAAAATTAATTTCCATTTTTTGGTTATCCTCATTTTCCAGGTAATAAAATTTCAGGCTTAGAGAGAGGTAAAGTAATTTTCACAGCTAGATGAGCGTAGGGCTGGGATCAAAATTCAGATCCATTTAGTTCCCACACAGTGCCTGAAAATTCATGTAGTTTGTTAGGGAAATTGTAAACAAAGTCATTGGGATTAACTTGTAATTATTGCATTCATGACTTGTCATGTTGAAATGAAGGGTCTGTGGGTCTGCCTTTATTAAAAAGTCAAGTTGTTAAAACACTTAACTCATATGGCAGAGTACAGGGATTAATTCAATGTGTTCAACAGGAGAACCTGCAGTTAGTGGCACAGGCAGCTCAGACACTGAGCAGAGAAGAGCAATTCAGAGATTTGTGGTTTCAGGGAGATCAGAGAACAGACAGACTGATTTAGAGAAAAGGCAGAACAAGTAGATTGAAGGCCTCCTGTCATCATTTGGTGATTTAGAGGAAATAACAAGGTATTTTCTCCTGATATTTGAAAATTAGGACTTGTTCTATTTCATTGAGAGCGAGCTTAGAAGCAAAACAAAATAATTAAAAATGACTGAAAAAGATGCAAGGAAGCAAAGAAAAATAGGACTGAAAGAAAATACAGTTACCTCAAAATATTATCAGCAGTTATGTCTGGGAGTAAGGGTATGCATTAGAATTTTTTTTCTCTTTTTTACCTTACAGACTCTATTATATATCATAAATACAGTATATATTTATACTGGTAATATAGAATGGTGGTTTGTAGAATGAAAGTTAATATAGAATGATGGTTAAGTGCTTTGAAAGCAAAACAAATTTTAAACCCAGTTTTACAACTTACTTAGTTTTGCTACCTTTGGCAAGTTACATATCCTCTTTGGCAATCATTATATTTATTTATAAAATTACTAAATAAATGGTAACTGTTGCTATAATTGATATAATAATTATTATTCCTAGTACCTAAACATTGCTGTTCTTAATGGAATTAGGTTTCTGATTTTTATGAGAATGAACTACTTTATTTATTTTGAGTAGTTAAAAGTATAATATTTCCTAAATACATTTTTCTCCTAAAGATGCTCATGCCCTCAACTACAATGTTCACCTCTGTCCCTAACCCACAGTGCCACAAAACAACTGGTGGCAGTATCTAGTCAGAAGTAGAAGTCTGAAGGAGAAATTGTGCAAGCTCAGCCAGACTATGTCAAACCTTCCTCAGTGACTGTAATGTTGGGGAGCCTGTAGGGGCTCAATATCTGTGCTATAAACTCATGATTGCCTCAAAAGTTCCAATTGTGTCTTCCCTTTCTGAAACCCAGTAAGCCTTCAATACATATTTAAACATATGACTCTTTGTGTATGTGTAAACCAAGCACATTCCAAGACTCTGCATGGACCACATCTGGCACAGCATTGCAGTAGAAGGACAGTCCTGCAACAAAACATAACTAACGTAATTCCAAGTTTTACTTACATCTCTCAAAGATTATCACTGCTGTCAGTCTGCAATACTGACACAGCACTCCAAAACCCATGTTTTGTCTCAAAAAGAATTTCCCAAGATTTAATTTTTCTTTGAATCGTCTCCTTTGTCCTATTTGTCTTGTTCTCCCCTTCTGGCAACCCAAGGCTTCCTCTAAGGTTCTCCACCACCCACTAATTTTATACTCTGTCAAAACTGCCTCTCACATCATACCGTGTAAGTTCCTCTTTGCTTTCTCCTACTCCAACTAGCTTATTCTGTTTTTTCCTCCGGGGTAAGTCATGGCCTTTTTGATTGAAAATATTTTAGTTCTCCCTGCTCCCATCCCTCAATAATACACCTATCTGCTGATTATGGCTGATGGGACTGGAGAGGGAATATAGAATGAAATAGTTTTTATTCCAGTTACACGTGGCAATTGTGCCACATTTAAAATAAGCACCTGGGTGATCTCTCTAATTTCAAAGGTATGTTATCATTATCATCCTAAACTATTCGATATTCAGCAAATATCTTAATCTCATTATACTGCTATAGTAATAAAAATAATAGGTTCAATTGGTTAAGTGCCTACTATGTCCTGGGCACTGTACTGAGTATTTAGGGCATTCTATTTTATTTAATCTTAATAACAACCTTCTGAGAGATTAAGTAACTTTTCTAAAGTGGTGTAGTAAGTGGTAGAATTAGGATTTCATGTGAATTTCAAGTTTATATAACTCCAAAGCCTATGAGCTTAATGACAATACTATCTCTAATTTATTAGAAGAGCATATCTGCTGGTTAAATAAAATAATCAACCATGGTCCAAACCTGGGTTAGTATCTGAGGTTATTACCAGCTGGACAACTCTGCTCTACTCTCCTTTATAGGATGGCATTAATATGATAATTTTTTCAAGTATAAACAAATGTAAGAACAGAAGCAGATTGTGTTACATCTGTTATATATCTGATTTCTTCTGTAAGGGTTTATGACTCTGATAATCTTCTGAACAGAGCAGCATTAAGGACAAAATTCCTTTACTTGATGTTGAGGGCTTCAGGTTTTCTATGTTGGAGTTTTAGTTTTATTTTTTTTTTAATAAATAAAGCCTCCCTAGTCATAGATCCTAGCCCATTTGAGCTTTTGGGTTTAGATACAGTTATGTGTGAGCTTCCACTGCATAAGTTGGCTCTTGCTTTTGACACAAATTGAACGTTTCTTTATGGGATGACCATATTACACAGGTCTGTAAAATTCAGTCATTCTGGGTCCAAACTAATGTGTGGAGAGGACCACTTAGACATTTGCAGACATAACCAGATTTGTTACTTCAAATCATTACATCAGATATATCAGTATCTTTTTGTTCATCCTTGCATACAACCTCTTTCTGCCAGGTGTCACTAAACGTTAATTTTGCTATGGATTCCTGACTCTGTGTGTGAGTGTGCATGTGAAGTACTTAGTATGCATATCTATAACCTTTCTATTTATGCAAAATTCATCAGCCTAGAAATCTTAAAGGACACTTTTTTTTTTTAACTCTAGTTTTTAAATTTTTCTCTCTAGTCTTGGTTGGAAGCATTGTAAAAATGGCTTCTTACTGAATTCGGACCTACTCCTGAAGCCAATCATAGCATAGTGTAGAAAATGCATGGGGTTTAGTCTTGGAAGAGTGTAAGTGTCCAGGAAATTATCCATTTCTTCTAGATTTTCCAGTTTATTTGCGTAGAGGTGTTTATAGTGTTCTCTGATGGTAGTTTGTATTTCTGTGGGGTCGGTGGTGATATCCCCTTTATCATTTTCAATTGCGTCGATTTGATTCCTCTCTCTTTTCTTCTTTATTAGTCTTGCTAGTGGTCTGTCAATTTTGTTGATCTTTTCAAAAAACCAACTCCTGGATTCATTGATTTTTTGGAGAGTTTTTTGTGTCTCTATCTCCTTCAGTTCTGCTCTGATCTTAGTTATTTCTTGCCTTCTGCTAGCTTTCGAATGTGTTTGCTCTTGCTTCTCTAGTTCTTTTAATTGCGATGTTAGAGTGTCAATTTTAGATCTTTCCTGCTTTCTCTTGTGGGCATTTAGTGCTATAAATTTCCCTCTACACACTGCTTTAAATGTGTCCCAGAGATTCTGGTATGTTGTATCTTTGTTCTCATTGGTTTCAAAGAACATCTTTATTTCTGCCTTCATATCGTTATGTACCCAGTAGTCATTCAGGAGCAGGTTGTTCAGTTTCCATGTAGTTGAGCGGTTTTGATTGAGTTTCTTAGTCCTGAGTTCTAGTTTGATTGCACTGTGGTCTGAGAGACAGTTTGTTATAATTTCTGTTCTTGTACATTTGCTGAGGAGTGCTTTACTTCCAATTACGTGGTCGATTTTGGAGTAAGTACGATGTGGTGCTGAGAAGAATGTATATTCTGTTGATTTGGGGTGGAGAGTTCTATAGATGTCTATTAGGTCTGCTTGCTGCAGAGATGAGTTCAATTCCTGGATATCCTTGTTAACTTTCTGTCTCGTTGATCTGTCTAATGTTGACAGTGGAGTGTTGAAGTCTCCCATTATTATTGTATGGGAGTCTAAATTGACAAATGGGATCTCATTAAACTAAAGAACTTCTGCACAGCAAAAGAAACTACCATCAGAGTGAACAGGCAACCTACAGAATGGGAGAAAATTTTTGCAATCTACTCATCTGACAAAGGGCTAATATCCAGAACCTACAAAGAACTCAAACAAATTTACAAGAAAAAAACAAACAACCCCATCAAAAAGTGGGCAAAGGATATGAACAGACATTTCTCAAAAGAAGACATTCATACAGCCAACAGACACATGAAAAAATGCTCATCATCACTGGCCATCAGAGAAATGCAAATCAAAACCACAATGAGATACCATCTCACACCAGTTAGAATGGCGATCATTAAAAAGTCAGGAAACAACAGGTGCTGGAGAGGATGTGGAGAAATAGGAACACTTTTACACTGTTGGTGGGATTGTAAACTAGTTCAACCATTATGGAAAACAGTATGGCGATTCCTCAAGGATCTAGAACTAGATGTACCATATGACCCAGCCATCCCATTACTGGGTATATACCCAAAGGATTATAAATTATGCTGCTATAAAGACACATGCACTCGTATGTTTATTGCAGCACTATTCACACTAGCAAAGACTTGGAATCAACCCAAATGTCCATCAGTGACAGATTGGATTAAGAAAATGTGGCACATATACACCATGGAATACTATGCAGCCATCAAAAAGGATGAGTTTGTGTCCTTTGTAGGGACGTGGATGCAGCTGGAAACCATCATTCTTAGCAATCTATCACAAGAACAGAAAACCAAACACCGCATGTTCTCACTCATAGGTGGGAACTGAACAATGAGATCACTTGGACTCAGGAAGGGGAACATCACACACAGGGGCCTGTCATGGGGAGGGGGGAGGGGAGAGGGATTGCATTGGGAGTTATAACTGATGTAAATGACAAGTTGATGGGTGCAGCACACCAACATGGCACAAGTATACATATGTAACAAACCTGCACGTTATGCACATGTACCCTACAACTTAAAGTATAATAATAAATAAATTAAAAAAAAAAAAAAAGAAAATGCATGGGGTATAAATTACTTAAAATGATTACAATGCTTTCAGGTGCCAAAGAAAAGATGGCTTCTGTAGCAGGATATGAGTCAGAGGACATTACTTGATTACTAAAACAATCCTTTCATCCCTGGTGAGTAAATATAGAGCCCGTGAGAGGTTCTGCATTGGCCCATGGATTTCACTCAGATGGTTCCAGCAACTCTGGGGAAATGATACAAGATTAACCTGGGTATTTTAGAAAGAGTTCTAGAAGATTTTAGCATGCTGTCATCTACGTTAGTGTGTTACAGTGGTGCCATTGAGCTAAATCCAATTTGACATACTGAACAGTGACAATTTACCATGACTGTGAAAGGTTTTTGCAGGTTCTGCCTTTCCCTCAACTAATACCAGACCAGGTTAGTTGTGTTCTCTTTTCCTTTAGCTTTAAACTCCATAAGGTCTCTTCAAATGTTGTTGAGTCGTCATATTTTCTTGCCTTCTGGTTACGCTACTCAGAGCTTTTGACTGTGACCTTTTCAGATTCCTGTGTATCTTTTGGCCACAAACTGAAGTCACGGGTATTACCCGAATTTGTTTAATGTAGGCAGGTTGTTTCAAAAGAACGACGATTCCTCCAAAATGCATTTCTGCCTATAAGTTTTTCACGTCCTATCGGCTCATTCTGTTGCTGTCTAGTGATCAGGCCTGGGGAAGTGAGGATAAATATGCAGCATTAGTAGGAGGGGCCAGAGCTAGTGACAGAAATGCAAAGCCCCACTCTGTGATTGATTTTCTCCCCGCCCCTAGGTTTGGACAGCTGGACAAATATACTAAATCTGAATTGCACCATATATTTGAATTGTATATTTGGGGAAAAAAATGGAGCGTAAGGAGTAAAATGGAGATTGTAGTTTTAAGAGTGAGGACTAATTCTGAATATTAAACCAGAAAGGCTCAAGTTCTAGCCTCTTATCATATGAGAGTTTGATGGAAAGCTAATACTAGGCTTTTGAGTGGTTTCAAGTGTTTCTGGTTGTGCGTGTGTGTGTGTAACAGGGACACTGATAGATGGAAGAGTGAACATGAGAGCAGAGTGACACAGAGCAATTCACATGTGAGATATTTGATGTAACTGGGGAAGACGAGAAAATTCAGGCAAGCACAGCAAAACGAAGGACGCCTGCCTGAATTGCCCATTTTATACACATCAGTTTAAAATATGCTAATGTATTTCTTGTAATTGTTTTTACAGTAAAATTGAGAAGAATTATTTTCACAGAAGAA
Organism: Macaca mulatta; assembly: GCF_049350105.2. Taxonomy (NCBI): domain Eukaryota; kingdom Metazoa; phylum Chordata; class Mammalia; order Primates; family Cercopithecidae; genus Macaca; species Macaca mulatta. Next base: position 110,494,145 of record NC_133419.1, on the reverse strand, counting down.
AAGCTGTTACTCAAAATTTCATGATTCCATCCAATTATTCTCATTCATGTGTAGTTCTTCCTGGATTTTATTCACACACACATAGTTCACATAATCATAATGGGAACAGTTTGTGCTCTCTGTTCAACAGGCATTATACCAAATGTGCTTTTTGTTCAGTACAGTTTCCAAAGTCATTTTCATTTTAATGGCTATAGATTAAGTAGTTGTTTTCTATTTTTATAGTTTTGGTTTGTCACTATTATAACTGAAGCTTTAGTGAGCGTATTCTTGAACACAACTTTTATTCTTTTTAATTACTTAAGATAAATTGTCAGAAGCTAATGTTTGGGTTACAAACATGATTTTTTTTTAAATCAATCTTGAAATTACTTACCAAATCACTTCCCAAAAGAAGAAAAAGTAGTGACAATATACAGGTATATATATATTAAACTTTCACTATAATCTTATTGTTAGATTTCATAATTTAAAGATTTTTTCAAACCCCAAAGATTACATCACAATTTAACTTTTTAAAAATTATTGGTGAGGTGGATTTCATTATACATGTATTCATTTTTCTGTTCTTTTTAATTTTTTTTTAATTCCTGGGGATCATTTTGTTCTTATTTTGTTAAATTTACTACTTCTGGTTTTCTTATCAGCCTAAACTTTTTAAAATCCTCATCTAACTTTTTGTCAAATATTGCATTCTACAATTTGATAACATGATTATTTAGGTCCTCATCTAAACCCCTGATTTAAAAAAACCCCACTATCTGCAAAACTCAAATTTAGTTCTGCTCTATTTATTATTAATTATTTCCTTCTACTAATTTGTGATTTGGTTTGTTTTCCAGTTCCTGGAGATGCATAATTAAATTATTTATTTGAAATCTTTCTTTTTTTGATGTAGACGTTTATTGCTATAAACTCCCCTCTAGTAGTTCTTTTGCTATATTCTGTGGGTTTTGGCATGCTGTATTTTGATTTTTATTTGTTTTAATAATTTATTTAATTCCTTTCTTAATCTATTTATTGACCCAATAGTTATTAAGGAGCCTGTTTAATTTCCATGTATCTGTATAGCATCCAAGTTCCACTTGTTATTGATTTCTAGTTTTATTACATAGTGGTCTGAGGAGATACTTAATATGATTTCAGTTTTCAACATTTTGTTGAGATTTGTTTTGTAGCCTAGCATGTGGTCAGTCCTGGAGGATATTCTGAGCATTAATGAAAGGACTATTCTGCAACTATTGGATGAAATATTCTGCAAATGTCTGTTAGGTCTGTTTGTTCTATGGTGCATATTATGTCTGATATTTGATTGTTGACTTTCTGCCTAGATGATCTGTCCAAGGCTGAATGTGGGGTGAAGTCCCCAACTATTATTGCATTGGGTTCTATTTGTTTAGCACTATTAATATTGGTTTTATATATTTGGGTTATCTGGGGTTGAGTGCATATAGTTATCCTCTTGCTGATTGACTCCTTTATCATTATATAAGGACTTTCTTTTTCTTTTTTGATTTTTGACATAAAATAGGTTTCATCTGATATAAGCATCACTACTCCTGAATGTTTTTGGTTTCTATTTGCATGGAATATTTTTTCATCTCTTCACTTTCAGTCTGTGTCATTACAGATGAAGTGAGTTTCTCATAGGCAGCACATAGCTGTATCTTGGTGTTTTGGTCCATTCAGCTAGTCTATATCTTTTATTTTTATTAAAATTTCAACTTTTATTTTAGACACGGGGTACGTGTGCAGGTTTTTTACATGGGTATATTGAATAATGCTGAGGTTTAGGGGATGAATGATGCTAATGAGTGAGCAGAGTACCCGATAGTTTTACAATATTTGCTCCCATCTATCCCTCCCCACTATAGAAGCCCCTTCTGTCTACTGTTGCCATCTTTATGTTCATGAGTATCCGAAGTTTAGTTCCCACTTATAAGTGAGAATATGTAGTATTTGTTTTTCTGTTTATGTGTTAATTTGCTTAGGATAATGGTCTCCAGCTGCATTCATACTACTGCAAAGACATAATTTCACTCTTTTTAAAGGCTGCATGGTATTCCATGGTGTATATACACCACATTTTCTTTATCCAATCCAGTATTTATGGGCACCTAGGTTGATTTCATGTCTTTGCTATTATGAATAGTGTTGCAATGAACATACACATGCATGTGTCTTTATGGTAGAATGATTTATATTTCTTTGAGTATGTATCCAGTGATAGGATGGCTGAGTCAAATGGTAGTTCCATTTTAAGCTCTTTGAGAAATCTCCAGACTGTTTTCCCCAGTGGCTGAACTAATTTACCTTCCCACCAACAGCATAAAAAAGTTCCTTTTTCTCTGCAGGCTTGCCAGGACTTGTTTTTCGACTTTTAATAATTGCCATTCTGACTGGTGGTAAGATGGCGTATCGTTGTGGTTTTCATTGGCATCTCTCTGATGATTAGTGATAATGAACACTTTTCCACATGCTTGTTTCCATATGCTGCTTGTATGTCTTGTTTTCAGAAGTGTCTGTTCATATCATTTGCCCATTTTTAAAAGGGGTTGTTTGCTTTTTGCATGTTGATTTGTTTAAACTCCTTATAGACTCTGGGTGTTAGATCTTTTTCAGGTGCATAGTTCGTGAATATTTTCTCTCGTTCTGTGGGGTGTCTGTTTATACTGTTGATGGTTTCTTTTTCTGTGCAGAAGCTCTTTAATTAGACCCCATTTGTGAATTTTTGGTGTTTTTTTAAATTGCTTTTAAGGACTTAGTCATAAATTCTTTCCCAAGGCCAATGAATACAATAGTGTTTTGCAGGTTTTCTTCTAGGATTCTTATAGTTTGAGGTCTTACATTTAAATCTTTAATCCATCTGGAATTCATTTTTTATATGGTGAAAGATAGGAATCCACTGTCATTCTTCTGCATATGGTTAGACAGCTATCCTAGCACTATTTATTGAATAAGGAGTTTTTATTTATTGAATAAGGAGGTTTTCATAATTTTGTTGAAGATCATATGACTGTATGTTTGTGGCTTTATTTCTGGGTTCTCTATTTTGTTCCATTGGTCTATGTGTTTGTTTTTGTAACAGTATCATGATATTTTATTTACTTCAGCCTTGTAGTATATAAAATCAGATAATTTGATTTCTCTAGCTTTTTCTTTTTGTTTAGGATTACTTTGGATATTTGGACTCTTTTTGGGTTCCATATGAATTTTAGAATAGTTTTTTCTAAATCTGTTGAAAATGATGTTAGTAGTTTGATAGGAATAGAGTTGAATCTGTAGATTGGTTCTTCCAATATTGACATTGGAACCAAGAAATTGATTCTTCCGGAATGTTTTCCCATTAGTTTGTATCATTCTAGAATTGTTTTAGTGTTTTGTAATTCTTTTAGAGATCTTTCACCTCCTTGGTGAGCTGTATTTCTAGGTATTGTGTGTGTGTGTGTGTGTGTGTGTGTTTTAAATGGGATTTCATTCTTGATTTGCCTCTCAGCTTGACCATTATTGGTATGTAAAATATACTGATTTTTGTATATTATTTTGTATCCTGAAACTTTACTGAAGTTATTTATCAGTTTCAGGAGACTTTTGGTAGAGTCTTTGTGGTTTTCCAGTTATAGAATCACATCTTCAGTGAAGAGAGATAGTTTGACTTCTTTTTTTTTTTTTCCCTGTTTGGATACCTTTTCTTTCTTTCTCTTATCTCATGCTCTGGCTAGGACTTCTAGTATTATGTTGAACAGGTGTGGTGGGAGTAAGCATCCTTGTCTTGTTCTGGTTCTCACAGGGAATTGTTCCAGCGTTTGCCCATTCATTCAATATGATGTTGGATGTGGGTTTGATGACTCTTATTATTTTGAGGTATGTTCCTTTGATGCCTAGTCTGTTGTGGGCTTTTCACATGAAGGAATGTTAGATTTTATGGGAGGCTTTTTCACGTCTATTGAGATGATCATATGACTTTTGTTATTAATTCTTTTAATGTGGTAAATCACATTTATTGATTTGAATATATTGCACCAACCTTACATCCCAGGAATTAAGCATACTTGATCACAGTGAATTAACTTTTTGATGTGCTGCTGGATTTGGTTTGCTAGTATTTTGTCAATGATTTCTGTGTCTGTGTTCTTCAAGGATATTGGTTTGTAGCTTCCATTTTTCATTGTGTCTTTGCCAGGTTTTGATATCACGGTCCTGCTGGTTTCATAGAATGAGTTAGGGAGGAGTCTCTTCTTGATTTTTTAAGAATAGTTATAATAGGATTGGTACTAGCTCTTTGTATATCTGGTGGAATTTGGCTGTGAATCCATCTGGTCTGGGGCTCATATTGGCTAGCAGGTTTTTAATTACTAATTCAATTCCAGACCCTGATATTTGTTTGTTCAGGGTTTCAATTCCTTCCAGATTCAATCTTGGGAGTTATGTGTTTCCAGGAATTTATTCATTTCCTCTAGATTTTCTAGTTTGTGTGCCTAGATATCTTCATAATGTATGAGGCTTTTTTTTTTCTTTTTTGTAATTCTGATTGTGCTTCTTTGGATCTTTCTCTCTTTATTAGTCTAAGAGTCTATTAATCTTGCTTATTCTTTACAAGAATAAACTTTTTGTTTCTTTGAATAGATTTTTTTGGTCTCAGTTTCTTTCAGTTCTGCTCTGATTTTGATTATTTTCTTCTGCTAGCTATGAGGTTAGTTTGTTCTTGTTTTTCTAGTTACTCTAGGTGCGATGTTAGGTTTTTAAAAATCTTTTCTAACTTTTAGCATGGCTAGGTATATGCTTCATCCTTGCTTACTGGTAGAAGCTCTCTGTTGCTTCAGGCAATGGACTAATCCATGAAATGCAGAGTGCTCTGAACTCCCTGCTTAGCCCAGGGGGTGCAGGGAGCATGATCAGCTGGGCCAGACCAAGCAGGCCCACCTGCATGTCCCCCAATGGCAGGCAAAAGCACCAGCACTGGGAGAATCCAGTGGCTGGCCACAGGACATCCAGAGGTGTGTCTAAGTGTGGAGCTGGGAAACCTCCTCAACCTAAAGTTCTTTGCAAGGGTGGGGGTGCAGGAGATTGGTGACCTAAGCTCCTAATCCAGGAGAGTAGGTTCTCCAGGTGCCTAGAGATCTGTCTGGTCATGGAGTATACCACAGTCTCTGCATAGAAAAGGTGGAGTGGCTCAGGGTGGAAGTCCTGGTCTGCCTGGAGATATGTCTGGTTGTGGGGTGGAGAGGGCCCTGCTTCACCACAGTCTCTGCGCAGGAAGGGTGTGCCACTTCAGGCTGCCAATTCAGGTGAGTGGGTGCATGGAATTCCTGGAGATCCACCTGAGTGTAGAGCAGAGAGGGCCCCACTTCACCGTAATCTCTGCACAGGAAGGGGAGTGTGGCTCAAGCTACTGATCCATGTGAATAGGTGCTCTGACTGCCCGGAGATCTGCCTGGGCATGGAGTGGAGAAAGTCCCACTGTATCACAATCTCTGCACAGGAAGGGTGGGGCAGCCAAAGCTGTCAGCCTAGGTCAGTGGGTGATCCAAATGCTTGGAGTTCAGCCTGAATATGGAACAGAGAGGCCTCCACTGCACCAGAACCTCTGCCAAGGAAGAGTGGGGTGCCTCAGCTTGATATTCCATGAGAGTGGGTATTCTAAATGACTTGAGATCTGCATAAGTATGAAACAGAGAGGGCCTCACTGCACCACAATCTATGTCCAGGAAGGGTGGGGTGGTTCAGATGGCTAGTCCAGGCAAGCATGTGCTCTGAATGCCTAGAGTTCTACCTGAGGGTGGAGCAGAGAGGGCCCTACTGCACCACAATCTCAGAGGAATAGGCTGGGAATGACACAGCAATGACACATGCAGCCCAGTTTCAGGTTGCCAAGCTAGCCCTAGTTACAAGTCTCATTTTCCAAAGAAACTGCAGCTGTAGTAGCTCTCCTCTCATCCCTAGCCTATGATGGTGGAGAGCAGATTTCCAGCACCTACTGCTGAGGCACTTCCCACAGTTCTGGCTGTGGAGGCCCCTACTGCATGACAGAGCAAATGCTCCAATCCCTGGCCCAAGACTAAAATGCTTGCATGGCCAGGCTGCCAGGTCAACAAAGAACGGTGACTTTGTATGTGCCTACATTAAAAATGGCATCCTGTTCTCAGTCTGGGGTCTGAAAAATGCCGAAAGCTTTTCCCAGTGTCTTTTCCTCTCAGTACTTCGTCATCTCCCTAAGTTAGCTCTGGGGCTTGGGGGAAAAAAGTGCTCTCTTGCAATCTGAATTGCTCAGATTCCCAGTATAAAGATGCATCACAGAGGGAGGCTCTCTGCCTCTCCCATGTACTGGGGCCACACTCACTTTTATGAGCTGGACACCATCACAGGGGCTGTGTGCCCACATTCTACTCCCGAGAATCTGAGGTGTCCTTCATGATTTTGGTGACTTCCCATTTTTCTCCTTGAATTGAGCTCAGAATTTCCAAGTGCCTGACTCACACTGAAATCTTCTAATATTCCATCTTAGAAAAACAATCAAAACAAAACCAAAAACAACACAAAAATTTATCTTTTAGGGGAATTTAAACAATTTACATTCAATGTTGTTATTGACAGGTGAGAACTTACTCCTATCAGTTTATTTCCTGATTGTCTTGAATATCCTTTGTTCTTTTCTTCTTCATTTATTATTTACCTTTACACATTGGTAGTTTTTTGTAGTGACAATGTTTGATTCATTTCACTTTCTCATTTGTATATCTGCTCTATGAGTTTTATACTTCCATGTGTTTTAATGATATTATCTTTTTGTTTCCAGATGTAGGACTATCTTAAGCATTTCTTGTAAGGCCATCTAGTGACAATGAATCCTCAGTTTTCTTGTGTATATGAGACTATTTCTCCTTCATTTTTGAAGGATAGCTTTGCTACTATAGTATTCTTAACTGGGAACTTTTCTTGTCTTTTCTTTTTTTCTTTCTTTTCTTTCTTTCTTCACTTCGAATATATCACCCCATTCTCTCTTGGCCTGTAAGGTTTCTTTTTTTTTTTTTTTTTGAGACGGAGTCTTGCTCTGTCACCCAGGCTGGAGTGCAGTGGCCGGATCTCAGCTCACTGCAAGCTCCGCCTCCCGGGTTTACGCCATTCTCCTGCCTCAGCCTCCCGAGTAGCTGGGACTACAGGCGCCCGCCACCGCACCCGGCTAGTTTTTTGTATTTTTAGTAGAGACGGGGTTTCACCGTGTTAGCCAGGATGGTCTCGATCTCCTGACCTCGTGATCCGCCCGCCTCGGCCTCCCAAAGTGCTGGGATTACAGGCTTGAGCCACCGCGCCCGGCCGGCCTGTAAGGTTTCTGTTGAGAGACCCACTATTCGTACATTGGAGATTCCCTTATATTTCACTTGATGTTTTTCTTTCTGTTTTTAGAATTCTCTTTGACTTCTGACCACTTTGACTTTAATGTGCTTTGGAGGAGGCCATTTTTTGTTTGAATATCTGGGAATCTAGTTGTCTATATCTTTTGCAAAATGTGGGAAAGTTTACACCTATTATTTTGTCAAATAAATTTTTATGACTTTGTTTATCTCTTCAGAACTCATAAAATTTGAATCTTTGGTCCCTTAGTGCTGTCCTGCATGTCGTGTAGGCTTTCTTTATAACTTTTTCTTTGTCTGACTGCGTTATCAAAAAAAAACCTATCTTCAAGTCCAGAAATTCTTTATTCTGCCTTATCTAGTCTATTGTTAAAGCTCTGAATTGTATTTTTTATTTTATTCAAGGCATTCTTCAGTTCCAGCATTTCTGTATTTTTATTATAATACCTATCCCTGTCGAATTTCTCACTCAGAACATTATTTTTTCCTTATTTCTTTGTATTATTTATCTTGTGTCTCACTGAGTGAGTTTCTTTAACATTATTTTGAATTGTTTTTCAGGTATTTAATAGGTTTTTATTCTTTGGGATTTGTTACTAGGGATTTATTGTGTTCCTTTGAAGGCTTATTAATTCCTTGTTCTTTGTATCCTTATGTTAATACCTGTGTATCTGTGGTAATGATTGTATCTTTCCATTTTATGATTTGGCTTTTGTAGGGAAAGACATATCTATAGTGTTGAGTAGGCTCTTTGGCTTTGATTCTAGGTGTGCACAGTAGTAAAATCTTACGTAATTTCTTTAGCTGTAGTCAGCATCAGTGATGTCTGTGAGTCCCACAGTGGCTTATGCTATGGTTGTTAGTGGAGGCTGTGGTGAGGCTTTGCTGGAGATGGGGACACCAGGCAGACAGATCCTTGGGACCAGTGATGGCAGTGATAGGCTGAGCATGCTGGTCTGCAATCCCCTGAGTGGTATACATGGGTGTTAGCTATGGCAAATCTCTGGGCCAGTCCTTGGGCTTCCAGGTCACATGCTCGGGTGCTGTTGATGGCAGCAGCAGGCCATCCTTGAACCTCTGAGTGGTGTGCATGATATCAACAGTGGAAGTAGTGGCAGCAGGTCGTCTTTTGGGCCCTTGAGTAGTGCATGCAAGTTCCAGTGGTGGTGATGGTGGACTAGGTAGGCTGCTTCCCCAGCTTCTAGGTGGTATACATAGGCAGATGGAAGTAGTGGCAGTAGCAGGCTGAGTGCGCTGGTCCCATGGCCTGCCACCACCCTGGGAGAAAGACATGCATGCTGGCAGAAGGCGAGATAGGCTCATCTTGATGCCCATGGGTGGCACACATGTGCACCAGTGGATGATGAGGATGGTCAATTCTCAGGCGCCCAGGTGACACATATGGGCACGAGTGGTGGCTAAAGGGGTAAACCTTTCTTCAGGTTCCCGAATGGTACACATGGGCACCAGCAGTGGTGGGCGGGGTGGATCAATCCCTAGGCCCTTGGACAATGTGTGAGCACTGGTGTCTGTGGCAGCAGGAGGGCAGGCCCATCCTCACGTCCTCTAATGGTGTATGTGAGCACCCAAAGTGCAAAATTGGGTAGTTCAATCCCCAGATCCCTGGATAGCATGCTTAGGGGCTGGGGGTGATGGTGGAGGGCAGGGCATGCTTGTCCTTATACCCCTGGATGGTGCACATAGGGACCAATGGCAGTGGAAGGGGCAAGCCTGTACTCAAGCCCCAGGACAACATACAGGTAGGCCAGTCCCCAGGCTTTCTGAAAGTGCATGCAAGTGCATGTCAGCCCTGTTGCTGGGGTGGGGGTGAGGGGTTGCTGCTATGGCTGTGACCCCAGGCAGATAACTACCAGGCTCTGGGGGCCATGTATTTTGGCTCCCTTTGTCCTAGGAGAAACCTCCCTGGTGTGCCATCCCACCTGGTCCCTGGGGTATAGAACATAGCATAGGCTAGAGTGCTGGGGACCCAGCAACACCACTGGGAACAGCTGGCACTGCAATGATGCAGTCCTCTGGCTGGACACAGGGGAATGTCAGTAGGGCTCAGGGATATGGAGCTAAAGGGGCTTTTGAGACCCAGAATATGATATAGTCTGGTCCGAGCTGGAGTTTCAAGATGGTGTTATGTTGCAGCTGCTTGGGTCTCAGGGGGTGCCTGGAACCTGGTGCAAATTCCCTGTCTGGAACAATGCTTTTTTGTGGACTCCAGGTAGCTCTCTATACTTATGTTAGGGCCCACAAAAGTTAAGGGGTTCCCCTGTGGCTAGGATTGCAGGAATCCATGATGGGAGTTGGGGCTGTTGTATATCTCTCATTTACCTTTTCCCCACAACAGGGTGTGGCTCTTGGCTCTGAACTGATCCCTGACAGCTGCTTGGTTTTCCTTTCCTTCTGTGCTTCAGAGGGTCCCTGTCACTTCCCTGCTGAATTCCAGTGTTCTCTGTTAGATGCTCTGTTTGACATGTGGTTTTCTACTCACTGTTTTCATCCTCCGTCGTTGAGGGGGCAAGTACTGGATGCCTTTAGTCAGCCATCTGGAAGCCCCCTTCCGAACTCGATGGCTTATCTTCTACCTTTGATACTTTTAGTTTTTACAGTATGCATTTTTCTACTAAATTTTTTCCCTTTAAAAATTTTTTTAGTTCTAAATCTTCTAAGAAAGCTTATCTAAATATGGGTCTACTTCTACTGCCTGGCCCAGGAAATATACTTTAAAATATTTATATAGAGATAATTTCTCAAAGCTAAAGGACTTGAGTCTCCAGAATGAAAAAGCCCATCAAGTGTCCAACAAAATGAATTCATTCTGGAGACTTTTATCTATTATCTGGGAAATTATCTGTACTTTAAAAAGACTTTGTTTTCTTACTTCTCTTTATCAAGGACTCCTGGATTTGGTCTCCTAGATCTCCTATGAATGCGTTTCTCATATTCTGTCTTTGACTTTTTGTTCTACCTTCTGGAAGATCTTCTTGGTTTTAATCTTTAAACCTGTAGAGGATGCTAGCCTGTAACTTAGGACCCCCACCAGACTGAGGCATTCATTTGCTAGGAGAAATTGATGCTGGAGGCTCACAACTGAGCCCCACCCCAGAAATTGCCCCCATTGACTTTCCCAAAGTTATGCCCCATCTTGGGGGCAGCCTGCGTCCATCAACTGGTCAGTGTAGGGCTCTAAATACCGAGGATATTGCCTCAGTTGGAACCATTCTAAGGGTCATGCCAGCTATAAAATTCTGTGAAGCCTCCAACCACATCTATTGGACAGGTCTTTCTCTCTGCCTGGTCCCACTTTCTTCACCCCTCAAAGGTCGTCTTTCCAAAAGTATTCCCCAGGAAACATGCTGCTTGTGAATTTCAGAGTCTAAGTATCCGTCTCATTGGGAAGCTAACATATGACAAAACCCTTTTTAAAAATCTTCCAATTTCTTAGTTTTCTCTTTCTAGGTATTGGATGTCCTGTGTTGATTTCCTATGACTCTCACATTTGTTTTTCCCACATTGTTTGTATTTTTGTTTTCAGTTTTGGGTGATTTCCACAATTTTGGATTTCTAGTTCTTGATTTTTTTTGGAGAGGGGAAATAATTCATTTCCAAGAGCTCTTATTCATTCTCATTATTCTTTTAAAAAATAATACTTTGCCCTTGTTTTATAGTTATACCATTTTGTTTTGTTTTGTATTGCTTTAGTTCTCTTATCTTTATGATACCATTTTAACTCCAATGCCTCTCATGTTGGAGACATTTGTCAAATGTTTGGTGACCCTTAGTTTTTCAAGGAAATACACACAATTGTGGGCTTCATTTCTTGGCATGTTTTATTTTTAAAGAGAGGCAGGGATGACTTTTATTATTGTGCACTCTCAAATGTTAGGAGTTTATTTTCCTCTGAGGCCATTTAATCTTCAGAAGAACCCTCTGTCTTCAGCCTAATGAAGATGATGCGTGGTCAAGTCTTCAGCAGAGGGGAACAAGCAGAAGAGGGGAGTATATGTGGGTCTAGTGTTTCATCTATTGAATTTTAACCTTGCATTACATTCTTTTCTATTATTATTGTATTCTTTTTGTCTGATCACTGTAAGGTCTCCTCATGGTTTTATTTTTTAATAAAAACTTTAAGATAAAATTCACATAAAATACTTTAAGATAAAATTTACATATCATAAAATTCACTTTTAAAGTGAACAATGAAGTGTCCTTAATATATTCCAAGTTATACAACCATCACCATCATCACCACTATCTAATTTTAGAGTATTTTCACCTCTCCCACCACCCAAATTACCCATGTGTACATTACCCATGTACATTAATATTCACTCCACATGCCTTTGTCTCTCCAGACCCTGGCAACTACTTATCTGCTTTCTGTCTCTATGTCTATTCTGGACATTTCTTATAAATGGAATCATACAATATGATGTCTGTCTTCTTTCACATGGCATAGTGTTTTCAAAGGTCATACACATAATAGCATGCATCAACACTTCGTTTCTTTTTTCCGTTATATAGACAGAAATGAACAATGCTGTATTTGCTTTATCTATTCATCTGTTGATATACTTTTTGGTTATTTACACTTTTGAACTATTATGATTAACACTCCTATGAACATTGTATACAAGTTTTTGCATGACATATGTTTTCATTTTTCTTGGGCATATACCTAGGACTAGAATTGCTCGGCCACATGATAACTCCATGATTAATATTTTGAGAAAATGCTGCACATTTTTCCGAAGTAGCTAAACCATTGTACATTTGCACTTGCTGTATATGAAGGTTCCAGTTTCTCCACATTCCCAACACTTATTTTCAGTCATTTTAATTGTATCAGTCTTAGTGAGTGTGACATGGTATCTCATCGTGACTCTGATTTGCATTTCCCTAATGATTAATGATGAGCATCTTTTCATGTACTTATTGACCATTTATAAATCTTCTTTCAAGGAATGCCTATTCAAAACTTGCCCATTTTTCATTGGGTTGATTATTTTATTAAGTTGTAAGAGTGCTTTATATATTCTAAATATAAGTCTATTAACAGATATATAACTTACAAACATTTTCTCCCATTCTGTGGGTTGCCTTTTCACTTTATTAATGGTGTCTTTTGAAGGATAAACTATGTTAATTTTGCGGATGTCCAGCTTCCTTATTTTTCTTTTATTGCTGTGCTTCTGGTCTCAAATCTAAGAAATCATTTCCTAATACAAGATTATAAACATTCTTGCCTATGATTTTTTCCTAAGAGTTTTATAGTTTCAGCTCCTACATTTAAGTATTTGATTCATTTAAGTTTCTATATATAGTAGGAGGTAGGGTTTCAACTTCATATTTTTATATGTGGATATACAGTTGTCCCAGCTCTATTTATTGAAAAGACCATTCTTTTGTCATTAAATTGTTTTAGCATCGTTGTTGAAAAATCAATGGACCATAGATATATGGATTTATTTCTAAATTCTCAATTCTATTCTCTTGATCAATATGTCTATCTTTATACTATGACCACACAGTCTTCATTTTACTGTAGGTTTGTAGTGAGTTTTGAAATGGATGTGGGAGTCCTCCAACCTTACTGTTTTCAAGATTTTTTTTTTTTTGAGATGGAGTCTTGCTGTGTCTCCCAGGCTGGAGTGCAGTGGCCTGATCTCGGCTCACTGCAAGCTCCGTCTCCTGGGTTCACGCTATTCTCCTGCCTCAGCCTCCCAAGTAGCTGGGACTACAGGCGCCCGCCACCACGCCCTGCTAGTTTTTTTTTTTTTTTGTATTTTTAGTAGAGACAGGGTTTCACCATGTTAGCCAGGATAGTCTCAATCTCCTGACCTCGTGATCCACCCGCCTCGGCCTCCCAAAGTGCTGGGATTACAGGCTTGAGCCACCGCGCCCGGCCTCAAGATTGTTTAGGCTATTCCAGCCCCCTTGCATTGCCATATGAATTTTAGGATCTATTTTTCAATTTATGCAAAAATGGCAGCTTGGATTTTGATAGATCAAATGGGGTTTGCATTGAATTTGTAGATTAATTTGGAGAGTATTATCATTTAAGCAATAGTAAGGCTTCCAATCCATAAACAGAGGATGTCTGTCTATTTATTTGTTCTTCTCTAATTTTTTTCAATGATATTTTATAGTTTTCAATGTAAAAATCTTACACTTCTTTTGTAAATTTATTTCTAAGTATGTTATTTTTATACTATTTCCATGGCACTACTTTATTAACTTCATTTTCAGGTTGTTCATTGATAGTTGTAGAAACACAACTGATTTGTGCACATTGATCTCATATCCTGAAAATTTGCTGAATTTGTGATTTGTGTATTTGGCCTAACAGTGTTTTTTGTTTTGTTTTGGTAAATTCCTTAGGATTTTCTAGATACAAGATTATGTCATCTGCAAATGGAACTGGTTGTGCTGTTTCTTTCTAATCTCTGAATGCCTTTTATTTCTTTTTATTGACTAGTTGCCTTCCCTGGGGCCTTCAGTACAATGTTGAAAGAAGTGGCAGAGTGGATATCCTTGTCTTGTTCCTGATCTTAGGCGGAAGGCTTTCCATTTTTCACTATTAAGTATGATGTTAGCTGTGTGTTTTTCATAGATTCCATTTATCAGGTAGAGAAAGTTTCCTTTTATTTCTAATTTGATTCATGCTTTTATCATTGCGTCTCATTCTTGCCCTCTCTAATAACAGGTGATGCAAAATTCTATTAATGTCTAGGGTTCTGTTAGACAAATAGAGCTCCTCTTAATTAAATTCTCTTCTTCATACACTTTAGGCTGTGGAATTCCCTGCCTTGCAACTGTTGTCATCTTTAATACTGTGTAATGTTGTTGTGAAAATGTGGCACTTCAAAGAATATCACAATTATTTATCAGTAAACACACATATCACATACTAACAATAGGCACTTTTGGGGGGTTTCCTTTGATGTTTCTTTGTGTGTTTTTATTTTTCCTTTTTGAACTTTTACATTCAGGGGTACATGTGCAGGTTTGTTAAATAGGTAAACTGGCGTTACGAGGTTCATTGTACAGATTGAGTCTCACCACACAGGTATTAAGCCTACTACCCATTAGTTATTTTTCCTGATCCTCTCCCTCCTCTCATCCTCCACCCTATGATAGGACCCAGTGTGTATTGTTTCCCCTTTGTGTGTCCATGTGTCCTCATCATTTAGCTCCCGCTTATAACTGAGAGTATTTGATTTTCTGTTCCTACCTTATTTTGCTAAGGATAATTGTCTCCAGCTCCATCCATGTCCTTGCAAAGGATGTGATCTCATTAATTTTTATGGCTGTGTGGCATTCCATGGTATATATGCAGCACATTTTCTTTAATCAGTCTATCATTGATGGTCATTTAGGTTGATTCTATGTCTTTGCTATTGTGACTAGTGCTGCAATGAACATATGTGTGCATGTGTCTTTATTAATAAGACAATTTATATTTCTTTCGGTATATACCCAGTAATGGAATTGGTAGGTCAAATGGTATTTCTGTCTTTAGGTCAATAGGCACTTTATTGTTCTGTCTCTTTTCTATAATGTTTTGACTTGATGCATCATAGTTTGCCTAACTTACTACCTTCTAAAACTAACTTAGTCATGATTCTCTTTTTAATTTGCCTTTTAATCATTTAAACTTTGCATTATCCTACTTTTTCTCTTTCTTACACCTTAATTTCTTCATCGTAGTTTTTTTCTTAGCATTTTTTTTGTTGTTCAGCGGTTTCCCATTAAACAACATTAGAAGAACCCTTGGCCCTTCATGCACATCATTGCATTCTGAGCTTAAAATTTAAGCCCTTTCTGGACTATAAATCAGAAAGTGTGGTGTTAAGACACAACTCTGCCACTTAAATTTTGACCATGCGTGACTCAAGAGTCTCTGAGCTTCACTTTCATTATCTACCTCACATGGCAGTTGCAGTAATTGAAAGGGCTTTTATTTACAAAGTTTCTATTATGTTGCCTTCCATGATCAAGTGCTCCATTAAATTCTAGCTTCCTTCCCTTTTTTAACTGCTAGCATCCAATATGGACTGGGGTGGTGTTGTATGCTTCTCTCTCTACTGAGTCGTAACTGCAAAATTTAGATGCATTAATTTATCAACTTACTGCTAATTTAATTTAGCTTTTCTCTAGGAAAATTTAGAATGTTTGTTACAGCTATAACTCATGTAAGGAAGTAGCAATAATCTTGATGGTTGGAAATAAATTACATTTGGGGCATTTTCTGAGTTTAACATTCATGGCTAATTCTAAACTTATTATATCCAGGGTGTGTTGCTTGACTTAGAAACTCACATGAATATTTATCTTATAATGTGTTCCTTGCTTTTGGCCCTTTTATTAAAAATGTAAAACAATCTTTTTTTAAATTAATGCTCTACTTATTTATGGGAGAAAAGTGAAAATATGGGTAAGTAGAATAAAGTACGAACTTTTAAAAATCCACCATTAATCCTACTATCTAGTGCACAGTCTTCTCAGATGTTTTTCTATGGTTTTTCACTTGCTTGGATCAAGGACTGGGAGTCTCACACATCTGTGTGGATACCACCTAAATATGATATGTAAATCAAATTATCTTCCAAATATTCAGAAGATTTGGTAGAAGGGAGTTTGAGACTTATTTTTCATATACTTTTCAATACATAGGTAAACTGAGAACTCTGCTACTGTATAGTGTGAATCAGGTTGGCTGTTTAAGATTCTTTTCTAATAATAATGTGTTGTTTATAACACATTTAATGGGTTCTCAATGTTCCTGTAAAATTCCTGTAAATAATAAATATTATACTTGAGAACGTTTATAGCAGAATTCTCAAATTAGGCTTACATTTCACGAATGTGGAAAAGATCAGAACTGTGGACTAGACATTTGTATTAACTACTGGGACTTGATTTGTAGAATCAATATAATGGAGTATTTCCTCCAAAGCACCATTCTGCTAGCAGATGGATAGTAGAGCCTGGCCCTGTAACACAATGACAACCCTCTTGCAGGTGTAATGATATGAGTCAATCTGATTCCATTGAATTGTTATGTTTTCTATTAAAATGCTGTGTTGGCCAGGCGCAGTGGCTCCCACCTGTAACCCTAGCACTTTGGGAGGCTGAGGCGGGCGGATCACGAGGTCAGGAGATCGAGACCATCCTGGCTAACACGGTGAAACCCCCGTCTCTACTAAAGATAAAAAAACAAAAACAAAAAAACAAAACAGAAAATTAGCAGGGCACGGCGGCGGGCGCCTACAGTCCCAGCTACTCGGGAGGCTGAGGCAGGAGAATGGCGGGTGAACCCGAGAGGCGGAGCTTGCAGTGAACCGAGATCACTCCGCTGCACTCCAGCCTGGGCAACAGAGGGAGACTCCATCTCAAGAAAAGAAAGAAAAAGAAAAAAGAAAAAAAAGGCTGTGTTAATCTTCAAAACAATGGACATTTTTATATATACATTTGAATGCTATGTGCTGTATATGTGTCCTATTTTGAGCATGATCTTAAGAAAAACAAACACCTAGGAACATTTAGCTTTAATCTTCACTAAGTTACAATATTTTTTCATCACTCTCTAATTCCTTTGACTTTTTTCTAAGACTTAGGTAGGAAACTACCTTCTTATCTGCTTCAAACATTTGGAGTAGTGGGTCTCGACTTTGGCCCTGCATTAGAATCACTGTACTTCAAAACCCTTAGGCTATGCCACAGAACAATTAAATCAAGATTTCTGGAGGCCAGACACAAGTGTATTAGTTTCCTAGGGCTACCAGAATTGCCACCAACGTGGTGGCTTAAAATGACAGAAATGTATTCTCTCACAGTTCCAGAAGCTAGAAACTGAGATCAAAGAGTCAGCAGGGCCATGCACCCTCTCGAGCCTCTGATAGAGGATCCATTCTTGCTTCTCCCTAGCTTCTGGTAGTTGCCAGGAATCTGAAGCATACCTTGGCTTGTAGTCGCATCATTCCAGTCTCCGCCTCTGCTGCCACGTGGCCATCTTCTCTATCCCTGTGTCTTTGTATCCGAATTACCTTCTTTCTCTTATAACTAAACCAGTTAGATTTAGGATCCACCCTAAATTACCCTGATGACATTGCAAAGACTTTATTTCCAATCAGATCACCATCATAAGTACGGGGGTTAGGACTTGAACATAAGTTTTTTGAGGAGACACAATTTGGCCCGCTACACCAGGCTTAAGAAAATTTTGAATTCCTAGGTGATTCTACAGCACAGTAGCTAAAGCAGAGAGCCACTTCTTTCAGAACAGTGCTTCTCAAATTTTAATGGGCAAATGAATCACTGGAGGGTCTTATTAAAACGTAGATTTTCATACATTAGTGTTAAAGTGAGGCCAGAGACCCTACATTTCTAACAAGCCCCTAAGTGGTGCCAGTGCTTGGTCCAAACCTCAAGGAGTGAGTACTTAGAGTAAAGGCTTTGCCACCTTCTTTGTGGCTTCACCTGTGACTTCCCTTGTAGACTCAGGAGGACGTTGGTATAAAAAGTCTTCACAAGAAACTTTCATTAGGTCAAACATTCAGTGCTAGGTGAGGAAGAGATGAATTTTTCCTTTTAAGTTACATGCTCCAGCTCCTGCATCCTCTCTCTCCTTTATGGCAAGAGGAGAATTTTCTGGGAACCAACTTGCAAATCACTCTGACTTCACCCTTCCTTCCCTTATCCATTTCCATAATAAGAATCAAGATGTTCTAAATTAGCACGTATATTTTAAAAATAACAGCTTTATCAGTATTTCAACCTACCATCTAATTTTTAACCAGACTTTTATGCTCAGGCTAAAAAAATTTAAAAACACATTTAATCAGAACAAAATGCAGCTTTATGAAAGATACAAATTGATGAGAACAAACCCTGCTGGGATTTTCTTCACATGTCCTTTTAAAATAAATTTAAACTTTTCTAACTGGGCTTTAAAAATACTACAAAGTGTCATGACTTGCTGGGCACAAAAAAGACACAACATAAAATAATGTTTTGACAGTTTTTTTCCTGTTTGGATCACAGATGCCATTTTTCTTTTGACTCTTCTCTGTTACTTAATCAGAAACAATCTTGTAGGTTTATTAAAAAACAACTTTGGCCAATTAAGGAGAAATCACAAAATCTGCTTAAGTGTCTTGTGAAGGATGCTGACACATAGTATTTTTTTCGTGAGCTGAAATATAGCTTACCAGAATGAAGAGTTGAGGGTTTTTTCCTCTTTTTATTTTGAAAAATGTCAAATCTATAGACAATTTCAAGATTAGCACAATGAACATCCTATACTCTTCACCTAGACTCCCCAATTGTTAACTTTTTGTCACAGTTGGTTTTTCTTTCTCTTTCCCTTTTCATTTTCATTTTTGCTGGGCCATTTGAATATTGCAGACATCATAACACTTCACACTGAAATGCCTATTCACCTAAGAACAAGGACGTTCTCCTAAATAATCACGTTCCTATCATTGCACCAAAGAAATGTAACATAGATAAATATTGTCCAAAATACAGTCCATGTGAAAAATTCCTTTTCTTCATAGTTGTGTTTTTCTTTCTCTTTTCTTTTAATTATTGTTTTATTCTTGGTTATCCAACCAAGAATCATGCATTACCTCAGGTTGCCATGTTATTTTACTACCTTTAGTCATTTTTTTAAAGCTTATTTTAGGTTCAGGGGTACATGTGCAGGTCTGTGATACAGCTACATTGCATGTCATGGGAATTTGGTGTACAGACAATTTTGTCACCCAGACAGTGACAAAATAAGGTAATAAGTACCTGATAGGTAGTTTTTCAATTCTCACCCTCCTTCCACTCTCCATCTGTAAGTAGGCCCTGTTGTTTCCTTCTTTATGTCCACACATACTCAATGTTTAGCTCCTACTTAGAAGTGAGAACACGTGGTATTTAGTTTTCTGTTCATATGTTAGTTTGCTTAGGATAATGGCCTCTGCTCTATCCATGTTGCTGCCAAGGACATGATCTTATTCTTTTTATGGCTGTGTAGTGTTCCATAGTGTGTATATACCACATTTTCTTTATCCAGTCTATTACTGATGGGGATTTAGGTTGATTCCATGTATTTGCTATTGTGAATATTGCTGTGATGAACATATGCATGCATGTGTCTTTATGGTAGAATGATTTATATTCCTTTGGGGATATAGCCAATAATGAGATTGCTGGGTCAAAAGGTAGTTCTGCTTTAAGTTCTTTGAGAAATCGCCACACTGCTTTCCACAGTGGTTGAACTAACTTAAATTCCCACCAGCCTTGTATAAGAATTCCCTTTTCTCTGCAACCTTGCCAGTATCTGTTATTTTTTGACTTTTTAATAATAGCCATTCTGACTAGTGTGAGATAGCATCTCATTGTGGTTTTGATTTGCATTTCTCTGATGATTAGTGATATGCCGGCTTTTCTGATATGCTTGTTGGCCACATGTATGTCTTTTGAAAAGTATCTGTTGATGTCCTTTGCCCACTTTTTAATGGGGTTGTTTGCTTTTTGCATGTTAGTTTATTTAAATTCCTTATACATGCTGGATATTATACCTTTGTCAGATGCATAGCTTGCAGATATCTTTTCCACTCTGTAGGTTGTCTGTTTATTCTGTTGATAGATTCTTTTGCTGTGAAGAAACTCTTTAGTTTAATTAGGTCCCATTTGTCCATTTTTATTTTTGTTGCAATTGCTTTTGGTATCTTTGTCATGAACTGTTTGCCAAGTCCTATGTCCAAAATGGTATTTTCTGTTATCTTCAGGAGTTTTTATAGTCTTAGGGTTTACATTTAAGTCTTTAATCCATCTTGAGTTGATTTTTGTATATGGTGTGAGGAAGAGGTCGAGTCTCAGTCTTCTGCATGTGGCTAGCCAGTTATCCCAGCACCATTTATTGAACAGGAGTCTTTTTGCCAGTGCTTGTTTTTGTTGACTTTGTTGAAGATCAGATGGTTGCAGGTGTGTAGCACTATTTCTGGGCTCTTTATTCTGTTCCAATGGTTTGAGTGTATGTTTTTGTATTAATATCATGTTGTTTTGGTTACTGTAGACTTGTAGTATAGTTTGAAGTTGTACTGCCCTTTTATTCTAGAACAGTTGACATTTTTAAAGATTCTAGATCAGTGGTCTTGTAAAATGCCTCCAATTTTATTTTTCTGATTTTTCCTCATGAGCAGATTCAGAATTAAATTTTCATTATTTTGATAAAAATACTATAAACGATAACGTACCCTTCCCATTTAATCATATCAGGAAACCTATAAGGTCAGTTTGTTTTATCATTGGTCATTTGGTAACTTGGCCATCTCTCTCTATATCTCACATACCTCCCCATTGTAAAGGTACTTTCCACTCTTTGTAATTAATACATAATTATTATTAATTAAAGTAAGGTGATACTTGGGGATTAAGTGGATACTCCAATAACCTTGTACCAAATAGTTTTAGGATCCATCAATGTTCCTCACTTGACTTAATTATTACATTGTTAATTACAGAATGTAGATTTTCTAATTATATTATTTCTTCTACATGTATGACCCAACACTTTCTTTTTATAAGAAGAGCTGTATGACTTGATATTTTTTCTTTTTTTAAAGAAGAGCTGCTTTTTTTTCTCCCCTTTCCTCCTAATTTTTGTACTGTAAACTCACAAATTCTTCTTTTACTCAAAGTTATCATTCCTTACAGCCATTATTCATTTTGGTGCTTGAGTTATTCCAAATGTGGCTTGTGGGAGCCCCTTCAAGCTAGCTCCAGTCCTTTTGATATGTCCCCATAATTCTTTAAGCACTACCTTGCTTTTTGGCATAACATGAGATTTGGTATTTTTTCTGATACATACCTGAAATCAGCCACTTATTTCTCCAAGGAACTCTGCTGTAGAGAATATTATTTAGAAATTAAGATCTGACTGCTAGGGGCATGCTCATGACAACCATAGTTTCATTTCCTTTAAATCCTGTAAGTGGACAGAACTGAAGAAATGTATTTTAAATAAATATTAACATTGACAATTTATACCTTAATGTAATATTTGTTTTCCTCGCATTACCCCATGGCATGTTTGTATTTTTCTTCTCCTACTATCAGAATCTTAGTTCTCCCAAACATCAATGTATTTAAGTCATTAGTTCTGCTTTATCATAAAATGGTTAAACAAAAATGGTTTATACACCAAATGGCCTCAGAATTACTACATCAAGACCATAATCAACAAATCAACTACATATATAATACTTCAAGATGTATTTACTGTCCTTTTTATCTTTACAATACATCCCACTAAGTATCTACAGTCAAGAGTATCATGTTCAATAGAGTTAATGCTTTTTTCTTTGTGGTTATGTTATAAATTTGATATAAAGCTAGATTTACTTTGTTTTGTTTGTATTCAATGTTTTTCTTTGTATCTTAAAAATCTTTTGGCTTAGTTTTATGTTTTGGGGACTATGTATTACATATAATTGAAAAATTAATTATAGAGAAGTATGTACTGAAATAGATTTCATTCCTATTCCTAACTCTTTTAGTCTATTTCTATCCATCTCCTATAGGCAATCATCTTATTGGTTACTGGTTGATTTTTCCTACATTTCTTTTTACAAAATTATTTAACATTTTATTGATATTAAGTATCATTTTATTTTGTGATTCTTATTTATTCCATGAAAGGTCCTGGACTCTTACTTGAATCATTCTTTTTTCCACAAGTTTTATATCCTATCCCTGCCTAGTTCTGCTCTCAGATAACATCGTATTTCTTTCATATATATTTTCTAAATGAAAACCAACACAGTAATTTGGAACCTATTAAAGAAGAGAAATATTTAATTTATAAAATACTTTTGTTAATGTAGCACAGAAGTTATGGCCTCTCTTAAGAATAAATTATGCCCATTGCTGTGTTCATATCAATCATCGCAAGAAGCCCATGACTCCCAGGTTACTCAACTTTCAGTCCCATTCCCATGAAGCTCTTTACAACCCCAGTTTGATCTCATCCCATCTCTCTCAACTCCTAAAACCAATGAACTGTGCTTTCTGAAACTCAAGGTCAGTTGTCAGCAAAATTTCTTCATCTTCAGAACCTGCTCTGAATGTTCCTGTTACCTTCCCTAACCAAAGTTTGGTTCTGAATCCTACAGTCCTCTTACCACTAGGTCTGTAGGCGGTGTAGGTGTCTTCCTCACCCTTTCACTGCCAGACCTATTCTCCCTTCTCCCTAAAACCCACCAGCATTGAGAATCATGTTATCCGTTGCCTCTTGTTGTAGTCATTTGTCAACCCCAAAGGCACTCTCTCTTGTTCTTTGAATATGTTAGCTCCTGTCCCATCATTTTATTCCTGCTTTTTAAATGTATTTTAATGGAAAAAAATCAAGGCTGGATCTGTGTTCAACAAATACATATATATTTTTGGAAATTGATTAAATGACAGTTATTGGCCAGCCACTCAGGAGGCAGTGTATTTCATTATTTTAAAAGCTGAAGTAATGAGAATAACTGTCAAATCAATTTGGACATTTAAACAGTAGAATTGGATCACTTATAATACAGAGAATTGCTTTTCATTTGAAGATTGAATAGTAGCAGCAAAAAATAGTTACTTGAGATAAGCAGAATCAATGGAATATAAAGAATTGACTGCAGGCAAGCACTTCTGTTTTTAGTCCTTACTGATACAAAAGCAATGGGAGAAATTGATGAAGACCCAGAGGTAAATATGGATAAGTAAATGTAAGTAGACCTCAAATGTCAGTTATTCTTAAAAATGTGTGTGTCTGTGTGTATATCTTCTACGTATGTATACAGGCACTATTTCACAACCTATTGTCAAGGAGTTTAGTTTGTGTTCAAAGACCAGTTACATTTTCTAAATTCAGGAAAGTTTCAGGCCTGAGAATTAATATTGATTTAGAGAGAAAACTTTTAATTTCTTCTCTGAAGAACTGATTCCAGTAAAATCTATACCAGCGAGATTTCTGTAATATAAATTAGCTCAAATATTTCTTCCTGATCAAGTATGACAGGCATGTGAACTCCCTGTTGACTGACTCGTAGCCAGCTTACCAAACAGATTTAAAGAAGTTGCTTCTTATTTGAAGACTTTTTGAGATGAGCGATATATACTACTGGACTCTATCTGAGATATATTTATTCTAGAAAAATGAAAATCTTGCTGTATCAGAATATGATGCCTTATGTAACTATTTTAAAAGGTTTATTTAGCACATTAAAGACATGTAAAAGTGTTTAATTTTCCTCTCATTACTCACTGTACTACATGGCACAGTGTACCATATAGTACATGCACAGACCAGAGTTCCTAATCCCCAGCCTGGCCCCAGAATTATTCTTTATGGTGACTTCAAGTGTGTACAGATTGGTATATAAAGTTTTAGGGTGTTTATACCATAGAGGAAAATATGAAAATTTTCTTTCTTCAATATGATAAGACAGATATGGTCAACATAAATGAATAACTTCATTTGCCAGACTGGATAAACTACTGAAAATCACCCAAACCAACATACACAGCCTTGTATTTCATACTCTATCCAAACAAGAAGTTGGAATATGCACTGTACCCAGATTTCTACTAGGTTTATCTTTTTGAGAGTGGTTGAAGGCATTTTTAAGCTCTTCTAGCCCTAAATTGTAGGCCAAGACATTTAAGTCTCCTCAAGGTAAATACAACTTCTCTGAAAGCTAGTTTTCTTTGATACTTGGGTGGGAAGATAATGTGGTGGCACCAAAGGTAAAATTCGTGTCTTATAAGAGACCTGCATTCTATATCCTTCATGTAAGATTGGTATTTGTTGATTGCAAGTAGTAGAAAGGCAGCTCAAATTCATATAATAAATAAAGGTATTGTTGGCTTATGTACCTGGAAAATACAGTGGTGCATCTGACTTCAGGAATGATCAGAATTAGAGGCCCAAATATTGGCATGGAAACACTATCCATGTCTAGCCTGGCTTTCCGTTCTATATCTTGGTGTCGTTCTCAAATACTTTTTCTTTTTTTATGGTAACCACCAGCACCTTCAGGTTTATAATCTTAGTTGTTAAAGAGTGGGAAAAGAGATCTCCTTATTATCAATACTTACAGCAAAAATTTCAGGTATAATCCTACTTGGCCCAGTCTCAATCATATGCCCATAGCTGAACTAATTACTGTGATCAAAGACATGGTGTCCTAATAACCTAGGGCTAAATCATCACATTGATAGATGTGGGAGAAAAGGAGTTCCCTGAAGAGGGGCATGGCCAGCAAAAAGCATAAACTTTTAAATATACTGCAGCATAAAATAAGTTGGAGCTACTCTAATATAGGGATATTTGAATTTCATTTAAGGCAAATCGCATAGTCTCTTTTTCAAGAAAATAGCTGTTGACTTGACCAACGTAACATATAACAATCTTTAACATTCAGAGATACTATAGGAGAATGCCTAAACTTTTAGCTGAACCGTGAGTCCAGACTGCTGACCTTCCATAGAAGTCAAAATGTGGTAAGCCACATAACAAGAAAAATTTAAATATGTAAATGTACAAATAAATAGATGGATACACACACTCACATATACATGTATATTACTTGAAATAAACATTTTGCATGTTTTATAGTTTAATAAGACTGTTAATATATATGATCCCTTGCCAAGTTGTTGGCTCATGTGATTCAGAAATAAACCCTATAAAGACACTCAGACTTCTTTTGACTTCTATATTCTGTTTCTTATACTTTCTACACCATCAGCATATATTTTGTCCCTAATTATTAATTCTTCTAAGCTATACTAAAGAACACTTAGTGTTTAGTGTTATCTATGCCCTGTACTTTACAAAGCCCATTCACATGCATTATTTCATTAGTTCCTTTTACATTGTAATAAAAAGTATATGCTTGATAGAAATTTACATATTGTCTTCTCAGACAATCATTAAAGACCTCCACTAGCCCTGAGTTACATTCAGCTTTAGGTAACTATAAAATAAAATGTTCTTGCTCCCCTATCTTGCTGCCACTTTCTGCAGATCTTTGTTAGTGGCGTTCCTAAGCTTCTGCATTATAGTATTTCTCATAGTTGTATCCAACAATGTCTGTGTATGTTTAGACAGTCCAACATGGCTTCCTTGGAAATCTGCCCCTTCCTTGGATGACTTTCTTGCTGTCATTTCTATTGGTCGTAAATTCTACCCATTATTTTTCTGGCTGCTTGCATTGTTGCTCCTTTTCTCAGTATGGTTTTCTAGACCCGCAGAGGCCACATAGTCACTAAGATGCTGCACTGAAAGGGGAAATGATAAGAGCAAGAGAGTCTCTCAAGGAAGAAGGATCCCTTGTGCAAAGGGTGAAAAGTATTATTACTCAAGATGAAATTAGGGTGCCCTTGAAATGGAATTTGGCCAGGGTCCCAGGAATGCTGATGTTCTGTCCTAAGCCAGAACCATTCTCTCAAAAGGACCTCCAAGGGAAACATATGAATGAGACTGTGAAGAATAAGGTAATTATAATAATTGCTATAGAATATTTAACAACTTTATTGAGGGATAGCTGATATACTACAAACCACACATATTTCAAGTGTGCAATTTGATAAGTTTTATTATATATAAATCCAAAAAAATCTATCACTGTGATCAAAAGAATAAACAAATCCATCATCCCAAAAGTTTCCTTATACCTCTGATTAGTAGGAATCGCTCTAAGAAACAGACACTCCTCTGCATTTTGCCATGTATTCTTGGCCAAAGATAACTCTGCAAAGTGAAAAGTAAGAGAGTTTTGATTTGGGTATGCTTCCTTGACAACTTAAAGGGGCACAGATATCCGCAGCCTAGCTGAGCTGAAGCTGCATGCTCAAATGAGTTTATCCCCACATGACCTTACCTTGACTTACTCAGGTACACATAATTCCTCTTCAACCATTTTTTGATCTTTTAAAAGTTTATTTGGTTATATTATAATCTTTCTTTTCTTCTGGGCTTACTTCCAGACACTGTGGAATTGGCTTCAAATGTTAATTAAAAGTATCTTTTGTTTGGGCCATAAATTAGAATGTTCTGTGTTTCTTTATCCAGTGTCAGGCTCAAGGAAGTTAGCCAAATGTGACGCACTAGGGAAGGAGTAGATTCTCTGAACTCTGCATATGTCTCTCTTCACTGTAGTTATTGATGTAGAACATAGTGTCATGAGCTATTGGAGCTAGAAGGCATCTTCTAGAGCTAGTTGATAAGACAATGATAAAGCCAACACTCAAAAAGGCCAGGTAACTTTCCTAGGGTCACAAAACTATGTAGTGGCACAGTATGTATTAAAACCTGCTTGTCTTACCTTTTAGCCTTATGAACTTTCCACACTGTGTCTTCTCTTGCCTGCCATGTCTCAGGATTTTATTCTTTAGGGTAAAGATGGTAAGAAGTAGATAGAGACCATGGATGCTAATGAAAGATCTTTGATTTTTTTGCAGCATAGAATGCTAGAGATAGGACATTCACTTTATTGGATGTTATTTGGCACCCAAGAAATACTACTCTCACTACTACTACTACTACTACACATTTATTGAATGATTATTATGTGCCAAGAAACATTTTGTGCACATGTATCGTAGAACTTAAAGTATAATAATAATAATAAAAAGAATACTTGTATCTTACAAGAGAGTCCCACTCTGTGAAACTGACTTGAGAAGCTGAGCAATACTGTACCCTAATTATTTATTTTAATATATGATCATCTAGAACGTTTGAATAAATATACATGATGTACTTAAATTAAATAAAAAAGAATTCTTTACATGTATTGACTCATTAAGTAATTACAAAAACCTATTGCTGAAGCAGTGAGGTCAGATAATTTTCCCAGGGTCATGAATCTAGCATCAAAAGATAAGCATGACTTTTAGAGGTGTATTTTTGTTATCATGGCTGAATAAAGCCAACTCTACAACTACATTATATGTAGTTTCCTGTTACCTTTGAAAAGGGTGTTTGGAGGAGGAGTTCTAAATCTGGGGAAACAGGCAGACTTCAGATAATCTGAGAGCTTCCTAAAGTAGTAGGCATCTGCTTCACAGGTCAGAAGAGTGCACATAGATGGAGAGGGTAGGAACAGCTAAGGTAAATAGCATCATTCCAACTCTGGACCAAATATCCAAGTAGATTATTATCCTTATTTCTTTTTCAGGTGAAAAGGCTGAAGTTCAGAGTGATTAGATAATATGTTTAAACCACTCAACTAGAAGACATATAGCTGGGATTCAAACCTGTCTACTTGAAATCCTCTGCTCTCTCTACTCTATTCCATTATTTTGGGGACAAGATGAAGAACAGGAAAGAAAAGAAGGAGGAGGAGAGAGGAAAAAAGAAAAGGCAGTAGCAGGAAAGCCAGATGCTTAGAACATCCTGCAGATGGTATTTTAATTTCTCATCCCAGGAAGTGATTGAGGAGGGGGAACCAGGAGCTATTCAAACCAGAGACCCATAGAAATTGAGAAATGGGAGTCAGGTGAAGGGAGAACACTCAAGCTATAGAAATGGGCCTCCTTGATGAAAGAAGGTGCAGAAGCTAGGAACGTAGGCACTTGAAGATGATTTGGAGCTATGGAGCTTTTGTGTAAAACGCATTTATTTCAAAAGTGCCAAGTATTCTCACTACAATGGTATCTTGCCGTTTGAACAGCAAGGGATATTTTAAATACTTAGAAAGAATTCACAATCTTTTTCTCACCTCATAATCTTCAAGCCCCTATGAACATGTAGGTAGTGCCCTCCCTAAACTCCTTCTCCATGCATCCCTCCCCATCCTCCCCACTAAAGACAGAATCACAGGCTATGACGAAGCTGTTGTTAGAACTCACATCTCTCAAGACTCTGCTCCTACTCCAGGCTAAAGCAGATGCATTCTATCTTCAGTGTCTCCTACCTGGAGTTCCACAGTTGCTTATCTATTTTTGGTTTATGTAATCAAAACATTGGCCAGGTTCAAGGAGGTGCCAATTCCCAGAAGACTTTGCATTCAGCACTTAACTGTACTCAGTTAGGGAGATGAAGCCTTCCAACTGGGTTACCACTGACTGACTGAGGGAGAAATGGCTTCATCTACATGGTGGACTATGCTCTCTGCCTGTTGGGCAGCGCCCTAGAGGCAGGATGTCATATGTGATTTTAGGGAGTAAAATTAGAATAGAAAAACCCTGTTTCTTCAATATACTATACTTTCTCCAGTAGTAACTTAGGAGGAAGATAGTTTAGAAGGTTAAATTCTCATATACAGGCTCAAATGTGCTGTATTTCTAGAATTTATATAACACACGCTTCTTTGGGAATTTCCTTTAGCTCAGACTTGTGTGCTGGAATCCTGTTACCCTAAAAACCTGCTCCATATCTATATATCTCTATCTATATATACATTTCAGCTTAAAAAATAGACTATTTAGAGCAGTTTTAGGTTCACAGCAAAACTGAGCAAAAAATACAGAGTTCTCATGGACCTCCTCCAGGACACACACATTCCCTCCCTTACCATCAAGATCCCATACCAGAGTGGTACATTTGTTACAACTGGTGAACACGGTCATCACTCTGGACTCTGAATCCAGGTATAATTCTTGACCATTCTCTTCTTATTACCACTCTTTCTATTCTTCTGCCTCTGTGTTTTATTTTGTTTTTGTTTTTGTTTTTGATTTTTGTTTGTTTGTTTTCTTCCCATGCAAAGCCAGGAGCAGAGGGAGAGGAATAGGCTGTGAAGTAGTGGCACCTAGTCACCCTCTGTCGTCCACACCTTAGGGCAGGCTTTGGATTAGAACCTTTATATATCCACCTAGTGAGAGGCAGTGGTCGCTCAATAAACACTTGTTGAATGTGGACATCTGAAAATCATGCTATGTTTTCCTGCCTTTATTCCCTCTCAAATCTTACCAATAAATACTACCTCGATGGGAACAAGTGTATTAGACTCTTCTTCAAGGACTGTTTGGAACAAGATGAGAATGAATGCCCCAAGCACCCTGCAGTGGAGTGCTTACAGGCACTTGGAGCTCTGAAGATAAAGTTTGCCAACTTTAAACCTTTTCCTGGACTGGCTCATCACTGGGTCAGTCGTCTCATATTTGAACAAAAGAAAACAAATGTGATATTTAAAACTAGAGATATGTCTATATTGGAAGAAAAAGGACAAGAATAACTACTATGATGAAAACCACCCTTGTGTAAGAAAATGTTAAGGAAAGGTCTCAGACCAATCTGGATGAGAGAGGTCAAGACCCAGGAGAAGCAAAATTGCTCTGGCAATAAAGCGACAATCTTTTCTACCAGCCATGCAGAGAAACGAGAGTGTAAGAGTGTATTCTAGCAACATGTCAATGGACTTGGGTCTAAGGAAAGAAACAAGAGAGCCCCCCTGAGTGAGGCGATGGACAATGGATTTAGCAACAGTAGAGTTCAGATTTACTCCTGGTTTTCTTTCATAATTACCTTCTGTTACATCAATTATGAGCTGATCTTGGATCATTTTGTCATGCACAACTCTTAGGCTCTTTTTTGTGAATAACACTGGCCTCGAAAGAAGTTTAAAGTAAGTAAAGGTTAGCTACTGCCACATAACCTTGCTATAATAAAGGTAAACTTACTAGTAGTGAAAACAAGTCTCTGACCATATCCGGCCACACATGGACATTAACTGAACAAACATGCATTAGTAAACAAGCCCAATATGGTGGAGTAAGCCTGTTCTTTAAGGTTAATGAAGTCCTGGCTGTCTCTCACTGCAGGTGTTTTGTACATCATTTCACATGAAGGGTCACTTGAGATATTCAGGACAAAATTCCAGAGGCAGGACCCAGTTACTTTACACTTGGCATCAGCCAACCAGAAATCCTATTCACTGGCTGGATGAGGGGTCCAAGCTACCAGGCTTGCTACAGTCTTATGTTCTCTTCAAGCAAGTGTGAAATATTTCTAAAATGTGTAAGCCAATCTACATATATTGAATTCCTGTAATTTCATTAACACAAAAATCCATTTCTAACGTTTATCAGGATAATTGACAAGCTACTATTTTCACCAATAATTAAGCCATTTTTGTCCTTGGTTGTATTAATTAGCCAAGCCTTAAGTGTTGAGTGAGACCTGGATAACAGATACAAGTACAGTTGTCTTAGCTGCCTCTGGAGGGTGGCCTTTTTGATACACTACTAGCTGGAGACTCTTAGAGTGTTCATTTTCAATTAAATTAACTACTTGCTTCTAGTGTTGAAGATTAAACAGCCTATGGCATAAATCATATCTGGTCTGTAGATCCCAAAGTATTTTAAGGTAAACTATAGACACATAATAATTTCTAAACTTTTATCGAAAAAGTGTTACAGGCAATAGTTACACATCTTTGGAGCAGGAACAGAAGAAAAGAAAGAGTGGTAATAAAAAGGAAATGATCAAGAATTGTACCTGGATTCAGAGTCCAGAGTGCTGACTCTGTTCATCAGTTGTTACAAACGTACCACTCTGATATGGGATGTTGATGGTAGGGGAGGCTATGCGTGTGTCTGGGAGGGGATCTATGAGAACTCTGTATTTTCTGCTCAATTTTGCTGTGAACCTAAAATGCTCTAAATAGTCTATTTTTTAAATTGAAAAAACTATATTTGAAGCAGGATTTTAGGGTAAGAGGATTCCAGCAACCATCCAGAGAATAGAAATGTATTACCCCATCCCATTAACTAGCTGTCTTATTTACCTCAGCTCTCAATGTCCTCAGGTTCCTCATCTGTAAAATATAGATAATAGTACATACTTTATAATATTGCTATGACAATTGGTGTGTTAATATTTCTACAGCACTTGGAATAGTGCCTGGCTATATACATTTTGCTAAATAAATCACTAAAGAAAATATAACTTGGTTGGCAGCCTTATGATATTGATCCTGGCTTTAGAAAAGTGAGATTTTTGTTTTGCTTTGTCATTACTAAAATCAGATGAAAGGGAATTTGTTAGTGAACTAGATACCAAATATACTTGGTTTTCATGGATCAACATGTTAAAAATTTAGTGTCTATCACTGATATAGCTTATTTGATGTTAAACTCAGTAATGTCAAATTCAGGTAACTTCATACCCTAGGAAAGAAGACAGGAAGATGATGGCTATGAATATTATTTTCTTCCAATGTCTGGGGACTTGGAGATAAGATATATATGCTTTAATGAGTGCTGAATCTGCCTTCTTGAACAGAAACCTAAAATTTCTTTTTTGTGTGTTTTCCAAAGTTTTTATGATAAGCATGTATCACTTAAAAACAATATATGTTTTATTTATAGGTAATTTTTAAATTACCCAATTCCCAGTGTTTATTATTCTCTTGGAGGGATAAGGGTAACCCATTGGTTTTCTAGATTACCATTTGTTTAAATAGAATAAAACATTAAACAATTATTATTTCAAAGCTTGGTTAAAATCTGTTTACAATCACCTTTAAAAAACTGTATCTGTCAAAACAGTTGTGTGTCTGACCCAAGTGTGCAGAAGTTGCAAAAGCTACCATTCTGCTCTGGGAAGTGGATAGGCTATTTCTACGGAAACAATTGTTTCAGATTATTGACAAAATAAGTTTGAGCGCAGAGGGCAAAGAGCTAAAGGTTGGAAGAGAGTAAGCACATCTTTTCTCTCTAGGAAGAGAGAAAATGGAAGATTAGAGGAAGAGGCTTTTTCTTAAAATGAAATTTTATTCTCACTGTTAGGTTTTGCTTTGTTTTGCTTGCTTCAGATACCATGGGCATGTATCTATCACTCAAGTCATTCATGCAAGACTTGTATGGCTCAAAAGGCTCAACTTAAAAAAGTTGCTGCTTTTCCTATCTCACTCAAAAGATCTGCAAATTCAATAAGGAATAAATGTATGCAAAGGCTATCAGTGTTCTCTAGGATATTCTAGGAAATTATTCATCCATTTATTCCTTCATTTGTTCACTATTTATTGATCCCTGTTATGCAAAAGTCACTAAGCAAGGCCTAGAAATAAAATGTGTGGTGCCTGTTCTAAAGGAGGTCACTGACAAGTGGGGCATACAGAAAATTAAACAGAGTTATACTCCAGGGCTAATGGGTTTGTGCATAGGGGCATCAAAGCCCTGCACTAGCATAGAGTATTTTATGAAAATGCCATGGAAGCAGGGAGTTTGTTCACCACCACATATACAGAAATTGGGTGACATCTGGAATATTAGTAGACATTCAATAGTTAAATGAATGAACAAATGAACAAATAAATGGAACTAGTTAATCTCAAAGTGTGAAAGACGCCAGCTCACTGTGTACATCCTAATTGTGTTACTGTAGGATGCTGCCTGTTTGCAGAGCCCCTCCTCCAAAACAGTAGAAAACACACACAGGACTGCCAGCCATCTGGTGCAGTCATCATTCACTCACCATTCAGTGTCTGGTCAACATCTAGTGAGCTGCTGCAAAGGGAGTACGAGGGATGCTGATGACATAAAGACAGTAAGAAGGAACCCCAGCCCTCAGGATGTTTATCATCTCTGAAAAAGAAAAGAGACACTGACAGCTATAATATAGAGTTGTATATTATTAATCTGTTGAATAAAATTAAGAGGCTTAAAGAATGAGAGCAATTGTCTCTCTCTCTCTTTTTTTTTTTTTTTTTTTTTTTTTGAGACCAAGTCTCACTGTTGTCCAGGCTGGAGTGCAGTGGTGAGATTTCAGCTCATTGCTATCTCTGCCTCCTGGGTTCAAGCAATTCTTCTGCCTCAGCCAGTTAAGTAACTGGGATTACAGGGATGCACCAGCACACCTAGCTAACTTCTGTATTTTTAGTTGAGATGGGGTTTCATCAGGCTGGTTTCAAACTCCTGACCTCAAGTGATCTGCCTGCTTTGGCCTCTCAAAGTGCTGGGATTATAAGCATGAGCCACCTTGCCTGGCTACCAATTGTCTCTTGAGTGCTACGTCTTGCACACTGTACTAGACATGTTATATCTCACAATTCTCACAACACTGATTGGATTGTATCTTCGTTATCTTTATACATGAAGAAACCAAGTCTTAGCAATATGCCCCAGGTCACGTAATTATGTGGCACAACCAAAATTCAATCCCACGTCTTAACTTTTACATTCTATTCATCAACACAAGTCAAGTAAACCCTGAGTTGTTTGCATTGGGTCATCAGACTCCAAAAGACTTATTTCAAAAAATGATACAAAGATCCTTTTTTGAAAAATTCCTACAAACCTTCTTCCCCTTGCAAGATTACAAGGAACTGTGTTCATCCTAATGACATAGTTCATTCCACCTCTGTGGAGAACACAGGATTAGAGCATGACAGTCTCATGGAATCCAAGAATATGGAAAAAGTGAATTGCTTCCATCACATCACCCTTCCAGCACGGAGAGCCCTCTGTGCTGAGTCCTCCAACACTCCATCTTCCAAGAATTTCACTCCTTCTGGAAACTCTCCTCCGCCCCCATGTACATGGTCACAGGGACCCACCCTGTGAAATCTGACATGACTCTGCCCCAGTGGTCATGGTGGTTGATCCAGGCCTGAGCAATTGACCCAAACTGTGCCCATCACAGACATGGTTAGGGTTTAAGGGCAGCTGCCTTGCCCAAACAGAACAATCACTGTTGTTCCTGTGTGAAACTGGAACTGGCAAAAACAAGTTAGACTCTCTTTGAGGAAGTAGACTATAAAAAGTAAATCCAAGAGTATTTGCTGCTACTTGGACCACACAATTACAAGTCTCCACAGCCATGACCTCAGCAAAACAGACACTAAAGAAACAGAGAGAAGACAGAGTTAAGGACAGGGTCCAGGCAGCCCTGGTAACTCCCTTGTTGCCTTTTGCAGCTCTGTGTTGCCTCATGGAATAAGAGAATCCTACTCAACAAAACAAAGCAATGGGGTCCTAGGCTTCTACTTCAAGTTATTCCTGAGGCCCAACTGCATTTCTCTCTTTGTATTTCTTTTTTTTTTTCTTTTTTTTTTTTTTTTTTGAGACAGAGTCTTGCTCTGTCGCCCAGGCTGGGGTGCAGTGGCCGGATCTCAGCTCACTGCAAGCTCCGCCTCCCGGGTTCACGCCATTCTCCTGCCTCAGCCTCCCGAGTAGCTGGGACTACAGGCGCCCGCCACCTCGCCCGGCTAGTTTTTTGTATTTTTTAAGTAGAGACGGGGTTTCACCGTGTTAGCCAGGATGGTCTCGATCTCCTGACCTCGTGATCCGCCCGTCTCGGCCTCCCAAAGTGCTGGGATTACAGGCTTGAGCCACCGCGCCCGGCCTCTCTTTGTATTTCTTTGAGACACTCCAAAGTCTTTAAACTATCTCTTCTGCCTTTTCTAGTTACAGTTGGTTTGGGTTTTGTCATGGTTATTTGCCCCGCCTGAGACGTGGATGCTCTGGAGCATGGATGGATAACAGCCACTCTGCCTCTGGGGCCTTTCTCCCCACTTGGGAGGAAAGTTACAGTGGTTTTGAGAGGAGAAACACTTTCCCTTTCCTTGGTAGCAGCTATGACACCTGGCCAGTGAACTACTGAGTGCCCACTCTGTGCTGGGCATAGTGATAAACACCTGATAAGTATTTCCTTTAACCCTCACAAGTGCCCTTAAGCTGAGGAATTATTACAAAATTCATTTTGTTCCTAGGAAAAACTAATTTGCTTTACATGAACAAAAGTAACAAATGATTAAGAATGACTAAGCTTCGATTTGAAAATAGGTCAGTGTGATACCAGACTCTGCAGCTGTTCTCCTTTAGTATGCGACAAGGCTGCTTAGAGCACTCCTTTCCCAAGCCATCTCACAGCCTCCCTCTTCTCCAGTCCCAACTTGCAGTTTTCCCTGGAGACCAAGGGATGTTGCCAACAATAATGGTCTTCAATGCGCTGTTGCAAAAATTATAACTGAGACAATTGATGCAGAACTTTTGCTTTTCAGTTTAGCTAAAACTGGGTTCTTGTCACATGACTAGAAAAGATTAGGCATATGGACACATTGAAGGGTGAGGAGAACAGAATTTATTGGGCAAAAAGGAAAAAAGAGGAAAACACTCAGCAAGAGGGAGTGCTGCCAGCAGCTCCCACCTCACAGATTGAATTCCAGGGCTGAAGAACCCAGGCTCCTTCCTCATGCACAAGGTGCAAACTTCCCTTGGCTCCACCCAGTTCCCTCATTGTGCATGTGGGCATTACTCAAAGAATCAGTCAGGAAAGGGCAGGTAACAAAGGCAGTTCTCCCTCTGGGTTGCAGATTTCATCTGGGACCAGCAGTCTGGTCTCTTAGCCTTCAGGCTGTTTTAGGCTTGAAGATGGGGTTTCAAAGGAGACCCTTGGCTGTCTCCTGTCTCTGTCACAAATATTACAGTCAAAGAGATCTGACTTAACCAGCTCCATCTTGTTTCTAACCTCCCAGCTGTCCTTGTTCATTCCTGGATGTAGGCTGAACTAGCTTTGGGAGAAACACCCTTTATAGTTTAGCTTTGAAACAAAGATGACAACAGCACTCTCCCAAACAAACCCTCCCCAAATGGCTCCTGGGGATAGCACCACTATTGTAAAACTTAAGATCAGTGCTTGAGATATTTTGCAGATCCTGCACTAGATGTCTCAGCTGGCACCACCCAGATGATAAACTGGCTCATCTGGTCTTTCAGTGCAGAAGACAGCTTCAGCTCTCTAAGATTTCATCTCCTACACAACCAATTAGCACTCCCTGCTTGCTGACCCCCTACTCACCAAATTATCCTTAAAAACTCCTATCTCCAAAGTTTCAGGGAGACTGATTTGAGTAATATAACTCTAGTATCCCACACAGTTGCCTTGGCATGAATTACTCTTTCTCTATTGCAATTCCCCTGTCTTGACAAATTGGCTCTGTCTAAGCAGCAGGCAAGGGGAACTGTGTCTCTTTCTTCTCTCCTTCCCTATTGCTTCCTTGTTCAAGGGGAGTGTCTGATTTTTACCTATCCACAGGGCTGCTCCTCTGTGATTCAGTCAAACACTTGCCAAACAGGCCCATTTCCTGGGCCAGGTTGTTCTTCACTAACTTAACTCTGTACTGCTTCCTGAAAGAAAGAGGAAAAAATTGATTCACTTAGACAAAGTAGTCGGGACCAGTACCCATTTTAAATGGATTTTCACTAGAGTCTAAAACATCCCTCCCTGAAACACAGAGGGGTATGATCTCTCCGAGGCAGGAGCAACAGTTCCTTAACTTCTGCAGCTCCTGAATGTGAAGTTGCTACCTGGATTTAAATCTCACATGACCAGATGCTGTGAGGTAGAAACTGTAGTTGATTCATAGTATGATAGGGTACAACGGTATCATTTGGTCTTTCTCTTGGCTCTGTGGATCTGCATATAAAAGTGAGCCTATCTGAAACCACCCATCATTGTTACTGGATGCCTTCTCAGCCTTGCAGAATGAACCCTTCTGGAATCTGCTGGCCCATCACACAGAGTGGGTCTTCTCAGTTGCTCTGCTTCAGCCAGCTGGGTCCTTTCCCTCTCCCAGTGGCACAGGTACTGATTTACCTTTCACTTCCTGAAAACATGCCGATGCATCTCATTAGCCAAAAACATTCTCTGTTTTGTTAAAATGTCCATTCCAAGCAGGAAAATATTATTAAGAGCAAGTCATATAAACTCTTAAACTCTGTCCCACACCTCTATCTGGGCTTTGTCATAGAATTACACAAACATGATGCAGTTAATGCTCAATTACACAGGAATTGGGAAGCCAGACCTCAATTTTCTCTATTCTTTTACTTCCCGCATCTTTCCCACCTGTCATTGAACAAACAGCTTTGCCATCATCTCTGCTGGATGGTGGAAAGTAGAAATAAAATTTAAACCTATCAATTGCATTGCTATCAAGGCACCTCTGATAAGAGGTTCAGGCAGAAGATCAAATGACTAAACTGAAGAGCAGGGATTTCAGTTGTTGCTCTTTTTCTTATTTCTGCCTCTATATTTTTATGAAGAATGGCAAAGGTATTTTATTTCATTGTGTGTTTCCTCTCAAGATGGAGCTTTCAGAAATCCAGTTTATTTGTGTTGCTTCAGACTTAGGAGATATGTTACTTTGAAAAGGATGGAGCTAGTTATTAAACAAGGCCAGCTGAGGTAATCTTGCAGATCTCAGCCTTGCCTGTGCTGAAGGTGAAAATCTGGCTGCTTTGGGCCATTAATAAGCTTCCTAGGGCAGTGGCACCTCACCTCTGTGGGCTGCTCTGGAGAGTTTCTCAAACCTCAGGGAGGGGATTGCCTGAAGTCAGGAAGGGAAAAAGCCAGAAAAAGTAAACAACTCCAAATAAGGAGTTGTTTTCCACTAGATTATCATGGAGCAAAACAGCCCAGGATAAGATGTCATCCCATTCCGTGTCTGAGACCACCTCCCTTTTAGCAGATTTAAGCTGGAGGGAAGTGAGGTGAGAGGATCTGGGGTCACAATGGAGCTTCAAGATTTTCTGGCCACACTGAATGATTGAACAAAGTCTCTCTACTTGAAGTTTAGACATGCATGGTGTCTATATTTTAATATTCAAGAAACTGCTTTGTTTCACATTTTGGAGTGGCATCATTGTCTGGGGTAATACCCAAGGTTCCTTGCCACATGGCAAGGAAATTAAGGGCATGGACACACACAAGGGGTGAGTTTAAGAGCGGAGGTTTAATAGGCAAAAGAAAGAGGAAGGAGAACAGCTCTTTCTCCTGTGTGAAAGAGAGAGAGGAGCTCCCGAGTGGGAAGTCCAGTCACAGTTGTAGTGCACTGGATTTTATACAGGTTTGAGGAGGTGGTGTCTGATTTACATAGTGTCCATAGACTGTTTGGTCCAGGTGTGACATTTACATAGCATGTGGGGAAGCTGGCCACCCGACCCGAATCTTATTATACAAATTGGGTCTTTGCCTGGCCAGCACCATGTTGCCTGCTCCTTACTGTACCCATGGCTGGCAAAGAGAAGGGAAGATGGAGCTGCCATTTTGAACATGCCTAGTTCCATGTAGCCTTTTCCTACTGGCACAGCTGCTGGCATTCACCTGTGCAAGCTTCTAGCTCACTTATCTGTGTCTCCAGCTCAATTTTACAGGCTAGTCTTTGTTAGAAAAGAAAATGATTTGGGGGCTGCTTTTTATTAAAAGGAAAACCTTACCAGTGACCCCTATGCCCTCACTATCTGCCTAAATAATTTCTTTTTAACTCCTGTATCAATTTTATTTATAGACTGAAGCAAAGATGCAAGAAGGGAAAATATAAAAATCAAGTATTTAAAACAAAGGATATAGAAGGACTGAGGATCTAAGTGTGTTAGGTACTAAAGGATTAAACAGTTTATTCAACTGTATCTTCAATTTTTAATTGCTCTATATACAATGGGAAGTTTTTTTGTTGTCGAACAAATAATCCAATGACTTAGGAGTATTGTCAGTAAAGATGACAGAATTAGGTGTTGCCACACCTTTAAGCTTATAAATCAACTAAACCAATTTAAAAGAAATTCTCAGTGTAAACATTAGTCCTGCAGATAATTTGTTTGTAAACTCCTAATAACTACTTTATCCTTCTCTAAAACTTACACTTTAAATTTATAATATAAACATGGACATATATTTTAAAACTATATACATTTTGATAGTTTGCTTTGAATGACATTTGGGTTGGTTGCTGGAGACTTACTTGTTCCCTTCCCAAACAAAGCTTTAGGCTCATCAGGGGTTTGGGAGACTGAATCACCCAAAAATAATAGCCATGGCCAACAGCTGCAGCCTTCCCATTTTCATGGTATAGAATCTCCTTGGGCTGAATTAATTTTTCTAGCTTTGTCGTTGTACATAGAGTCATTACTGTCAGCATTTTCTCCAAATACAAGAGCCAAAGTCATTGCATTAAAAATAAAAGTGTGTAATTTCTTCAAATACAAGAGCCAAAGTCATTTCTTTAAAAACTGATAAATTATTGTCATTTGCTCTTTTATATGGTGGCCATTTCATGTAATAGAATGAGCATGGGATTTGTGAATAAAGGACTTGGGTTTAAGTGTGGACCCTGGGCTAATCACTTGACATCTGAATCTGTTTGCTTATTTTGAAAATGGGATAATAATAATCATAACATTATTCTAATAACCAAAAGAAACAGGAATTTTTAACAGCCAAAGGGGGGAAACACATGCCACAGAGTAAAGGAAGGAGATGAATAATCTCTCTGCAAGAGAAAGTCTTATGTTTTTTCCTGTATGTTATATTTGGGACAATAATTGGATAATAATTATAAGGGTCAGGTACTGTTCAAGGTACTCAACATGAATTATTTCGTGTTAATCCTGCTATCATTGTTCCCAATTTGCAGACAGAAAAAATGAAGCATAGGGAACATAAATTACTTGGTCATGCTTATTCAGTCAGGAAATGACAGAGACAAGATTTAAACCCAGGTAATTTAGCTCTAGAGTCTTGTTCTTAACTATTATATTTCCCGTTATGTAAATAAGAAAGACTTAAATTTTCTGTAAGATATAGATAGCAGTTTCTACTTGTTGAGCAAAGTTTCCTAAGCTATAGACAAATGAGATTCATAAAAGTGATTAAGGAATACCCCACATAGAGCTGGACAAATGCTTATTGCATTTTGTGAATTCCTTTTGATGTATATCATTAAGATTCACCGAGTAAATGAAAGTATTGTACAAATACTTTAGTATTTGGGACCTGGGACTTAAGATTCCTTTTTCAGAAACATTGAGCTTAACCAGCACTAACCTGGATTTCAAGTTGCTTTGCAACAATAAATAAGAAAAAAAAAAAGAAAAGGAAGTGTTATGGTAATTGTATATATATTTTTAAAATCTGATTTTATTACACTAAGTAATGCATAAGTTATCCCCATTTGGACACTGCATATAATAACACTTCAGTTCAACAGGTGGAAAAGAAGGGTAGCAGCTACAGATTGTTACCAATCACAATTTTTCATACATTTAATAAGGGATTTGAAACTACAAAATATTTACACTTATAATTTAACACCATTTATGTTTCTGCATTAAAGGACATTGTATTTGGTGCTTGACACATAACAGAAGCTTAAAGAATATTTGTCGAATATTTGTTGAGTAAATGAATTCAAGAATATCTACTAGAATATCAAGGCAATTATGATACATATCAGATATGAGCACTTCTGAATTGAATTATCTCGTTCTGTGTCTGTCATGAACTACTATCTGAGAACATTAAGGAAACACCCTTTTTGAGGAAACTGCTGCAAAATGTGCCCCATAACACAAGAGACTATGCTAAGAAAAGAAGAAAAAAATAGGATCTAAAGATCAGAAGATCAAACTCAAGATAAAGACAAAGGAATACCCAAGTTAATGATGAAGGAAGACCTCAAGAAAGCTGCTGTGAAATGCAGAGACCACATTTCACACTGGAGTAGGACAGAAAGCTGTAAGAAAATGTCTCTAAGAAGATGACATTGATAAGATGCCTAATGTATCTGCATATATTGAGAGAGTTTGTTGACGAACTGATGACATATAGGTACATATAAAACTACACAAACAGTTAAATATAATTTTTAACTCCAGGAAAACAAAACACAGAAAAGTGAAAGTTATTTTAGTATACTACAAGGCTCGGCTGTGAGGAATGTTTTCTTTGTCATATTAAGATAAGTACTGAATGCTGGTTCTATCATAATTATGATATAATCATTTCAGAAAAATGGAGCCCAAGACGTGGTAGTGAAAGAGAACAAAATCCTTTCCATAGGACCATAATTGTTAATTCCAAAACCTCCCCCTAGACAAAGAAGTGGGACAATAACCGTGTTAAGTAGAGATATGGAGGTAAATACTAAAATTAACAATCAAACAAATTTAAAGTGGTTTTCTCTGAGGAGCAGAAAACAGGCAAGGATTTTGATAGAGGACAGCTGTTTTGTTTGGTTTAATTTTGTTTTAAATAATCCTTATGGAAATCTTAATTCTTTAATTCTTAAATCTTAATTCTTTAAAGTATGTGCATGAATAACTTGAATTAAATAATTAAGTTAGGATTAGAAAAAATGAGGATTAGCACAGAATCGATAAGACTCTAGCAAATAGTAATATGTCCTGGTCTTGTGCAGTTTATTTAGAGTCTGAATCATATATAGGCAGAATGCCTGCTCTATACGCTTTTTAGATACAGAGATAGAGAAACATAAACCATATTAAGATGATTTCACTAACTTACTGGCTCATTAAGCAATATATAAAACTGGTCCCTAGCTTAAGTTGCTGAGTACGATTAGGTTCAGAGATTAACTAGATGGAGAAACATGGGCTCCACATGCTCAAAATATTCTAGGAATCTCAAGATTGGTCAATAAACCCCAAGAATCTGTATAGGTAGGATGTCTATGAAGGGCTCAAGGGGTATACATATGAGCAGGGTGAGATGGGTGTGGAGGCTGAGTAGGTCCTAATGCCATCACCCAGGATTTTCAAGTTACTGTCAAGGAAATTTTGTTGTAGAAATTGTGTTGCAACTAGGTCAAAACTAGTTAGAATTATCTCCAATGCATAGCCAAAAAACATCTGATAGTGAAGTATCTCATTTCTTGATATAAGCAGTTTGGTTTGGGGTTTGAAGGTAGTTTTGTGATCTAGCAAAGAGTGAGGCAATTGTATCAATTTTAATAAACCTAACCTGTATTACTTTAAATGTTGCTAATACCCTTTAAACTGGGAATGATCACATGAGTGGATGCCAGCCTAGGAGTCAGATAAATATCTTTCTTGGGAGAAGTCTCATTCCTTAATGCCAATCTCTGAGTTTCTGTCTTATGTGACTTCAATCAGTATCTCAGGGTTAGCCATAATTTTTAAACTACACACATTCCTACATTCCTATATTGTATGAAAGTTTTCCAGAGATATAGACCAATGGAACAGAACAGAGTCCTCAGAAATAATACCACACATCTACAGCCATCTGATCTTTGACAAACCTGAGA
Organism: Macaca mulatta; assembly: GCF_049350105.2. Classification (NCBI taxonomy): domain Eukaryota; kingdom Metazoa; phylum Chordata; class Mammalia; order Primates; family Cercopithecidae; genus Macaca; species Macaca mulatta. The sequence goes on along the minus strand of NC_133419.1, from coordinate 110,451,730 downwards.
GAAACAAGAAATGGGGAAAGGATTCCCTATTTAATAAATGGTGTTGGGAAAATTGGCTAGCCATAAGTAGAAAGCTGAAACTGGATCCTTTCCTTACTCCTTATAAGTTAATTAATTCAAGATAGATTAGAGACTTAAATATTAGGCCTAGTACCATAAAAACCCTAGAGGAAAACCCTAGGTAGTACCATTCAGGACATAGGCATGGGCAAAGACTTCATGTCTAAAACACCAAAAACAACGGCAGCAAAAGCCAAAATTGACAAATGGGATCTCATTAAACTAAAGAGCTTCTGCACAGCAAAAGAAACTACCATCAGAGTGAACAGGCAACCTACAGAATGGGAGAAAATTTTTGCAATCTACTCATCTGACAAAGGGCTAATATCCAGAACCTACAAAGAACTGAAACAAATTTACAAGAAAAAAACAAACAACCCCATCAAAAAGTGGGCAAAGGATATGAACAGACATTTCTCAAAAGAAGACATTCATACAGCCCACAGACACATGAAAAAATGCTCATCATCACTGACCATCAGAGAAATGCAAATCAAAACCACAATGAGATACCATCTCACACCAGTTAGAATGGCGATCATTAAAAAGTCAGGAAACAACAGGTGCTGGAGAGGATGTGGAGAAATAGGAACACTTTTACACTGTTGGTGGGATTGTAAACTAGTTCAACCATTATGGAAAACAGTATGGCGATTCCTCAAGGATCTAGAACTAGATGTACCATATGACCCAGCCATCCTATTACTGGGTATATACCCAAAGGATTATAAATCATGCTGCTATAAAGACACATGCACACGTATGTTTATTGCGGCACTATTCACAATAGCAAAGACTTGGAATCAACCCAAATGTCCATCAGTGACAGACTGGATTAAGAAAATGTGGCACATATACACCATGGAATACTATGCAGCCATCAAAAAGGATGAGTTTGAGTCCTTTGTAGGGACATGGATGCAGCTGGAAACCATCATTCTTAGCAAACTATCACAAGAACAGAAAACCAAACACCGCATGTTCTCACTCATAGGTGGGAACTGAACAATGAGATCACTTGGACTCGGGAAGGGGAACATCACACACCGGGGCCTATCATGGGGAGGGGGGAGGGGGGAGGGATTGCATTGGGAGTTATACCTGATGTAAATGACCAATTGATGGGTGCTGACGAGTTGATGGGTGTAGCACAGCAACATGGCACAAGTATACATATGTAACAAACCTGCACGTTATGCACATGTACCCTAGAACTTAAAGTATAATAATAAAAAATAAAAAATAAATAAATAAAAAGAAAGTTTTTTCCTAGCTGCTAGCCCTTCTCAGTATCTGTTTCACATTTTGAAAGTGATGCACAAGACAAACTCGGAACCAGGCTGTTCTATTCATTGACATTTGTTATTAACTTTATATCAGATGTCTTTCAATTATATTAAAAACATTCGTGACAGGACTATTTTTTTTTTCCAAAATCATAGAGTAAAAGTAAGTTCAATTGTTTCTAGATCTTTTCCTATACTATCATGCCAACTTGCCAAAAAGACAAGACATAGGACATGGAAATAATTTTTTGGATGTTAATGGTAAACCGAATGACTCTGCTCAGGAGGAGTAGGGAAGACAATGGTATATCCTAAGAATTCCTTATCTTGCCCAGAAAGAATATCCAACCAGATAGTTCTCATGGTATGAAGATGAAGCTTTTCTTTAACTGAATTCCACGTGGAAAAAATACTCAAAGGCCCTCCCTCCAGTGGCCACCTTCTCTACAGCAGTTCCTCCTAAGCTGCCATGAGTTACATTAAGTTACACCAACCACACAACTTCTCTACTCACAAGGTCAGATCTTCTGCCAACAGAAGTCGGATTCAACTCTCGATTAGAATTTAGTTCTTAGGAGGAAAGAGAATTCATGAGGGAATTATAATTTAGGATTTGTAGGTATCCTATAGTTTGCCTGGTTCTGAGGAACTATTCTCTTGTACCAAGAAAATAATTTGGCTGTAGGTTCTCAGAGGGATTGAAGATGTCCTTCAGTTCTCTTTCTTTTCCCATCCTCTCCATATGACCTGACATACTTAAGATCAAGCTCGCTTGGATGCTTGAAATGTCAGCGTGTTCTCTACTCACTTAGCTACGAATTTTTCATAATTCAGCAAACAAAAACACCTTTCTATTATGCCTCTTTAGATAGCTGGAATGGTAGGCGGGGCTCCTTCACAGTCTTAACTTCTGAGGAAATAAGGTGGAAGAAGTTGCAACTAGTTTAGAAGAAGATGAAGGAAGGTGGTACGTATCTATACTGTTTTGTTTTGTCTGCCCCTTACATTCATTCCTTATAGGAGCTGATCTTCCCTTCCTCCCTATCATTCTGTGGAGCCATTGATCAAGGGATCTTTCTTCTTCTACCATAATAATGGTAGACATATGACCTAGCCTGGCCAGCCAGAATATTCCATCCAAGTTGGGGCAGAATTTCTTAAGAGTGGGTGCATATTCCAGCCCCGTTCGGCATCTGTTGGGGGGATTAATACAGACGTTGGAAAAAAGTAGGTCTCTTGTCAAAGCCTGGAGCTACTGAAATCCACTTTTGCTGCCACTCAGGGACAACCTGGCAGAGAAGAAAACTGATGAGAGAAAGACAGAGCCAGAGAAGTAGAAACAAATTCTCATGTGAGCACTTGGATCTGATTGTGCTTTTTGTTAAACAGCTAATATATTATCTTTTTTATAGCCACTGTACATTTCCTCTCTTGCAAATGTATTGTAGTCTAGATTGCCTTGTAACTCCCCAAATGGAGCACATATCTTAAAAGAATTATGAGAGGCAAGTACATTGAAAATAAATATTATACCAAAATATCTGGCAAAACCTATTGTACTTCTAAGTGGGGTCTCAAAGGAAAAAGTCAGAAAGACTAATTTTTACAAGTCTTCAAGATAAAACCAAACAGATCATTTTGAAATAAAAGCCACAGGGAACTGTAGTCAGTGGGGGGCACATAGGATACATGAACAAATCTCTTCAATCTCTACTTTCAGTAATTCTATAATAATTGTCTGATGCTATTGTTAGACTCAATTATGGGATTCGTTTGAATTATATTATGAAGCATTGATTTACAGACTATAGCCACTGAAAAGCCTAAGTGCCGAATGTACTAAATGTTTCTAATCTTCTGTTACAATATAGCAGCAGGGAGCAGAGAGGAATATCGATCTACTTATAATAAATTTATTTCCAAATTAATTTTTATTTCCAGTTAATAAATGTAATGTGGCTAGGGAATAATTTTTTTTGGAAGTGGTAATCCATTTTTCAGGGAGGAACACAGAAATGTACTGATTCGTTTGACTTCAAGGGGCATCTGAACTAGAAGGTTTCTGAAAAGGCAGACTTAAGAGAGAGAATTGGGGAAGATGTAAGTCTCCATTTCCTTTATGAATCTGGTATTACTGTAATCTTTGAGAAACTTCCAAGTTGGCATATGTAACGATGGGCTAGGAGGCATATATATGGCATAATCTGGAAAGCTCATCCAAGGCTAATTCCTAGGATGCATGATGGTCATGGTCCAAGTTTGAAAAGTCAAGGGAGGGCCCAGCGTGGTGGCTCACACCTGTAATCCCAGCACTTTGGGAGGCTGAGGTGGGTGGATTACTTGAGGTTAGGAGTTCGAGACCAGCCTGGCCAACATGGTGAAACCCCGTCTCTATTAAAAATACAAAAATTAGTCAGGAATGGTGGTGCACACCTGTAATTCCAGCTACTCAGGAGGCTGAGGCAGGGGAATTGCTTGAACCTGGAAGGCAGAGCTTACAGTGAGCTGAGATTGCACCACTATACTCCAGCTTGGGTGACCAAGTGAGATGCTGTCTCAAAAAAGAAGAAAAGTCAAGAGAAGTATTATATATTTCAATCCTATGCCCAAAGTAGTAGTATTGATAATACTAACCTTTGTCAAGTGGGTAATATGTGCCAGGCTCTGGGCTAAGCAGTTTATTCCTTTCAACAATATCATTATCTGACACATTTTACAGATAAGGAGACAGATAATTTATATGACCCATCTCCTGGGGCATCTATTTTACATTTGATTGTAGAGGGAAATGTTGTTAATTTGCCTAGGTCATTTAAAACATGTTTATATTCATGGTGGTTTGCATTAATGCAGTAAATAGAGTGTATTTCCTGCCCTTGACTTTGCTTGGGTTTGGCCATGTGACGTGTCTTGGCTGATGAAGTGTTAGTGGACAGCACATGAGCAAAGGCCTGAAAACTACTTACATGATTGGGCTTACTTCCCTGAATCTCCATTATAGTTCTGCTTCTTCACTGATCCCAAGAGGAGGGTGAGAGACACGTGGATTCTGGTTAAGCCTCCCCAGTAAGGACCCGACTACATGGGTCAACTCCTAGCTACTTCAGATATGTGAGAGCTGAACTCAAGTCATTCATCTGAGCCCAGATGACCGCAGATGCATGAGCTAAATAAATGCTTATTGCTGATGCCACTGAGGTTGGTAGCTATACAGCACTAGTTGAGTGATATAATATTCAAACAACAAAGACGTTTTTAATTAAACTCAAACCTTGCTTGACTTTCTAAGACAAGATAAAGTAAAGGGATTCTTTAGTTTTGGTGGGTGAATTATTACTACACAGGAAGATTCGTTTTATTCCACTGCAGACCTTTTAAAAAATCTTGTCTTCATTTTGTTCTTACTTTATTCATTATCCTCTTTCTCTTTTTTATTTTAAGACAGGTCTTGCTCTGCTGCCCCAGACTGGGGTGTAGTGGCACAATCACAGCTCACTGCAGCCTCGACCTCCCAGGCTCAAGTGATCCTCTTACCTCAGCCTCCCAAGTAGCTGAAACTACAGGCACATACCACTACACCTGGCTAATTTTTAAATTTTTCGTAGAGATGGGGCCTCTCTATGTTGCCCAGACTGGTATCAAACTCCTGGGCTTAAGCAATCCTCCTACCTCAGCCTCCCAAAGTGCTGGGATTACAGACATGAGCCATCATGCCTGGCCCAATACTCTTTCTTTTTGTCTTTCTTGACCAAACTTTTAAAAAAAGATCTATATTTCTTTACCTCCCAGTCACTCCTCAATCCATCTCATTCTTGCTTTCAAGCTCTAACAAACCATTTATCACTGCCATTTAGGGGTATTTGGTAGAAAAATCTGAGACGGATTGGTGCAGGGTTTGAATGAAAGGGGTAACCATGGATCACACTGAGGTTTCTAGTTTGTAAGAGTGGGTGGACACTGATGTTCCAACAGAGATAAAGAATATGTGATGAGAAGTGAGTTTGAATTCCCTATTTAATATCTAAATAGTATTGTCCAGCAGATACCTGGATATATTTTAAATCTAAATTTCAAGGGAAAGATCTAGAAAAGGATGTGTAGTTTTGGGAATAGTATACAAATATGTTGACTTTGAGGTTAATATGAAGAATCTTATAGGTATGATCTATATAAATGTATATTTGACTGTGATTATCCTGTATATAAAACTCACCATTTATGACATATGACCCAACACTTTAGCAAGGCATAAAAATCCCTCCTTGATCTGACTCTTGCTGTCCCCATCATCTCTTGCTGTTCTCTTATTTGGACTTGGGCAATCACAAAACACATGGAGTTTCTCAGACACACCAGCTGGTTCTCCCTCCACGTCTTTGTTCATGCTGCCCTTCCCTGGAATAGCTTCTCACCTATCCTTTACCTGATCTCCCATCTACCCCCATCCCTGCCACTCTACTACTGAAGTCAGTGGTCATTCCTTCTAGAAAGCTCTTTTGTAATAATTTCTGCCTTTTCAGACAACATAGGGATACCTCCCAGGTGCATTTTTTCCATGTCTCTGTCAAGAGATTTTCTGTTTTATAATTGCTTGCCTGTAAGCATGTCTACCTTCTCAGACCCCAGATTCCTTGAGGGCATGGACTGAAGCAGTGTCTTGTGAGTATTTGGTTGCTCAATATTTTAACTTTGAGTGGATAAGTAAGTGAATAAATAAAACCTGGTCAGGGTAGAGTTATAGGATTTAAAGTCACGTACTAGATAGTAATTGAAGTTGTTGCAATGAACAAGGCAACTCCAAAATGCCATTTTGGAGAAGGGAGCAGAGGAAGAGGACCGACAAAAGAAACTGAGGAGGAGAAGGAGAACGTGGAGAAAAAGAGCCTTCTCTTTCCTTTCCAAGAGAGGAGGCAGAAGGGGCAGTGGCTACAGCATAGTCAAGAAGAAAGGCTCTAGTTTTGACTGGTAGTAATAATTATTTCAGTGAGAGCAGTTTTTGTGGTTTGACAGAGCTTTAAAGGCAGAGTGAGGGAGACTGAGAAGTGAATGGGAGATAAAGAAATGTAGACATAGAGGAGTGTAGACTGATCTTTTAAAAAGTTTGACCATGAAAGACAAGATAGTAACTAAAGTAAGGATAGAATGAAGACAGGATTTTTTTTTAAGGAAGGAGAAGTAGGATTGAAATAATAGACACTGTGTAAAAAGGGAAACTACTGTAGTGAGAATTGATAATCCATGGCTCAAAGTCTCAAAGGAGTTAGAAAAGAATGGTGTTGAACCGAAGATTTCTGGTATCCAGTACAGCGGCTCCTCAAGATATATTGTCATTCTGGCACAGAGAGAAAAAAATTAAAAATGCAAAATGAGATTGTTGTATTTGAGTCCATTATGGAAATAGGCATCTCCGTTAGCAAATACAAAGCCCAGAGCTGGCATTTAAGATTGCATGGGTAAGCCTAAGTAGGGGTTAGACTACAAAATTTGGCATCAGATAGACTTGGATTCAATTCCTGGCTCTACCATTTATTAAACTCTGAGGCCTTCTGTAAGTTACTTGAATCATTAAGTTTTCTCATGAAAAAAGTGGGGGTGGTTATACTTACCTCATGGTGTAGCTGGAAGTAATACATGAGTTACATGTGCGAATTGATCAGCCAGAGACTGACACATAGTAATAATTTAATGAATGTGAGCTATTATCATTATCCTTATTATTTCTGGGATAAGCATAAAGATCTATATTCATGCAATCCCATAATCAACTTTTCACACCTGCTGAGATGTTTAACATACACCCTGTAACCCTTGCTAGGACAGGGACTTGTTTTCTGGCACACACACTTTCACAAGACAGATTTTAATATTTTTGCTTTCCCATCCTGAGTGTGTATAGGACATTACATGATCATTCCTGAGAGTTGTTTTCATGGAAAGGGAGAAATCAGAAGACTATTTTTCCAAGGTGATATGGTTTGGCTGTGTCCCCACCCACATCTCATCTTGAACTGTAACCCCCACAATTCCCACGTGTCGTTGGAGGAATGCGGTGGGAGGTGATTGAATTATGGGTACAGGTCTTTCCTGCACTGTTCTTGTGATAGTGAGCGAGTCTCACGAGATCTGATGGTTTTAAAAAGGGGAGTTTTCCCGCACAGTCTCTCTTCTCCTATTTGCCACCGCGTGAGACATGCCTTTCATCTTCCACTATGATTGTGAGGCCTCCCCAGACACTTGGAAATGTAAGTCCAATAAACCTCTTTCTTTTGTAAATTGCCCAGTTTTGGGTATGTCTTTATCAGCAGTGTGAAAATGGACTAATACACAAGGCCATTTCTTTTCTTCTTTTTTGCTAGCAAAGCAGCAAGGAAGGAGTAATTGCCTGCTACTCTTCAAACCTATGTCCTCTTTAGGCAATTTCTCTAAGAAATAAACTTAGGCTCTTTATCTGCCCTCTATCATACCTTTTAACTAAGGTTTGTAAAATAATATTTCCAAAGACCTTGGAAGACATGATCGTCCCTCATGCCTAGCACATCTATTGAATACAGAGAAACCTGATTTCCTTCCCAAAGTTGACTCAGCAAGAACACTTAGTACTCAGTCAAGGCCCAGGAAGGATAGTACTTGCTTGCCCTTGGGAAGCAAGCTGCTCCTGCCTATACTATTAGGAAATAATTCCTAGCTGGAAAGAGAGTATAAAAAAACCCCAGGGGCCCATCATCCTCCATCTTAAGAAAAGAAGTTGGAATGGAATCAACACTAATGCTACAAATAAAAGCTGTTATTCAATGAAAGAAAAATTGGAGGTTTGAATACCTAGTATTATATCCACTGCTTGTTCCCAAAAGCTTATTCATACTGGGCAGAGACTGATTACAGCAACATGCCGTATTTGTGTAATCCAACAGAAGAAAATTATTGACAAAGGAGAGAGAACAGATCTCAGAAAATAAGCACCGGTGACATGTTACAACTTTTCTTTCTTTTTCTTGGTTTGGCACATTTGTAAGCTGCCACTCTATAATAATTGACAAAACAGTACAGGAATTTTGCTTTTTAGAAAGTTGGATGTCATATGTCATGACTAACATCCATCGGTGATCAGTTAAATTGGGCTTGTGGTAGCATGTCTGTTCTCAGCCTAATGGTTTGTTTATTTAACTGTTCTTGTTAGAGAAAACAACATCAAAAAGAAGATGTTGGTTTTAGAAATTAATCTGGAGAAGAAAAGAGTTAAAATACAGACTTTTTTGTCAATTCATTTCTGTTCTCAATCAATGCCATTTTGAAGCACTAACCATGATAAAGACAATAGACACTAATAAACAAGATAGACACTAGTATAAAAAAGGCTAAATATGCTCAACCTGTTAATTTTCTGTTAGATTTAGAACAACAGCAACAAAATTAGTTTTCTTCCCATCCATTGAACTCTTTCCGAGGCCATTTTTTTTTTTAACCACTAGCAAAGCAGCCAGAAGGGAGTAATTGCCTCCTTCTCCTCAAATCGTTGTCTCCTTTAGGCAGTTACTTCCAGAAATAAACTAAGGCTCTTTATCTCATTTACCTCTATTGTACCTTTTAACTAAGGTTTGCAAAATACTGTTTCCACAACCTTTGGAAGATATCATCTTCTAACTTATAAAGTAGCCATATAAATAGCCAATACTTGATAATTATACTTCTTGAACAATAACCATCTTGTAAACATTCCGCTTCATAAAGTCTTTGGAATCAAGGAGGCCTCTAGAAATTAGCCTTCTCTTAACTGTCCTATAAAACATTGTTTAAAATAATCTCATCCACTAATAGTGAATGCCTTCTTGCCCTTTCTACATCTAAAGCATCAAAACCAATGCTCGTCTCATCATTTATGGTTCCATGCTGATTCCTCCATCTGAACATGCCTATGCACTCAATCTGACATTAACCTGTGTACTTAGTGCTTGTGCTTGGGCAAGAATGTGCCTTGCCACACTCCATATCAACCTAGGCACTCACTGACTGGAAGCTTGCAGAGGTAAGAATGAAAAGGACCATCCTTCTTTTGTGGGCCCCTTACATAGCAGACACTTTGCTAACCAGGTAGCATATGTTATCTAATCATCATTTAATTCTTATAAACCTTTTAGGTAGGTGTTATCTTTAATTTTTTAAATGGAGAAATTGAGGCTTAAAAGGGCAAAGCAGGGGGCGGAGCAAGATGGCCGAATAGGAGCAGCTCCAGTCTCCAACTCCCAGCGCGAGCGACACAGAAGACCGGTGATTTCTGCATTTTCAACTGAGGTACTGGGTTCATCTCACTGGGGAGTGCCTGACGATCGGTGCTGGTCAGCTGCTGCAGCCCGACCAGCGAGAGCTGAAGCAGGGCGAGGCATTGCCTCACCTGGGAAGCGCAAGGGGGAAGAGAGTCCCTTTTCCTAGCCAGGGGAACTGAGACACACAACACCTGGAAAATCGGGTAACTCCCACCCCAATACTGCGCTTTAGGAAACAGGCACACCAGGAGATCATATCCCACACCTGGCCGGGAGGGTCCCACACCCACGGAGCCTCCCTCGTTGCTAGCGCAGCAGTCTGTGATCTACCGGCAAGGCAGCAGCGAGGCTGGGGGAGGGGCGCCCGCCATTGCTGAGGCTTAAGTAGGTAAACAAAGCTGCTGGGAAGCTCGAACTGGGTGGAGCTCACAGCAGCTCAAGGAAACCTGCCTGTCTCTGTAGACTCCACCTCTGGGGACAGGGCACAGTAAACTAAGACACACAGACACCTCTGCACAGACGCAAACGACTGTCTGACAGCTTTGAAGAGAGCAGTGGATCTCCCAACACGGAGGCTGAGATCTGAGAAGGGACAGACTCCCTGCTCAAGCGGGTCCCTGACCCCTGAGTAGCCTAACTGGGAGACATCCCCCACTAGGGGCAGTCTGACACCCCACACCTCACAGGGAGGAGTATACCCCTGAGAGGAAGCTTCCAAAGCAAGAATCAGACAGGTACACTCGCTGTTCAGAAATATTCTATCTTCTGCAGCCTCTGCTGCTGATACCCAGGCAAACAGGGTCTGGAGTGGACCTCAAGCAATCTCCAACAGACCTACAGCTGAGGGTCCTGACTGTTAGAAGGAAAACTATCAAACAGGAAGGACACCTACACCAAAACCCCATCAGTACATCACCATCATCAAAGACCAGAGGCAGATAAAACCACAAAGATGGGGAAAAAGCAGGGCAGAAAAGCTGGAAATTCAAAAAATAAGAGCGCATCTCCCCCGGCAAAGGAGCGCAGCTCGTCGCCAGCAACGGATCAAAGCTGGACGGAGAATGACTTTGACGAGATGAGAGAAGAAGGCTTCAGTCCATCAAATTTCTCAGAGCTAAAGGAGGAATTACGTACCCAGCGCAAAGAAACTAAAAATCTTGAAAAAAAAGTGGAAGAATTGATGGCTAGAGTAATCAATGCAGAGAAGGTCCTAAACGAAATGAAAGAGATGAAAACCATGACACGAGAAATACGTGACAAATGCACAAGCTTCAGTAACCGACTCGATCAACTGGAAGAAAGAGTATCAGCGATTGAGGATCAAATGAATGAAATGAAGCGAGAAGAGAAACCAAAAGAAAAAAGAAGAAAAAGAAACGAACAAAGCCTGCAAGAAGTATGGGATTATGTAAAAAGACCAAATCTACGTCTGATTGGGGTGCCTGAAAGTGAGGGGGAAAATGGAACCAAGTTGGAAAACACTCTTCAGGATATCATCCAGGAGAACTTCCCCAACCTAGTAGGGCAGGCCAACATTCAAATCCAGGAAATACAGAGAACGCCACAAAGATACTCCTCGAGAAGAGCAACTCCAAGACACATAATTGCCAGATTCACCAAAGTTGAAATGAAGGAAAAAATCTTAAGGGCAGCCAGAGAGAAAGGTCGGGTTACCCACAAAGGGAAGCCCATCAGACTAACAGCAGATCTCTCCGCAGAAACTCTACAAGCCAGAAGAGAGTGGGGGCCAATATTCAACATTCTTAAAGAAAAGAATTTTAAACCCAGAATTTCATATCCAGCCAAACTAAGTTTCATAAGTGAAGGAGAAATAAAATCCTTTACAGATAAGCAAATGCTTAGAGATTTTGTCACCACTAGGCCTGCCTTACAAGAGATCCTGAAGGAAGCACTAAACATGGAAAGGAACAACCGGTACCAGCCATTGCAAAAACATGCCAAAATGTAAAGACCATTGAGGCTAGGAAGAAACTGCATCAACTAATGAGCAAAATAACCAGTTAATATCATAATGGCAGGATCAAGTTCACACATAACAATATTAACCTTAAATGTAAATGGACTAAATGCTCCAATTAAAAGACACAGACTGGCAAACTGGATAAAGAGTCAAGACCCATCAGTCTGCTGTATTCAGGAGACCCATCTCACACGCAGAGACATACATAGGCTCAAAATAAAGGGATGGAGGAAGATTTACCAAGCAAATGGAGAACAAAAAAAAGCAGGGGTTGCAATACTAGTCTCTGATAAAACAGACTTTAAACCATCAAAGATCAAAAGAGACAAAGAAGGCCATTACATAATGGTAAAGGGATCAATTCAACAGGAAGAGCTAACTATCCTGAATATATATGCACCCAATACAGGAGCACCCAGATTCATAAAGCAAGTCCTTAGAGACTTACAAAGAGACTTAGACTCCCATACAATAATAATGGGAGACTTCAACACTCCACTGTCAACATTAGACAGATCAACGAGACAGAAAGTTAACAAGGATATCCAGGAATTGAACTCATCTCTGCAACAAGCAGACCTAATAGACATCTATAGAACTCTCCACCCCAAATCAACAGAATATACATTCTTCTCAGCACCACATCATACTTACTCCAAAATTGACCACGTAATTGGAAGTAAAGCACTCCTCAGCAAATGTACAAGAACAGAAATTATAACAAACTGTCTCTCAGACCACAGTGCAATCAAACTAGAACTCAGGACTAAGAAACTCACTCAAAACCGCTCAACTACATGGAAACTGAACAACCTGCTCCTGAATGACTACTGGGTACATAACGAAATGAAGGCAGAAATAAAGATGTTCTTTGAAACCAATGAGAACAAAGATACAACATACCAGAATCTCTGGGACACATTTAAAGCAGTGTGTAGAGGGAAATTTATAGCACTAAATGCCCACAAGAGAAAGCAGGAAAGATGTAAAATTGACACTCTAACATCGCAATTAAAAGAACTAGAGAAGCAAGAGCAAACACATTCGAAAGCTAGCAGAAGGCAAGAAATAACTAAGATCAGAGCAGAACTGAAGGAGATAGAGACACAAAAAACCCTCCAAAAAATCAATGAATCCAGGAGTTGGTTTTTTGAAAAGATCAACAAAATTGACAGACCACTAGCCAGACTAATAAAGAAGAAAAGAGAGAAGAATCAAATCGACGCAATTAAAAATGATCAAGGGGATATCACCACCGACCCCACAGAAATACAAACTACCATCAGAGAATACTATAAACACCTCTACGCAAATAAACTGGAAAATCTAGAAGAAATGGATAATTTCCTGGACACTTACACTCTTCCAAGACTAAACCAGGAAGAAGTTGAATCCCTGAATAGACCAATAGCAGGCTCTGAAATTGAGGCAACAATTAATAGCCTACCAACCAAAAAAAGTCCAGGACCAGATGGATTCACAGCTGAATTCTACCAGAGGTACAAAGAGGAGTTGGTACCATTCCTTCTGAAACTATTCCAATCAATAGAAAAAGAGGGAATCCTCCCTAACTCATTTTATGAGGCCAACATCATCCTGATACCAAAGCCCGGCAGAGACACAACAAAAAAAGAGAATTTTAGACCAATATCCCTGATGAACATCGATGCAAAAATCCTCAATAAAATACTGGCAAACCAGATTCAGCAACACATCAAAAAGCTTATCCACCATGATCAAGTGGGCTTCATCCCTGGGATGCAAGGCTGGTTCAACATTCGCAAATCAATAAACATAATCCAGCATATAAACAGAACCAAAGACAAGAACCACATGATTATCTCAATTGATGCAGAAAAGGCTTTTGACAAAATTCAACAGCCCTTCATGCTAAAAACGCTCAATAAATTCGGTATTGATGGAATGTACCTCAAAATAATAAGAGCTATTTATGACAAACCCACAGCCAATATCATACTGAATGGGCAAAAACTGGAAAAATTCCCTTTGAAAACTGGCACAAGACAGGGATGCCCTCTCTCACCACTCCTATTCAACATAGTGTTGGAAGTTCTGGCTAGGGCAATCAGGCAAGAGAAAGAAATCAAGGGTATTCAGTTAGGAAAAGAAGAAGTCAAATTGTCCCTGTTTGCAGATGACATGATTGTATATTTAGAAAACCCCATTGTCTCAGCCCAAAATCTCCTTAAGCTGATAAGCAACTTCAGCAAAGTCTCAGGATACAAAATTAATGTGCAAAAATCACAAGCATTCTTATACACCAGTAACAGACAAACAGAGAGCCAAATCAGGAATGAACTTCCATTCACAATTGCTTCAAAGAGAATAAAATACCTAGGAATCCAACTTACAAGGGATGTAAAGGACCTCTTCAAGGAGAACTACAAACCACTGCTCAGTGAAATAAAAGAGGACACAAACAAATGGAAGAACATACCATGCTCATGGATAGGAAGAATCAATATCGTGAAAATGGCCATACTGCCCAAGGTAATTTATAGATTCAATGCCATCCCCATCAAGCTACCAATGAGTTTCTTCACAGAATTGGAAAAAACTGCTTTAAAGTTCATATGGAACCAAAAAAGAGCCCGCATCTCCAAGACAATCCTAAGTCAAAAGAACAAAGCTGGAGGCATCACGCTACCTGACTTCAAACTATACTACAAGGCTACAGTAACCAAAACAGCATGGTACTGGTACCAAAACAGAGATATAGACCAATGGAACAGAACAGAGTCCTCAGAAATAATACCACACATCTACAGCCATTTGATCTTTGACAAACCTGAGAGAAACAAGAAATGGGGAAAGGATTCCCTATTTAATAAATGGTGCTGGGAAAATTGGCTAGCCATAAGTAGAAAGCTGAAACTGGATCCTTTCCTTACTCCTTATACGAAAATTAATTCAAGATGGATTAGAGACTTAAATGTTAGACCTAATACCATAAAAATCCTAGAGGAAAACCTAGGTAGTACCATTCAGGACATAGGCATGGGCAAAGATTTCATGTCTAAAACACCAAAAGCAACGGCAGCAAAAGCCAAAATTGACAAATGGGATCTCATTAAACTAAAGAGCTTCTGCACAGCAAAAGACACTACCATCAGAGTGAACAGGCAACCTACAGAATGGGAGAAAATTTTTGCAATCTACTCATCTGACAAAGGGCTAATATCCAGAACCTACAAAGAACTCAAACAAATTTACAAGAAAAAAACAAACAACCCCATCAAAAAGTGGGCAAAGGACATGAACAGACATTTCTCAAAAGAAGACATTCATACAGCCAACAGACACATGAAAAAATGCTCATCATCACTGGCCATCAGAGAAATGCAAATCAAAACCACAATGAGATACCATCTCACACCAGTAAGAATGGCAATCATTAAAAAGTCAGGAAACAACAGGTGCTGGAGAGGATGTGGAGAAATAGGAACACTTTTACACTGTTGGTGGGATTGTAAACTAGTTCAACCATTATGGAAAACAGTATGGCGATTCCTCAAGGATCTAGAACTAGATGTACCGTATGACCCAGCCATCCCATTACTGGGTATATACCCAAAGGATTATAAATTATGCTGCTATAAAGACACATGCACACGTATGTTTATTGCAGCACTATTCACAATAGCAAAGACTTGGAATCAACCCAAATGTCCATCAGTGACAGACTGGATTAAGAAAATGTGGCACATATACACCATGGAATACTATGCAGCCATAAAAAAGGATGAGTTTGAGTCCTTTGTAGGGACTTGGATGCAGCTGGAATCCATCATTCTTAGCAAACTATCACAAGAACAGAAAACCAAACACCGCATGTTCTCACTCATAGGTGGGAACTGAACAATGAGATCACTCGGACTCAGGAAGGGGAACATCACACACCGGGGCCTATCATGGGGAGGGGGGAGGGGGGAGGGATTGCATTGGGAGTTATACCTGATGTAAATGACGAGTTGATGGGTGCAGCACAGCAACATGGCACAAGTATACATATGTAACAAACCTGCACGTTATGCACATGTACCCTACAACTTAAAGTATAATAATAATAAATTAAAAAAAATAATAATAATAATAAAATAATAATAATAAATAAATAAATAAATTTAAAAAAAAAGGGCAAAGCAACTTGATGTAAGTCATAGACAATTGATAGGACAGAGATTAGAATCAAGGTCTCTATACTGGGAAATCTTACTCTTTTTACTATATTAGATTGTCTTCAGATAGCGGGAGCTAGGTTCATTAACTCAGTGTCTAATATAATACGAAATTCTTAATAAATATTATCTTTGTTACTATAATACAGTAATAGAAGCTAATATATAACCATTTATTTGTGCCAGACTTACAGAAGTTAAAAAGATATCAAGATCACACAGTTATGCCACATATCAGTGGTGGAACAGGGATTTGAACCTTTGACTGTCTTAACTCAGAAACCCATATCTTCCATTTCTATGCCATAGTGCTCCCCTAAAGCCCTAGCTATATAAATTAATGTCCTCAGAAGAAAGACTTATGAGAGGACCAGCATGCTTCATAAATGCACTTTATTTTTTTCTAAATACTGAATTTTTTTTGCCTCTAAGAGCTATATATCTCATAATGATATAGAATCCGAACTTTCAGTGAACCCCGTTATAGCTTTGGCTGGTTTGCCCTGCGCGTAAAGGTGTCAGCCCTTGTTCACATTGTGCCATTTGTTCACGATTACACATCCCATTTGGGTTGATTTCTGAGCACTAAGCATCCTGTGGAGGCTCTATCAGAACTACCAACTGACCTTATAAATGCAGGGACTTCTATTGGTTTTGTAACTTTGTCTGTCCACAGAAGTATTTCCTGGCATTCTCCATTAGCCACTTTCTCCTCAGTCTCTGCTTGTACATTTTCTTCTTCTTTGTAGGACCTTGCAGATAAGTTCTTCTCTCTGTTTATCTTTTATGTTGGTCAGCTCATCATGGTCATACTCAGGCTGTCATTAATGATGTGGCCTTTAACAGTGGAAGACTCATTCCGGGGAACTAAAAGTAGAAGTTAAAATCATTTGCCACTCTTAGTAAAGGAAGAAAAGAAGTAGCTTAGAAAGGCATCTATGAAGTGAGCTAACCTTTTAAAACTCTCTGTATATTTTGAATTAGGAAAATAAATACATCCACGGGCAATCACACAATAAACTTGAGTTATGAAATCTGACCTCTCCTACCTGACCATGAATACAGACGCACAGAAGAAGCACATGTACATGTGAATTTCTTTTTTTGCTTCTATAACTGAATTTGGCAGAATTGCTAACAGGGAGAAAAATATCCAAAGAAGTTACCTTAGGAAGGCAAAGAGGTAAAGAGCCTGTATGATCCACACAGTGAATAATTATATCTCAAATAATCCGATGTGTAGTGTGTTGCCTAATTCTAGGAAATGACCAGTTGAGATAATAGTCATGAAATATCCCTGGAAGATATCAATCTGACAATGTCTCAGAAATCTGTTTCTTTTCCAAAGGCTGCCAATTCTTAGCATGTGGGAGATGGGAGAAGAATACCAAGTTTTAAGTTTCCTAATAGGTCATGGAAATCAAACCCAATGGACAAGACGCCACTCTCATCTGGGTTATGACACTAGTTGTTTAAAGAGAGCTTTCTAATTATTGGTACAGCTACTTGTTGCAAGATTGTTTTGTGTTTACATGTGACTGATATGGAGAAGTTTTCCTGAGCACTACAGTTAATCCTTTTCCTTTCCTTCCCTGGGTATATAGCTGCTATAATGAAAGTATGTTATGTTCCCTATTAGAATTAAAGAATAAAAGGGCACTGAGTATAGTTCTAGAAACTTTAAATGACCCAAGGATATGTTTCCGATTCTGAGACAGAAAGATTTGGAATTAAGGTCTGAATTAATAGCATGCCCTAGAAAATTACTCCTTGTAAAAATGGTCAGGACTTCCATAGAACAGAGGTTAAGACAGCAGTCCAGCCTTTGAGAGCTCTAATGTATAATGACTGAAAGGAGTATTGAGGTTGAGAATCAACCTTGTCTATACACTACAATCTGCTAGGGAGTCTTTAAAAGTACTCGTGCTTAGGCTCTACCCCAGACCAATTACACTATTAATATAATTCTTGAAGTGGTTTTAAAAGCTGTCTAATGTGTAGCCAAAGTTGACTGCTACCAGATGGAGGTCTGTAATATATGAACAAGTAGAATGCAATGATTCTTAACTCTATTTGAGATTCTCATGAAAGTCATAAGTTATTCAAGTCACCAGACTAATCAACACAGATAGATATATGATAGATAGATAGATAAGTCACATAACCGGTTAGTCACAGAATTGGAATTATTAGATCTTCCATTTATTAATTCAGTGTTTTTTTTTTTCAATGTACTATCGTTCGTTTCTTACATCAATTTTGTTAGGGAAAATATGCAATAGCATTTCTTCTCAACTCTGCCAGAAGAGCCTCTAATTTCTAGACAGCTAGATAGAGTAAACTAGGATTCATGAATACTGTGAAAGAGCACTCATAGACTCATGGGGGCAATACACTTCAGAATAATAGCTACTGATTAGGAGTCTAGCAAAGCTAGAGACTTAAATGGCATAGTGAATTAATCAGCAAATGTCTTTATTGTTTGTCTTCTTCGTTAAAGGCCTTGGCATAGAACCCCTTGGAGTAGGAAGATCAAAACATAGTTAGCAGGTCCTTTAAATGTTCACAATCTACTACAGGCAATCGGACTTGTACACAAATACTTCATTACAAAAAAAGAGAAAAATGCCCAGATGGTTCACACAGATGAGATCTTTTGTAGTAGCTCAGAAGAGCAAGAAATTCTTTCCAACTGGGGAAATAAAGGAGAATTACACCAAGAAGATGGGATCGTCATCTCAAAAGGGCGATGTCAAATGCACCGGAGTTGTTGTAGACCCTTATCACTGTGAAGACTCCTCCAGGCACCTTTGCTGGTCCAGGTAAGGAAAAAGGCCAGGCACGATGAACATTGTGTGCCTTCTAAAAAAATCTAGTTTTTATTTTCACACTACTGTCACATTATCTCACCCCCAGATAAACAAAAATGCACAATTATATCTAAGCATTAGTATAAATAAGATAACCAGTGCTGATGGAAAGATTTTATTTCTTGACCCTGAATCTGCACCTCTTCAAGCAGAGCATGAATTTGAGAACTCATCATAGTATGCCACATCCAATATCAAATAGATTCATTACCCCCTGTCTGCTACAGTCTAACACTGCAGGTATGAAGGCTTCATGATACTTCTAAATGTGGTTAATGTTTTTCACAAGTGTTTCTTTCAAAAATGAAATAGTACCACCATTTTGTACACTTAAATGCATTTGCTTTTCATTAGAGGAAAATGAGTTTTCTTTTCTTTTTTTCTTTTTTTGAGATGGAGTCTCGCTCTGTTGCCCAAGCTGGAGTGTGATGGCACCATCTTGGCTCACTGCAACCTCTGCCTCCTGGATTCAAGCAATTCTCTTGCCTCAGCCTCCTGAGTAGCTGGGATTACAGGCGCATGCCACCACACCGGGCTAATTTTTGTATTTTTGGTAGAGACGAGGTTTAACCATGTTAGTCAGGCTGGTCTTGAACTCCTGACCTCGTGATCCACCCGCCTTGGCCTCCCAAAGAGCTGGGATTACAGACATGAGCCATGGCACCAGGCCAAGTTTTTGTTTTAATTTCTTCTCAGTTCATTTAATGAAAGTCTACCTCATTTGTCTTTGAACACTTTTTTAAGAGCTGAAGTTTTGCTAAGTCACTCAATGTGAGTTGGAAATTTGGACAACATTTTTCAAGCTATGAATAAATTTGCATCTTCTGATAATTCTTGAAGTGTGTATTTTCTCCTTCACCCTTAAGTTAATATAATACTTTGTATTTTTTAAAGTACTTTTTTGTATATTATTTCACATGCTTTTTGTAATAATTCTGCGAGGCAGGTAAATCAGGTCACATTATCTGCATTTTACAAACAGAAAACTGAGTTTCAGAGGGATTAACTGGCCTACACAAAGTCACACAACCCGTTAGTCACAGAATTAGAATTACTAGATCTTCCATTTATTAATTCAGTGTTTTTTTTTTTTCCCAATGTACTATCTTTTCTTTCCTTACATCAATTTTGTTAGGGGAAATATGCAATAGCATTTCTTCTCAACTCTGCCAGAAGAGCCTCTAATTTGGTTTGCATATGTTTTAGGAGATCAAAGCTAGATTCTTAATGTTAATGCCTAGTATGCCACAGGCATTGGGGGATGGTTACCAACATTATTTTAAATCTTTATAACAACATCGTATTTTACAGAAGAGAAGATAAGGTTTACAGATGTTAATTTACTTGCCAAAGTCACATAACTGGTAAGTTTCTGCTTTCCTTGGTTTTCCCTTAGGCTACATGGCTGTATTGGTAAACCCACCTAGTCTAGCATAGTCCCTGGAACACACATGACCAGAGATCTTATCAAATTACATCTAAATGTTTTCCAACAACATTATCATTGCTCTCACTGTCAAGACAAACATTTATCTAATGTTTATACCTAGTAAACACCATGGTAGACACTCAAAACACACTAAGTATATGTATATATTTGCCCTTCAGAAGTTTGCCACCCAATAAAGGGATATGTTACATATATAACAGCATAGTAATCAAGTGATAAAACAACAGAGGTTTGCTGTCCTCAAGCATGAAATGAATGTGTTAGAGTCTAGGCTGTAAATTCCATCATTCAGAATAGGAAGAGAATCAATGTGGGACCAGATAATAGAATTTCTCAGAAATAAGACTTAACAAAAAGCAATTCAGATGGGTGGAGAGGAAAGAATTCTGCATAGGAGCAATTCTAAAAAGAGTTATGAAGTCAGAAATGTTCATGAAATATGTGTCAGTCTGTTCTTGCATTGCTTTAAAAAATACCTGAGATTGAGTAATTTATAAAGAAAAGAGTTTTAATTGGCTCATAGATCTTCAGGCTGTACAAGCATGGCTGAAGCATCTGCTCCTAGTGAGGGCCTCAGAAAGCTTCCAAGCATGGTGGAGAGCAAAGTGGGAGCAAGCATGTCACATGGCAAGATAGAGAGTAAGAAAGAGAGAATAGGGAGGTCCCAGACTCTTTAAAACAACCAGATCTCTGGTGAATTGAGTGAGAACTCACTCACCACGAAGGGAATGGTGCTAAACTATTCATGAGGTCTCTGCCTTCATGATCCAGTCACCTCCCACCAGGCCACACCTCCCACACTGGGAATCACCTTTCAACATGAAATTTGGGAGGGGACAAGCATCCAAATAATAGCAGCATATTAGGGGGGGCAATTCTGTTGTCTTATTTGTGATAATTTGCTGTGAAGCTTGAAGTAAAGTATGTTCAGTTGATCCTAGGATAACTTTTTTTGTTTGACTTATCAGTTAGGGTTAGATTTGGCTGCAAGTTAACAGAAATCCCAATTTATAGTGGCTTAAGCAAAGGAGGGATTGTTTTTTCTTAGATAACAAAATATATAACCATTAGAAGGTAGTTGCTGGTGCTATTTCAGCTGCTCAATAATGCTATCATTTTGCATATTGCTTTCATTTTTTATGCAACATCATCGTGGTCACATGAAGGCTGTTGCTATTCAAGATATCAGTCCTTATTTGATGCAGGGAAAATGTGGTGGGAGAGATCACATCAGCAACATCTGTCCTTTTTTTTTTTTTTTTTTTCCCTGGGAAAGGCAAAGCTTTCCCTGAAACCACATACAGATAGGTCTCATTGATCAGAATCAGGTTATATAGGCCTCTCTAGCTACAAGAGAGGCTGTGAAAATTAAATTAGATTGTCATGCTTGATTTAGATCCTGTAAGCACATTCATGTGCCAACTAAAATTAGAATTTTGATAGTAAGGAAAAAGAGGGAATGAATATTAAGTAGACAAATAACAGTTCTGTGGCAGTTATAGTCTCTTCAGTTGCCAATAAAAGAAATGCACTCAGATTCCCTCAGTTAATGGGGGTTTATTGCAAGAAATCATGGAGAAATAGAAGGTCTGAGTAATAGTCTAAGCAGAGCCTCACTAGATCTGAGGGGCTGGGATGTTTCCTAGAGGCAGCATAGCATCTTCTTGGCATGGCAGCAGCTCTAGTGACTGGGTAACTTTATTCCTCCCAGCAGTAGGTAGACTGTGGCTTACTGTTCATGAACTTCATTCATCTATATATTTCCTATGACTTCTCTATTATTTCAATACTTTGTCTTGAACTCCAATCTGATTAGAGCTGTCAGGTAAATACAGTGTGCTCAGTTAAATTTTAATTGCAGGTAAATGGGAAATACCTTTTTCTATAGATATGACCCATACAAATTCGTAACATACACTAGAAAATGATTCATTATTTATCTGAAATTCTAATTTAAATGGGAGTCCTATTTTTTATTTGCTAAATCTGTTAATCCTAAAACTTACTGATTAGGCTGACCATCAGTGAAGAGTGTACCTGCTGATAGACCTCTAATACCAAACCATCAGAGAGACGGCTGGCCAGCCCACAGATAGCAGCCTCTGACTTAGAAATCCATTCCTGACCCAATGAACTGAGATCACTGTGACAAGGTCACAAGGGCAATGTATGGAAGCATATACTTGAGGAATTCCCTGTATCACCACTCCATTTAATGGGGTAGGTGGAAATAGCATTCCCCGAGTTCTGGGACTGGTTTAACAAAAATATTTATATCTATCCTGTGCTGTTGTCTTCACATAGTGGGTGCAGGTTTACCTCTATCTCTTTCATATATCTCTGTCCCAAAGATTCCATAGCATCATCTTTTCTAGGCGCAAAATCAGTTTATATTCCACAGGCATTTTGATGTCCACAATGAGTAGGTGTGCACAGAATAAAAGCTTTCTTTTGCATAATGCTCATAATTCCCTATCATTTCTTCTCATTTATTGGAATTTTGTCTTTTGTTAAGTTTTGTCTCCTTTTAGGAGATTCTTTGAATGTTTACTATCTTCCATGTCTGAAGAATAGGTGGTAGGTGCTGAATTGGACAAGTGGAAGATTAAGACATGATCATTACACTCGAACAATCCTAAAATCTAACCTGACTGCTTTCAGTTTTACAATGTAATATTTGCATCTAATCTTGCCTTTCTCCCTGATTCCTTTTGTTGATCTAGAAGTATGGATTTCTAGACTCCTGATTCTTTGTTTTCAAGAATATCTAATATAAGAAGGCAGCATATTTAAGAATTCCTTTTCTTACTTGCCTTTTTGACAAAAGCATTCCTTTATTCATGTTCTTTTTTGCTGCTCACTTCCCTGTATCCACTTTCTCTGGGCTCTAGGACTGCTGATGCCAGTAATACTTCTACACCAAAAGCAAAGGTCATGCACTGCTCCTAGCTTATACAGGATTATAATTTATAGCATAAAAGAATAATGGTGAGAGATACAATAGAGGTCATCTCATTTAATCTTCTACCCACTGCAGAAGTCCTCTCTTCAGCCTCTTAGATGCAAGATTAAGTCTCTGTGTCAGCACCATATGATATAACCTGTTCCACTTTTAAAATTCATCTAATTATAATAAATCATTTCCAGTGGTGGGCTGACATCCACTTCTTTCTAACAGCCATCAGAATAGCCTTCCCTGTGTAAGCCTTTCTTATCTTTAAGATGCTCACTAAGTTCCTTGATCATCTACACTTCCACCCTTTCTTTGGCTTTTCTTTGTGATAATGTCCAAATTCCTAGCCATCCTGGTTACCTTTCTTCATGATGACCTTCAGTTTATTCATTCCCATTGCACAATATGAGGTTTCAAACAAATATTCTGCCATAGGGATGTCCCTATCCATATCTTACATTTGGTTTTAATGAGGAAATTAATCAGTCTCATTTTCCCTATCTGGGAGCATGATATAGAGGAGAGAAAATGGCTCTGGAACTAGTCTAATCTGTGTTTGTTTTTAAACTCTGCTATGTTTTACAATCTTAAACCATGCATAAGTGTTTTTGCCACTTACAGCTTCAGTTTCCTTTTCTGTCAAATGGAAGTAATCCCTATGTCCTATGGGGATAAAAGTATGTAAAGTGCCTTGAAAAACACTAAGTCAGGGGCTCTGTCAAGAATTCTTTTTTTCCTTCATTGTCACTCAGAGGAACACAGGAATAAAATGGCACATTCATGGAATATCAAGAAAAAAATTCCTAGCTTTTCCTTTATCCTGATCTACATGGAAATATTCAAGAGCAATGCCTCTCTACTTATCCATCTGATTTTCAGACCCTTAAAAGGCAGGTTTGGGGGTCTAATGATCTCCTCTAATTGGCCATTCTGACTTCCTATTTATGGCCACTAATGCAAAGTGCCCCACTTGGCTTTGAATGCAGATATTCTCCAGTCCTTCAGAAAATAATGCAGTTTCTCTTCATCATAGCTCAGTTCTCAACTTCCTTAAAAAGAGTTAGTCTCAATGAGCATTAACTACAAGGAAGGAGGATAATCATCATTTTCCCTGTCACTTAAATAAACAGTATATGATACTGCCACACAAATTGATCATTACAGGTAGTGGAAGCAGCATCCCAGTAACTAGATAATAATGAGAAGACAGTATTAGCTTTTCAAATGACTGTGAGAGCTCACCCAGGTTATTTTTTTTAAAGGTGATGAGATGTCAATATTCTAGCTCTTGTTTTACACATTTATGTTGAACCCAATTCATTTTTTAGCTAAATCCATTTCTTACTGCATTTTTTTTTCAGTGGATCAGTCTCATTTTTTTCCACAGATAACATAGCTTTAAACAGTTGTACATTACGCAAAAGAATACCATTATTCTCTGCATGCTCTACCCATGGTGGAGTATGGTAAAAATCATCCCAGAGACTGTGTTAAATAAACAGTATCTGAAATGTTTCTAGAGTCCCTAGTGATGAAATTTGCAAGCTCTATTTTGTTATCAGTGAAATTTATTTATTTGCTCTATATCATCTCTCCCTCTGGGAAACAATGTAGAGCTCCCATTTCAATTCAGAACAGATCCTGCTTTTACTATGCCAAAGTGGAAAGAGTTTGAGGGCTGTGGCGGCCACATGGTGGCTCTGGGATCTGTGCCAAAGCTATGCCTGTCATGAGCCTCTGACAAAATCCATGTCCATTTGGGATTCAGAAAACAGGAGCAAGAAGACGCATTTGCTCTCAGGCTGTTCCTAAGTGACATCAGAACAGTTAGACATCAGAACAGGTCCAATAAAAAATGTAGCCCTGATGTTTTCTTTGCAACAGGTCATCCAAGCACCTGTCACATTAGAGCTGGGCTTGGAAGATACTCAAAACTTGCATATGAACTATTAGGCACAGGAGGCTATTTTCTGGCTAAATATATTGTCTTAGGGACTTGAATGACTCAGTAATGATCAATGTAAAATTTTGTGCAGACTGCAAAACACTGCATGCATATTTTGTCTTGCCTCTTCTATCTTCTAGTTGTAAAGCAGTATGGATTATGGACAGAATTATGTCTGAATCTTGACTACTTTTGCAAGCAAACTTCCTTAATCTGAGCATCGTTTTCTCAATATGTAGCATAGGCGTAATTATGCCTTTGTCATAGGTTTTTGTATATATTGGTGTGTATCTGTAAGATATATATGGGTGTGTGTGTATATATATATGTCATATAAAAGCCTATGAGAAGGGTATATACTCATCGCATGCTATATCTATACCATCTACATCTATCTATGCACACACACATATAAAAAAGGCCTAACAATTTATTTAGCCCATTTTAGATACTCAGCAAATTTTAATTCCCTTACCATTCCTTCTTTCATATATCTATAAATTAATTCATGAGCGAAGTATAGTGAGATTATGTCAAACATACAGTTGATTTTCCAAAACTTAACTATGTGTGCTCAGAAAAAAAAAATTGAGAGACTGAGAAAGAGCAACACACACACATGCATACAGGAGAGGGGAGAGAGAGAGAGAGAATTATTTGTCAGTTTTCATTTCCCTTCTCATAGTGCAGGACACTACTATGCCTCACTTAAAAGCACTTGATTTCACTAGCAGCAAGGGAATGGCCATGTTCTGACAATAAGATGTCTATAAAAGTCTCTAAGGAGGGCAGCCTTCATAGTCTCCCTGGCAGACTTTTCTTTAAGCTTACTTGCCCTTCCCTGTTTTCCATCTAAGATGTGAACATGAGGCCTAAGTAGTCATCTTGAGACCACAGGCCTATAAGAATGTGGACAAAGGCCAATGTGCTAATGACAAGGGTGGTCAGATAAAGAGGTAGAGATGGGTCTTTGGTGGCATGGTTGAGCCCCAAAGCCAGCAGTAGAGTGCCTGTATATGCTCTTCTTATTACATAGATCAAATCAATCCCTATTTGCTTAACCCTTTGGAGTCTTTTTGTTCTGTGTTGCCTTTGTGGTTAGTTGCAGGCAAACACAATCCTAACAGATATAGCAAATGATTCCATCTGTCAGTCCTTCCAGTGATCATAGGCTCTGGAGTGAGCTGGGAGATACGGCTCTGTGTTTCATAGCACATGCATCTCACTGTGCTGCTGTGACTCTAGTTTGTAAGTTTTCATGTTTTTCATACAGCTGGCCCAATACAAACCCAGTGACTTCTTGGGTTGCTCATTTGAAGGACAAGATCTATTCTGACACTGGAGGAAACTCTTCCTTTGTTGAACTTAATGAAAGATAATGTGTCAGACTTCAGCATGTTGCTTTCCCCTGGGACTTTTCATGGGTGCTTTCCTCCACTGGGATTTTGACATCATGTTCTGACCCTAGACCTAACCTTTGGGTAGAAGTGACAATAGTGTGTCAAACTGGGGAGCTGAGATGGGATGGCAGTGGCCCAAGAAAGGACAAAGCTAAGGGGTGTGGGTGTATGTGCATGTGCATTTATTTGGAACCATCACTCTTAGAAGTGTAATTCCAAAATACTAAATTAAACTACATTTTTTTTATTATAAGAGAAAATTAAAAAGAAGTTTTTTTTTTTATGGAGTCTTGCTCTGTTGTTCAGGCTGGAGTGCAGTGGCACAATCTTGGCTCACTGCAACCTCCACCTCCAAGGTTCAGACAATTCTCCTGCCTCAGCCTCCCAAGCACCTGCGATTACAGACATGCACCACTATATCCGGCTAATTTTTGTATTTTTATTATAGACAGAGTTTTATCACGTTGGCCAGGCTGGTCTCAAACTGCTGACCTCAAGTGATCTGCCCACCTTGGCCTCCCAAAGTGCTGGGTTTACAGGAGTGAGCCACTGTACCTGGACTAGCCATGTTCTTTTATACATCAACACAAGTAGTAAATAGTTTGGGGATGAAGCAGTAATATGAAGATGTATGCTGAAATAAACAAAAATGTTACCAAAAATACCAACTGATGATGTAGAAGGCATTAGCATATAATTCTTAACTATGTTATTTTCTACATACTCTGTTAAAAGAAGACCTGATTAGGTTCCATGTATGTGTATATTCTTCATGTTCAAAATGTTGGAAATCAATCACTTCTCTAACCCAGAAATTTGTCGAAATTCTTTTTAAAAATATTTTATTGAGGTTAATGCTCCTGTATAATTGTTACCTCTAGATCAGTGTTTTACAGACAGCATGTTGTTAACCATTATTGATCACAAAACCAGTTCAGGTTGTTATGATTCTCATTTAAGAATTAAACGAAATACAACATCACATGTAATAAGGGTATTATTTTGTGATGTTTGTTTTGATTTTATACAAGCATGTCATGTTCACTGGGTCAGAATGTAAAGTGTGTTCCCTCAGGAAAAAGTTTGAAAGCTGCTATTCCAGGGGGATCAGCATGCACCCAGTTGGGAAGCGACCTCTAGAGGTGGTGCTTAGGCTAAGCAAGAGCATCATTAGCAGCTGTCCAACTGCTGACATGAAGACGATGTTGTAGAGAAGCAATATTCCAGAAGGACATTGCTAGAGCATCTAGTAGCTGACCCTACAGAGAGTAGTTGTGATTGCCACTCTGGAAGTTACTACTGATTGGAACAGATGTAGCTAAAATAGTAGACTAAAATCCTTATCTTTGGCCTCATCCCTATTAGTCATCTCAGAATAAGTTATCAGTGAGAGAGGGATCAGACCCTCAATCTTTTCATTATCTGAGAAACTTGTTATTCTTATCCAGTTACACATCACAAAGAGAGAATCACTAATTGCACGGGGAATTTGATTCATTTGGAGCCTCAGTACTCACCACTTTTAATGTTTCATCATAGTATATTTATCCAAAAATCTAAGCTAAAATTATAAAGTAATTGAAAGGTAGAATAAAATAATTGAGACAAATGGAATCACAACTCTATCTGACAACAAAATGGATTCCTAACATCAGTTCTTGGTATCTAGGTTTCATGGTTTATTCCAAAACTATACTTTTATAATCTTTTTAAAAATAAGCTACAAAATTAAATTATATTATCTATAACGCTAACTTAGAATTAAGTGGATAGGAAAGATAAACCACTTAAAGTGATCCTAAGCAATGCCTCAGTACTCAATTTCCATCCAAAAGTAATCCGGAACTGTGCTGCCACATATGAGCCACCCAATAAGGGCTGAATGAGTATAGTGCATTATCAGATGTAGGATAAAACTCTTTTCAACTCCAAATTTATAAATTATAATTGAGAATTGCAGGCAATATGATCATTTCATGATATTGTTTAATTTTTAAAAAATATCATGGCAGTATAGTTTTAGACTAAACCATGACGCTTAAATACTAAGTCTTGATATCAGGATTCCATTTTGTTATTTATTAAGGCTGTAATTCTTGTTCAAATTTACCTCCAATATTTTATTTTACCTTTTTAAATGGTTTTATAAATTTAATCTGAATATATTGTTATTTTTGATAAGTATGCTATGATGTATTATAAAATGTATTTGAATTAGGATGGGAAGTTTCCTTTTTTCCTTTTGAATACTGCCTTTTTATTTTTTAGTGACTGGGGAAGTCACTAAAAAACCACTTATCTGCTGTTTAGTTTCCTCATCTGAAAAGTAATGGTTGTAAGATTTTTTTTTTTTCCTGAGGCTTTTACTTCTGGCTCAAAAGTATTCATTAATTTAAGACACAAATCATATTTTCACAGTTAATGATTAGACAAAGCAGAGATTTTACAGCCAACTGTAGATCATAATTTTTTAAAATTTAGGTGAACTATTAATATTTTAAACATACAATTTGATGAGTTTTGATAAAGATGTACAATAGTGTAATCAGCATCTCGATCCAGATAAAGAATATCTTCTCAATTTACAAAACTTTTCCTCCTGGTTGCTTTAGTCAACTCCCACAGCCCACACAACATACCACCATAGTTCTGATTGCTACTACCTATAATTAGTTTTGCATATTCATGGACTTGATATAAATAGAATCATTGAGAATGCAATATTTTGTATATAAATTTTTTCACATAAAATATCATTTTGAAATTGGCCTATGTTATTATGTATATTACGAATTTGGCCGGGCATGGTGGCCACGCCTGTAATCCCAGCACTTTGGGAGGCCGAGGCAGGTGGATCACCTGAGGTCAGGAGTTCAAGACCAGCCTGGACAACATGGTGAAACTCCATCCCTACAAAAATTAGCCAGGCATGATGGCAGTTGCCTGTAATCCTAGCTACTCGAGAGGCTGAGGCGGGAGAATTGCTCAAACCCGGGATAAGAATAAGACTCCATCTCAAGGAATATATGTAAAATAAAAAGGAATTCATATGCTTGTTGTTTTAATTTTAGCCATTATAATGTTTTGTGATAGCTCATTGTGATTTTAATTGGAATTTCCCTGATGACTGATGACACTGAACACCATTTAATTGCTTATTTTCCATTAATATATCTTCTTTACTGATACATTTGTCCAGATCTTTTACTCATTTTATTCAATTGTTTACATTTTATTATTAATATATAGAAGTTCTTTATACATTCAAGTTACAAATTAATATGTATATACTTTTCTTTGAATATAATCCTTGCTTTATATTTTTAAGTGGTGTTCCTTAAGAGCAGAAGGTTTAAAATTTTATAATGTACAATTAATCATTTTTTTCCTTTCAAGGTTATTGCCTTTTGTGTTTTCTCTAAGAAATCTTTGCCCCTAAGCTTTCTTTCAGAACCATGTAGTTTTATGGCTAGCCATATACAGAAGATTAAAAAACTGCACCCCGTTTTTTGTACCATATAAAAAATTCAGATGGATTAAAGACAAAAGTAAAACCCAAAACTATAAAAGCTCTGGAAGACAACCTAAGCAATACTATTCAAGACATAGGCATCGGCAAAGATTTTATGATGAAGATGCTGAAAAGCAATTGCAATAAAAACAAAATAAACTTATCAACAAAGTGAACAGACAACCTACAGAATGGGAGAAAATTTTTGCAAACTGTGCATCTGACAAAGGTCTATTATCCAGCATTTATAAGGAACAAATATACAAAAAAAAAAAAAACCCATAAAAATGTAGGGAAAGACATGAATAGACACTTTTCATAAGAAGACATACATGTTGCCAATAATTATATGATGAAAAGCTCAACTTCACTGATAGAGAAATGCAAATGAAAACCACAATGAGATACTGTCTTACATCAATCAGAATGGCTATTAAAAATTTTAAAAAAATAGATGCTGGTAAAGTTGTGGCGAAAAGGGAACACTTATACACTGTTGGTGGGAGTGTAAGTTAGTTCAATAATTGTGTAAAGCAGTATGGCGATTCCTCAAAGAGCTAAAATCAAAGCTACAATTCAACCCAGCAATCCCATTACTGGGCATATACCCAGAGGAGTATGAATCATTCTGCCATAAAGGCACATACATGCGAATGTTCATTGCAGCTCTATTCACAATAGTAAAGACACAGAATCAACCTAAATGCCCATCAATGACAGATTGGATAAAGACAATGTGGTACACATACACAATGGAATACTGTAAAGAATGATATGTGTTTTGTGGGAACATGGATGGAGCTGGAGGCTATTATCCTTAGTAAACTAATGCAAGAACAGAAAACCAAATACTACATGTTCTCACCTGTAAGTGGAAGCTAAATACTAACACAAAGAAGGAAACAACAGACACTGGGATCTACCTGAGGGGGAGGGAGAGAAGAGGGAGAGGAGCAGAAAAGATAACTATTGGGTACTAGGCTTAATACCTGGGTGATGAAATAATATGTACAACAAGCCCCTGTGACATGTGTTCACCTGTGTAACAAATGGTCACATGTACCCCAAACCTAAAAATTTAAACCCCCCAAAACAAATATGTTCTGGTAAAATCAAAATTCACATTCACAAAATTAGCATGAATCTAATAAAATAATTTTTTTTTGCATAAGTATGGACTATCTTCTGGATTTTTTTTTTTACAAGGGTCAGGAAGAGAGAGAAAAACTAGAAGCTGAAAGAAAATTCATTGCATATACAGTTTAAAAATAATAGAACTGAAAAAGTTTGTGGTGATTCAGATAAAGGATTTGTTATTATTTATCAAAATGGAATTGACCTCTTTTGCTTAGGTGCTCTTGAAAAAGAAGGCATAGTTCTGCACAGTGCTAAAAGGAGAAATATAGAGAGGCTGACTCTTGTCTAGTGATGGGGTGGCTCTAATTCTTTTGATGACCTAAATCCTGACTGTGTAGGATATGCAGGACTTCTCTATGAATATACATTGGGAGAGGAAAAATTCACCTTTATTGAGAAATATAACAATCCTGGCTTTGTTGCATTATTGGTCGAAGGACCAAATAAGCATGCACACACTCAAAGATGCAGTAAGAGATGGCTTGAGGGATGTCAAAAAAAAAAAAGCTATTGATGATGGCTGTGAGTTCCAGGTGCTGGTGCAGCAGCAGTGGCAATGGCAAAAGTCCTGATTAAATATAAGTCCAGGGCCCAACTCAGAGTCCAAGCATTTGCTGATGTGTTGCTCTTTCTTCCCAAGGTTTTTGCTCAGAACTGTAGTTTTGACTTTAAAGAAACGTTAGTTTTAAAAATGGGATATTTTTTTCCTATATGAAAAAGGAAAGAACACTGGCACCTATTCAAATTCTGAAGTTATGAAATGATAATCACAGTATTTTTTAATTGCACTGAACTGAACACGTATAAAGCAGGCCTTTTTTATCCAGTGAATGAGATGTTTTCTTTTGCTGCAGTGACATAAAATTATATATTAGATAAGCATATGTTGTAAACCTTGTTATTAAATATTCATTGACAAAAAACAAAACAAAAGTACATTGAGTTTTACTAGACATCAATCTGCTCTTATTCCAGCTCAATTCTTTATTAGATTGAGGGTATCAGACTCTGCCAGAGGAAAGATCAGATCATCCATATTAGAAGATAACATCATACTCAGATTCTATGGTTCTTTTATTGTTAATGTTTGATGTAAAGCAAAAAAAGTTGGTAAACATTCAAGAGTCAGAAAAATGCAATTGATAATCAGATACAAATATGCACCAAGGAACATCAGCAAGATGGCAGAGTAGGACTCTCCTGCACTCCTCCTGCCATAGAAACATCAATTCAAACAACTATCCATGCCCCCAAATCCTCCAAAGAGCTAAGGAAACAAGGTGACAGATTATAGCACCCAGGTGTAGCAGAGAAATTTTTTAAAAGACACACTGAAGAGCATAGGAAGGACAGTTTTACCTTGCCCACATTGCTTCTCCTCGAACTCCAGACAGCACAACATGGAGAGAGATACTCTTTGCAAGGGGAAAGGAGAGGAAAGTGAGCACCAGAATTTGCTTCAGACCTCCAAAACCCCAGTAAAAATCAACACTGAGCAGGTCCCATGGCTCCAAACTCTAGGCCAATATCTGCAGACTGAGCTTCCAGGTCCGTTCCAGCGCTAGGCTATATCCTGCAGCCCTAGGCTACAAGACTGCATAGCAGACTTGGCCTCTGCCCCACTGCCAGGCTGACTGCAATGGCACAAGGCCCTAACTATCCACAGCACTAGGCTGGCCCCCACAGCCACAGGCTTTAGGCCCACTCTAGCACCAGACATAAGGCCAGCACCTGTGAATCCAATCTCCAGGACAGTCCCTGGAAATGTAGGCTCTAGGCCCACCCAGCACCAGATCAGAATCCAGACTCCAAGCTGATACTCAAGACTGAGTCTTTAAGTTCTCCTTGACTCAGACAGCATCCTGCAGGCCCAGGCTCCAGGCCTCCCTGGTGGATTGGGTTGCTGGGCCTCCCCTACCACCAGGCTGACCTCAGTGGCCCCAGGATCTGACTAGCCCCAGTGCCAGGCAGGCCCAAGTGGCTTCAGCCCCTACACCAGTATAACTCTTGCAGAATCTGGCTCCAGGCCTGCCCCAAAGCCAGGCTGGATCACTGGCCTCAGGCTTTGAGCTGCCCCCAGAAACAGACTGGGTCCCAAAGGACCAAGGCTTCAGGTCTAACTCAGTACCTGTGGACCTTGCCTCCAGATAATCCCTGTAGATACAGAATTTAGGTTCACCCATTGCCATGTCAGCCCCTGTGGATGAGGCTTCAGGCCTTCCCAGTGCCAGGCTTGTCCCTCTGTCTTTACCCTCCAAACCAGTCCTTACACCCTCATGTTCCAGCAGACTCATAGTTCAAGTAAGTCCCAGTAGACCCAAACACTGGAGAAGCCCCCCATATCTGGGTCCCAGGACTTTCCCTATGTGCCCAGGTATCAGGTCAGCCCCTGAGACCCTAAGAACCAGGCCACCCGCATGGACTTAGCCTCTTGTTCAGTACCTACACACCCAGCCTCTAGGCTGGCCCCAGTGGATGCAGGCTTCAGAACAACGCCTGTTGTCTCAGGCTCCAGGACAGCCCATCCAGGAACCAGGCCAATGCCTTCAATAATGACTCCAGATGAGCCCCCACAGATTTAGGCTTTATGTTGGCCCAGGGCTCCAGGCCAGGCCCCATAGCTTCAGGCTCCAGAGGACCCAGAGTCAAGGCTCACCCCAGTAGACTTGGAGTTCCAGGCCAGACCATGGACTGAGGCTCATAAGAACACCTCTGAAGACTAAGGTTACAAGGAAGCCCCCATGGAATAAGGCTCTGGGTCTATCCCACTGGAGCCAGGTGCCAAGTCCGCCACACACCTAGCCATCTCTTATAAACTCAGGCTCAAGGCCTATTCCAGCACTAGGTCCAGTGCTGTGGACCCAGGCTTCAGCCTGGCCTTTGTGTATACAGGCTCCAAGACCTCTCTTATGGAGCCAGGCTTCAGGCCCATCCCTGCATATAAAACCAACACGTCCACCTGTGGATCCAGGATATAGTACTAAACCTGTAGACCTAAGCATCAGGCTCATCCACCTGCCAACACAGGCACTGGTACAGCCTGCCCAAGGATTCAAATAGCAAGTCCACGCTTAGACCATGTCAGATGACCTGCCTGGAATCTCTAGACAGGTTGACTTGGAAAGGGGTTTCTTAGACAAAGCCAGCCTGCAAAGTCTAGAATAAGTCTTGACTTCTTCAAATGCACAGACATCAATATAAAGCAATAAGAAACAAGAAAAACCAAAGAGATAAAACAATACCCCAAGGGTATAATAATCTCCCAGTAGCCTAACTGAAAAAAAAAATTGAGATATGCAAACTATTGGACAAAGAATTCAAAATAATTGATTTAAGGAAGCTCAGTGAACTTCAGGAAAATACAGAAAAGCAATTGAGGAAATCAGACAAACAATAAAGTACCAAAATAAGAAATTTAACAGAGAGATTGAAATAAAAACCAAAAACAAATTCTGGAGCTGGAAGACACAATAAATGAAATGAAAAATGCAATAGAGAGCATCAATGGTAGAATTGATCAAGCAGAAGAAACAATCTGTGAACTTGGAGACAGATTATTTGAAAATATACTGTCAGAGGAGAAAAAAATAATGAAAAACTAAAGCTCATGAGATTTATGGAACGGCATCAAAAGAGGAAATGTATGAGTAATAGAAGTTAGTGAAGGAGAAGAGAAAGGCAGAGGGATAGAAAGCTTATTTACAGAAATATTAGCAGTAAACTTTCCAAATCTGGGAAAATATTTATAGAGGTATAGGGAGGTTAGATGTCTCCAACTGAATTCAATTTAAACTACGCTATACCAAGACATAAAGTGTGTCACAGAAGTAATCGATGTATAAGGGAGTTCTAATAAGGCTAGCAGCAGATTTCTCAGCAGAGACCTTACAAGCCATGAGAGAGTGGGATGACATATTCAAGGTGGTGAAGTAAAACAACTGCCAAAGAATTATACTGTAGCCAGCAAAGTTGTTCTTCAGAAATAAAGGAGAGAGAAAGATTCCTAGACAAAGGAAAACTGATGGAATTCATTGCCACCAGACCTGTCTTACAACAAATGCTAAAGGTAGTTCTTCAAGATGAAAAACAAAAGGATGCTAATTAGTAACAAAAACATATGAAAGTGTAAAACTTAATAGTAAGTACACAGTCAAATTTAGAATAATACTGTAATGGTTGTGTGTAAATCACATATCTTTAGTAAAAAGGTTAAAAGACAATTATTAAAATGATTACTACAATATTGTTACAAAATATATAATATGCAAAGATGTAAATTGTGGCATTAAAATTTAAAAGGCTGAGGATTTTAAGTAAAAGTGTAGTGTGGGATTTTTTAAAAGCAAAATTAAGTTATTAGCTTAACCTATTATATCTAAGATGTTTTGCAAGTCACATGTAAGCACAAAACATAAACCTACAATAGATGCAAAAGATACAAACTAAGGAATCAAAGCATATCACTAGAAAAATATCATGTAATCACAAAAGAAGAAAGCAAGAGAGGAACAAAGAATCTATAAAACAATTAGAAAATTAATGGCAGCGGTAAGTTCATACATATCAATAATTCCCTTGAGTTTACATTCAATGGATGAAATTCTCCATTCAAGAGACATAGAGTGCCTGGATGGATAAAAAAAAAAAAAGAAGATTCAACCAGAAGCTCCCTAAGAGGCTCATTTCACATGTAAGGACACATATACACTGAAAATGAAGGCGTGGAAAAAGATATTTCATGCAACTCGAAACCAAAAGAGAGCAGGAGAAGTTATGTCAGATAAAACAGACTTAGTCAAGAACTGTAAAACAAGACAAAGAAGACTGTTATATAATAATGTGTCAATTTTTCAAGAGGATATAAGTATTATATATATGCACCCAACATCTGAACATCGAAACATATAAAACAAATATTAATAGACCTGAAAGGAGAGAGAGATTGTAAGACAATAATAATAGAAGATTTCTTCAATTCTCAACTTTCAGCAATGGACAGATCATCCAGATAGAAAGTCGATAAGGAAACATCAAACTTAAACTACACATTAGATCAAATGGTCCTAACAGGCATATATAGAATAGCCCATAAAATAGCAGCAGAATATACATTCTTAAGTCTACACAGAATATTCTCTAGGATAGATTATAAGTTAGGCCACAAGACTTAACAAATTTAAGAAGATTGAAATCTTATCAAGTATCTTTTCTGACTACAAAATGTGAAACTAGAAATCAATAACAGGAGAAATTTCAGGAAATTCATGAATACATGGAAATTAAACAACCTGATCCTGAACAACTAATGGGTCAATGCAGAAAGTAAAACTATCATGAGACAAAAGTAAAAACACAGCATACCAAAACTTATGGGATGCAGTAAAATCAGTTTTAACAGGGAAATTTATAGCAGTAAACACGTACCTCAAAAAAGAACAAAATGCAAATAAACAACATTACGTCTCAAGGAAGTAGAAATACAAGAACAAACTAAGCCCAAGTTAGCAGAAAGAAAGACATAATAAAGATAAAACCAGAAGTAAATCAAATAGAAATGAGAAAAAGCAATAAAAAAATCAATGAAACTAAGGGTTGATTTTTTTGAAAAGGTAAACAAAATTGACAAACCTTTGGCTATACTAAGGAAAAAGAACACTCAAATGAAATTAGAAATGAAGTGGGAGACATTACAACTGTTAGAATAGAAATACAAAGGATTATAAAAGACTACTATGAACAAATTTATGCCAACAAATTCGATAACCTAGAAAAAATGAATAAATTTTTGGATGCAATCTACCAAGACTAAATCATGAAGAAATAAAAAATCTCCACAGATCAATAACAAGTAAGGAGATTGAATCTGCAATTAAAAGTCTCCTATCAAAGAAGAACTCAGTACCTGATGGCTTCACTCCTGAAAATCTACCAAATATTTTTTAAAAACCTAACACCAATCCTTTTCAAACTCTTCCAAAAAATAGAAGAAGCAAGAATACTTCCAAGCTCATTTTAAGAGGCTAACATTAGCTAATACCAAAGACGGACAAGAACACTACAAGAACACAAAATTACAGGCCAATATCCCTGATGACACAGATGCAAAAATCCTCGATGGAACACTAGTAAACCAAATTCAACAGCACATTAAAAGAATCATTCACCATGAGCAAGTGGGATTTATGCCTGGGATGCAAGGATGATTCAACATGTGTAAATCTATAAATGTGATGTATGTTATTAACAGAATGAAGGACAAAAATTATATGATCATGTCAATTGATGCAGAAAATTCATTTGTCAAAGTTCATCCCTTCCTGATAAAAATTCTCAACAAATTAGGTACAGAATGAATACAGTAAAAGCCATACATGACAAACCTACAGCTAACACTATACTAAATGGTGAATAGTTGAAAACATTTCTTCTAAAATCAGGGATAAGACAAGGATGTCCATTCTTAACACATCTGTTTAACATAGAACTGAAAGTCTTAGCCAGAACAATTATTCAAGAGAAAGAAAAGAAGGCATCCAAATTGGAAAGAAATAACCTAAATTGTCACTATTTGCAGATGACATGATTCTATTCGTAAAATCCCAAAAGACTCCACTAAAACTTCTTAGAATAAAAGGTTTCACTAAAGTTGCAGGATATAAATCAACATACAAAAATAAGTGCATTTCCGTGTGCTAGAAACAAACTATCAAGAAAAAAGATATCAAGAAAAAATCTCATTTACAATAGCTACAAAAACACTTTGAAATAAATTTAACCAAAGAGATGAAAGACTTGTATACTGAAAACTGTGAACTGTTGAAGAAATAAATAGAAGACACAAATAAATGGAAATATATGTCACGTTTATGGATTGAAAAAAAAATTAATTTTGTTAAAATGTTCATACTCCCTAAAGCAATCCAATGACATTTTTTTTTCTTTTTTCTTTTTTTTTTTTTTTTGAGATGGCGTCTCACTCTGTCACTCAGGCTAGAGTGCAGGGGTGTAATCTTTGCTGACTGCAACCTCCATCTCCCTGGTTCAAGCAATTCTCCTACCTCAGCCCCCTGAGTAGCTGGGATTACAGGCGTGTGCTACCACATCCAGCCTTTTTTTTTTTTTTTTTTTTTTTTTTTTTGTATTTTTAGTAGAGATGGGGTTTTGCCATGTTGGCCAGGCTGGTCTCAAACTGCTGGCTTCAGGTGATCCACCTGCCTTGGCCTTCCAAAGTGCTGGGATTACAAGTGGGAGAGCCACCATGCCCAGCCTCAATGACATTTTTCAATGAAAGAAAAAAAAATTTTTAAATTCATATGGAACCACAAAAAGGACCCTGAATAGCCCAATACAGATTGATCAAAAAAGCACGAAAGTAGACATTAAACAACCTGATTGAAAATCTACTACAAAGCTGTAATAATCAAAACAGTGTGGTAGTGGCATAAAAATAGACATCTAGATCAATGGAACAGAACAGAGAGCCCAGAAATCCACGCATTTACAGTATTGATTTTTACAAAGATGCCAAGAATGTACAATGGTGAAAGAACAGTCTCATCGATAAATGATGTTGGAACAAATGGATATTTATATGTGTAAGAATGAAATTAGACCTGTATCTCATGTCATATAAGAACTCAAACTAAATTAAAGACTTCAATGTACAACCTAAAACTAAAACTGCCAGAAAAAACATAAGTGCAAAGTTCCAGGACATTGGTCTGGGCAATGAATTTTTGGATATGAAGCCCAAAACACATGCAGGAAAAGTAAAAATAGACAAATTATATCAAACTAAAAAGTTTCTGTACAGCAATGAAACAATCAACTGAGCAAAGCGACAACCTACAGAATGGGAGAAAATATTTGCAAATCATACATCTGATAAAGAGTTAATATTCAAAATATACAGTAGACTCAAACAACTCAATAGTGAGAAAACAACCTGATTAATAAACAAGCAAAGGACCAGAAAAGATATTTCTCAAAAGAAGACAGACAAAAGGTCAACAAGCATATGAGAAAATGTTTAACATAACTAATCATCAGAGAAATGTAAATTAAAACCATGATGACATATCACCTAACACCTGCTAGAACTGCTATTATCAAAAAGAAAGAATAATTGTTGGAGTGGATGTGGGAAAAAGGAAATCCTTGCATACCATTCTCAGGAATGTAAATTAGTACAGTCATTATGGGAAATCACATGAAAATTCCTCAAAAAAAGTGATAATGTAATTACCATATGATTCAACAATCTCACCTCTGAGTGTATCTCAGAAGGTAATGAAATTGGTATGTCTGCACTCTCACATTTGTTGCAGCATTATTTACAATAGCTAAGATACGGAATCAATGTAAGTGTCCATCAATGGAAGAGTGAATAAAGAAAGTGCGATGGAAATACGATTCCACCTTAAAAAATGTAATCCTGCCATTTGCAACAACGTGGATGGAACTGGAGACATTATGTTAAATAAAATAAGCACAGAAAGACGAATATTGCATGATCTTACTTATATGTGGAATATAAAAAAATCTCAGAAGTAAAGATTAAAACTTCAGTTAGGAAGAATAAGTTCAAGAGTTTTGTTGTACAATGTGGTGACTATAGATAACGGTAATGTATTCTTGAAAATTGCTAAGAGAGATTTTAAGTATTCTTATTGCAGAGAAGTAAGTATGTGAAGTAATGTGTATGTTCATCAGTTCAATTTAGCCATTCCACAATGTATATTCTAAAACAAATTGTACATAAGTATATATAATTTTTGTCAAATCAAATGTTAAAATAGCCATCAAAAGAATATATGTGTGTGTATATAATATATATGTCATATTTGAAAAATACTGCCAATAAAAGAGAAAAAGATAAAGGAAATACATATGTGTATAACTAAACAGAATTGGATTCTTGACAAAAGAATTTGACATTCTATGATTTAAAATTACGAAATAAAAAGTAATTGGCTACGTTAAAATCCAGACTGGACATCGCCGCAGACAAGGTTAATCAGTTTAAAGACAGACTAATAGAAAAATCCAAACTGTAGCACAGAGAGAACAAGAATGGAAGGAGTAGAAGAGAACATGAGAGACATGCAGGGCATAATCAAGCAGTCTAAGTTTGCGTAACTGGAATGCCAGAGAGAAGACAGAAATGGGAAAGAAGGAAAATTGGAAAAGACAATGGACAACATTTTTCAACAAGCAATGAAAAACATTATGGCTGACTTACCAGCAGAAATGATGGAAACCAAAGACAATTGAAAGACATTGTCAAAGTGTTAAATAAAACAATACTGCCTATCTAGAATTCTATAAGCAGCAAAAATTACTTTTAGAATAAAGGGACACTAGAAGTATTTTAAGGAAAAAAGCCAAAATATTTTATCACCAGAACACTTATTATTCAGGAAAAAACAGATTCACCTATTTATTAGAAGTATTAAAATTGTATTAATGATTATTAATAATTTATTAGACTAATGATTCTAGGTTGAACTTCAAAACTACTGGAAGAAATAGATTAGTAATTACCAAAATAATTAAATATATGAGTTAATATAAATAAATCCTAACTATAAGAAAAACTAGTGTCTTCTGAGTTTACAACATATGTGGAAGTAAGTTATGACAACAATAGCACAAAAACTATAAACAAGCAAATGGGGTTAATCTTGCCTTCACTGATTGAGATGTGGTAGAATTAAGAAGGCAGACTGCAGTAAGTCATTGATGCATTTTTTAAATTTCTGGGATAACCATTGAAGGAATTATACGTGAATGTATAATTAAAGTTGGTAGAGGAGAAATAATAAATAAGGCATATGCAGTTAATCTGAGAAAGACAAAGACAAAAAAAACACAGGATAAAGTTAAGAAATTTAAGAAAAAATAAGATAATACACTTAAATTCAAATATGTCAGTATTTATATGGAATTTAATAATGTATCAATTATTTGTTTAATGGAAAAAGAAATTTTACAATTGAAGACAAAGATTGGGAATTCTGTTCACAGGTACTACATGCAGTAATAAAGATTATACTTAACCTCCAGCCATGAACAACTATGGAACAATGGTTTTCAGACATTGATTAGGCAGCGCAGGACTGTGAATGACAGAAATAAAATAAATGGAAAGAGTTTTATATTGTACTAGATTTCTTCCTTGAGGCAATTTTTTGGACCATAACATACAGATGGAGATCATAAATGGAGGCTGATTTCGATTGGTTTGTTAATATTGTTTATGTTGGTTTTTGAAAGTATATAACAACCTTGCCTGTGTTTGTTTTGCTAATATAATTTATATTGGTTTTTGAATGTTATACCAACCTTACTTTCCTGGAATAAACTTCACCTGAGAGAGATATATATATGTGTGTATATATGTATATAAATGTGTATATATATGTGTATATGTATATAGATACACATACATATATATACACACATGCATATACACACGTATATACATATATGTTCCATATATATGGAATAAACTAAAAGCTAGTTGTATTCTCAAAGAACTAGATTTTAGTTTTATTTATCTGTCTTTAATATGTGTGTTAGTTTTGTATTTCATTGATTTCCTATCTTTATTTTTCCATACTAGTTCTAATTTGCTCTTATTTTTCTAGTTTCTTAAAGTTTACAGCATACATTTTTAACTTATCAAAGTCTACCTTCAAGGGATAATATGCCATATTCATTACAGTATAAAGCCTTACAGTAGTTACACTTCTAATTATCTCCTCCGAGCCTATGTGCTATTGATGTGACACATTTAATTTTGTACATGTTACAAACTGCAGACTATGTTTATTGTTATTACTTTTCATTTAAAGAGTAAATTATCTTTTAAAGAGATATAAACAAAAGGAAAAATGTTGTATATTTTCCCTAGTTGTTGTTATTCTGGCGATCTCCATTCCTTTATACAGATTTGGTATCCTTTTCCTTCTGCCCAAAGAACTTCCTTTTACATTTCTTGTAGCACAATTCTGTTGGTGATTATTTCTACTTTTACAAGTCTGAAAAGGTCCTTATTTCACCTTTATTTTTGAAATATATTTTTGCTGGTTATAAAATTCCTTTTTATCTTTCAATTTTTTCAGTTCAATTTTTTTCTTAATGCTTTAAAAATTTTGCTTCACCGTCTTCTTGCTTATATTGTTTCGCATGAGAAATGTGCTGTCATCCTAGTCTTTGTTCCTTAGTGCATAATGTCTTTTTTTCTAGTTGCTTTTAAGATTTTTTCTTTATAACTAGTTTTTAGCAATTTGATTTTGATATACTTTGGTGGAGGTTTTTTTTAAAAATATTTCTTGTGCTTGGAATTTTTTGAGCATTTTGAATTTGTTAGTAACAGTTCTCAAAACGTTTGGAAAAGTTTTAGCTGTTACTTCACATTTTCTCTTCTATCTCCTGCCTTTCTCCTCTCCTTTGGGACTTCAGTTATATATTAGGCCATGTGAAATTGTTTCACAGGTCATCAAAGCATTGTTAGATTTCCAAACATTATTTTTTTCTCTCTTGTTTTATGTTAGATAGTTTTTGTTATCATGTATCCCAGTTTGCTTATCTTTGTTCTGCAATGTAGTTAAGTTGGGTTTTATAATAATTTTTCTGTTCTTAACTTTTCAAACTGAGTAAGTTACAGTTATTCTGCAGGTTTTCAGGTCCTGGTTTGTTAATTCTAACGTGTGTCAAGACTGTGTCAGTTTCAACTGACTAATTGTTCTCCTCATTAAGAACCTTATTTTCCTGCTTCTTTACGCACCTGGTAACTTTCTATTGGATGCCAAACATTGTTAATTTTATCTTATTGGATGCTGAATATTTTTCTTTTTTATTTACTTTAAATTTTACTTTAAGTTCTGGGATACATGTGCTGAACGTGCAGGTTTGTTACACAGGCATACACGTGCCATGGTGGTTTGCTGCTCCTATCAACCTGTCATCTAGGTTATAAGCTCTGCATGCATTAGCTGTTTGTCATAATGCTCTTCTTCCCCTTTCCCCCAACCCCCCTGACAGGCCCTAGTGTGTGATGTTCCCCTCCCTGTGTCCGTGTGTTCTCATTGTTCAGCTCCCACTTATGAGTGAGAACATGCGGTGTTTGGTTTTCTGTTCCCGTGTTAGTTTGCTGAGGATGATGGTTTCCAGCTTCATTCATGTCCCTGCAAAGGACATGAACTCATTCGTTTTTATGGCTGGAATATTTTTCTATTCCTATAAATATTCCTGAGCATTGTTCTGGAATGCAGTTAAGTTACTTAAAACAATTGGAGCCTTTCAGGTTTTGCTTTTCAGATTATTAGACAGGATCAGAGCAGTGGTCAAACCAGGGCTAATTGTTTTCCACTCTTGAGGCAGACCTTCTGTGTACTTTATATATACTCAGTATACTCCCTAGGAAGCCTAGGGTTTTCCAGTCTGGCTGTGGTAATAAGCCCTATTCCCAGCCCAGTGTGAACATTAGACCTGGTTATCTCTGTTCCTTTCAGGTGGTTCTTTCCCCAGTCACCGGTTCTTCACAAGCATGCACAAATAAGTGCCCTGCTGAATACTCAAAGGGGACCCTCTGCATATTGCTAGGGTTCTCTTTGTGTAGCTCTCTGATCTCCCCTACATGGCCCCATGAATTTTAACCAGTTTGGTCTACTTGGACTTTCAGCTTTATCTTCTCAATTCAGGAACTCTTCTAGGTTCCTCCTCATTCCCCATTCCTTTATTGTGCCCCCTGAAAATTATCTCAAGGCATTAACATAAGGCAATTGTAGTCTCATCTCATTTGTTTCCCATCTCTCAAAGATACTGTTCATTGTGTGATGTCTGGTATCTTGAAACTATTATTTCATTTTTATTGTTTATATTTTTGGTTTATGTGGCAGGGCATTTCTGTTCCTCCCATCTTGGCTAGGAATGTAAGTCTTCCCTTCATTAGATTTTCTATTCCCACAATGCCTAGTGCAGTGCTAATTAAATGTTTGTTAAATGAAAAAGTTTATGATGATGGTATTGTCTTTGTGTTTCTAATATTAACATCATGAGATATTTTATTAATTAGAGATAATTGGAACCAAAAATAGTATTCATTTGCAGAATAAAACCTAAGAGCTAAGATATTTTTCTACCAGTGCGTATTGGTACAATATTCACACCTCATTAGG
The DNA here is from genome assembly GCF_049350105.2 of Macaca mulatta. Classification (NCBI taxonomy): domain Eukaryota; kingdom Metazoa; phylum Chordata; class Mammalia; order Primates; family Cercopithecidae; genus Macaca; species Macaca mulatta. Next base: position 110,407,493 of record NC_133419.1, on the reverse strand, counting down.
CAGAATTTCATAGAAACTTGCATAGAGTATTTCTGCCTGCAAAATGAAGAGAAATACTTTTCTCCTCTGAGGAAAATTTTTATGGGAAAATGAGCTGCATTAGTCTTGCTTTTCCTCCCTGTTTCATGTTAATAGCAGTCATACATCTGGAACAAAAAGGAAGCAGAGCTTAATGAATTTTCCCAGGATCTAGCACATGAAAAATTACCAAGATAGCAAAATGGGAATAGACTTTGCTCAATTACTGCACTACATTCTTCACATATATGAAAGTCAGACTGTAACAGGTATCACCATTTTTCTTATTCTCTTTCTTTTCTCAGGCCCAGCACCCTTTTCTAACTTTGTAAGGGGAGTTACTTCCAATCTGTTAATATATAAAAGGCATGTGAGAGTCTATGCAAGCTGTATAGCCTGAATTAAACTTGTGGTCTAATCTTCTAATACATCTTTCTAGTCAGAAGGGTTTGAGATCAGTAAATATGCTAATTGTGACTAAACTCAGCCTTACACAGAGAAGCCTCAGCAGGCTCTGTTATAAGCGGGAAGCAGATCTGCAGCCATGTCCTTCATTGTGGTAATAATAGGTACAATGTTTACTTAACTAGACCCTATGGGGATTTTGGCCTCATATTGCTAAAGAAATAACTAATGCTAATATTTGCAAAAAAAGATTCCACATTTTACTTTTCTTTTTTACTGTGCTATATCTGGCCTCACACTTGGTGGGGGGAAGATATTTTATTGAAACCCTTTGGCTATGAGCAAAGAATAGACAAAGCTGTTTTAGAATGTGTTGGGAGAGTGGCCTGTTACCTGCTCACAGCAGGGAGGAGCAGCTGTTACCTATATTTTTAAGCAAAAATTCCGTGAGCTACTTAGCTTCAAAAGGTCTTGAGGTTCAATGTCTCTGGAAGGCTTATGGTACCACAGCATGACTGTCTCAGGGAGTGTAGATAGTCCAGCCATAACTCTCTCAAAATGTCAGTTACCTTTTTGGGTTTGTTATTATAGGCTCAGCTGGAAGCAGCTTGCTGGTTTGACTGAAACATCAGACTTCAAGAAGTTCTTTTGTTATGCCTTCCATAAGTCATCATTGACAATCAGGAGGTGTTGTTCAGAGAAACTAGTTAACTGGCAAAATAAATTAATGATGCTTTCCTTGGGTCCATTAAAGAAGACCCCCACCCTTTGACGTCAGAATCTTCTGAAGGTTAATCATAGAAATGCTCAAGGAGAATGGTCTCTGGAGTGTGAGGGGTGGTAATGAGATTTATTGAATAAAGACAAATTGTTAACTCAGTGCCTTCTGACTTAGTCCTCTCTTGGGGTTTTAGTTGCTACCGTAATGCCTTCTTCTATTCATTAACTCTATAAATATCTGTTGACTGTATCCTATGTAACAGACATTTTACCTGGTGCTGGTGATCATGGTGACAACACAGATCTTGCCCCTGCCTTCATGGAGCTTACCATCAAACAGAAGTAATAGATAGGTTAAAACTAATGAATTCCAGTTGTGACAAGTGTTGTGGAAGAGAAGTATACCATGTTATGACCTCCTAGAACAAAGGGAAATGGCACAGTCTGATGGAATCTGGGGTGGGAATGGCCACAGTCTCCCTGAAAAAGTACCACTTTGACTGAATTTTGTGTAATGCGTAGGAGTCAGCCAGGTGACAGTGATGTGTCTGTTTTCCTTTCCCACCTGGGTGGCATGAGTAGAAGATGTCTGAAGAAACCGTGTCATTCACACCAGAGAAGTTGTATGTTCAGGAGAAGGACAGGGTCTGAGTATTGGACATCAGTTGGTCAGCCTCATTAGTTGAGTGGAAGCCAAGGACTGAGCCCCACACTAAGTGAAAGAAAGTGGGAACAAAGGGACATATGAGTTAACTGAATGCCCACTCTTTGCCCAGCACAAAGATGAAACTTATACAAGTTTTCTCATTTGTAAGAAGAACTACATTACGGTATAGCTAAAATTATCCCCATTTGATCAATGAGGAAAATAAAGCACAGAGAGTTAAGGCCCTCATTCCATGTTCACAGATAACGAGTGGGATTGATGGGATTCAAACCCAGATGTCTAGTTACTCCATGTCGCCTCTCACATCCACAAAGAAAATAGGGTATCATGTTAGGTCCTGGATTGATTGACATAGTTAAAATCCCCAAAGGAGAATAATAGTCACACAACTGCTAATTTATTGCATATTCCTCACTAGATGGAAACTGCCATCAGGGCAGAGGCCACATCTGCCTTTGTTTGGTGCTCTATGCACTGTGCTTAGCACATTGTAGGTAAGTAGCAGATACTCTGTATTTTTCATGTAGGTGGATGTAATGGCAGACATGACAGTCTAGGAGTTAAGAAACATCTGTAAACATGTAATAGTAATATAATGTAGGAGATGATACTGGTAGGAGAAATTCGTCTGGCCGGGTGCGGTGGCTCACGCCTGTAATCCCAGCATTTTGGGAGGCAAAGGCGGGTGAATCATCTGAGGTCGAGAGTTCGAGAGCAACCTGGCCAACGTGGTGAAACCCTGTCTCTACTAAAAACACAAAAATTAGCCGGGTGTCGTGGCTTACACTTGTAATCCCAGCCATTCGAGAGGCAGAGACACGAGAAGCCCTTGAATGAGACACGAGAATCACTTGAACCAGGGAGGCAGAGGTTGCAGTAAGTCGATATGGTGCCACTACACTCCAGCCTAGACGACAGAGCGAGACTCTGTCTGGAAAAAAAATTATACTGTTACGGATTTCACAAGACAGAGACCTTTCTTCTGACTGGAGGAATCAGGAAAGTCTTTATGGCATGAGACTCAGTCTCGAAAACAGTAAGACTTAGGTGAACATAGATGCATACAAGGTGCATGCACAATAAAGACACAGGATGATCAAACATTTAAAGACTAGAAATCTAAGATCATGCATAGAGAACAGCAAGGAACTTAGTTTGGCTAAAATACCGTGCAGTAGGAAAGAAAATTCTGGAAGGGAAATTTTGACTGAAGAAACTCCAGACTCTAAGGAACTTAGAGTTTGATTGGTGAGAGAAGATGTGACTGTGAATTAAGTAGAGGAGAGAAGATGATAGATGTTCTGGATATCTGTTGCAGCATAACAAGCCACCCAAAACTTAAGACACTTAAAATGACAATGATCATTTATTTAGCTCACAAGTCTGCAATTTGGCCTTGGTTCAGCAGGGGAAGTCTGTTTTACAGGCAGGAACTGGAGTGGTTCAAAGGTGGGAGTGAGGCCCGTTCATGTCAGAAGGAGGTTGATGTAAGCTCACAGCTGGGACCTCAACTCCTCATTGGGGCTGTCAGTGGGCATACCTACCCATGGCCTCTCCATGTGCCATAGGCTTCCTCACGGGGTAGAGGCTGGGTTTAAAGTGCAAGCACCTCAAAGAGGATGAGGTGGAAGCTGTTGCCATTTTATAATTTAACTTCAGAAGTCACATAGTGTCACTTTGTTTTTAGTCACTGGCCTACCCAGATTCAAGATAATGGGAAGACTGTCAACATCATACAGTACGCACAGTATACAGGATGGGATATGCTGGTGCAGCCATCTTTGGAAAATACAATTTAAAGATGTGTTCTATTGTAAATCTATTGGGTACTATGGGGTAAACAGAGATACAAAAAGATCTGCCCTTTTTCCAGAGTTGTGTGCAATCTATTGGTGACAGGGAATGAGATAGGCATGTGTCTTATGCCCGGGAGGTAAGGGGTGGGGGAAAGAAAGCCACACACTGAGTAATAGTAAGAATCCCTATGTGGTAAGTGCTTGTTCAGGTTGCACTGATCATGCTGATGAGAGGAAGAATCCACTCTCATTTACTCACTGACTTGCACAAACAAGCCTGTATGTTTAAAATGCTCAATTCAAGATTTAATGAACAATAAAATCTGTTGAAATAAAGAAGGAATAGATGTACATCAGTCCACTTCTAAGAAGTCTTTGGGCAAGTACTATTTGCTATTTACTAGACTGGATTCAATTGTGTAAAACTTTTGGGATCCTGAGCCAATATTCCTAAATGCATGTGTACATCTTCAGAGTCAGGTAGAAGGTACAGAGAAACCCTTCCATTAGGTGCACAGATACAGTGCTCAAATATCTGAGCAGTGGTGGTCTGTTATTTTCCATATAGCTTCAAATCCTGCAAGTGTTGATGCAATTTTCATTGTGGTAATAAGTCCAGTTCAAATTATTCCATAATTTCTTTCTCTCTCTCATGCTCTGACTCACTCATTCTAATGTAAGCTGAGCTGACAGCCAGAGAAATCAGGAGAATACTCACACGTCTACTAGAAATAACAGTGGAAGGAAGAAATGAATGGATGAGTGTGTGTTTGTCAGCTTTGGACAGACTGGGGCAGAGGTGCCTCTGAAGGTGAGAAGAAGACCAAGGGGAGCAGTCTGGCAGGAGAGGTCCTCTGGGAGAAGGCATTACTGTGTTTAACACAAGCATCCAGTTCCTTAGCAGCCCGAGTCTCTGTGCACTGGTGTAGATTTAAAACAAATATGAGAAAAATCCTGACCCCAAGTTCCCATACTCTCTCAGCTCATCGCAGAGCTCAGGTGGGTTCAGCTACTATTCAGTCCTTGTCTTTGTTATGCTCCCCTACTCTCACCCAATCAGCAAAGCCTCACTCCTGGTTGGATTGTCTGTTTTGGCCTGTGTGGCTGTACTCAGTTGGCAGCATCAATTAGCTGCTCTCTGGGAGCTTACTGGATGCCCTGCCTGCATCGCAGGAATCACTATTCCCCCGCCACCCAAGTAGAGAGTGGCCCTTACCCTTCCTTCGCTTTGCATCCGGTCCCTTTCTTTATGCCTGAAATGGCAGATTCTTCCTTGCATGTCTTCCAACGACATGGCACCTGCAGGCCTCTCTTCTTAGTTCACTGGCTCTCCTGCTCCCACTGCCATGGGTATGACCACTTATATCCCTCCACACATTGTCTCATGAGAATATGACAGGAGAGAAGGGGATTATAATGAACAGAGATTCTTTTCCCCAATAAAGCAGAGAATAAAAGTAATACTTTCCATCACCTCTTGACTCTACATGTGTTTGTGATCAGACAATAATCACCCATCCTTCTAGTAGGGAGTGGCATCTGCATGCCGTTCTATTGTCAAGGGCATATCTTTGAGTTATTTACCCGAGAAGATGTCTCTAGTCTACCAGCTAGACTTCCTGTCTCTGGTCTTCTCTTACTCCAATCCTTCCCCACAGTATTTCTAGCATGACATGTAAGTGATATAAATCTCAAGTTACTCATCTAGTTCAGACATTTGAAAGAATCTCCATTGTCCTCAGAATAAACTCCAGACTACTAAGTAGGGACAGAGGTCATTAGTAAACTGGCCTCAATTCTGCTTCAACCTGAAGTAATAGATGAAGTAAGGTCTTTGAAGATAGAGACTATGCCAAGTTCCTGTTCACCATTGTATTCCAGTACTCAGAACAGCGCTTGACACAAAGGATGTTCTCAATATGTTGTTGTTAAATGGATGGATGACTTAACCATGGTAAAGTCAACTTCTGAAGGCATTCCTTGGATGCCTTCAGAAGTATGACTTTGAGGCTTTTTTTTTTTTTTTTTTGAAATGGAGTCTCGCTCTGCCACCCAGGCTGGAGTACAGTGGGGTGATCTTGGCTCATTGCAACCTCTGCCTCATGGGTTCAAGCAATTCTCCTGCCTCAGCCTCCTGAGTAGCTGGGATTACAGGTGCACACCATGACTTCCAGCTAATTTTTGTATGTTGAGTAGAGACGGGGTTTCACTATGTCAGCCAGGCTGGTCTCAAACACTTTACCTCAGGTGATCTGCCTGCCTCAGCCTCCTGAAGTGCTGGGATTACAGGTGTGAGTCACTGCACCTGGTCACTTTGAGGCCTTTTGTCTTAGTCCATTTATGCTGCTATAAAGGAATACCCAGTTTGGGTAATTTATAAAGAAAAGAGTAATTTTTTTTTCCATTCCAACTTTTAATTTAGGTTCCAGGGGTACATATGCTGGTTTGTTACATAGGTAAATTTCATGTCATGGAAGTTTTGTGTACAGATTATTTTGTCACCTAGATAATCAGCATAATACCTGATAGGGAATTTTTCAATCCTCACCCTACTATCACCCTCCACCCTCAAGTAAGCCTTGGTGTCTACTGTTCACTTCTTTGTGTCCATGAGTACTCAGTTTTCAGCTCAAACTTGCAAGTGAGAATATGCAGTATTTAGTTTTCTGTTCTCCTTAGGATAATGGTCTCCAGCTTCATCAGTGTCACTGCAAAGGACATAATTTCATTCTCTTTTATGGCTGCATAGTATTCCATGCTGTATATGTACCACATTTTCTTTATGCAGTGCACCATTGATGAGCATCTAAGTTGATTCTATGTCTTTGCTATTTTGAATAGTGCTGTGATAAACATACACATGCTGTGTCTTTATGGTAGAACAATTTGTATTCCTTTGGGTATATACCCAGTGGTGGGTGATGGGATTGCTGGGTTGAATGTTAGTTCTACTTTAAGTTTTTTGGTATTTATTTTTTTTTGAAAAATCACTAGACTGCTTTCCACAGTGGCTTAGCTAATTTACACTCCCACCACCAGTGTATACACATTCCCTTTTCTCTGCAACCCTGCTATAATCTGTCATTTTTTACTTTAATGATACCCACTCTTACTGTTGTGAGATAGCATCTCATTGTGGCTTGGATTTGCATTACCCTAATTATTAGGTATACTGAGCATTGTTCATATAATTGTTGGCCACGTGTATGTCTTCTTTTGAAAGAAGCCCTTTGCCCATTTTTAATGGGGTTGTTTGTTTGTTGCTTGTTGATTTGTTTAAGCTCCTTGTAGATTCTGGATATTAGAGCTTTGTCAGATGCATAGTTTGCAAATATTTTCTCCCATTCTGTAGGTTGTCTGTTTACTTTGTTGATTTTTTTATATTTTTTTGGCTGTGCAGAAGCTCTTTAGTTTAATTAGGTTCCACTTGTCCATTTCTGACATGGGTTTTGTTGCAATTGCTTTTTGAGTCTTTATCCCAAAGTCTTTGCTAGGACTGATGTCCAGAACAGCATTTCCTATATTTTCTTCTAGGGTTCTTATAGTTTTAGGTTTACATTAAGTCTTTAATCCATCTTGAGTTGATTTTTGTATGGGGTGAAAGGTGGGAGTCCAGTTTTGGTCTTCTGTGTATAGTTAGCCACTTATACCTGTACCATTTGTTGAACATGGAGTTCTTTCCCTACTGCTTGTTTTTGTCATCTATATCAAAGATCAGATGGTTGTAAGTGTGCAGCTTTATTTCTGTGTTCTTGAATCTGTTTCATTGGTCTATGTGTCTGTTTTCATACCAGTACCATGCTGTTTTAGTTGCTGTAGGCTTATAGTATAGCTTGAAGTCGGGTAGTGTGATGAATCCAGTTTTGTTCTTTTTGCTTCAGCTTTGGCTATTCAGACTCTCTTTTGGTTCTCAGTGAATTTTGTAATCTTTTTTTTTTTCTAATTCTGTGAGTGATGTCATTGATAGTTTGATAGGTCGTTGATAGTTTGATGGAATAACATTGAATCTATACATTTGTTTGGGCAGTATGGCTGTTTTAACAATAGTCATTGTACCTATCCATGAATATGGGATGTTTTTCCATTTGTTTGTGTTTTCTCTGATTTCTTTCAGTAGTGTTTTGTAATTCTCGTTGCAGAGATATTTTACTTCCCTGGGTACCTGTATTCCTAGGTATTTTATTCTTTTTGTGGTTATTGGGAATGGGATTGCATTCTTGATTTCTCTCTCAGCTTGAACATTGTTGGTGTACAGAAATGCTACTGCATTTTTACATTTATTTTGTATTCTAAAACTTAGCTGAAGTTGTTTATCAGATTTTGGAGCCTTTGAGCAGAGACCATGGGGTTTTCTAGGCCTAAAATCATATAATCTGTGAAGAGAGATAGTTTGACTTCCTCTTTTCCTAATTGGATGCCCTTTATTTCTTTCCCTTGCTTGATTGTTCTGGCTACACTTCCAGTACTATGTTGAGTAGCGGTGGTGACAGTGGGCATCCTTGTCTTGTTCTGGCTCTCAAGGGGAATGGTTTCAGCTTTTATGTGTTCAGTACGATGTTGCCTGTGGGTTTGTAATAGATGGCTGTTATTATTTTTAGGTATATTCCTTCAATATTTAGTTTCTTGAGAGTTTTACCGTGAAAGGACTTTAAATTTTATCAAAAGCCTTTTCTGTGTCTATTCATATAATTATATAGTTTTTCATTTTAGTTCCATTTATGTGATGAATCACATTTATTGATCATTAGCATATGTTGAGCCAACCTTGCATCCCAGGGATGAAGCCTACTTGATTGTGGTGGATTACCTTTTCGATGTGCTGCTGGATTTGGTTTGCTAGTATTTTGTTGAGGATTTTTGCATCTGTGTTCATCAGGGACATTGGACTGAAGTTTTCTTTTTTCACTGTGTCTCTGCCAGGTTTTGGAATCAGAATGGTGCTGGCCTCATAGAATGAGTGAGGGAGGAGTTCCTTCTCCTTGAATTTTGGAATAGTTTCTGTAGAATTGGTACCAGCTCTTCATTATACATCTGGTAGAATTTGGCTGTGAATCTGTCTGGTATAGGACTTTCTCTAGTTGGTAAATTTTTTTACTACTGATCTCGTTTTGGAACTTGTTATTGGTCTGTTCAGGGTTTCAATTTCTTCCTGGTTCAATCTTGGAAAGTTGTATATTTCCAGGGGTTTATCAGTTTCTTCTAGGTTTTCCAGTTTGTGTGCATGAAGAGGTTCATAATAGTCTCTGAGAAATTTTTGCATTTCTAGGGGATTGGTGGTACTGTCCTCTTTGTCATTTCTAATTGTGCTTATTTGCATCCTCTCTCTCTTTTTTATTTGCCTGTCTAGTGGTCTATCTTATTTCTTCTTTCAAATAATCAACTTTTGATTTCATTGATCTTTTGTATGATTTTTCTCATTTCCATTGTGTTCAGTCTAGCTCTGATTTCAGTTGTTTCTTTTCTTTTGCTAGCTTTGGGGTTGGTTTGCTCTTGTTTTTCTAGTTCCTCTAGGTGTGATGTTCAGTTATTAATTTGAGATCTTTCTAACTTTTTGATGTGGCTGTTTAGCACTATCAACCTTCCGCTCAGTACAGCTTTAGCTGTGTCCCAAAGGTTCTGGTATGTTGTATCTTCGTTTTTATTATTTTCAAAGAGATTCTTGATTTCTGCCTTAATTTCATTATTTACCCAAAGTCATTCAGGAGCAGATTGCTTAATTTCCATTTAATTGTATGGTTTTGAAAACTCTTCTTGGTGTTGATTTCTATTTTTATTGCTCTGTGGTCTGAAAGGGTGGGTGATATAATTTCAGGTTTTTTGAATTTGTTGAGAATTGCTGAACATGTGTCAATCTTAGAGTATGTGCCATGTGCAGATGAGAAGAATGTGTATTCTGTTGTTATTGCATGGAGTGTTCTGGAGATGTGTGTTAGGTTTATTTGGTCGAGTGTCAAGTTTAGGTCATGAATATCTTTTTTAGGATTCTGCCTTGATGATCTGTCCAATACTGTCAGTGGGGTGTGGAAGTCTCCCACTATTACTTCATGGTTATCTAAGCCTCTTCGTAAGTCTCTACAAACTTGTTTTATAAATCTGGGTGCTTCAGTGTTGAGTGTGTGTGTGTGTGTGTGTGTATCTTCATGTTGAATTGAACCCTTTACCATTATGCAGTTCTGTTCTTTTTATCATTGTTGCTGTAAAGTTTGTTTTGTTTGAAATCAGAATAGCAAGATGTGCTCTGAAGAAAATAGGCTTACTAGGCTCATGATTCTTCTGGCTGGAAGACTGGGAATATGGTGAAAGCCTCAGCCTGCTTTCACTTATGGCACAAGGTGAAGGGGTATATGCAGAGATCATATGGTTAGAGAGGAAACAACAAAGAGTGGCAGGGGAGGAGGCAGACTCTTTTTTAACAACTAGTTTTCACAGGAACTAATAAAAGAAAGAAATCACTTATCCTCCCACCCCCTCATCCAGAGATGGTAGGCATTAATGTATTCATAAGGAATCTTTCCCCATGACCCAAACCTCCAACCTATTAGGCCCAACCTCCAACACTGGAGATACAATTTCAACATAAGATTTGGAGGGGTCAAACATCCAAACTATAGCACCTTTTATTAAGGACCATTTCAGGGTAAGACTGGCATGAAACATCCCTGCCTCAAACTAATACTCCAACTAAAAATATCTTCATCCTGTTCATTTTGGTCACTTGGACACTCATATTTTCCACTGTTAAAGCCCATAAAATAAGAGGATTTCTCTTACATATACTGTAGCTTAAAGATGGAAATAATGTATAATAATGCAGTGAAGTACACAGGTTGGAAGTCAGCCAACTCTCTGCTCAGGTCCAGCTACTTCAGGAACTGGCTATGCAATCTCAGAAGATGGAAATGATAATGGTATCTGTCTCATAAGGTTCTTGTGATGATTAAATGCCAGGTGCTTAGTATTACTAGTGTTATAATTTCCATTTCCCTTCCTCTTACTGTGCTTCCTTCAGGATGTTCATTGCAGCAGAGTCCACAGTCAGCTGCTTAATGTGTCTGTCTTGACTCACTGGGGAAGGAGGCATCTCTGTGTAGACAGGATGTTTATTTGGCTGTAGTGTAGGAGCTGAGGCTCATGTAGCTCACTTTTCTAGAATCCCTTTCTCAGTATCTTCTCAATGTTTGCCTTACTGACAGCCTTTTCCTTCAGCGCCCATCTTCAAGCCTCATCATTCCGTCCAACTTTTCTTCATTGCTTCCTGTCCTAGGTGATGTTTTCTCTTAGAAAACTTGATTTCTGGAGAAATGAGGTTTTTAAAGCCTGCGCACTTCAGGTCAAGGTAGACTAATGGCTGAATCCCCTTGATTCCGCCCACAGAAATGTCCTAAATGTGTCATGTATCTCTTGCCGGAGCCTATGATACAGCCATCCATGAAGTCACTCTCCCAGACACTCCTTTCTCCCAAAGTCATAGTGTACTATACCTGCAACCCACCCATACCCTGTACTACATCTATATATGTGTGTTTCTGGCTCACCTTTTAGCTTGTAAGTTCTCTCTGAGTCTCCTTCCTATTTCTGGGATTCCCTAACATCTGGCGCAACGTACTGGGAAAGAAATGATTATCAAATTGTTTTATTCATAGGCAAAATATATACATGATATTACTCTTTGTATCCTTATCCTCCACCAGATTAGGGATATGCTCAAGTTTGCATAGGAGTTTGGTTTAGTGTCATGGGATCATAGTGATTGTGAGAAAAAATTAGCTTGTCTCAGTGTAAAAAGTCTGCATTTATTGAGTACTTACTATGTGACATGTATTCTCCTACTATACTTTTATTTCATTTAATTTCATATATATAAATATGAAAAATCTATGTATATGTTCCCATTTTAGATAAGAAAATGCAGGCTCCATACTAAACAAATGTTCCAAGGTCCCATTCACATTCCATTAAGCACATGTAGGACAAACTGCATAATTTAGAGGTCTCAGTACATAATTCAAATGCAAAGACCCTTGTTCAAAAATTATTAAGAATTTCAAGCCAGTAATAGCAGAGCATTAAACCAAGTATGATGCCCTTCTGAGTGGTGCCCTTCTGAGTGGAGGACGCTGTGTGACTGCAGAGGTTTCAGGCTCATTAAGCCAACTCTAGCCATATGGCTACTGAAAGGGAAGTTGGAAAATGCAAACTTTGAGTGGCATGAGCCCAGAAAAATCTTGGAGGCTTTATTATTTATTTATAAAAGAGGGGGAAGTTGATTTAGGGCAAAAACCTACCATTTCTGATACAGCCAATAAAGTTAGCCAATAAAGACAGATTCCAAGGCATACTCAGTATTCAAACCCAAGTGTATCTTATAAGAAAGCCCTTAATCCCAACCACCCCATCCCAGTTGTAAAGTGAGTTGGGAGATCGCAACTAACTACCAGTCTGTGGATGTTACTTAGACTTTGTGATTCAGGACCCATCTTTTCCATTCCTTTGATATAGTCTTCCAAAGCTGCCCCCACTACAGGAAAAACACCCTCGATTTAGTGGTCTCCCTAGGAAGAATGACAGAAAGAAGCTACTGGAAGAGTTAAGATGGAACCAAAGTCAAATGGTTTGGTTTTTGAAACAAAAACTGGTGATTGAAACAAGAGAGAAATTTTCCTCTCACACATATGATAATCTAAGTATAGGCAGGCCAGGACTGACATGGAAGCTCCATAATATCAGGGACCCAGGCTTTTTCTATCTCACAAGTTTGTTGTCAATGTACAGGATTCCCCTTTGGTCTGAGATGATGTCTCAGGTTCCCAGTGCAAAGTCTTCACCTCCTGGCTAGTGGACAGAGGAAAAAGGAAGTGGAAGACACAACTGCCAACTGTAAACATCACTTCTCTTCCTAATCCATTAGTCAGAAGTTAGTCACATGATCACGTCTAGCTGAAATGGAAACTGGAAAACGCATATGACCAGCTGCAACTTGAGAGCTCTACTGCTAAAAGAAGGTGGGAATAGTTATTGGGAGATCACTAGCTGTCTCTGCCATAGCCAAAAAAATTAATGAATATCGAGTTTGATCCAGCATGGATGTTTCTTGGAGCCTCAAAAGGGGGTGAGCATTCATACATCAAGCATAGTAACTTTATTCATTTCCTCACACCGATTAAGACTTTAGAACCAGGCCATTTTACCACAGAACATCATTCTTCTATATTACCTTATTTAACAGCAATTTTATATTTCATAAATGCTATTATTGGATTTTCATTGTTAATAGTCATCAGTAATGATTTATTTCCTTAAATGAGAAAAACAGTCACTTTTCTGTGTTAGATATATAAGCTAATTATGTATGCATTTCAGTTGAAAGAAATGTAAACGTTCATAAGATACCACTTTTGCCAGATGTCTACCAGAAACATAACACGTAATCAAATACAGGTATCTAATCATTTATTTAATAAAAAGCAATATATATGTGTTTATACACATTTAAAACAATATACATGTGTTATACAATTATATATTACTATCTATGTATATTAATATGTTAATATTTAATTATTTTATTATGATAGCAAATATGAGGTAATAGAGGAACCTAATATATTTTCAGATGTAGAAATTAGATATCAGATTCTTAGAAATAAAACCCTCAAAACTTTGTAATTTTTTTCTTGGGATATGGAATTCAACATATCTAAAATGTGAAACATTTCACAATGTTTTATTCATATTTTGTCCTATTTCATAATACTTCAACTGAAGAGGCAAGAATTTTCAAAAAGTGTATTGCAGGGCTGCACTTTTTTCTAAAGAATTTATCCAAGATTACTCTGTTTCTAGACACCTAAGAACCTCTGTATTAGGAATAGAGGAAAAAAGATGAAAATGTAAGCAGAGTAGCCTTCTGAATCTACACCCATCCAGACTTTTAAATATAGTCCTTTTAAGATGGGGCCAGATATGAAAAAGTCATGGCATGCCAGAGTTCATAATGTGCCATGCATTCTTTAATTTAGAGATGGTATGCATCTACCCCTAGACTAGAGCCACCAGGACCCCAGACCCTACCCATGCCAGGCATTAGTAATCAACTGCTGCACTATTACTAGGCAGCCACTTTTAGCTGATGAGAATTAACATATGAGATGAGATGTATTCATCATCCATATTTTCATGCAAGCCTTTAGTCTAAACTCATTCAATAGCTATCATAGTAGAAATTGGGATTAAAAGATAATAAACAAACACTTATTCCTCTCAGGAAGAAGCTAAGAAAAAGGATAAATATAAGACAGTTGGTAAGACCTTAGAGGTGAGTATAGGATACTATCGGAGCCCAGACAGCAGAATGGAGGGTGGGAGAGACACAAGGAAGATTTCACAAAATAAGAAGCCATTAAGGTCATATAGTCAGAATAAGCCGTTTCTGGCAGAGAAATGTAAGTCATGTGTGTGGTTGTCTTCTCTACCCTGTTGTACACAGTGAATTTGCCAGTGAGGGCTATGCTGCCTGACCACCTTCTCTTGCAGCTTATTATGAATGACTTCATCTGAGAAGAGCCTTTCGTGATACTAGTTGTCCTCCTGCTTTGAGAACAGAAGGTGGAGAATAGCCACATGAGCATGTGATAATGACAAAAATTTTGAAAGCTCATCAAAATCATTTTGAAAAATCTATCTCATATATTGAATGGAAACAAAACCCAATGTGACAATATCGGATACACCCTGGGACAAGAAAACCACACTGTGTGAGTACTTTTCCTTCTCAACCTCATGAAGCACTGCATAGCTCATGGATTCAATGAAGGACCTCTGTGGGCAGGCATCGGGGGCAAGAAGAAAGGCCCCTGGCTTTCTTCACACACATGGTGTGTGATATGGTTTGGCTCTGCGTCCCCACGCAAATCTCATCTTGAATTGTACTCCCATAATTCCCACGTGTTGTGGGAGGAACCCGGTGGGAGATAATTTGAATCATGGGGGCGGTTTCCCCGACACTGTACTTGTAGCGGTGAATAAGTCTCCTGAGGTCTGATGGTTTTATCAGGGGTTTCCACTTTTGCATCTTCCTCATTTTCTCTTGCTGCCACCGTGTAAGAAGTGCCTTTCAACTCCTGCCATGATTCTGAGGACTCTCCAGCCATGTGGAACTGTGAGTCTAATTAAACCTCTTTTTCTTCCCAGTCTCTCATATGTCTTTATCAGCAGCGTGAAAATGGACTAATACAGTATGACTGCAGTGGCTGCAGCAGTCAGAATTCCCACTCTGGCCCCAGAGGTTCCAGGGAAGCTACAGCAGCATTTAGGATGGGGGTGGGGAGTAAAGTGGTGAGAGGGCAGGAAACCTGCATGATAAATTCCAATGATCATAAGGATTAAAATAATATGAAATCCTTCGACTAATATAAGCGCAGTTTCCTAAGGATGCACTACTGAACGAACCGCAAAAGAGAAACATTTTCAACAAGAATTGTTTATTAAATGCCCATTTTCCCTAAAATTATCACCCTTCAAGCACCATTGTGGCCCTACTTGAGGACATTGGGGTCTGACTCCTGTTAAAGGAAAATAAAAATGGAAGCCACAGTTTAGATATATCCCCAAACCAACTGCCCATAGTCACATAGCCAAATCTTAAACTGTCCTGATCTCTCCAAAATGCTAGCTCTAATTAGAAATAAAATGCAAAACATAAACTTTTTATCATTGTTAGCATCATTCAATGAAATTAAACCAATCTTCTACAGATGAATCAGCTTAAACAGCTCTGCTTGCCTTTAAAAACCTGTTAATACATAACAGCCAATCAAGAAAAAGATCAAAATACTTCTTCCTTCACCCTTTTTAAACTGGACTGCAACTGCTGTCAGTGGGGCCTCATATCACTTTGGCTTGAGGTATCCTAATTCCAGAACTATTCTTTTGTATGCATGCTAAACTTCAAACATTTTTCTATCTTGATCTCATTTTATTTTTGACACACCTGACCTTGGTGAAGTTGACCAAACTTGCATTAAGGACGCCTAAAGTCAAGCCAAAGCAATTAGGGTCTCTGTTACAATGCAAAAGTCTCCGTCCTGAGATCCATTAATTCATTAGGCTTTGTGAACATATTTACATGAATTAACTTCTTAAATACCTTTCTCAGAGGAGCAGAGACCAGGAGGAAAGGGGTGAATGCAGATAAACAGGGGTGGTGGAAATTGGATGAAAATAAAGATTCAGAGGAAGAGTCCTTTGGACAAAGGACAAACAGATCAGAATGTAGCATCCCAATACTGGCTTCTTCACAGAGGGCATCAGGAGGGCTCTGCATTCTAGGGTAGGGGAGACCCTGGTAGATTCAGGGAGGTTGACCACAGCAAAGCTGAATGTTTCCCAAACATAGACTTAAGCAGTTAAAATTCTGACCATGGAGAGTCAGTTCTACTTATCTGAAGCTTTCCCACCCTCAGTCACATCAGTTTGGTACCCCAGTCACAAGGAGATCAGAAGATGGAATCACAGGTGATAGATGTAAACTTTCCTCTTATTTCCTCCTGTCACAAGCTGAGTCAACAAGCCTGGCTGAGCCTGTTTCCTCATCTGATTGGAAGTTTTCTCGTCATGTTCTCCACCTCTGAGATGTTATCCTAAGACTTCAGTGGCAGTGCACAGGGAAGCTATTTTTATAAACTATAAAATAATGTATGGGGGAAGGCATTAATTAACTTTAACATCATTGTCCCCTAGAACTACCAAAAAGACACCTCAAATGCAGGATGGTGGTTCAGTAGATTAATCTTCTCATACTGTATTCAAAAGCAAAATTCGACACTTAATTTGAGATATATTTTTCTTTCCTGGATGGAATGAAAGAAGAAAAAGTAAACGGGAAGGATGGTGCTTTTGAAAGATTTGCCTGTGCTTTTAACTAATTTCAAACCCCAGCTTCAAATGCAGTGAGTTGTTTCATTTGATCAGCAATAAGTCATATCCTGCAAAAGGCAGCTCCCTGAAGGGGAAGTGGCTCCAACACCGTTTCCATGGCTCCCTGCTGTAACAGTATTTTTTACTGAACTAAGCATTACTAATTTTAGCCATGGATTATCTGGAAAGCAAGGAAGAAATAGATGAAAGGCAATTTTACCTTAGCCACACTGAGCCCCTAAGAACCTTTTACTAAGAAAGTTGCTGCTAGAAAAGGCAACCATATAATTTCAACACCTTGGGGGTGTTTGTCAACTGCTGTCCATCAGCACTTGGATATAGGAGGGAGATTCTGTTTTTCTAAGGAGGAAATAGAAACTCAGCAGTGAAGTGATTTGATTTTGATCATTACAGCCTTTATAGGAAAACTGAATATCACCCCAGACACCTTAATTCTAACCCTAGCCTCTGTCTGGTCCAAGGTCCTTCTATTAATGAAATGATATTAGATTTGAGAAGTAGGTTATTTTGGATGCTAGTTTCTGTAAGCTGCTTCAGTGATGCATCTTGAAACAAAGATCTGCATAAGAGAAATAAATAATTTCTGTAACAAGGCTACTGTGATTGTGGGCAGGATGTTAAGGTAAAAAAATAGTAATATACTCTATTCCCTTCATAAAGATGGATATACTATTTAAATAAGTAACGTTCCATTACCTACAAAGGAGTCATAAGAGAGAAAGACATATTCCTTATCATCTTAGCCACTGCATCCTTCACAACCAACAAATCCTCCAGACAATAATGGATTGTTAAAACTGCACTTGGAAGTATTCAGGTCTCAGTGTGGGATGCAGGGGAAATCCCTATGTGAGTTCTGAAGGAGGAGGCAATGTCACCCTGTGAGGAGGTCCCTTTAGACAGCCAAGACATGATCCTCTGGGTACTGTCTAGCTGCTCTGACTGTCCATGTAGGCGAAGGCGTAGGGATTACCCTCATGTTGTGGAAATCCTGGTGGGTTTCCAGGCCCAGGTAACCCAGGGTCACTTCCCTAGGACTGGTGGCTGCAACTCTAAGGGTGGTATCTAATGAGGGTCAGCCTTCAGCAGAATTCAGAATGTCCTGTTATTTTCCCGTTCCTTTTCTGAACCTTCTTCTAGACTGTTCTTTCATACTAAGATATAGAAACTCATAAAGGCAGTATTACCACAAAGGGAATTTGCATTCTCACTAATCTAAGCAAGAAGCTAAAGAGAATTATTGGCAGTCACAGCTGTAGGGGAAGTAAACCTCTTTGAAAAGTCTTCTAAATCATAGACTGGCTCTGTACCAGGAAACTTGGCAGGCTGATGAGGGGAGATGAGCAAAAAGGGACTGTCACCAGCTGCCCACTTCCAGGAATCTCTTCTAATCCAAGGAAATTCTGATTCAAGATTCCTTTAAGACTTCACAAGGTCACTCAAGAGTAGAATTAGATTCCATAATGGGAGCCTTGGGCATACTTCAAATGCAGTGTCTAGACAGGCTTTTTCCTTGAAAGGATTTATTTCAAACACTTGAGGAATGCCTAAGCTGCTGCTTCGTCCTAAGGGGACCATGGGACAGCCCAGATCATGCTTACCTATTTCAGTTCACAGTGTGGTGGAGTTGCAGAAGAAATTCTTTCTGGAGGAAATGGCTCCCAAGCAGAGTCTTTAAAAATTAACAGAGGTTAAACTGAGGAAGAGAAATGAGAAAGCATTCCAGAGAAAAGAACTAGCAAAATCCAGGGTGTAGAAAACAGCATGGGTGAGGGATCTTACATTTTTCCTTAGTGTAACTGGCAGATTTCCAAGTGTAAATGAGCTGGATTACTCAAGGCCTCATGTGCCCTGCAGAAGAACTTGTATGATGACCTATTGGTAATGGAGCCACTGAGAGTTGAAGCCAAGGAATATATTAACTTTTTGGCTGCAGATGAATAATGTAAAAATATGCAAGACATATATATATAAGCAAAAAAAAGAACTTTCCAAAGAAATGAAGAGCATGGTCCCAAATTTGTGTATTTTTATATGTGTGTGTGTGCATGTGTGTTTGTAGTGAGAGGTTTACTTATCATTGAAATTAAGAGCATGATTGAAATTAAGAATATGATGTCATAGTATTATAACATGATGATTATCCATGCTATATTATTCAGGTCTCTAGTTCCAAGTAACAAAAAAATAAACTTATATCAGCTTAAATCACACACAGTAGCTATGTGATGTTGGGCAAGTTTCTTAACCCTGCTGTGCCTCAGTTTCTTCATTCATAAAATGAAGATAATGGCACCTCCTTCAAAAGGTTACTGTAAGGATTAATTAAGGTAACATGTATAAAGTACTTGGATCAGTGTCTAGCATATTTATTATGTCCACAATTATTATTCTTGGTTGTACAACAAAAATCAGAAAAATTCATGCTAAACTATTTTAGCATTCAATTTCTAGTTTTGAGTGAGTTGTATCTGCTTTGTGTTACAAATTTTCTGTAAATGTCATATGTTAATTAAATCATCAGAGGAAATACCTTACCAAAAAAAAATGGAGTGATCCTAAGGGCCAAAAGCTCCTGATCCTCAGGCCAGACGATTTAATAAGAAAGGCTCCTGAACTAGGAATATAGGTCCTTGTTTAAAGTCTCATCTCTAAGACTTCCCAGATGTATGAATTAGCGCTACCTAGAGAACATCTGTGAGTTTGAGTTTGCTCTTCCACTGGGTATGAATAACTTATATCTTTTCTAACTATCTTACAGGGTTTGCTGGCTAATACAACAAGATAATGAATGTGAAGTTCACCGTGAGCTATAAAACCCTGTACACATGGAAGGATTTCTTAATAAAGCAATTCCCTCACTGACTCTATTTCTCATTTCTCTGCCTGAAACTTGCAAATCTGTTCAATGCAAGGGGATTGTGCTTATTGAATAGGTAATTACTGTAGAGTTTGCAGCCTTTGGAAAGCAAGAGGCTCTCTAGGATGCACTATAATTTTGCAAATCAGCAGCTCTTGATTACTCAGGGTAAGTCCGTGTTGTTTGGGGTTATTCATGCCATTTGCTTCTCTGCTTCTCTTTCTTGCTATCTGGCTTTGCTCATTTTATTATTTATTAGCCACTGACTGTGAGGTGAGGAGGAAAATAGGAAGGGGGATGAAACACAAACCCTGAAATAATGTAACCTGTTAGTGAAAGTGTCACCAGTGAGTGAAGATGCTGGATTTTACCGTACTTTAGATAACCTGTGACTTCTTTGATTGAGTACCTGGGCAATGAATTTGTGCCCTTTCTATACAATCAGAGATGTGGTATTGTTGCTTAAGCCTCAATAAACTCGTTAACTTTCAGAATGGGGCCTACATTTTCAAATTTGGTTATGCTTCTCGTTACTGTGCTTTGGATTGAAAAAGTCTCACAGAAGAGTAAAAACTCTTCCAAAGCGTGTGAGTGCTCTTTATATATTACACCTACATCTTATAAGCTCAGTCTGAGTCTTGTAACTCCTCTCCCATCACAGAAAGCTCTTCTCCATATCTGACTCAATTTTGTATCTCTGACGGTAGACTGACATTTCCAATCTCAAGCTAAAAACGGAAAATGTCCATTATCTATGATAATTCCTCCTGGAGACCATGGAGCATGAGGTATATCTCAAGGTAGCCTCAAATCCCTAGAAATTTGGGGAGTTTGGGACAGTACCAATCTGGATAGTTTTGGTCCAAATCTGGCTAGTGATCTTTAGAGAACATTTTCACCCAGAAATATAAGAATATGATGTCATAGTGTTACAACATGATTATCCATGCTATATTATTCAGGTCTCTAGTTCCAAGTAACAACAACAACAACAACAAAGAAAACGAACTCATATTAGCTTAAAAAAAACTATGAGCTCACTGAAGGAAGGGCAGGAGATGACAGGAACTCCAGGAGCTTGTACACCATTGGGACATTCTTTCTCTCCTACATCTCTCAGGCTGGCTGCCCCACAAGCCAGATCCATGGCAACAAACATCACTAGACTTTTATTTTTAAAACCTCTAAACCAGAGAAAACAGTTCTTGCCCCTCTGAAGGAATAATTCTTTTTTGGGGCTGCATCTGTGGGTCTTCAGAGAACTGTAACTTTAAGATTTATTCTATTTTCCTCAGGAGCTTTCCAGTCCAAATGTCACACAGGTAAGTGATAAATATGTAATGAGATACATATAAATAATTAAATGACAAAAATTATCAAGGCACCAAGAGGAAAGACTTTAGTCTCATCTACTGCAAGTGAGAGGATGAGAAATATTATAATGAGACACAAAATTCTGTTTCACCAACTGGCTAGTGATAGAAGAATGGCAGATATCTTCAGAATCATGCCAAAGTCATATCTGATGGCTATTTATGCTTGTTCAATATGTATATATTAAAACTTCACCATTTCAGAAAGTATTCCATTGCATGAGACCAGTTGTTATCAATTATTTCTGATGTTGAATATATATATAAATACATTCCTTTGGGAAAGGTATCTGTACTAGGTGAATGCATCTAATATTTCTACTTCTGTGCTCATAGACTATAATGTGGATAGCAACTAGAATTGTGCAACATGGCAGCCTTAAGTGTGTTGGGAGTGGAGTTTAGAAATGTGGTAGAGACTTAAAATTGCCTATATAATATTCATTCTCCCTTCTTCCTACTAATAAAACTTTAATTATATTTCAGATTATAGTGTGCCCAGGTAAAAACTTACATTTTCCTGGTGGCTTGGTGTCAATAAGAAACCAACTAATTTGTTAGTGGAGCATCTGAAAAGCCTTCTTTCCTTTCTTCTTTCCTGCTTCCTGGAACACAGATATGATGTCTGGAGCTTCATCAGCTAATCTGGGTGACTAAGAGACATGTGAAGATGGCAGAGATGATGGATAGAAAGACCTTAGTTCTGAAGATCATGGAATGGAGTGACCAGACCTGCCCTAGACTGTCTACCTTCATGCTTTTCTATTGTTATTATTTTTAGTGAGATACACTTTTTAATGTAAAGCCATTAACATTTTGAACTTTCTCATATATGAAGCCAGTTAAACATGTGTTTTAAAATTCCAGGTATTATAGGAAACACAGAATCCTAAAAAAGCAATTTGGCCGGGCGAGGTGGCTCAAGCCTGTAATCCCAGCACTTTGGGAGGCCGAGACGCGCGGATCACGAGGTCAGGAGATCGAGACCATCCTGGCTAACACCGTGAAACCCCGTCTCTACTAAAAATACAAAAAACTAGCCGGGCGAGGTGGCGGGCGCCTGTGGTCCCAGCTACTCCGGAGGCTGAGGCAGGAGAATGGCCTAAACCCGGGAGGCGGAGCTTGCAGTGAGCTGAGATCCGGCCACTGCACTCCAGCCCGGGTTACAGAGCAAGACTCCGTCTCAAAAAAAAAAAAAAAAAAAAAAAAAACAATTTAACTGTAGAAACAGTGAATGAAAGATCATTGTCTTCAGAGTTCCACTGTTATTTGTCTCACTGCTATCCAGGCACCATCCGTCTGCCCTTCTCACATCCTCATTTCACCTTGAAAGCTGAATAGAGGTGAGAGAAATATAGAGAAAGATGAGGGGGGCGGGCGGGAAGAATGGAAAAGTCATATTCTGGCTCCTTTCCAGTTCATTCCTTAATCTCCCATGTGGATACTCATGGTTGGCAGGAAAAAAAAAAAGCAGTGAAAGCCATTACTACCCCTCAATCTTAAATCTTATATTAGAACAGCTTTCAGAGAGGGTAAAAAAAAAGCACTTAAATAAAATCTTTTGCCAAGAAAAGTTGCGTTGAAGCTTGAAAATGGAACTGATTGCTAATAATACATTTTGGGTTATAGCAGGAGTTCTGAGATACAAATGTGTTCATTTTATCTTCCAGTATCTACATTCACATCAATGACTTAGGACATGTATTTACAAATTCCTGTGAAACACATGTTACATTCAGGTTATCAGTTTACCTTTTTTTGCCCCCAAGATAGGATGTTCAAGCATTCTAGTTTTTGTTTGTTTGTTTTTGTTTTGAGACGGAGTCTGGCTCTGATGCCCAGGCTGGAGTACAGTGATGCTATTTTGGCTCACTGCAACCTCTACCTCCTGGGTTCCAGCGATTCTCCTGCCTCAGCCTCCCCAGTAGCTGGGATTACAGGCATGCACCACCGCACCCCGCTAATTTTTTGTACTTTTAGTAGAGATGGGGTTTCACCATATTGGCCAGGCTGGTCTCGAACTCCTGACCTCAGGCAACCCACCCGCCTTGGCCTCCCAAAGTGCTGGGATTACAGTCGTGAGCCACTGCGCCCAGCCCAAGCATTCTAGTTTTAACTGAGAATAAGTTCAAAATATTTGCAGAACAAAGTACAATTACATTCCTAAATAATCAAATCAGTGCTTTAAAAATATTTGAGACTCTCAAACGCTCTCAAATCCAAGCTTATCTCAAGAACTAATCAACATAATATAATGTAGGCAGCTTTGATTGAGAACATCATAAATTAATAGGATCTGGAATATAAATACCAGAAATTGTTGTGTGTTGCATGGTTTGTATTTTAGTGGGAATGAAAAGTACAGCTGGGAGCGGAGGCTCATGCCTATAATCCCAGCACTTTGGGAGGCTGAGGCAGGAGGATTGCTTGAGGTCAGGAGTTCAAGACTAGCCTGGCCAATATGGTGAAACCCCATCTCTACTAAAAATACAAAAATTAGGCCGGGCGCGGTGGCTCACGCCTGTAATCCCAGCACTTTGGGAGGCCGAGGCGGGCGGATCACAAGGTCAGGAGATCGAGACCCCGGTGAAACCCCATCGCCACTAAAAATACAAAAAAATAGCCGGGCTTCGTGGCGGCTGAGTCCTAACTACTCAGGAGGCTGAGGCAGGAGAATGGCATGAACCCGGGAGGCGGAGCTTGCAGTGAGCCGAGATCGCGCCACCGCACTCCAGCCTGGGGGACAGAGCGAGACTGCGTCTCAAAAAACAAAAACAAAAACAAAAAACAAAAATTAGCCAGGAGTGGTGGTGTATGCCTGTAGTCCCAGCTACTTAGGAGGCTGAGGCATGAGAATGGCTTATACCCGGGAGGCGGAAGTTGCATTGAGCTGAGATCCGGCTACTGCACTCCAGCCCGGGTGATAGAGTGAGACTCCATCTCAAAAGGAGAAAAGTACAGCTCCTAATTTGTTTAATATTCCTAAAATATTGTTTTGGCACCTACCACAGACAAGGTACTTTAATAAGTACTGGGGATACCCTATCCTGTCTAGGTCTGTTATGTTCATCTGCAGCTAGAGAGGGGATTGCAATATGCAGGATTCTGAAGAAACACAAGCATAAAGGGGCCAAATTATACACGTAGTTCTCACATGCAGATCTCAAGAGAATGATTTTACCCAGATATGTAGGCAGTGGCCATTAGAGCAATAACAAGGCAACAACAACAAACAGCGGAGGGGAAACACTGCATATGCAAGAGGCCCAGACAATAGGAGCCTAGGGCCTCGGGAGTTGATCTCAGCCTTTAGTGAATTTTAATTCCTGAGTAGAACAAGTCTTTCAAAATTCCCCATTTTAAATTTGTAGATAAAAGGAGAACAATTATTTTTGTCTTGGAGAAAGGATGATTTCCAAATGATGCAGCGGTCATAGGAGTACTGAAGGGTGGTTATAGGAGCCGCTCACCTGCTCTGATGTTCTCAGGCCAGGTGAATAGGAAGGTCAAAGGCCTCCACGCTGTTGCCCGTCTCTGTAGGTTTCTGGATTTCTACTTCTTTTCTTTTTTTGTACTTCTGTGGGTTTTCTTCTGTGACCCTCTGCCTCGTTTTCTCTTTCCCTCACTATCTATCCATCTCTGTTATATATACACATATGGGCATGCATACATATATACATATTCTGTATGTACATATGCATGTACTTTCATTTTTTCCTCTGTTTAATTTTGTGTAATATAGAATTCAAAAGTATGTTTTGCATTTCTTAATTAGTATGGTTTCTTGAATATAATATATTTTGTCTTTCTTGAATTATTTTCTTTTCTTTTTTTTTTTTTTTTTTTTTGAGACGGAGTCTCGCTCTGTCGCCCAGGCTGGAGTGCAGTGGCCGGATCTCAGCTCACTGCAAGCTCCGCCTCCCGGGTTTACGCCATTCTCCTGCCTCAGCCTCCGGAGTAGCTGGGACTACAGGCGCCCGCCACCTCGCCCGGCTAGTTTTTTGTATTTTTTAGTAGAGACAGGGTTTCACCGTGTTAGCCAGGATGGTCTCGATCTCCTGACCTCGTGATCCACCCGCCTCGGCCTCCCAAAGTGCTGGGATTACAGGCTTGAGCCACCACGCCCGGCCTATTTAGTGAAATTATTTAAATGTCTTTATAATTTAAAAAACCCCAAGGAATTGGAGTGACCATCTATGTGGCATCTGATTTTTTGCACATGCGTGTGTGTGTGTAATGGGAAGAAGATAGTGCAAAGGCCAGACTAGAGAACACATTTATCATCGTTAGAGCAGAAAGTAACAGCTTATGTCTCACCCATATACCCAATTCACCCATCTATTGTAGCTCCAAATTAGGAATAGAAAGATAAAGGAAGATTATAGTTATCATACTGCAAACTATAGCATCTTACTGACACATTATATTGACTCTTTCTTACTAGGAGTTGGTTCTAATATTTTGGTCACTTTTTCTCCAGAAGGGGAAAAAATTCTTTCATCTTCATAAGCTACCTAGGAGTTAACAGGTTTTCTGAAATATTTATTATGAATTAATTAGTGGATACTCTGCATTTAAAGGAGATATGACTGGGTTCTTGCATGTTCACTTGCTCTGTCTTTCAACATTTAAAAATAAACATAAGGCTGTCTAGAGGGTGTGGAGATAGATTATCAGTAAGTCTTTTTTTCTCTAGTTATTGGAAATAGTTATTATAAAGCCTAAGTGATACAACCTATGCTGCATTTTAATTAGACTTCAGTGTTTTCTTTCTGACGATGACATCTGGAGAACAATCTGGCTGCATTTCCCACAATAAGATGCCTTTTGTGGACTGATACCTCAAAATACACCTTACAACCATCATAAAGAATAGTGAAGTTATCGGCACCAAAAGTTGTCTGTCATCATCAAATGCAGAGAGATTTTTAGTGGAATCACCAGGATTAGCTATCAAGATGAGAATATATCTACATGGCATGACTAAAGCTTTTCTGGTCCATCTTGACAAAACCTCTAATGGTAAATTGGTATAACTAGCCATTGGAATCCTGATTTCGATTGCGAGTAAGATGTACCTATTAGATCAGGGGGCCAGGACTAGGATGCTACACAGCCATAAGGCATGCCATTTTTCTGTTTAAAAATGCTTCAAAGCTTTCCCAGTGCTGTTAGTATAGAGACCAAACTTCTTATCTGTATGACCTGGGCCTCAAGCTGCTGCTTCTATCAGCACTCAGCTTCTCAAGCATTTCTTCAATGTCTCAATATGCCATGCACTGTCTCACTCCCTGGTATTCAACTGTGCTAGATTTCCTGCCTGAAGTAATCTCTCCTTACCGTTTCTCACACTTCTTTCCCATTGTCTGGTTTAACCTTTGGGTGCCAGTTTAAATACCACTTCCTCCAGGATGTCTCATCTGATACTCAAAGGACATGTTAGTTTTCCCACGAATGCTTCCATGGCACCCGACAACTTCCCCCTGGCTAATTTCCTCACTGCTGTAATTGCTCATTTCATTGTCTGTATCCTCCACTAGATGATAAGCCCTGTAAACATATTATCCTCTGTCTTGTACAGCTTTGTGCCAAAAGTGCTTACCACAGGTACTCACTTGAATACTTTGGAATGAATAAACTTAGGATTATGTGAGGTGATACCAATATCAAGGAATTAGAAAAAAAAATGGACAGGTAGAATGTGAAAGAAGACTGGGTAGAGGGGTCTGGTCCAATAGGTAGTATATATTAGGTGGATACACTAGTAGGGACAGCTATGGGCCACCGGTAGGTGGCCCTCAGATAAATGAAGCATGAAGTCAGGAATTGATTTTGGATATCAACTACCTAGTATGGGATTAGCATTCAGAAATCAGATTCTTGGCCGGGCTTGTGGGGGCTCACACCTGTAATCCTAGCACTTTGGTGGGCCGAGGTGGGTGGATTTTCTGAGCTCAGGAGTTTGAGACCACCCTGGGCAACATGGAGAAACCCCATCTCTACTGAAATTTTTTAAAAAGTTAGCCAGGCATGGCAGTGGGTGCCTATAAACCCAGCTACTCAGGAGGCTGAGGCATGAGAATTGCTTAAACACAGGAAGCGGAGGTTGCAGTGAGCTGAGATCATGCCATTGCACTCCACCCTGGGTGACAGAGCAAGACTGTCTCCAAAGGAAGAAAAAAGAGATTCTTGTCCTTGGGAAGATTGTGCAATGCAAGGGAGAAGTCTAGTCTCTAAAAACCTGTTTGGATCAAAATACTAATCAAACCAATTTCTGAAACTATGTGTATTGCAAGTGTCTTGAAATCAAGAACAAGATGAGAACCCAGCCATTCTATCTGTAGCACAAGATTAGAGTAGTGCCAGAGCAAAGTAGATGACATAGAACCTGAGAATCCTTGGATTCCCCCAAAATTCAGGAAAAAAATACTTTTAGAGCCTACAGCAAAGCTGGACCCACAGATGGATGCTAAAGGGCTCCATTTATAGTAGTTTGAGGGATTTGAGGACAAGGACTACAGAAGTCATTACCCCTCTCAGACAATTCAGTTATTAAGAAGGACAAACGGATCTGACTAGCCTGTATCTAGAGGTTAATGTGCGTGGATCATTCACATGAGAAATATACATGGAAGCTGGGGAGGCAAGTCAGGAACAGATTCCCAAGTCTGAAGTGTGCATGTATTTATTGTTCCCTCAGAAGATTACTTACCCTAGGACAAAGTTATTTGGAAAGGACTTGTCCTTAAGCTTGTATATTGGTGCTCTTGCCTAATAAATAACATTCTTTAAGGTATTTTCCATGTCTGGTTCAGTCTGAGTCTCACACTGTTAGGAGAGGCACTCCATGGCCTGAGAATCTTAGCAGAGTAGAGCTTGTTCACAATACTTGACGAGGTACCATTCCAGTGTCTATCATTCTGGCGAGACTTCAAGTCACAGTCTCCATGACAGAACTCCCAGAATAAGCCAGAAGAGAATCATTTTAACCCAAATAGACCAACTAGAAAAGCTCTCAGCCTTAAGTCAAATAGGTCAGACAACCAAAAAGATAGTCAAAACTCTAATAGAATTAGAAAACATGAAAAACTTATAGAGAATTTTATCCAGAAATCAATATTTTCTAGCATTGGATTTAAGTCCTGGGATTGTATCGAAGTCAAACTGCTCAATTTTTTCCTTAATGTTGACATAAATTTTTTTCAACACAAAAAAGGGGAAGAGGACTCAACAATAGTGAATACTAGTTGCATTCTAAGAGACTGGGGTAGTAGTTACTTGATTAAACATTCCAGAAAGACTTTCTGCTAGATGTTCCCCAATATGAATGTAAGCCACAACTTTTTAAATATGAAATGTTGTTGTTCTGTTTCTTTACCAGCAGCTATGAGAAGAGGCAGTTTTTCTTGTTTTTGTTTTTTTTTTTTTTCTTTAAGGGAAGCAGGGAAAGGCAATATAGAGAAAGGGGTCAGTGATTTTGTTTTTAATTGTTGTTTTGCTTGTTAATAGTCTTCATTGTTCTATTGAGATATGTTGAAATATCTCCCTCTTTCCACAAACTACCAGCTTTCCCAGAATAGGGTCTCGTTTTACTCACCTACTGATATTGTGTTTGCCACAGAGAGCAGACATGCTTTCTATTGAACAATTGAATAAACAAATCAGTGTGTAAATGGCAATTTCCCTAAAAGCACTAAGTTAGAAACCCGTTTGTCCCCTTCCTAAATCAGAAGGAAAGGACAAGCCAGCCTAGATTTATTTATCGCACCCATGCTGAGAGCAAAAGCCACTTGAAAACAAGTCCACCAAGAGACACATGGGTCAGAGCAGAGAGACGCTAACAGGCCATGGGAGAAGAGTGTTCTCCATGAAACCTTCCCAAATGCCCTTGATCTTCTCTTTACGTGATCCCAGAACACTCTTCTGAGCTTATTACAGCCCTTTCTCATTTGGAGAATTGGATGTTTCAGACTGTTGGAGAAGGGGAGTAAAAACAGAAAACTGTAACACTTTGTAAGGCTGAGCATGCACTGTGGCCAAGGCACTGCTTTCTGTATATTCCTCTGCTACATTTTGAGTGTGCCTCTCCAAAAATTCAGGTGTTGCCAGTGTGATAGTATTAAGAGGCGGGCCTTTAAGAGGGATTAGGCTGTGAAGTATCCCTGCTCCTGAATGGATTCATGCCATTTCAAACAGGTTTGAGGGAGAGAGTTTGCCCTTTCTTACCCTTCTGCCTTCTGTCATGTGAGGACACAGCGGTTCCTCACCTCTGGAGGATGCAGTTTTCAAAGTGCCATCTTGGAAGCAGAGACCAGGTTCTCACCAGACACCTGAACCTGCAGTGTCTTAATCTTGGACTTCCCAGTGTCCAGAAATGAGAGGAAATAAAATTCTGTTCTTTACAAATTACCCAGTTTGTGATATTCTGTTATAGAAACACAAACAGACTAAGACAGCCTCGTTCATCCTCAAGAAATCACAAGACATGGAAATTAGCCATTGGGCAGATAAAGGAATCTGAGGTACAGAGAGGTTAGGTGACTTTTCTGAAGTTACCCAGCTAGTCTGAGGAGATTGGGATTCCAGAGTCCCCACCTTTAACCACAGAGGAACTTAGCTGTCCAGAATTTTGCCTTACCTCAACAGAATCATCTCATCACTTTGTTTTCTGAATAAACGGCACTTTAGAAAACAAATTCCAGCTGTTCCACTAAATCCTCTCATTATTCTGAAGACATGTAAAGTCAAGTGCATGGAGTGGAAGATAATCTGGTGGTGACCTCGAAGCATTTTCAAACCACCCAGAGCTAAATGAGCCAGTGGCCAAAGTGTAGGAAAGCTGAGCTCTGGGAAGGCGGGGAGCCCGCCCTTGCTAAGCGCTTTTGCTCTTTCACCTTCCTATCTTTTCACTGTCACAAACCTTCTTACTGGCAGTCATTTCTGACTCCACGTCCTCCCACTTGTCAAAAGGTCTCCATTTGCCTGACCATAATGAGCAATTTGCTCTAGTCCGTGAATAGAAATTGGAATTTAATTCATTTTAGTGGCATTTCAAGAAGAGAGATGCTTAAACAAGCTATTCGATGTCCTCTATGTTACTACTGAAGGTTAATCGCTACCCAATATGCATACTTGAGCTCCAAACTATGTTCTTGAGAAAATGGAATAATTAAACCACAAGTGGCAATTACTTGTATTTTAGGAGGCTTCTTGTTGTAGCAGCATTATTAAGTAATATCTTTTCAAAGTTGGCAGTCAGCTCTCAAATTTCTATTTTCAAACGTGTATGCTATCCATTAATTTCTGTTAATTTTATTCAGTATTGCAAATGGAAAGAGGTCATTATAGGACTAAAATCTGAAGCTGGTATTTTGTGATATGCCTTATTCTCCTCATAAACCTCTTTGCTACAGAAATTTGTCTTCACTTGAATATATTCTAAACATATAGACATTGCCTTACTAGAAATATTTCTGAATTTATTTTAGAAATATAGCTCTGATACATCCATGTAGATTGAATGCTTCATAGTCACTCAAAATTTTGTATTTGAGAAATATTTGTTGACATAAACATGGGACATGGGGAAATGGTCATGAGTGAAAAAATGTTAATGCAGAGTGTTAACACCATTTTAGAAATATAATTCTACATGTGCACAGATATACATATAGGAAAAAAATGATTTTTAAATTACCAGATATCTCTGGATATTGGATTTTAGAATTAATTTTCATTTTTTTCTGTATTGACCATTGTTTTGTAATAGATACAGATCGTTTTTATACTTTATTATGTTTATTAATATTTTATAGATTATAAGAAAATTGTCATATTTGAAACTCAAATACTACAGATATGGCTGAAATACTTCCTAAATATCTTATAATTTCAGTCCCCTCTACAGAGACTAACATGGTTACTAATTTGGTGGGTAGCTGAGTTTCTCAACAGTGGCTCTATAGATATGTTAAGCAGGATAACGCTTTTTTGGGGGGAGTGGATGGGGATTGCTATTCTGTACACTGTAGGATGTTTTATCTCTGGTCTCTATCCGCTAGATGCCAGTAGCACCCATCTGTTAGTTGTGACAACTGAAAATGTCCCCAGACATTGCTAAATGTCCTGTGGGGGGCAAAATCACCACCAGTTGAAAACCCCTGGTGTCTAACTTCCCAGGACTGTTTTCTCTGCTTTGGCATGCACGTACACTCACATAAAAATACATTGCCAAAAATAAAGATATTTTGTACATATCTACAACTTGCTTTTATTGCACTCAATGTGATGTCTTTATGGCCTTTGTAAGTTAATGCATGTAGATTTCATGTATTACACTCATCAGAAAACAAAAATGTAATAAAAACTTACAAAGAAGAAATGTATGCCATCATAATCCACACAAAGACCTTTAGGAGGCCATCCCTCTACATAAACATAGTGCAGAAGGTGACTCTGAGGCATGTTCCACTCCCTGATGAAAGGAAGAACCCCCCTAAAAGCCACTGTGACTGAGAACCAAGTTAAAAGAATGAAATAATAGGCTGCCCCATCTAGGCAGAATGCGAAAAAAAGATGTAACCCTCAGATTCAGGGGCAGGAGGTGTTAGTCCCCAGAATAAGGCTAGTCAAACAGTCCTCTTGCGTTAATGTCTTCTCACCAATTGCTGCGACCCAACACCAGTCCATTTCTTTGTCTCCCTTTCTACATCTAAACCTATCACTACAAACCTCTTTTTTTAAAATTAGTATTGAGGACACACATTAAAGCAATATTTAACCTTTGAGTTTAGAATCAACGTTCAAAAACAAAATTTAGGTTAATTCTTTGCCTGGAAAGTATAACAGTCAATTCCATTCATAAGAAACAGAGCACTGATAGCTCCCCAAGAGCTCCAGGTCCTGGGGTGCCTCTCCCTTGTCCCAACTCAAACCTTTCTTCCAGAGGTAATGACTACCCTGAATTTTTTGATAATCAGATTTTAATTTTCTATGTGGTTTGTTGCCCACATATACATTCCTAAATAATGTAGCAGCTTTGCCTATTTTGAACCTTATTTCATTCATCATTACATCATTACATGTGAGAATCATCTATAATGTTAATCATAGCTATGATTTGGTCATGATCATTACTGTAGATATACTGTTTTACAAATAGACAACAGTTATACAGTCTATTCTTTCTGGTTATCTAGGTATTTGTTCAATTTTAGATATGACAGTTCTTCAATATATACTCCTGCTCATGGGTCCTGGGACACATGTGCATGAGTTTCTCTAAGGTACATACCAACCATTGGATTAACCACATCAAAGGGTCTGTATGTGATTTAAACTCCTGAGAGCACTGAAGAAAAGTTTGCTCCACACCCTCCTCATTACTTGGATGTTCACAGCCATTAAAATTTTGATGTGGTTTTTGCTTTTTAATACTATGCAATTGAATATAAATACCTGTGAAGAACAGAGATAGTATAAAGGCCTTTGAACTAAATGAACACTAGATGAAGTTATCTAAATGAGCTTCTTCCCACCCCTGAGTGCGGTGATACCAGTGCCTTACAAATTTCTCCATCTTTCCCCTTGAGAGTCAGGAGCTAAGAAGAGGAGGGGAGGATGGGGCTCCAAAGACTGAGTCTGAAGAGTCCCTGGGTCCAACCCAGAGAAAATTTTAAATGCCCTGTCACCAAATCCAAGAGGTTAGCCAAAAAGTAATGTTTCAAATAACTAAATAAAATCACTATCAAATCCAACTGACAAAAACAAATAGAAAACAAGAACTGTTACAAGCTCAAATACTGCACCAAAATGGAACTCATCCAACTTCCTGCCTGCCCACACCTATTCATTAACAGTGCTCCCCATCTCAGCAAATGACATCACCATTCACCCTGCAGACCAAATCACAAGAAGAATATTTTTATGGAATTCTCCCCCTTCTTCACCATCCACATCCAATAAGTTTTTCTCCAATATGCCCACTTATCTCTATCCCTATCTCCAGTAGCTTAATATCTTAGTCCAGAGCACTCACATTGCTTGCCTGGATATGAGTCATCAATAGCTTCCTCACCGCTTTCCCTGAATCCACTGTATTTCAAGCCCCTAAGTTGGGGATCTGATTCTTGATATACACTACTGTATTTGATAATTGAATGAATGAATTTATTCTTGTTTCCTTCCAGGCTATTCACCAAGGAGGTATCTTCTCAAATACTGGTCTAATTGCATTGCTACAAACCTTTAAATCTTTCAAAGGTTTCCCATTGCGTCTAGGGTAAAATTCCAAGTTATCACTGCATGTTCTCACTCATAAGTGGGAGTTGAACATTGAGAATACATGGACACAGAGAAGGGAACAACACACACCAGGGCCTGTTGAGGGGTGAGGGGATGAAGGGAGGGAACTTAGAGGACAGGTCAATAGGTGCAGCAAACCACCATGGCACAAGTATACCTATGTAATAAACCTACACATTCTGCACAAGTATCCTGGTTTGTTTGTTTAAGAAATAAATGTTTTGTAAAAGGTAAAAACATTTAAAAAATACAATAAACATGAAAAAAATCCAGATTCTGGACATTCTGTCGTTCTGGGTTCCTGTCTAAGGATTTTGTGAGATCAGAGCCCTCCAAAAACTCTCAGTGCATAAGAAGCAGGAGAATAAACCTTTGTTGTTTTAAGACAAAAACAAATCCATGTTATTTAATACAGCTTACAAGACTCTAAGTGATCTTCTCATGGTTTAACTCAAGCTTTATGGTTCACAAGTTCTTCCTTTGAAACCCATACTTTCGATATTCTGAACTTCTAGTAGAGCCTAGAACACTCTTTGCCTTCTCTTGTCTCTGGGACTTTGCACATGCTAATCTCTTCCCCAGAACACTTCTCTAAAGGCCATTTCCCTCTTAGCAGCTACCAGGGTTATTTATCAATATTCTGACCCTTTCTCCATCAAGGCCCAGTAGGGTTGTGTTTCCTTGCCCCCTTAGGTTAGGTATAGTTATGTAAATCTTTCTGGCTAATGAAATTTGAACAGAAGTGATTTGTATCATTCTGGGGTGATGATGGAAGAGCCAGTGGACAGTCATCTACTCTCGGTCTGTTTCTCTCTCTCCATTTCACCTCAGGATCCAAATGTCTTTGCCCATGACTGTGTCTGGCTGTCAGGAATGTGCTCTGATAAATACAAGAAACGACTTTCCTATCTGTGCCACCAATTCTGCTTCTGAAGACATGTGTATAAGCCATACGCCTGGTTTGCAAGTGGAAAATGATTGTTGGCTCTTAAATTAGCTTTTAAAAACATGTTTCTAATCCAGAAATGACACACATAGAGTGTGTCACTTGTGTGTCTGATTTCTAGGTAATGCACTAAAGGCATGGGGCTAGTTCCTGGACTGGCCCAGAATGGTATCTTGACTGCTACCACCATGGGGTAGCCTTTGGAGGCTTATTACAATGTGTGGGATAAGACAGCCACTAAAAACATTCAACAGGCAAGATAGAAAGGGATTTCAATGGTGATTATCCTGTTGGCCTGTCTCTTCCTTTCTGTCTCTCCATATCTCTGCCACTCCTGTATTTCCCCTGCTGCCTCCGCTCGCCTTTACTCTCACTCTCTTTTTCTCATTTGCACTCTCCCCCACTTCTATCACTGCCTTCTATTTTTGATGAGTACCTAACAACAAGTTAGGAAGTGTTTACTTTGTCAGCAAATGGGAAAGAGATCCTGCAGCATCTGTACCTCCCCATCCCCTTTACTTCCCCTCCCTCCCAATCCCATCCCTTCTCCCCATCTCCTTTTCTCTGTGCCTGCCCTTTCTCTCCCTCTCTCACTTGTCCTCCTCCCCTCTCTTCTTCTTTTTTTGTTTTTAAATACTATAAAATGAAACAGAGCATGCTCAAAACCATGGTAATCGTTTCAAAGAAAGAGAATCTCTTTAGTTTCCACATGGTTTGGGAGAAAAGAGGCCATTTGCTTTCTTCCTTGGGGTCATGGGTCTTTTAAAAAGGCTGAGATGGAGCTAACAATTAGAGAAGCCACCCTGTTGTTCTTCCTCCAGATCCCCTTCCCGAGCCTCTGTTTCCAAAGCCTCTCAGCCTGGCTTTCTGTTCCCTTTTCACTGCTCTGCTCTCTTTACCTGTACTTCACTGCTGGAAGTCCAGTTATTCCCACCTACAGAGTTTTTTGAAAAAGATGAAAATTACTAATGTTCTTTAGAATTAGTTTGTATAAAGACAATATACATTGATCAAAAACATCTTAGGAAATAGTTTAAATTGCAGAGTTTCAATACTATTCAGGCATAATAACAGTGGGTAGTTAGGAAAATTGGGACTGCTTTTCAACATGTTAATAGGAAGAAAAAGTACTTAAATTGTTTCTCTCATTTTACTCAACCTACTAGCTCAAAGTCAATAAACGGTATACACTTATGAAACTAAATTTGGTAGGGTTCGTACCAGTCTAAGATTGCTTCCTCATGGAGCTATTATTTTGTAACATATCCCTTTTCAAAGAAAATTCAAAGGTTGCCTGTATATATTCAGGTATATTCAACACAAAAACCAAAGCCTTTATGTGCCTCAAGTCTGTGAGCAAAAATAATTTAGCATCTGAGTTTTGAACTCTAATTTTTTCCACAATATTGCTTTCCTTTGAGCCCTTCAAATACAGTTTCTTAATGATCTAGACAAAACAACAAGGATTAGATAGTATTAAGAAGGCAGAATAATAGGGTAGCAATTTATTATTGTACACAATCTACTTCTTTCCAGGATGATTTTTCAATCCTATTCAGGAGTTTATCATGACAGCAGAAACCATTTCATCCAAATGTATGAGGTTTTCAGAATATAATTTACTTTTTTTCCAAAGGAAGAATGCTTCAAAATAAATATAACAGTTGCCCCAGTGGCCACTGTGCCTGTGTTGTGATGAATGTACAAAAATTAGCAATTAGCAAATTAAAGCAAAGTAATGTTGCCATTTCTGAAAGTTCCATTGTGAAATGAAACTATTCTTAGCTAACATTTTTTGAAATGTTACTCTAAGCCAAGCCCCATGCTAAAGGTTTTTGCATACATTATCTCATTTCATACATGAAGAAATGAATACTCACAAAGTTGAAGTAGCATTCGCAAGGTTACTCAGCCCTTAGTTGGCAGGGCTAATGCTTGAACCCAGATTTGTCCAACTCTAAGCCTATGCCCATTCTCAGCATAAAGATTAAGTTCAACAATTCTGGAATCAGAGTGTCTGGGTTTCAATTCCAGCTCCACTTTTCTAGCTAAGGTCTAACTGGGGACATTTTTAAATCTCTGTGTCAGCATTTTCTCTCTACAAAGATGATCCATAATCATACCGACCTTATAAAGTCATGATGACAAAGTGAAATAAAGTATATACATCACTTAACTAACAGCACCTAGTAAGTGCTCAATAAGCGCTACACATTATTACCCTTTATTCTCATTTTCCCTGCCACCCCTCCTTTCCAGAAGAAACAAAACAAAACAAATAGTTGAGAGAGAGTGACTAAATAAGTCTAATAGCAGATAAATTAATTACTTTCAGGCTCCCCCAACAATGTTATCATGTTCTATCTTCCTTACAATGAAAACAGCCCAGGCAAAGTTAACCTGATTCAAGCAGACCAGTGCCATCTGCTATCTTCATGCTGTGCTTTGAATGGGCTCGTTGGCCACACCCATTGGCAGTCCTGGAGCTGGCAGGGCCTTCCTGTGTGGAGCGCTATGACTGGGTGTTGTCAATTCCCTGAGGAGAGGATACAGGAAGAGGGGCTGGGAGAAGCAAAGGAAAAGGGAACAGATGGGGAACTAAGGTTGGTTTAGAAACGATTTCATTTGATCCTAAAGATAACATCCATCTGCCTCCCTTCTGCCCATCCTCCCTTCCTCTTTTCCTTTCTCCCTACCTTATTGTCTCTTTCTCCTCTCTCCTTGCCCCTCACTCTTTCTCTCTCTGCTTCACTTTCCTCTTTTCTTCTTTTTATACTCTTTGAGCCCCTACGTTTATTTATGCCCATTTTGCTATTGAGAAAACCAAGTTTTAAAATATCGATAACTAGCTCAAGTTCATATAATATGTTTGTGATGGAGTTTTATTATCTCTAAGGTGTGCAACATAATGTTTTAAAATATATATATGGTGAAATGGTTACTATGGTCAAGCAAATTAACATATTTATCATCTCACATAGTTACCCCCTACCTTTTTTTGTGGCAAGAGTTTTCTTGTATTGTATTTCTCAGATACCACACAATGCTATTAGCTATGATCCTCATTTTATACATGTGATGGAGATTTGTATAAAGTTTACTTTGGTTCATGAGACCTTGCTCTTTCAGTGGTACTCCTCTACCTAAAAGAGGATGGGGCATACAGGCAAAGGGGGAGGCATCTCCCTAGGAAGACATGGCAGGAACCAGAAGGGACTCCATTAATAGCTTGAGGGGCCACCTTTTGTCTTTTGGGTCATAGTTGTAGTAGCCTGCTCTAGAAAGTTGTTTATTTTTTGCCTCCTACTTCAAGAAGAAAAAAAACTGTGTTGACTATCACCAGAGCTACTGCCTACTTTTTCTTCTTGTCTGCCAGAGAAGAAAAATCTCAACCACATCTTTCTCAGTGGTTTGACATTTAAATTTTCAGACAGTAATAAACTACGCTGCCTCTTTGAGGGTTGGGATTGTTCCTTCATAGCTAAACTGCACAGCTTGCTGCACTATGCTGGATTTCCAAATTGTGAAGATAGGCTCAATCTCCTTGGGGACTGACTATATTTTTTAAAAATCTGCATTTTTGTATTATTAACACTCAAAGAGACAAAAAATATATTTCCTTTCTCTAACTGATTCCATTTTCTATAGACTTGGTAGGTCAAATTAGGCTTCTAGAATAATGAAGTCCTCAAGACATTTCCATTATACCTTTTGGACAAGGAAGAATAAAAGTATAAGTTAAAATATTTAAAGCACAAGGTTCTGTCTTTTAGGGGAGAGCTTTCCTAATGCCCTGTACTTATCTCATCTGGCTCTAAAATATGCTTGCCTTATCATTTTTCCTGAAGGTACCAAACCATCCCTTGGCGCCGGTTCTGTCTAGTAATAGTTGCAATTATTTGGCCAGATGGTGCTTATGTGTTTGTTTAAAATGCTAAATATTTTAATTATTTGATAAATAAATATTATCAAACAGGTTATGCATGTATCAACAAGAAGACTGAGGGATATAATCAAAGATGATCAATTAATGATATATGTATAAAGCAAGATTCCAAGTATACATGGTAAGTCATCAAATAAAACACTTAGAGGTGATGGCAGAAACTGCTGAGTTGGAATGCTACCTTTCCTCTTAGTCGTCAAAGGAAGCCCTTAGTAGCCCTAATGAACACTAAAAGAGGAAGCACATCTTAGTTATGGCCAAGAAAATAAGCATTTATGAAGTAATTTCTCCTGATTGGTGATTCAAAGCAGTGAGGTGTTTCTGATTTAAAAAGAAAAATCCAACCAATTTGTCAGTGCAATGTTGGAGGGAACGAAGTTTCTTATTTGATTTCATTGACTTAACACATTCTGGGAATAACAAGTACTCTGTTAGTCCCCAAACATGGAGAAGGCAGATGCATGCAGAATAGCTGCTTAATAGAAGCACTGTCATTTGTTAAAAGAAATGTCTGCTTACATTTCCTTGGGCTCTTTAGGAGTGGGAATAAACCAAGCATAACACCATTTGTTTCTGTAGCACAGCTACAATGCCATAAACAACCAAAGTAGAAGTAAATATTTTTCTGTTTCTCAACAAGAACATGTTCCTGTTAAGCTCCCTGTTTACAAATATACTTTCCCTGGATTGGGTTTCTTAGGGACATCTTCGCCTTTTCCCTTTAATCAGAAACGAAAGGGCCAATGACAATTCTGGTGAATTTAAGCACTGCCACATTGACCCTGCCAGAGAAGCTGCTGATTGCTTGACTTAGTTCATACTAAATGGTCATGAATATTCATCTCATTCTGTTTTATCTAGGATTTGAATAAGTGCCTCATTTACTAGAGCTATTTATGATATCTTGTAGGATTCCAGAGTGATTTGTAAAAGAAGCAAAGTTTAGGTGCAATGTGAAAGAGATATAAGTAAGTTTGAGGAAGTGTGTTTCAAAAAGCTAACATTCCTCAAATCTCCAGGGAGATTTTGAAACATACTCTGGATGCATTAAATGAAAATCTTTGGAGGTGAGGCCATGATGTGATGTTTTTGAAACTCCCTAAATTGGTTTAATGTTCATCCAGCCTGCGAATCTCTTTTCTACATGTTTAAGCCCCTAAATATAACTTGCAACCTGTAAGAGAATGAATTTTAATGGGGAAAGGGCCTGAAGAATCAGTTTGCTGAGGACTATATGCAAATGACCAATACATATTTTAAAAAGATATTAAACCTCAGTAGTAACCAATGAAATACAAAATGAAACCACAGTAGAATAGCATTTCTGCCTATCATGTTGGTAAAGTTTTAAAGCTAACAATATTTAATAGGATGTAAAGGACATAGTAGTTGTCTTGTGAACTTCAATCATATACCTTTGCTGTTGTGAGTAACAGTATGGCCAGGGTAGGTTTGGCCCTCACTCTGCCCCTAGAATGCTCCCTGAGTGCTAATTCCCATCAAAGTAACAGGATCTTCTTAATCCCAATGTTCTATCCTAACTTAACCTGGCCAATTTGAATACCTTTTATCAGTGCTTTTGGAATGAATCTTTTCTCCTCTAGATCTAAAATAAGTTCACCACTAGCAGCCATCTGATAACCACAGAGAAATGAGACTGAGGTTGAAACTAATCTAAGGAGGATACCAGTGAAGCTGTAACCCTCCAGTTACATGAACCAGTAAGTCCCCTCTCTGTTTAAGGCAGGTTGACTCGGTTTTTGTTTGTTTGTTTGTTTTAATCATCATGATCATTATTATTTATAACTGAAAAAATACTATTTAATAGGGCTGCAATGGGTAATAACAAACTCAACTGTTGGAGACACAAGTTGGAAGTAATCTTTCCAAAGAGCAATTAGCTATACACACACACACACACAGACACACACACACATATATACTACATATACATATACAGGTATAAAATTAGAAACATTAAAAATAATCACACCTCTCACTGTAATCTCACTTCTAGGAGTCTATCCTAAGGAGATAATCATAGATAGTCAAAGACTTATGTTAAAGAATATTCATAACAGAGTTACTTTTAATAGCTAGAAATTAGAAATAGCCAAATGATCAGCCTAATAATCTCACATAAGCAACATTCGTTACATTTATATGGTGCAGTCATTAACATCTGCCTTTAACAGTATTTACTAATTATCATGAATTTTAAAAATGTGTATATCTGAAGGAAAATATAATCAAATATAAAATAATTATTCTGGCTAGTGGGATTATGGGTAATTTTTATTTCCCTCTATGGACCTTTTTTGTATTTCCCAATTCTCTATAATGAGGATGTATTAGTTTTGTAATCAAGATTCTTACCACATGTAATCAAAACATCCTCTTGCAACCCTATATTATTTTTTATCTTTCCCAGAGGATATCCCTTTCCAAAGAACCATTCTTTTAGCAGTCCAGGGCCCTGTGAAATACTGAAAGGCAATAGTTGGATCGTGCAGAATTCCCCTCTGCACATTTCTAGCCTTCTCAGTAAGCATTATTCTCAGCAGCCCTCCTTTATTCTCCCAGGCCATCATGGGCTAGCAATCCTAGCACAACATCCTTTCCGGGGCCGTCTAATCAGGGCTGCGATGAAAGGAAGAGAGATGGAGTGGGTTCTGGGAAGCTCCCCTGTTCTGCTCACCATTGGCAACATCTTTAAATCATAGAAATTTTTTAAAGACGCAAGTGTAATCTATTATAATTGACCAGCTCCATGGACTGCTTGACCTTCTATTTGTACCAACCTTAATCAACTTAAAAGCATCATAGTAAAGAATTACTTGAAATCCCTATTTTGCCAAAGTTAAAGGCCTCGTGCATCTTGGTTACTACCTTCTTTCTTTAAATGAGTTCCCCTGCTGTGACTTTCTTTGCTCTAAAAAACAAAAACAAAACAAAACTAAAAAACACTTTTAGCAATAAGTTGCAAGGGGCTTCTTTCAGAGAAC
Organism: Macaca mulatta; assembly: GCF_049350105.2. Classification (NCBI taxonomy): domain Eukaryota; kingdom Metazoa; phylum Chordata; class Mammalia; order Primates; family Cercopithecidae; genus Macaca; species Macaca mulatta. The sequence continues at coordinate 110,366,518 of NC_133419.1, read as the reverse complement.
GTGCAGAGCAGCTGACATTTTCAGCAAATGAAGAAAACCCGCCCTTATGCTTTGAGTGACAAGGGCTTTGCCAGTCAGAGAGACTGACTTCTAAAGTGAAGACCTGAACAGTAACTTCTATTTAGGGTGAGGCAAGGGACTCCCCCGAAATCTAATTAGTTCCTGACTACCAAATTCTCTAAGAGAGATTAATCTGCTACTGACTGAAGTGAGGAAAGGAAAGGAATGTGAAAAGCTCCAAAGTGGAGATTGCTCACAGGGATCAAGTATTATGGCTAATGCAGAAAGGAGATTAATACACTGAAAAATACCCAAGCAATTAAGATAATCTGTATCCAGTGTGGTTCATATACCAGATTAGTGTTTGTCAAACTTTAATATGCTTAGAAACCACCTGGAAGACTTTTTAAAATGTCTGTTCTTATTCAGGAGGCCTGGGGTGAGATTCTGCATTTCTAACAAACTCTCAGGTGATGCTGCTGGTTCAAGCATCACACTTTGAATAGCAAGGTGCTAGACCTGGGAGGTGGATGAGGCTTGGATCTTATCTGTGGGTATGAAGATTTTGCTTAGAACCTCTGACGGATAGGGTTTATGAGAAGTTAGACATTGCAGGTAGCTATGTGAGAATTTGATAGGAAACAGGGACAATGAAAGCAGCATAGGAAGTAGTATAGCATAGAATGACATATTGCCGGTGGTTAAAAACATCATTTTTGGAGTTGGAATCTGATATGCTTAGGCTTTGTGTCCCCACCCAAATCTCATCTTGAATTGTAATCCCGTAATCTCCATAATCCCCACATCAAGGGAGAGAGCAGGTGAAGGTAATTGAATCATTGAAGCAGTTTTCTGCTGTCTCGTGATGGTGACTGAGTTCTCATGAGATCTGATCGTTTTAATAAAGGGCTCTTCCCAGTTTGCTCAGCGCTTCTCCTTCTTGCCACCTTGAGAAGAAGGTGCCTTGCTTCCTCTTTGCCTTCCGACGTGAGTTTCCTGAGGCCTCCCCAGCCATGCTGAAATGTGAGTCAATTAAACCGCTTTCCTTTATAAATGACCCAGTCTTGGGCTGTTCTTTATAGCAGTATGAAAAAGGGCTGAGAATAAATCTCTGTATCTTTTAATACAATTTTGTAGCCTAGGTGTTTACTGGACAGCTCTGAGTCTTAGCTTCCTTATCTGTAAAATGCAATCATGATTCCAAGAGTTTTTGAGTGAGACATGTGAAATACTTGACATTGTAAATACAGAACTAATGGTGAAATTGTAGCAGTTTTTATGATCATTATCATTATGCTTATGGTCATGTTTGGGGGCATAACTAATGTAAGTTAATATAGCTAGAAAGAATAAAAAGTCTTCCAGGGTTAAAAGATAATGCCATTGGACATGATTCTTCAATTTTTCCTTGTTTCTAATGCCAGCAGATACCTTTTAGATCCAAAGTGCCTCTTTGTCTTGGAATTTGTTGTCTAGGAAATTTTAACCAGCTATACCTTTTATTGGAAGAGTGTGACATCCTGTCTCTAATACTCCAATCTGTGCATAAAGGAGAAATATTTGCCCTGGAGAGAGGAGCCAGTAGTATTTTTTAAAGACGTCCCCATTGTGTGGGTCTTACTCTAAGGTGACTGTCCTTGTAAAGAGAGCTGAGTGCAGGGCATGGGAGGAGGGTGGATTGAGGGATTATTATTTATTGAGATCCTACCATCTTTGACCATTTTGCATATTTATGTGCTTACCTCGTTTATTCCACACAACAACTCTATGGAGTAAGTAGAGCTGAGAGACAATTGGAAATGCAGGAGCAGAGGTGCCAAGCAGGTCTTTTAAGTTCTCAAAACTAAAAGTAGTGGAACTGGGCTTTAAATCCAAATCTCATTTGTCCTTTATATTATACCTGGCTATCTCAGAAAGAACCTTTTGACAAATGCCTCCTGCTTGTGTCTTGCATTCTCATTACCTGAGTCACTATTTAAAGGACTTTTGAAAACAGGTACTGTTTGTTGACTGCGAAGGGCTCCATGTTTGCAAGATCATGTCATTTAGAACATAGCTGAATAAATAAGAGGCTAGGAAGATGCAAATAACAATGCATATAGTTGACATAAGTCTGGAGAAAGTTCCACTACTGACAAAGAGAGAAGGTGGGGATCAGAGGAGGAAGCTCTGGGCAGCCTGAATCAGCAGATGCTCCCAAATGAGAAAATGGTCTCCAAATGGAGACAAAGGGAGAAACTGAGAACACCTGCTGACCTCCCAATTTTCCCAAGATTTTTTTCTAACCAAACCATGCCAATTCCTTGGGACCCAGCCCTCAGAGCTACTCTGCTCCCTGTAGTTCTGGGACTCACTCAGAATTCTAGGGATCCTGAAGGCCAGAACTATGCCATCAGGTCCAAAGAGAATTTAGTAGACTTCCAGTTCCTAGAAATCTGGAGCCACAGCACAAAGGGTTCCAGGAGCTGGCTCCATTACTTCTTGTCAGGTGGCTGTATTGGGTCCATGTGGAGGTGGTCAGAGTAAGCTGGCCTTTGGAGAGATAAAAATGAATATAAGAAAAGAAAAATAAGAGACCATGTAAACCCAAGGATCAATGTGGAGACAAGCTGACAAGCAAATAGGCTGCCTTATTCCCATATTCTTTACAGGTCTTGTTCCAGCCTCAGGTGAGGATGGTTATAGTCCCTGTTTTGAAAGGGATCTTGTTTATTAGCCATTAGTATCTCATTTATATTTAAGTAACGTTAAGTGGTTTCTCTTACTTGTGACCACCCAGTTTCTGACCAAGGTAACCTCAGTCTCATCTGGCCAAATTTTAGCTTATGAAGTTTATTTTTGCTTCCCTGTTTTGCTTTTCACACAGACAGAGGCATCTCCTCAGTCAAAAAACCATACAATAGACTCCAATTAGCTCACCAGTAGTCTTAAGTAAATGGGTTTTTCATAGACTATTTCATTATTCTAAAGGGTAGTCAGGCTAAGCTAGTCAGCTTTAATCAAATACTTTGCCCACAAAATCAGAAAGGTGCAGGCCTAACTCTGTTCCATGAAAATTGCTCTCAGATAATGAAAGACATTTTATTCAAATTGTTAACAGTGTATATTTACTGCAAATCTATTTCAATTACAAAAGCGAAGGAAAACACTATCAAATCCTTCTGCAGTAACTTCAACCCATTAAAGTAGAACAATTTATCTTTTATCTGTTGCAATCATGGAGGCAATACTAAGAAAACAATAGAGGCAACTAATAATTTAATGAAGAAAAAGTGAGCCAGAATTTTAATTAAATCTTCTCACATCCCTAGTATAATAGTTTTTGACTTTCAGTAGTGTACATTTTAAATAAAATTTTTGTGCAAAATAAGCAAATGTTGGCTGGGCGTGGTGGCTCACACCTGTAATCCCAGCACTTTGGGAGGCTGAGGCTGGCAGATCACCTGAGGTCAGGAGTTCGAGACCAGCCTGACCAGAATGGAAAAACCCTGTCTCTACTAAAAATACAAAATTAGCTGGGCATGGTGGCACATGCCTGTAATCCCAGCTACTCAGGAGGCTGAGGCAGGAGAATTGCTTGAATCCAGGAGGTGGAGGTTTCAGCGAGCCAAGATCACATCATTGCACTCCAGCCTGGGCAACAGGAGTGAAACTCTGTGTTTAAAAAAAAAAAAAAAAAGCAAAGACTTAGAACTCCATGCAAGATCTCAATATGTTAAGGACATTTATAATGATCACTTCCTTCATATTAGTTCCAACGAACATCTGTTGCTTAGCTGACATACTGGAAAGTTTGTTTTTAAGGAGCCAGCAGTATATAACCAAGAACAGCAACCCTGTGTTCCAGATTCAACACACTGATGGTATGCATATGCATATTTTCATAAAGAATAGCCCACATTTTTTGTGACCATTTTTTTTCATTTTATTTCATTTTTCCATAAGTTATTGGGTGTACAGGTGGTATTTGGTTACATGAGTAAGTTCTTTAGTGGTGATTTGTGAGATCCTGGTGCACCCATTACGCAAGCAGTATATACTGCACCATATATGTTGTCTTTTATCCCTTGCCTCCCTTCCACCCTTCTCCCCAAGTCCCCAAAGTCCACTGTATCGTTCTTATGCCTTTGCATCTTCATAGCTTAGCTCCCACATATCAGTGAGAACATACGATGTTTGGTTTTCCATTCCTGAGTTACTTCACTTATAATAATAGTCTACGGTCTCATCCAGGTCATTGCAAATGCTGTTAATTCATTCCTTTCATGGCTGAGTAGTATTCCATTGTATACATACACCACAGTTTCTTTATCCAGTCATTGCTTGATGGGCATTTGTGTTGGTTCCACGATTTTGCTATTGTGCTGCTATAAACATGCATGTGCAAGTATCTTTTGTGCATAATGACTTCTTTTCCTCTGGATAGATAGATATCCAGTAGTGGGATTGCTGGGTCAAATGATAGTTCTACTTTTAGTTCTTTGTGGAATCTCCACACTGTTTTCCATAGCTGCTGTACTAGTTTACATTCCTACCAGCAGTGTGGAAGTGTTCTGATTGCTGCATCCATGCCAATCCTACTGTTTTTTGATTTTTTTGATTTTGGCCAAATAAGGTGGTATCGCGTTGTGGTTTTGATTTGCATATCCCTGATCATTAGTGATGTTGACCATTTTTTCATGTGTTTGTTGGCCATTTATAAATCTTCTTTTGAGAATTGTTTATTAATGTCCTTAGCCCAGTTTTCAATGGGTTTTTTTTTCTTAATGATTTGTTTGAGTTTCTTGTAGATTCTGGATATTAGTCCTTTGTCAGATGTATAGATTGTGAAGGTTTTCCCCCCACTCTGTGTGTTGTCTGTTTACTCTGCTGACTGTTCCTTTTGCTGTGTGGAAGCTCTTTAGTTTAACTAGGTCCCAGCTATTTATCTTTGTTTTTATTGCATTTGCTTTTGGGTTTTTGGTCATAAAATTCTTGCCTAAGCCAATGTCTAGAAGGATTTTTCCAATGTCATCTTCTAGAATTTTTATAGTTTCAGGTCTTATGTTTAAGTCCTTAATCCACCTTGAGCTGATTTTTCTATAAAGTGAAAGATGAGGATCCAAGTTCATTCTCCTACATGTGGCTAGCCAATTATCCCAGCACCATTTGTTGAAAAGGGTATACTTTCCTTACTTTTTTTGTTTGTTTGTTTGCTTTGTCAAAGATCAGCTGGCTATAAGTAATTGGTTTTATTTCTGGGTTCTCTATTCTGTTCCATTGGTCTGTGTGCCTGTTTTTATGCCAGTACCATGCTGTTTTGGAGACTATGGCCTTATAGTTTGAAATCAGGGAGTGTGATGCCTCCAGATTTATTCTTTTTGCTTAGTCTTTCTTTGGCTATGCAGGTCCCCCCCCCCCCCTTTTTTTTTTTTTTTTTTTTTGGTTCCATACGGATTTTAGAATTGTTTTTTCTTTTTCTTTTTTCTTTTTTTATCGTACTTTAAGTTCTAGGGTACATGTGCACAATGTGCAGGTTTGTTACATATGTATACATGTGCCATGTTGGTGTGCTGCACCCATTAACTCGTCATTTACATTAGATATATCTCCTAATGCTATCCCTCCCCCGATACACACACAATAGGACCCGGTGTGTGATGATCCCCTTTTTCTAACTCTGTGAAGAATAATGGTGGTATTTTGATGGGGATTGCAATGAATTTGTAGATTACTTTTGGCAGTATGGTCATTTTCACAGTATTGATTCAACTCACTCATGAGCATGGGCTGTGTTTCCATTTGACTGTCATCTATGATTTATTTCAGCAGTGTTTTGTAGTTTTCCTTGTAGAGGTCTTTCAACTCCTTTGTTAGGTATATTCCTAAGTATTTTACTTTTATTTATTTATTTATTTATTTATTTATTTATTTATTTTTTCGCAGCTATTGTAAAAGGGGTTGAGTTCTTGATTTGATTCTTTGCTTGGTCGCTGTTGGTGTATAGAAGAGCTACTGATTTGTGTACATTAATCTTATATCCAGAAACTTTGCTGAATTCTTTTATCAGTTTTAGGAGCTTTCTGGAGGAATACTTGGGGTTTTCAAGGTAAATGATCATAACAGCAAACAAGGACAGTTTGACTTCCTTTTTACCGATTTGAATGCTCTTTATTTCTTCTCTTTTCTGATTGCTTTGACTAGGACTTCCAGTACTATGCTGAAGAGGAATGGTGATAGTGGGCATCCTTGTCTTTTTCCTGTTCTCAGAGGGAATGCTTTCAAGAGTAGCCCACATTCTTCATTTTCAGTGCGGTCTTCATGACCAATGCACAACACTTGAAAAATACTATCACATTTTCAAAAGCCTACATAGTCTAATACTCTTTGTTAAGTTTGGCATTAGGCAGTATCTGGGAACTCATTTTTGGTCTGAAGCACCCCATGATTCACACTTTAAGGGTTCTAGAACTCCTGAGAATTAGGAATTCTTTCAAGTGGCAGCAACAAAAGCTACAAACAGACTTTATAATTCTATATTACTCAAAACCAAATCTAGACTCTCAAAACCAAGGCAAGTAACTAAAAACTCCTGGATAATCCTGGTATGTTCAAACTACCTTATTTTGCATTCAGAAAATTAAAAATACATTGGCTGGTACCCACTGCTGGGAGACTTGAAGAAGAGTCACATCACCAGATCCCTTGCAGACATTCCCCAGCACCAGCCTTGAGTGTGGCAGCCCCACTGGTTGGCTACACCCAGAAGAACAGTAATAATCACTAGTCTGGCTCTTAGGAACTTCTACAGCAACAGGTTTGAGTGTGGCAGCCCCACTGGTTGGCTAGACCCAGAAGAGCAATAGTATTCACTGTAGTCTGACTCTCAGGAGCAGGAGGAAGAGTACCACATCAAAGGAATAACCCATGGGACAAAAGAATCTGGATGGCAAACCCTGAGTCCCAGATCTCTTCGCTTGTGGGAATTTTCTTACATCAGAGACACAATTGCAGTGCTGGCTGCATCAGGGAAAGTCTGTACCTCTACTCCAATAGGCAAGCAGCCTTAGTGCTCATGAAAGGTACTAGAGAATAGACCCCTGTTTCCCCCTTGTCCACCACTGCAGATACAGCTGGGGCCTCTCCCATGGGAACTCAGCATGGATGCACCTATAAACAGCCTTCCTGAAACAATTCAGGATGATTGCATTCTCACAGGAGGAGCACTCCCCAAGTTCAGGCTTGCACAAGAGGCAGATTCACAGTTCCTCTCTACTCGGAACGTAAAATTCCTACAGACAGAAAGAGGTGCCTATCTGGTCTGAAGAGCTGGGATACTGGAACTGGAGTGAGGCTGTGATGTAGATAGCTTTCCTGCTGGCCTGGCAAGGCAGCTGAGGTAACCCCAACCCTTTACCCTGATAAAACCTCAGTGCATCTAATTGAGAGCTCCCCCAGTCACCTTCATCAGGGCTGGGACCTCTGCCCACCATTGGGTATTATTGCATTTACCCACCTGCTTTAGCTACAACCAGTTCCTACACAGGGATACCTCCGCTACTTATCTGAAGCCTAAACCATCAACTCAGTAAATTAAATACTGGGGAAAAATTAAATAAAGTGCACACCATGGAGGAATGAGTAAGATTCAAGAGATCCTTGCCATTCCAACCCCATAGGAGACAGCAAACTTGCCCACACATTGAGTACATAACTACTACAACCAGAATCTGAGAAAGCCAGCACACAAAGACACTCTATTACAAAGGAACTCATATAGTCTTAATCCCTAAAAGCACCAAGGATCAAATTGGGTTATAATAAACTATAAACATTAAAGTCGCATCCTTAGAAGGGAAAAAACAAAATTTAAAAAAGACAGTCAAATCAAAATTAATTGAAGAACTAACTGAAGAAATAGTTGACCCAAATGAGAAGAAACCAGAAAACTAATTCTGATAACATGACAAAACAGGTTTCTGTAACACCCACAAAAGATCACACGAGCTCCCTAGTAGTTATTCTAAATCAAGATGAAATTTTGGAAATACCAGATAAAGAATTCAGAAAGTTGATTACTAAGCTACTGAAGGAGATACCAGAGAAAGGTGAAAACCAATACAGAGAAATTAAAAGGACAATTCAGGATATGAATGAAAAATTTTCTAGAGAGATATCATAAAGAAAACCCAAACAGAACTTCTGGAAATGAAAGACATACTTAAGGAACTAAGTTTCGACAAGAAGATGGTGGATGGGTTGAAGGACTGACTTGCAGTCCTTAGACAGACAGAACAGTGTGTGAAGACTCACATTGTGAACTTTTGTTCCAAGAATTACTGCAGGAACATACCAGGAAAACTGAAAGACTTCACAGACCCTTTGAAAGCAGTGACTTGCTACTGCAAACTCTGAGAGACAGCCAAAAAACTGAGTACCCAAAGTGTGAGAGGGAAAGTCTGCCTCCAAACACATATCCTCACCAGAAAGACTGAAAATCCAGATCACCAGGGAAGGTTTTAACCTTGCCTAGAGCTGAGGTGAATGTAGAGAGCCAAGCAAATAGAAAAGAAGAAGAAGACTGAAGAGGCCTGAAGGCACTCCTGGCCCCCAGGGAAGCCCAAGGAACCCATTTGACTTTATTTCACAGGGGTCTTTGGGGTGGGCTGCCAGCTGAATTGGAAATAGACCACAGGGAGAAGGAAACTTCCAGCTGAACTTTGTAGTGATTTCGACTGAGTGTGAATTTTCCAGGTCAGTATCCGGGGGTGGGGCGCAAAGAACCACAGAAGCCGTGCCTGGGAGGAACAGGACCTGAAAGCCCTCTTGCTTTCTCTGCAGGGAAGCTTGTAATCTAGGGCAAGTTCCCAGCCCCGCTCACCAGCTGCCTCAATATAAACTCGGTGCTGTTGGGGAGCACAGTGGGAGTAGGACTAGCCTTGCTGGCTGCGGGGGAGTGGGGTGATGCCTGTCACTGCCGGCTTTTCCCCCAACGTCCCTGGAAACCTATATGATACAGCAGAGGTAGCCATAATCTTCCTGGGAACATAACTCTATCAGCCTAAGAACCACACTCCTATACCCCACATCAGCCACAGGAAGCCCCACCCAAGGAGAGTCTGCGCTCAGCCACACCTAACCCTGCCTCCACCTGATGATGTTTCTCTACTTAACCTGGTAGCAGGCCTGCCATGGTGGCTCATGCTTATAATCCCAGCACTTTGGGAGGTTGAGGCAGGTGGATCGCTTGAGGCCAGGAACTGGAGACCAGCCTGGCCAACATGGTGAAACTCCATCTCTACTAAAAACACAAAAATTACCCGGGAGTGGTGGCACACACCTGTAATCCCATCTACTCAGGCTGAGGCACAAGAACTGCTTGAACCTGAGAGGCAGAGGTTGCCTTGAGCCAAGATTGCACCACTGTACTCCAGCCTGGGCAACAGAGTATGACTCTGTCTCAAAAACAAACAAACAAAAAGACATAATCTCTTGGGAGCTCTGTGGCCCTGCCCATCACTTGAGAACCCTGAATACTTATCCAGGCGACCCTAGGGCAAGCCTGTATCCTCCATACACTACTGCAGCTGATGCGCTCTTGAACGCCCACCTCCTGGCTGGAGGCCAACCAACACAAACCATTACAGCAACTCATAAAAGAACAAACCTGCCCCCCAAAAAAGAGAAAACGACAGCTAACTCCACTGCCTGTAACATCCTGGCTACCCAGAGGTCCTGAGTCTTTCCACATGACAACTTTACTGCCAGCACAACCAGCATTCCAGAAAACCAGCACACTAAACAAAACTACAACCAAGGACCCTCACAGGTTCCACTTTACTCCCCCTGCTACCTTGACCAGAGCAGGTGCTGGTATCCACAGCTGAGAGACCTTAAGATGGATCACATCACAGAACTCTTTGCAGACACTCCCCGGTACCAACCTGGAGCCCAGTGCTTCCACTGGTGTGCTAGACCCAGGGAAAAAAAACAGTCACTGAAGTTTGGTTCTCAGAAGGCCCCGTGTCTAGCGGAAAGGGGAGAGCACCACATCAAGAGAGCACCTTATGGGCCAAAAGAATCTTAGCAGCCTTTGAGCCCCAGATAGCTTCTCTGACAGTCTATCCTAATGAGAAACCAGGAAAACAATTGTGATAATACAACAAAACAAAGTTCTTTAATGCCTCTAAAATATCACACTAGCTCACCAGCAATAGATCCAAATCAAGAAGAAATGTCTGAATTGCAAGAAAAACAATTCAGAAGATCAAGTATTAAGCTAATCAAGGAGGCACCAGAGAAAGGTGAATACGAATTTAAATAAATTTTAAAAATGTTATAGGGTATGGATAGAAAAATCACCAGAGAAATAGATAGTATAAATAAATAATAATCACAAGTTCTGGAGATGATGGACATACTTAGAGAAATGCGAAACACACTGGAAAGTTTCGACAATAGAATTGAACAAGTAGAAGAAACAACTTCAGAATTCAAAGACAAGGCTTTCAAATTAACCCAACCTGACAAAGAATAAAGATTTTAAAAGATGAACTAAGCCTCCAAGAAGTTTGGGATTGTTGCAACCAAACCTAAGAATAATTGATGTACCCAAGGAAGAATAGAAATCTAAAATTTTGGAAAACATTTGAAGAAATAATTGAGGATAACTTCCCCAGTCTTGCTAGAGATATAGACATCCAAATACAAGAAGCTAAAAGAACACACAGGAAATTTATCACAGACCATGTGCTAGGCACATGGTCATCAGGTTGTCTAAAGTCAAGAGAAATGAAAGAATCTTAAGAGCTGTGAGGCAAAAGTATCAGGTAATCTATAAAGGAAAACCTATCAAATTCACAGCAGACTTCTCAGCAGAAGTCCTACAAGCTAGAAGGGATTGGGGTCCTATCTTTAAACAAAACAATTATTAGCCAAGAATTTTATATCCAACGAAACTAAGCTTCATAAATGAAGGATAGGTAGTCTTTTCCAGACAAACAAATGCTAAAGGAATTCACCACTACCAATACAGCACTACAAGAACTGCTAAGAGGAGTCCTAAATCCTGAAAAAAAAAAAAAATCTCAAAATACACTAACATAGAATCTCCTTAGAGCATAAATCTTACAGAACCTATAAAAAATAAAATAATGAAAAAGCACAAATTATTCAGACAGCAACTAGCATGATGAATAGAATAGTGCTTCATATCTCAATACTAATGCTGAATGTAAATGGTCTGAATGCTCCACTTAAAAGATAAAGAATGGTAGAATGGATAAGAATTCACTAAGCAAGTATCTGCTGTCTTCAAGAGACTTACCTAACACGTAAGGACTCACATAAACTTAAGGTAAAATGGTGGGAAAAGATATTCCACACAAATGGACACCAAAAGTGAGCAGGAATAGCTATTCTTGTATCAGACAAAACAAACTTTAAAGCAACAACAGTTAAAAAAAGACAAAGAAGGACATTGTATAATGATAAAAGGTCTAGTCCAACAGGAAAATATCACAATCCTAAATATATGCACCTAACACTGAAGCTCCCAAATTTATAAAACAATCACTGCTAAACCTAAGAAATGAGACAGATGGCAACACAATAATAGTGGGGACATCAATACTCCACTGACAGCACTAGACAGGTCATCAAGACAGAAAGTCAACAAAGAAACAATAGACTTAAACTGTACCCTAGAGCAAGTGGACTTAATAAATATTTACAGAACATTCTACCCAACAACTGCAGAATATACTTTCTATTCATCAGCACATGGAACATTCTCCAAGACAGGCCATGCAACACGCCACAAAACAACTCTCAATAAATTTAAGAAAATTAAAATTATATCAAGTACTCTCTCAGACCACAGTGGAATAAAACTGGAAATCAACTCTAAAAGAAGCCCTCAAAACTATACAAATACATGGAAATGAAATAATCTGCTGCTAAATGATTGCTGGGTCAATAATGACATCAAGATGGAAATTTAAAAATTCATAATGACATAACCTATCAAAACCTCTAGGATACAGCAAATATGGTGCTAAGAGGAAACTTCCCAGCATTAAAAGCCTACATCAAAAAGTTCAAAAGAACATAAATAGACAATCTAAGGTCACACCTCACGAAACTGGAGACACAAGAACAATCCAAACCCAAACCCAGCAGAAGAAAAGAAATAACCAAGATCAGAGCAGAACTAAACGAAATTGAAACAAAACCCACAAAAGATAAGTGAAATAAAAAGCTGGTTCTTTGAAAAGGTAAATAAAATTGATAGACAATTAATGAGATTAACCAAGAAGAGAGAAGACCCAAATAAGCTCAGTTATATATGAAACAGGGGATATTACAACTAATGCCACAGAAATACAAAAGATTATTCAAGGCTACTATGAACACCTTTACACACATAAACTAGAAAACCTAGAGGAGAAGGATAAATTCTTGAAATAGACAACCCCCCTAGATTAAACCAGGAAGATACAGAATCTCTGAACAGACTGATAACAAGCATTGTTAAATGGTAATTTTAAAAATTGCCAACAAAAAAGTCCAGGACCAGGCAGATTCACAGCTGAATCTGTGACTAATATCCAGAATCTACAAGGAACTCAAATAAATCAGCAAGAAAGAAACAATCCCATCAAAAAGTGGGCTAAGGACATGAATATACAATTCTCAATAGAAGATATACAAATAGCCAACAAACGTATGAAAAAATGCTCAACATCACTAATTATCAGGGAAATGCAAATCAAAACTACAATGCGATACCACCTTATTCCTGCAAGAATGGCCATAATCAAAAAATAATAAATGTTGGCATGGATGCTATGAAAAGAGAACAATTTTACACTGCTGGTGTGAATGTAAATTAGTACAAACGATATTGAAAACAGTACGGAGATTCCTTAAAGAACTAAAAGTAGACCTACCATTTGATCCAGCAATCCCACTACTGGGCATCAACCCAGAGAAAAAGAAGTCATTATATAAAAAAGACACATGCTCATGCATGTTTATAGCAGCACAATTTGCAATTGCAAAAATATGGAACCAGCCCAAATGCCTATCAATCAGTGAGTAAAGAAAATGTGATATATATGTATATATATGTATATGTATGTACATATATGTGTATATACATAGTGTGTACACACACACACATACACCATGGAGTACTACTCAGCCATAAAAAGAAACAAAATAATGGCATTTGTGGCAAAAACCTTGATGAAATTGGAGACCATTATTCTAGGTAAAGTAAGTCAGGAATGGAAAATCAAACATCATGTATTCTCACTTGTTAGTGGAAGCTAAGCTGTGAGGATGCAAAAGCATAAGAGTGATACAATGGACTTTGGGGACTTGGAGGGAAGGGTGGGAAAGGGGTAAGAGATAAAAGACTACACGGTGGATACAGTGTACACTGTTTGGGTGATGGGTGCACTGAAATCTCAGAAATAACCACTAAACAACTTACTTATGTAATCAAACACCACCTGTCCCCCAAAAACCTATTAAAATGATAATGATAATGAAAAGTATGAAAAAAAATAAATTTAAAAAGAGTTTCAACAACAGACTATAACAAGTACAAGACATAATTTCAGAGCTTGAAAAATGCTTTCAGATTCACACAATCAAAAATAAGAAAGAATCAAAGAAATGAACAAAGTTTCCAGGAAATGTGGGATTATGTAAAACAACCAAACCTAAGAATAATTGGTGTTCCTGGGGGAGAAGAGAAGGCTAAAACTTATTTGAGACTGTCATTGAGGAAAACTTCTCTGGCCTTGCTACAGATATAGATATCCAAATACAAGAGGCTCGAAGAACTCCTGGGAAATTCATTGCAAAAAGATCATCACCAAGGCACAAAGTCATTAGGCTATCTAAAGTCAATAGGAAGGAAAGAATTCTAGGAGCTGTGAGACAAAACCGTCAGGTAACCTATAAGAAAAACCCATCAGACTAACAGCAAACCTCTCAGCAGAAACCTTACAAGCTAAAGGAATTGGTGTCCTATCTTTAGCTTCCTTAAACAGGATAATTGTCAGTCAAAAATTTGGTATCCAGTAAAACTAAGTTTCATAAATTAAAGGGAGATAAATTATTTCTCAGATAAACAAATGCTGAGGGAATTTGCCACTATCAAACCAGCACTACGAGAATTGCTAAAGGGAGTTCTAAATCTTTTATTTTTATTATTATTATTATTATTATTATTATTATACTTTAAGTTCTAGGGTACATGTGCACAACGTGCAGGTTAGTTACATATGTATACACATGCCATGTTGGTGTGCTGCACCCATCAACCCGTCATTTACATTAGGTATATCTCCTAATGCTATCCCTCCCCCCGACACACACACAATAGGACCCGGTGTGTGATGTTCTCCTTCCTATGTCCAAGTGATCTCATCTTGAAACAAAAGCTTGGTATTTACCAAAATAGAACCTCTTGAAAGCATGTAATTCACAGGGCCTGTAAGATAGTAACACGATGAAAAATCAAAGTAGATAACAACTAATATGATGAATAGAAACACTACCTCATATCTCAAAATTAACATTGTCTGTAAATGGCTTAAATGATCCACTTAAAATATATAGAATGGCAGAATGGATTTTACAAATCCACCAACCAAATATCCGCTGTCTTCAAGAAATTCACCTAACACATAAGGGTTCATATAAACTCAAGGTAAAGGGATGGAAAAAGATATCTCATGCAAATAGAAACCAAAAGTGAGAAGGAATAGCTATTCTTATTTTAACCGAAACTGACTTTGAAGCAACAACAGTAAAAAAAAAGACAAGGCCATTATTTAATGCTAAAAGAATCAATCCAACAAGAAGATATTACAATCCTAAATTTATATGCCCCTAACACTGGAGTTTCCAGATTTATATAATAATTACTAGTAGACCTGAGATAGACAGCAACACAGTAATAGTGGTAGACTTCAATACTCCACTGACAGCACTAGACAGATCATCAAGAATGAAAATCAACAAACAATGGACTTAAACTGTACCCTAGAACAAATGGACATCACAGATATTTACAGAACATTCTTCCCAACAACTGTACAATATACATTCTTCTCATCAGCATATGGAACATTCTCCAAAATAGACCTTATGATAGGCCACAAAACATGTCCCAATAAATTTAAGAAAATTTAAATCATATCAAGTATCTTCTCAGAATACATTAGAATAAAGCTGGAAATCAACTCTAAAGGAACCCTCAAAACTATACAAATACATGGAAATTAAATCTGCTATTGAATGACTTTGGGGTTAACCATGAAATTAAAAGGGAAATTTAAAAATTATTTGAAATGAGTGATAATAGTGACAGAAATTTTCAAAACCCCTGGGATATAGCAAAAGCAGTGCTGAGAGTCCTAAAGTTCACAGTATTAAATGCCTACATCAAAAAGTCTGAAAGAGCACAAATTGACAACCTAATGTCCCACTTCAAGGAACTAGAGAGACAAGAACAAGTAAAACCCAAAGCCAGCAGAAAATAACAAAGATCAGAGCATAACTTAATGAAATTGAAAAAAAAACAAAACACAAAAAATAAATAAAACAAAATGTTGCTTCTTTGATAAGATAAACAAAATAAGACCACTAGCAGGATCAACCAAGAAAAGAGAGAATATCCAAATAAGCTCAATTAGAAATGAAACTAGAGATATTACAACTGATACCACAGAAATACAAAAGATTTTTCAAGGCTATTGTGAACAGCTTTATATGCACAAACTAGAAAATCTAGAGGAAATGGATAAATTCCTGGAAACATACAACACTCCTAGATTGAAATCTGGAACAAATAGAAATCATAAACAAACAAAAAGCAATGACATTGAATCAGTAATTTTTTAAAAAATTGCCAACAAGAAAAGGTCAGGATTAGATGGATTCACAGCTGAATTCTACCAAACATTTAGAGAAGAACTGGTACCAATCCTATTGACGCTATTCCAAAAGATAGAGAGGGAATCCTCTGCACATGAAGGTGCAATCTGGACCCATAATTTCCAGTCCCCTTCTTCCTTCTCCTGTCCACAGGTTACATAAGCCCCAAGAAAGCACAAAATTCATCATATTCCTCTTAGATGCCTCTTGGCATACAGAAGATCTATACGTACATACTGAATGAAACTGAGAGCCCCTGGCCATTAATTCCTTATTTCAGCTGCAGATTGAAGGGGGAAACAATAGAAGATGTTGACTTCAGTATTTACCAGCTAAATTATCAGCAGTTGTTTTCATATAATATTTCTTATGAAAAATTGCCATGTATACTGATACATGTGTAGCTTCTCTTAGGCATCAATAGGGTATCATCCCAGATTGGAATGAGCCTGAGATACTAGAATGGGCCCTTTTGGGGTATCATAAGAACTGAGTTCTGAGTTCTAGTCTTGGCTGGCTTTGTGACTTCAGGCATGTCATTTTAATTTTCAGGGTACAACTTACCAGTTAGTAAAATGTGTACATTAAATTAAATCCTCTTTAAAGTTAATTTTAGCTCTCTATTTTGTGATTCTTCCAAGCATAATTCTTAAATGTGAAGTCTTAAGTGATCAAGATTTTATAGCTTGGCCACCAGATTATTACAGCATTATCCCTAAGCTGACAATGTTTGCTAAGAGTAAAATCAACCTGGCTAATCACTGCCGAGTCTCTACTTTGATTGTCAATTCGCAGGCTACAGTTTGGTCAATTTCAAGCCAAGATATTCTAATTGTTACCTTAGTTAAATTAAGAACAAAATTCTTCCAAAGGAATTCGATCTCTTACAATGTTAAATTTCTTACAGATGAACCCAGTGATACGTAGGTACCCGTATTTTTATCTGTCTCTACTCTGCATATAGTTTTTACTCTTTCAATACAGAAAATGAACTTACAGATTTTGGGGATATATTTTTATGTTATAAAAAATATAATATTCAAGCTAAGATTGTCTTAAAAATAAACATAAGAAACAACCAATACTATGCTTTCTAATTCCATTTATCTGATTTCTTTAAAGAAAACTGGTTAAAAGAGTTATGTATACTCACTGTCTCCAATTTCTCTGCTCTCATTCTCTCTTAAACCCTATCTATTCAGGTTTTCTTCCCCTTTACTCCTGAAATTGTTTGACTCTGTGTTTCCATCCAAATCTCATGTTGAATTGTAATACCCATGTTTTGAAGGAGGGACCTAGTGGGAGGTGATTGAATCATGGGGGCAGACTTAGCCCTTGCTGTTCTTGTGATAGAGTGTGTAGAGATTTCCCCTTCACTTCCTCTCTCTCCTGCTGCCAGGTGATGAGGGTGCTTGCTTCCCCTTTGCCCTTTCGCCATGATTAAGTTTCCTGAAGCCTCCCAGCCATGTTTCCTATACAGCCTGTGAAACTGTGAGTCAGTTAATCCTCTTTTCTTCGTAAATGACTCAGTCTCAGGTAGTTTTTTATAGCAGTGTGAGAAGGGACTAATACAACTCCATACTGAACACTCTTCCTGTCAGGTTACTAATGATTATCATTTTGTTAAGCGCAAAGATTCGTAACTCATGTAGCTGATTGCTCCCTCTGTAACTTCCTTTTGCTTGGCTTCCAGAACATTGCGCATTTCTGCTTTTCCTCCTACCTCACTGGATACTCTTTTTCAGACTCCCTTGCTGGTTCCTTATCATATTCACAACCTCAAACTGATGAGACACCCCAGGACTCTCTTCTCTACTTAAACTTTTTCATCAGTGATCTCTTCCAGGCTCATGACTTTAGATACCATCTCCATGTCAATGACTCAAAAATGTATGGCTGAGCCTGCATGGCATAGCAAAACCCCATCTCTATAAAATTAAAAATAAAAGTAGTCTGATGTAATAGCACATGCCTGTGGTTCCAGCTATTCGGGAGGCTGAGGTGGGAGTATTGCTTGAGGCCAAGAGTTTGAGATTGCAGTGAGCCATGATTGTGCCACTACACTCCATCATGGACAATAGAGAGAGATCCTGTCTCTAAAAAGAAAAAGAAATATGTCTTAGATTTCTCCCCTAACTTCTAGTCTCATAAATCCAATTACTACTCAACATTTCTACTTTAATGTCCAATAAATATATCACAAATAAAACAGGTCCAAAACCTCCTCTTATCTCAGAAGTTGCTTCTTCCATAGTCTTCCCCACTTTGATAATAGCAAGCAGTAAATTAGGTCAAAACCTTGGAGTCAATTCTTTAGTTTTTTCCTTTTTCTGCTACCATATATCTCCTCCATTAACAAATCCTATTGACTTTCTTTTCAAACTATATTCATATTCTGGCCTCTTCTCATTACTGCCTACCATTGCTACCATTCTGGACCCAGCCACACCATTTCTCAACTGAATTATTGAAAAACATCTCCTAACTGTTCTCTCTGATTCTACCCTTGCTCTGCATCACTCAATAAAAGCAGCCTGAGTCATCACATTGAGACATAAGACAGAACATGCTTTAAAGTTCCCCGTCTTACTCAGAGTGAAATCCAGCATACCTACAACAACGTAAAATCTGTCCCCTGGTTACCTTGATAACCTCATATTTTCCCCTCATCTACATTCCACATTGGCCTCCTTTTTTTTTCTGAACTGCGCCAAGCATATTCCCACATCCAGACATTTGTACATGCTGTTTACTCAGTCTGGAGTTTTCTCCTAGATATTTATGTTGCTTGAACTCTCATCCCTTTCAAATTTTGGGTTGATTTCTCCCTTCTGAGTGGAACCTTTCCTAATCAACCTATTTAAAAATGCAACTTGCAGAATGCTTCCTACCTGATACTCCTTACCTACTTTCCCTGCTTTTTACTTTTCTCTGTAGTACTTCACTTTCTAATGTACTATAAATTATGTATTTGCTTACTGTCAATTTATTCCTACTGGAACATAAACTTTAGGAGGGCAATTATTTTTATCTGTTTTGTTCATTGCTAGAGCGTTAGCTGCTGTAATAGTACCTGGCACAAAATAGGTGCTCAACAAATATATGTTGAATAAAATATCTTTTTTTTTTTTTTAACAGAGTCTTTCTCTGTCACCCAGGCTGCAGTACAGTGCTGCAATCATAGCTCACTGCAGCCTCAAACTCCTGGGCTCTAGGAATCCTTCCAACTCAGCCTCCTAAGTAGCTGGGACCACAGGCCTGAGCCACCAAGCCTAGATAATTTTTTAATTTTTTTCTAGAGATGTGGTCTTACTATGATACCCAGGCTGGTCTTGAATTCCTGGCCTCAAATGATCCTCCCTACTCAACCTCTGAAAGTGTTGGGATTATAGATATGAGCCACTCTGCTCAGCCAAAGTATTAATTATATGGAGATTTTGCTTACTAGTGTACAATGAAATAAATCTATACACTATGTATCTGAAAGTCTCAAATGCAAAGCAAATCTATTTTTCTTTATGAATTCTTTAGAATCCCACACAGTGGCATAGATGAAACTCCTCTTCTAAAAAAGCAGGCCACAATGATCTCCATGCAATTCCAAGTCATTTCATAGTAACTTCTCCAAATAACAGATAATTTGTTTCTTTAAAGTAGATCATCCCATTACCTCCTACTCCAATAGTTGAATGTCAAAAATCTCCAGTTCTGTTTTAGCTTCAGGCCACTTTAAATGAGTGGTCTTTTCAGCATATTTGCTTGGGGCATATTTGCTTCCAGCAGCAGAAGAAAAGCAGACATTAGTAAGTTTGTTCCACTTAGTCATCTTTAAAGACTTGGCTCAAATTCTACCTCCTCTCTGAAGATTTTCTTGAACTCACCTCTCTCTCCGTAAATAACTCAGAACTCTTTCCCTCATTTTTGCCATCTAAATAATATTTCTATTTTTCACCTGAAATATATTATTATGCTTATTTTTCAAGTCTGTCTTTTCCATTAGGATGTAAGTCCCTGAATTTAGGGCTTCTTTGCCTTCATAACACTGGTGTGTAGATAGGGACTGACAAATAGTGTAGTCTCAGAAAATATTGATCAAATTAATGAACACGGGTGAATATATAAATGATCAGTGACTAACTGATTAAGTATTGCTTTCCAGGATCACAGCCATGGTGAGAATACCAATGGGGAGGTTATGGTAGATAATACCATTATTGTCACCATTATCACTATCATCATCATCAGCAGCAGCAGCAGCAGCAGCAGCAGCAGCATCAAAGAACTATGCACCTGTTTGAACCAAGTACTATGCTAGGCAAAGATCCTTGTGCATAAGGACATTAATAGTCAAACTGAAGGGATAGGCATGACCACAAAAAGATGTATAACAATCTACATAATGGGAAGCACAGAATAAATGCCCAGTGAAAAGAAGCATAGGGTAAGTGCCCAGCTAGTTGAATAGACAAAAGGATAGTACAAGTTCAGACTAGGATGATTAAGGAGGCCTTTATGGAAGATGTAGACATTTAGTTGTGTCTTAAAAGACAAAATAACCAAGCTACTTCTACAAAGGAGGCAGCACAACTCAAGCAGGTTTGACCAGAGAAAATTCTGAAAGACAGACTATATACTTCCACTCTTTGATGAGGAGCGTAAGAAATAAAGTCACTAAAAAAGGAGGATAATTTTGTTAGACTCCGATTCCTCATTTTTGAAAAAACAAAACATGAATTCTTCATTTAGACAAAATAAATAAGATGCAATGGAAGGGTGTAGTGCCAGAGTTCCAGTTCAAGCTCTTTCATGTTTGAGGCTCTGATCTTGACAACATTTCTTCTTCTTCTTCTTCTTTCTCCTCCTCCTCCTCCTCCTCCTCCTCCTCCTCCTCCTCCTCCTCCATCTCCACCTCCGTCACCCAGGCTGGAGTGCAATGGTGTGATCTCGGCTCACTGCAAGCTCCACCTCCCAGATTCACGCCATTCTCTCGCCTCAGCCTCCTGAGTAGCTGGTACTACCATGCCTGGCTAATTTAGTTTTTGTATATTTAGTAGAGATGGGGTTTCACCATATTACCCATGATGGTCTCCATCTCCTGACCTCGTGATCCACGCTCCTCAGCCTCCTAAAGTGCTGGGATTGCAGGCGTGAGCCACCGTGCCTGGCCTTCTTCATTGTTTTGAGCATAGCGTTGATGTCTGTGAAATGGAAAACTAGACATGACTTCTGAGACCATTTAAGTGGGTGAAACTAAAGCAGATTATGTGGATGTGAATGCTTTACAAATTTTAAGTGCAATTTACCTGTAGAGGATTCTTTTGAAGATTAGATAAAATTACACAGTCAAGATATTTGTGAGCAATGACAAGCTGCTTTCCTTCCTAAAAAGATGCCTTCCTTGCCTCTACTTAAGTGTTACATGACTAAAATGATATAACCCAGATGGGTATGTCTGCAATGCAGCTGGGATAATATATCCAGTGCTAAGATTTACAGAGTACAGTTTAATGCTAGGTATAATTCTACACACTTTACATGAATCTTTTTTTATTTTTAAAAGTAATTTTAACTTTAGTTACGGGAGTGTATGTGCAGGTTTGTTACATGAGTATACTATGTGATCCTGAGGTTTGGGGTACAATTGATTCTATCACCCAGGTAGTGACTATCATACCCAACAGGTAGTTTTTCAACTCACTCTTCCTTCCCTTCTTCCCTCTAGTAGTCATCAGTGTCTATTCCCATCTTTATGTCTATGTGTACTCAACGTTTAGCTCCCACTTACAAGTGAGAACATGTGGTATTTGGTTTTCTGTTCCCGTGTTAGTTTAAGATTATGGCCTCCAGCTGCATCTGTGTTAATGTAAAGGACATGATTTCATTCTTTTTACTGCTATGGTAGTATTCCAATGGTATACATGTGCCACATTTTCTTATCTCATCCACCATTGATGGGTACCAAGGTTGATTCCATGTCTTTTCTATTGTGAATAGTGCTGCAGTGAATATACAAGTGCATGTGTCTTTTTGGCAGAAAGATTTACTTTCTTGTGGATATATACCTAGTAATAGGATCACTGGATCAAATAGTAGCTCTGTTTTAAGTTCTTTGAGAAATTTCCAAACTGCTTTCCACAGTGGCTGAACTAATTTACATTACCACCAACAGTGTATAAGCATTCCCTTTTTTCCATAGTCTTGCCAATATCTGTTTTTTTCTTTGTGTGTGTATGTGTGTGTTTTACTTTTTAACAATCGCCATTCTGACTGGTGTGATTTGCATTTCTCTGATTGGTGATTATGAGCATTTTAAAATATTTGTTGGCCAGTCATAGATCTTCTTTTGGTAAATGTCTGTTTACGTTCTTTACCCATTTTTTAAAGGGATTATTTGTTTTTTGCTCATCGATTTGTTTAGATTGCTTATAGATTCTGGATATTAGACCTTTGTCAGATACATAGTTGGTTAATATTTTCTCCCATTCTGTAGGTTGTCTGTTTACTCTGTTGATAGTTTATTTTGCTGTGCAGAAGCTCTTTAGTTAAATTAGGTCCACTTGCCGATTTTTGTTTTTGTTGAAATTGCATTTGAAGTCTTCATCATGAAGTCTTTGCCAAGGCCAGTGTTGAGAAGGGCATTTCCTAGGTTTTCTTCTTGATTTTTATAGTTTGAGGTCTTATATTTAAATTTTCAATCAACTTTGAGTTAAAATGAATTCTTATAGACTTACTATTATTCCACTTTCACAGATTAGAAAACTGAGGTTCAAATTACATAAGCCTGGCATATTGGTCCCAAAGTTATCCACTTATCTACAATGGTTAACTGCTTTGAAAAGACCTAAAACAAATCAAGTCATGAATCCTAATAAAATATAAACTGCTTTTAGTTTGAAATCAGTAAATCTGACAAACCAAACCAAAAGAAAACAAAACCCAAAACTCTTCTGGATTGGTTTAAAATCAGACAAGAAAAATACAAACAAAAATGCAAAAGTATTATTAAACAGATGGAGCTTTTGCAGCCTCAAATAGAGGCAAAATAAAAACCCAAACAGAGGTTTCATGTCATGAAATCCACTGCTTTGCCATCTAAAATATGAACTTAGCAGTAATTTATGAGAGAAACTATAATCAGATTTTTATATTCTACCTGTGGATTAAAAAATGACAGATGATAAAAACAAAAATGACAGATAACGTGTTAATGGGGAATCTTTTCAGAAAGTTACTTTAGTAAAAGAAATTTCCTAATGTCAGCAAGGAATGTAGAGTTCATAAGTAAAGAATGTTAACCACTCAAAAGAATTTGCCACAGTTTGCTCTTTGGCATCAAATGAACTGTTGGGAATGCAGTTTAAATAGTTCAAAGATTCCTTAAAATCAAGGACAAGTGATGATATATCATGGATGCCCCTCCCTGCCCCAGAATTGGAGACCTGTCAATTGTTTCTTTTTTTTTTTTTTTTTTTGGTGGAGAAGGGATTTCACCATGTTAGCCAGGCTGGTTTTGAGCTCCTGGCCTCAAGTGGTCTGCCCACCTTGGCCTCCCAAAGTGGTGGGATTACAGGCATGAGTCGCCAGGCCCAAACTAATTGTTTTTTTCAAGAGAGATTATGAGCAGCTCCTTAAAGGAGACAGGACTCAGCTCATTTGTTTTTGTAACCTTAGTGTCTAGGACCTAGCCAGACACTTAGCCCAGTTCTAGCAGAAGTATGATGAACACAAGAAAGAAAGCGAGAGAAAGAGAGGGAGACAAGTGGGAAGGGGGAGAGAGAGAGATAGCAGGTCATGGTTATATTTTAGAATGTTATCATTCTTGCACCAAGTTTACTTGGCAAATACCTCCAGAGACTGACTTCAGAGATTTCTTTTTTGTTTTTTAAAATTAAACTTTTTAATTTGGGGATAATTATAAGTTTGCATGCAGTTGTAAAAAATAATAGAGATATCTCACGTATACTTAAAGTTTCTCCAAATGGTAAAATATTGCAAAACTATAGCATAATATTACAATCAGGATATTGACATTGATACAGTCAATATAGAAAATATTTCTATCACCACAAGAATCCTACATGTTTTTCTTTTATAGTCATATCCACTTCTGTCCTACACCTCCCTTCCTCATTCTGAACCTCTACCAATCACGAATCTATTCCCCATTTCTACAATTTTGTCATTGTACTAGTGTTATAGAAATGGAATTATGGATATATAAGTTTTGAATATTGGCTTTCTTTACTAGGCAAAATTCTCTGGAGTTTCATCCATGTGGTTGCACATATCAATAGTTCCTTCTATTTTATTGCCAGTAGTGTTCCATAGTAGGGATGTACCACAGTGAGTGGATTAACCATTCACGTATTGGAGGATACCAAGTTGTTTCCAGTTTGGGATATTGGAATAAAGCTGTTATGAACATTCGCATACAGGTTTTTGTGTGAATATAGGTTTCATTTCTCTAGAATAAATGCTCATAAGTGTAATTTCTGTGTCATATAGTAGTTTCATATGTGGGTTTTTTTATTTAGATTTACATAGCACAAAATTTATCCCTTTAAAGTGTACAGTTCGGTTTTTTTTTCAGTGTATTCCTAAGATTTTTTACAGCCATCATCACTATAGAATTTACTACTAAATTCTAGAACATTTTCATTTCTCTAAAAGAATGTCATAACTGTCGGCAGTCACTCTCCATCTTTTCTTCCTCCTACCCTCATATAGTCACTAATCTACTTTTTGCTTCTGTGAATTTGCATATTCTGGGTATTTCATATAAATGTAATCATACAATATGTGACCCTTGTGTCTGTTTTTTTAATTAACATAATGTTTTCAAACTTTATCCATGTCGTAGGATGAATCTGTACTTTATTTATATAGTTGAATAATATCCTATTTAGCGGATATGCCACAGTTCGTTTATCCATTTATCATTTAATAGACATTTTGGTTGTTGGTATACCTTTTGGTGATAATGAATGATGCTGTTATGAACATTCATGTACAAGTTTTTGTGTGAACATATGCTTTGTTTCTTTTGTGTAGATATTTTGGAGTAGAATTGCTATGCTATATGGTGACTCTATGACTAACTTTTTAAGGAACTCTTTTCTAAACTTGAGCAGGCCTTAATCCCAAGACCCTTGTTTGATCCCTTCTCCTTTCCCTGTAAGTCATTTTTTTTTTGTTGTATAGTTTTATGTTTTAAATTTAAGTTCATGATTCACTTTGAGTAAATTTTTATATAAAATGTGAGAGTTCAATTCTTTTCTATTATTTATTTATTATTATTGTTATTATTTTTTGCCTATGGATGTTCAATTGCTTCAGCACCATTTCCTGAAAAGGTTATTTTTCCTCCATTAGAGTGCTATTGTGCCTTTGTCAAAAATAGTTGGGCATACTTATATGGGTCTACGTCTGGGTTCTTCCATTTCTAGATTATTTCTTCTGCTCCATTGATCCACATGTCTATTCTGCTAATACTACACAGTCTTGATTAATGTAGACAGAGCAAGTTTTGAAATAGGATACAGTGATTCCTCCCATTTTATTCTTCTTTTCCAAAATTGTTTTGTTATATTTGCTTTGCCTCTCCATGTAAATTTTAAAATAACATTTTCTATATTTACAAAAACTCCTTGCTAGGATTTTGGTAGGATATCTACCAAAATCTATAAATCACTTTGGGAAGAATTGATATATTTATACTATTGTGAGCCTTTAAATCCATGAGCACAGTATGTCTTTCCATTTCCTTAGATTTTATTTAATTTCTTTCATTAGTGTTTTGTTTTCTTCAACAAACAAATTCTATACATATTGCATTAGTTTTATACCTAAGTATTTCTGTCTTTATTTGTTGATTGTAAGTGGGGTTGTATTTTTAATTTTGTTGTCCATGTGTTCATTGCTACTACATAGAAGTGCAATTAATTTTTGTGTATTTATCTGCATTTTCTGACCTTTGTAACTGACCAACAGGCTCATCTTACCCACTACCCAGATAGAGCCTATTTATCAAGACAAGGAAATTTCCATAGAGAAAGGGTTTAATACACACAGAGCTGACTAAATGGGAGGCTGGAGGTTTTTTCTTTTTTTTGAGACAGAGTCTGGCACTGTTGTCCGGTCTGGAGTACAATGGCACAATCTCGGCTCACTGCAACCTCTGCCTCCTGGGTTCAAGGGATTCCCCTGCTTCAGCCTCCTGAGTAGCTGGGATTACAGGCACTACCACCATGCCTGGCTAATTTTTTGTATTTTTAGTAGAGATGGGGTTTCACTACGTTGACCAGGCTGGTCTTGAACTCCTGACTTCATGATCTGCCCACCTTGGCCTCCCAAAGTGCTGGGATTACAGGCATGAACCACCACACTCTGCCGAGTTTTATTATTACTTAAATCATCTTCCCTGAAAGTTCGGAGGCTAGAGTATTTTAAAGATAGTTTGGTGGGCGTGGGGCCAGGGAATGCTGACTGGTTGGATCAGGGATGAAATCATAGAAAGTTGAACTTGTCTTCTTGCCCAGAGTCAGTTCTTGGGTGGGGATCACAGGATCAGATGAGCCAGTTTACTGGTCTGTGTGGCACCAGCTTATCCATCAGAAAGCAGGGTCTGAAAGATACCTCAAACACCAATCTTGGGTTTTACAATTGTAATGTTATTCATAGGAGCAATTAGAGAGGTTAGGAATCTTTTGGCCTCTAGTTGCATGACTCCTGAGCCATCAGTTCTAATCTTATGGTTACTTTGTTAGTTTCACCAAGGAAGTCTGGTCCCTAAGGAAGGAGGGGATTTGTCTGTGGAGGGGCTACTATTATCTTTGTTTCAAAGTTAAAGCATAAATTGAATTATTCCTAAAGTTAGTTCAGTCTGTGCCCAGGAATGAACAAGGGAAGCTTAGAGGTTAAAGGCAAGATGGAGTCAGTTAAGTCAGATTTCTTTCATGGTCATAATTTTCCTATGTCAGATTTTTCTCACTGTCATAATTTTTCCAGAGGTAGTTTCACCTTGCCGAACTTATTTGTGGTTCTAGGAATCGTTTTGTAGATTATTTGGGACTTTCTACACAGACAAATACAAAACAACTGTGACCAGAAAAAAAAAAAAAAAAACAAAGGAGCAAATGGCTGAATAGAAGCCTGAATAGAAGCCTGCAGTGATTGGAGCAAATTGGACAGGAACACCAAATTGGACAGCTATCCACTTACACACAAAAATCTTCATAAGAAACAAAAAGCAGATGAGCGATCACATTATCTGGTTTAACATCATATTAAGAAAAGAGGCACTGAAGAGAGTGGAAAAGACAGTCTTTAATTGCTGACATCACCACGGCCCGCCATGCCCTGGCAGTAGCCACATGGCATGGAGGCATAATCTGTGTGCTTAGGGGAGGGAGAGTGCAGTGACTGTGGGACTTGCACTGGAAGTCAGCGCTGCCCTGTCATAGCAGAAAGAAACGCAGGGCAGAACTCATGTGGTGCACATGGTGGGCACATTTAGGCCAGCCCTAGCTAGAGCATTTAGGCCCAGTTCTCAGCCACCATGAGATAAAGTGCCCCGGGGTCCTAAACAAACCCACTGCCTTGAAGGGAGGGACCCAGTCTTGGCAGGATCTATTACCTACTCACTAAAGAGCCCTTGGGCCTTGAATGAGCATCAGCAGTACTGAGGCAGTACTCACACTGTGGGTCTTCGGGGAGACACAGGGCCTCTCTGGCTTCAGGTGTGACCCAGCACATTCCCAGCTTTAGTGGCCATGGGGAGAAACTCCTGCTAGAGGAAAAGAGAGGAAAGAATAAAGGGGACCAGTCTAGGCCACAAGAACTGCAATTCCTGGGCAAGTCCTGGTGCTCTACTGGGCTCAGAATCAGTGGACTTGGGGTTCACATGACCAAGTGAGATCCAGATTGGGGCAGCCGAGGGAGTGCTTGCATCACCCCTCCCCTAACCCTAGGCAGGACAGCTGGTGGCTCTGGGAGACATTCCTTCCCTCTGAGGAGAAAAGAGGGGAGAATGAAGAGAACTTTGTCTTGCAATTTGAATACCAGCTCATTCATAGAATAGGGCACCAGGAAGAGTTCTGAGGCCCCGATTCCAGGGCCTAGTTCCTGGATGACATTTCTAGACACACCCTGGGCCAGAAGAGAACCCACTGACTTAAGGGGAAGGATTCAATCCTGACAGGATTTATCACCTACTGAGTAAAGAGCACTTGGGCCTTGAATAAACATCGGCAGTACCCAGGCAGTACTCACTGTGGGCCTTAGGGGAGACACAGGGCCATGCTGGCTTCAGGTGTGACCCACACATTCCCAGCTTTAGTGGCCATGGGGAGAGACTCCTGCTTGAGGAAAAGAGAGGAAAGAATAAAGGGGACTTTGTCTTATAGTGTGGACACCAACTCGGCCGCAGTGAGTTAGAGCACCAGGTGGGCCTCTGGCGTCCCCAGTTCTAGGCCTTTTCTTCTGGATGGCACTTCTGGACCCAATCTGGGTGAGAGGGGAACCCACTGCCATGAAGGGAGAGAGACAGGCCTGACAGCATTCACCACAAGAAGAGCCGTTGGGCCTTGAGTAGCCAAGTAGTACTTTCTGTGGGCCTGAAGCGGTGGTGGCTGTGGGAAGAGACTTCTTCTGTGTGAGGAAAGGAGAGGGAAGAGTAGAAAGGACTTTGTTTTATGGCTTGGGTGCCAGCTCAGTCTCAGTAGAATAGAGCACACCAAGTAGATTCCTAAGATTCCCAGCTCCAGACCCTGGCTCCCATGCAACATTTCTGGACCTGCCCTGGACCAAGGAGGAGCTTGTCACCCTGAAGGGAAGGACACAAGCCTGGCTAGATTCATGACCTGCTGACTGAAAATCCCTTGGTCCTTCAGTAGATATCAGTGGTAATCAGACAGTGCTCACTGCAGGCCTTGGATACGACCCAGTGATGTACTTCAGGTCTGACTGAGCACAGTCCCAGTTGTGGGGGCTACAGAGGTGCTTGTGTCACCTCTTCTGCTGTTCCAGGCAGTTCAGCACAGAGATACTCCATTTGTTTGGGAGAAAGTTAGGAAAGAGAACAAGAATACTCTTTTGGATAATACAGGAAATTCTCCCAGATCTCAACCAAGATCATCAAGGTGGTACCTCTACAAGCCTTCAAGAGTCACAGTGCTGCTGGGTGTGGGTGTCGCCTACTGCACATATGGCTTCAGTGACCAAAGATTTAAATCACAACACTCAATTCCCTTTGAGTACTTGGAAATCCTACCCAAGAAGGATGGGTAGAAACAAGCCCAGACTGTGAAAACTACAATAAATACCTAAGGATTCAATGCCAAGACATCAAATAACATCCACAAACATCAAGAACATCCAGGAAAATATGGCCTTATCAAACAACCTAAGACACCAATGACTAATAGAGTGACAGAGATTTGTGACCTTTCAGATAGAGAATTCAAAATAGTTCTTTTGAGAAAGTCCAACAAAATTCAAGATAACACAGAGGAAGAATTCAGAATCCTGTCAGATAAATTTAACAAATTAAAATAATTAAAAAGAATCAAGAAGAAATTCTGGAGCTGAGAAATTCAATGGATGTATTAAAGAATGCATCAGAGTCTCTCATGAGCACAACTGATCAAGCAGAAAAAAAAGCTAGCAAGTTTGAAGATAGGGTATCTGAAAATACACAGTCAGAGGAGACAAAAGAAAAAAAATAAGAAGAATGAGGCATGCCTACAAAGTCTAGAAAATAGCCTCAAAAGGGCAATAATAAGAGTTATTGGCCCTAAAAGGGAGCTAGAAAGAAAAGTTGTGGTAAAGTTTATTCAAAAGGGTAAAAACATAGAACTTCCCAAACCTAGAGAAAGATATACTCAGTACAGAAAGAACACCAAGCAGATTTAACCAAAATAAGACTACCTCAAGACATTTAATACTCAAACTCCCAAAGGTCAAGGATAAAGAAACGAGCCTAAAACATCAAAAGGAGCTCCAATAGGTCTGGCACCACACTTTTCAGTGGAAACCTTTACAGATCAGGAGAGAATGGCATTACATATTAAACAATGCTGAAGGGGCTGGGTGTGGTAGCTCATGTCTGTAATCCAGCACTTTGGGAGGCTGTGGTGGGTGGATCATGGGGTCAGGAGTTCAAGACAGGCCTGGGCAACATGGTGAAACCCCATCTCCACCAAAAAATACAAAAACTAGCTGGGCATGGTGGTGCACACCTGTAATTCCAGCTACTCAGGAGGCTGAGGCAGGAGGATTGCTTGAACCCGGCAGGTGGAGGTTGCAGTGAGCCGAGTTCATATCACTGCACTCCATTCTGGGCGACAGAGCAAGACTCCATCTCGGAAAAAAACAAAACAAAAAGTGCTGAAGGAAAAAAACTTTTACCCTGGAATAGTATATCCAGCAAAAATATCCTTCAAACGTGAAGGTGAAATACTTTTCCAGAAAAACAAAAGCTGAGGGATTTCATCAACACCAGACCTGCCCTACAGCAAAAGTCATATGTGACAGATACATAGCTAGTATCATATTGAATGGGGAAAAATGAAAAGCCTTTCCTCTAAGATCTGGAACAAGACAAGGACGTATGTCCACTTTCACCACTATTATTCAACACGGTACTGGAAGTCCTATCTACAGCAATCAGACAAGAGAAAAAAAAATGGTACCCAAACTGGAATGGAAGAAGTTAAATTAGCCTTGTCTGCAGATGATATGATCTTAGATTTGGAAAAACCTAAAGACTCCACCAAAAAACTTTTAGAACTAATAAACAAATTCAGTAAAACTATAAGATACAAAACCAACATACAAAAATCTGTAGCATTTCCATATGCCAACAGTGAATAATCTGAAAAAGAAATCAAGAAAGTAATTACATTTCTAATAGCTACAAATAAAATAAAATATCCATGAATAAACTTAACCATAGAAGTGAGAGATCTCTATATAACGAAAACTATGAAACATTGACGAAAGAAATTGAAGAGGGCAGAAAAAAGGGAAAGATATTTCATGTTCATAGACTGAAAGAATCAATACTGTTAGAGTGTGCATACTACCCAAAGCAGTCTACAGATTCAATACAATCCCTATCAAAATATCAATAACATTTTTCACAGAAATAGGAAAAGTATTTCTAAAATTTATATAAAATCGCAAAAAACTCAGAACAGCCAAAGCTATCCTGAGCAAAAAGAATGAGGAATTACCTGACTTTGGATTATACAACAGAGTTATGGTAACCAAAACAGAATAGCACTGGCATAAAAACAGACATATAGACCAATGGAATACAATAAATAACCCAGAAATGAATCCATACACCTACAGTGAACTCATTTTTGACAAAAGTGTCAAAAACCTACAATGAGGAAAGAACAGTCTCTTCAATAAATGGTTCTGGGAAAACTGAAAATTCATATGCAGAAGAATGAAACTAGACTCTTATCTATTACCATATAAAAAAATAAAATGAAAATAGATTCAAGACTGAAATCTAAGATCTCAATCTATGAAATGACCAAATAAAGCATTGGGGAAACTCTCCAGGACACTGGAGGGGGCAAAGATTTTTTGAGTAACACCCCACAAGTACAAGCAACCAAAGCAAAAATGGACAAATAGGATCACATCAAGTTTAAACGCTTCAAAAACTCGACAAAGTAAATAACGCACAGAATGGGAGAAAATATTTGCAAACTACACCACTGACCAGGGATTAATAACCAGAATATATAAGAAGCTCAAACAACTCTATAGGAAAAAATTTAATTATTTGATTAAAAAAATGCACAAAAGATTTGAATATTTTTCCAAAGAAGACACACAAATGGCAAAAAAAAAAAAAAAATGAAAAGGTACTCAACATCGTTGATCATCAGAGAAATACAAATCAAAACTACAATGAGATATCATCTCACCACAGTTAAACTGGCTTTTATTCAAAAGACAGGCAATAACAAATGCTGGTGAGAGTGTGGAGAAAAGGGAACCCTTGTACACTATTTTTAGGAATGTAAATTAGGAATGTAAAAAAAAAAAATGTGGTACATAGACACAATGGAGTACTATTCAGCCATAAAAAAAGAATGAGATTCTGACATTTGCAATGACATAGATGGAACTGGAAGTCATTATGTTAAGTGAAATAAACCAGGCACAGAAAAGCAAATATCATATGTTCTCATTTGTGGGAGCTAAAAATTTAAAAAGTAGAACTCATGGAGATGGAGAGTAGAAGGATGGTTACCAGAAGCTGTGAAGGGTAATGGTGCAGGGAGGGGGGCTTGGGGATAAAGGGGATGATTAATGGGTACAAAATCAAGTTAGGTAGAATGAGTAAGATCTACTATGAATATCTGATAACACAACAGGGTGACTATAGTCAACAACAATTTATTGTACATTTAAAAATAAGTAAAAGAGTATAATTGAATTGTTTGTAACACAAAGAAAGGATACACGCTTGAGGTGATTAATACTCCAGTTACTTTGATGTTATTATTATGCTTTATATGACTGTATCAAAATATCTCATGTACCCCATAAATATATATTCCTACTATATACCCACCAAAATTAAAAAATAAAAACTGTGAACAGGGGCAGCTTTTTCCCCTGATTTTTATGCCTTTTATTTCCTTTTCTTTCCTATTTCACTCACTAGAACTTCATTATGTTGAACAAAAGCGGTGAGAACAAGATCTTTGTCTTGTTCCTAATCTTATGGAGGAAGGATTCAGTCTTTCACAGTTAAATATAATGTTAGATACAGGCTTTTGGCAAATGTTGTTAAAGAAATTTCTCTCTATGCATTTATTTATCATAAATGGGTGTGTAATTGCATCAAATACTTTTCCTGTATGAATTGATAAGATCACATGAATTTTCTTTTTAGCCTCTTAATGTGGTGATTATGTTGACTGTTTAAATATTAAGCCAATCTCAAATTTCTGAAATAAATCCCACCTGTTACTGTGTATAATTTTTTTTATATGGCTAAACTCTATTTGTTAATATTTGCTGAGGATTTTCACATTTGTATTCATGAGGGTTATTGGTCTGGAATTTTCTTTTTCTTTCTCTCTCTCTCTCTTTAGAACTGTCTTTGTTTGATTTCAGTATTAGGAGGTAACAGGGACCAAAAATACAGAACATAACTGGAGCAAATGAATGTACTCATAGAGGCCAATATGATGATTTGTGAAAAGATGTGTCAATAGCATCATGGATGATGGAAGGTATTTGCTAAGAGGGGAGGGGAGAGGAGACCATTAAGACAGGGGAAGAACAAGTGTAAGGCACATAGCACCATATTTATTAGATAATGAATAATTTGATGTGTTCAGACATGATAGGAGACCTTTGGTCAGATTTTCCTAAAAAGACTGATCCCCCAAAACTCATCACATTTTAATAATTGTTCTCTTCTCCTGTAAAAAGAATAAAACTTGCAACCTGTTACTAGTGAGTGTATTTAACCAAGATATGTATGTTCGTTTCCAAAAAAAACAAAAAACAAGAAACAAAAAACAAAAAATCATATGTACTCTAACAAACGGATGCATGTTGCATTCTTCCTATGATAGTTTCTCTCTGTGCAAAGGTTGTCCCAGCTTATTGCTTTCTGTTGCTATGACAGAGTCGAGGTAATTACCCACAAAAATACTTCCTATAATACAATCAAGTTATGATTGGATATCATCGCAGTCAATCATGTATTTCCAAGGAGGTGCTAAATAAAGGGTCACTACACTTGACCTGGCTGAAACACACATCTGGTTTGGGACAAAACTTCTAGTGTGTGGAGGTAGGGTCCAGTAGGCTCAGGCATTTGAAAAATTAAAAAGAAAAATAATTCTCAACCACAAAGAGCTGAAACGTTGCTTTATCTGAATGTTTATTACAAAATATTTTAGATAGCAGCAAGCAACTAAAGGAATAAAACATTTGATTTGATCTCTAAGTGCCTCAGGCCTCCTGATATCTCTTCACTGCTTATTAATTCTGGTTCAGAGAGAGGAGTTAACCTTGATTTTTGGCAAATGCCTGAAAGTTCATCGCGTTGCATGTGTGAGAGAGAAGTTATGTATAAGGGCTGTCATTTAGGTGAGAATCAGATTACAAAGGATCTCACATACTATTTGAAACATTAGGACTTTATCTTTTAAGAGATGAAAACTAGAAAAAAGATTGTAGATTGACCTAAGGCAGTGGATGGATTGTAGAAGAAAAAGCTAGAGGTAAGGCTAATTAGATTATTGAAATCATTCAGGCAAGCAAGAAAGAGTATCATTCTGTGGCCGATGGAGAGACAATTAATTTAAGAGGACACCTTCTTCTTTCACCTCCTGCACAGATGACAGCAAGCTACACACAGGCCTTTTTTTCTCCACATCTTGAGGTTTGACTTTCTCTTCATGAGTGTACTGAAAGTGAAAGTAACAATCCCAAACCCTATTACTTAAATGAATATTTATGACTTTTAACTCAAAGGACAAGCCATTAAAACACCAATGTGGGCTATAGGTAAGATACGAGCATCAGCTTAATGGATTCCCAAGGTTTCTCTGAACAGTCCTGTTTCTTTCTATGCTGCATGGAGATTCTGAATCTCTGATGGACATCTGAATTGGGAAGAACAGCAGAGGCTAGTGTTCTGCTAGTTAGTGACACAACAAGCTCTTGGCTCTGACTCTGGCAACTCTAAGAGGATTTTTTCTTAGGTCATTTTATAGTTTCTGTAGAACTGGAAGACAGCCCCTCAAGACAGCTTCTGGATACCTTTTCGTTAGTTAGCCTAACTATATGATACAGTTTCTCCTCATATCTCTGGAGAAAGAGGAGAAATAAGCTATTTGTTAGTCCTCAGGGAGCAGAAGAAGTGAAGGGTTAGCAGCTGCCATTGCAACACCAGTGGGTGTCACCGATAGTATATGAAATAGCAGAAAGTCGAGATTATAGACTATGCCCAGAGAACAGAAAAGTCTGAGGAACTCAACATTTCTTAATGGTTTGTTTTAATATCCTATTCTTTTCAAATTCAGAACCAAGGTTATCTCCCTGGATGTAGAGAATTCCTTATAACAACGGTGGGGTATGATATGGTTTGGCTCTGTGTCTCTACCCAAACCCCATTTTGAATTGTAATCCCCAGGTGTCCAGGGAGGGACCTGGCGGGAGGTGACTGGATCATGGGGATGGTTTCCCCATGCTGTTCCCATGATAGTGAGTGAGTTCTCATGAGAGCTGATGGTTTTAAAAGTGTTTGGCAGTTCTTGCTTCACTCTTCTCTCTCTCCTGCCACCGTGTAAGATGTGCCTTGTTTCCCCTTCACCTTCTGCCATGATTGAAAGTTTTCTGAGGCCTCCCCAGCCATGCAAAACTGTGAGTCAATTAAACCTCTTTCCTTTATAAATTACCCAGTCTCAGGTAGTATCTTTATAGCAGTGTGAAAATGGACTAATACAGCGTATCATGTCATTAATATAGCAAATTCCAAGCATACTCATTTATACAAAATAAAAATGTCCAATATGACTGAGGTTAGTCATTAAAATAAATATTTAGATGGTGATGCTATTTAATGAAAAGAGAATATAGAGATCTCTAATAGGGGATTTAAATCAGAGGGTCTCAGGCTTTGTTGCTTCCTTCAGTAGTCACTAGCCACAGAGAACTATTTAAATTTAAATTTAAACAAATACAACTAAAAATTTAGTTCAACATACAAGCCACATTTCAAGTACTCAGTAGCTATGGGTGGCTAGTGGCTACTGTATTGCACAGTACAAAAAAACCACACAAACAAACAAACAAAAAGCCTTCCATTATTGTAGAAATTTCTGTTTGAACCAGAAAGTCCTACTGGTCTAGAGCTCAGGAAATCAGACAAATCTACACATATAGATTTGGGAGTTAACTGAGTGGAAGGTAGGTGAATTTATTAATAAGGATGAAGGGTCCTAGGAATAATTTGTCACCAAAAAAACCCTAGAACAAAAATCTGAGATACTCCAGCTTTGAGGAAAACAGAAACAGGAATCCATAAAAGATGAGTCAGAAGCAAGTGATCAGAGAGGAAAAGAATAATCTTTTGATTCCTAGGTCACAAAAGAGTGTCAGGAAAGGGACCAGAAGGCTTGAGAGGTCAAGTAAGAGAGGACTAAGAAGAGGTCAGAGAATTTGGTAGTGGGAGATCTTGCAGAATATTTGCAACAGCAAGGTGGGACTTGAGCCAAACTTTTATAAAGGAGAGAAAAATGGTGAGGAAATAAATCCAGTGTAGCATTCTCTTTCAAAAAGTTTTACAGTAAAATGGGACGGGAGTGTGAACGCAACAATAAAGGGGAATGACTTGAGAGAAAAGTAGGGTCAAGTAAGAAAGTTTTCTTAGGAGGAGAGAGGCTTAAATGTATTTGTAAATTGAAGAGAGGAAGTTGTGAAAGAGAAGTTAAAAATATCAGAAAAATAAATGATGAATGAATGCCTGAGGAAGTGATGGGAATTAGGATCAAAAGCACAGTTGGAGAAGTTAACCTTGGGAAGGAAGAGGAAAAATTCTCTTTGAGGTTAGAGACATGAAAGTTTGAAGGTGGGGGAGAAGTTCATGACTGAGATGGCTTGGATTTTTACTACATTTACTGAATATTCAAGCCTGAAGATTCAAATTTATGCAGGGCTTGAAAATGCCTTTGGTTGTCCATTTAAGCAAGGTCTGCCAGTCCAGCAGGGAGCCATCAGCTCTCTAACAATGGACATAAATTTTGAGGACATCTCATTAATACCTGAAAGCTATTGATCTCTCTGTCCACCATAAAAGATGTGGCCTCATTAACATTTCATGGCTTCCACTATCAGAGATTTAAACAGCACAGACTGGGGAAAAAAATATATGTATATATAGCCTAAAAAAGGAAAAGAAAAATTAAGAGAAACCAAACACTCAATTAGAGATACTGTGTAAGTGTGTAGGATTGTGACTGTCAAGAGATCCTCCAGATGCAACAGCTGCTTGATTACAAATCACGAGTGTAACTAGCTCTTCTTAATGTGTAGAGAGGTTAAATATGGAAACAGAATCACAAAATTGCCCATGAGAAATTAGTCAGGCAGGAAGTGCTAACCTCCTTAGCCAGCAATGCTGAGTCCATTCTGGAAACCCAAGTCATTATCTTCTTCACTGCCTGAAATTTGGTTTCCACCCTTGTCACTCAACTAATACTACAGATCCAGAGGTCACCAATGACTGACTAATGTTCAAATTCAGTAAACTTTTCTCATTTTCTCAAGTTTTTTGCTACTCTAGATACCATTAAATGCCAGTCTTTTTTGAAATCTGTCCAGTGGTTTCTATTAGGCTATGATACCCTGTTTTGTGACAGTTCTGTTTTCTCTCTTTTCTTGTAATTGTGGATATTCTCCAAGGCCAGGGTTTACCTTCTGCCTTTTCAAATTTGCCTCTAAGACAAAGTATGAAGTAGGGACAGAGATTGAACAGAGCTGGCTTAACAGCACTCAAGAGGAACAGCAACATGAGGCCCAGGTGGACAATATGACAAAGCATCTAACAATTAGCTTTATTTTGTTAAGGGTAACAGAATAAGTACTTTAGGCCTTGCAGAGACTAGTCTCTGTTGCAACTAATATAGTGCCATTATAGTGTAAAAGAAAGCACCCATAGATCTATGTAAACAGATGAACATGGTTGTATTCTAATAAAATTTTACTTATAAAAACAAGCAGCACCCCATGCACTGAACTCTGCTGATCCCTGAATAAATGAAGGCTGAATAAGGAGGAAAAATTAAATCCAACACATAACATCTACAATCAGGGGCCACAAGTGTATTGAGTGGATTCTGACCCAGATAGAGAATAATGGCTAGAATTGGAGAAATTTTCTGAGAGTCTGTCAGGTGGCTAGGGCTGGAACTGCTTTTCTAGGTATAAAAAGAACCACTGGAGGCACCAAGTTAGTTAAGAACATGTCTCTTATAGAAATGCATCTATCCCAACGTCTTCAGCTTTGGGTAAATCAGACCCCATGCTGCATGGTGCGATGGTTAGATCTCTGCATATGGAGTCAGGGCTGGAGTCTATACTGCTCACATATGACCATGTAGAAATTAATTCAGTCTTCTAAGCTTCAGTTGCCTAACATGTAATGAAGACCTCCTGAAAGGAGCTTTTAAAGTGGTTAAAAGAGCCAGTGTGGGCAAAAGTTCTACCATAGATCCTAGAATATAGTGGTCCCTTAGTAAATGCTGTTTGTTTCTATTTTATAAGGTTCTTAGGTGGTTAAAATAGTAAAAAATTAAGCAGTTTAAGAAACCAGTTTGGCAAATAGGGAAGCTGCATACAGATGCCAGTTATCGTTCTAATTTGTATGCTAAGCTGATCTGAGCTCTCCCCTAAGCTCCAGGACCTTTAGCTCAATTTGTCACAACAGCCTCTCACCTCTCATCACTCCAATCCAGCCTTCAAAATCATGGGAATTGAGCCTTGTCTCATGATATGTTCTCAATTAATGTCTGTTAAATAAAACAGATGCCTGCCACTGTCCTGTCAATAACCCTCAAAGACCTTCCAATTCCGTAACCATCATTCAGCCTTAAGCATTGGGAGCTTGTTCTAGATGAAGTTAGAGGTTGAAGTTTGGGCTTGTCTTTCCAGGAACACTACTCCCCACTTAGGTCAGAGATCCTCTTTCCTTCATTCTAACATCAACCCCTAATCTCCCTCACTGGTCTCAACAGGCTTGGCCTGGAAATACTGTTTTCCCAAAACAATACAAGCACATGTCACTGTAGACCTCCCTTCCCTGTATCTTAGGATGTGCCAAGAATTTAATGTTATGAGCTCAAGCTCTGAGGCAAGTCAGCTGATGTTAAATCCAAGTTCTGCTCCTTACTGCATGGGCTGCCATAAACAGTTGTCTTAACTTTTCCATACCTTGATTGCCAAATCTGGTAAATGACTATAAATAATAGAAGGATTGTTATTCTTCTATTATTTGTAATAGAGATAATTTATGAAAAATACTTAGAAGTGTATCTGATAGTGAGAACCTAAATGTTAGCTATTACATTAAGTCAGATTAAGATACCTTTTGTTTCTGACTTCTGTTATAGCAGAAATAAGGGAAAAGTTAAGAGGAAATCCTATGGGAATTTAAAGCGAGACACACAAAAGTACATATACAAAATCAAAATTATCCAGAATCTACAAGGAACTTAAACAAATGTACAGGAAAAAAAAAACATCAAAAAGTGGGCAAAGGATATAAACAGACACTTCTCAAAAGGAGACATTTATGCAGCCAAGAAACATGAAAAGAAGCTCATCGCTGGTCATTAGAGAAATACAAATCAGAACCACAGTAAGATATCTCACATCAGTCAGAATGGTGATTATTAAAAAGTCAGGAAACAATAGATGCTGGCAAGACTGTGAAGAAATAGGAACACTTTTACACTGTTAGTGGGAGTGTAAATTAGTTTAACCATTGTGGAAGACAGTGTGGCAATTCAAGGATCTAGAACCAGAAATACCATTTGACCCAGCAATCCCATTACTGGGTATATACCCAAAGGATTGTAAATCATTCTACTATAAAGACACATGCACATGTATGCTTATTGTGGCACTGTTCATAATAGCAAAGACTTGGAGCCAACCCAAATGTCCATCAGTGATAGACTGGATAAAGAAAATGTGGCACATATATACTATGAAATACTATTGAGTCATAAAAAAGAATGAGATAATGTCCTTTGCAGAGACATGGATGAAGCTGGAAACCATCATTCTCAGCAAACTAACACAGGAACAGAAAACCAAACACTGCATGTTCTCACTCATAAGTGGGAGTTGAAAAATGAGAACAAGTAGACACAGGGAAGGGAATAACAACACATACTAGGGCCTGTCCGAGGGTGGGGGGCAAGGGGAGGGAGAGCATTAGGACACAAACCTAATGCACGTGGGGCTTAAAACCTAGATTATGGGTTGATAGGTGCAGCAAACCACAAAAGATACTTGTGTGTGCAAGTATCTTTTTTGAATGATGACTTCTTTTCCTCTGGGTAGATACCCAGAAGTAGGATTGCTGGATCAAATGGTAGACCTAGTTTTAGTTTTTTAAGGAACCTCCACACTGTTTTCCATAGTGGTTGTACTAGTTTACATCACCACCAGCAATGTAAAGTAGTCCCTTTTCACCACATGCACAGCAACATCTATTTTTTAATTTTTTGATTATGGCCATTCTTGCAGGAGTAAGGTGGTATTGCATTGTGGTTTTGATTTGCATTTCCCTGATCATTTGTAATGTTAAGCATTTTTTCATACATTTGTTGGCCATTTGTATATATTCTTTTGAGAATCGTCTTTTCATGTCCTTAGCCCACTTTTTGATGGGATTGTTTGTTTTGTTCTTGATGATTTTACAACCTAATTTTGAAAGTTATCCTAACCATAATCCCACAATCTATATCAATTACTTAAATAGTATCTTGAGTTATGATTTTTTTGAAAAGAACAGCAAGCAATTAAAAAGCATTGCTTCTATTTTTCCCTAAAAGTTGAAATCTTTGCCATTGCAATTATTTTTAAGCATTGTGGTCAAAACTGAAGAGACAATGAACATCAAAAAAATACTCTTGTATGTTTCATTCTCTCCTTCACTGCCTTCTCAGACTTTGAGGTTATAGCCTTTTTCTGTCCTCTGACAGGCATTATGCAAGCTAAGTTAAGCTCTGAGTCCGGATCCATGTGTGAAATGAGCTCTGTAAAGAAAAATGTCAAATATCTCGGTGGTATGTCTTTGTTATTAACAGAGCCGTGCAAAACCCATGTGGAGTGACTTCCTTATAACACTTGCTTAACCGCAAATATTCTGTGTCAAAGCTTCAAGATGACACGAATCTGTGGTTTTAAACTTGCTAATGATTTAGAGAACATACACTAGGTGCATTCTGCCCATGTCATTTTTTCCCTTTTCTAAAAATTTCTTGAGGGTGTGGGAACAGATAAGTTCATTTAATTTGTAAAACCTGTTAGGTTTTATTTCATTCTATTTTAATAAACATTGTTGAGTGCCTCCTACTTGCCAGGCACTCACTGGGTAATGTGAGGAGGAAGGAAAAATGCAAAGATAAATGAGACAGGTCTCTCTGCCCTTGAAGAATTTAAAATCTACTAGAAAGCAGTAAGACATATGAACAAATAACTCTAATGCAAGGCAGAATAAAATAGGGTTAAACAAAGGAACGTACATTGTACTGAGCGGCTGCAAAGGAATAAAGAAAAATGTTTAACCAAAAGAGGTCATATTAGAGCTAAGCCTTGAAGAAAGTCTAGGATTTTAATATGGAAAAGTGAAAGAAAAAGGCAACAAAACCATTACTGAGTTCCCGGGAGGCATTTTAACTTCTGAATCGGGGATTGCACTAAAGGCATCTGTGTACATTACTGTATTTAATCCAAAAGAAAAAAAAACACACTTTGACTAGGTATTATTATCACTTTTTCATTGATGAGAAATCCTAGTAATCTAGTTAAGGTTATGCCTATAAATAATTGAACTGACACTTGGCCTAAGGCCGATTGTAAGTGAAACAAAACAAGGGCCCCTGTTAGGGGCCTGTTGCCCCTCCTACCCACCACAAGCATGGAAATAAAGGAAAATCTTGAGTTGCTTCCCGGAAAATTTCAGGCACCTAGCTATTTGAGAAGTAAGTGAGCAATCTGATAAGCTAGAAGTTAATGACAGCCAAGAAAGTTAGAGGCACAAGATTTTTGGTTCCGTATAGGAAGCAAAGACGACATTTTAACATATGTCTCCGACTTGTTTTTCAGAAACACATACCCCCACCAAATGGATTGGCTAGCAGGTAGACCTCAGATAAGGGGAGCTAAGGACTGAACTCTGCTGTTCTGTTCTTGGTTCTAAATTTCTCCCTGAGAGGCCTGGGAGAAGTCACGCTCACAGATCAGACCTTAACTTGCCTTTCTGGTGACCCCAAGTATTTGGACAAATCTTTGCTTTTTTAACCAGTTGCAAATCATGGAATCTTTGAATCCACCTATGACTGTAACACCGCCCCCCCTCTCCTGCCCGCTTCAAGACATACCACCTTTTAGACCAAACCCACGTATGACCTCCATATATTGATTTACAATTTTGCCTGTAACTTCTGCTTTCCTGCAATTTACCTCTGCCTTTAAAAACTCTTGATTGTAAGCCATCAAGAAGGCCGAACCTCAAGTGGGAGCTGCCTGATTTTCCTTGTTCAGTGCCCTGCAAATAAACATCATCCTTTTTCCCTCTGGAAAAGCTCTGTGCGGATGCTTGGCTTTTACTGCGCAGGGCAAGGAGACCTCAATATGGTTCAGTAACATAAGTCTGCCTTGAAATTTCTAGACTAAGAACAACACAAGAATGAGCAGAG
Source organism: Macaca mulatta (assembly GCF_049350105.2). NCBI lineage: Eukaryota > Metazoa > Chordata > Mammalia > Primates > Cercopithecidae > Macaca > Macaca mulatta. The sequence continues at coordinate 110,324,108 of NC_133419.1, read as the reverse complement.
AAGTGCAAAAATGTATGCTGGGTTCAGAAAATTGCTTACAGTGTCTGACATATAGTAGATGGTCAGAAAATTATGTCTTAAAAAAAATTTTGGTAGCTACAGCATCTCTTACCCTAAGAAAGGAAGAAAGAATGTATGTATTTCAAGCTAGAAACAACTACAAACACAAAAAGACCCAAATCTCAGGGGCATTTTATGTATGTGCATAAAAGTTTAATTCTTGTTCATGAAGATCCACTGCAGGTCCAGTGGTTCTCTAGGGAAGTCCCCTGCTAAGCAAGGGCATGGGGATTTGTACAGCTGTTAGCATCTTACAGCTACATTATCTTCAGCATCTATAACATTTAAAACAGAGGCAGCCATAGAAGGAGAGGACACAAGGAACTCACTTTACTTGATCTTCTGTGCTGTGTACCTTGAGTGACACACATCACATCTGCTTTTAGGCCCCTGGTCAGGTGTAGTAACAGGGGCCACCCTAAAATAGTGCTGTCTTTCTATATGCCCCATGAAGGAATTTGAATATTTTACTCCAAAATTTATTTGACATATTTTGAGGTGGCTGCCTAGAGAGCCAGCCAACAGAAGTAACCCTGACAAGCTCTTTTGTGGGTAAGATTTGCACCTGTAGAAAATCTGCATTGATGCAACCAGGCCTTCCATTGTCTGGATCTAGGACAGATTAACTGAGAGTCTGCTACCTTTACAGATGTGAAAGAAACATTTACCATCTATTTCTCAGATGACTGCCACCTGTGAGGTTTCATTTACGCAACCAGACCACCTTTGCTAGCCAAGTCTCCTCTTCTGTGTCTCCCACTGTCCTGCCACTATAACCTGATTTTGGGCCATGCCCTAAGCCTCCACTCTTTCTGTAACCTCAAGATTGAATATAACCTTCTGAATCCCACTGAGGAGTTGAGTAACCACTCTGATTCTTCCCGCATATGGGTTAATATATTTGTATGCCTTTTCTTAGATTAAATTTGTTACTTTTTGTGTGACTTGATTTTTCAGCAAAACTTCAGAGGGTAAAAGGGAAGTTTTTCTATTGGCTCCTAGAAATACCAGGAGGTAGAAAATGAAAAGGAATTTGGTGACCATAAAGCATGATTTCTGGCACACAAGGCAATTACATTTAGGATGTACGTAAATTTATAAATTTTATATCTAATATATACATTTATATGTTATATGTAATATATACATACACTGGTATTTATATATTATATATATACACATGTTAATATATAATATGATATAGGAATATTACATATATTGTTTGTAGTATATGTAATATATAATAAAAATATAAATTAATATATAAATGAATGGGAGCAAAGGGAAGTTGAGAGAGTTTGTCTTTTTTTCCTCTTTTATTGATCTATTTTACATGTTTATGGAGTACATGTGAATGTTTGTTACATGCATAGTATGTGTAATGATAAAGTCAGGATATTTGGGGGTATCCATCACCTTAAGTGTTTATCATTTTTATGTGCTGGTATTAATATCATTTCAAGTCCTTTCTTGCAGGTACTTTGAAATATACGTGACATTGTTGCTAAATATAGTCACTTTAGTCTGATATCAAACATTAGAATTTATTTCTTCTGTCTAACTGTATGCTTGCATTCATAACCAACCTCTCTTAATTCCCCGCTCTGCCCCCAACCTTCCCAGTCTCTGGTATCTATTGCTCTGTTCTCTGTGTCATGAGATCAAGTTTTTTAGCTCCCTCCTATAAGTGAGAACATACAGTATTTGTCTTTTTGTACCTTGCTTATTTCCTTTAACATAATAACCTCCAGTTCCATCCACACTGGTGAAAATAACAGGGTTTTATTCTTTTTTATAGCTGAATAGTTTTCCATGGTTTATCTATGCCACATTTTCTTTATCCATTGATTCCATATCTTTGCTGTTGTGAATAGTGCTGCGTTAAACATGTGAATGTAGGTATCCCTTTGATATATTTATTTGTTTTCCTTTGGATAGATATGCAGTAGTAGAATTTCTGGATTGCATAGTAGTTCTATTTTTAGTTTTTTGAGAAATTACCATACCATTTGTATTAGTCCATTCTCACACTGCCATAAAGGAATACCTGAGACTGGATAATTAATAAATAAAAGGTTTAATTGGCTCATGGTTCCACAGCCTGAAAAGGAAGCATGGCTGGGAGGCCTCATGATGGCAGAAGGCAAAGGGGAGGAAGGGGGCACATCTTCACAGAACAGGAGGACGAGAAAGTAGGGAGGTGCCAAATATTTTTAAACTACTAAATCTCATGAGCACTCACTATCATGAGAGCAGCACAAGTGGGAAATCACCTCCCACCAGGCCTCACCTCCAACACTGGGGATTCCAATTTGACATGACATTTGGGCGAGTACACAGGCCCAAACCATGTCATCGTTTTCCATACTGGTTGTATTATTTCACATTCTTACCAACTATGTGTAAGAGTTAGCTTTTCTTCACATCCTTGCCCACATCTGTTATTTTTTGTCTATTTAATTATAGCCATTGTAACTGGGATGAAATGATATCTTTTGTTGTTGTTGTTTTTGTTTTTGTTTTTTGAGATGGAGTCTCGCTTTGTCGCCCAGGCTGGAGTGCAGTGATGCAGTCTTGGCTCACTACAACTTTCGCCTCAAGTATTCAAGTGATTCTCCTCCTTCAGCCTCCCAAGTAGCCGGGATTACAGGCACCTGCTATCAAGCCCGGCTAATTTTTGTGTCTTTAGTAGAGACGGGGTTTCAGCATGCTTTCCAGGTTGGTCTTGAGCTCTGACCTCAGGTGGTCTGCCTGCCTTGGCCTCCCAAAGTATTAGGATTACAGGCGTGAGCCACCCTGCCCGGCCCTTATTGTGGTTTTGATGTGCATTTCCCTGATGATTAGTGATGCTGAGCATTTTTTCCTATACCTGTTGGTCATTTGTATATCTTCTTTTCAGAAATGTCTCTTCAGGTCCTTTGCCCAATTTTTAGCGAGATTATTTGTTTTCTGTTGTTGTTGTTTTTAATGCTTGCTCCACAAATTTTACTTTATGTTGTTGAAAGGATTAAACTGAATTTTATTTTCGTTTTTTTTTTTTTTCTTCTAGGGTACACATGCACAACGTGCAGGTTTGATAAATAGGTATACATGTGCCATGTTGGTTTGCTGCACTCATCAACTCATTTACATTAGCTATTTCTCCTAATCCTATCCTTCCCCCAGCCCCCCACTCTCTGACAGGCCCCAGTGTGTGATGTTCCCTGCCCTGTGTCCACGTGATCTCATTGTTCATTTCCCACCTATGAGTGAGAACATGTGGTGTTTGGTTTTCTGTCCTTGTGATAGTTTGCTGAGAATGATGGTTTCCAGCTTCATCGATGTCCCTGCAAAGGACATGAACTCATCCTTTTTTATGGCTGCATAGTATTCCATGGTGTATACGTGCCACATTTTCTTAACTCAGTTTATCATTGATGGACATTTGGGTTGGTTCCAAGTCTTTGCTATTGTGAATAGTGCCGCAATAAACATATGCGTGCATGAGTCTTCATAGTAGCACGATTTATAATCCTTTGGGTATATACCCAGTAATGGGATTGCTGGGTCAAATGGTAATTCTAGTTCTAGATCCTTGAGGAATCGCCACACTGTCTTCCACAATGGTTGAACTAATTTACACTCCCACAAACTGTAAAAGCGTTCCTATTTCTCCATGGGAGTGTTTGTTTTTATACTGTTGAGTTGTTTGAGTTCCTTGTATATTCTGGATATTAGTTCACTGTTGGATGAGTAATTTGCAAATGTTTTCTCCAATCAACAGGTTGTCTCTTTATGCTGTTGATTGTTTCTTTGCTGCTTCTTATGTTATTCAATGCATTATATTTTCTTGTATATACAATATGTTTCATATGTTATTTCTTATAGCTTCTGTTTTCTTTCTGGCTACCCAGAAAATATCCATCATAATTTCATAGAATGTTTCACTTAGAATCATAACTTATTTTAACAACTGCAAGTGCCTATGGTTTTGAAAGAGCTGTTGTTGAAATAGGTAAGATGTGTTTGTCCAAGGATACATAAAATTGATTGTTGAAGACATTGAGGGCATCAATAAAAAAATGCATATGGCATCAATGTCCACTTTTATGTGGGCTTTTCCATCTTTATGCAACAGATGGAAAAGGAGAGGTGTTTCGAGAGTGCCAGCTAGAGAGTAACTGGAGTGGTTGGCTAAGGGCTGTGGGCAGAGGTGGGGAAAGAGTGAGTAGGTGCATATAAATTCTCCCTAGTGAACAAGGAGAAAACTGAATCAAGGTATTGTGGGCATTGAAGTAAAGGGAAAACAAACAAATCAAAACAAAACACCAGCTATACTGAGTCTGCAAGATGAAAGAACAGAGAGTTCTGTTTAGAAAATAAGAAAACAGAGTTTGGTATCTGAAAGGAGGAACACTCAAGGTGGTAAGGCCCAAGTGGGAGCCATTGTAGTGGAATGTTAGCAATAAATATAAACATTTGTTTGTCTCAGGAAAAGAAGAACAAAAGTCTCAAAGTGGCTTATAGGAAACTCATAAAATTCTTAACCTCTAACTACTTCTAATTGCAAGATAAGGGATATAGTTGATGACAAAAGTCCTTCATTTTAGAAGGCCATTAGGCAAATGGTATCCTTGGAGAGGCAGTATAGGAAGGTAGAAAAGGCCAAAAGATTGATCAAATGAGAGAGTTTTAGAGAGCATACTAAAAGCTGGGCAGCTACTCAGGAGGCTGAAGCAGAAGGATCCAAGTCCAGCCTGGGCAACATAGTGAGATCCTGTCTCTAAAAACAAAGCATACTAGAAAGGGATGCCCAGAACAGGGAATGTGAACCAAGAATTGCTGAGCTGGTTGAGAACACTAGATAATGGATGACTTGGGGGATTCCATTTGGAATGGCCCAACAAGAACAGGGACATATAGGATATGAACAGCACTAACTCATTTTAGTGTTCAAAGACTTTTGAGCCTAAGCGGCCTGAGACCCTTGAAGATCTCAATAAGGTCAGGGCTTATCCCTAAGAATTTTCTTTCTGGAATCTGGGGAGAATCCAGTACTTCCTCTCCTGGCCCCTAATGGGACCAAGTGGTAAGAACGGCCTTCTGAAGTCTTCAGAAGCCATAGCCAAGAAGAGGGATTTGGGGAGAATAAAGTGTAGCCACCACTGGCAATGGATTTATGTCATGCAGAGAAGTAGACAACAGTACATCAATGGCAGGGTAGACTAGGGGAAAGTTTAGAACAGATGACCTAAAATCAGCAGAAATCAAAAGCCAAATACCATAGAGGAATCCAGATTTCTGTTCTTTCCTTGATGACAAGCTGTGCAGCCAGTTAATATCATATTACAAAGTAGAAGAAAATTTAGCAGCCCTCTTACCCACGTAGGCTCCTGGCTGGGCTGAGCAATGCCCACAGGCTGCCACTAGCAGGCCCAAGGCATTAAAACAGGAACAGGGAAGAGAATGAGAGAAAAGAAAAAAGGAATAGAGCAGAGATAGAAAAAAAGAGGGAGAACACTAATATTAAATAAAATAAAGTTGGGAGCAAAAAAATATTACAAACTATATCCAGTACCATCAGCCCATGGCCTGTCCTAAGGCCAGTGGAACTATAACCACATGTTCAGTCTACAATTTTACAAGCTCCAAAGTATTACATTATAGACTAAATCTAATGAAGTATTTCTAGAACAATAAGTTGAGGGAAAAGAGGCGGAAGGCTGTACAAAAGAAAACAAGGGAGGCCCATCCACAACCTGCTTGTATAGTTGAATAGTGTATGTACTGCATAAAGGCACTGTTATAGTAAATCTCCCTAGAAACCAGAGCCTGAGGCAAGGATTCCAAGGTCTTCATAGTGCATGTTAAGACAAAGCAAAGCTAGACAGAAATTACTTCGTTGCAAAGGAACTATCTTTAAAAGTTGAAATTTTAGAGAAAGAAAGGGGAAAACCATAGTAAGCTTCAATGTCTAAGGGTTGGAAAAGTAGAATATTGAAGGGATAGAGAGCAGCAATATGGAAATAGAATGAAAATCAGAATTCAGAAAATCCCAAGTTTCAAGAATATATTTTATACGTATCTTTAACATGAAACCAAATACATTTGGAAGCTAAATTCGCTGCACACCATTTGTCAAGTTTGCCAGGAAATGGAATGGAATGATGTTACTGTGTGTGCCACTCTGGATGAGAACAGGGGCTGAATCTATTGACCAGAGGACACAGAGGTTAGACTCTGACCCGGGCCTGATCAGAGGTCAACAGCATTCTCTATAAAGCTACCATCAGTGATTATGTGTGTGATACAACTTGTTGCTTGGGCCTTATCTTGTACAACTTCTTCCCTTTGAAAAACTGCACAGCTTAGCTGACTGGCCAGCAACATGTTGAAGGTACCCAACCTGTTCTGTGGGTAATTCAAAAGAGCACAGTCCCTGCTCCTACTCCAGAGATAAGTCCAAAAATAGAGAGAAATGTATGTATAAGGCCATGTCATTTGCAGGGAAGAATAACTAGCAAGACCTTTGTTGTATTCCATTTACTTTCATATCACTTAATTATTTTTTATTTTACAATAGTTTTTTTAGATTTTACTTTTCACCCTTAGAAGTTAAGTTCATTAAGATATATTTAACCCCTTCATTGATTTTAGTATCTCAGAATGGGTGGCTAAAGTCAATTATCAATTTAGATAAAAACTCATCCAATGAAGGCATAAGTTAAAATCTGGACAATCCCAAAATATGATGAGCCAATGCTGAAGAAGTACTGGCCTTCAAACGTGATTTGCTGAGTGGGGCTGACCCTTCTCTTCTATTTATTCCTACTGCTCTTTTGCAGCTATGAGACATAGACTATTCTACCCCATCTCCACCAATATCCCATCATTGCCTAAAACACGCCATTATAAAAAAATTATTTTGACTGTTAGAGGACCTGCTATTGACAAGGCTCAATTTGCAAACAGCCTCCAAAATAAAAATGTATAACAGAGAAAAGGTAGACAATCAGAAAGGCAGGTAGACTACCAGGTGAGAGATTGAATATACAAAGGACAATGGCCAGACCATATATTAAAATAGAACTCTGATCCACAGCCTGCAGCAATCTGCCCAGTCTTCTATAAGCCAGACTTTTAGGAAGTCAGGACTGCTATCTCTAGTAACATTCCAGGAAGCTAAATAATAACCACTATAACAATCAACTCCAAATGTCCAGAGTTTGATTAATAACTGGCAGCTTTTCTAATTCTTGTTCCTGCTTCCAACTTAAAACCAACCACAGAAAGCCAAATAATGCATCTAGAACCAATCCCATAGGATACCCTGCTTCTAGTTAGTCTGCCTACAGCTTCCCTGTGCTAACTACCTCCAATCATGGTGTACTGAGGCCTTCCTTTTGTTCCATTATAAAGCTGTCTCACTCCTCTGCCTGCCTTAGAGTCTCTATAAATGCAGGTGACAGTGGCTGACTTCCCTGCTGTAGCAATCTCTGAATAAATACCCTTTGCGTGTCCTCATATGTTTGGTCTTAATTTATTTCTACACAGGTATGTTGCACAGGCTATGCACTAAATGGCTAAGGAAAAACCATCTAGATTATAGTCTACATGGAAAAGGTCCCCCCTAAAGTTGTGCAGAGTATAGTCCTCATACTCATATATGGTAATTCTGTGCAGGCTTAGCCTTGGTTCATGAAAGCAGTGCAGTGGCGTATGCAAAGGGCTAGGGTGGGTATGGAAAGTCAGCCCTCTTATAGACCAGGCAGCTACCCAGCCACACCTCCCCAGAGGTACCTGGGGAGGAATGAGGCCAATTGAAATCACTAGGTGCTTACTCAGGTTATCAGCTGCAACAGACTGAATGTTTGTGTCCCCACAAAATTAATATGTTAAAATCCTAATCCCTAGTATTATGCTAGTAGAAGGCTGGGCCTTTGGGAGGTGACTGGGTCATGAGGGTGAAGTTCTCTTTAATGGGATTAGTGCCCTTATAAAAAGACATGAGAAGATTTGCTTTCTATCTCTCTGTTCCCCTCCATATGAAAACACAGCAAGAAGATGACCAGCTGCAAATCAGGAAGTGGGTCCTCATCTCACACAAGATCTACTGGCGACTTGATCTTGGAATTCCCCGCCTTCAGAACTGTCAGAGATATGTGTTTTGTTAAGCCACCTGGTCTGTGGTAATTTTTTATAGCTGCCCAGACTAAGATGTCATCTCTACACAGTCCAGTTGGCTGCCTCCCAAACCAGCAGTTTTCTTATAATCCAGCACTGGAATCCTAGCATTGACACCATTTATACCCCAATCTTTGTCTACTAATCATTGCAAAGGTCAAATTCTCCAGGAAGAACTGGGGCTACATCCTACAGAGGCATGGATATTGGCCCAATGCATCTGTATGCTCTTTCTATCCCCAGTTTATCCTGTTCCTCTGATTGGGTCAGCTCTTTTCAACCTAAGGCCTTTAACTACACAGTGCCTACTTAAAATAACATTGAGCTTATTTAGAATTCTAAAGTTCTAGACCTTGAGCCTCAACATAATTATTTCTTATGACAGAGGTCACAAGCACAAACAAAACTCCTATGCAAATTAGTATGTCATGTGAATAAGTGACACAGATGAGATGCAGAACACGAATCAGAGATTGCACCTTGTCTAAAAGGGGCAACTGGTAACTTCAGCCAATTTTGTTGAGGAATAATACAGACAGTGGTGTGCTGGAACTATACAAGTTTGTGAGAGTGGACTGTGTACCACTTCCCAACGCCAGTAAAGAAGATCACGTTGGTAGCTAGAAATCAGCCATAGCATAGTATTTACACCATAGAAATAGGCAAATGATACAAATTGAGACTTTTCTTGAAGTCTGGATGGTAAACATCTACCAGCATACATACCATTGAATATAGGCCAAGTATTTCCAGATCCCCCAATATTTCAGAAGAAGCAGATATTCAGATGTCTTTGTGAACACAAAATGTTTAAATGTTGGCAAATCAATGTTATAATACTGTGCTGGCAAAACAAAACATCACTGTGACCAGCTGCTCACAGCTCTCCCTCATGCCAGTGCATTATATCCTTGTTTATGGCTTCAGGTCTCTAATTTACATCTATAATAATTGAGCAACAGAGTCTTGCAGGAGTCTGAGTATATTTGTTAGTTTGCTAATAATTAACATTTATCACAGGTGGTTTTTATAACCTTCTTGAATGTGCGTAAACATTTATTGTGTGTGAAGAAGTTATAGTAGATGTGAAAAAGTCAACTTTAAGGATGAATTTAAAAAGAATCTTCCATCTGTTAAATCAAGGTGATTCATGAATATTAATGACATTTCTCTTTCTTAAACAATAGCACACATTGTAAAGCATTTGACAGAGATAAAATTTACTGTAATTATATGTGTGTGTATATATACACACAGACAAATAAATAAAAAACGATACTTAGAAAATGGGATGTCCCTTATATTAGCAGTAAGGGAAGGCAAAAAGTGAAATATTATCATAAATTTTACCTGAATCAGATGAAATTAATAACTATTGACCTGATGATAAGACAAGGACACTGTTGAATCAAGTTGATGTCAGAGACTTTGACATCAGAGGAGGTAAACATTCTATCCTCTAAAGGTCCCTTGATGTTTCTGTTAGAGATATTTGGTTTAATCTTCCCGTCCATCTTCTGAGTATGTGCCCAAATCTCTGGAAACATCCTTTATAGTAATAATACATAATCTCTAAAATTTCAAGCAGTTTATTTTGCATTTCCAATTTTAACTTTCTGCCAACATCCATGATGATAATTCATCTTACCTAGGCTTAGGAATTGTTATCAGGCTTTGTATTGTAGCATAAGCAGGTTATAAAGATAAGAAAATCTCCTCAGGTTAATCACTGCTACACTGAAATACTAGGATGACATTTAGCTCAGAATCTGTAATGTAATTGGGATCTATAATACCTTCGTTGCTGCTCTTCAGTGACTTGTTCTCTAAATGAGATAGGAGTTTTATAAAGTTTAATAAAAAGTAAAAAAGAGCAAGAAAGCATACACAGAAGTGTCTAAGATGCAGTGACATTTTAAAGACTAGAAATTAATTGTGCTGGTTTTCCACTCCACAGTCTATTTTCATGTGTAGTTCTTTGAAATGCAGAGTAAATGTTTCTTATCCTTCTTTGTTTATGATACAGATGAAAAATTCAACAGCTAGGTTGCACCATAATCTACCTTGCATACCCTTATAAATTTTCTATCTTTATTGCCAGCTGAACAGTGTTGTCATCAACTTTGAAATGGAAAGCAATCCAGGATAGAAATTCTTATCCTTTTACATTAGTTAGTCTGTTAAAATGATCTGAAAATCACCTTGACACTATGTTTTCTTTATTAGTGGCCCAAGCTCCAAAATAAAGATGACACAGAATTTCTGAATTTTAACATGCCATTGTAATTTAATAGATGAGGTGCTAGTCCTCATTAATATTCTGAATACATAACTGCTCTAATAAGCAATTTAAAATACTGCTGAGGCAGATAGGAGAAGGAAAAAGAAATCTCAGTATATTGGATACTTTGAGATGGGCAGGTAATCAAGTACACATTTTGACATAAGGCACTTCCAGAGCTATTTGGAAAATATTCATCCTCAAGGTTCATTCATGGAAACCAAACACTGTTGGAATTCTCATGATACTCTGTATTCAGGTTCAAGAAACAAACAGAAAAACCTATCTGATTCCAAAATTCAGAAGTCAATATGATGAGAAAGAAGCAGCAAAAAAACAGACAAAAATGCTAAGAAGGAGTAGCCCGTGAGGCCCAAAATAGTGTGAAATTCAGGAGGCCGAGAAAGAACAGTATTCAAGAAAAAGACTATGTTGAAGGCAGCTGAAAGTTCCAGTAAGATGCGCACTACAAATTAACCATTGGACACAACATCAAGAAGGGCAATTGTAACTTTGACAAGAGTAGCTTCAATGCATAAGTGAGAGGTGAAAGCCTACATGGAATGAGTTCAAGAGAGAATGGGAGAAAAGGAATTAGCAATAGCAAATATAGGTAAATATTTGGAAATGTTTGCTATATATAAATATTGGGAGGTAAAGAAATTGTGAGTAGTAGCTGGAAGAGAGACTAGGGTCAAAAAGGCTTTATTTAAGATAGGAGAAATAATAGCCTGTTCTTAAACTAAGACTATGATAAAATAGAGAGTGGGAGTTGATAAAGGGAGACTGATGATGCATGAGAGAAGAGGGAGTTACCATAAATATGCCCTGGCGTAAGTGAGAGGAACTGAGACCTAGTGTACAAGTGGAAGGGCTAATCTTGAGTAGAAGGGTCAGGCAGGAAGACATAATAAGTGGGCACAAATGCAAGTATATGGTTACTTGTGGAGGCAAGGACCTTAATTTTTTTTTCTTTTTGCTTATACTTTCTCAGTGAAATAGGAGGCAAAGCCATCAGCTGAGATTTAGGAGAGTAAAGACGTTAGAGGCTTAAGGACATGGCATAAAATTGTCATGTAGGTTATCTTCCAGGGCTTTCATAGTTTTGGATTTTACATGTAAGTCTTTAGTCCATCTTGAGTTGATTTTTGTATCTGGTGTAAGGAAGGAGTTCAGTTTCAATGTTCTGCATATGGCTAACCAGTTATCCTAGCACCACGTATTGAATAGAGAGTCCTTTCCCCATTGTTTTTGTTGACTTTGTTGAAAATCAGAAGGTCATAGATGTGTAGCATTATTTCTGAGGTCTCTATTCTATTTCATTGGCCTATATGTCTGTTTTTTGTACCAGTACCATGCTGTTCTGGTTTATGTACCCTTGTGGTTTAATACCATTCTGGTCATAAGACCTGACAAAGATTTCATGTTGAAGACACCAAAACAAAAATTGGCAAATGAGACCCACTCAAACGAAAGAGCTTTTGCACAGCAAAAGAAACTATCTATAGAGTAAACAGACAACCTTACAGAATGGAGAAAATATTTGCGAACTAAGCTTCCAACAAAGGCCTAATATCCAGAATCTGTAAGAAACACATCAACAAGCCAAAAATGAACACCAAAAAGTAGGTGAAGGATGTGAGCAGACATTTTTTCAAAAAAAAAAAAAAACAGACATATATGTGGCCAAAAATCATATGAAAATAAATTCAATATTATAGATCATTTGAGAAATGAAAAATCAAAACCACAATGAGATACCACCTCACACCAGAGTGGCTATGACTAAAAAGTCAAAAAATAACAGATTCTGGCAAGGTGGTGGAGAAAAGGAGACACTTATACACTGCTGGTGGGAATGTAAATTAGTTCAGCCACTGTAGGAAGCAGTTTGATGATTTCTCAAAGAACTGAAGGCAGAATTACCATTCAATCCTGTAATTCCATTTTTGAATACATACCCAAAGGAATATAAGTTACTTTACCATAAAGACACAGGCACATATATGTTCATCACAGCACTGTTCACAATAGCAAAGACAAGGAATCAACCTAAATGCCCAACAACAGTAGGCTAGACAAAGAAAATGTGGTACATATACACCAAGGACTACTATTCAGCCATACAAAAGCATGAGATCATGTCCTTTGCAGAAACATGGATATAGCTGGAGGCCACCGTCCTAAGCAAACTAACACAGGAACAGAAAACCGAATACCACATATTCTCACTCATAAGTGGAAGCTTACACATTGAGTACGTCTAGACATAAAGAAGGGAACAACAAGGGATCTACTTGAGGGTGGAGGGAGGCAGGAGAGTGAGGGTTGAAAAACTATCAGATACTATGCTTATCACTTGGGTGATGAAATAATCTGTAAACTAAACCCCCATGATGAACAATTTACAGATATTACAAACTTGTACCATTGAACCTAAATTTTTTTGTATTGTCATCTGGAGACCAGGTGCATGAAAAAAACTAGGAAAATGATTTTTCGTTTTCATTGCAGAACCACAGGAGGGGCTTCTTTGAGGCCAATAGTTATGAATTAAATTATAATGTTTGGGAGTTTCTCCAACTATGTTCAGTTGTTAGGATACAGATACAAAGTAGATGAAATATTGGATTTAACCAAGGCTGAAATTTTGCTAGACAAGTATGACAAATACAGAGAAGTTTCAGAAGCTTGAGAACTTGAAAATGTATGTAAGAGACAGTGTATAATCATGAACCTTGGAATTTAAACAGGATAAAGGGGATAGTGAGGTCATGACAGGGTTGCAGACAGTGAAACAGTTGTAAAATCAGTCAGCTGCAGGGTCTGGAAATTAAAAGATAGTAGAATGTAGGGAACTTTAGTGGGTAAACTGAAACAAGAAGGCATTTGAAATTGAGTTAATGAAGTTGAACTTGTTGGTAATGATGAAATAGGATTTATAAGCATGGGAGTGGATAACTGAAATACGGGGGATTATTGGAAGTGAAATGAGCCATTAACTAACATTCCAGGAAGTTGGGAAGATTGTTTTCGTGGAAATTGATGTCTCCATGAACTATGTTAGGAGTAGTATTGGAGTGAGTCGATAATTGAGGAACTAAAACTTAATGAGTGAGTGTAGTGGTGTGGGGTGGGGGGGTCCTCCAGGGGGAGTTGTAAGTTAAGTGACCACAGGGTAGAATAGTCTGATTACATGTCATTCACAGGTAACAATTCCAGTTTGGAAGTGAGAGACAAGAGGGCATTCAATCCACACACCCTATGGTGTGTAGAATGTGAGAGGTAAAATGCTACCACTTGAGAGGGCTACATGGCAGGCTGAAACTTCAGGAGTCAGCCAAGCTTCAGTTGTACTTAGAGAGGATGTTGAAAAAATAAGGACTTTTCCTGGAGACTGACTAGCATGCTCTAGGGGTGGGAATGTTTCAGGAGTTTCTGTGAGAAAAGAATTGATGTTTGAGGTTGAGGGGCAAGACAGGAGGTAACAAATCATAGGAAAGGTGATTTCAGGGGATGGGGGAAAAATGACCTGGGGAGTCTGAGCTTCCAGAGGTTAGTGTTTAAGTTGGTCAAAAGGGTAAGTAGCTTGGTGAGATGAGCAGTGGCAATCTTGAATGTTGTTGGAAGACAGGGAAGGCGAAGAGTATGCAGGCTTCTAGATCTACTCTCAACTCCAGCCGATTAAAGTATGGAGATGAAGGAGTGGATCTTACGTAGAATGCCTAGAGTTTAGGGACTCCCCTTGGGCCCAGGGACATCAGCAGCTCTGGGGCATGTTTTGGCTCCTTGTTCAGATATACTTTGCTCTTGGCTTTTCAAACACATTCACTTCATTCCACTTCTACCTTCCTAACTGCTCCCTTCTAGTCTCCCATGTTGGTTCCACTTTTTATTTATCTCTAAATGTTGTAGGGTTTTTTCTCTATCTGTCTTGTATTCTCCTTCTACACTGTCTCCCCAGAGAAATCCTGTTCTATTGTTTTAAATATCATGTACAGGCTTAAGATGTCTAATTATTATTATTATTATTATTATTTGAGACAGGATTTCACTCTGTCACCCAGGGAGAAGTGCTCACTGCTCACTGCAGCCTTGATCTCCCAGACTCAAGCAATTCTCTCACTTCAGCCTCCCAAGTAACTGGCACCACAGGTGTGCACCACCATGCCCAGTTAACTTTTATATTTTTTGTAGATACAAGGTCTTGCTTTGTTGCCTAGGCTGGTCTTGAACTCCTGAGACAAAGTGATCTTCCTTCCTTGGCCTCCCAAAGTGCTGGAAATACAGGTATAAGCCACCACATCCAGCCTGATTCCTAATTCTTTATCTCCCACTTGGATTTATTTTCTGAGCTACATTTGTGTATCTACGTACTTGCTTGAGACCTTCACTTGGACGTTGACACATATCAAATACAGAGTGTCCAAAGCAAAGCTTTTTATTCACCCTCACTTCCCTGCCCCTGTTCTTCCTATTTTCACCTAGTGGTTTAGATCATGAACCCAAAATGTCCTGCTTTATTCTTCTCTTTCTTTCAATCCCCATATCAAAACCTCCGGGAAGTATGATTGATTCTACCTTCAAACTATGTTGCAAATCCAACCAGCTCTCAACATCTCTCCTCTAATACCATTAGTCAGGATTCATTTAAAGATGACCCACTAGAAAGTGAGAGAAATAGAGAAGAGGGTATGTGTATGTACGTGTGCGTGTTCTCTGTTGCAGAGGTTTGACTTTACTTGATTGAGGAAGTGGGTTAAACAGTTTCTCTAAAGTTATTGTCCATGTGTCTGCTGCAGAAGCTTAAAGTCTACAACACAGCCAATTGGCAGAACACGAACATAAATGTGAAGTGTGGGGCCTGGGGAAACCCGCAGGATGAACCAAATCCGTGTCTGTCTTTACTGTCTCCTGTGGCTCAGGTGTCCTGAGGGAGAAGCTGGTGCCCTTTATCACACAGCTGACAACACTCCTGGCCCATGGGTCAGAGAAGTTGAAGGAAAATACACGGGAAGTTCTAACAGTGGCAGACTTAATTACTGCCCCATGCCAAGCAGGTAATCCAGCAGGTAAGCCTTGCATGTGAGCTGCAAAATCATCTGCCTTGAGCTATTGAGTATAAAAGACAAAATGGCTATGATGTCACTTCTAAATCTCACACTTACAAAATGTCTCTTGTGGCTCACCCTAACAAGAAACATATGGAAAGGATAATTCTGAGAAACTTAGTTCAACCTAGGCAACTTGACTCATTACAAAGTCACCACAGCACGCAGCTTGCCAATTTGGCAGCCCTACACACCTCTTGGAAACATAGCTATACTAATTTCCAAATAAAGATTATAACAAAATTATGCTTCCACTTAACACAAGACAGCTATCCCACTTACTGTTGAAAACATGCTTACCCTTTTGATCCCCAAAATGCAAAATCCTCTTTTAGTCTTTGAGTAATGTTAATTCTTTTAGCTATTCACACTCCCGAAACTTAAATCTTGAGTACAAAGTAAATTATTAACATGTCTTGTATTAGATGGGAGCAAAATGTGAGAGAGGAAGAAAACAAGACACTTGTTTTATATATATAAACTTATCAAACAATGGAAGAATTTCTTTTAATTATTACTGTTTATATGACTATATCTAGAATTTATTGCTATCTTTCTCTATTATACATCCTATATTCCCTTTGTCTTCAGCAAGCCCCTAAGCTGGCTCAGTTGCTTCCCTGTGTTGGGTATCTATTGCAGTATTACAAAATATCCCTAAACCCCAATAAACATTTATTACCTCACAGTTTTTGTGAGTCAGAAATCCAGGAGTAACCTAGCTGGGTGATTTGGCCTCAGAGTCTCCTGAGGCATTAGCCAGGGTTGTTGTAGTAATGTGAAGATTTAACTGCAGCTGAGCACTTGATTCCAAGATGACTTATTTACATGCTTTTTAATACAAGCTTCAGTCTCTTGCATGATGTAGGACAGAGGCCTTTGTTCCTCACCACATGGAATTTCCTATAAGGCCTGAGTTGCTTCCAACATTATCATCTGTCCTTTCCCAGAAATTGACCAAAGGGTAAGACACAACCCTTGTACAAGTTAATCTCGGAAGTCCCACTGTCACTTCCATTATATTCTATTCATTAGACCCAAGTTACTGAATCTGCCTACACTCAAGGGAAGGGGAATTAAATTCTACCTCTTGGAGGGAGGAGTATTGTAGTAGTCCGTTCTCACGCTGCTAATAAAGACATATTGAGACTGGGTAATTTATAAAGGAAAGAGGTTTAATTGACTCAAGGGCTGGGGAAGCCTCAGGAAACTTACAGTCATGGTGGAAGGGGAAGCAAACACATCCTTCTTCACATGATGGCAGGAAGGAGAAGAATGAGAGCCCAACGAAGGGGGAAGCGCCTTATAAAACCATCAGATCTGGTGAGAACAGGATGGGGAAAACAACCCCCATGATAATCTCCACCTAGTCCCTCCCACGACATGGGAGTATAAGACTACAATTCAAGATGAGATTTGGGTGGGGACACAGCCAAAACATATCAATTATCAAAGAATTTGAGGACATATTTTAAAAGCATTGTGGTCTTCATGATTAGTTCACATGAATTATTTTAATAGCTTTCTTACTGTTCTTTCTGATTCTTGTGGAATCAACTATAGTTCATTCTACACCCAACAGCTGAAATAATTATTCAAAATGTAAATTAGATCATTTAGCATCCCTGATTGATGCTTTCCGGTAGCTTCCCTTCAAACCTAGAATGAAATTAAAATGGCTACTAATGCCAACAAGCTCTTACATGCTGGCAACTGCCAACCTCGGTGACTTTAACTTTTACCAGTTTCATTCTCTTCCTCTAAGAGCTAGCCCAGAGTTTCTCAACTTCCATATTACTGATAAATGGGGTTAGATAATTATTTGACCTGTGAGTCTGTCCAGTGCATGGTAGGATGTTTGGCACCCTCTCAGACCTCCACCAACTAGATGCCAGTAGCATCTCCCCGGATGTGAATATTAAGAATGTCTCCATGCATTGCTAAGTGTCCCTTGGGTGAGAACCTCACCCCTGCTTGAGAACAGCTGGGTGTTCTCTGGGTGTTTTCCAGCTGTATAGCCCATCTCTATGTTCCTGGAAAGTAACAATCTCCTTTTACTATTTTAACTGGACTACACATTTATTTGTTTATGTTTATTGTCTATCACTTCTTTCCTGAATACAAATACCATGAGACTAGGGTTTTATCTCTCTTGTTGATTCTGGTATCCCAAGTGCCTAGAACTATGCCTGTCTTATGTTAAAGTCCCAAAAATATTCATGTGAAATAATAAAAAGAATGCTCCCCTCAATGTGGAATTTGTTAACCCATTTATGCCTGAGGTTGCAATTTATTGAGTTTTTGCAATCAGACCTTGCTGATGACCTTGAGCTATAGAATATAAATAACTCCAACATGCTTAATGTTCCAATAATGGAATACTAGGCATAAATGGCTCATGTCTCTGCTTTCCCTTCATCTATTCTATTCAGAATTTTTTTTTACCTGAAAAACCGAGTTCTAGTACCACCACCTCTCCTAGGAATCCTTACTTCACCCTAAGAAAACATTACTTATATCATTGTTCAATGCATGTTTTATTTTATCCTGTTTACACATATACCTTCTCTTCTGGCCTACATGAAACTGATATTTCTAGCACATTGCCTGGTGCCCTGGTAATACATTTTTAAAAGACTGAAATGATTTACAGTAATTCACACAGACATGCACACACACAAAATACTACACACATATATGTAACCTATGGTTAACAGAATATTTTAAAAGTCAAAACCACAAAGGAAGAAGAGGTAGATATATTGCCCATAAGATTAGTATACTTTCTTTGTTGCGCAGCAAATTAGACAATGAGCTTCCTGGAATTCAGGATGAGAAAAAAATGAAACCTTAAAAATTATGTAAAATGTATAAAACCACAAAATTTTATCTTATATTTAAGATAAAATTTTTCCAATATGAACTTCAAAATTGTGTTATTAATATATAGGAAAATATCTGAGGAAACACTACCCTCGAATTAGGGTTTTTAACATATGCAGAAGCAGTTTCTGTAAGGCTCTGTGTTGAACAATGGCCCCCAAGGATATCTATTTTCTAATCCCTGGAAACTTTGTTAGTGCCTTATATGGAAAAAAGATAGGTAAATATTGCCTTATATACCAACAGATATAATTAAATTACAGATTTTGAGATGGGGAGATTAGCCTGTATTATTCAGATGGGCCCTCAATGTTCTCACATGCATCCTTATTAGAGAGAGGCCAAGGAAGATAGTGCTGCAGAGGAAAAGGCGATGTGACAGAAGAGAGACCTTGAAGATTCTGTGCTTCTGGTTTTGAAAATAGAGGTAGAGTCCATAAACCCAGTAATGTGAGGACTGTAGCACTAAAAGCTGGAAAAGGGAAGGAAAAGTTTTCTCCCCTAGAACCATCTAAGGAGGCACAGCCTGCCGAAACCTTGACTTTAGCTCAGTGACGCTGATGTCTAACTTCTGGCCTCCAGAACCTTAAAAGAATAAATTATGTGGTTTTAAACCACTGTCTGTAGTAATTTGTTACAGCAGCCATATGAAACTAACATAGGCTCTTTATTTTAATGACCTATAATGAAAGCTGACATCAAAGTACAAAAATGTGCATAAGTAATTTTGAAGTGAATATTATTTTGCAGAAGGTTGAGTGATATTGCCAAATTACAAAAGAAATGCAAACATAGGCTTTGTAACTTAGAAATGGGAATTAATTTGTGTCCTTTAAAGTACCTCTTCTTCATATAGATTTGGGGTAGAAGAAGCTATTTATTCAAATGAAATTAAATGAAGACTGGAAAGTATAACTAATGGACTTCAACACAAATTAAATCAATGATATAATTTTTTAACTAAATGCACATATACCCAAACTGCCTTAAGAGAACAAAAAAAAAAAAGATTTTATCAGGAAGAATATGGAAGTTACCTGACTTCAACCATGGCTAGATCTAGGGGTTTTCGTAATTTCATTGGGATTCTCTTCATCTTTCAATCTGCTTTCTCTGACAGAAGCCTATTTTAAAATGCAGAGCACCAAAGCCCTGATAACAGATCTACCAAAATGTGGCCATCAGGACAGTTATTCTGCCATTTGTTGAGGCTAATAAAACAGTCCCGCTTATTGATCTCGCTGTTTCATTAAGCAGAAATGCCCCCAAGGACAGTTGCAGAGCAAAGAGGAACCAGACCAAGCATGGAAACAAATGAGGGATGTGTAAATAAAACTTGTCATCCCAGCATCTGGACACAATAATTAAACATCTTGGGATCTGGGGATTCAGTTTTTATTGGCATCAATGCAGCAAAGGTATTTCTGTGTGCTTATGCCATAACTCAGAAACATTGCATTTTGATATCAAGAGGAAAAACGGACTTGACAATATAAGGTGCTGAAAATGAGAATCTAATAATGATAAATGAATTACCAGACATAGGAGGCGGGATGATGCAATGTTTGACAACAAGCATGTTGGACCCAGGCAGATTTGCATTTTATTCCAAACCCTAGCATTTGTTGTCTGTGCTACCATAGGTAAGCCCTTGGACCTCCTCCAATCTCAGTTTTTTAATATAGAAAGCGAACCTAAAAATAGTAATACCTCTCATTGATTTGCTTGGAGAATTACATGAGAAACCATGTTGATTGTTTAGCAACATTCCTGGAACATAACAAATGTTCAGTAACTGGTCATTATTAGTGGTATAAATTGTTAGAGGTCAACATTAATAAATACAGTGTTCTTATCTCTAAAAAATAAGAGTTGGAGTATATGATATCAAAAGTTTTCTCAACGACTAACATTTTGCGTCTCTGCAATTTTAATGGTCTCTAAATCCTACATTTCCAAGTAGTTAGGAGGTGGCAAAAGATTGGAACCAGGCACATATGGCTGCATGAGTGGGTAAAGCCTGCTGAGCATACACAGATGGTGAGAATCATTGCTTTCATATCTGAGGTCCCTGGAAGTGGGAGAGGGCACTGTGTGAGTCTCTTCTACTCAGGCTCTACCCCTAGTGATTGGCTTTGGTATTCATTGCTATGCTTAATAAGTATCCAGTCGTTTTCTCCTTATAGTACTGGGGAGTCTGAATTCCATGACCCTTTTGTGACTGGGTGGCACCATATTATTATATCTGGCCAATGAGTTGTGAACAAAAGTGATGTGTCCATTCGGAATTGGAGTATTTAATTACTTATGTGAAACTTTCCAGAATATATTTTCACTCTGTGATAGCAAATTTTAAGATAATGCCTTCTCAATTAGCACATTATTAGAGCAAGATGACACGAAGAAAAGCTCCCAGCATGATTTACATATAAATCTTTGTTATTTTAAGCCACTAAGATTTTTGAGGCTGTTCCTTATCATAGCATAATTTATTATATCTTGACTGACACAGAAGTGTATGCCTAGAAGTGAGGTGACAACACACAAAAAAAGCCTAAAATAAGTGCCATTAGCTTAGGGGTCAGGTGGTGGGTGGGAAGGAAACTATTTTAAGGAGTTAGAATAGTTGCCATATGTATGCTGGCAAAACATTTGGTAGAACTGATGTCTGTAATAACTTGGAAGTCCAGTCATGTACTTAATGAAATTTTAGCAACAGGAAAGAGGTAGAAAAACAGAATGTCATTAGTATGTATTGCTTGCTAGTATCTGTGTTCAGCAAGGTATCAGAAAAAAAGAGGAGAGCAGAGAAATAAACTGGCCAGGTTTCAAGAAGGAACAAAATAGAATAAGGAGGGCTGGCAATTTTAGAAACTTCTAAGTATCTTGGAAACAATTACTTCTCAGCCTCAAATAATGACAAATAAAACTGAGAAAGGCTTGGGAGGCTGAGGCGGGTGGATCACAAAGTCAAGAGATGGAGACCATCCTGACCAACATATTGAAACCTGGCCTCTACTAAAAATACAAAAATTAGCTGGGTGTGGTGGTGTGCACCTGCAGTCCCAGTTACTCAGGAGGCTGACTGAGGCAGGAGAATCACTTGAACCCAGGAGGTGGGGGTTGCAGTGAGCCAAGATCATGCCACTGCACTCCAGCCTGGTGACAGAGCAAGACTTGGTCTCAAAAGAAAAAAAAAAAAAGAAAAAAGAAAATTGAGAAAGGCTTTGAATGACAAAAATTTAAAACAGATTTGCAGCAAGAGTCAAATCAAGGGTGTGGCTACTCCACTGACTATTTAAAAACCTCTGAATGAATTAAAGTAGCACCCAGCAAGTCCTTTCAGTTAGATAAAATGCCTCAAAGGGGAAAAAAGACTAACAGTGTGACTGCCCCATCAAAGCCAAACAAATGGAGAGGCAAAGGCATGGAGTAAGCTGGGAAAAAATGTATCATACATGAGGATGAGTCTTGAAAAGAATTTTGAGTGTGACGATTGACAAATGGAACAGGATAGAATCAAATATATATGAGTAACTTTCTACATGTTTAAGACAGTCATTTGACAAATGAATCATTTTTTTAGACTAAAGGGAACTGTGCTTGCTCAAAACATAAAATAACCTGTGGGCCCTCACCCTTCTACAGGTAAGAAGCAGATTAAGATGCGTATTCAGTCCCTAGGGAGGAAATACCTCAACACTCCATTTAGATCTGACCAAAACAGTGATGGAAAATGAATTATATTCCATAATATAAAGCCCTGGTCCATGCAGAAAACAAACAAGGGAGCTCTTCTTTCAAGCAGGATTGGAGCCCAGTCAAGGAATATATCTTTCCCCCATAGGTGGCCCTCAATGTATCTGACAAGTAGGACAGGTGAACTGTCATAGATTGGTATATTTTGTGTCTCTCATTGTTCCCATTTCCAAATGAAATTGTTTATTACAATTATCCTATTCCTGTTCTGCCATTGTTTACTGGGTTCACAGGACAGGGGATGGGTAATCTGAATCTGTCACCTGAGGGAAGCTTTGGGTGGCTTCTTTAAGGAGAGGGCGAGTATATTTTGCATGTGAGGAAGCTTAACCAAATATTTGGTGACCAGAAGGGAAACTGAGGTAAACTGCTGCTCATTAATATCAAGTTATCCTCTCCTTTCTTTAACCATATACATGCAGAACTGAATTTCCTGGCTCTCTTGGTTTTGAGAGGAGTCATGTGATTGTTTCCAGACAACGAGTTGTCAGAAATGGTGTGTGTTGCCTTTAGACAGGAGAATTTAATTACTTGTGTTCTATCCTTCAGAGCTCTCTTTCCTTCTGCACAAGAATTGTCCATTTCCAATCAGCTGAGTCCTAGAGTAAGGATGTCACTGAACAAACTATCTTGCCAGCTTGTGATGTACTTGTAGTGTTAGTGAGAAAAACCTTTTTTTCCTTTTGTTGTTGTTGTTGTTTTTAAGCCACTAAGATTTGGAGGTTGTTGAAGTGCCCTGCTCATATTGTCTCGGCATTAAGGATGCTAATAGCTTTCTACCACAAGCCCCTGCATTGCTGTGCTTAAAGATTTTTTTTTTATATTATTAGTCCATGTGAGGCAGGCCAGACTAGTAGTATGTTGATTCCCAGAGGAGAACTCAGCCAATGAAAAGTAAGCGTTGAATGACAAACCCACGAGCTTCTTTAATTTTCCAGGTCCCTATGAAGTGCTTTTTGTACAGTCTCCCAGAGATTTCCAGCAGGATTTGAGCCCCAGTTGCACATAGTGTTAACTTGCTCACTAACGTACCAGGATTAGCTTCATTCTCTTCCCTCTTTTACTGCTCCACTCCCACCTCTTGGGATATTTCTAGATAAACTTGCACTCAAATTCTTGGTTCAGGGTCTCCTGCAGGAACCGAAAGTACGACACCTTGGAGTCAATTAAGGTCATAGCTAGGACCTATCAGTCCTGAGCAGCACTCTTCTGTTCTATACTTTATAGCACCACTGATGCTTAACTTTCAAGCACCAGGTACCATATCAGCTGAGTCTTCTTCCATGCCAGCACATCTAAGATACTACGTTCTCTCTGATCCAGCCATTCTGTCCTATTCTATATGTTCTGCACCTCTTACAGCCTGTTCTGGTTTGAAACTACTCCATCCTTCCTTTCCACAAACAGAGAGTTTGAGTTTTATGAGAAGAATGTTGCAAATAGACCCATAGAAAATCTCAACATTTAAGGAACAAATAAAGATAGAAAAGATCTGCAATTAATCTGAAAAAGAAACAATTCCATAAAACTATGATATGAGAGATTTTCAAGAATTATGAAATAGAGGAACTTGTAAATTGACCAGATAAACCCTCTCCAAAAAATAAGCAGAATAACACTGTGTAAAATTGTTTAAAACAATAAATTTAGGGCTCAGGAAATAAAAGGTAGACAACAAGTTGAGAAACTGTAACTATTTGAAGAGTGACTGTTTGTGGTCTTCTTGGCTGTGCCATTTCTATCACTTCCATGCCTACCCTCTAGCACAGTAGTTTTAGTAGTGTGTGAATGCTTGGGAAACCAAGAATGTTTGCTGAGAAAGTGAGCATACTTGATCTGAGGAGTAGAATAGGATAGGTGAGTGACAGATTTATCAGCTCAAAGTGGTGAATTGGATAGAAACACATAGGAAAATCTTCATCTTTACTCTCCTAAGTTTGTAGTTCTGGTTGGGGAAAGTGGCATACCAACCAGTAATTATTTAACAGGGAGACTCTGGAAATAAAAGAGCCACAGAAAGCCTGGACAAGTATTTCATATCCCTCACTGACTAAGAAACTGCATGTATGTGCAAAAATTGAGAGATCCTATAAGACAGAAGAAGTCATGGGGGACTTAAAAACAGGCTGAATTTGAATGTACTCCCAAATCCACACAAAATTCAACAAGCAGAGGGTAGAAGCCTTGTGGGCTTGGGGTGATTGGGCACAATCTCTGCCTAAATTGTTGAGCAGAAACATCAACAGCCACACACTACAGTGAAGATAGATTTTGAAGTTTAAGTCTAGGCCAGTCACTTAAAAATATATATCTGTACAGAGCACTTTAGAGTAGTGAAACTACTCTGTATGATATAATGTTGGAAACATGACAGTATACATTACACTGTACATTTGTCCAAACTCATAGACCATATAACACCAAGTGTAAACTCTAATATAAATTATCAACTCTGGATGATGATAATGTGTCAATTTAGGTTCATCAGTTGGAACATTTGTACTGTACCACTATGATAGGGTATATTCATGATGTGGGAATCTATGCATGTGTGGGAACAGGGGGCATATGGAAAATGTCTGTACTTTATGCTCAATTTTGCTGTAAAATTAAGGCTCTAAAACATGAAATTTATTTTTAAAAAAGTCTTAGGAAAACAAATCAGAATTCAGAGTCAATACACTTTATTATCTAAAAGGTCTCATCTTCAGCCAAAAAAAAAAAAAAAAAAGACATGCAAAGAAACTAGAAAGTATAACCCAACTCAAAAGGTGGGAGAAAACAATTAGAAATTGATGTTAAGTGGGCTGAGATATTGGCTTTTTGGTAGACAAAGAATTTAGAAATACTATTATAAATATACCCAAAGTATTAAAGTAAACTGTGCTCAAAGAATTAAAGGAAAATATAATGACAATGACTCATCAGAGAACCTCAACAGACAAATAGAGACTATATAAAATATAAATTCTAAAGTTGATAAGTACAATAACTGAAATTAAAATTCACTAGATAGGTTAAAAAAATTCAGATGGCAAAGAAAAAATTATTGTGCAGGAAGGAAGATAAACAGGAGTTATCCACCATAAAGACTAGCAAGAAAAATACCGGAGGAAAATGAAGAGCTTTAGAGACCTATAAGACAATGTAATGGAAATCCCAAAAGAAGAAGTGACGAGAAAGAGAATGTGACAGAAATGTAAAATATTAAATGGTTATATTAGGATGAAAGAACTAAAATTAATAAGCATCCATCTTCGGAAAAAGAAAAGCAAATCAAACCCAAATCAAAAAGAAGAATAAAAATATAAATATCAAAACTGAAAATCAATGAAATAGGAGAGGGGTGTAAAAGGAAATCAAAGCAATCAAAAGTTGGTTCTTTGAAAAGACCAATAAAATTCATGCAACATTTTTGTTAGCAGTGAAGAAGTTAAGCTAAAAGATTTCATATATATAAAGTTTAAAAATAGATAAAACTGTCCACAGTTATAGAAGTAAGGCTAAAGATTGCCTTTCTGAATGATTGTGATAGTGACTGAAAAGAGGCATGAAGGAAAGCTTCTTAAGAGTCTGTAAGGCCGGGCGCGGTGGCTCACGCCTGTAATCCCAGCACTTTGGGAGGCCGAGGCGGGCGGATCACAAGGTCAGGAGATCGAGACCACGGTGAAACCCCGTCTCTACTAAAAATACAAAAAATTAGCCGGGCGCGGTGGCGGGCGCCTGTAGTCCCAGCTACTCAGGAGGCTGAAGCAGGAGAATGGCGTAAACCCAGGAGGCGGAGCTTGCAGTGAGCCGAGATCGCGCCACTGCACTCCAGCCTGGGCGACAGAGCGAGACTCCGTCTCAAAAAACAAAAAACAAAAACCAAAACAAAAAAAAAAAAAAAAAAAAAAGAGTCTGTAAATGTTTTATTTCTTGTTGTGGTTGGTGTGGGTTTTGGCTACATTTGGTGTGTTCATGCTTTTAAAATTAATGGAGTTGTATGCTTATGAATTGTGCCCTTTTCTGCATGTGTATAAAAATATTTAATTTGCTAAAATTACAAGGCACAGTGGATTGTCTTAAAGAAGAAATACAATTGAAAGGGAAGTAAAGAACTGGAAGAAATATGTGAATAAAAAATTATACAGCATGCAACACCAGAGACAAAGAGATAGAAACATGAGTGTTAAAAGGCAAAGAAAATGTATCAAATTAATGTGAAAACCTGATAACTATTATAGATACTGAATGTGTAGTTTTTAATCTGCCAACAAAGCAAGCACCAAGCCTAGACAGCTTTATAATATGTTACATCTGTCTTAAGAAACAGAGAATACAATATAAATCTTCCATAAAAAATAAAGGGGGACATTGTACACATAAATCGAAAGGATATATGACATTGGAAACAGTAGAAAACAGTACAGGAAATAAATGGACTATATACTGTGACAATTGGGAGTCGAATTTATGAAGTAACAAAGTTAAGCAGAAAAGGCAAACCAATCTCAGAACTAAAACACAATGTTGTTTCATGGTTTTCTCCAAATGTAAGTAACCTCATTGTTATTTTCCCAATATTGGCTGTTCTTAAGTATTAAAGACAAATTTGTGCTACTTCACTATAAATCCAATAGTTAGGGGGAGAAAACCATTATTTTTATTATTGAATTATTTCTGGACTCACTGTAGTTGTCGTTGTTCAACCATTCTTTTCATCTCAGGTAAATATTTAATAAAGAATACTTCTGCAATTGGTTTAATTGTAATTCCTCCCAGCATATTGTACCTGTAGTTCTGTGTGTTTAAGATAGCTTTCCCATTGTCATAATCATTCTGCAGTTTCTTGTTTATCTTCTTTGTGATACAGCCCTCTTGTGACCACAGGTTATGGTATCTTAGCTCTGATAGTTACTTGGACTGGTAAAATTTGTGACTTACACTAAAGACTAATATAAATTTTATAAGCAGCCTACACCCTTCAATACATTTAAATAAGAAAAAGAAATGATAAGTAATTAATAGTTGAAGAAAAGATATATTCTGATTGAAGACTAGTGAGACAAGACAAGATTATATTTGTGTTTAAACTCCATGGCCTCACTACCTGTAGAGAAGAAAACAAGAAAATTAACTTGCTTTCATCTATGGGAGAAAAAAGTCAAGTCTTCCATTATTGTGTTAAATTTTTGTTTGAAACAATTGTAACTTAGCTGTTTAAATAATTATTATGTGTTGCTTGCAAACAGTTTAAAACC
The DNA here is from genome assembly GCF_049350105.2 of Macaca mulatta. Taxonomy (NCBI): domain Eukaryota; kingdom Metazoa; phylum Chordata; class Mammalia; order Primates; family Cercopithecidae; genus Macaca; species Macaca mulatta. The sequence continues at coordinate 110,296,608 of NC_133419.1, read as the reverse complement.
CTAGAACTGCCTCTCAGTTATTGCCCATTGAATTTTAATTAAATTAGGTTATATTTCAGTTCATGTAACCTAGTTACATGATGAGCCAATATCAAGTACAATATTACAGAAGTTCATCACAAAATCCTGATGGTCTTTGCTAGTTCCTGTTGGATAGAAGAACTAATGCAGAGCTTCATAGGATATGCTTGTGTATACACATCAGGTAAGGCTATATCCTGATCGGTGCAACCTTGCAGAAAACACAGAGGAACTGCTCTTTGTGAGCCTGGCAGCTAAGCAAACAATCATTCTACTTCATAAAAGGGATGTGACATAATTGATCACAACTACCCTGAAGTTTATGGAGCCAATGTGTTTGCATAAGGGCAATCATCTGAGCTCTGTTACAAATGAAACATCTACTGGGCTCTGGAGAACCCAAAAGCAAATAGCGAGACACAGGCATGCAAATTTAGGAATTACAGTAGGCTCTTCCCTTCCTAGAACAAAAACAGCAGAGCTAAATTCATTTGTCTCAACCAATGGGCCAATAAATTTCTAAATCCTTTCAAGTTTGCAGTGCTTTTATTATTATTTTTTAATCTTTTTCTTTTTAATGTTTGTGGGTACATAGCATGTGGATATATTTATGGGGTATGTGTGATATTTTGATACAGGCATGCAATGTGTAATAATCACATCATGTAAAATGGGGTATGGCTCCCCTCAAGCATTTGTCCTTTGTGTTACAAACTATCCAATTATACTCTGTTAATTGTTTAAAATGTACAGTTAAAGGCCTGAACGTGGTGGCTCACACCTTTAATCCCAGCATATTGGGAGACTGAGGCAGGCAGATGACTTGAGGTCTGGAATTAAAGACCAGCCTGGACAACATAGTGAAATCCCATCTCTACTAAAAATAAAAAAAATTAGCTGGGTGTGGTGGAGCACACCTGTAGTCCCAGCTACTTGCAGGCTGAGGCAGGAGAATCACTTGAACCTGGGAGGTTGTAGTGAGCCGGGATTGTGCCACTCTACTCCAGGCTGGGTGACAGAGACTGTCTCAAGACAGCAACAATAAAATAAAAAATTAAATGTACCGTTATTATTGACTATAGTCACCCCATTGTGCTATCAAACACTAGATCTTATTCATTATTTCTAACTACTTGTTTTTTACCTATTAACAATTCCCACACTCCACCACTACCCTACCCTTCCCAACCTCTGGTAACCATCCTTCTACTCTCTATCCCAACATGTTCAATTATTTTAATTTTTTTAACTTTTATTTTCAGTTAGGAGTACAACTGCAGGTTTGTTACATAGGTAAACTTGTGTCATGGACATTTGTTGTACAGATTATTTCACAGGGTTATAGTAAGCAAAACAGCGTGGTACTGGTAGAAAAAGAGACACATAGACCAATGGAACAGAATAGAGAACCTGGGAATAAGACCACAAACCTACAACTATGTAATCTTAGATAAAGCTGACAAACTTTTTATTTTTAACTCCCACAAACAAGTGAGAACATATAAAGTTTGTCTCTCTGTGTCTGGCTTATTTCACTTAACATAATGACCTCTAGTTCCATCTATGTTGTTTCAAATGACAAAACCTCATTCTTCTTTTTATGGCTGCATAATACTCTATTGTGTATAAGTACCAGGTTTTCTTTATCCATTTATCTGTTGATAGACACTTAGGTTGCTTCCAAATCTTGACTATTGTAAAAAGTTCTGGAACAAACAGGGGAGTACAGATATCTCTTCAATATTCTAATTTCCTTTCTTTTGGGCATATATCCAACAGTGGGATTGCTGGATCATATGGTAGCCCTACTTTCAGTTTTTTGACCATAGTGGTTATACTAACTTACATTCTCACCAAGAGTGTATGAGAGTTCCCTTTCTCCACATCTTCGCCAGTATTTGTTATTGCCTGATTTTCGGATAAAAGCCATTTTAACTGGGGTGAGATGATATCTCATTGTAGTGTGGATTTGCATATCTCTGATGATCAGTGATGTTAAACACCTTTTCATATCCCTGCCTGCCATTTGTATGTTTTCTTTTGAGAAATGTCTATACAAGCATTTGGCCCATTTTTTGATCAGATTATTAGATTTTTTTTCCTGAGCTCCTTATATATTCTGGTTATTAATCCCTTGTCAGATGGGTAGTCTGCAAATATTTTACCCCATTCTGTCGATTATATTTTCACTTTGTTGATTGTTTTATTTGCTGTATAGAAGCTTTCTAAACTGATGTAATCTCATTTGTCCATTTTTGCTTTGGTTGCCTGTGCTTGTGGAGTGTTACTCAAATTTTTGCCCAGACCAATGTCCTGGAGAGTTTCCCCCAATGTTTCCTTATAGTGCTTTCATAGTTTGCGATATTATATTTAAGACTTTAATCCATTTTTATTTGATTTTTGTATAAGGAGAGAGATAGGGCTCAAGTTTCATTCTTCTGCATATGGATATCCAGTTTTCCTCGCACCATTTATTGAAGAGATTGTGTTTTCCTCAATGTATGTTCTTGGCACCTTTGTCAAAAATGAGTTCACTGTAGGTGTGTGGATTTGTTTCTGGGTTCTCTATTCTGTTCCATTGGTCTATGTGTATGTTTCTATGACAGTGCCGTGTTATTTGGGTTACTATATCTGTAGTATAAAGTCAGGTAATGCAATTTTGCAGTTTTGTTCTTTTTGCTCAGGATAGCTTTGGCTATTCTGGGCCTTTTGTGATTCTGTATAAATTTTAGAATTGTTGTTTTTCTTTCTGTGAAGAATATCATTGGTATTTTGATAGGAATTGCATTGAATCTGCAGATTACTTTGGGTAGTATAGCTATTTTAACAATATTCATTCATCCAATGCCTGAACATAAAATATCTTTCCCTTTTTTGTGTCCTCTTCAATTTCTTTCATCAGTGTTTTATAGTTTTTATTGTAGAGATTTTTCAATTCTTTGGTTAATTCTCAGGTATTTAATTTTATTTGTGGCTATGAAAAATGGGATTACTTTTTAATTTCTTTTTCAGATTGTTCACTATTGGTATATAGAAATGCTACTGATTTTTGTATGTTGATTTTGTATCCTGCAATTTTATTGAATTTGTTTATCAGTTCTAATAGTTTTTTGGTGGAATCTAGGCTTTCCCAAATATAAGATCATATCTGTGAAGGGGCTAATTTGACTTTTTCATTTCCAATTTGGATGCCCTTTATTATTTTTATGTTGTCTGATTGCTTAGCTAAGACTTCCAGTATTATTTTGAATAACAGCAGTGAGAGTAGGCAGTCTTCTTGTGTTCCAGATGTAAGAGGGAAGGCTTTCAGTTTTATCCCATTCATTATGATACTAGCTATAGGTCTGTCATATATGGCTTTTATTATGTTGAGATATTTTCCTTTTATACTCAGTTTTTTTGAGAATTTTTAATTATGAAAGGATGTTGAACTTCATCAAATGCTTTTTCAACATTAACTGAAATGATCATATGGTTTTTCTCCCTCATTACCTTGATATGATGTATCACATTGATTAATTTGTTTATGTTGAGTCATACTTGCATCCCTGGGATAAATCCCATTTGCTCATGATGAATGGTTTTGTAAACATTTTGTTGAATTCAATCTGCTAGTATTCTGTTGAGGATTTTTGTGTCAATGTTTATCAGAGATAATGGTCTGTAGTTTTCTTTTTTTGATGTGTCTTTTTCTGGTTTTGGTAGCGGGGTAATATTAGCCTTATAGAATGAGTTTCAAAGTATTTGCCTTTCCTCTATTTTCATGGACAGTTAGAGTAAGATTGGCATTAGTTCTTTTTAAAATATGTGGTAGAATTTAGCAGTGAAGCCATTAGATCCCAGGCCTTTCTTTACTGGGAGACTTTTTAGTATGGCTTTGATTTCATTACTTGTTATTTTTCTGTTCATGTTTTCTTTATGGTTCAGTCTTGCTGATTCTATGTGTTTGTATGTGTTTATCCATTTCTTCCAGATTTTCCAGTTTGTTGGCATGTAGTTGCTTGCACTAATAATCCTCTGAATTTCTGTGGTACCAGTTATAATGTCTCCTTTTTCATTTCCGATTTTATTTATTTGGGTCTTCTCTCTTTTTTGCTTAATTAGTCTTGCTAAATGTTTGTCAATTTTGTTTATCTTTTTAAAAAACCACCTTTTCCTTTCATTGATCTTTTGTCTTTTTTATTTCAAATTTATTTATTTATGCTCTGATCTTATTTCTTCTACTAATTTTGGGTTTCGTTTGCTCTTGCTTTTCTAGTTCTTTAACATATATCATTAGGTTATTTGAATTTTTTCTTCTTTTTTGTGTAGCCAGTTATAGCTATGAATTTTCTTCTTTGTGCTGTTTTTGCTATATCCCTTAGGTTTTGGTATGTTGTGTTGCCATTATTATTTGCTTTAGGAAATACATCAAGTTCTTTCTTAATTTCTTCATTGACCCACTTATTATTCAGGAGCATATTGTTTAATTTCCAAGTGTTTGCATAGTTTCCAAAATTATTCTTGTTCTTGATTTCTAGTTTTATTCCATTGTGGTCACCAGGATGGAGTACAGTGGCACAATCCAGCTCACTGCAACCTCCATCTCCCAAATAGTTCAAGTGCTTCCCCTGCCTCAGCCTCCCAAGTAGCTGGGATTACAGGCATGCCCAGCTAATTTTTTGTATTTCAGTAGAGACAGGGTTTCACCATGTTGGCCAAGATGGTCTCTATCTCCTGACCTCATGATACGCCCACCTCAGCCTCCCAAAGTGCTGGAATTACAGGCGTGAGCCACCGCACCCAACCTGTGAATGTTTTAAGACTTATTTTGTTACCTAACATATGGTCTACCCTTGAGAAAGATTTATGTGCTGAGGAAAAGAATGTGTATCTACAACCATTGGATGTAATGTTCTGTAGTTCTGTAAATATCTATTAGGTCCATTTGCCCTTTAGTGTAGATTAAGTCCAATGTTTCATTTTTGATTTTTTTTGTCTGAGAGATTTGTTCAATGCTGAAAGTGAGTGTTGAAGTCTCCAGCTATTACTGTATTGGAGTATTCTCTTTAGTTCTAATATATGCCATATATATCTGAGTGCTCCAGTGTTAGGTGAATATAAATATTTAAAATCATGATATCCTCTTGCTGAGTTGACCCCTTTATTATATAGTGACCTCCTTTGTTTCTCCTTATAGTTTTTGTCTTGAAATGTATTTTGTCTGACAGTATAGCTACTCTTGTTCTTTTTTAATTTCCATTGCCATGGAGTATCTTTAAATTCCTATCTTGAATTTCTTTGAGTTTCTTCAAAAACACCTATTTTGAATTCTCTCTCTGAAAGGTCATATATCTTTCTTTCTTCAGGATTGGTCTCTGGTGCCTTATTTAGTCTAATTGGTAAGGTCATGTTTTCCTGCATGGTGTTGATGCTTGTAGATGTTCTTCACTGTCTGGCAATTGGAGAGTTAAGTATTTATTGTAGCTTTTACAGTCTGGGTTTATTTGTGCCTGTCCTTGAGACAGCTTTCCAGACATTCAAAGGGACTTGAGTCCCAAGCCCAATAACACTGTGATTTTTGCAGACTCATAGAGGTGCCATACCATAGAGGATAAGATCCAAGATCTTATCCAGGATCTTATCCAACATATGGTCTTGGGTAAGATCTGGAAGAATTTTCTGGATTACCAGGCAGAGACTCTTGTTCTTTTCCCTTACTTACTCTCAAATATATAAAATCTCTCTCTCTGTGCCCCACCTAGAACTGGGGGTGTGGTAATGCAAGCACCCCTATGGCCACCACCACTGGAACTGTGCGGGGTCAGATCTTAAGCCAGCATAGCACTGGGACTTGTTCAAGGCCCTTTCTTGCAGGGTGGCAAGTTCACCCAGGTCCTAGGCATTCCAGAGGTGCTGTCTGGGACCCAGAGATTAGATTTTTAAAAACTTAGCAATTTACCTGATGTTGTATTCTGCTGTGGCTAAGCTGGTGCTCAGACCACAATATGAAGTCCTTCCTGCTCTTCTCTTCCCTTACTACAGGCACAGCAGTCTCTCCCTGTGGCTACCACCACTACCGGTCCATGGAGGATTCTGCCAGGTCACACCGATGTTCACTAAAAGCCCAAGGGCTTTTCTGTCAGCTTATGGTGATTGCTGCCAGGCCTGGGACTCATTCTTCAGGAGAGTGAGCTCCCCTCTGTCCCAGGGAGATCTAGAAATGCTATTTGAGAGCCTAGAGACAGACTGGCTGACCCTAAGAGCCTGCTTGTTGCTCTATCCCACTGTGGCTCAGCTGGTATCTGGTTTTTGGTTCTTGTGTGCCTTTTTGTGTGCAGGTAGTTGTTAAAACTCAGTGTTCCAGTGGGGGCACAGGGGGTGAAGGGGACAAACAGCATAAGCTTCTGTTACACAGTCTTGCTCCATCCCTCACAGTGCTTCTTACATCCTTACTTTTTTCTTCATTTTTCTGCCATCATCCTAGATTAGGCCTTCATTACCTTTTCTTTGAATTATTGGTTTGGAATATGAGATACGGCCATGTTCCTGACATTGCTGCCTCTTTTCTTGATTCTAAACTTCCCTCCACACAACTGCTGTATTATCTTATTAAAGTTCATGCTCCACATTCTGATCACTCTATATCTGTCCCCAAAAACTTTCCATGATTTCCTGATGACTCTTTTTATTCTTTCATGCGATATCTTCACATTCTAGTATAATCTCTCACTATCCTGTGTTCTCCCCAAATTGGATTACTTACAGCTTGAATGTGCCTGAAACTTCCTTTTCTCTTTTGCAAATCAAAAAATACCCTACTCACCCTTCCAGACTCATTTCACATGATTTCTTTGTCTATTTCTTTCCTTGAAAGATTCCAAAGTCCAGCCTAGCTTATCTCTCCTACTGTGAAGCTGACCATATTGTATTCTAGTTATTTATACATATGTCTATCTCTGCTTCTAAAAGTGAGCACCTTGAATTCACAAGCTGCCTCATTCATTGGAATCACCAGTATGTAGCACATTGCCTAGCAAATAATATGTATTTAATAAATGTTTACTCAATTAATTTGCTGTATCTGAAAATATTTCCTATGCTGGGTGAACTTCCCACCCTAAGAATCTGTATGGGAAATAGAATCTATTTTTATTTATTGAAGTTGAAATTGACTTTATTTCCCAGTTCACACTGATATCACAGTATGGCCTATGACTCAGATTCCACTAATCTGAGACTCACTCAGGACTTCAAAAGGAGAAAGAGTTGGAAAAAACTTTCTCTGAGAGCCATGTGTTATATACAAGATCTGGTTTTGAGGACAGCAGTGGCAATTTTGCCTGCTGCAGCCATATATATTTTGCCATGCCAAATGTGCTGAGGCTGTTTGTAGTATTATTTGGCATTGCCTCTTAGCTTGGCCCTTCAGCCTTCCCAGAGATTCTCTGCCTGATCCATTTCTTTACACTTAAATTGTGCAAAATCAGTTTCTGTTCTTGCAACAAAAGAACCCTTACTGATACAGAAATCCTACTACTTCCTGCCCTGGCAGCTTTGCTCAAGTCCTCTGTGTTTGGACTCTGCCTATAAATTCTGGCCTGTCCTTAAAAAATCAATCCAAAAGGCCATTATCTTCATGTATTTATATTGGTCTTGATTCTTTCAATTGGACGTTTCTCTCTCTCTCTGTCTCCTCTCTTTCTCTCTCATTGGAACCTCAAAACATTGGTTTCTTTAATATGACATATAGTTTTATGCCCTTACCTTATATCTGTTTTGAGGGTTAAGATTGGGTTTTACCTAATAGTGTGCTAATAAGTAATGAACAACTGTCTCTCTGGAGGAAAAAAATGTATGTCTATCTATACATATAAAAAATAGCTATATATCTATAAATAGATACAGATATATAGAGATATATGTGCTTATATATACACACTTGTGTATATACATATAAGTTTATTATAAATTTTACTGATGTATAGAGTATATGACAAATAATCTACAAACAATAAAATATATAACTTTATTACGAATTTCATATTGCCTATTGTCAAAAGTACTTTGATTTTTGCCAAACTCTTGTATCCATAACCAAACTACACTTGCAATTGAAAAACAAGTGTTATTTCTATTTTTTCTTTTTGCTTTTTGTGAGAACACTCAAAGTTTAGTTTCTTAGCAATTTGCAAGAATACAACACATTGCTATTAACTATAGTTACCATGTTGTACAATAGATTTCATAAACTTATTCTGCCTATTTTACTTGAATTTTGTATCCTTTGACCAACATCTCTAGAATCTCCACCTCCTATCCTCAAACCTTGGTGACCACTATTCTACTCTCTACTTTTATGAGTTCAACTTTTTAAAATTCTACATGTAAGTACGATCATATGGTATCTGTGTTTCTGTGCTTGACTTATTTCACTTAACTTAATGTCCTTCAGATGCATCCATGTTGTCACAAATAACCAGATTTCCTTTTTTCTTAAGGCTGAATAGTGTTCCACTGTGTATGTATACCACATTTTATTCATCCATTTATTCGATGATGTACACATGTTGATTCTGTATCTTGGCTATTGTGAATAATGCTGCAAGGAATGTGGGAGTGCACATATCTCTTTGACAAACTAATTTCATTTCCCTTGGGTTTATTTCCAGAAGTGGGATTGCTAGATCAGACCAAATTTGCTATTTTGTGTTAGTAAGCAAAATAAATGTGAAACAAGGTAGATGTATGTGAGAACTTATTTTTCAATGATATGAATGACTTCTTTGCTGATTTGGGTAATAGTTTAGAATAATATTTTCTCAATCTTTTGTGCTATTTACAATGTATCAGTTACAGACATGACATACTTTCAAGGTTAATCTGCATCATAACATTTTCTTCATTACTTTCTTAAATCTGGACAGTCAAAAATGAATATTTGTTGTGTTTGCCTATTTCCATGGTGTAAACACTCCCACCCTGGCTGATTTTAAACTACTGAAATAATGTCACTCAATACAACGTTGGGAAGAGATGCATAGTAGCACAATTCTATTTTCACTATAGAGATTCAATAGCTATAAATAACCTCAAGAACACAGATAATAGTAAAATCTAGGAAAATGATTAGGAAATGATTTTTAAACTTTTTAAAATATAACTTATTTATAAGTTTAAATAATTTAATTTTTTACAGTGATTGTGTTTAACCAGCTCACAAAACTTGAAAATTTAGCAATTGACTCATGAGATTAAGTTAGCTTCAACATACCAATGAATTATTGTTGTTTCAGACACTGTACAAGGTACCAAGGGGATGTAGAGGGAATATAGAGTAGATGCCTGATAAATTTTCACTGATTTAAATAGTTTGATGATTTGGCACATACCAGAGTTCATCCTCTTTAGTCCGTGCCTAAAGAGAACATTTTCAAAGGCAACTACAAAGTCTGAATTTACCTGAGACCCTGTGACCTGAGGAGTGGGGCAGGTGCTCATGTCATTAACTGCCTGGGAGATTACAGAGAGAAAAAAAGAAAAAGTTTTTCTCATTAGTTATCCAAAACCAATACAACCACCAGGTTTTCTGCAAATAGAGTAATGTATTGGCCTTGTATCCTTGAATAACTCCTGATAGTTACATGTGCCTTGGATGTTCTTGACACTATTTCTGAATTATCACTCAGAGTGCAAAATACCACAGGCCCCAGATATCTGGATTGGGAGAATTCAAAGGACCATATATAAGGGTTAACATTTTGCAATCAAGAAGACCTATGTTAAAATCCTTATTTTACTCTTACAAGTTTTGTGCCCCTAGGTAAGTCATTTAACCTGAGTGAGTTTCCTCACTTACTAAATGAGAATGATACTATTGGCTATTGTAAGTAATCAATAAGAAAAAAGAGCACTTCAGTGTCCTCTTACCCCATCTCCACCCACACACACACTCACCAAAACACTGCTTTCATTAAGGGAGAAAATGTATTTCTAACTCCCAGTGATCTCTTCTCTTCCTCACTTCCTATAGCGCTTTATTGTCTGGATGCTGTATTTTTTCATTTAATTATGTCTACTTATACACTGTTAACTGTTTAATATTTGCGTATCTTGTTTTACCACTTGTTTATCCTCCTCACCACTTCATATTACATGTCTAGCCTAAGCTAGATTGTTAACTAATGAGGGTTGGGATCTTAATATAATTTTCATGGATTTTTTTCACCAGTTTAAAATGTCTAGCCAAAGTTGAGACATATAGGCATTAATAATTATCTGAAGAAGTTTGATTCCCTAATCCTGGGATAGAAATAAAAATTTTCCTAAATAAATACTTAGGTTTCACAGGTTAGAGTATGGACTCAGAGATTATCCAGCCTCATTCCCAAAGAAACTGGATTTATTCATAGCTGGAGGTAATAAGTTTGGATAAGAGATTGTCTTATTTGCTTCATTAACCAACAAGTTAGCAGTATAGCAGAATATAATGGCCCCAGCTCCAGGTCCTTTTTTATGTGGTAACTAAACCACATCATCGTAGAGGCAATGACCTGACACAGATTTTCAAGAAAGCCAAATGAGTATTTTCTTCACCTTTCCCCTTTTCACCATCATCTTTCCTAAATAATCTAATATCAAGAAGAATTCAAAACAATAATCAGCACTTCATTGGAAGATGTGAATGAGAAGCAGTGTTCTATAAAAGGAAAGGCTTTCTGGTGGTCCTTTGCATTAATTTTTAAAATTTAAACTCAATATGATAAGCTTGATAGTAAAAATAAAATGTACATATAGTCCATTTGAAACAATTATCTATGGTTCCAATAGATTTTCTTTATTTTTTTAATTACACTTCTAGGGTACATGTGCACAATGTGCAGGTTTGTTACATATGTATACATGTGCCATGTTGGTGTGCTGCACCCATCAATTCGTCATTTACATCAGGTATAACTCCCAATGCCATCCTTCCCCGCTCCCCACTCCCCCCAGTAGGCCCCAGTGTGTGATGTTCCCCTTTCCGTGTCCAGGTGATCTCATTGTTCAATTCCCACCTATGAGTGAGAACATGTGGTGTTTGGTTTTCTGTTCTTGCGATAGTTTGTTGAGAATGATGGTTTCCAGCTGCATCCATGTCCCTACAAAGGACACGAACTCATCCTTTTTTATGGCTGCTTGGAATCAGCCCAAATGTCCATCAGTGATAGACTGGATTAAGAAAATGTGGCACATATACACCATGGAATACTAGCCAATAGATTTTCAAAGGCAACTACAAAGTCTGAATAGTTCAAGCCATGTTCCTGTGCATCTTCAAAAAATTTAAAGTCACATTCTTTGTTATTAAAGTGTATGTACAAATTTGCAAGGCCAAATTTATCTATTTTTACCATCAAGTTTCATGACCTTTATTATTTTATCCATCAACCTTCATGACCTTGAATTTGGCAATACATTCTAAGATATGACACCAAAACATGAGCAACAAAAGAAGAAATGTAGATAAGTTGGACATTATCAAAATTAACTTTTTTCATCAAAGGACATCAGGTCAGTGAAATGACATTGTTGTAAAAGTCATATTCTGAAGACATGCCTGCCTCTCTCTGGTATGTTTATAGGAGAGGAATTGCTAAGTGATGGGATAGATGTATGTTTAATGTTATAAGAATCTGGAAAATAGTTCATCAAAGTGGTTGTACCTTTCCACATTCCCACCAATAATGTTCGGAAGTTTTAATAGCTGTGCATCCTCGTCAGCATTTGGTGTTGTCAGACTTTGATTTTAGTCTTCAAGTGGTTGTGGAATGATTTCACATTATAGCTTTGTGTTGCATTTATCTGAAGATACATGATGTTGAACATCTTTTCATGTGCTTAGTGGCCATTCTTTTGTTTTCTTTGGTTAAATGTTTGAGATTTTTGCTCCAAAAAAAGTTGAAATTTTGTATTGTGGTGACAAAAGCATATATAATGTAAAACTTTGTTCTTATGTCTCAAGATTGTTTCAAGATTTGTATGAAGTTGAAATGGGCTCCAAATAACCACTGGGGTCCATTTCAACTCTATATAAATTTGAATTTGACTTTTCCATTTCTGTAATAAGACTGTTGGAATTTTCGTGTAGAAATTGCATTGAATCTGTAGATAGCTTTAGGAAGTATTGACATCTTAATAAGTCTTCCTACTCATGAATACAGGATGTCTTTGTATTTATTCAGGGCTCCTTCAGGTTATTTGAGCAATATTTTGTAGTTTTCAGTGTATATCTCCTTTGTCAAATTTATTCCTAGCTATTTTATTTTTTCACATACTATTTCAATGGAATTGTTTTCTTCATTTTCTTTTTTGGGTTCTTTATTGCAGATGTACAGCAACATAACTAATGTTTGTGTAATGATCTTGTACCCTACAACTTTGTTGAATTCATTTATTAGCTTTAGTAGCTTTATTGTGGATTATTTGGAATTTCTTACATATAGGACCATGTTATGTGTAAACAGAGATAGTTTTACTTCCTTCTTTTCAACTTAAATGGCTTTTATTTCTTTTCTTTGTCTAATTGCTCTGGCTAGAACTTCCAGTACAACGTTGAACAGCATTAGTCAATGTGGGTATCCTTGTTATGTTTCTAATTAGGGGCAAAGCTTTTAGTCTTTAACCATTGAGTTTAACGTTAGCTGAGAATTTTTTTTTAAATAAATTCCCTTTATTGTGTTCAGAAAGTTTACTTATATTCCTAGTTTCCTGAGAGTATTTTTTAATGATAGAAGAGCATTGGATATTGTCATATATCTTTTTTTGTATCAATTAAGATTATCATGTGCTTTTCCCCCACTCTTTCTACTATTAATGTCATGTGATACATTGATTGATTTTCATACTTTGGATGATCCTTGAATTCCTGAGATAAATCCCATTTGGCCACAGTATACAATCCCTTTAATATACTATTGAGTTCAGTTTGGTAATATTTTGTTAAGAACTTTTACATCTATACTCACAAGTGTTATTCATCTATAATTTTATTTTCTTGTGATGTCTTTATCTGACTTTGATGTTAGAGTAATGTGGGCCTCATAAATTAGTTAGAAAGTGTTCCTGCCTCTTCAGTTTGTTAGAAGAGCTTAAGAAAGACTTGTGTTAATTTTTTTAAGTGTTTGATAGTAATTCATCAATGAAATCATCTGGTTCTGGACTCTGTTAGGAGGTTTTTGATGACCAATTTTATTTCTTTATTTGTTATAGATCTACTGAGATTTTCCTTTGCTTTTTTAATCTGTTTAGGTAGTTTGTGTATTTTTGGGAATTTATTTCATCCAGGTTATCTAATTTATTGGTGTATAATTGCTCATAGTATTCTCTTTTAACCCTCTTTATTTCTTAGGTCCCTACTTTCATTTCTGATTTTAGTTATTTGGGTCTTCTCTCTTTTTAATTTGACAGTCCAGCTAATAGTTTGTCAGTTTTGTTGATCTTTTTGCTTTTACTGAATTGTCTCTACTATTTTTCATTCTCTGCTCTAATCTTTATTATTTCCTCCTTTCTGCTAGTCTTGGGTTTGCTTTGTTCTTCTTTTTTTAGTCCCTCAAGCTGTAAAGTTAAGTTGTTGATTTGAGATCTTTCTTCCTTTCTAATATGTTGATAACTATACATTTCCATCTTAGCATTGCTTTTATATATATTCCGTAAGTTTTGGTATGTTGTGTTATGTAGTATTTTCACTTTATTCAAAGTGTTGTTTTAACTTCCCTTGAGACTTCCTATCTGATTCACTTGTTATTTGGAAGTGTATTATTTAACTTTCCTATATTTTGAGATTGTCCAGCTATTTTTCCATTGTTGATTTCTAGTTCAAGTCCATTGTGATCTGAGAAAATACTTAGTATAATTTCTATTCTTTTAAATTTAAGTTGTGTTTTATAGCAGAGAATGTGGTCTGTCTTGTTTAATGATCTATGAAATCGCTGGAGGTAAAAGAATATTCCTCTGGGGGAAGAGTATTCTATAAATATCAATTAGATCAAGTTGATTAATAGCACTGATCAGATCAACTGTATTTTTGTTTTTTTAATCAACATGATCTATCAATTACAGAAAGAGGGTTTTTGATAGTTCCAACTATGACAGCGGATTTGTCTTTTTCTCTTTTCAGTTCTATCAATTTTTGCCTCATGCACTTAGACACAATGCTGTTGGGTGCATATGTGTTTAAGATTATTTCTTCTTGGAGAATTTGCCTTTTATCATTATGTAATCTCTTATTTGTGATAATTTTCCTTGTTCTGAATTCTGCTTTGTCTAAATTAGGGCCACTCTAGCTTTCTTTTGATAGTGTCAGACTGTTAGTTCATCTTTCCCCATCCTTTTAGTTTTAGCCCGTCTCTATAATTAAACTTGGTTTCTTGTAGACAAAACACAGTTTTGTCATATTTTATCCATTTCGTCAATCTGTCTTTTCATTTCTCTATTTAAATCATTTACATTAAAAGCGATTATTAATATAGTTGTATTATTATCTACCATTTTTGTAAATGTTTTCTGTTGTATTTATCTTTTGTCCCCTCTTTTTCTGCCTTTTCCAGTTTTGTTTGAACATTTTATATAATTTCATTTTGAGGACTAAACTCTGATATTTTTTAGTGTTTTACCATTTTATAAACAATATAAAAACCTTACAACAAAGTACAAAACAGTATCCTTCTCCACTTTATGTACTATAGTTGTCATATATATTACTTTTGTCTATATAAACCCTAAAACACATGAATGTAGTTATTTTAAACAGTCAATATTGGTATAATTAAATAAAATAGTCTTTTATATGTTCTGACGTATTTATCATTGTAAGTTTTTATTACTTGTTTCTGAATCTCTGTCCTCCCATCTGAGGTAAAATATTGCTTTACTCCATTGTTCCTGTCTTCAGGAATTCTAGTTACACATTTGTCAGACTATTGACAGAGTTACACGGTATTCCTTTGTTGGTTTTAGACATGCTTTTAGCTATTTGTGCTCCAGTTTGTATAATGTCTATTATACATTATGCAATGAACCTTTCTTCTTATGTATCTATTGTACTATTCACTATATCCAACACATTCTTAACTTCAGATATAGCACTTTTCAGTTCCAAAATATTTATTATATTCTTCTCAGAGAACCAATTTCTCCAATAAACTTACTAATAATGTATCTATTTTGTCCTTGTTTTCCTTTATTTTATTTAACATATATAATAATAATTTTTAAATTATTATCTGTAATTCTAGTATGCTTTTCTTGTGTCTGCACCTATTGACAGTTGTTTTTATGCTTGATTATGTATCATGTTTTCCTGCTTTCTTGTATGCTTCATAATTTTTTGATTGCATGGCAAACATCGTGTATAAAAAAATCATAGATACTGAAGTTGGTAGTTTTTCTTCTGAGAGAGCATTGCCCTTTCCTTGGAAGGCAGCTAGAGTGAAAGGCTAATCTTTTTGATCTAATAAAGAATGGAACTCGGTCAGAAATGAGTGGCAGCTTAACTTAGTTTTCATTCACCTGACTGCAAATGATCTTAAGGTAAGACCTACCCTCTGGGTGTTCCAGTAGATCTGTAAGCATTAACATACTATAGACTTCTTCCTCTGCCTACCCAATTCAGACCCATGATCCATTCCTCTATGCTCAGATTCAGCACATGGCCCAGATGATGAAAGAAGCCACCAATCTCTGTTACCGAGAAAGGGCTTTTCCTATACCCACATTTAGTTTCTTTATAGTATTTTCGTCCACAGCTGTCTGATGTCTTTAATTTTTTTATTTTTAAAATTTGTATTTGTTTTCTTAATGGATAGGGTGGAAATGACGATTTGCTGTTGCCTTCTAGATTCTTTTTTTAAATTATTGTTATACTTTAAGTTCTGGGATATATGTGCAGAATGTGTAAGTTTGTTACATAGGTATGTGTGCCATGGTGGTTTTCTGCACCCATCAACCTGACATATACGTTAGGTATTTCTCCTAATACTATTCCTCCCCTTGCCCCCCACCCCTCGACAGGCCCCAGTATGTGATGTTCCCCTCCCTGTCTCCATGTGTTCTCATTGTTCAACTCCCACTTATGAGTGAGAACATGTGGCATTTGGTTTTCTGTTCCTGTGTTTGCTAAAAATGATGGTTTCCAGTTTCATCCACGTCCCTGCAAAGGACATGAACTCATCATTTTTTATGGCTGTATAGTATTCCATGGTGTATATGTGCCACATTTTCTTTATCCAGTCTGTCATTGAAAGGCATTTGGATTGGTTCCAAGTCCTTGCTATTGTGAATAGTGCCACAATAGACATACGTGTGCATGTGTCTTTAAAGTAGAATGATTTATAATCCTTTGGGTATATACCCAGTAATGTGGTTGCTGGGTCAGATGGTATTTCTGGTTCTAGATCCTTGAGGAATCACCACACTGTCTTCCACAATGGTCAGACTAATTTACACTCCCATCAACAGTGTAAAAGTGTTCCTATTTTTCCACATCCTCTCCAGCATCTGTTGTTTCCTTACTTTTTAAGGACCGCCATTCTAACTGGTGTGAGATGGTATCTCATTTGCATTTCTCTAATGACCAGTGATGATGAACTTTTTTCATGTTTTTTGGCCACATAAATGTCTTCTTTTGGAAAGTTTCTGTTCATATCCTCCACCCAGTTTTTGATGGTATTGTTTGTTTTTTTCTTGTAAATTTGTTTAAGTTGCTTGTAGATTATGGATATTAGCCCTTTGTCATATGGATAGATTGCAAAAACTTTCCCCTATTCTGTAGGTTGCCTGTTCACTCTGATGATAGTTTCTTTTGCTGTGCAGAAGCTCTTTAGTTTGATTAGATCCCACTTGTCAATTTTGGCTTTTATTGCCATTGCTTTTGGTGTTTTAGTCATTAAGTCTTTGCCAATGCCTATGTTTTGAAGGGTATTGCCTAGACTTTCTTCTAGGGTTTTCATGGTTTTGGGTTTTACTTTTAAGTCTTTAATCCATCTTGAGTTAATTTTTTTTTTTTTTTTTTTTTTTGAGACGGAGTCTCGCTCTGTCGCCCGGGCTGGAGTGCAGTGGCCGGATCTCAGCTCACTGCAAGCTCCGCCTCTCGGGTTTACGCCATTCTCCTGCCTCAGCCTCCCGAATAGCTGGGACTACAGGCGCCCGCCACCTCGCCCGGCTAGTTTTTTGTATTTTTTTTAGTAGAGACGGGCTTTCACCGTGTTAGCCAGGATGGTCTCGATCTCCTGACCTCGTGATCCGCCCGCCTCGGCCTCCCAGAGTGCTGGGATTACAGGCTTGAGCCACCGTGCCCGGCCTTGAGTTAATTTTTGTATAAGGTGTAAGGAAGGGGTCCAGTTTCAGTTTTCTGCATGTGGCTAGCCGGTTTTCCCAACACCATTTATTAAATAGGAAATCTTTTCCCTATTGCTTGTTTTCATCAGGTTTGTCAAAAATCAGATGGGTGTAGATGTGTAATGTAATTTCTGAGGCCTCTGTTCTATTACATTGGTCTATATATCTGTTTTGGTACCGGTACCATGCTGTTTTGGTTACTGTGGCCTTGTAGTACAGTTTGAAGTCAGATAGCATGATGCTTCCAGTTTTGTTCTTTTCGCTTTGGACTGTCTTGGCTATATCGGCTTTTTTTTTGGTTCCCTGTGAAATTTAAAGTAGTTTTTCCTAATTCTGTGAAGAAAGTCGTGGTAGCTTGATGGGGATAGCATTGAATCTCTAAATTACTTTAGGCAGTATGGCCATTTTCATGATATTGATTCTTCCTATCCATCAGCATGGAATGTTTTTCCATTTGTTTGTGTCCTCTCTTATTTCCTTGAGCAGTGGTTTATAGTTCTCCTTGAAGAGGTCCTTCACATCCCTTGTAAGTTGTATTCCTAGGTATTTTATTCTCTTTGTAGCAATTGTGAAAGGGAGTTAACTCATGATTTGGCTCTCTGTTTGTCTATTATTGGTGTATAGGAATGCTTGTGATTTTTGCACATTGTTTTTTTATCCTGAGACTTTGCTGAAGTTGCTTATCAGATTAAGGAGTAAAAACAATCATAGTTATTTTATGTTCTGTTGGATAATGCAACTACTATACCAGCTCTGGTTCTGCTTTTATTCATTGTTTTCTTTCTTTTCCATGGGTCATTTATTGATATGAGACTGATGACTTTCTGAAGTTCTCATTATGATTTACAGTTGAGTCACCAGCTACGTTAACCATCGGAGATCACCTTTTCTGCATTATATCTCACTGTCAGGTTATTAAGTAACTAGAGAATTCTAATTGCTTTCTGGTGCCTTGTGACAGGTAACTTTCTGTACCTTGTGAATCTCCCTCTTCCCTACTGGTCTGCACCCAGTCTTTAGAACACAGCCACCTTGTGTTTGATAAAGGTCTTTAAATGACTCAAAGGCAGTTCTCTCAGCTCTCTTTGCCCTTTCCCCAGGCCTTTAGTATCTAAATTCCTCAAGGGCCTCAGATGGATTTCTCTTACATTGTATGCCCTTTCCCTCTTATAAACAGTGGATAACTTGCATTTGAAGTAAATCCCCATGTGCTT
Organism: Macaca mulatta; assembly: GCF_049350105.2. NCBI lineage: Eukaryota > Metazoa > Chordata > Mammalia > Primates > Cercopithecidae > Macaca > Macaca mulatta. The sequence continues at coordinate 110,278,018 of NC_133419.1, read as the reverse complement.
CAGAGGGTGTCTCTTTCAGTTCTACTGTTCCATTTCCAGCCTGTAGTATGCTATCCTAGAGACCTATGTGAATCCCTGACAGAGAATTGGAGGGTGGGTGCAAGTTCACTCAGTGCCTGGGGCTCCTTAGAATTATAACCTTTCATGCCTGTCTACATGTTTTTGAGTTTCTTGAAGTTTCAGCTAGTTTCTCATTAAAAAAAAAATCAATGGCAGATTCCTCCTCATACTAGTCTATCTGGGATGAGACTAGCCATGGATCTTCTGTTTTATGAAAGACTGTCATGTTCTAGAAGCTAGTTAATTTAGGTTTTGTTTTATATCATATCTGTATCTCTTTGATGAATTAAAAAGAAAAACTTATTTTTTAGCTTATCAAAATTGTTTTAGTTGTTAGAATGAGAATGATGGCTTGTGGTATTTTCTACCAATAAAATCAATCTTAGAACCAAAGATATGCCTTCCAGGAGAGATCTATAACCATCCATCTCAGTATTCTATCTCAAATTTAAACATCAGGTATCATATCATAGGAGGTAATGAGGGTTACCTTTGACATTAACTACAAATGCTATGAAATTCTCATTTCCTTGAAAATGTCTATTTTAGATATTTATTTACAGATCTTTTTTCTTGACATATTTGTATGTAAACTTTACAATAAGTCCTTACAACATCATCGATAGCTTCTTAGAAACTCCAACTTGAAGTGAAATAATGTAGAACAAAATCAACAAAATCAATTTTTATCGTAGGCTAATTGCTATAAACAAGAGTTAATTTCTAACGTATATTTCTGGTTACAAAACCATCATCAAATTTCTAAGTAAGCATTAAAACACTTCTAATATTAAACACTGAAATAAAAAAGAGCTATGCATACATTTAAGACACATTAATAAAAACAAATGAGATAATTATTTACCCCATTATTCCAGTTCAGGGTTGCAGGTGGCTAGACCCTATCCTGGCAGCTCAGGGTACAAGTGGGGAACCAACCATGGACAGGACATCATTCTACCACAGGATGCATTTACACACATACACCCACACTCACTCTGGCTGTGACAATTTAGAGATGCCAATTAACCTAACGTACACATTTTTGAGATATGGGAAGAAACAAGAGTACCCAGAGAAAACCTACACAGACATGTGGAAAATGTGAAAACTCCATTTAAAAAATCATTTTTTTCTCATTGACATTATAACAAAACATTATTGAAGGACCTGTACTATCTCTGGGGGCCAGTATATATTGTATGCTTGCTATGCAATGTATGAAGCATTATTTTTTGGAAAATAATTTGTAATCCCTGTAACTAGTTTTAATCTTTCTGTAGTTCTTTGTTCACAATCTCAGCCAACACTTACTACAGCATGTAATAATGTCTTCATACTCTCCCCATGGAATATATTTTTAGCTCTGTACTTCTAAAGCCATGAAACTCTAATTAAAATATTATCTAAGTATTTGCATGTCATGAGGCTGCTCATATTTTCACATATGGTTCCACTCCATTGCCAGATGTCTATATTTGTTGCTGGGCTGTATAAATCCTGTGACAGCCTCCTCAAAGTATCATGCTGCTTTGAGAATAAATGTTTGTTTGATTTCCTATTGTTTTAGAGATATCTATAGAACTGTGTGGGGGCCTCATTAGAACACTATTGTTCTGTGCCTTATGTTAGAGTCACTTGGATGTTGGGCTGTGTATGTTGCTCCCTACTAGGATGTGAGTACTTGGATGTCAGGGACTGGTCTCCTTCCGTTTTTGCATTCTGTGTTCCCAAAACAGTCAGAGCTGCTACACAAAGCTTATACACTTTGTACAGCACACAAAGGTATCTGATGAAAATGGTAAGTCAGGGTTGAAAGTGACTGCTCGCTCTACTAGGCAAGATTTGTGCCTTGGTCCAGAGCTTGAATAAAGGTATGAGTTTTTACTATTCTGCCAAATGACTTATCTCATAATTTATCCTTCTGGAGGTGGTGACTTTTTAAAAAAAAATTCTCAAAAGGACAGTAGTATTGAGTGCAGTGCCCTGCACATAGTAAGTGCTCAGTATATATGCACATTTTCTTTAGTTGAATTGAATCCTATGAAAAGCTTTAAGTTGTAGCTCTACCTTTTTGTTAGTGGTTCTAGAAGATCAAAAATGCTATCAGGAGTCCTTTAAATTTAACTTCCTAAATAATTATTTCCATACACATGAGTAAGTCTGTGGTATTTCCATCCCAGCAGAGGATATTCTGCCCTCCAGACATGCTAGAAAGTGCTGGAAACATAATACACATATCCCATAGAGAAAATTTTTATCATTAATCCCATACACATTCCTGAGTTTCTCAAGATCAGCTGCAAATCAACAAAGAAGACTTCCCCCTATTTATCCTTTCTCCAAAGTTCTGTAAAGTAGAAAAGCAACAGAACACAAAAGGGCATTTCCTTTATTCTGGTACTTGCATACAATTGTGCCTCAAGAAAAGCTCTGTCTGTAGCTAATCTTAATGGCTATTGCAATCATTCGTGGAGTCTTAAATACACTTACTCACACACTGGATCCACATGAGATACTGACTCCATGCCGAGTTGCAAGAAAGGAAGCATATTTGTTTGTTACCTATTATGCTTCATTTACTATAGCAGGTATGAGTATATAAAAAAGAATAAAATATAGATCCCACAGGATCTATGTAAATTATGGTAGAATAATTTACACATATTATTCTACCATAACTTTGAGGATGTTACACACACACACACACACACACACAAAATTTGACAGTGTATTAAAAACCTATTTTGTCCTATGTTCGTTCTTCCTTCTGCAAAAATTTGTTAATGGTCCACAGTGATAGGTGCTGTGCTAGGTGATGAGCATGGAGCGATGAAGGATGAACAGACTCAGTCTCTGCCATTGTGGAACTTTAGTGCTTCTAGAATGCCTTCAATCAATGCATTATGCCCTTACTTCTCTGGAAACTCAACAATGCTTTGCCTGACTTCTAAAGAAAAGGTTAGGCTCTCCTGGGACTGAGTATCTTTACTTGTACCATCTACCACAGAGTCTTGTAATGATCAATTCATTTCTCTTCCGTTTTAGTATAAGCTAAAAAAAAAAAAAAAAGAGAGGAAAAAATATTTTTATTTTTTTCCCATTGCTCCAACAGGGACCAGTGAAAGGAGGCATGGAATAAATATTTTTTAAGAAAATGAGCAAATTATCAGCTGGCATTAAGCCTGGAACTCACTGCAGTAAAATGCACATATTTCACCATCAATAACCAAAGCCTATGGTGTAGTGTCCTGTTACTTTAAAGATAATTTCCAAAAAGATATGTTTTAACACAAAGAGAAATGCTATTTGAATTCTTCGAAGCTGCAGCTTTAACATGTAATTTTTTATTTTTCTTCAGAATAAGAAGCAGATATAAGATTTCATTGCTCTCCTGCTGTTAACTTTCGTATTACGTGGTCTTCAGGCTATTAAAGCCTGACATCTCATTACTGTCCTATTTATAACGATGCCATTGATTTATACATCATCTTAATGTGCCCTCTTCATGGTAACTTACTGTCCCTCAGGAAAGAGCTAAGAATAATGAGTGTTTGCTGAACATATAACAGAATTCATTTTCCATAGGAGACCTATAATGAGAAAGCAATAGGAGTAAGCCATTCATCCCAGAAATTTAAATGCTAAATACTTGGAAGGAAAAAAAAAAACCCTTAAACTCCACAATAGAATCTTGCATTTAGATAGGTTAGATAACAATGCTGGGCAGACTGTATACCAGCGTTCCATGTAGAATTATTTGCAAGATTAAGAAAATATGAAGAGCTTGATAGTATTATAGGAACACTGATTTCAAAATGTTAAATTATATTTGAAAAATGTATTGTGTGCTTTTAGAGTAATATCTGGCAATTGAATTTGGTTGCCTGTGGCAAAGAACTCAGGGGATTAGAGAAACTCTAAACGGTGGGATCTGGCTTGAAACTCAGTCTGGTTAGAAATATCTAAATTTTTTGTCTATTTAGCTGAACAGACCTGCAGAAGAACAAGGAGATGAACAACTGTGCTAGAAAGTGCAGTTAACATTTCCGTTAATCTTAGTGGATTAAACATACGTATTTACCTTTGTTCTTCTCCCCGAATCTCATTAAAATTACTATGAAGAATTTTTCAAAAACTAAAAATTCCAAATGTTACAGCAAACAGGAAAAAATGGCAGATGAGAAAGGACACCTTATCAGAGACCTGCCTGTCTACCCGGTAGAAAGCAGCAGCCCAAATCTCCACTCCCTACCTTGATTACCCTGCTTATTTCTATCCTACTTAACATGCCGTAAACCATATCATATTTTTATGGCTTCGTTTTCTGTCTCCCTCATTTTAATTTAAGCTTCAGGTGCTCAGGAACTTTATTTCTGCTGGATTTAAACATCTAACACAATGCCTGATGTAGAGGAGGCATGTAATAATTATTTGTTGAACAAAGTGTTAACATTTATTTGGAAGAAGGAAAGCAGATATTATAATAAAAGCTAATTTACCAGAATGAAGAAACTAAAACCTAAACCTGCAGAAAGATTTTGACAAAATGTAAGTCAATTCCTACTGAAGGACCCCAGAAAAACAGAAAATTAACACATGGGTTCTTCACATGATAGAGATGCAGAATTGGGCAAAAATAATAATAATAATAATTTTTTTAAGGGTTGGAAATCTCCAGGAGAAATTAGACAGCTATATCCTCTTTTCAGCCCCAGTTATACCAATAATTACATCAACCGTTAATGGAGTAAGAGCTGTAACTAAAGGGAGGAGCGTGCTAGATGAGATTAAAATAAGCAAGATTCAACTATGTACTGTCTACAGCATATGCACTTTGAACATTAAAGTATAGGTTGAAAATAAGAGGATAGAAAAACATGTGTAATGCAAACCATAAGCATAAAACGACTGGCATAGCTAGGTTAACATTAGACAAAATAGATTTTGAGAAAGTGTTACTAGAGATTAAGAGACACGTTTTATAATTTGAAAAGGCACATAAAACAATAATAAATGTCTATGTACCAAATGAAAGGCCTTTAAAATGCAAGAAGCAAAAGGTAAATCTAAGACAGAAATAAGCAATTATTTTCTCTTTATCTTCAGTTTTCAGAAATTTGACTTTGCATTAATTTCTTATGGTTCTTCCTTAGAGTTAACTGAGCTTCTTGTATCTGTAAATTTGTGATTCACCAAACAAGTTATTTTCAGCTCTTATTATTTAAAACACGTTTCTTCCCCATTATCTCTTCCCTCTTCTTCTGAGGCTCTAATTACATGTATGTTTGCTTTCTCTATATTATTCCATGGGGCCCTTGGCTTTGTTAAGTGCTTTTTGTTGTTGTTCTGTTCTGTTTTGTTTTGCTTTTATAATATTTCTTCCCTCTGTTTTTCATATTGGATCATTTGTATTGATCTATTTTCAAATTTACTGCCTCTTTCACCTATCACTTTTGTTCAGATGTTAAGCCTATCTAGTAATTTTAAAATTTTATATATTTCTCATCTTAGTTCGAGATTTTCTATTTTGCCCTCTTCCATACTTTATAAGTTTCTACATACTTTTGAGCATGTTTTTCTTTCCCTCACTGAGCATAGCTATAACAGCTTCTTTAAAGTCTCTATCTGCTATTGTCAACATCTAAGCCACCTTGAGTATGTCCTCTGCTTATTGTGTTTTCTTTGGGGAATGAATCAACTTTTCTAGTCCTTCAAGTGTCAAGTAATTTTGGATTATATCTTGGCCATTGTGACTGCTATGCTGTGAAGACCATGGATTCTATTATGTTTCTCTCAAAAGTGTTGCTACTTTTTGTTTTGGAATGCAATTAAATTGGTTGGACTCAAATAGAAAACTCTGTCTCAGGGTGGCAGTTCAAATCTCAGCTAAGTCTCTTTATCCTTAGTAGGGTGGTTTGGGTCTGCTCTGTGCATGAGTGGTTCTGGGGTCAGTCTGTGATTTGAAAAGAGTTTGCACAAAGAATCAAAAGCTTCACCTCTCTCATATTCTCCTTTCCAGGACTCTTTTTCACTTTTTTTTTTCTTTTTTTGAGACAGAGTCTTGCTCTGTCACCCAGGCTGGAGTGCAGTGGCTTAATCACAGCTCACTGCCACCTCAACCTCCCTGACTCAAGCAATCCTGCCACCTCAGCCTCCCGAGTAGCTGGAACTACAGGCATGCACCACCACGCTTGGCTAATTTTCTTAAATTGTTTGTAAAGATGAGGTCTCATTATATTGCCCAGGCTGGTCTCAAACTCCTAGACTTAAATGATCCTCCTGCTTTGGCCTCCCAAAGTGTTGGGATTACAGGCATTAGCCATCATGGCTGACCTCTTCTCTCACTTTTTCAGCAACCGTGAGTCCTCTGAACTCTGTTGTCTGGTTCTTCATGCCAGAAAATTTGTGGGCTTTCTATCAGAGTTTTGGTGCTCAAGCACTGCTGGCTACAGTCTTCCCTCATGCTAAAAACTGTCAAAACAGAAAACTTACCTATTACAGCCTTTTTTTTGTCTTTACCCCAAAATTTGCCTGCTTTTGTTCAGTATCCTGAGCCTTCAGGGTAGCCGCTTTTGTCTTTTGTCCAGAGTGTATAGCTGTAAACTAAAGTTCAGTCTGGTAAGGGCTTACTAAGCCATGCTGGAAACAAACTCTTCTTCCATCATTTCTTTAAAGTAAAATTATATTAAGTACTGAGAGTAAGACATAATAATGAAGAGTAAGAGAACAATACGTCATAATAAAAGCAAGGTGGGGCCGGGTGTGGTGACTATTGCTGTAATTCCAGCACTTTGGGAGGCACAGACAGGTAGATTACTTGAGGTTGGGAGTTCAAGACCAGCCTGGACAACATGGTGAAACCCTGTCTCTACTGAAAAACACAAAATAATTAGCTGAGCATGGTGGTGATGTTCACCTTTAGTCCCAGCTACTCAGAAGGCTGAGGCAGGAGAATCATTTGAACCTATGAGGTGGAGGTTGCAGTGAGCCAAGATCGTGCCACTGCACGGTCCAGCCTGGGTGACAGAGGGAGACTCCATCTTAAATCAATAAATAAATAATAAATAACTAAATGCAAGATGTTGGTATTGGGTGTCTAAGAAAGGTATTAAGGGGATCAGAAAATATTGCAATGAGGAATCTCTAACTAGGTGATCCTTTGAAATCTAGGAAGTATCTGGGAGATCTCTCAACAGGAAAGACTTAATACTAGAATCATCACAAACTTCAGTCTTTAGTGGAGCAATTGGCAATGGTAAGACTGACAAGAGAGGGCCCATTTATTATGACTAAGATTGAGATGCAAGGAAACAAGGTAGAAGCCCAGCCAGACCCCAAAAGAGGTCTGGATACAGATTGCACATGTGCATATGTAGATAAAGGCAGGTGGGCATTGTTGCTGAGTCGCAGTACATTGATGAGAGCTCCTATCTTCAGTAAGGGTTGGAACCAAGAGCCCTGGGTAAAGGAAAGTCTTCCAAAAGGCATCAAATAACCTCGGTTTTAGAAGCATAGAGGCTAGAGGTGGAGACTGGTTCCTTTCATTGTTATAAAACTGGTTCACAGAAATATTAAGTTTCCAATAGCTCCATTGCCTCGTCTCCTTAAGGAAGATACTCCTGTTTTATGCTTTTTGTATTCTTCATAGCAGTGTTTATCAAGCAGGATGTGCAGTCACTTGCCATATTTTTTAAAATGAGAGTCAGTGCCTCTGGAGTGGGGCCTAAAATCCTGCATGTCTATTTAGCCTCCCAGGTGATACCAATGCTGCTGTGGCCCACACTCTGAGTGGCAAGGTTTTATATAACCTCAGTAACAGAAATAAACCCCTTTATTTGATCTATCCATTTGCCTTCAAAACCAGATAATATCCTCCATGTTCTAACATGCCACCCTTCTAAGACTCCCAAAGAGCCCTGTGTAACAGACCAGCAGCCTAATGATCTGGTATGTCCTAACTAACGATATCCAGCCCCCATTCAGCACAGTCTTCCTCCCTGCTCACCATCCTTGTATTCTCCTCCTATGCTTTCTCTTTCTAGGCCTATTTCCTAGAGTGTAATTCTTTCAGTATAGGGATTATATCCTTTCACCTAGGTCAAGGCCCTTTATACACCCAATGTGGCCAATAAATGTTTGAGCTATCGATAAATACAATAGGTTCAATAATCTATATCCAAACAAAGGTGAGCCAAGAACTTTGGGCAGCTGATCCCCTATACTCCCACACACATGGTACATTTCAGTACCTTCAATACATTTTGGTACCTTCAATAAGCCAATGCCCATAGCTTCTACCAGTGAGTGCAGTGTCCTGTGTATATTTCAGATATGATGGTACTGGAGGATTCTAGAAAAGCTCTGAAAGAAATAGCTAACCTTTGCATTAAAAGCAATAAACTATGTAAGTATTTTTGAAGTTAACTTACTGATTTTAATGAATTTTGAAATCATCTTCACTGGTGTAGGAGAATAATGCTGTTTCTCTGGAAAGCTAGTCTTGGATAAAGTTGGATGGCTTTTTTTTTTCACAATCTTTTCCCTATTTTTTTTTTAATACTTTAAGTTCTAGGGTACATGTGCACAACATGCAGGTTTGTTACATACGTCTACATGTGTCATGTTGGTGTGCTGCACCCATCAACTCATCGTTTACATTAGGCATTTCTCATAATGCTATCCCTCCCCCAGCCCCTACCCCACGACAGGCCCTGGTGTGTGATGTTCCCCACACTGTGTCCAAATGTTCTCATTGTTTAGCTCCCACCTATGAGTGAGAGCATGTGGTGTTTGGTTTTCTGTCCTTGTGATAGTTTGCTCAGAATGATAATTTCCAGCTTCATCCATGTCCCTACAAAGGAGACGAACTCATCCTTTTTTATGGCTGCATAGTATTCCATGGTATATATGTGCCACATTTTCTTAACCCAGTCTATCATTGATGGACATTTGGGTTGGTTCCAAGTCTTTGCTATTGTGAATAGTGCCACAATAAACATATGTGTGCATGTGTCTTCATAGTGGCATGATTTATAATCCTTTGGTTATATACCCAGTAATGGGATCACCGGGTCAAATGGTATTTCTAGTTCTATATTCTTGAGGAATCACCACACTATCTTCCACAATGGTTGAACTAGTTTACAGTCCCACCAACAGTGTGAAAGTGTTCCTATTTCTCCACATCCTCTCCAGCACCTGCTGTTTCCTGACTTTTTAATGATCGCCATTCTAACTGGTGTAAGATGGTATCTCATTGTGGTTTTGATTTGCATTTCTCTGATGGCCAGTGATGATGAGCATTTTTTCATGTGTCTGTTGGCTGCATAAATGTCTTCTTTTGAGAACTGTCTGTTCATATCCTTTGCCCACTTTTTGATGGGGTCATTTTATTTTTTTCTTGTAAATTTGTTTACATTCTTTGTAGATTCTGGATATTAGCCCTTTGTCAGATGGGTAGATTACAAAAATTTTCTCCCATTCTATAGGTTGCCTGTTCACTCTGATGATAGTTTCTTCAGGGAAAAAAGACTTTAGGTTACGGGACCTCAGACAGTCATCTTGTTGAATCTCTCCATTGGTCTTTCTTTAGTGAGTCTATTGTAGAGCCTGAGAAAATATCTGCCTCTGTAACCCCAGAGGAATTATTGGGATGTCAGAGGTAGAGGAAAATGGGCCACTGTACAGCTAAGAACAGACGCTTGGGCAAAGGTAGAGCCACTGCTCATTGCTCTGGCTTTCACAGGTATTCTTCTAGGTAATGATTTTGGGCTATACCACACATCAACCAAAATCATAAGACTAGAGACAGTCAAAGGTATATATACTAACAACTACAAGAACAATAATGTTAATAATTTACCATGGGACAAGGTTTTAGAAGGCCATTTAGTATATTTTCTCACTTGATCATACCAAGACCCTGTGAGGGGGCCCACAGCAGGTAGTATGAATCAATTTTATAAAAAAAGATAACTGATCATGCCTGTAATCCCAGCACTTTGGGAGGCCGAGGCAGGTGGATCACGAGGTCAGGAGATCAAGACCATCCTGGCTAACACAGTGAAACCCCATCTCTACTAAAAATACAAAAAATTAGCTGGCTGTAGTTGGCGGGTGCCTGTAGTTTCAGCTACTCGGGAGGCTGAGGCAGGAGAATGGCATGAACCTGGGGGGCGGAGGTTGCAGTGAGCTGAGATCACACCACTGCACTCCAGCCTGGGTGACAGAGGGAGATTCCATGTCCAAAAACAAGATAACTAAGAGCCAATAGAAAAATGAGTCACTCAGGCTCACACAGCTGCTAAGTGATGAACCAGAACTCAACTAAAGTCTCCTAATTCGATATCCAGTATTCTCCAACTATGCCATTTTGCTCACCAACTCTGTTAGCCATAAGTAAACAGAGTGTAGCCACAGGTATAAAGGGAATTGCTAGAAAATGGCTTTTTAGAAAGAGAATGAGATGGGTTCAAGCAAGATTTTAGTTCCTGAACCCAAAATATGTTGTTGTGCAGTATAGACAGTCTGTCTAAAAACAGGCTGGTGGGTTTCACATAAACTCGCCAGACAGTGGAATTGCCTTCCCACCCTAAGACTTTTCTTAATGCAGAAATGTTGACCAAATGAGATCTGAGAGCAAGTTCAGATTCCTCAAAATTAGTAGGAAGTTACAGGAGATACCAAAGGAAGAGATATCTATACAAATATGCCTGGATAATAGCCTACAACCACTATGTCCAACAAGAAGTCACACTTTTGGGATCTGGTGAGGGTAGAAACAGCCTACTGGTATACTTGATGTTACCAATTGATCAAGAAGCAAAATAAACATCGGTAGAGTTTTGTTCTAATTATCAAAGCAGAAATGACTGTAGAATTTTGCTATTAACAATATGCTATACATCTTATGGAAATAGAGGAGTGCTATGGAAGTCCCACTTAGATTCTCTTTACCAAGCAAGGTGTCCTTCCCTCAGCTACAGGGAGTGTTAGCTGCTAAGAGGTCACAGCTGGACCCTTCTGTTGATACTTTTCCTCAGCAAATGAAAGCCACCTACCTTGGAAATATCTGGGAGTCTGTGCCTTCCCCATGGAGGTGTGGCACACACAGAGATGGCTTAATATGAGATACAAAGGGGCTGCCCTTTGTCTCAAGGTGGAATAACTCTGTAAAGCTATTCATTCTCCAGAGCTCCTTGGGATTAGTGATTAGGCTTGTTCTAGGCACAGCTGAATGGACATCTTTGCTTAGCTTCTTTCTCTGAGGTTTCACCTGAGCACTCTCCTGCAATAAATCACTTGCATAACAATGCCATGTCAGGCTCTACTTGCAGGGAACCAAACCTAAAATAAGGAGTGGTGCATTAATCCAAAGGGATTCTATTTTGCTCCCCCGACCCAAGATTCATTTACTAGGTAGCAGGAAATCTTTTATTTTGTGTGTTTATGCTGAAAGACATTTCTCTTTTTAAAAGTAGGGCATGGTAATGACCTATGTTATGCCTTTGGGCATGTTACGGCATATTATACCTTAGGGAATAATGATGATTGCTGATATGTATTGAATATGTATAATTTGCTAGGCTCTATAAGGGCTTTAGTATTGTAGCATTTAAGTTTTATAATAATTCTCTGAAATAGGTTCTATTATTATCATTCCCATTTTATAAGAAACTGTGACCCAGAAAGGTTAATTACTCTGTCCCAAGATCACATAGGTGGCAAGAGTCAGAAACAAAATTTGAACCCAGTTCTATGTGACTACAGAGCCCAAGCTCTTAACCATGATATTGTATTGTCTCTCCATACCAAGTCAGTTTTTTGCAAAATGATTGCTGAAATGACCAGGTAATTTGGGAAAGTTCCTCACAAACTGCCTATTTAACATATTCACTTGCATAATTAATGAAATTCCACATCAATTTAGTTAATTGTAACATCTCAAGATCCTCCTGCCTAGAGGATCCTGGGTGAAGATGAGGTCTGACTGGGGCATTTCTCACAGGACCGTGGCAGGACTTGAGGGCTGGGTATCTCTTACCCTGGGTCTCAGGATGCAGATATAAAGTCATGCATTGGAGGAGGCTCATATCTAAAACTGGGATTGGGCCAGGCATAGTGGCTCACATCTGTAATCCCAGAACTTTGGGAGGCCAAGGCGGGTGGATCACCTGAGGTCAGGAGTTTGAGACTAGACTGGCCAACATGGTGAAACCCTATCTCTGCTGAAAATAATAATAATAATAATAATAAAATTAGCTGGGTACAGTGGTGGGTGCCTGTAATCCCAGCTACTTGGAGGCTGAGGCAGGAGAATCACTTGAACCTGGGAGGCAAAAGTTGCAGTCAGCCGAGATTGTGCCAGTGCACTCCAGCCTGGGCAACAGAGCAAGACTTTGTCTCAAAAAAATAAAAAATAAATAAAACTGGGATGGTATTGTAGATTGAGTACCCCAAGAAGCAGGCTCTGAGATAAGGACTTAAGTAAAATTTATCTAGAAGGAAATTCCAGGAAGTACCAGTAGGGGAGGGGAAAACTGAGTCAAGGAGAGTCTCGGGGAGACTGTATAAAACACAACTCAGAAATGGTTTATTCTAGGAGCAAAGAAGCTGGAGATTTTATCTACCAATCTGTCATTGGTGATGGTTTCCTTGTGGGGATGTTAACTCCCTGGGACTTCTGCCTACTATGGGAGGAAGCTCGGCACACTCCTGCAGTCTAAGAACTTGCTCAGGCAGCATTGTGGTGCTTTCAGTAAGAGTCATCCCCAAGTAAAGGAATACAAATGCCAAGAGGATGTGGAAAGGAACTGTGACAACATTGACCATAGGTAACAAAACTAGAACTTGAGGGTCATGTATTCAAAGGTTAGAAGGGCAAGTAGGAGCCATAGTGTGTGGCCAACATGGAGTGTGTTGTGAACAGAAGGAAGGGCAAAGTGAGAAAGAGCAGAACAGGTCAGTGGAAGTTGGCCTGAAGCAATTTGAAGAACATTGCTGCTGAGACATATGCACCCAGTTTGCATGGGTGTATTGGACCCATTTAATGGGGATAGAAGTGGTAGACTATTAGGATATCAAGTGATGATCCCTACTTGGTAGCATATCTACCATTCCTAAGACCATCTCTGTAAAATGGCAATAATATTTACTTACCTCCAGAGTGGGAGGCTAAATATCCTCAGATGGTTTAGAAAAAAGGATTCTCATTTCTGCGTTTCTGGTTAAGGTATTCTTAACCAGAAATACAGAAAGTCTCACAGAATCAGACATGTACCAGTGTGTGTTCTGTGCATGCCAATTTAATCCTGGTTTCAAGTGCAAGAAAAATGGCTTGCATCCTGAAGCCCATTAGGGAACATTGCCCATACTATTGGGGTTAGAATTGCTGCTATTTGCGTATCACTGCTAAGCTAGGATAGGTGAAATCCATTACCTAAGAAGATTCCCTGCTTGAATGAGCCACTCTTGTAAAACTATAAAAGCAATGCTTCACTGAATAGCCAGGTATAATAGGATGGAGGCCCACTAGCCTTCCATGGATTTACTAATAGAAAAAGAAGCAATTAGAAATCAAGGAAGTGCTAAGATGCCTAGTGAGATATTGGAGGGTGTTTGGGGACCTCATTCTGGGAGAAAATGAATGAAAATATACTGTTGATCTTGTGCTAGAACTTTAATGAGAAATCTCAGACTAAGCCAACGGCATTCCTCCAAACCAGTTGTGGATAGTAAAGCTCAGCCTACCGTTTCTGAAACAAGTTATTTCAAAACTACAAGATAAGGAGAGCTGAAGGTCAGGTCCCCAAATGTATTATCCTTTGGAAGATAAACTGCATCTAACAAGGTTAATCAGGTTTGCTGCCTGGCTTTGATCTGTTTATGCCCAGCTGCCTTGAACCTTATTAATGTCCTGAGGATGAACAAGTAACCTGGGCTATGTTTTTGGATAACTAATATTGTAGTTTATATAGTTACTTTAAGAGTAGGTCATCTCTGATGTCCTGTGGTTGCCTTTGAAGGGTTAAAGGAATTAACAAAATAGAGGGGAAGAGGGGGAAGGTAGCCTAAAAGGGATGAGAAAGTGCATGAGTTTAGAATCAGACAAACCCATAGCAAACCACGCCTCTAGCCTTGTGACTTTAGGTAAGATTTTTACCCTTGTCTAACATAAGTTTCCCCATCTATAGGAAAAGGAACTAGTAGAACCGTCTCATAGGACTTCATGGAAAGAAAAGAAAATAACGCATCCTAAGTGCCTAACACAGTGCCTGGGTGCTTAGCAAGTACACAATAAGTGGTAGCTATCGTTGTTGCTGGGGAGAAACACAATCTGTATTTCCGTTGCTGTATTAGATGCACTGCATACATTTTTTAACAAAAATAATTGTATCAAAACTAAGCTATTTTGTAAGTAGGTATTATTATCCCTATTTTAAGCTTGAGGAAGTCAGAGGATCTGAGTGAATTGCTCCAAGTCCCATGGCTGGTGAGGGATGGAGCAGGAATTAATACAGGCTTGACTGACTCCAAAGTCTAAGCACTTGGCACTGCAAATGCTTCCTTCTGTGTCCTGGAGAGGTGCTCACACATATGCTCAGCTCCACTGGGCATTTAACTGGCATGAAACATTGTTGAAGGATGTTCTTGTTGGAGTTGCCACAGCAGTGCCAAGCGTCCATCAGTGAGTGCTTGTGTATGCTGCTGCCCTTCTTGCATGTTTCCCGGGATGGGGTGTGGGGAGGGAAATTTTCACACTGTCAGGGGAAGTTTATACAGACCCAAATTTCTCAACACATCATCTGTGGCTTACAGTGGGCTAAAGAATTTTCTTGATGGTCAGAAAACTGATCCAAAAATGCGAGTCCTTTTTTCAGTTCTTATGATACATCAATTTTTATGATGTGAGTTTTATAAATGACTGAGCCACTGAGGCCTTTAATTTAAGGGTTGCTAAAAATTGGTGTGTGTAAACTGAGGTTAACACATTACCAGAATTTGCCAGCAATTTGGGCTTTAACACCTGGCAAAGCTGTAGAGGGCATATACATAGAAGAGGTGGTTAGAAACTCCACCATTTCAAGAAAGAGCTTTATCAGTATTGTTTAAATTTGTTATCAATAAACACCTAGGCAGTTCTTACTATGTAACAGGCATTTTATCAGCATTTGGAAATGTTAAACTGTTTTCAGTCCTCATAACATTCCTATTTCAGTATTTTCAAATCGGAAAATTGAGGAACAGAAAAGTTATGAAGTCACCCAAAGTCACACAGCTAGGGAGTGACAAGCTAAGATTTGAAGACAGGTGGTCTGGCTTTGGAGTCCACACTCTTAGCCACTGAATTTCTTCTTGTTTTGTCACTGAACGTTTCTTTTGGTGTGAATTGTTTGGGTATTGTTACACATGAACACATAGCTGGGCTCAAAGTTTCTAATTACTAATATTTAACAACAAAAAAACACAACTACAACATATTGAGCATTTACTTTGTGCTAATCACAGTTCTAAGCATATATTTATTCATTACCCTTTTACTCTTCTCTCTATTTTACAGATTAGGAGATTGAGGAATAGAGAGGCTAAGTAACTTGCCCCAAATCACTTTCACAGAGCTAGTAAGTCATGGAAGTGGCGGTTCAAACTCAGGTAGTCTAACTCGAGACCTAATGCTCTTAATCATATTCTATTGCAGTTCAACAACGGGTCATCTGCACCTGGTGAGCTCATTCTCCATCAGAAAGTAAGGACAAGTAGGGTAATTGAACTAGGAAGGATTTTGAACTCCTTGCTATAGGCCACTTTCAATGGTGGTAAGAGAGGTTAGAGTCAGCATTCACAAAGGCAGCCAACCACAGAGAAAAATATAGCATTTTGGAGTAGGCATAGCTCTGGTGTTAGCAAAGAAACAAGGGAAGAGCAGACATAATGCAAGAATAGAATGTATCTCCCAAAATAGGGATACAAGAAGTGACAGCTCAGTACTGGGCTCCAGGGCCAGAGCCCTTCCCATATGGCCACAGATGAGTAGTGTACCTTCACTTCACCTGGTTTCCTCATCAGCAAAACATGGGTGACGACAATCCCCACTCCACAGAGTTTTGTGAAGAGTGAAAAAATAATAAATGTGATGTTCCTGGCATCATTTTGGACGATTATGTTATTCAATGATAGTGAAACGTCTCCAATCATCTGATTTACATCATTTTTTAAATAATAAAGTTCAAACCTCTGATTCAAACACATGATAGCTATGGCCCTACCTTGTTGGGCCTTATTTGATTTTTTCCCCTTTCCATTATACTTGGTTTCTTAAAAAAGAGTAATATTGACAGTATTCTGATAAATCACATAACCTTTAGTCCTGAAAAAGTAACTGATTATTTTACAAGCTACAGTGATATACCAACAGCTGTATTGGCAGCATGTTATTTAATTGCATTTGGGACTGCAATGTATTGTCTCTGGGTCACAGCTCCATTTTTATGCAATTTGGTGGGTGGCTATGGATTTTGGGTTTGTTTCAGGAGCCATTACTTTGCCAATCCAATCTGCATAATTCCATTTACTTGTCTTTAGGAGAGATCTTGCCAGATCTATTGACTCTTTCAGGAAGATTTGAGGGACATGAGATTTTTAGTTGTTGTTTCCTTCATACCAACAAAAAGGAACAGACCTGAAAAAGCCAGGTCATTCCATTGCTACATGTAAGTGCACAGAGAAACAACATATCTCTTCCACAATAACAAACAGTTAAAGAGCATTGCACTGGATGGCACTCCATAGAATCCTGAAAAAAAAAAAAAAAGCTGTTTCAAATTCAAATCTTGAAAAAATGTATAGAAATTAGATTTTCCCCAAGATCCTCATTCTTCCTCATCAGGCATCCCTCTGGGACATTGATTTTAGTTTGCATTGGCATCACTTGGGGAATTTGATAAAGAATTCCTGAGACCTGCCTCCAGAGATTCAGATCCACTAAGTATTGGATCAAGCCCAAGTAACCTATGGATTTAGAAGGTTTGACAATCTTCCTTCCCTTTTCTATTGTCCCCTCAGATTCTCATATGAATGGGTCCCTGTACTACATTTCAAGAAGTTTTCTTGACAGCTACATACATTATTGTCATACTATTTTTTGTTTGTTTGTTTTAAAGGTGAGTTTTAAGGGGTGCTTAGACAGTCTCATAGAAATAATGTATTTGAAATTGATAAGAAAAAGTCACAGGAATGGTGTTTTTGTCTGGTAGCAAGGAGAAAAAAGAGCAGAGGCTTTAGAGTTAGGCAAACTATAATTCAGTCCACACTCAGTCACTTATTAGATGGATGACCTGGGAAATTACTTAATCTCCATGAGCTTCAGTGCTTTATCTATAAAATGGGAATAATAAACCCTGAAAGTTTACTCTGAATGTTAAGTGAGACGTTTTAGCTGGATACAGAAAAGGTGTAAACAAGGACACCTGCCTTGTGTCTGGATAAGAGAGTTCATAATATGTACTGAAGTGTCCCTTTTTAAAAATAATGCTGATGCTTTTCTTTTTTAATAAAGAACAAATATCAGTCATTTTCTGCTGTGTTGAAATGGGGCCTTCCTGGTGCCCCTAACATTTTTAAAAAACCTTGTGCAGATGGCTTCCTGGAAAAATAATGAAGGCTGAGCAGATTCCACTGAAGGCCCACAGGTGGTGTGACCCAGAGGCAGTCTAATTCAGTGATGACTGATTGCTTTGGAATAGCTCCTGAGAAGCTCTGGCCTCCAAAGATGCAAAAAGCCTACTGATTAGAGGCTGTGGGAATGAGCTTGTTGTCATGGTCCACATGGCCAAGGTGGCCCTCAAACCCGAATGAAAGTGTTGAAATCAGTGTCAAACAGGCCTACAAAGACGCTGTGGTCCCAGCATTCCTTTCTTCATGGTAGGGACCACGTTAATGTGAAGCCAGCAATATCTCTTCCTTTGGGCTGAGCTCAGCAGATTCAGAGGGTTGGTGGACAAACTTTCCACACCCAGTCCGTCAGTCATAATATGAGCCATTAGCTCTTCTAAAGGCAACACTAGGCTGCCAAGTCACTCCATAAGTTCAGTTTGATGCTAGCTAGGTTTTCCATAAGGCAGACTGAGCATTAAAAAAAACCAAACAAACTGTTATTTCAACAAGGCATTAAAATAATTGCCATGGTTAAAATTAAAACATTATTAGTCATGTACCTCCTCACTGTTCTGTATTATGTTGTTTTTATATTAAATCACATGGCAGGGATAGATTGGGGAGTTACATGTTTTTCAGGACTTGAGTACTCTGTAGGTCTTAAATGTCCTGGGTCTTGGCTGCTAAAGGCAGAGTTAAGCAGGTGACTGCTCCCTTGATTGACTTGGAAGAGTACTCACATCAACGCTCCTGCACCCAAAGCTGTGCCCCAAAATATTTCCTCCTGCCTAAGATGTTAGAGGTTTCTGTGAAAATGAAAATGTTATCTTAAATCATTGAGTCACTATTGCAGATTAATACCAAATACACATGCTCAGTGTTGCAAAGAGTATGGTCCTGAGAAGATAAGGAGTAGGTCACAGGTGCTATTATGACAGGGGCACACTTTCATTTTAAATGTTCAGAGAGATAAAATGTATCTAAATATAAGAGGGCAGCCCTTCAAGTGGGAGGGGGTCACAGAGCAGTACACTGAGCACTTTGGAGAGTATATGAGTGCCCTGGGGTAGGTGGAAGGATTAAAAAAGAGGAATGATGCATTGTGTCAATTCTACCAGAAACGTGTTGTTTTCATTACCACTGAGAGACAGTACCATGCTTTCTAGTCAGAAGGAACAGAACGTGGGCCTTTCCTTGCCTCAACTTCAAATCCTGCTCTCAGATGCAGATTTCTCTATCTACAAGTAAGCAGAATCTTACAGCTCCCATTCTAGACATGAGACTAAAAGAAGATTGCATCATCAAAGATCAGTTTGTGTTCACTCAACGTGGGCTTATTTTTATTTCTAATTGCCATTTTACCTTGGTTTCCTTGTATTATTTCATTCTGAAAGTCTTTTCTCCCTGAGTCATAAACTCTTTGAGAGAAGGAACCCTGCTTTCTTTAGCATCTCCCTCAGTGCAGAAGACTTGAGCAAATGCCAGGTGACTGACTGATTACCTGATCCTTTTCCTTCAACACATGTCCATTTGGCTTCAGTTCCTATGGCTGACTCACTGCTCCTGTACCAGCCATGAGAAGTATGAGGGCTTGGGTCCCAAAAGCAAGCTTTGTTGGGCTATTCAGGCAAGCAGAGTGTAGAGGAGCAGGCTAGGGGAGAAATGCTGTATCTGCCAAACATTTCCTTGAAGATATAGATTATTGAACAATGCCAAAGATTCCAATGATGCCACTCTTATTGCCATCTAGAAGTCAAGTGAAACTGATGACTTGCAAATATACTGTTGCTTTTTGCCTTTTTTTTTTTTTTTTTTTTTTTTTTTTTTTTGCTGGTGTGATTCTGGTAAGACTCCTTTTACAGCAGTACCAGAGTACTTTATCAGGGATATGTCCATAGGATTGCAATTCACTTATTCACTTGTTTATCAGTATCTTTACTAAACAACTGCTATGTGCCAGGCACTTTGCTAGAGATTGGAATGTGACATTAGAGCACAAAGAACAAGAGTTTGCTATTAATCATCTACCAGAAAATTACTCCTTCCCTTCCCCAACCAATCCTCATAAAAGAAGCCAGAACAGGGACTACCATACACTCATTGCCCACTATTGTTAGATATTTGCATATGTTTTCTAATTTAATCCACACAATAAACCTTCATAAAACTAAAGCATGGAGAAGTTCAGAAACTTCTCCAAGGTCTCATACCTACCAAGTGTCAGAGCCAAGATTTGAACCCAGGCCATTTCTCCACATTACTGGCTGTGTTGGCTTTTCAACATCTTCACCAACACCATGGGTTCCTTCTCAGCAGTATATTGATTCTTATTCCTGTCAATGGGGTCCTATCTGATCACTGTATTCCAAGAGAGTAAAGTGAGGTTTATAGTAGATCCTGTGTAATGTCATGATTCTATGCAGGCATGCCTCAGAATTGCAAAAAAATGGCCTAGCAGCTAATGTCAGAACACACACTTCCAGACATATGGAGCCCTCCTTCAACATGACAGACTATGAGTACCAGTTATCAGTAACTACAAGATGGTGACAATGCTACTTAGTGAAGCTCACACAGCAAATTGCAGACTGCTCCGTAGAGCTATGCTTCACCACATTCTGAACGTGGTCTGGGGACAAACTCATCAAAGGCTGTGCCAGCAAAGCCCAGAACCTTCCTTTGAACTCCCTTTTATTAACTTTATCACCAAGTCATGACAGATAAACAGCACCCAACTGGGGTTGCTTTGAGCCACAAAATAGAAAGCATAAATCTATTCTCTGCCCTTTCCTCCTCTTTTTGCTCTTTTCCCTCACACCATGCATCTATGAATCACCAACCCCACCAGTTCCATAACCTAACATGCACTTGAATATGCCCTTATTTTTCATCCCCATCTCCATTGGTTCAAACTCTCATCCTGTGTCACAGGATTATTGCAGCTGCTTCATATCATGTCTTAATCACCATTATATCTGCTCCATACAGTGATCCTCCTAATCTATAATAAACCCAAATCTATAACTCAGCTCTATATTCAAAATTTCTCACTAATTCCCCACCAACAACAGAAAAGGCATATCTTTAAAAGCTGCCCTTGCAGAGCCCTTAATGATCTGGCTTGCTTTTACTTTTCAGATTTCTCTTTTGACAATCCCAGTATGAACAGCATAACGCTTGTGTAAATATATAGAATACTCTTATCTCTGTGTTTCTGTATGTGCTTTTGCTCCTGCCTCAAAAGCTTTTTCTTATTTTGGTGAATTGCTGCTTATGCCTCAAAACCCAACTAAAATATGGGAAACCTTTTCCTAACCTTCCCAGATAGACTTAGTTGTTACTTCTTTGTGCTTTGAAGTACTTTTTCACACATTTATTACCACACTTGAATCAAATTTAAATTTATTGGTTAATTAGACTACAAACGACTCAAAGTACCAGCAGATTTCATCACTCCTCTCTAGTTTGGGAGTGTCAGTACCTGACACAATGTTCTGTAAGCGTAAGTTTTTTTGCCTTCTTCTTACCAAAATCCAATTTGCTCATTTATAAAATTAGGAGGCTGGGTGAAATTAGTTTTCAAAAATTCTTCTATACAAACAATTTTTATTCAATTAAACCTTACATCTGCATGGCTTCTTCAAGTCTTTGCTCAAATATCAGAGGCTGTCTCTAACCACCCTCTTTAAAAACCACACCCTCACCCCGCCCCGCCCTTCCCCTCTTTGTCTTCATAGTACTTTTCTCTCTGTAATGTACTCCAGAACTTACTTAGGTGTTTTGTTTATTATCTCTCTCCACTAGAAGAAACCCCCGTGAGGGCAGGACATTTGCTTACATTGTTTACGGCTGCATTTCTGGGACAAAATGATGTCTGCCATATATTTGGCTTACAATAAATATCTGTTGACTGAATAAACTCTCAATATTAGAGCTGAAGGGTTCAAAGGGATTATCTCTTCAACTGGATACATGTATCAGTCAATGACACCTAGTCAGTGGTCAAGCAAGGATTAGCTAATTTGTTATCAGAATGTGGTCATAACAGCAAGGACTGCAGGCTGATTGACAACGGTCAGTAATAGGACAGTTTCCCTGGGACAAAGAAATGAAACTACCTAAAAGTTTAAGAACAGAAGTAACCAAGGTAGACCCTGAAAATAATCCTGCCACACAGCATGGCCAATTTCCACTTGTAGAGCACAATCTTTTATGCATCTCCCACCAGGAAAACTTGTGATGGTGGGTGTGGGAGGGATGCCCCAGGGAAGCTTTTGCCACAAGGCAAACGTAGAGAAGTGAGCCTTTCTCTGCCTCTCCTTTCTTTGTTCTTTACTCCCCTTTCTTTGTTCTTTACTCCCCTTTGGAACTGAGTGACCTGTACTCCCTCCTCTCCTTTCCATCAGGGGATCCCTAAAAAAGGCCAATCCATATGGAGGTGCAAAGACTGCTGGCAGTTATGATCTTTCTCAAGGGTGCTTGCCAGAAGATACATTAATCACAGGAACTAAGCTTTTAACTTAGTTCATACGGAATTAAGGGTTCATACTTTGGCAAGCAAAGGGGGAAACAGTGTTATTTCTGTCGTCATTGAATTCCTACCATGCAATTTGAAATAATCACCTACGTATATTCAAGTGTAACTAACAAAATATTTCTGACATGCCTTCCCATGTAGGCTCATTTATCTCTCTTCCACATTCTAGTTTCCATTTTAAGACAGCCGTGAAGCTACAGTCAATGTATAGAATGTGGTGTGTAGAAAGCAAAAAGCCCCAAATCTACACTTTCCTGTCTGATTACACCTTTGTACTAAAGGAAGTCCTTAAGGGACCACATAGAAAAGTCTATCCTTTCCAGTCCTGGGTAATTCGGGGAGGGGAGAGAGAGGAGTCTAATAATGACTGAGGAAGATGAATTGTAAGACTCTTGCTCCCCAAGCCCCTTGATTCAGAGAAAAGTTGCAATAGAGAGGGATCCAATAATAAGCATTCTGATAGGATCCGGAAGCCAGAGAACATTGAGGGTAGTAAGGGCTTTAGCAAGTATCCATGTCTTTACTAGTGGGAAACCTTAATAGAGAGAGCTACTGTACTTTCCTGTTTCCAACAAGAAGGCGGTGGCAATGGGGTGATGGTCATGGCAGTAGGCTACTAGAAGGCTTCTTGTTTTCTATCATCTGAATAGAACCCAGAAATTCCCATTTGTCCCAGTTAAAGGAGCCCAGGGATGCGGATGCTTAGAATACAGTAAAATGGCAAAATTCTTCAGTTGGAACAAAAAGCCATGGTAGACTCAAAGTTTGAGACTGGAAAATTGTCCAGGATCCTGGGCTCCAACTGGGGGTACAAGATAGGACTTGCTGTAGCATAGCAGCCACCAGTTTGGGAAGCAAACCAGACTGGCCACTCTCCAGTTGAACCAGCAAGGATTCCTTGAACTCTGCATAGATCTGAGGAGCCTTTTTCCTCTGCCACCATGAGATAACATAAATTATACCCAGACACAGCCTTGGAAAGGGGCACAGGAAAGAGAGAAAATTTGATAATGTGGTGACTTTCTTAAGAAAACTACCAAGCAAATAGGTCCCTGTGAGGAAGATAAGATGAATTATAGGAAAATGAAGTAGCCACATTTGTTTTGCACATCTGTATGTGAAGAGTGAGTATTTTTGTCATCTCAATGCATTTTTGCCACCTAAATACATTGAGGTTAGTAGCGGCTTTCCTAAATTTTTGAGATTCCATGTGCTGAAAATTTTGTACCACAAAGTGACTACAAACCTCTAGGCTAAAATTTAAAATCCTGAGTTAAGGTCATGATCCAAGAAGAGACAGGATTTGCAAACACAGATAGATGATATTCAGCACAAGTTGGAAAAGAGGGGTTAAGAAAGGTTATCACAAGAGCTTCTTGTTTTGTAAAGTTTTAAAAGGTAGAGCCACTTTTTGAGAGAGGGAAACCCAATATTATCAGCATCAATTCAAGCCTGGAACATATCTGGAGATGATATTCTGGAAAGAGTGACTGGATTTCAACAACTAATCAGAAAGAGAATACACAGCTAATATTTCATAAATTAATCCACCCAGAGAGATTGAAGGAGTTGGGGAATGGAACCATGCTTGTCTTGTAAGAGCTAGCTGAGTTACTACTCATCCCTCTCTTGAGCCAAACAGCTGAAGTTAGAGCACATATACCTACTGGGGATACAGAGGACAATGGCTAGGGATAGGGTTGTACCAATCTTTACTTGCTGCTGCCTTTACATCGAGTAGCTACTCATCTCCACTCCAGTATTCAAGATCCACTCGAAGTTTATCCAAGCTTAAGAGAAGTATTTCCTACACACAATCTGCAGCTCCTAAAGGGTAAGGGATAGGGTGAAATAATAGTCCAGTATTTGGTAGAGTTTGTGCCTTCTTAGGGACATAGAGTGATATAAGGTTTAGTACTCAGATTTTCTAGCCAATTTAGAGGAACTGAGTAGAAGTTAATATGAAAATACAATCAAGATAATCAAGCTCCCACCTTCATGGAAAAGGGGAGGGCAGGAGCTTAATCATGAGTACATGTCCCTTGTAGGAATACGGAAATTTACTATGGTGTGTGGCATAATGTTTCAAATAGGTCCTGATTTAGGATCCCTTCTTAATAAGCTTACCTTTTTGTCTCTTACACCCTGTCCAACTGCCATTAAGAGTTAATCATAATGCTGACATCAGGAAGAAGATGATTAAGTCCATTGCAGAAGCAGGAAACTAACCATAGGAGGAGGAGTCTTGGGTAGAGAAAAGTAGGCATTAAGGGAAATATTTGCTTCTTGCAGTTTGGAGCAATTTTGAGAAAAGTAAGAGAAAAGTGAAGCAGGTGGCCATTAAAGCTTTCATGCTCCTCTTCACATATATTTAGGAGCCAAAGGAGTGGTGTTGGCTTGAAAACATCTAAATAGCTTTGGAGAAGCTCAAGGATCGGAGATAAATGGTAAACTCCCTTCCCTTAAATATATTAGTTTGGGTCTCAAGACCTCAGAAGAAACCCTCATGGCACCATCCAACATGAAGTAAGATTAGTAGAATTGAGGTGGAGGAGGAGGTGGATGGATAGATGAATAAACCCAAGATATACCCAGGCTTTTCACCAATAGGTCCATGGCATGCAGGGCACCCAGAACTTCCTGAATCTCCAAGAAGGGGACATTGTGTGAGAGCACTGGTGGACCTATAGATGGCCAGTGTCAGGATGTATGTGTTTGAAATGGAGGACAAACGTCCATGGTGTAAAATTGCTGTGGTAAATGCCAACACAAAAGCCAGTAGGACAATAGCACTTCAAACAAGGGAACAGATCCTTTCAGCAGGGTTCAGCTAGGATCCATCAGACGGGTTGGAGGCTACCTTTCCCTTAATTGGCACAAAATCATGTCAGCCACATCCCTTCCTGATATACCTGATTATATTATATTAGAGAAGCGGAGGCAGAGAAAGAGGAAATCTGAGATTTTAAGCATATGACCTCAAGATCCTGAGCATCTGTGTAAAGGAGCTGCTACCTTATTATACTGGACTGTTTATTGGGTTGTCCTAAATTTTATACACATCCCATTTCTAAGATGTAGTTGGTTTGTGAGGAAGAGCAGATAAGTTATAAAAATTTTTTGAAAACAATATAATTTCTTTGAGCATCTGAGTATAATAGAGTAAGTAATTATGTTATCCTGGTATATTATATATTAAATTGGTAAGGAAATACTGTCCAAAAAGCCAATTAACAAGAAAACTCTTTTATTGATAGAAAAGCAAAACAAATTTTCCATGAATTCTAATCTTTTTTCTTCTATCTATTGGATATACTCAAGTTCAAAAGTCAGTTTTTCTGTTGTTGTCATCATTGTTACTGTTGTTGTTGTTAATCTCTCTATAGAAACAATCCCTTGTAATCACAACTGTAAGGGAAATATCCCTACCTCAAATGGGTAGGACCTCCTTGAGAAGTCATTGTCTCCAAATAGAGTTAATTAAATTCTTATTGTCAGCTAAGCATTCATACATGGCACCAATTGTATTATTAGGTTGGTGACATTAATAAGTATTAATGTCAAGCCATATTAGCTGTTTCTCAAATGTTACCAAATAAATAGCAAACCAAATCAGAATCAGATTTACATTCATTCCAATGATTAAACACTCTTATAGATTGGGCAATTTATTCTAATATGAACTGAAACATCTGTGAGTCACAATCACAAGTTCCAATAAAAAATGACCCAAATAAGTAGGCCTTTCAGATCCAAATTCAAAGGCCTTTCAGATTCAAATTCAAAGTTCAGATTCACATGGGAATGGGACTAAGGAACCTGATAAGATTATGTTAAAATTTCTGGTTCTAATTTAACCTGTAACTTCCACATAATATCAGCTAGCAACTGTTCAACTTTCACCCACAGAAAAGCATTAAAGCATATGTCTACATGATAAAAAAATAAAATTTAACCATTATCTAATTAATACAATTGATGCAGATAGAAATGGTGGAAAAGTCAGATGTCAAAGAAGTTTCTTAAAGCTAATTTTACCCATATTATCCAAAAATGATTTATCAAACTAAACAGATAATAGTCATATTTTCACTTTACCTTTAGCTATGCAGATATAAATTGTATCTCTACACAACATATAGGTTGAAAATAAAAAACATCAAACCACAATCCAGGTTCCAGGTTTGTGGTTTAGATGGCCCTAAACCTCTTCTGGATATTTTTGCTTTCCATCTAGATATTTAGACCACATTGATATGGGTCATAACTTTATCATCATTGCTACATTGTCACTAACCTAGGAAAGGAAGCTTATCTAATTACCAGTTTTCCAAGCTAACCAGGACTCTCCCCTTTCATTATTAAAGAGAAAGTCATTCTGATTTGACCCCAGAGAAATAAGTGCATGCACATACCTGACTTTTCAGTATCCTCTTTGGATAAGAGGATGGAACAACTATTTTGGTTTCCATCTCATTCTTGTAATGACAGAAAAGAGAATACAAAAAGTCAATTGTAAATTTATACAAAACGTATGCATATATAAATACATATCTATGGATGTATATAAAGTCTAAAGATTATATCCATCTACGTCTTTAAGATTCAGAGTCTTGTACAGTTGACATAATAGTATTCTCTCTCCAAATTTTCTCATTTTTAAAAACAATAAGAATCAAGCATGCCACCTTATTAATACTGAATAGCAAGTGCAGAAGTTAAGCTGTAGCTATAGGGGTTTGAAGCAATTAGTTTGACGGGACATCAGTGAATAAAATCCTTAAAACAAATTTAGCTATTTCCAGATTGCCTTTTGTTTCATAAAAATGAAAACCTCAATGCCCTGTTGGTAGCATCCCAAACTCCTGAGACTGCCAATTGAGCTCTATAAGAAGCAGTGCTTTAAACAAGGTCTGTATAAATTGCTTGGATGTGTGCTTATTGAAATAATTTGGTGTGGGAACTGGCTTATTAGAATTTCATGTAATTCTCTATCTCATAAAAAAATCACAAGTGATACCACTGGAAGCTTAGGTTCTGAGTATATTAAGCTCAGTATGAAATCTGACTCACAAACTGCATCATCTTTACACAGAGCACTATTAAAAATATTAAACTACAGTCAATTAATGGAGAAAGGCATACACATTTAAAGGTGCACAATAAAAGTGTATTACAGATGTGTGCCCATGTTGAGAGGTATTGAGATCATTTGTTTTACAATATACATAATGCTTTTATTTTTCTTGCTCCTTGCATTCCTTTGGGGGAAAATGATGTAGGACAATTTCATAATTACCCCACAGAGTGTACAGGCTGCTCCTTGGAAGGGGATTATTATTGCATGCCTTGAATATACTATGATTCATAAGGCAAGAACATATGCGTAGCTTCAGCACCAAGAAAATGGAATCGTTATCCAGCACTGCTCACAACAGAACATCTTATTGCTTTAATAAAATGGGAAATTATTCACTGTAGAAAGTGCACCAAATAAGGGGAAGAAAGTAATATCCATGCACTTATTGGAGCTCATTGGAAATGATGAAGCTCCCTTCTGGGTCCCTGATTCTATTCAAATTTCAAGTCCAAAAGTCGTTCTGTAATAAAGTATTAAAGAGCTACCACTGGATGAGGGTAAGCTACAAAAATTAATGGACTTTCTTCTTCGCAGTGCCTTAGTCATTCTGATGTACAATGTAGAACTCCGATGCACTAAAGGATTCCCTAGTGGCCTGAGGGAGTTAATGCACTCTTTTACCTATTACTAGGAAGTGACTAAGGCACTGGAGAAAAACTGGTTCATTGTTTAATATATTGTACCCAAAGATTATACCTGGTCTTCCTAATATTACAAGATGGCATGCCTCAGTGATGATCTTCTGTGCTTCAGGAAAGGTGATTATCTTATGGGTGATTAAAATTAAGTTTATTAAATTATTTTTATAAAAGATGCAGACTGAGCTTGGACAATTTAATAGATGACCAAAAATATTAGAGGTAATATTTCCTCTGGATAAGAGCACATATGTATGGACCAAGTAGACAATTTAGAACAACTAGTTGCTTGGGAGAGGGATGCTCATAGGGGCACTGTTGCCTTACACCCTGCAGGATAGTAAGGACTCTTTTGGTAGAGCTTTTTGCAGATCATTTTCATTCATACATTTTCCAAAAATTTGAATAGCTGTCAAAGGCTTGATTTCCAAGAAGAGATGCCACTGCATATAACTAATATTGTAATATGCTTCTGGCTTCTTCTATCATTCAACCAAAGGAAACAAAGTGGTAAATAACTATAGACTAATTCCATTTCTAACATAGATGGCCTTGTCTGGCATTAGAAAATAATAAAATATTTATCTTATTTTCTCAGTGTTTTTGTATGTTCAGTGAAGTTAGGACAGACTGAGAAAGATAGCCTTTCCTTTGCTGCAGGCGCAGATTTGTAACTAAACAAACAAGCTGCAAACATTTTTATCCTATAAGTAATTACTGGATATAACTTTTCTTGAAATTCGCATGTCCTGTCATCCAAATTGCCCAACATCCCCACCAGTCTCATCCCCAACCACATACAGTACAAGCAAGCACAAACACCACTGCCTCCAGGTGGTAACTGCATGCAGGGAGAACTACAGGCACTGTTTAAATATTAACCATGTTTTTAATAGATGGCATTTTTGCACATCCATTATTTGTTTGTTTCTGTGGTTGTGTTTTTTTCTATTATTTGCAAAAAAAAAAATAATAATAAAGCATGTGTGTCATCTTTTTATAACAGTCTACTACAGAATAAGGTACAAAAGAACACTTCTGGAAACAGCAGAAGCCAGGTCTGCACCACTGAATTTCTCATCCAGTGGTAACCATTATATCAACAGCTGGAAATTAAGAACAATAATATACAGTTTGGAGGACATAGTACAGAACTATAGTTTTTTTCTGTATTTGGTACCAATATAATAAATATATAACAAAGGTGCACTTGTTCTAAAAATAAAACAGAAACATTCTAGTTGGTTAGATACTGCACTTTCAGTACTGCACATCACCTAATACTTTTTTTTTTTTTTACAAAAAAGGTAACTTATGCAATGTTTAATAATAAGAAAACCAATAGTACACGCTAACTCGATTGTAGAAAAAGAAGAAAGAACCCAACCAAAAGCCAGAATAGTCATTTTCCAAAACAGCCCCTCCTCCGCCTTCACAACTAGAGGAAGTAATCAGAACGGTGAGGCGACTTCAGCACCAGACCTGGCTGGACAGCTCCCAGATCCTCTGTAAATTCTGAAAATGTCACAGGTCAAAGGTGTATGGGTGGGGGCGGGGCAGGGAGTGAAAGCGTTAGCTTTTTTAAAAAACTCATTTAAAGATTTTAACGTACTTATGCTCGGCCAGCGAGGGTCATTTTAAAAAGTAAATTAAAGGTTCTGTCCTGGAAAAGGTAATAGGTAATAGTTAAACAAAGGGTGAGAAATGGGCTGACTGGCGAGGGGTACCTGTCATAAACACTTTCTGGGGACTATTCTCTATGCCCTCTTGCAGTCCTGGTGCTTAATGTAGACGTTTTCTTTATAATATACTATTGCCTGAGCCCGGCTGAGGGTGGGAATGGGGAGGAGAGGGAAGCTAAAGAAAAAGTGAAAGCTTAGGGGTCAGAGGGGAAGGAAGGAAACTAAACCTTAACTTGACAGCTATGTACATTACCGGGCCCCCTCCCCTCCCTTTGCTTCGGGAATCAATGCCTTTTATATATTTGGTAGCTTGTGCGGTTTCTCCTCCTAATTGAGGGGAGCGCGGATTGGAGTGGGAAGATGCATCCTTCATTGACAATGAGAAATTATGTGATTTGTCATGCGCTTGGATTGTGTTATTAGTATTATAATAATTACTATAAATATTAATAAAGTATTATTATCAGCGTTATTTCTTCTTCCGAGACTTTCCTCGCCCAATATTTACAAATACCGCACAGTGCCTCGGCGGAGGAGAAACAAGAGTAAGGGGAGGGCAGGTAAGGAAACCAGGAAGAGGAAAAGAGGGGCCAGAGGAAAATGGAAAAGGAAGGAAGGAGGAAAAAAGCAAGGATGGCAAAGATGATGGAAACAAGGACGGGGAACGAGAGGGGCTAGACGATCAGGACAGTACCACCGTTTGCAAAAGGCCCTCGCCAGCTGTGTCCAAACAGGAGGAAGCTGCGTGTGCTCCTTGGGGACTGGAGGCTGGCGGTGGAGGCGGAGGAGCACAGGGACCCTGGCACGGGAGGCCAGGGGACGAAGAGGAGGACGACGAGGCGTTGGAAGGGGCACAGAAGGGAGAGTCCCGGGGCTGCCTCTCCAGCCGGGTTTCCTTTGTGTGGGTTGGGGCCTGCCTGCCAGGTCGGGGCAGACCCCCGCCACCGCGGCTGCCGCTGCAGTGATCCCGCTCATATTCCTCCTGAGCCCTCTGCATCTTCCGCTTCTTCATCCTACGCTTGTGGATGTGGAAAGTGGAGAGGGACAGCACGATGAGGCAGAAGATGAGGGTAACCAGGACAATCAGCACCAGCGTGGAGGAGAAGGACTGGAAAAGCTGCTGTCCCACCTGCGTGATGCAGGTGCCGCTGCCACCTGCGCCTGGGCCGCGGGCACCCGTGTTGCCACTGCCGCTGGCGTTGGGGGAAGCAAAGGTCCGGTTGAGGAGACACGGCGGCAACGCCAGCCTCAGCTCCTTCGGCGCCCTGGCACTCATTGGCGCGGGGCTGGGAGGGGCCGGGCCCACTAGGCTTCCCCTCTTGGGCACACTGTTCCCACCAGCCAAGAAGAGGACGGAGCCCACGCCACCCAAAACTGCTCCCTGTAGAGGGAGGGGGTGTGCGAGCAAGCCAAGGACTAAGGGAGCAACTGCTGGCAAGCAAGGCGACCAAGGAGTGAGCGGCGCCCGAGAGATCCTCGCCGATCCCACCTGGAACGCGTCTTCACACGCGCACCTTTCCTTCGCGGAGGCACCAGGCTGCAAAGACACAAAGCTTAGTTAGAATCTCGACCGCTGCCCAGGGGAGTGCGGTCGGGAAGAATCAACCACCACCGCAAAGCGGCCCTCTCGGCACGCTGCCTGAGCTGGGCGCTGCCCGTATTTTCGGTCAGCGGACCCCAGCCTGCCCACCCGTGGCCGTGCACCAGAGCCACCAGCAGCCTGCTCACCCCACTCGACAGGATGGGGTCTACGCCGGCACCGCGGAGGTGCAGATTACTCAGCAGATAAGGCAACCTCCCTTCCGCCCTTCACAACTTTATAATTGCAACAGACAAGCAGCCGCTTCGGATTGAAGTCCCTACTTCCCAGAGCTCCGGCTCTCCTCTTTTCTGCGCCCTCTCGGTGGATGTCTTCGCCTGGATCCCTCCCCTCCCAGCACCCACTCCGGGCCACCGCGGGGGCTCCGGGTACGCAGTCCTTCCTTTCCCTCCCCCTCCAGACTTGCCCTCCCTGGACGGCATCAGATCCCTTGGGTCCCATTCCCAGGGGGATACCCCTGGAACCACATCCCACTCTGCCTCTGTCCGCGACCGCGGCTGACGAGCAGGAACGCGCTCCATCTCTTCTCCAGCCTTCTTCCCTGGCATTCTCCCCTCTCCAAACAAACAAAAAAAGCAGCTGAAGCATCTTTCTCAGCCGACACATTCCCACGAACGGCCCCCTCCTCCCCATCTCTCTATGCCCCCAACTTGGCAGTAGCCTGATTCTTTCTAGAGGAACTGGAATGGAAAGAGGAGGGTTCCCGCCTGCAAAGTTTGGGGAACAGACCTTCTTTCAGTCCTTCCTAGACCCAGCCCGAAGGCCCCGAGGCTTTTCCGGCGTACCGGAGCCGGTAGACCCGCAGCGCACAGGAGAGCCTCCTTGCTGTTCCCAAGAGGCAGCTGCAAACTGTTGCACTGCGGAGCAGCGAGGCAGCGCACAAGCAAGCCGGGGCAGGGGCAGAGGCCGGGGCCGGGGGCTGGAGCTATGACCGGGGTGGCTGCACAGGCCGCGTGAGCTGTCCTCCCCACTCGCGCCCGGCCGTCAGGCCACCCGGCCATCAGAAGCCTTTAGTCACACCTTGTCTCTTACCTGGACCGCCAGCTGGCTGCAAGGAGGGAGCCCCCGCCGCGCGGCTGCAGTGGCGGCTGCAGAAGGCGCGGATTGAATGGGCCAGAGACCGAGCCGCGCTGCTGCTGCCGCTGCCGCCGCCTTCGCCGCCGCTTCAGCGAGCTGAGCTCGCAGCCTATTGCCAGAGAGGCCGGTGACGTCAGGCAGCCACTGCCAGGGCTCCAAGCCACCCCTCAGGCCCCCACCCACCCTAGCACCCCAGCACCTTGTCCTAGCATAGCGAGCCTCTGACAGACACTTCCCAGTTCGCTGCCCTTCTCCAGCCCAGGAACTAGGAGGAGCAACCCCCATCCCCACCCTGCAAGCAACCCACCTTTCTCACTCTCTTGCCTAGGAAGAGTTGAATCTTCAGTTCTCCAGCTGTCTGATTTCGTTCTAGAGCTGACCCTTTGGTCCCAGAATCACACTTTTACACCCTGGATAACCATTTCCCATCAGTGCACAGATCAGACTTTCTCCCTGGAGGCTAATGAAAATTTCCCCCACCCCCAATTCCTCTCTGTGCTGCCCCTGGTTCTGAACATAAACTGCGTGCATTAGATGACAGGGACATTTCTCAACACAGGTGTGACAGAACCCAAAACACAAACCTGAACAAATTAAACAATTGAAATTAACCATTTTTCTCCCCTGGAGTTTCCAAGTTATCTTTCACTCCATCTGATTCATGATCCTTCTTGCAGCCCTCACATCCTCATCTCTAGGCCCCAGACTCACTCGATGTATTAAACACTCCTTCTATTCTGTCACTCTAGACACTCATGAACACACAAAGCATAGTCTTACAAGGAAGAAATATGAAATTATTCACAGGAAGGCAGAAATGAACTGCTTTATGAAAATTGCAAGTATTTGTAGCTTGCACAAAGTACCCCTTCATTGGCCCTAATTCTTGGTAAAGTGTTTGGAGCACAACCTTTTAGCAAAATGGATAGAACTTCCAGAAAAGAACTCAACAGACTCCCTAAATCTTGGAAGAGACTAGTTAACTATTGGTTTAGGAGGCTTGGAAAAATATGAATAGTGCATTTAGTTACAGAATCCAGCTTTGAAATGGAGTATGCTCATTTTTCTGTTGGAGAAGCTAGCTGGGAACAGTACCTAAAGACATTGCATGGTTTGAAGGCACTCAGGTGTATTACTAAATGTGTATTTTCTTCTTTCCTCCTTGTTTTCTATCTTTGAGTCTGGCACAGTGCCTTATAGCTTACTTGATAAATTAAATGATGCAGTGTATGTTGTTGCTCTTTCATGCTATGCCTCAGAAATGACTGATGCCCAGTTATCTGCTTGTATTTGCTGTATGTGTAAAGAAAGAGGGTCTGACATGTGGAGGAAAAGGCTGTCTGTAATCTGGGGGTCCCTTCTTCTGACTCTCTGTTTAGGCTCACATAGTCAGTCACTGATGTCTGCCCCCCGCCCCCACCCCAATGGTAGCATCACCTTCCTGCCTGGAATGAGAGTACCAGATGCCTGCAATAGCCACGTGCCACATTTGGACAATTTGACTTTGGTGGGCTCAGGGGATAGAATGGTGAGCCTTTTTTTTTTTTTTTTTTTTTTTTTTTTTTTTTACTCTGTGATTAAGTGACATTTTACCATTGATGCCTGACAGGCAATGCCCCATTTTTTCACACTCGCTTTGCTCCTGAAAAGTTGAGTCTAATAAACATTTTGTAAAGCAAATCCAATTTAGATTCTCCAAAAAGAGATCTGGCTATTTCAAGAGACTCTTCAGCAAAAAATAAAAGTTTTTTAAAAAATGTTATTTTGTAAAGCAAAGAATTTTTACATAATTAGAATTAACTCTTGGCCATGCATGGTGGCTTACGCCTGTAATCCCAGCACTTTGGGAGGTCGAGGCAGGTGGATCACCTGAGGTCAGGAGTTGGAGATCAGCCTGGCCAACATGGTGAAACCCTGTCTCTACTAAAAATACCAAAAAAAAAAAAAAAAAAAAAAAAAAAAAAGAAAGAAAAGAAAAGAATTAGCCAGGCATGGTGACAGGTGCCTGTAATCCCAGCTACTCGGGAGGCTGAGACAGGAGAATCGCTTGAATCCGGGAGGCAGAGGTTGCAGTGAGCCGAGATCGTGCCATTGCACTCCAGCCTGGGCAGAAAGAGCAAAGCTCCATC
This sequence comes from Macaca mulatta, assembly GCF_049350105.2. Classification (NCBI taxonomy): domain Eukaryota; kingdom Metazoa; phylum Chordata; class Mammalia; order Primates; family Cercopithecidae; genus Macaca; species Macaca mulatta. Next base: position 110,243,500 of record NC_133419.1, on the reverse strand, counting down.
TCAAAAAAAAAAAAAAAAAAAAAAAGAAAGAAAGAAAGAAAAGAATTAACTCTCAATGGTCTGTTTTCTAGATCTGAAGGAATTAGTTATTGGGTTTTCCCTATGGGGAACATACCTTTACAACATGTTGTAATGGGATCGCAATATGTATGTAATGGAATTCTTACACGCCAAGCTTCTAGGACATGTCAGAAGGCTTTCAATGTTATTCTTTTGTTACAAATGATAGCCATCTGTTATACCAGGAGTGCTAAAACTGTGTGCATTATTTTATACACCCTATGAAAAGACAAGGTCTTAATCTGGAGAACTTACAGTCTACAGCAGATGAATGTGATTCACCAGAAAATGGTATTTAATTGGAAATGATTTAGGTAAAGACATTAGTTTTCAGGTCAAAAGCACGGGACCCTTTTTTGTCTTTTCTCTTACAAGAATAGGCAGTAGGGTCATAATTTGTTCTTACCCAGAGGACAAATGTGCTAAATATATAGATTTGGATGTCATTGGGTAGTGTGTTTCAAACTCAAGGAAGAGCAATGACAGCAAATATGCACACCTCTTGGACTGCAGGAATTGATCCCACTGAGTTGGCACATGATTTTGGCACATCTGGCTTAAGGCTTCTCCCAGACAACACCATTGTTGCCACTATTTTTGGCACCAAACTTCACAAGCCACACTCCCAAGAGTAGAGAACCAAGAAGCTTCTGAGATTCCTGTAATCTTCCATTGTAATGGGAAAGCCCCTCTGGACATAAGCATATTCCAAATATTTAACAGCACTTAATATTTGCTTCCAAGTTTAATGAAGAATCTCAATCTAACTTAGAGAAAAGTGCCACATGGGCACCTGTACCTAAATCTAAGAAGCATTGAATCAATAATAATTATAGCTATTATTATTTGCAAAACACCTACTATGTACCAGGCTATAGTAAATCCTATATTAGCATTAATCCTCTCTACAACCTTGCAAGGTTATTTTTGCCAAAATACAAAATTATTCATTTACTCACTTGTTCAACAAAAATCTGTGAGTACCTGCTATAGGAAAGGTGAGAAAACTAAAGCTCAAAGTGTTTAAAGGCCATGTCTAAGTAACCCACTGAGAAGTATATTACCACACATATTATTGGGCTGAAACACAGGTAAACTGATTCCAAAATCAGTATTCTTTTTATGACTACTTTTCATGACTAATGGCTTTTCTCTCTCTTTCCCTTTCTGTTTCTCTCTTTCACACACACTCTTCTATTTTTATTTTTATTTTACCTCTGTCTACTTCTGATTGGGGTAATTATGTAAAGCTAGAGAAAAGCAGAGATGCTTGGTTGAAGTGCAGGAGGGAAGAAGAGAAATCTCCATTGTTCAGGTCCTTCCTTCCAACCAGGAGCAGTCTACAGGATCTCCACAGATTCCCGTGGACTGAACAAAGTCTAGTTTGACTTAGGCAAGTCATTCCAAAACACAGTGCAGCATGATATATACCAGGCTCCTCTTAGATTTACAGGGACTTTTCCAGGTGATGTGCAGCTGATTTTGACATTTTGCCTAATCTTACATCTCCTCTAATCTGGATCCCTGCATACCTATAGAAGTATGCTTATATGTTGTCATGTTACTATTAAATCAACTACTGCCCCACCTAGCAAATAAATAATAAACAAAGCTCACAGTGAAGCTCTTTACTTTGTTCTAGTTTTATTCTAGTTCAGTCTTCTCATCTGCAAAATGGGAAAAATAATAGAATCATTTTTGCAGTGCTATTTTAAGCACTGAGCGTAAAGCAAGCATTCTATAAATAGCTCATTGCATTATAAAGAAAATTACTAAGATTGATGTTTTATCCCTGGCAATAGAAGCATTATATTGTTTTGGACTTGAAAATTCAGAAAACATTTGGTAAGTATTAGTGTCCTTTATGGGAAGATGACTAGAAAGGTGAAGGGCCTGAAAATAATGAAAGATAATAAGCAATTCAAGGAGCTGGGAATATTAATCTTAGAGGTGGAAAGATGTGGGGAATGTATCATAGCCTCTTAAAATGTTTGGAGTATCATCAACAGAAGATGGATTTATCCTACCCTACGTACTCAAGAGAGAACAGAAATGTAGTGAAACACATGTAGGATAGAAAGCCTCTTTCAATTCATTATTTCAGTAGTGGAAAGACCTTTCTAACCACATAGCTGGTTATCATATACCTCAGCAGTCTTCAAACTGGAGGAGTTAATCCCTGAGAATACAATAGACATTTTCCAGGGGAATATATGTGTAGTTTTAAGGGAATTATTTTCCAAGTCCTCTACCTCTTTATGTACTTCTCCCCAAAATATATCTATCTGGTTTAAAATTTTTTTGTCACCTCTCCTTGCATTTGTCCTATTTCACAAAAGAAAAATGTATGTTTCACCAGTTCTCAATCTTACTATAATGCATTTACTCAGGGTGTGAAAACCTTTGCAGAACTAAGAAAAGCAATACCTTGAGGATGTGGCGCTCCTGAGAGAGGTGACAGCTGTCATCTGGGGGACAAACTATGTATCCATTTATCTTAGAATTAGAGTTTCAAAGTGAGGTGGTTGTCAGAGGAATGAAAGTATTCTGGTTTATTTAAATTGAAAAATGGATCCAGACTGTTTTTGGAGACAGTAAGCCTGATTTGTCTATTTAGATTGACAGTTAGAACTGGATTTGCCTGATAGATTGTATGAAAGGCATCCTATACAAATTGAATGAGTTAAATCTGTTGATCCAAAGTTTTGACAAAATATATTTAAAGAACACATAGGATATGGAATATGCCAGACTGGGAAACTCATTTATTGAACAAATACCCAGAGTGTTCCTACTGTGTGCCACAAATTGTATCAAGTGCTTGGTACACCAGGGATCAAGGAACAGTCTCTGCAATTGGGAACTTACATTCTAGTTACACACGTGATCACATTCTGATTATCTGGCCAAAGAGAATGTTAACAATTCCCTCTTTTCCTAATATTTTTAAATGAACTATCACTCCTGTCAAAGAACAGAAGAATGTAAACTAAGTAGACTGATAAATGTGAAGTTAAAGAGGCAGATAGGTAAAAATAGACGGACCAGCAGATGTCAAATATTTGATACGATCTTTGTGACGAACAGATCCTGGATAATGAGAGTCCTGGATCATGGTCAGAAACCGAGTGGCATATGCTTCTTTCAAGTGCAGTAGGCTGTGAATCTGCTTTTCATAGGAAAGATAAACTGAAAATACTTCCATCATCCAGAAAAAGATATGCCTAGATTAGGGTTTCGTAACCTTGCCACTACAGGAGTTTGGGGCCATATAATTCTTTGTTGTGGGAGGCTTTCTAGTACCTTGTAGGCTGTTGTGGTTAGCAGGATTCCAAAGGTGGTCCCACAAGATTAAATCATTAAATCCAATGGTTATTCAACAACAAAACTAACCCAGATACTTCTGTGACTTTTTTTTTTTTTTTTTTTTTTGAGAACCGGTCTTGCTCTTTCATTCAGACCAGAGTGCAGTGGTCCGATCATAGCTCACTGCAGCCTTGACCTCCTAGGTTGAAGCAATCCTCCTGCCTCAGCCCCACCACACTGCTGGGACTACAGGCATGTGCCACAACATCTGGCTATTTTTTTTTATTTTTTGGTAGAGCTGGGGGGGGGGGGTCTCACTATATTGCCCAGGTTGGATGGTATGATGAAAATGTTTTAGATGTAATCAAAGTCCCAAATAGCTAAACTTAAGATATGAAGATTATTCCAATAGGTCTGATCCAATCAAGTGAGCTCTTCAAAAGAAGAGGGTTATTTTTCCCCCTGCCTAGTGGAAGAAAAGGAAGTCAGAGATTCAAGGCACTAGGGGGATTCAACATGCAATTTTGGATGTTGAAGATGGAGGGGCCACAAGCAAACCAGTGTGGGTGTCCTTTAGTTGCTGGGAACAGCCTTTGGCTGACAGCCAGCAAGGAAATGGGGATTCCAGTGCTACAACTTCAAGGAACTAAAAATTTTGCCAACAAACGTGAATAAGCTTCCAAAGGGATTCTTCCCCAGAGCCTCCAGATAAGGGCCTAGCCTGGCTGTCATCTTGATTTCATCCCTGTGAGACTCTAAGCAGAGAACCTGGTCAGGCCCCCACCACTTCCTCCACCCATCAGACCTCTAACCTACAGAACTATTAGGTATAAATGTGTGCTTTTTAAGCTACTAAGTTCATGGTAATTTGTTATGCAGCAATAGGAAACTAACCTGGGTGCTAAGCACCATTCCTGGCCTCTACCCACTAGATGCCAATAGCACCCCTCCCCAGTTGTGAGAACCAAAAATGTGTCTAATACTGCCAAGAGTCATGAGGGTGAGGGGATAGCAAAGTCATCCCTGGTTGAGAACCACTGGCCTAAACATACAACTTGTCACTGTACAGTTAGAACACAATGGTTCAAAGAGACGGGTGTCTTCTTGAACCCTACCTGTATCTTAAGACAATTTAATTGATTATTTTCTCTGAGTTGTTTGAGAAACTCTGATGTGGAAAGAAAACATCAGGCATTCTCTAAGAAATCAATCTGCAACAAAAGCAAAAAGCATTAAGTCCAGGGATCAATCAAGAGGGTTTGGAGGAGAACAAATAGTGCCAATACAATTTTTTTCCATGGTAAATGAAATTTCATGCAAAGAAAAAGGAAATGATCTTACTAGATTTGAGTATAATTTTTTGAATTTTGTTTTCTATGAAACGAAAGTCCACAGCAAGAAAGAAACACTTGGTTTGAGTCACATATTTTTTAGGCTGGTGTACAATACACAATGCCCTAGAAGACTCTGATGGAACACAGTGATAGTGACTTATTCCACATTGTGGGTGGCCATCTCAGTTCTTCCTGTTTCTTACTTCCTTATCAAGCAAATATTACTGTATTCATTTTAAGACCCAAAAGACAAAACCAAATGGCCCCATGGTTTTAAACTTTTTTTTTTTTTGGCAGAGTTTCACTCTGTCACCTAGGCTAAAGTACAGTGGTACCATCTTGGCTCACTGCAACCTCTGCCTCCAAGCTTCAAGCAATTCTACTGCCTCAGCCTCCTGCATAGCTGGGATTACAGGCACCCACGACCACACTGGCTAATTTTTGTGTTTTTAGTAGAGATGGTGTTTCCCAATGTTGGCCAGGCTGGTCTCAAACTCCTGACCTCAGGTGATGCACCTGCCTTGGCCTCCCAAAGTGCTGGGATTACAGGTGTGAGCCACCACTCCCAGCTTCAACCTTTTATATCTTAGAGTCTTTTTTATTGTCTATATATCACTTTATGCTTGAACAAGAAAACAAATGAAGAAATGTGAATATGGCTTTAAAACAACCTGGGAGTCATTAACCACAAAGTATGACTGACTAGGAAGAAACACACAGGACAGCTTAGATTTCTTCCAGCTCAACATGTTGCTATCAACTATGCTTTTTATTACCATAACAGGACATACAGAGTAAAGCCAGAGTGTTTCTGAGGAAGACAAAAGCAACAATAAAGTAGGATTACTGGCAGGTTGAACAGGCACATCTGATGTAATCAAGTGACACTTTTTTTTGTTTCACTGTCCCTTCAGATACTGTACATCTTTTTCGGCTGCTAGATTAAAAAAAATTGATAGGTTTAGTGACTTTTTGAATCACTTTCAGTTAAAAGACAATCCTACAACCTTTTAAATCATAAACACAATGTCAATTCAGTAGAGCATTGAGTCTAAGACACTCATAAAAATTCAAAATTTATTCTCTTTTCTCAAAGCTTGGGGTCATTCTAGACAGAAAGCCTGGAGCATGAAAAGGAGCAGTATTTGGCTTCTTCTCTATTTCTCTGGTTTTTCTTTTTCTTTTCCTCCTCTGCTCATCCCTAGATTATTAGATAGTTTCTTTCATCTCGGTAGTCAAAGCAAATAAGAGGAAAATGGTAACAGGATAAGAATATTTTACTTAGATTGGTTCTCTACACTCCTGGGGCCTGAGAGATGTTTAGACTGGCATAGGATGAGGAACTCTTTCCTTGACCTGTTTACATTCACCTGTTTTCTCAGTAGTCACTACTGACTATTTCTTCATCTATTAGGAATTTCTAATTTATTTCAGCTCCTTGCTGCTTAATCCTAAGAGAAAACTTTTGAGAAAGAACATTCAATACCTACCCAATAACTTTTCTACCTGAGGAAAAGGAGCTGGGAATTTATGCACCAACTCCATCTCATTTACTGCAGGCCATCACTTTCTAAGTATTGAGGAACTATCCCAGCAGCATGTTAGAATCAATTCCAAAAGTCCTTCCTAGTACATTTAGCTGAAGCCATGAGGGAATGTCCCCATTTCCCAAATTCTCTCTTTCCAGCCTTTTATTTCTCACTGCTGGGCTAGCATTCTCAAATGTTCACTTTGAGGTATGTTCTCTCTGATTCTTCCAGGAAAGATTAGCCAGTTCTTGCAGTTTGTTTTTTAACAATCCTTTTTATTTTCCTGGAACAGGTAAAGTATTTTCCCAGGGGTTCAAGCTGAGTTTTGGCCAATGTTATTGTCCTAGAATCTGTAGGGGAAATACAGGTAAACCTTAAAGAAGACAAATAACATCTTATGAGGTGTTTGCCTTAGGTGAGTCTTATTTATATTTTCTAGGCAACAAGAATATGACATCCTATAACAATGGAGAGTGAATGACTTCCACATGCCTAGAGGTTTGGGAGAATCTGGAAGTTCAAGGTTCCCAAGCATATCTATCTCAAATATCCCCATCTCAGGTCTCAGGCATACTCCTTTCCTATCAAGGCATAAAGTCTCTTATCTTTACCTTCAAGGTTGAGAATTAAGTCTCTTCAATTCTCTCTCACACACACACTTAGGTCCCAGATCTGATTTTCAGCTGGATATGCTCTGTAGTTATAGGAAATATATTATCTTTAAATGCTGCATTGTCTTTTGAGTTTCACACTGAGCTCTTATTTTATGTCAGCTGAATCAAGGCTGTCATTATTTTTCCTTCAATACCACTATGACAAAAACAATTTCACAGTCTTCATAATTACCATTGCCATCATACTGAAGAAATGCTAGCAATATTACACAAGACTATATCCTATTGTAATTCAGTACAGATGAGAGTAGTGTGATAACCACTATACTACAGAAATACACCCAGATGAGAGCACTTGTAATTGAGATATTCAGTATGCCAGGAATTATCAGCACTTATCTTATCCACACTAGTAATGGAGCCCTTTTGTGATCTGGCTGGCAAGTTCTAGAATCCAGGGTATTGTTCCTTGGTCTTTTTCTAGTGCCAATTGTCTTAGTTTGGGTTCCCCCAGAATCAAACCCTGAGACAGGGACTTGAATAAAAATAGTTTGTCTGGAAGTTGTATAGAATCCCAGTAGGGGAGTGAGAAAGTGATACAGGGAAGAAAAGACAACCAATAAAAGGCATACTGCTAAGCCAGCTACCATGAGAGTTTATGCTCCCAGGGACACTTTTGGAAATAGTGCCAAATACATGCCTTAGGATTATTCCAGATTAGAAACAAGGGAGCTGTGTTACATGTCGGTGTATAAGTGCACTTCAGTCTTACCTCACTTCCATCTAGTTTTAAGACTGCTCCAAGGAGGACCTAATTCCCTGACAATCTGGCCTACTTTACCCACAGTTAGAGTGGCCTCCTCTAGTTCCAGAAAAAATCCTTGGGAAACAGTTGCTAGTAATTAGAAGTCAATAGCAGCACACTGAAATAGAAGGGTTTAACAGATATAGGGGAAGCACTGACAACATCTGTTACCAGTTCCTCCATGTGGCTCACGTTTGCTCTATGGAAAACATTCATGTACCTTTGCCCTGAATGGGCTCAAAGAATGCAGATCAGTGCAATTACAGCAAACCTCTCCTGTTCTGCCACCAATGCAACCTATCTGCCTTTTGTCATCTAGGTTTTCTGCATGAGAATCAGACCCAGGTAAACAGAGCACCCCTCTCCACCAACTGCAGCAACACACCACATACACACACACACACACACACACATACATGCCAGGTATTTGGCACCATTTCTCGAAATTTCCCTGTGAACATAAACTCTCGTGGAAGCTGGCTTAGTGTAGTATACCTTTTATTGGCTGTCTTTTCTTCCCTGTATCACTTTCTCACTCCCCTACTAGTATTCTATACAACTTCCAAACAAACTATATATGTGCATGTCTTCAAAGGACCATGTAAGAATCTGCCCCCATTAGGCATGAGGCAAAAGAAAAATGGAAACTGTTAATGCAGCAACAGCCCACTCTTAGGAAATCTTTTCAGCAATTCCCCCCACCTCTCCCTATGTGACTCTTCTTTTAGCTCTTTGATATGGTTGGAAGACCAAGAATCATGAAGGTGTTTATTGAAAATTTCTGTTATAAATTATCATACAGAAATACGAGGATTGTTCTCACATTTTCACTGGTATTTGACATCTTTCAGTTCCACCCCTCAGTGGAAATGAAGGCAGCATGAATTCTAGTTAATATCCTTTTATAGTAGTAATTGATACTATAGCTTCAATCGACACTTCATTAGGGACAAAGATTTACAGCTTAAAGAACATATGGAAGTTTCTCAAAAAACTTATTTCAAAAAAGATGACGATGAGAGGGGGAGAAGACCACAGATGTCACCATTATTTACAGAATATCAAGTACTTTCCACGCATTTCCTTTTAATCTTTACAACAACTCTATGACCTAAGATTGGTTATTCCCATTTATGTGGAAGAAACAGGCTCATAGACTTACCCAAAGTACACACTGTTCATGGCTGGGTCCAGACTAAAATGTTCTACTGTCTGGCTCAAAAACTCATGATTATTCCATTATACCAGGGACAGCTACCACAGACTCTAAATACTGCTAGGGACTAGCAAGAGAAAATCATTTGTATGATGTATACAACAAGTTTAAGAGAGTAAAACTGGGGAAAGCATAGTTCAGGGCTGACGAAGCAAAACAAAACATCACAGCCTTGAATGAGATGGGGCCCCAAGAGCTCCTAGTTTGCTAATTCAGACCAACATCCATGTAGTGGATTCGAAGCCAGTTAAACTTAGGTATGGACTCTAACTGAGCCACTACTAATTCTGAAAACTTGAGATGAATCACTTAATTAATCTCTGTCAGCCTCAGTTTCTACCTCTGTAATGTGGAGATAACCAATTTCTCCTTTAGAGTATAATGTGAAGATCTTAAAACGTGGAAATTTTCTAGCATACAGAAGGCACTCTGCAAATGGAAATTCTTAAATTCTCCAATGTATAGTAGAATTCCAATCTTGGTCTCTCTTCATTTCTTCAAACCTCTATTCCTTGTGATTTTATAGCATAAAGAGGAGAAGTAGGTGATGAAGAATACCTAGAGTACATAGAGTTTCTACACAGTAGTTGTGGATTATTTCAATTTATGGAAGTATAGCATCAGGGCTGATTGACATAAAATCAGCTATTGCCTGACTCCAAAGCTGAATGTTCAGAGGAATGCCATGTGGAAGAAGAGAGAGGCCACTGCACATTCAGGTCTGTTGGTTGCATGAGAAAAGGAAACACAGGTTAGTCTGACTCTATTATAATACCAGTTGACCTATCTTATTGGAAACACAGGTATATTTCGTGTCAAAATAAATTTATGATAATTATTAACAGCAAAATTAAACCAAACATTAAAAAGGACAGATATCCTAACTAACAGATAGTCTAAGTTATATTACTTTTGTGTCATAGGATTCACTTTGGCACGATGGTGCTGATTTATGAAGATCTTTCAAGTGCATTACATTTATTCTTAGGAATTTAATCAGAGAATCCAAAGAAGCTGCCTTTTCTCCTTTTTTAATGGGAGAATAAAGCAAACTCTTGGGATTATGATGGTATTGGATCTCAGAAAAACACATCTTGCTCTTAGATTTGAGCTTTCCAGCAAGGGCATTGAAATATAATACACTGTAATCCATTATCTAAATCAGGTATTATGTCAACAGAAGTTCATTTGTTTCCCATAACATTAACACAGTTCAAAATTATCTCCATATCTATCACTCTTCGTCAACAATAGCAAGTGGGCCATTAAGTTCTCCAGTACTGTCTAAGAATTAATTCATTAGAAGCAAAACCTAAGGAGAATTTAAGAAACCTAATGTCCTTTCCAGACCCATAGTAAGTTTCCACTTCAACAGTGATGGACCAGAAGGCCTCTCTAGCTTCAGTCACGGAAGACATAGAGGAAACAGAGAGAAAGAATAAAGAACAAGAATTAGCAGTCTGTGGACCCTAATGACCCAATGACCTGTTCATACCTCTATTACAACAGTTATCACATTCCTGAAATTATTCATCTACATGTACAACTCCTTCCTTGCAGAGCAAGGCCCTGGATGGCAGGCATTATGTTTGATTCCTCTCTGTACTGTCTAGAGTAGCTGCATCATAAATAAAAGCCCCACACTGTCCAATTCCATTAGTAGCCTTTAGTTCCCTTCCAAAAGTTGTGTATACAAAGAATTAAGCAGATAGGTTTCAGTTTTGCTTTTTCTATGCCCTCTGGTTCATCTTTCTGTGAAAGAGCTGACAAGGATCAAAGTGATCAAAGGAGGAAGCAGGAGCAGTAGGCAGAGGCAGCACCCCCAAAGATCTGGGGTGTGGAAGTATATCTGAAAGCCCTTACTAACATGTCCTTATCCTAAACCCCAGACTAGAGAAAGAATAAAAGTCAAGGGAGATATCAGTAGAAAACAGAAAGGGAACAGATATGCACCTAGCAACTACTATCATATGTAGCATTTGCAAACATGATTCCACTTAATCCTTATAACACCCTGTGGGTCCAAAAATTATCTCCATTTCATAGATGAAGAAAATCAAAGATTAAGTAATTTATCTAAGGGCACACAACTACTACATGATGAAGCCAGGATTCAAACCTTAGTCTGCCTGTCTGAAAAGCTTTCTCTTTCCATTAATCCAGGGTACCATTCTGACAGATATTGAGTAACAGTTCATTGAACTTGTGGATACAGCCTCCATTGAACAGGCCTCTGGCATAAGCAGTGGCTATGTCTTCAGGTGGCTGGATCACTTGAGCACCAACAGCCAGAAGGCTCAAAGGTTAGAAAGGGAAGAGCTGGTGTGAACTGCCTGTGCAATCACTAGAACCCAAAGGATTAACTTGTTCTTTGCAAGGTTACGGCAGCTGTGTTTTCAGTGATTCAGCACCCAATAAGTGAGCTACAGTCAATTTTATGCAAGGCACAAAATTCCTATTAATAGTTTCCATTCCAATAAAATATACTAGATGCTTTACCAGGTCTTTTATAATTAATATCTATTTATTTGCAAGTCAGTTGTCAAAAAAATCTTACAGACTGGGCACACGGCTCACCTCTGTAATCCCAACACTTTGGGAGACCGAGGTAGGTTGGTGGGCAGATCATCTAAGGCCAGCAGTTTGAGACAAGCTTGGTCAACATGGCAAAACCCTGACTCTACTAAAAATACACAAATTACCCGAGCCTGGTGGTGGGCGTCTATAATCCCAGCTACTCAGGAGGCTTAGGCAGGAGAATCTCTTGCACTCAGGAGGTGGAGTTGCAGTGAGCTAAGATCATGCACACTACACTCCAGCCTGGGAGAGAGAGCAATACTCCAACTCAAAAAAAAAAAAAAAAAAAAGAAACTTACAAATGATTTTATTTCTACCTTTTTATTCAATATGAGGCTTTGGCTGTATTTGAGATGTCAAATGGGACCACAAAAAAGCCTGCATTTTCTTCTTACACAGCCCATTCTCTCTCAATATTTGACAACAGAAGATGTCCTCAGAGGATTTTCATGTAAGAACCACAGGCCTGCCTACTCCTGGCTTATTTCAAGTGAAGAACACAAATCCCAAACACAGCCTAACAGAGAAAACGGGATCAATGGAAATTCAAAGGTGACTTCTGGAAGGCCTGCCTAAAGCTTGTTCTCATATGACACCTTGTCCTACAAGAAGCCTCTCTTAACCATCTTATTAAAGGACATCAACTCTTTTAAAAATTGTTAGCATTACCTTTCAGTAGGCTACATAACCCCAGAGGGCATAATTGGTACCAGTGGGAAATAGCTAAGAAGCTGATTTTGATTCAACATAAGACCAAACTTTCAAACAATTATTGTCAAATGAGGATGTAGTTGAATTGGGAGAGATTCAATATTAAAGTCTATTAACTCCCAAGGTCAAAGTTATTATTTGATGGCATTAAATGTAATCGGTGACCCTGCAGAGCCTAAGGGAATGGTACATTGGAGAGCTAAGTTTTGGTGAGATCTTCCAGCCTGGAAGGCTGTGGCCTTGTAGTTCTCTTGCTGCAAAGTCCTATAGAGTCCAGGATGGTCCCGGGTGCCTGAAAAAAGGCTTGTAGCAGGCCAGACCCAAATGGTCATCAAATTGAACCACTTATGAGAGAAAGTACTGTGTGTTAGAGGTCAGGAAAGAATCAGTTACCACAAGCTCACTCTTGATTCTCTAAATAAAAAAGTGAAAGACAAGCTCATCCCACCAACATCCTTTCCCCAAATCAAACATCTCTAATGGTGGAATCACAGATTATAAATTACTATTGCCAGAACTCATGGAGACCCAAAAGCAAAAGCTTCTCGAACAAAGACAAGGAGGAGTTCAGGAATGGGCAGGCAGCACAGTGAAAGAATGGAGCATGTTTGGCCTAGGATAAATCTCCTGGGCATGGGCCTCCCATCACCAGCCTGCATACTCTGTCTCATCTGAAAGTGGCAGGCCCACCAACCCAGAGATAATGACCCGCTGCTCCTTAACTTTGCTGACAGTCAGTGCTACTTAGCTGCCTGTAAATGTGCATATGAGTCTGATCATATTCACCTCCCTTGACTACATCTCTTATGCTCTGCTGATATTCATGTAGGAAATTGTGTGACAGTTTCATAGAAGGGGCTCAATGTCTAAATGGCAAGTCTACATTCCCTGTCACTTGGTCTTTCTGCCTCCTTTTTGATTTAACATGACACCATGGCATTCATTCTGTCCAACCTTCAAAAGTACTTTAGAAGAGGCACAGGCTTTGGAATCTGACAGACCTGAGTCTGAAATCTGTTTCTGTCACTCCCAATTATGCAACCATGGGTGTACCGAACTTTTTAAACTCTCTGAAACACAATCTCAATTTATTCATCTGTAAAATGGGAATCATAATACCTTCCTGGAAGGTTTGAGAACTGGGATCAATGAGGATTCGTGGGGGAGGGTTAAACGAGATCCCAGGAAATGTTCAATAAATGTTTGTTCTCTGCCTCCTTAGACTACACCATGACCTTTAAGAGGCCAGATCCTCTATCCAACAGGGTGTGACACTTTAAAAATAGAATCATTTTCAAAGATGGCTATGTGATGTACATAAAATAAAGTACCTCCTGCCAACTAAATAAATAGAGAAGAGCATGTACTCATTACTGTTCTAATTTAATCTATCTAAGTGCCTGGAGGTCTTTGTGAGGTAAATATTATTTTCACTCCGACCTTGGGTGCAGCATTCCCATTGAATTTATCTCAGTTCATCCTTTTATGTCATGCTGAAGCCTTCCTAATAGACTGAAAGCATTTTGGTAAAAACAGAAATTAGCAGGATCTAAATAACCAGTAAATACCTGGTTACTTGGATGATTAGAGAATAGGATATTCTGGGTAACTTGCTGTTCTGCCTAATAAAGACTTAGCATGTATGCCTAAATTACCTATTTTCAAAGAATAAAACCCATCAAAACATACAATCTGTTCTGAACATGAGATATTTAGTGATGATACTCAGAGGCTGGCAGGGACATGGGACTCACCAGAAGGATTGTCAATAACTTTGGCACAAGAGAATGAGCAGGGCTGTGCTCTCACATGCTCGGGTCATTTTTTGAAAGCAGTTTTGACTTTGATGTGTTTACTTGTTTCTAGTTTCTTCTTTACCAAGATTTATAGAAAAAAATTTGTTCTAGGTTCTCCTCCATAACATTTTTCAAAAAAGTATTTACATATCCTGCTCAATTTGGACAATTCAGTAGAAAATAAGAACTGCTCATGTTCAGTGGGTCACTGATGAATGAGTCAGTCTGTATGGACTCAACCCTTCTAGTCTTCTGCTCCTACATGGGTAGATCCAGATATTCAGGAACTCAATGCTGTTTTGATATCCAGACACAGTTTATTTTTTGTAAGAAAGAATTTTCTTTTAAAGCAAATGTGAATTCATTGTAAAACATTTAGGAAATACAGCCAAAAGGGGAAAAAAAGAACAGTATCTGTAATTTACCATTTTGAGATGACTACCATTAATACTTTTGAAAGTCTTCTTTGCAGACATAAATAAAGATATACTTTTCATTTATGGGTTCATGATATACAAACTGCAAATGGTATCTACCTTCTTACCTTTTCAACAATCTGTTATGATCATCTTTTCATGTTAATATTCTTCCTCAATGCATATTTTAATGATTACAAAGGATTTTACATATCATAAATTATCCTGAAATCAAGCAATATTCTTCTTTAAAAAGAAAAAAGGAGAATAGTTTATAGCTAAATCTTTGCTTAAATCCATTTATTTCCACTGGATTAATTCTTGGGAGTGGATTTGAAGAACCAAGGTCATTTAAAAAAATTATACATTGTCAAACTCCAAAGATTTAAACCAAAGTATACACTCCACTGGCAGTGTACTGCTGTTTATGTGTCTGTTCCTAAGAAGATTGTCAAAGTCTTGATATTAGGGTGTGTAGTATTCATCTTCATAGTCAACATTTTTTATGTTTTTGCACAGTCACCGAAATATTTGTTGAATGAATTTGATGACTCTTCCATTGTTTGAATGAATGTGTAATACAGGCAAGTTTGTATAACGTTCCTAGGGCTCAGTTTTCTCTTTGGCAAAATGAGAATTTTGGTTATATGCTTCCTAACATTCTATGATTTCACATCTGTTGTGTGAAATGCAATGACCAAGATACTCTGGGGAGATTACACATATATACAATATATAATAGTGATGGGACATGAACATATATCACATGTAAGCTAATTATAATTGTACAGAAGTATACATAGATGTGCTGAATACTCAAGCAGAATAAGGCTAGATGATACAATGGGAGATTATCGAAAGATGATACTCAGCTAATCAGACATCTCTTGCTTTCTATCTTTAAAAAAAGTCCCTTTCTCACTCAGGATTTTGTGTTTTATTGGTATCTAGAAAACAGGAGCCATAATTAATTTGAAACTCAGTGTTCTTTGGTTATTCCACTCAGGGCAAAGCTTATCACACTAGGCTTTAGGAACATTTCAATCATCGCTTTTAAATTGCCTAGGATAGAATTGTATTTGTTGACTTTTATGCTCCTTGACTTCCTGGTACATTGGTGGTGAACGGGTGTAGACTGCTCTAGACTATCCATGCAGCTACTGTGCTTACCTCTATAGCCCTTCTTTTCCAGGCCATCCTTGGTTAAGTATGGACAATCAAAGGCTTAGCTGATAGTCACAGAATCATTTGGTTCCCCTAATCACTCAGTTTATTACTTTATTAATTCATGGTTACTTATTGAGAATTTAACATTCTAAGCTAGTGGGGGGGTGGTGCAATTTGGTATACACAACAATGGCAGGTATAAACATGATCCATTGGACACACAAAGGAAAAACTCACCAATCTCCAGAAGCCAGGGGAAGTTCTCACAGAAGATGACTCCTGAAAATGATTCTTGAGATGGTACTTAAAGGAGGAGCTCAAGCTTGTTAGGTAGATGGGAGTATGTGGGTAAGAGTGTAGGAAAAAAAAAGGGATTCAAGTAGAGATATAGCACAGAAAAGGGCAACAGAATCGTGGGTTTATCACTGGTAGGTATGTTTCCTATCAGTCTCCCACTACTCAAACCTCTCTCTACCACACTCCCACAGTTCTCCTTGCACAGACCATCTAGTGGAGAAGTAGAGGTCTTGAGTCCGTCTCCATTCTTTGCCATAACTCCAGAAAAGGTCTTGCTGCTTTCCAGTGATAGCTGGCTCTGTGACCACTGGTTCATCCTGAGTGCCTCCACTTGGCCACTCTGCATAGACCCTATCTGATCCAGCATTTATGGCATTATGGGTCGTTTAGTCTCCAACTTACACACATCTCATTTTTTTGGTTTAAGAACTCCCTGCTCCTGGGACTAGAGGCCAGGGCACTTTTGGAGGTATGTCAGTCACAATTACCCTCAAAGAATTTCTTTCAAGCTCTGAAGCCAGATTTCTAGATGAGGCACACATTTTCCCCACTCGTCTTATCAGATGACATGTCCAGAAGCTAATCTTGCTTAAACCAGTAAACTTACCTGCATCCACATCCATCCTGAAATCTTTTTAGCTGTCCCAAAAGAAGTAGCACACTTTCTTCTGCTCAAAACTCTTCTCTTCACCCATGTCCTAAACAAGTGCTTCCCAAATCTAAGAAACATAAAACTCAGTTGAAAACCTTGTTAAAAACATGGATTTCCAACGCCCAAATAGCTGAATCTGAATTATCTGAATTCTCAAGTGTACGAGTCAGGAATCTAGAGTTTCACAAGCTCTCGACATCTTTTTCTTGGTGGTAAAATATTTCAAGCATTTTAAAAAGGGGGATGTGAGATATGTATTGAGTGTATATCCTAGGTGACTCTCATAAAACTAAGCAATCTCTAATCTGTAGAACAGCATTTAGGACCCATTATTCTGGATTTCCATAGCTTCCTGCTTCTTCAAGAACCAGTCACTGTCAGTTT
This sequence comes from Macaca mulatta, assembly GCF_049350105.2. Lineage (NCBI taxonomy): Eukaryota > Metazoa > Chordata > Mammalia > Primates > Cercopithecidae > Macaca > Macaca mulatta. The sequence goes on along the minus strand of NC_133419.1, from coordinate 110,226,636 downwards.
AGGGGCCTCAACTTCATCTTCTCTGCAGATTCCCTTTTCTTCACCTAGCAATGGGTTCAAGAATCTCTCATAAAAATATACCCTCTAGACTCTTCTTGCTATCCCTCTTTAATTTCTTTTACGGCTTTCTTATGCTAGCCATGAAGGAAAATAGTCTCACTCCACATTCTCTCATCAACCACTTTGATTTCCAAGCCAACAACTCCATGGAAATTATCATTATTATTATTGAGACGCAGTCTCGCTCTGTCGCCCAGGCTGGAGTGCAGTGGCGCCATCTCGGATTACTGCAAGCTCCGCCTCCCAGGTTCAAGCCATTCTCCTGCCTCAGCCTCCCCAGTAGCTGGGACTACAGGCGCCCGCCACCATGCCCAGCTAATTGTTTTTTCTATTTTTAATGGAGACAGGGTTTCACCGTGTTAGCCAGGATGGTCTCGATCTTCGGACCTCATAATCCACCCGCCTTGGCCTCCCAAAGTGCTGGGATTACAGGCGTGAGGAAATTATTTTTTTAAAAGTTCATTCAAAAGAGCTGGTGATTTCTATTTCTTTAACCTGATGCACAGAATTCAGTTCTTCACCCTCTTCAGTCAAGGCAAACTTTCATTGACATTCTATGAAAATACTCTTAAAAATATTTTTTGTTGCATGCTTTCTTTGTGGTCATCCTAATTCTACTCTTCTTATCTGCCTAAGGTACAACCCACCTTCTGTGTGGTATTTTTATGTACATATATGTTATCAAATGCAAGTATATTCTTCATATGTATAGTTTACATAAATGTTACCATGCTATAAAAACTAATTTTCTTTCTTTGTTTCAGGTGTTTTTAACATATATCTATATTGTTATATATAAATGTTATATTTCTCTAGACTTCTTAATAGTATTCTATTCTGTACACATACCACAAATTTACTTATCCATACATGAGTGATGGACATTTTGATTACCTTTATTTGCCAAGATACCCCTGTGATATACATCTATATATACACACACAGACATCTATATATACACATCTATATATACATCTATGTATATATTATGTATATATGTACAATTTTATATAAATACTCACATCTATATATACACACATCTATATATACATATATGTCTATACATCTTTGTACTCCCAGGAATGAAAATATTGGTTTCTAAGGTATACATATATTTGATTACACTAACTACCACCTGAGTGCTCAACAAAATGACTGCCTTGATTTACCCTTCCACTAGTACAAGGAGATAATTTTTAGCCCATATACTTAAAAGCATATTCAATTTTAATAGTTGATCCACTGTAGAGTTCTCTGTTGTTTTTATTTTTTAAACAGATTTATTGTGGCATAATTTATATACAAAACTTGTACATATTTAACGTATACAATTTGATAGTTTGGACACATGCATACACCCATGAAACCATCACCATAATCAAGGTAATAAACATATCCATCACTTCCAAAAGATTCCTTGTGCCCTTTTGTCTTTTACTGGTTGGTTGGTTATTTTGTGTTGTGTAAGAGCACTTAACATGAGATCTATCCCCTTAAATCTTTTAAGTGCAAACTATTGTTAACTATAAATAGAATGCTTAACAGCAGATCCCTTGAATGTATTCATTTTGCATAGCTGAACTTTATATCCACTGAACAACTCCCCCATTTCCCTTCCACTGGCCTATGGCAACCACTATTCTAGTCTCTGCTTCTATGAGTTTGACTATTTTAGATACAAGTGGAAACATGCAATATTTGTTCTTCTTTGACTGGCTTATTTCACTAAGTAGAATATTTTCCAGGTTAATTCATGTTGTCACATATGACAGAATTTCCTTTTTTAAGGGCTGAATAATATCTATTGTATGTACATACCACACTTTGACTATTCATCCATCAATGGACATTGAGGTTGCTTATATATCTTGACTATTGTGAATAATGCTTCAATGAACATGAGAGTGTAGATATCTCTTTCATATCCTGTTTTCAATTTTTTGGATATTTACTCAGAAGTGAGATTGTTGGGTCATATGATAGTTCTGTTTTTAATTTTTTTATGAAACTCCACACTGTTTTTCAAAGTCACGCTACCATTTTACATTTCCTCCAGTAGTGTAAAGAGATCCAATTTATCCACACATTGGCCAACACTTGTTATATTTTTGTGTTTTTGATAGCAGCCGTCCTAACAGGTGTGAGGTTGTATCTCATTATGGTTTTGATTTGCCTTTTCCTGATAACTAGTGATGTTGAGCAGTTTTTCATACCTGTTGGCCATTTGTATGTCTTCTTTAGAGAAATATCTACTCAGTTTCTTTACCCATTTTGAATCAGGTTGTTTTTAATTTATTTATTGTTACTGAGTTAAAGGAGCTCTTTATGTATTTTGGATATTATAGATACGGTTTGTAAGCATTTTCTCCCATATGCAGATTTTCTTTTTATTCTGTTGATTTTTTTTTCTGTGCAGAAGCTTTTTAGTTTGAAGTATTCCCATTTCTCTATTTTTACTTTTGTTGCCTGTGCTTTTGGGGTCATATCCAAGAAGTTATTGCTAAAACCAGTTTCAAGAAGTTTTTTCCCTGCGTTTTCTGCTGGGAGTTTTATACCTTCTGGTCTTATGTTTAAGTTTTCAGTCAACTTTGAGTTGGTTTTGGTGTATGGTATGAGTCCAATTTTATTCTTTTGCATGTGGATTTCCAGTTTTCCCAGCATCATTTGGTGAAGAGACTTTTCTTTCCCCATTGTGTATTCTTGGCAAACTTTTTGAAGATCGGTTGAGATGGGTTTATTTCTGGACTCTCTATCATGTTCAGTTGGTCTGTGTGTCTGTTTTTACACTGGTACCATACTATTTTAATTACTATAGGTTTTAAATATATTGTGAGATTGGGAAGTGTGATGCCTTCAGCTTTCCTTTTCTTGAGGTTATTTTGGCTATTTGAGATCCTGGTGGTACTACATGAATTTTAGGATAGTTTTTTCTATTTTTATTTTTAAAATGTGTTTGGGATTCTATGGGGATAGCAGTGAATCTGTAAATCATTTGGGGTAGTGTGGCATCTCAATAATATTAAGTATTCTAATCCATGAACACATGATATGCCTTTTTATTTATTTAGGACTTTTTATCAGCAATGTTTGTAGTTTTCGGTATACAAGTCTTTCAACTCCTGGTTTAGGTTCATTGCTAAGTGTTTCATTCTCTTTGATGCTATTGTAAATGGGATTGTCTTTAATTTACTTTTTATACAGTTTGTTGTTAGTGTATAAATACATAACTGATTTTTTTATGTTCATTTCATGTCTTGCAGCTTTATTGAATTTGTATATTTAAAACCTGTTTATTAAAAAACAGGTTTTCTAGTGGAGCCTCAAGTGTTTTCTACATATAAGATTATGTCATCTGCAAACAGAGATAGTTTTACTTCTCCTTTTCACTTTTACTTCTCCTTTTCACTTTCTTTTTCTTGCCTAATTCTTCTGGCCAGAACTTCCAATATCACGTTGAATAGAATATTAGCAGTGGGCTTGCTATATGCACTTATAATATTGAGGTAAATTCTTCTGTATCTAGCTTATTGAGATTTTTTTTATCATGAAAGGATGTTAAATTTTGTCAAATTCTTATGCCATTATTGAGATGATCATGTGAGTTTTATACCTTATTCTCTTAATGTAGTATATCACATTAATTGATTTGCATATGTTAAGCTATCCTTGCTTCCCAGGGATAAATCTCACTTGATCATCACCCATGATCTTTTTAATGTACTGTTGAATTCAGTTTGCTAGTGTCTTGTTGAGTATTTTCGCGTCTATAGGCATAGAGGTGTTGGCCTATAATTTTCTTATAGTGTCTTTCTGTGGTTTTGGTATCAGGGTAATGCTGGCCTCATAAAATAAGTTTGGAAGTGTTCTCTCTTCTTCCATTTTTGGAAGATCTTGAGAGGGATTGGTATTACTTCTTTAAATGTTTGGTAGAATTCTGCAATGAAGTCATCTTGTTCTGAGTTTTTCTTTTATGAGAGATTTTTATTATTACTGCTTCAATCCCCTTATTAACGGTGTGCAAATTTTCTATTTCTTCATGATTCAGTCTTTGTATGTGTCTAGAAATACATCCATTTCTTCTAGGTTACACAGCTTGTTGGTATATAATTGCTCATAGTAGTCTCTTGTGATCCTGTGTGTTTCTTTGGTATCAGTTGTCATGTCTTCTCTTTAATATTTTTATCTTTTCTAAAATCAGCTCTTTCATTGATCTTTTCTATTTTCTTGTCTGTATTTCATTTATTTCTGTTCTGATCTTTGTTATGTCCTCCCTTCTGCTAACTTTGGCTTAGTTAGTTCTTCTTTTTCTAGTTTCATAAGGTGTAACATTAGACTGTTTATCTAGAACCTAATTTTTTAATGTAGGCATTTGTCATTATAAACGTACCTCCTAGAACTGCTTTTGCTGCATCCTGTAAGTTCTGTGGTGTTGTGTTTCCATTTTTGTCTATTTCATGTATTAGCCCATTTTCACACTGCTGATAAAGACACACCTGAGACTGGGAAGAAAAAGAGGTTTAATTGGACTTACAGTTCTACATGACTGAGGAGGCCTCAGAATCATGGCGGGAGGTAATAGACACTTCTTACATGGCAGTGACAAGAGAAAATGAGGAAGATGCAAAAGCAGAAACCCTTGATAAAACCATCAGATCTGATGAGACTTATTCACTACCACAAGAACAGTATGGGGGAAACTGCCCCTATGATTCAAATTATCTCCCACTGGGTCCCTCCCACAACATGTGGGAATTATGGGAGTACAATTCAAGATGATGTTTGGGTGGGGACACAGAGCCAAACCATACAATCTCAGATACTTTTAAATTTCCCTTTTCATTTCTTCTCTGACCCATTGGTTGTTCAGAAACGCGTTTAATTTCGATACATCTGTGAATTTTTCAGTTTTCTTCCTGTTACAGGGTGAGCATCCCAAATTCAAAAATCTGAAATCCAAAATGCTTCAAAATTCAATAAACATTTTCTTTGTGCATCAGGTTGATTCTCAAAAGGCTTTCAGTTTTGTAGAATTTTGGATTTCGTATTTTTGGATTTGGGATGTTCAACCAGTAAGCATATAATGCAAATATTCCAAAACCCCAAAAAATCCAAAATCCAAAACACTTATACTCCTAAGCATTTCAGATAAGGGATAGTCAACCTTTATTGATTTCAAGTTTCATACCATTGTGGTCAGAAAACATACTTGATATTATTTCAATCTTTTAAGTTTGTTAAAATTTAATTTGTGACCTAACATATAATCTATCCTGGAAATTGTTCTGTGTGCACTTGAGAAGAATGTGTTCAGCTACTGTCAGATGGAATGTTCTGTATATGATTGTTACATCCCTTTGGTCTACAGTATAGCACAAGTCTAATGTTTCCTTATTGGCTTTCTGTCTGGATAATGTATTCATTGTTGAAAGGAGTGCTGAAGTATCCTACTATTATTGTATTGTTTTCCATTTCTTTTCTCTTTCTTTCTTTTTTTTTTTTTTTTAGATGGGGTCTCACTCTTTCACCCAGGCTGGAGTACAGTGGCATGACCTCAGCTCACTGTAACCCCTGCCACCCAGGTTCAAGTGATTCTCCTGCCTCAGCCTCCTGTGTAGCTGGGATTACAGGCACGTGCCAGGATGCCCAGCTAGTTTTCATATTTTTAGTAGAGACGGGTTTTCACCATGTTGGCCAGGTTAGTCTCAAACTTGTGACCTCAGGTCATCCACCTGCCTAGGCGTCCCCAAGTGCTGGGATTACAGGTGTGAGCCACCTCACCCAGCCACTTTCCATTTCTCCCTGTCAATGTTTGTCAGTGTATCTTTAGGTTCTTTGATGTTAGGTGTGTGTGTGTATGTGTGTGTGTGTATATATATATATATATATATCTGTGTGTGTATGCATATATATATATATATATAACTACATTACTTTCTGATGAATTTATCCTTTTGTTATTATATAATATCCTCAACCTCTTATAACAGTTTTTGATTTAAAAATGTCACTGGGATTTTTATGGGGGTAGCATTGAATCTATAAATCACTTAAATTTTTTCTGCTATAAGTATAGCTACCCTCGCTCTCTTTTGATGATCATTTGCACAGAATATCTTTTTTCATCCTTTCACTTTCAGACTGTCCTTAAATTTAAAGTGAATTCTTATATACAGCAAAGAGTTGCATCTTGTTTTGTTTTTGTTTGGGTACTATGCTCTGTCTTTGGATTAGGGAGTTTCATCCATCTATGTTTAAAGTAATTATTGATAGGGAAGGACTTACTGTACCTATTTTGTTCATTGTGTTCTCTGTTTTGTAGGTCTTTTGTTCCTCTCTTCATTTCCTGCTGTATTCCTTTGAGGTTCATTGATTTTTTTTTTTTGTAGTGATACTTTCTCTTTTTAGCTCACTGTTGTTTTAATTTACATTTCTCTGATTACTAGCTATATTTACTTTTATTTTTATTTGTAGAGACAGGGTCTCCCTATGCTGCCTAGGCTGCTCTTAAACTCCTGGGTTCAAGCAATTGTCCCGCCTCAGATTCCCAAAGTGCTGGGATTATAAGTCTAAGCCACTATACCCAGTTTCTGATTACCAGTTAGATGGAGCACCTCTTCATATACTTAGGAGCCATTTTAATTTCCCCTTCTGTAATTGCCTTTTTCCACTGATTTGTAACATCACCTCTACCTTATAGCAAATTCTTATACAAATTGTACCTGTTTCTGGCCTCTACTATGTTCTGTTGGTCTATGTATTTGTAGCTTTTAGTTATTATGATTTTGTAATATTTCTTAGTATCTGGTAGGCTAAGTCTACCCTTCTTGATCTTCTTGCTTTATCAAAATTTCTTTAGTATACAAAGACTTTATTTCTCCATATAAACTTTAGAATGTTTGCCATATTCCCTCAAAAAAGGCTTCTTCATTTTCACCATAATATTTTTAAAATTCCCATGAGTTTTGTGGATAATTTATTACTAGGTATTTTTATAGATTTTCCTCAATTTTAATTGGTATCTATTTTATATTACATTTTCAGTTGGTTATTGTTAATTGGTATAGAAAATGCTACTGTTGATCTTGCCAGGAACTTTGCTAAAGTCTTTAATATTTTGCTGATTTCCTAGGTTTCTATTGAAATTATCTGCAAATAATATAATTTTTCTCTGCCTTTCCAATGCTTATGCTTCTGATTTCTTACCTTATTGCATTAGTCAGAATCTCCAGGATTTTATAGGACTAAAAATGCACCTAAGGTTTTCCATAATATAAAATGTAGATTGTTAATAGTCCTCTGATAGGTGAATGTAATACATACATTTCAGTCCAGTTGAACAATATGTTCATCTTATTTGGTCTCTCTTCAGTTTTTAATGCTATTTACAATTATCCTTCTTGAAATTTGTCTTTTATTTCATTCTCTACTGGTTTTCTGGCTATCTTTGGGTTACTCCTTTTCAACATACTTCCCAGGTTTGTTCATTCATTCATTTATTCATTCACTTAAGCAACAAGTGTTTATTGGGGACATCCCATATGCCAGATTTCTGCCACCATTCATCGGCCTCATTCTTTAGCTTCGTGTATACTCTTCCTGGAAAAACTTACTTCCATGGCCCTAACTACTAGATATCATAGGTGCCCAAATCTATTTCTATATACTCTATTATAGATCTACTATTATATATCCTGAACATAAGGTCTGGATAGCCTACAACCAATTTAAACTCATGATGCCCTCCCAAATGGCTTCTTTTGCATTCTACCCCACTGGGTTAACTGCACTATTTGTTGTGTAAAAGTCAATCAAAGAGTGCTTCCTCTTCTAAAAAGCCTTCTTCAGTTTTTCCATGGGTTACACTTTCCTTTTTGGTTCCTTTGGTGTCTTGCTCACCTTCCTAAATGAAGTAGAAAGGTATTTATACTTGCTATAATAATGTATTAATATGCCCATTCCTACCATTGGACTAGGAGCTCTCAGAGAAGCAGGAACTCTTTCTTTCCGTCGCTGAGTCACAGAGACTGGCAGCGTTGATGCTTGCTGAGTAAAGACTGGTTGTTGTCCACTGTGTGAAGCAGCCCTCATTTTCTCTTCTCTCTGAGGCCTGCAATTCTTATTCAACACTATTAAATCAAAAGACTCATTTTACCAAAAGTCATTTGAGAAAGAGAAGGTGTTTCATTACATTAAACCATACTTTGAAAAGGAGAGCAAGGTGAAGAAAGAGGAAGGGTATTTAACTCAGTGCAGGTTAACTCCTGAGGTAACATAGGCACATTCAGTTCCCATGTCCTTTTCTCACATATGTCTCCTTCCATCACCTTCATCTGCACTGTTCCTTCATGCTTAGGCCATAAAGGTGAGTTATTTTGTGCTTTTATATGGTTTATTTAGTGTATATTTAAAATGTATTACCATTATTTGCTTATCAACAAACTGGAGAAAATGAGTATGGAATAAAATCCAGGTAAAGAGCGGAAGATCGGGGAAAGAACTAAGAATTGTTCCCTTGAAACATTTTGAGAAAACTGAGTTCTGTCTCTACCCTTGGGCATCTCGAGAGGTCTGGAATAAGGGTTCAAGGTGACAGCTGCCTTGCCAAATTTGCAGGAGTCTGGAAGAGATATAAAGAAGTGTAAAACCCTAATTCTCAGCATTAAAAGGAAGCTTACTTGTCATATATTACAACATTCCTTATTGAAACAGAAACATTACCCTGCCTGGAGTCTTTCTCACAATCCTAGGGAAAAAAATCAAGCAGAAGATTTTGTTCTTCCATGCAGATAAGTTGAGGGTGTCCTACATGGAAGGAAAGAGAACCGGGGTAGAAACTTAAGATAAAAATTAATGCTTTGGATCAGTGACATTTAGCAAAGTGATTAGGCAGTGACATTAAACAAGTTCCAAGGCCATTTCCAACTGATTTCTGTGGCCACCTGTTCTGCTCAGGAAAACCATGTTTGAGGTGGGAAAAAAAGAGACTCGATCTTAATTAAAACCTGAGGGTGCTTGTAATGGAAAGTTCAGGATAGAGTCTTTTGTTTTTGCTATTAGTATACCTGTTCTTTGTTTAAAAAAAAAAAAGAAAAAAAAAGACTCTTTTTTTACTCTAGGGAGCATAATGAAGGAAAAATAATTGGTCAGAATATATGGAAAGTATGGAGAGAAAAAAGACATTAATGGTGTTCTAGAGTGAAATTGTCCATCTCTGACAACTGCCTCTCCAGGCAGATCTATCAGAGTAGGGGCTGTGCTTTTCATCACAGTGACTTATGCGTAATTACTCTCTAATCCCATGGGTTTATCAAATGTCTCTTTGGCTGTCCAAAATCATTGTCCAGAAACTGGATAGCACCTGCTAGATGCAGCCAGAGTGAGAGCTTCCCTGTAAGTAATGCCTGGTTGGTAAAAGTCAGATAAACCCCCCTTTCCATAGTCATCACTGCCACTTTGCACATGCTTCTCCCCTGCTGCCTGTTAGCTGACTTCTCTCATCCCCAACCTTCTATTCAGGTCTCTGGATATGGTCTTGCTTCTCATACCATGGCTATCATATTACTTAAGGGAGGAGGGGGATCTGCTGTCCTCAACATATTCAAGATTGCCCTAAGCCTCTGAATCCATTTGGCAGATGAGTGGAAACCTTTTATGGGTCTAGACTGAAGTGGCAAATATCATTTACTTACATGTTTCACTGGCCTTCCATGTGGTCACACCTCACTGCTAGGAGACTAGGGAATGTAGTCAACAGAAAAAGGAAACAGATTTTGTGAACAGCCAGTCGGATACTGCAACATTACTCCCTCTAGTTTCCACCTTAGCCTCCCCCTTGGTGTTGACTTTCTGACTACCAACTTGGTATAATTCAGCAAAGTCCTGTTATTGGAAACAACCTCCAATAGGGTAAGCCTAAATCTGCATGATCAACTTGAATTCCTAAATTCATCTGTCAGCTGCCACCTGCAATATAAGAGGTGGACCTCTCAGACTACCTGGCAAGAGGTAAAAGGAGAGGAGGAATTAGGGTGGGTGGTGGAGAGATAGGGCCTGCTGTCCTTACAATCTGCTAGGAAAATTTTGCAAACACCTCAACCCCTCAGTGCCGGAATAATGTATGGGCCATTCCCCAAATAGCAGCCAAGGACTCAAACATATAGGGAAAGCTTGAGTGAGGAGTAAAATGTAGGACAGCTCAGGGCCTGTGTTTTGGTTGTCAACCCATGTTTATGTGCTTTGAAATTCTAGGTTACGCAGCAGCTTGAGAACAAGATTGTTGTCAGTAATTTCTGCCAATGAATTCTGAGTCATTTACCTTGATTTACGAGGAATGAGAAGAGAGAAACTCTTCTCCTTGCATTTATTTAATCAGTTGAAACCATGTGGATTTTTAGAGACAGTCTTAATGTAAATTACCCAAATGGTTTAACACCACTAGATACCTCCAACCCAAGTCCAAATTCAGCATGATTCTTAAGGTAAAAGTGAGATTTTTGACAAAATCCACTCTTCACTTAGAGAATCCCCTTCTCCCCTTTTCCCTGGTTGGACTGTAGGATTTCTCAATAGTGACACTCTTGACATTCTGGGCCATATAATGCTTTGTTGTGGGACAGGGAGCAGTCCTGTACAATGGAAGATATGTAGAAGCATCCCAGACTCTACCCACCAGAAGTACCACCCTGTAAGGGGCCAATAGCATTCACTTCTACAAGTGGTAACAATAAAAATGTCTCTAGTTATTATCAAATGTCTGCTGCAGAAAGCAAAATTATCCCTAAGTGAAAATGGCTTAACTGGGAAGAGCTTTGGCTTGCTCTTCTCTAAAATAAAAAATTCCAAATATGTACACTTTCCTAGCCTATTGCACAAAGAAATACTGATTTATAGTATATACTGCCTCAGGGCAGTATATACATACCACATAAATACCTATGAACTGATTTTAACTGGTTAAGAGCCATTTTCATTTAATCATAATGTATGGAGAAACTGGTCAGAGAAGAACAGCAGGATAGTGTAGAAAACAGAAGCTCATGGGAACTACTAGAGGAGGGAAGGAGGGAGGGGGCCAAGTGTTGAAAAACTATTGAGTACTATGCTCACTACCTGAGTGATAAGATCAATTATACCCCAAACCTCACATCATGCAATATACCACGTAACAAACCTGCCCATGTACTACCTGAATCTAAAATAAAAGTTGAAATTATTTAAAAATAAATAAAAATTCAGATTACAAGGAAAAATGAAAAATAGAAGTCAGGAATAAGAGAAATGATATACAATATAAGCACCTCATATCCATGAAGCATATTTTACATAAAAATATGCACTGTGTCCCTTGTCCTTGTGGCTACCCTTCCAAGTATATTGTAAACAATCAATAAATAGTTACTGATTTTTGAATTAATTACTGAAGACAACATCCCAATTTTTCAGATAAGGGAGTTGAATTTCTGAGTGGTTAAGTAATTTTTCCAATGTTACACAGAGTTATGATTCAAACTCAGATCTGTCTTACCTTCAAACCCATGCTTTTTTTTTTTTTTTGACAGAGTCTTACTCTGTTGCTCAGGCTGGAGTGTAAATGTAGTGGCACCATCTCGGCTCACTGCAACCTCTGCCTCCTGGGCCTCTCCAAGCGAATTTCCAAGCGAATCTCATGCCTCAGCCTCCAAAGTAGCTGGGATTAGAGGCCTGCACCACCACACCTGGCTATTTTTAATAGAGACGGGATTTCACCACATTGGCCAGGTTGGTCTCAAACTCCTGACCTCAAATGATCTGCTGCGTCTGCCTCCCAAAGTGCTGGGATTACAGGTATGAACCACCACGCCCGGCTCATGCTCTTTTATAATACTTCTCAGTTGTGAATTCCCCTGCAGCCCCGCTTTATTCTCACTGTGAAAAAAAAAAAAAAAAAAAAAAAAAAAAAAAAAAAAACGTCCTGGGAAGGATTTTTTTCACATGTTGATCAGCAATCCAGCTGCAAAAGGAAGCCCTGCGTGTGCCAGAGCCCATCAAAGACACTGCGAGTTTGCATGAAGCCACTCAAGAATTCTCTCAAGGAGATACTTGGCATCTATGTCACAGAGTAGACAGAATGAAAAAGAAAAAGAGAGCTATTGTTGCCAAGAGTAGATGGAGCCTATGACCAAATATGCTGTCTGTCATTACTTCTACAAAAATAAAAATAGACAACCGATGTTTTGCCCCTGAATAGACTAGAATGGCTCCTAGATAAACTTCTGAGCAGGGTCCCATTTTTCAGTGTTTCTGTTTTCCAAACTGACCCAGTAGTGTACAATTTAAATAAAGATACCATTACCTGTCCATCTTGATTAACCACAACTATCTAGCTGTGCCACGACACAGGCTTTAAAATGGCTGGGAATATGTAAATAGTCATTGTTTACTCCAAACTGATAGCATCCCTTGGAACTACTCTCATCCAGACCATCCGTGGAACCTAATGCTGGGTTATCTGTTGGTATATAGTAAAGGTGAAAATATGCAGCAAGTGACAAAGATGCTCCACATCATGTCATCAAGGAAATGCAAATCAAAGCAACAGTGAAATATCATCTTACACTTATTAGAATGGTCAAAATCCAGAACACTAACAACACTAAATGCTGATGAGAATGTGGAGCAATGGAATCTCATTCACTGCTGGCAGGGATGCAAAATGGTACAGCCACTTTGGAGGGCAGTTTGGCAGTTTCTTGTAAAAGTAAACATACTCTTACCATACAATCCAAAAATTGCGCTCCTTGGTATTTACCTAAAAGAAGTGAACACTTATGTCTGCACAAAAGCCTGCACACAAAGGTTTACAAGAGCTTTATTTATAATTGCTAAAACTTGGAAGAAAATGAGATGTCCTTCAGCAGGTGAATAGATAAACTGTGGTACATCCAGACAATGGAATATTATTCAGTGCTATAAAGGAGTGAGCTATCAAGCCATGAAAAGAGATGAAGGGAATCTTAAGTGCATATTAAGAAGTGAAAGAAGCCAATCTGAAAAGGTTATATACTGTATAATTCCAACTACATGACATTCCAGAAAAGGCAAAACTACAGACCAATGAAAAGATCAGTGGTTGCCAGTGGCTAATGGATAAAGAAGGTTGACTAGGCAGAACACAGGGGATTTAGGGCGATGAAAATACTGATACTACAATGGGGGATACATGTCATTAAACATTTGTTGAAAAACCCATAGAATGTATGACACCAAGTGTGAATCCTGATGTAAAAACTATGTGTTTGGATTATAATGATGTGTCAGTGTAGGTCCACCAGTTATAAGAAACATACCTCTCGGATGGGGATGTTGATAATGGGAGGAGCTATGCATGTGGGGGCACGGAATATAGGAAATCTCAGTACCTTCCTCGCAATTTTGCTGTGAACTTAAAACTGCTCTAAAATATGTTGTGAAAATAATAAACAAATATTAATTTGGGTCCAGCTATCTGTCTGTCATTGGGATAGGTGCTAGGGGTAGAGAGCAAATAAAATATAGTTCTACTTTTTAAGCAGAAACTTATCCATTCAGAGAGATACAGCAAATGTACATGGGAAGAGGATATTGCAATACATGAAAAATTCTGTGAGAGTTTGCATTCTTGGTCAGCAAATATTCTCCTTCTCCTCCCACTGTGGGAAGAGTAGACCTTCTATGCCCAGTTGATCTTGGGTTTGGTCACATAACTTGCTCTGGCCTTAGAGTATTAGTGAATGTGATCTGAGCAGAAGCCTTAAGAGTATTTGCGTGTTTGGCTTGGTTTGTTTTCACACTCCAGTGGTCTGCCAAGAGAAGAAGCCCCAGGTAATCACTGCCCCTTCAACCTGGGCCCCCAAATAAACATACATGGGGTAGACTTGAGCCCAGCTTCTCATCTGGAGCCAATGTCAGTTAACTCTTAGCCTGCAACAGAGCTGCCCAGATGAGCCCATCCTAAATCAGTTGAATCACTATTGAACTGTGGACCCTCAAGCTTAAGAATGCTTGCTGTTTAAGCCACTGATCTTTCAGCAGTTTCTTATACAGCAATTACATGCCAATACCAACACCAAACAAGGAGCATGTAATAATAAGTGTATGTATGTGATCAAAATTGCCTTTAAAAAAAAGATAGAAATTGAAGTAGAGAGTGGAAAGAAAACTTTTAATTGCTTAAAAGAAGATAGAGGTTATCCCAGGTAAAAGGAATGGCATGAGCAAAGTTAGGTAGGTAGCTGGAAATGGTTAAGTTGCCTTGGGGGCCCAGTGAACAGACCATTTTGACAGAAGCCAAATATTTTTACATCTTTTTTGTTTTGGTATAAACTGTAAAGGTAAGTTGGCATAAACCTCTAGAAGACTTTGAATATAAATCTAAGGAAATCTGACATGTAACCTCAGAGAAATGGTTAAGAAAGTCTGCAACTGCTTTTGTGATTTGGGGATAAACAAGCAACTTCAAGCAAACCTCTTTACACATGTATTAGAAACAGAAAATGGAGGCAATTCTTAGGGAAAGAGATTTCAAAAAGAAGAAAAATTGTTTTATACATAATGAAATGAATTATGGGTGAGACATCCTGCTCTGTTGTGTTATGTGTTTATTTTAAAAAGGAAGCTCAGTATAATTCTAATGAAGATATTTTTCAAGGTTCAGAAGATGGACATTTGAATCAAGATAGAGATCAATAAAGGAGGCTGAATTAAACGTCAGTCTGTAAATTGCCAAAACATAGACTGTTCTGAATCATCAACTTGTTAGTGATAAGAAGGGTGGAAGGAAGTAGTGGAATGAGACTTCAAGGCTCGATTTTTTCTTTGAGGTTTTCAGAGCTACAGGAGCTGCTGTGTGCAAAATGATGTGTTCCCTTACTGAAAGAAATCACCAAAACAGGTCCCAGAGCAAAAATTTTAATCCCTTTTGCAGTGAACTCCCTAATCCTATAGCAAATGTAACCAGTGAAGTTCAAGGGAGAAGGACAGGGACAGTTTGAGTCAGGATTTCATTAGAGACGCGAAAGGCTCCAGTTCACAATTGCAAATGACAATCTCATTCTGTCAGTCAGAGGTAGGTAAGAAAGGGCATTTTAAACACAGTTCTTTCCTGGGGAAAACTGCTAAGGAGAAAAGAACATACCCAGATGGCCAGTGCCTAAGGGAATATGAGATGGGACGAAAGGAAGTCAGGCAAAAAAGATAAAATAAATTCCACATGCACGGCTTCTTATTGCCATTTCTTCTTTGTATAGTTGCTATGGCAACTGTGTTTTGGAAGCTCTCTAAACCTGCGTCTACTCAGTGCAAAGTGATCAAGTATTTGGGCTGAAATGACCAGTCAATCTAAGCCAACTGGTTTGATTTATTTCCAACTCGTGTTCCCCCTCAACTCTAGTCAAATTGAGTAGCTGCCTAGCTGAATTCAGTGTCATCTTGCAGAAATAAAGTTGGTTTACCTGTTGTATATATTTGCATTCTTGCCTGATAATAAGATGATGATGCCCTTGGGATATGTCTTCCCCTACTAGTGCCCCATTCATTCTGGGGTTACAAGCAGCTCTAGAAGGGGATAGAGTGGCTGGGAAGGCAGGAAAAGACTAGTTGAATAATTCATACACTTGCCTCAGGGATATAGGCACACAAGCAAACTGAGGAGCAAGGAAAAGCACTGCATCAGAGACCCAGCAGCCAAGCAGAAAAGAACCAGGATGGAACAGTTGCCCAAGGCAAGGCAGAGCTGAGAGACAGATGGAGGCACCAAAACGAGATCTGGGCAGTGAGGCCATCTTACCCAGGGCAAAGGCTGCATATCAAGCTGCTACCTAGGCTGTTACCAAACTGAGGGTTTACTCTAGCATCCCCTGCTGCTGCCATTCCATGGGAACCCAGTCACTCTTCTCTAAGTAAGTCCAGCTGTGGATCACTGTCCTGCATCTTCCACCTGGCCCTGGCTTGACATTAGGCCATGCTTCCAGATGGTTGATCCAAACACAGTGGCTCATTTCTGTTAGATTCTCCCAAGCTCTTGCCCTGGGCACCTTTGCTGATTGCATTGAAGAACTATTCCCTCCCGTCCCAAACCCCATCTGTCAACCCAACATGCAACGTGAGGCTTCTCAGTTCTCTTCTCTTAGTGTATTATCTGTTGTCTGCCTAAGATGTCAGCTTGGCTTCTCCAAGATCAGAATCCCTGGTTAACCAGGAATCAGAATGCTGCTTCTAGCCTAGTCAGTGCTGGTATTTTACAGTCTCTCTCTCTCCCTCTCCCTCTTTGGTCAAAGAGGAAAAGAACAAAAAGGAATGACCTCTTATTAATAGAAAGATGCAGAAATTATAAAACCAATATTCATCTACAAATTTCTGGGTAGGAAATACTGGAGATGTCTGAGTCTTTCACAAACAGAACTGGCCTGTGATATCGTGAAGTGAGTTTGAAGCTCTTTTCTTTCTATATGTTGTCTTATACCTTAGTTTCCAGGTGCCCAAGACCATGGGAGCCCACCCCTTGCATCATCGTGCCCTGGATATAAGTCATGGAGTCAAAAGAGATCATGTCAGAGCTTTAATATTTAATGACTGCCCCACTGGGTTTTGGACTTGCAAGGGGTCTGTGACCCTTTGTTTTGGCCAGTTCCTCCCATTTGGAACGGGAACATTTACCCAATGCCTGTACTCCCATTGTATCTTGGAAGTAACTAACTTGTTTTTTTAGTTTACAGACTCATAGGTAGAAGGGACTAGCCTTGTCTGAAATAAGAGTTTGGACTTGGACTTTTGTGTTAATGATGGAATGAGTCGAGATTTTGGGAGCTTTTGGGAAGGCATGATTGCATTTTGAAATGTGAGAATGACATGAGATTTGGGAGGGGCGGAGGTGGAATAATATGGTTTGGCTCTGTGTCCCCACCCAAATCTCATCTCGAATTGTAATCCCCACGTGTGGAGGGAGGGATCTGGTGGGAGGGGAGGGGACTGGATCATAGGGGTGGTTTCCTCCATGATGTTCTGGAGTGAGTTCTCATGAGATCTGGTTGTTTGATAAGTGCATGCTGCTTCCCCTTTCTTTCTCTCTCTCCTGCCACTGTGTAAGATGTGCCTTGCTGCCCCTTTGCCTTCCACCATGATTGTAAGTTTCCTGAGGCATCTCCACCCATGTGGAGCTGTGAATCAATTAAACCTCTTTTGTTCATAAATTACCCAGTCTCAGATAGTATCTTTTATAGCAGTGTGAGAAGAGACTAATACAGCAGGACCCTCTTTTGCTCCCCAACACCACAGATCCCCCCAATCACATGACCTATGATATAGCAACTTTATGCTCCCACTACCTCATTTTCTTTATCAAATTGAGCTGCCCTTGTGCCCCCATTTTTTCAGAGACAGGGCCCTTCTTCAGAGAAATGGGTGATAGTTGAAAAATTAGATAAAATGTCCTTCCCCAGACAAACTATTTCATGACCATCCCTTTTATTACAATTGTGGAAAATACTTCAGAAAAGAAATTCACAAATTCCTAATGATGAATCAGATAAATTGAAGAATTTGTTCCATCTTTCAAAAACTACACTTGCTATTTTTTAGAGGCTAAAACTTGGCATCCTGCTCTAATAAAAATCAGATAAAACTATTGAAAAAGTATAATGATGCTGATGATAAATAATAAGTGATGATATGCCTCTAGAATTTATAAATGCTTTCACATTATCTCCTTGACTTCCATTTTAACCCATAAGATACATATGATTTTATACCTATTTTATTTTACAGCTGAGACCCCAAAATTAAATACCTAACTTGGGTTTTCTGACTCCAAACTCTACTTTTTTGGTATACTTTCATAAAATCCTTGATTCTCTAAATCTGTATTTTCTCATTGTTCCAGTTGGTGATTTTGTAGGAATCATTTTTCTCCTTTCATTTTCTACATAACTGCCTGATAAACTATGTACTCAGAGTTACATTTTGCCTCTAAATAATGAATTGCACTTACGTTTTCTGAAGGTTCTCTTGTTAATAAAACATTTTCCACCTCCATCTTGCCTAGAAAAATTACTTTAAAATTTTGTGTATCACTCCAAGTATAAAACAAGAGCACAGATTTGAGATCAGACATCCAAAGCCATTATGAACCAGTTGGAATCGCTGATACTGATAATGAGATTATGAAGTCTTTATCCCAAATGTGACTAGGTTTATGGATTTGGGGCTTTAATTAGTTTGACTTAGTTGCTAGGTTGTCTTTAGTGTTGTGTGTGTGTACATTGCACACACTCGAACACCGGTTGGGCAGGATGGTAAAGGAGTGAGTGGGGGACAAAGCACTTGGGAAGACATCAGCTTCTCTCTACTTGTTAGATATGTAAGAATAGTCTAATGTTTTATAGGTTTTCTTGCTTCTCTTTCACATTAGCATAACCCAGTAATGATGGTGATTTTAAGAATTTAATTTGGCAGGTAACTGATTCATATTTTAGATCAATCACTTATGGTATTTTCACAAAAAAAAAATAATAGTTGGAGATGTTCCCATTTAAAAACAAATGTATGCCCACGGAGAATGCATTTCTCCCATGGGTTTTCATAATGATTTTATTATGTCTACAGAAGGGCACATCCTAAATACTTAATGGAATGATAGACTGCAACAGTGTCAATAGGGCTGAATGTGTTATGTAAATGACATACTCTTTCATAGGACTGGGGGATATGTGCTTTATTGGTATGGGCAAAACATCACCTGTGATGTCTCCTTCAGGGCTCAATGCTAAAAAAAAAAAAACAAAACAAAACAGGTTTTCAGGTACTAGAGAGGAAGGAACTTTACAATCCTACTTATAATAGATTCCTATAAGACAAGAGCCAGTATATTCTAGATTCTATTGCTCCACCACTAGCAAGAAATACTACAGGTATTTTTTAGCAAGAAATACCTATGGTATACACCTATAGTATTTCTTGCTAAAAAAAAATCCAGAAAAATAAATTGTTCTCTGAACAGCAATATATACTCTACACTGAAGTAATTTTGTTCCTGGGAACTTTTAATACACTGAGTTGATTGTACTGGGTGGTCTAATAAAGTTGCAGATTAAAATGACAAACTGCTGAGTACTGAGTCTGTGAACACAGGGTTATTTTCAGTGGTGACAGGGATTCAGACTCTCTCTAAGGCAAGCTTTGAAAATTGCTTAGTAATTCTGCCTTTTCTTTCCAGACAAGGAAAAGTAAAGGAAAGAAGAAGAGGCTGTTACATTTCTTCTTTCCCAGCAGAAGACTACAGCCCTGAATATCGTCCCTTCTATAAGCTTATAGGCTGCCTTAACTCCGAGAGACCAAAGAATAAGGAAGAACAGAACTATCCAGCCCCTGGTCTGGGCAGTGGGAAATAGGGGAAGATGAATGGGCTCAGATCACTGGGGTAATTAAAGGAACAAGACATAAATACGAGACAACCCTCTCTTCTTTGGGTGTCTATTCCTGTCCTCAGCTTCAGAGGCCCTCTGAGCTAGTCTCTACCGTGGAGACCCTGGAAAAGTAAGGAAAAACCGCACATCATCTTCAGGCCTTGCTTCCCGTGTATTCTGAATGACTCTACCATATAAATGGAACTAAGGCCCATGATTAGCCGTAGTCTGCAGTGCACACTGCAAACAAACACTCCACCGTCCTCTGTCCAGCTCACCTGACACATAAGACCGAAACTCTTGACACCTCTAAAGCAAGCATTTGATACTCTGTGAAGAACACCAATTTGATCTGATAGAAGGGTATCAGCTTCTGTACCAATGTTCTCCATTGTATTGTATTTTACTGCAGTACAACTCAACTAGATATATGGCATGTGTGTGTGCGCGCGTGTGCACGTGCACACATATACCTACCATGTGCTAAGTATTATGAGGGATACCGAATATTTAAGAATGATTCCAGCCTTGCAGGCACTCATAGTCTATTAAGAAAATGAGACAAGTATTCAACAACATTTGAATCCAGATGGAAGTTAGGTGCAAAAAGAGAGAGAGCTGCACAGCACAATACATGTAGTAGGGGCTGGGGGAGAAACATATCAAGGGAAGGAAGAGAGAGTGCATCCAGCACCCTCATTTTCACTCCATGGGCCAAGACAGGGTTTCTCAAGCTCAGTATTTCTGACAGTTTGGCGGAATAATTCCTTGTTATGGGGGCTGTCCTGTGTATTGTAGGGTGTCTAACAGCATCCATGGCCTCTACCCACTACATACTAGTAGCACTACCCCCTGCTCCCAATCATGATAATCAAAAATGTCTTCAGACATTGCTAAACGTCCTTTAGAGAGCAAAATCACCCCTAGTTGAGAACCACTTGACCGAAACTATTCCTTTGTAAGAATATAATTGAATCTATGTACCCAGAGATATTTCCACTTATTTGAACACCATCCAGGCAGTAGTTTTTCATAAATCTTCTCCACCCACCCTTTCCTGCCTAGGTTAAGTGCAGAGTGATGTTGCAAGATTAACTGAGATAGGGGTGGGGGTGAGGGGATGTTTTTTCATTTTGTAAGAAACCAGTTTAACATCTGGTCAAAACACGCATGTTAGCACTGACGCTATGTATTATACCACGTATTGTGTCAGATTTTATGGATTTATTTCTCCAGCTGTTGGGGCTGCTCCTGAAAGACAGCTCTCAGCTGTTCTCTCTTTGGGGACGGCCTTGGCCAGAGATATCTGCCTTACCCAAGGTCGTTCCTCATTACAGGGGCATCCTGAACCCAATCATGGTGGGGATATAAAAGGCGCACGGGCTGCCTGAATAAGATGCTGATGTGGTGGTCACTGGAGCCTTGGGACCTGTGCAAGAAAAGAGACACTAGAAGGAAGCATGGTGCCAGGAATTACACTGATTTATTTTATAATTCTGCATAGGACTGGGCCTGCTGCTGCTGGAAATGGAAATTTCACATACATTGCACTGACCTCCTTTCCTAACCATATCTTGAAAGGAGCCTTCTATTTGGGCTAAGAGGTGAAAATAAGGAGGACAAAGGTCAAAGAAGGGCCGGCTATTTAGGGTAGTCAGAGAGAGAACATATGAAACATTTCAGCTAAAATTGGACAGAAAGAAGCAGCAGTTAAAAGTCACTCTGTAGGAAATTAGACCAGAAGCTGGACTTAAAAGTCCCAGCCTTGCCTCTGTGGAGTGTCACCTTTCTGATCCTTTCTGAGCAAAAAGGAGAACAGTGAGTTTTCTCTCAGAGATGGCCAGGAACCAGGAGTGGGTGTTGTGTGCGATGTTGATTCATGCTCAGGATAAAGGCCTGTGCCCTTGGCCAAGACAAGTGATGGGTCAGGGTGGGAAAGAACTGCTCCACATCCGTAGACTTGTATCTCTAATAATTTTTACACTCACTGGGATTTAAACCTTTGCTTGGAGGGATCATCGTGTCCCTTACTTTGTTTAGAGTACCTATCTGCTGAGCCAACATTTTGGAACATCAGGTTGAGGGTGTTGACATGAAACAGGGCTGAGAGTGAACACAGAGTCCCAGAAACCCAGCTCATGGAAAGAAAACTTCATCGTGCCCTGTGAGAATCAGTGCCTGGGCACAGGAACTGTGCCTTATACATTGTTGCAGGTCGGGTTCCTGGGGAAGCAGACTCTGAGACAGGGATTAGCATTCAGGGTGTTCCTTACAGAATACTTTTTTAACATCAACAGCTGTAAAAGGGAAAGGATGGAAGCTGGCTTGGGCAGATGGGGACGTTAAGAGAGTTCCCATGTGGAGCTCTGGAGCTGGCATGGTCCTGCAGTTGATATGAGTTGGAAGAATGAGTCCATCTTCTGGTCTAATTTCCTACAGAGTGAGTTAACTGCTGCTTCGTTCTGCCCAACCTTTAGCTAAAGTGTTTCATATGTTCTCTCTCTGACTACCTTAAATAACTGGCCCTTCTTTGTCCTTTTTTCCTCCTTATTTTCACCTCTTAGCCCCAATAGAAGGCTTCTTTCAGGATCTGGTTAGGAAAGGAGGTCAGTGCAATGTACATGAAACATATTTCTAGCAGAAGCAGGTTCAGTCCTATGCAGAATTATAAATCAGCGTAATCCCTGGCCCTAAGCTCCCTTCTAGTGCCTCTTCTCTTGCCCAAGTCCCAAGGCTCTGGTGACCACCACATCAGCACCTTATTCAGGTAAACTCTCACACCCTCTGCACTTTCCTGCCTCTCTTTTGCCCATTAAAATCTTCCTCCTTTTGCCCCATTTACTTGGCCCCTGGTAGGCTGCTGGAGGGCTATTTACACATGCACTTGGCTGTGGTGTGACTAGATCACAGTGTTTTTATATGTTATTCCTCCCACAGGGCATTTGTGTTTTCATGTCAATCTCCAAGAATGTAGGGACAAGTAGTGTTAGGGTCTCATGAAACAAGGAAGGGCCATTTGTGAGCAAAGTAAACTTTTTCCATTCTGTAAATCATGTTGACAGGACCGTTTCCCTCACTCATGACTCTGACCCACATACTCCAACCAACCTGAGCAAGGAGAGAAGGACCTCTTCTCTCCCATCACTGCATGGCAGAGCAAACGGGCTAACCAATGCTTCCATTCCCATGCATGGGACAAAGTTGCTGAACAGCCAACTCCACCAAGCTAACAAAGTGATGAATTCATTTCATGGAAATAAAATTTGACTGATTTGATGAAGCTGACAGGTTTGTTTTCGTACTGTTGGAAAAGAAACTAACTTACCTTTTTTCTTTTCCCTTTTGTTTTCTACATTTACTTCTAAAAGACCTACTCAGCATACACTATGAGGCTTAATTAAAATAAGCTCATAACAAATCAGTTGCAGACAATACAAGAGCCCAAAGTTTCCCCAGGGTGACAGAGGGTTTGGCCTCGCACGTCACCCCTGCCATTCACACCTCAAATCTTCCCAAAGCTGTGCTCAGCAAGGACTCCAGGACATATGAAATCCAAAGGAACAATTGAGGAGATGCAGGACTGAGAAAGAAAGAGACAAACATATTTATCGGTCTCACAGAGAATTGTACTCAGTGAACCAAAATGAACCTGACAGAAAACAAAGGAAGAAAAGTCTACAGCCAGAATTGCGAAGACCCAACAGTGGGGTCCCAAGCAGAATTGACACCCACGTAGTCCCTTTGAAAATAGGCGTTGGAAAGATCTTTCCAGGATTGCAGGTCACATGCTAGCTCCCATCTACCCTCAGTCATCTCTAAAAGGACAAATGCAAGTTTCCACAAGTCTAATTAATGTGATGTGGCAGCTTTGCCTGCAAAATAAACACTGATCCCTAGAATATCAGTTAGTGAAAGACACCTGGGTCACCTTGCTTGGTAGTGTTCAAGTTTGTTTTCCACATTAAATCTTTTGGTTTTTCTCAAACAATAATTGTAACAAACACACATATAGCTGATCTAATTGGAGCCAGAATGAAGCAATCAACACGCTTAATATAACTTCCACCTCCTCATTCCAAAATTGCTTTTTCCCTTTCTTTTTTTTTTCATTTAGTTCTAATGGTGTATCTATTCAGTGCTCACCATAAGTCTTTTGCCAAAATTTTTCTGGCCATCTCTTAGTTGTTTGTAGTACGTTTCTTAAGAAGGATTCATGAATCGATTTCTGCCTAAGTTCTTTCAAAACTATTTCCCTGTAGTCTGTATATTTGAAGCCTAATCACTCCTCTGTGAACCTTTTTGCACATTTGCTCATCACCTGCCCTGGTGCAGGTGACTATTATCTGGCCCTAGTCCTGTTGGAGCTAAATTCTTTTCACAGCAGCACCAGCTTAAGTTTTAACATCTGTACTTTTAGGTTTGGTTTCTTCGCTAAGGGGATGTGTTGTACAAGTTCTTCCTGAAGTCTGCTGCCATTTGGTGCCCTGGGTACCTTGGCAGTTCTTGCCCAACTCCCCGCCACACTTGACCCAGCTTCCCTCACAGCTCTGCCTCATAGATGCTTTTGGCTGCCATTATGCACTATTTGGAGCTTCCAGACTTACATGCCCCCTGGTTTCACTGAAAATAAAGTTTGTGTATATTACATATTAAATATTTTATTTAATTATCTTTGTTTGGTTTTATTCCCTGAAGAAGAAAGGAATGGAGTCTAAGCTAACCTACCATGTTTGTACTGGAAGTCCTGCCAACAGCCTTTAAGGAGGCCTGGTAAGAGACCTTTGCCCACAAGAGCACTCTGCATTGGATTACAATGACCCAAATCAATAAACTCTTCTCTTGGAAGGTATGAATGTTAGCTACACAGAGAAGGAGAGTCAGTCATTCAGTGGAGCAAAATGTCAAAGCAAGGGAAAGAGACTTGGAGAGAGAAGTGCTGACTTGAGAGAAAATGAGCTGCCAGAGGCACATTCTATTTCAAAAAACCTACTCTAATTCTTTGTACGGTCTTACCTACTGCAATAAATTCTTCAGCTATCTTGCCTTCTCAAATTATTTCATAAAAACACATCACTGTGGCTCAGAACCTGAATGAATGTATCAAACTCAGCATCCACAGCCCTATAGTAACTGGATTTTATTCCTACTTCTCTAAGTAGTTTGCGCTTGCTTCCTTGGTTTCCTCCTCCAGTTTTCTTTAATAGAAGGTAATGGATATTCTACCCTCAGTCCTTGGTAGCCTTTTCAGTTTGCATATGTTTCAACTCAGGCAAATGACTCAATACTTGATCCCAGTTCCTGCTTCTCTTCCATCGTTTATTTGCAATCCACATTGCCTACTGCAACTCACCAGTAAGGTCTTCCCAGTAAACCCAACTGTAACCAAAGTTAAATCCATTATTTCCTTACTTGATATCCCAGCCTAACTTTGGTGTCTATTCTGATTATTTTATTTCCCCTGACTCTCAAACCCCACCACAGGCAGGTCATTACTGACAATGACTCTTTGAGGAAGAGATTTCTAATACTTACCCCTCCTCCCTCCTGCACATAAACCTGGATTTTATTTTCCTCCTCCCTCCTCCCTCCTGCACATAAACCTGGATTTTATTTTCCAGCCTCTCTTGCAGTCAGATGTGACCAAAGGAATATGAGTGAAAGGAATGTGTGCCTCTACCAAGCCTGACGCATATGAAGAAACAAGCCATCCATCCACATCTGATCCTTGTCTTCTTCTCCATCTGCCAGCTGAATGGAGAGAAAGAACTCCTGCTGGCCCACACTGGACTATGACGTGAGCAAGAAATACACTTTTATTATGTTAAGCCACTAATATTTTGGGAATTTTTTTAGAGCAATGGAATCTATCATGATGAATACATTTTTTAACATTCTAATTTTTTTTTTGCTAAAATTGATCCATATTCTGCATACTTGCTTTTGTCACTGATCATGTACATTTTTCCAAATCTGTTAGTATAGAGGCTATTCATTCTTTTTAATAGGGGTGTAATAATCCTATATGTATTGCAGTATATATTTAATATGTTATATTCAACATATATGATTTAATAATTACTACAGATGAGTATTTCTTTGCTTTTAGATTCCTACTTCTATAAATGATGCTGCAATAAACATTCTTATACACCCCCATGTGTGTTATTAACACAACTATTCTCTTGATAATTTTCAAAATGATAAAATTTGCCAAATATCCCTTTGGCTTCTCTTGACTTCTTTCTTCAAGTTAGTACCACTCCCAGTCTAATTTGAAGACAATCTTCATCAATTCCATGTCCCATTGTCACCTCCATCTATTATATCACCCCTGTGGTCTGCATCCTAGTTCAGACACCTACTACCTCTCACCTGCATGATGGCAGGAGATTGACTGTTCCTTTAAAATGTATTATTTTGGAATGCTGGCTTAAGCAGAATTAATTGTTTTCCAAATGTCATCAACTCCTTAGACATTGTGAGTTTCCTATAAGGGGATACATTATGCAGCATTCCCCAAATTTATTTTACTATAGTTTTTTTCCAGGTGGCATCTTAAAAGATTAATGTATAAAACACAATTTGGGAAGTGCTGTTCTATATGACTCACCAAAACCAGTTTGTTCTCACTTTTTAACAAGATAAATTTATGTCACATAGACAGTCATAGATCTCCACTTTGCCCATAAGGATCATAATTCCACATATCATTTGAAGACTATTATTCCTGGGCATTTGCAGGAGAACATAGTGAGTAATTCTGAAATAAAATGTAGTTGTTCCTTGGTATCCATGGGGGACTGGTTCCGGAGCCCTCACAGCTATCAAAATTTCAGGATGCTGAAGTCCCTTACATAAAATGGCATAGTATTTACATGTAAACGACACACATCCTCCCATATACTTTAAATCATCTCTAGAGTATGTACTAGTAAATTTTTATTTTACTATGACTGTGTCTACATTATATCAAATAATTCACTTTAAAAGTGAAAAATGTATTCAAGCTGATTGTATCACATAACATAGATTTAAGAGAATGAATTTTTAATGACACTGACTGAGCTATATACAATTTATCATTTTCTTTCAGAGAGCATTACAGAGTTGTTTGGTGTGCCAGTCAATTGCTTACTTGTTCTCAAATCCTTTATCTGACTTTCCCCTTGTGTCCTCTGTATCACAAGGAACTGCACTTCTTAGGCTCTCTTTTCAATTGGCATCTGGAAATACTTAGCCAATGTTGGGGGAACTGGTAGAATACCAGAAAGCAGAGAGAGAGAAGCCAGGGCATTTTCCCTCTTTTTTAATACCTTGGGTAGAAACTTTAGCAGATTTTTTTTGCCATGGTTCAAGCTACCACTACACAGCCCCTCCTGTGGTCCCAGATAGTCTAGGCAGCCCTGTCTTGGTCTGACTCTTATTAAATAGTCCTGTCTCTGGATTTTGGAAACAGATTTCCTCCCATTGTCTTCCTAGCCCTGGAGATAGTGGTAGTCTTCTGCTGTTTCTAATCTCTAGGTTACCTCACTACTTCCTGTTTGACTCTTCCCCTCCCAGACCTTGCCTATTCCTTTTACTAATGCCCTCTTATTAAATGCCTAAAGTGGTCCTTCTTTATGACTGGATCATGACTAATAAGGAAAATGGAGCAGATAACCTACTTTAGAATGTTAGTAGTGAGTCGATGGCATGGCCCATGACATTTTAGCAATGGCATTGACTCAACATGGCTAAGATTATCAAATGCTTCAAAAATACCTAAAAACAGACTAAAAGATATTATTTTAGCGAGCAAGGAGGGAAAAATCAGTAAAGTTTGTCTCTGATGCAGGGAAGCTATTGTTTGCATATTGGTTTATACTAAGGGTACTAGTCTAGATGAAGGAAGATATCACAAAATCAAGATAAAATAAATAATATGAGCACATCAAGTAGCCTAGTGAAGAAAGTGAAAGAAAGCTAATTTACTGATATGGTCTGGCTCTGTGCCACCACCCTAATATCATCTTGAATTGTAATCCGAATTTGAATCCCCATGTGTTGGGGTAATCCCCACCTCGTGGGAGGTGATTAGATCACGGGAGCAGTCCTCCCATGCTTTTCACATGATAGTGAGTGAGTTCTCACAGGCTCTGATGGTTTTATAAGGGGCTTTTCCCCTTTAACTTGGCACATCTCTCTCCTGCTGCCATGTGAAGAAGGATGTGTTTGCTTCCCTTTCTGCCATGACTGTAAGTTTCCTGAAGCATGACACATATTATTTTGGGGTAGTGGTTCTCTCTAGTACAGAAAGAAGAAGAAAAGAATAGGTTACAAATCTTTGGTGGTATCTGTTACGTATCACTATTTTTTAAAGGTTATAAAGAAAAATCTCACCTGAAACAAAGCAAAATGCTAACATAATCTTGTGTTGTGGGGGAGTTACAATTTCCAGTCCTTTTCTATATGTTTGAAATAGGTCTCAACAGTAAAATATTATGTTTTATAAACATAGTGATTAGTTATATTAAACATATAATAAATATCTATGAATCTACAATTCAAAATGGAAACTAGGAATATTACAATAACATGCTTCCAACTGTTTGGTGCCTGGTCCATTCCTTACCTATTATCATTCCCCCTTCAAAATGTAACCATTATCCTGAATTCCTGGTTTGTCAGTTCTTCCTGTTCCTTATTATAGAGGTTTATTATAGCTCTATGTATTCATAAAATGTATACCCTAAATGATTTCTAACTTTTGAGATGTGTTGAGTCTCTCTTAAAGGCAAAAGAAGACTCTTTATATACAATTAAAACACCTAAAATTTAAAATGTATATTTTCTGGCTACATGAAATTAAACTATATTCAATAACAAAAAGATAACTAGAAAAAAATCCAATTGCATAGAATTAAATCTAATTTCATGGAAATTAAACAATATACTTAGATATAAATTATGATTCAAGGAAAAAAATCAAAAAAGAAAATAGAAAACATTTTGAACTGAATCATGATGATGAAGATACGACAAAATATAAATAGTTATGGAACATAGTTAAAGCAAGGCTTTGAGGGAAATTATTAGCTTTATAAGTTTATATTATAAAATAAAGGTAGAAAATCCATTTTTTAAGCTATCACCTCACTTAACTAAAAAAAACCCCAGAAAGCCAAACCTATGAAAATTAGAAAAAATAAAATAACAAATATAAGTGAAAATAATGAGAAAACAATACAAGAGAAAATAAGACCCAAATATTTCCCCATAAAATAAATAAAATTGATCAACTCCTATCAACTCTGATCAAAAGAAAGAGAAAGAAAAGCATAAATTACTAGTACCAATGAAAACAGGACATAACTTCAGATCTTTCAGACATAAAAAATAACTTTACACTAAAAAAATTGACATTTACACATAATCATCAAGAGAATAGAAAAGTGATGATAAAAATTTTAGGAAATATACAGGTAAACATTTTCACAATCTTGAAGTAGTCAGAGATTTAATAAGATCCAAAAAAGTGCTAATTATAAAATAAAATTTTGTTATATCAGATTCCATTAGAATTAAGATTTCCCATTTATTGCAAGATACCATTAAGAGAATAAAAAGGCAATTCACAGATGTGAGATATTTGCAATACATACATGTGAAAAATGGTGTAAATCCAGATTATGTAAATAACTTATAAATTAAAAAAAGAAAATAAAAAATATTAAAAACTCAGTAGAGAAAATAGAAAAACAATGTTAAACATATACTTCACAAATGAGGATATTCAAAAAGTCTATAAGCAAAAGATATAAGTGAACACCTAACTAGAGAGAATATACAGATGGCAAATAAGTACGTGAAAAGATGTCCAACACCATTAGCCATCAGAGAAATGTAAATTAAAACTACAGTGTGATTTCACTGCACACCTACAAATTGCTAAAGTAAAAAAATAGTAACAAAACTAAATGCTGGCAAGGATGTGGGAAACTCATGCATTGCTGATGGGACTGTAAAATAGGACAACTACTCTGGAAAACAGTTTGGCAATCTGTTATAGCACTAAATATGCAAGTACCATCGACCCAGCAATTGCTCTCTTAGACACTTATCCAAAAAGTGGAAATGTATGTTCACCCAAAACTTTGTACCAAATGTCCAGAACAGTGTTATTTATAATAGCCTCAAATTGAAAACAACAATGGCCAGGTGCAGTGGCTCACTGATGTAATCCCAGCACTTTGGGAGGCTGAGGCGGGTGGATCACCTGAGGTCGGGAGTTCAAGACCAGCCTGACCAACATGGAGAAACCCCATGTTGTACTAAAAATACAAAATTAGCCAAATGTGGCGGTAGGCATCTGTAATCCTAGCTACTCGGGAGGCTGAGGCAGGATAATTGTTTGAATCCAGGAGGCAGAGGTTGCAGTGAGCCGAGATTGTGCCATTGCACTCCAGCCTGGGCAACAAGAGCAAAACTCCACCTCAAAAAAAAAAAAAAAAGAAAAGAAAAAAGAAAAAAGAAAACACCACCAATGTCCATAAATTGATAAATGCTTAACAAAACTATAGTGCATACATACAACTTAATACTACTGAGTAGTGGTATTCTAAAATGAATGAATTTCCAGAAAGAAAACTAAGAAATTTCCCCAAAAGGCCCTCAGTTTCCACAAAAATTCTTTTTTAATTTTGTTTTTGTTTTTTGTTTTTTGTTTTTGAGACAGTGTCTTGCTCTCTCATCCAGGCTGGAGTGCAGTGCCACGATCTCGGCTCACTGCAACCTCCACCTCATTTTGTGTTTTGGATAGAGACAGTGTTTCACCATGTTGGCCAGGCTGGTCTCGAACTCCTGAGCTTAAGTGATCCACCCGCCTCGGCCTCCCAAAGTGCTGGGATTATAGGCATGAACCACTGTGCCCTGTCTCCACAAAAATTCTTAATGTAGAAGATCATCATGAGACAAAAAACCCTTTCATTAGATGAATCAAGATAGGTATGAGGAAAGATGTCTAGAAATGACAGATACAAAAGAATGTAATATGTTGAACATGAAGTTTGAATAATCAATGCATCTCCTTTATTATACTTTTGGCAGGAGTGGTGACAGTTCGAGACAAGGACAAGAGCACCAGACTTCAGAACTTGACATCCACAAAATGTAAATAAGTTGAAAATTCAGCTCTGTCACTTGACATATGAGTTCTGCCCTCTGCCCCTACTCCTTGCAACTCTTTGAGCCACAGCTCTGCCTTCAGTAAGTGATTCCTTTCCATAATAGGACAGTGGGAAGATGTTTTGCTCATAAAGTGACTATAGCTATTGATTTCTGGAAATTGTTCAAACAACAAGGTTTTCAATTCCTTTGTTGACAAGTGAAAATGTTTTCTTTGTTAACTAATGTTTCAGAACTGGGCTTTCTACATTGAAGAAAAATTAATGAAGAAAAATAAATCAATTTTACAAAATGTCCCTGAAAAATTCTACCCCAAACTGTCCTGAGATTTGCTAGTCAGCAAGCTTAACATACAATTTGAAAAAGAAATATGAAGTTGAATCCCCAAGATAGTAAAAGAGCAGACATCGGGGAGGACATTATTCTAAGTGAAATAGCACAGAAACAGAAAGTCAGACTGCATCTCCTCACTTATAGGTAGGAATTAAAGAGTGGATACACATGAACATACAAAGTGGAATAATAATAGACCCTGGAGACTACAAAAAGTATGAGGGTGTAAGAGGCACAAGGGCTGAAAAAATTACCTATTGGGTACAATGTTCACTATTCAGGTGATGGGTACACTAAAA
The DNA here is from genome assembly GCF_049350105.2 of Macaca mulatta. Lineage (NCBI taxonomy): Eukaryota > Metazoa > Chordata > Mammalia > Primates > Cercopithecidae > Macaca > Macaca mulatta. Next base: position 110,195,366 of record NC_133419.1, on the reverse strand, counting down.
GCCAGACTTCTCATTACACAATATATGCATGTAGGAAGTCTGCATTTGTACCCCCAAATCCATAAAAATTTTAAAACAACAATGATAATAAACATCTTCTTTTAATAGAAAGCAGACATCAGGCTCTATTATTCATCCAGAATATTAATAACCAATGGAAGAGACTATATACATAACATCAAAGGTCCCCAGGTCAGAACACAGTTTCCAGCTTTCCCTACTCCCCACCCCAACCCTAGTGACCCCCTAAAAGTCTGAATATAAGCAAATAAATCCCAGAATGTTGCACTGAAAGAGACCCTGTAAATCATTTGTTTTACAATGAATACAAAAGGTAATCAAGGTATAGTATTTACCAGACACTTACAAAATTAAGAACAGAAGAAAGCAAAGAGGTTTCTAACATCTTAATGCATACAAATTCAGGGTCTGTTTGAAAAACAGTCACCAACTGCAATTGCTTCACAATATAGTTTTGAGAAAACCATTAGCAAGGTCACTGCTGAAATAAGCCAAGGCATAGCCATTCTCCAGCCATCTACAAGTAGCAAGGAAGTAGATTGAGCCACGTCTTATCTTTCCTCAGCTTCATGAACTTCCAGATTACCTTCCTCTTCACTCTGGAGACCTTTATAAATCACGTGATCAGCCCACCTTTTGGTTTAGGGGTTGGCAAGAAAAGCAAGCGCGTGCAGACAAGGAAGTTGTTAAATATAGAAGGTGAGGACAACTACTGAATTATATAATACTGGATTTTGTGAAGCTACAAACTAGTGGTCCTGAGAAGAGAAGCTCAACTGTAGGAGTCCTGAAGGCTTTGTGGAGAAAGAACAATAGGGGAGGGGGTTAAATCCTTCAGTTCCTATTAGGTGGAGGTTGATGTCACTTCTAGTCCAATAGTAAGGATGGGCTTTTAAAGTTCTTGATATGGACTAAGCCATTGTTTCTTAAATTACATAAAGAGACTTTAAAATGTGACAGTGTTAGATCTGGAATAGAAATTGTCCTGTAGAAATTAGTGTTGGCTCCAAGAACAGAATCACAGAGAAACCTACAGGCAAGTCCATGTCTCTCTGGGCAAGACCCTCCAGAAACAGGGGAGATGGGTGCAAAAGGTTTATCTGACTTTCCTGTTGTTGGATCTTAGGATTCACAAGTGAAAGAGATTTGTTATGGTTCATTTATTCATTCAGTGAATATTTACTGAGCATCTGCCGTATGCCAGACAGATGCTGTGCTAGCTGCTGGTAATATGGCAATTCCAACGAAGCCCTTGTCCTTGTGGCAGTTAGAATCTGAGAGGGAGAGATGAACATTAAACTAATAATTATGCACTTACTTATTAACAGATGGGAAAGTCTAGCTGGGTCACTTGATGGTAAAAAGTAAAATAAAATAAAATAAAATAAAACAAAATAAAATAAAATAAAATAAAACAAAATGAGGCTGAGAGAGGAAGTGACTTTCCAAAGGTTAGTCAGGTAGATGAGTCAGTGAAGCATATGGTTAGAAGCCTATTCTAAGCTGTGACCCAAGTTCAAGTCTTGGCTCCACTTCCTAGTACCTGTGGAATATCAGACAAGGTACATAACATTTCTCAATGTCTCTATATCAGAAAGATGGGGGCAATAGCCCTATACATTTGGTGTTCTTAAATCGTTAGTGAAGTAACATACATAGTGCACTTACCACTCAATAACTGTCAGTTGTCATCTTATTATTGACAGAGTTAGCACTGTTGTCCAGGTTTCCTAACAGCAAAGTCACTGCTTCTATCCCTGCACCCCACTGACTTGATACCATTTCATGTTTTCTTTCCTTTTCTATCTAACCAAAAAAGTTTCCTGGAAAGTAGGTCAGATTTTAGCTAACTCTCACTACTGCAGCTTTTATATGGACGAGGGGGCACAGGAAGCTCTTTAGCAATTCTGAGTGCCCATCTAGGCTTCTAGAAGGATGACAAAATATTTCCCTGAGAGTTTATTTAATTTTGTCCCTAGGCTTGTTCACAATTCTGACCATCTGGTCCTGGAGGCTTCTCTATTTTTAATATTTCTACTTTGAGTGTTTTGCTTTCTTAACCTATTCTAGGATTAGTCGCCCCCTTTCAACCACCCCCTCTCTCTCTACCAACCCCTGATTTATTTTCCTTGAGCATATTACTCAGTAGGACAAGTTTACTGTAGCCTGTAACTTTGATAAACTCAGAACTAAAAAATAGTGACATCTCAGGTCATCTGAAAGGTCACAGCAAAACCGAATTTTGCACAATATTCATTCATGATATTGTTCCAACAAGATCACACCAAAGGTACATGTTACAAATATGAATAGCATTTCATAGAAGAAAGCTTTTCCCACCTGTATATAAAACATACAGGTATATAAAAAATTTTTCTCCTGAAAAAATAGACCTTGTCAATGTTGGTCAGGTAGCCCTAAAGAAAAAAACCCAGCTTGAGCTGTCCATCCAGGGTTCTTCTAGGCCATCTGTTGCCGTAGTTAAATGACAGGATGTGATTGGGGTATGTATCAGAAGCTTTCCTGCACCAAAACAATCTCTCTGCCAGCCTGGCTGCCTGAATTCCCCAAGAGCAGTATCATTCCTTCAAACTGGAACACTGTCCCTAGAAAATCTATTTCCTGAAGAATAGAAATTAACAGCCTTTATCAAACTAGGTCAGTTTTGTTTTTTTTTTTTTCTTTCTGATCTATTGACTCATCTAGCTAGAGGTAGGACTTTAAAAGACTAGTACACAGGACAGATACGATTTTATGGGATAGAGGTGGAAAGAGGTTCCCTTCCCTTGGATCTCCCAGCCCTCTGTGTTCATCTCTGTCTAACCCTCATCTCACTGGACTGCCAGTGAGTCTACTTAGCCATTTCCTTCACAGTCTATGATCTCTCTGTAACCCAGAAAGGGTTTTAATAAATGTTAGAATAATTGATAGACAGAACACAGTACTGACAATATCAGAGGACACTGTAAAGACAAAAGATGGAAAAGACCATATGGAAATTGGAAATCTTGATGATAAAGGATGACAAGGGAAATAAAGGGTGAGCTACGAACAAAATATCCAGGATCAAAGTATCTACAACATTACTCACATCTCCACAAAACACAATCCCCCAATCACATCCTGTCATAAAACACATGGGGGGAGGGGGTGTTTGTTTTGTTTTTGTCTATTTTTTTTCTTTCTAAACATCTTTTAAGAACTTGCAGTCTTTTGTTTTTGGACGTCCTAATAGCAAGATTGGCAGTAAGCAAACTTAAATGTTATTCTGATGTCACCAATAATGAAACTAAGAATCTGAGAATAAAATTTACTCAAGATCACACAGGTGATAAATTTATTGAAAAGAACCTAGACCTTTGGCCTTCTGATATGCTCATTGCCTCTCTGCCTTACTTACTGTGCTCATTTTTAAAGAGGCCTGGGTCAGTGGACACAGTGAAAAAGAACGTAAGATTTGAAGTCAGAACACCTACCTACACTCAAATCTTGCCTCTGCCAATTTATGACCTTGGGAAAATCATTTTTTGTTTTCCAAAATGTAACAGCTTAGTGTTTTTCTCCCTATTTATATAAGATTTGCATTTCTAAGACATAACTTGAAAATCTGTATTGCAAAACACATAGTAAAGCTTGATAAAATATGACATTATTTTAAATACATAGTTGAGCTCTTAGGAAAGTGAAGGAAATAATCAGGAGCCAAAAAACAAGGATAAAACTAAACACCAGAGACAGCAGCCACTTTGTGAGCCAGCACAGTCACAGTTAAAAGAGACACAATGGATCATGGGACAGTATGCCATCCCCAGGAGCTAAAAAATCTGAGTTTTAATACCCAGTTGTAGGTGGTGGGAGAATTCCTGGGCTCTGACTTGGGGAAAGTTGAATTTAGACCCTCACATGGATGGAGAGGAGGATGAGGTGAGGAAGTTGGTAATAACGGGGAAATAGATAAATGGGGAAAATGAAAATATCTGGGTGAAGATAAAAGAGACCAAAAGGAAAAATGAGAACCTAAAAGTAAGGGAAGAGAAGATGAAAGTGTGGACTGAAAAACAAAAGAAGAACTGACCATGAACTCAGGAAGACTGCAGGAAGTTTGTATGTTTCTACTTGTGCCCTAAGTGGGAAATTCAAAATTGAGAATTTGCAATAATAGCCTGCCCTCGTATTGCTTTGGTAAGTGAATGTACACCACTTTCATGGTCAGGGAAGCCTCAAATTGAGAAATTAATATAAAAGGTGTCCCTACCTGGTAATACCATTGGGTTGGATGGAAAATTCCCTTGGGAAAACAGTTTCTAGGAAGCCACATAAAATTTCCATAGGTAAGGCCCAGGTAAAATGAGCTCAGAGTTGTTAACAGACAAAAATAAATAAATAAAATAAAAATAAAAAACTACTGTGAGTGAGCCAGCAAACTCAAGAGCCAACAGAAATAAGATTTCCCAAAACACCAGGTGCTCTCAGATAGTCCTGAAAAATATTTTTAAACAATGAATAAATCAAAACCATAAGATAAAAAACAGGATGCAATATTTTTCAAATGCCCACACAACATAAAATATAGAAAAGAATAAAGAAGAAAATAAAATTAACCTAAATTCTTACCACCCAGAGGGTTGATATGTTAACATATAATTTGGTGTATCCTTCCTTATACATGAACATATACACATGAGCATGTGAGTATCTACATATGTGCACAGCAAACAAAAAGCAACCACATTATGCAAAGTATTTTGTAAACTATTTTCTTGAGATAATATGCCATGAAAGCTTTTTTATATCAATAAATATTATCAAATTAGTCTAATTTCTGAACACAAGATACACATATAATTTTCAATACATGGATATACCTACATTAACCAATTCACACACAAATTAATCAGTTTCATTGGTGGATATCTAGCTTACTTCTATTTTTCTTTGGTATAAGTAATGCTTTAATAAACATGCTTACAAATATCTTGTGTATTTTCTCAAAATAAATGTCTTTAAGCAGAATTCCCTGATCAAATGGTTTGTAAATTCTCAAGGATGGTGGTACATACTGACAAACTGACCTCAGAAAAGGTTGTATTAATTTACACTCACACTAAAAGTATTCAAGAGCTTCTGTTTTTCCATGCTTTTATCAATATCCAATATTTGCGGAAAAGACACTCTTTACAACAGATGGTGCCAGGAAAATTGGATTGCCATGTACAGAAGAATGAAGCTGGATCCCTATCTCTGGCCATGTACAAAAATCAGTGCAAGATCTATTAAAGACTTAAACATAAGAGTTAAAACTATGAAAATACTAGAAGAAAATCTAGGGAAAACTCTTCTGTACATTGGTCTAACAAAGAATTTACAACTAAGATCTCAAAAGCACAAGCAACAAAAACAAAAATAGACAAATGGGACTTAATTGAACTAAAAAGCTTCTACACAGCAAAAGAAATAGTGAACAACCAACCTGCAAAATGGGAGAAATATTTGAAAACTATGCCTATGACAGGGGACTGATGTTCCAAATTTACAAGGAACTCAAGCAACTCAACAACCACCACCACAAAAATAAATAAATAAATAAATAATTCATTAAAAAGTGGGCAAAGGACACAAACAGACATTTTTCAAAAAAAGACGTAAAAATGGCCAAGAATTTGAAAAAAAAAATCACCAATCATCAGAGAAATGCAAATTAAAATCACAATGAAATATATTATACCAATTAGAATGTCTACTATTAAAAAGTCAAAAAGTAACAGATGCTGGCAAGGATGCTGAGAAAAATTAACACTCATATATTGTTTATGGGAATGTAAATTAGTACAATCTCTATGGAAAAGGGTGTGAAGATTTCTCAAAGAACTAAAAGTAGAGCTCCATTGACCTAGCAATCTCACTACTAAGAATCTACCCAAAGGAAATAACTATATTTAAAAAAAAAAAAAAACCTGTACTTGTATGTTTATTGCAGTACTATTCACAATAACAAAGATATGGAATCCACCTAAATGTACACACACACACACACACACACACACACACACACACACACACACAATGGAATAATATTCAGACAAAAAAGAGTAAAAATATGTCTTTTTCAGGAACATGGATAGAACTAGAGGTCATTATATTAAGTAAAACAGCTCAGACATAGAAAGTGAAATACCACATGTTCTCACTTATTAAGTGGCAGCTAAATATTATATTGTGTACACATAGACATAAGAGTATGCAATAATAGACATTTGAGACTTGGAAGGGTAGGAGGGTGGGAAAGTGGAAGGCACATTGTAAGTGCCCAAGTCGTTTCAGATTCACCAATATGCCTGAGTGACAATCTATGAACTATATTTCTTTTGTATTCTTCCATTAAACATAGCACACAGCTTAGTACACAGATGGTGCTCAATAAATAATTGTTAGATTATCACATAAGTCCTCTATATGATCTTGTCTTCAAAGTGCTTTCATTGACATTAATCTACTTGATCTATATATATTTCAGCCTTGAGATGTGGGATCTATTGATGTCATTTTACAACTGTGGAAGTTGAGATTTCATGACTTATCCAAAAAAGACATGAAGAAGCAATTCACAAAGCATAAAAATAAGCATGATTAAATATTTGCAATTTCATTAATAATACAAATGCAACTAAATAGAATATATCATTTTCAGTCACCATATTAGCAAAAATTTGGGCTTTTTGTTATAAATTTAAGGGGTACAAGTGCAGTTTGGTTACATGAATCTATTGCATCATGATGAAGTCTGAGCTTTTAGTGTAACCATCACCTGAGTAATATACTTTCTACCCACTAATTGCTCTTGTTTTTCTAGTTCTTTTAATTGTGATGTTAGGGTGTCAATTTTAGATCTTTCCTGCTTTCTCTTTGGGCATTTCGTGCTATAAATTTCCCTCTACACACTGCTTTAAATGTGTCCCAGAGACTCTGGTATGTTATGTATTTGTTCTCATTGCTTTCAAAGAACATCTTTATTTCTTCGTTCATTTTGTTATGTACCCAGTAGTCAATCAGGAGCAGGTTGTTCAGTTTCCATGTAGTTGAGCAGTTTTGAGTGAGTTTCTTAATCCTGAGTTCTAGTTTGATTGCACTGTGGTCTGAGAGACAATTTGTTATAATTTCTGTTCTTTTACATTTGCTGAGGAGTGCTTTACTTCCAAACTATGTGGTCAATTTTAGAATAAGTGTGATGTGGTGCTGAGAAGAATGTATATTCTGTTCATTTGGGGTGGAGAGTTCTGCAGATGTCTCTATTAGGTCTGCTGGGTGCAGACCTGAGTTCAATTCCTGGATATCCTTGTTAACTTTCTGTTTTGTTGATCTGTCTAACGTTGACAGTGGGGTATTAAAGCCTCTCATTATTATTGTGTGGGAGTCTAAGTCTCTTTGTAGGTCTCTAAGGACTTGCTTTATGAATCTGGGTGCTCCTGTATTGGGTGCATATATATTTAGGATAGTTAGCTTTTCTTGTTGTGTTGATCCCTTTACCATTATGTAATGGCCTTCTTTGTCTCTTTTGATCTTTGTTGGTTTAAAGTCTGTTTTATCAGAGACTATGATTGCAACCCCTGCCTTTTTTTGTTTTCCATTTGCTTGGTAGATCTTCCTCCATCCCTTTATTTTGAGCCTATGTGTGTCTCTGCAGGTGAGATGGGTCTCCTGAATACAGCACACTGATGGGTCTTGACCCTTTAACCAATTTGTCAGTCTATGTCTTTTAATTGGAGCATTTAGCCCATTTACATTTAAGGTTAATATTGTTATGTGTGAATTTGATCCTGTCATTATGATGTTAGCTGGTTGTTTTGCTCATTAGTTGATCCAGTTTCTTCCTAGCAATGATGGTCTTTACAATTTGGCATGTTTTTGCAGTGGCTGCTACCAGTTTTTCCTTTCCATGTTTAGTGCTTCCTCCAGGAGCTCTTGTAGGGCAGGCCTGGTGGTGACCATCATGAGTGAACTCCCATTCACAATTGCTTCAAAGAGAATAAAATACCTAGGAATCCAACTTACAAGGGATGTGAAGGACCTCTTCAAGAACTACAAAACACTGCTCAACGAAATAAAAGAGGATGCAAACAAATGGAAGAACATTCCATGCTCATGGATAGGAGGAATCAATATCATGAAAATGGCCATACTGCCCAAGGTAATTTATAGATTCAATGCCATCCCCATCAAACTTCCAATGACTTTCTTCACAGAATTGGAAAAAACTACTTTAGAGTAAATATGGAACAAAAAAAGAGCCTGCATTGCCAATACAATCCTAAGCCAAAAGAACAAAGATGGAGGCATCACGCTACCTGACTTCAAACTATACTACAAGGCTACAGTAACCAAAACAGCATGGTACTGGTACCAAAACAGAGATATAGACCAATGGAACAGAACAGAGCCCTCAGAAATAATACCTCACATCTACAACCATCTGATCTTTGACAAACCTGACAAAAACAAGAAATGGGGAAAGGATTCCCAATTTAATAAATGGTGCTGGGCCGGCCACGGTGGCTCAAGCCTGTAATCCCAGCACTTTGGGAGGCCGAGACAGGTGGATCACGAGGTCAGGAGATCAAGACCATCCTGGCTAACATGGTGAAACCCCATCTCTACTAAAAAAATACAAAAATCTAGCCGGGCGAGGTGGCAGTCACCTGTAATCCCAGCCACTCGGGAGGCTGAGGCAGGAGAATGGCATAAACCCAGGAGGCAGAGCTTGCAGTGAGCTGAGATCCAGCCACTGCGCTCCAGCCTGGGTGACAGAGCGAGACTCTGTCTCAAAAAATAAAAAAATAAAAAATAAATAAATGGTGCTGGGAAAATTGGCTAGCCATATGTAGAAAACTGAAACTGGATCCCTTCCTTACACCTTATACAAAAATTAATTCAAGATGGATTAAAAACTTAAATGTTAGACTTAAAACCATAAAAATCCTAAAAGAAACCTAGGTAATACCATTCAAGATAGGCATGGGCAAGGACTTCATGTCTAAAACACCAGAAGCAATGGCAACAAAAGCCAAAATTGACAAATGAGATCTAATTAAACTAAAGAGCTTCTGCACAGCAAAAGAAACTACCATCAGAGTGAACAGGCAACCTCAGAATGGGAGAAAATTTTTGCAATCTACTCATCTGACAAAGAGCTAATATCCAGAATCTAAAAAGAACTCTAACAAACTTACAAGAAAAAAACAAACAACCCCATCAAAAAGTGGGCAAAGGATATGAACAGACAGTTCTCAAAAGAAGACATTTATGCAGCCAACAGACACATGAAAAAATGCTCATCATCACTGGCCATCAGAGAAATGCAAATCAAAACCGCAATGAGATATCATCTCACACCAGTTAGAATGGTGATCATTAAAAAGTCAGGAAACAACAGGTGCTGGAGAGGATGTGGAGAAATAGCAACACTTTTACACTGTTGGTGGGACTGTAATCTAGTTCAACCATTGTGGAAGACAGTGTGGTGATTCCTCAAGAATATAGAACTAGAAATACCATTTGACCCAGTCATCCCATTACTGGATATATATCCAAAGGACTATAAATCATGCTGTTATAAAGACACATGCACACGTATGTTTATTGCAGCACTATTCACAATAGCAAAGACTTGGAACCAACCAAAATGTCCACCAATGACAGACTGGATTAAGAAAATATGGCACATATACACCATGGAATACTATGCAGCCATAAAAATGGATGAGTTCATGTCCTTTATAGGGACATAGGTGAAGCTGGAAACCATCATTCTCAAACTATCACAAGGACAAAAAACCAAAGACTGCATGTTCTCACTCATAGGTGGGAATTGAACAATGAAAACACTTGGACACAGGAAGGAGAACATCACACACCAGAGCCTGTTGTGGGGTAGGGGGAGTTGGGAGGGATAGCATTAGGAGATATACCTAATGTAAATGATGAGTTAATGGGTGCAGCACACCAACATGGCACAGGTATACATATGTAACAAACCTGCACGTTGTTCACATGTACCCTAGAACTTAAAGTATAATAAAACAAGAAAAGAAATAAGACTGGCATTTTAACAGCTTAAGATTGGATTAAATTTCCTAAATAATGAACTCTTTTTCAGTCCCTTTTCCTTTGTGCCTTGGAGGATAAACTTAAAAGTTGAAGTAATGGATCAGAAGGACAGTAACTAGTATAAGTTAGACTCCATTTGATGGTATATTCCCTTTCCTGTAGAAATGAACACTCCTTTGTAACCTCAGAATAGTAATGCATGGCTATTCTACTGCTAAATGGACTCTTACAGGACACACTCACCCCCAAAAGGGACCTAATCAGTTCCTCTGTGTCACCATAGTCTACCTAGCACCATCCATCAGAATATGCCCAGCAGAAGACAGAGCAGCTGTAGTGTTAATAGAAAGAGTTCAGCTTGGGACAAGGAGACTTGGGTTCAAATTTCAACCCTGCCACTTATAAGCTGTGTGACCTCAGGAAACCTACTCACGATCTTTGAGCCTTCAGTTGTCTTACCTATAAAAGAGAGAATTTGGGGACCCAAAAGATTTCTAAATTCCCTTCAGTGGCTAAGAACTCTATATCCTCGGCACTATCAGGCATATAGAATTACTACAAGGCTCAGCCTTCTCTTTCACTGATGAAACATACAGGCATTCACAACATATTTATAGTGCTCCTATGTGCCAGATATTGCCTTCTGTTAAGGAAAAACCAAGAGCAATAAAACAAAGTCTCTGTTCTCAAGAAATTAACAACCTAGAAAGAGAGAGAGACAGGTTGAGAAGAAATTTCAACATAAAGCAATGACTGCTGTGAGGAGACTCCTTTCATGCAACAGAGATTGACAGTGTTGCAGAACTTATAACTAACACAGAAGTATGGGGCATTGGATTTCTGAAATTCGGAGAAAATGAGTAGAAGTTGAAATAAATGGTCTTCATGTACATAAAATACTGCATTTGAGGTGATGAAGAACAAAATCTAACCCTCACTGGCCACCTGTACTAAGTCACATATGTGAAGTAATAGACATGGGGTTAGGTTGAAATGTTTAAAATCAAAGGAAGAAAGAAAGGAGGAAAGAAAGAAGGGAAGGAGGGAAGGTGGAAGGGAGGAAAAAAACAAACCTTTTACATAGATGAGTGAGTATGGGAAAGCTGCTGTTTATCTCTTACAATTGATTAGACTGCCGTCTTGTATTAAAAAGATTCTGGTGTAATTGGCTAATATAAGTCTTTAAAATATTTATTAAATATGAGCCAGATGCCCTGAGAAAGAAAAAGTGAGCCCGATACCTTCACTGGGGGCAGAGGAGAAAACCAGGGAACTGCTTAACGTCTTCTTCTGCCCCCAAACACTATGATACTTTCCAGAATGAGTTGGAATGATAAATGAATGAATAGCCCTCTCCTCAAAATTACCAAGTATAAAATAAAGGGAGTTACCCAAGCTGATCCTGGCACCAAGTGAAACATGGAAAATAATTACTGGAAGATGAAACTAGTCAATTCAACATGCCAAAACATTACAGTGGATGAAACTCCACACGAGATCAGTTACAGTGTTTTATTCTACACTGCATTGCTTCTATTATATTTCTCAGGAAATTACCAGCTCGTTTTTCTTAAGAAACTTTGCTTATTTTTTAAATGTACTATTAAGTTATTATTGACTATATAAACCTGTTGTGCTACCAAATAATAGGCCTTATTCATTCTTTCTAACTATTTTCTTGTACTCTTTAACCATTCCCACCTTCTCCCTCATTCACACTTCCCAGCCTCCGGTAACCATCCTCCTACTCTCTGAGTTCAATTGTTTTGATTTTTATTTTTTATTATATTTTGAGAGACTGATTGAAAGTGTTGGAAGAATATAAACTGAAGAACTGTAGAGAGGGTGGAGCAAAGTAGTGTATACAATACATCTACTTCCTTCAAAAAGTTCTGAGCAACAAATAAGTGAGAACACGTGATGTTTGCCTTTCTGTGCTTAGCTTATTTCTCTTAACATAATGATCTCCAATTCCATTCATGGTATCATAAATGACAGAAACTTATGCTCTAAGAAGCTTCACTTTTATCCCACCTTGCACGTCTCAGGTCTCAGTGATAAGTAGGGAACACAAACATGTTGTTACTTCATTCTGACCTCACTGCTTCTATTTTTGGTTTCCTAATCAACTCAATGAAGAAATGTCCTTATACTGTTGGGTAAGTCTTTGGAAACTGGGTAACTCTTCAATCTTGTGTTGCTTAGAACTTTTGGGAAGGAAATGGATATAATGCATACACTACTTTGCTCCACCCTCCCCACAGTTCTTCAGTTTGTATTCTTCCAACACTTTCAACCAGTGTCTCAAAATATAATTATTGAGTACTCACTATGTGTGAGGCACTGTGCTGGGCTTTGCCTCCATAGAACTTTGCCCACAGAACCAAATAAGGAATGCATGCAGAAGCAGTGGTATACAGGTTAAAAAAAAAAAAAACAAAAAAACTACAACTTGAAATTTTATAGTGTTTACCTATTTATGTGGGGTAAATACATACACAATGGCCAATTTCAAGCTACCAATATGAGGTCACTTAGAGTAGAGTTGAGAATAGATGTATACAATGGGCTTTTGTGAGCAAGTTCCAGAATGACACTCAACAGGCCAGTCAACGAACATTTACTTTATAGACTGATATCTGCCATAATAAACAAAAAAGTACAAGTACAAATATTTATTAAACATTTACTTTGTATACACGTGAGTGCATATGTATATGACCACTAATTGCCCTGCGTGCATGATCTCGTTTAGTCCTCATCACAACCCCTGAAGTAAGCACTACTCATACCCAAGTTTTACAAAAAAAATTAGGCCCAAAATATGATTAAATAACTTGCTCAAATCAAATAGTTAATCAATAATGGAGGTGGGATATAAAGTCATGTGAGTTCCAAAACCTGCATTTTTAACTTCTATGCTCTATTGCCTCTCTTAGAAAACATGCTAGTTTGAGAGGACCAAAAGGTTTACCCAAACGGACTTGGGAGCAGAGAATCAAAGTCATCCTCTAAAAGGCAGTCACAGCTAAGGCCTAAAAATTTATGAGTTCTGTGGTGGAGACTTCCATTTCTGTTTCCTATAGATACACTGATAGACTATATTTTCTAGTTTCACCTATAATGTTGAGTGACTATGTGGTGGAGGGGTGTGTGTGTGTGTGTGTGTGTGTGTGTGTGTAAGTGAAGCACACAACTTTCACGCTTGGTCATGAGGTTCTTCAGTTTCTCTTTCCCCATGATCCACTGAATGGAGGCATTTCCAAGGACCTACATCATGGTGAAACCATGGAGATGGATGGAGTGTGAGTCCCTGAATGGCTACAAAAAAGGCCTCCCAACTAGAAATACTATCATTGTACTCTGAAGCAAATGAGAAATACATTCTCATTGTGGTAAGTCTCTGAGAATTTTGCATTTGTCTTTTACAGCCGCTGGCAATATCTTGCCTATTACAAAGAGTGAGCCAGACAAACAAAGCTGAATGAAGAAAGGAACAGTGTTCTAAGCAGGACTAACAGAGTGACCCAGAGGTTAGGACCATGTACAAGGAACTGACAGAGAGTTCAGTGTATTTGGAACATAATAAAAAAGGAACAGAGAGGTAAGTTATGATCTTGGAAAGGTAGACAGAGCTATAACATTAAAGCCTTGAAGCTATGTGGGGACTTTATATTTTATTCAAAAAGTATCAGACAACCATTAAAGGGGTTCACTAAGTGCAATGCCAGGATCAAACACATGCTTTAGAAAGCTCACTTTCACTGCAGAATGGAGGATGGATTACTGACAGCTAAGACTGCATTCAGGGAAACAGATTTGGAGACTGTTGCAGTAACCCTGGAAGAGAATGATGATAGCTTGGCCTCAGGTGATGGCAATGGAGATGGAGAAAAGTCAACAAATGTGAGAGTTCTTTAAAAGTTAGAGACTCCAGGACTTTGTGACACAGACACTAGCTACACTACAGAGACAAAAGCCATGGTAGGATTCCCTCTCGCCATCATGTCTGCCGTGACAATTACCAGAGACAGAATCAACAATATGAACTAGCCTTGGACATAATGTGGATTCTATATCCATGAAAATTATCTTAGTTGCAAATAACAGAAGCTGATTCTAGCTAGTTTAAACAGATAATTACTTATTAAAGGATATTAGGTCATTCATAAAATCTCCTAGCACGTCAGAGGAGCAGAAAAAAAGGTTCTGCAAAGAGAATTTATAGCAAATCATACCATAATGCTACTTCATTGGTAACTTCATTTCCACCATTGCTGGTCTAAGGCCCCACAGCTGTACCTCCACCATGGCCAAGGCTGGGTACGGCATGTTTGCTCAAACGCTCCTGCTTCAAAAATCAGATGTAACTGCCACCATCCTTGCCTTGGTGGTTTTTCCCAATGTAACTTTTTCTTTGTACACTAGTTTCCAGTTCAATATTTGATCACGGTACTCTGCTTGCAAGCACCAAAGCTACATGCCTCTACCGTAGCCACAAGGGCAGTTAAGAAAATGAATATTTTTCTCTTATATGATAGCAGCAAATTATTTATAAATAAGATAGTAAATCCAATTCCTCAAACACAGAATAATCTTCCTAGATGCTAGGTGACAAAAGGAGTAACAAATATTCAGCCAGGCGTGGTGGCTCACGCCTGTAATCCCAGCACTTTGGGAGGCCGAGGTGGGTGGATCACGAGGTCAGGAGATCGAGACCATCCGGGCTAAACACGGTGAAACCCCATCTCTACTAAAAATTAGCCGGCATGGTGGTGGGCACCTGTAGTCCCAGCTACTCGGGAGGCTGAGGCAGGAGAATGGTGTGAACCCAGAGGTGGAGCTTGCAATGAGCCGAGATCACACCACTGCACTCCAGCCTGGGCGACAGAATGAGACTCTGTCTCAAAAAAAAATAATAAGAAGAACAACAAATATTCACCGGGTGACCTTCCAGGGATAATTAAGCCTGCAGTCTTAATTTAGTCTGCATAAAAGTGAAGAATTGACAGGGGCAGAAACCCGGAGTGGTCAAAGGGAAGATGAACTTATTTCAAAACAAATCAGGAAACTAGGAAAGGATAACCGGTATCAAAAGACAAATCCATTCATAATCTTTGGAAGACAGGTTCTACTTTTATTTAACAAATACATTTCTCAATTATTTTTAAAACAAAATAATAACAGGAATTGACTATTAAAAACAATCCCACACAGAATCCTTTCATAAAGCAAACAATTTTCCCTTAATGTGTTTCTTCACCTCTGATTTACTTATATTAGGTTGCTCAAAGTAGGACATAAGTATTCAATAAACAAAGTCAACAGAAAGGGATAGTGGTTATCAATGATGCAAGGAATATCAGGTGAAGGATAACGTGTCTGTGGCTGAAACCTACGACCTGGTTATATAAGAAAAGGTCATATGAGGCCCCTCTGGTAAAGTGCAAAGGTTTAAGAGGGCCCTAGAAGATCTAATTGTTGAAAAAGGGAACAATCCTATCTAAACTGAGCAGTCATGAATTAACTTCCAATTTACTGAACTACTTAACAGTACAGTCATGTCAACACTTCTGAGCACGTTCTAACATACAAAATACTGGGACAAAAAGCCACTACTGAGAAGACAATCAACCCATTCACTTCCCTTAAGGAACTCACATTCTAGTTAGAGAATCTGGTCTGTAGATAACAATTATTCATGACAGAAGGAACCAATCACTCTGATAAAGATCAAATAAATGTTCTGGGTTCAGAAGGGGAAAACAATTAATTCTGGAGCAAACTGAATTGGCTAGAAAGAGCAGGTGACATTTGAGCTAGGTTGAAAAGAGCAGAGTAGGCAAAAAAAAAGCCACTGCGGTGCAAAAGTACAAAGTCGCAGAAGTGCAGGGCTAGGGTGAGGATGGTTGAAACAGCTGTACCTATAGCACTGGGTACCGTGGTAGGGAGAGATTGGATTATGGGTCTGGAATGTAGGCTTGGACAAGATGGTTGAGGACCTAGGGTAGGGTAACATCCAAATCAGGACACATATGAGAGTGGAAGGGAGAGCAATGATGCTAGGACCATGGGCTATAAAGCAGGACTGTCCTGGGCATACTAAGATGCATGGCCACCCTAGCCTTAGAGATCATGTCATGATTGTTTTTCTCTAAGTCAGGGGGAATCATCAAATATTTTTCAACCCAGCAGTAATAATGATCATGGCTGTGGATTAGACTGGTCACTGCACAGCAGTATACAGCAGAGGCTAAAGAGAGGCTAAAGAAGAAGGTCGTTGTCATAGTTTAGGCAAAAAATGAGACCTCACTGGTAGAGAAGCAATGGGTTTAGAGGAGGAAAGCGATAGGAGGTATTGTGCAGAAGCGCATTCGTAATACAACAGCTGAGTTTACTCACATATGTGATAAAGTATAGGTCAGGACCCAAGCAATTTCAGAGTAGGGGCTACAGAAGAATCCGCTTCCACAGTCTAAACCCTCTAATAATAGAGTTTTACTCTGTAAGGATAGGTGACTATCCTTACCCGCTTGCATTTAAAACATAGGCCAAAGGGTCAGATTTAATAATAGAAAACTCCCTACATTATACAAATTGGGAGGTAGCTGGCCAGATTTCCTGAGGAAAAGTATCTTTCTCGCCTTCCCATCACCACCACCTGAAATGCCTCCATTTACAATTCATTCCTTTGGATCGCAGACTGCTTTTGCCCTCATCAGTTCTCAACTACAATTCAAATGCCAGTAGAAGGGAAGAGTCCTTAAATTCTTATCAATCGCCACTCAATTATACCTTTCATAAGTATCTCTCTTATCATACTTAGTGTATTCCCTGCATTATCCATACAGAGGTAAGACTTTGTTCATTTTTGCTCTCCTGTCCTGGTTTCTAATCTTCTCAAGGGCAGAGACAATGTCTTATCTTTGGCATCTCAGCAACTAATCCTGTGCCTTGTATACTGAATAATAAACATTCAACGCCAGATTTTCCATTCAAGAACTGTGGGACCTTAAGCAGTTATTTATCCTCCTGAGTTTCCCTATCTCTAGCCTATCTATAAGATGAAAGCAATCAAATCTACTTCCCAAGTTGTTGAGAGGCTTGTATTAGAACGTATCTGGCAAACTGTAAATCACTGTACAAACAGAGATCAATATTTGCAAGCAGCTAGCACAATTCCTGGCAAGCAAGTGTGTTGATTAGATGAAGGAACAACTGAATAGCTCTTTTATAAATAGCCCCCCACCCCCCAGAAAAGGGTCTGAGTTCAGCAGGGGGCCAGAGAGGGGTGCGAGCTAAGCTGAGGATAATGATATTGGCATCACAAAATGGCAGATTTATCTTCCTTTGATGTTGAGGCAAGGAGGAAACTTCCCCCTGCCCTGGCTCCAGAGCGTTTCTCAAGCAGGGACATGTGGACTTTGGGGCTGTTAGATCCCAGCTTCTCAGATAATCTCTGAATCCCTGGGCTGCCTCGTTTGCAAGTTTTCTGTCAAGATTTACTATTCATGTATCAGCTGCATGGCCCAATTGCGATCTGTTATTTTCATTTGCTGGGTTTAGTTGTTTATCCAGGTTTCTTCATCTGCTTCTCTTTGAATTTATCTAAATATATATCTGCTGAGCCTGAATTATTTTTACTTCTTTTCCTTCTAGTTCCCCGGCCAATTTTGAAAGCTGCCTCTCTAAACAGTCAATTTATAAGTGGGTTATTTGGAACATCTTTAAGCAAATTTCAGTCTCATTATTTTTATAAGCCCCCTCATTCCTTTCCGCTCTCCTCCCCAAAAAACACCAACTCCATAAAAATCACGCACTGTGTAAGGGACGTAGAGACATAATGAAGCAAATCATGGAAAATGTGGTTGGTAGAATTATTTGTAGAAGCAGATGGTAGGTCTGAATAAAAGAAATGCTAGAACCAAGGATGTCTCCTGAGACAGGCAGTGCCCACTTCTAAAAAAGAAAAAATGCAATAAAACAGGGACTTAAGAGCAGCCTCCTTTGGAGGAACCTTTGAAATTTGGGGACCATGAGGTCATGGAAGGCAACATGTCAACAGTAGAGAAGATGCTTTAATCGTCACACCACTTATAATGGAGCCCCTTTGGAGGACCAACAGCTCTATTTCTCAGTGCCGCCATCTTCTTTAAGAGTGTCTAGAAATTCAGAGTGGGCTGCAAGGGCAGCTAAGTTCTACCTCATGTTAGCGGGCAGCCCATTTGTTACCACTTTTCCAGATCAATTATAGTTAAGAATTTAATAAATTAGAAGGAAAATTGCCTACCTTGATTTGGGACATTTCCCCTCTTCCTGTTAGCAAAACACCTGTAATGCACCTACACTATGTGAGCCTAAATCCTGGATAAGGGTCTCTGGTGATCTATTCAAGCTTGAGAACTAGTTTCCTTAGGTATATAAAATAGTCTTTACGTCTGATTGCTCATAAATCCACCTCCTTTGCTACAGCACTAGTGAAATCAGACCACAGTGAAATATAGTTTCCAGAAGAAAACAAATTTGATCTAAAAATAGGGGGGGATCAGGAAGAACAAATCAACGAAAGAAGAAGGAAAATCTGTTTCTGAAAAAGCCACCCACACAGTGAGTAGTTATTAAGCCATGGATATAAGTTTTGGGCTGACAGTTAGTGGATTATACAGATGTGCATGAGGATACAGGCATCTTTCTGCAACGTTGAGGATAATCCAGCCTCTCAACTTCAGTTGGAGTTTGAGCAGGGCTTGAGTGGGTGAAAACTACCTAAACCATGCACATGTATTTGCCAACAAAAGAAATTTGCTTCTAGAGTAAGAGGGCAGAATTTGAAATCCCGACTTATTCAAGAAGAAAAAGAAGGCGGCGGCGGAGGAGGATAAGAAGGAAATAAAAAGAAAGAAAAACAAGAAAGAAAGAGATGGAGGGAAGGAGGCAGGAAGGAAGAAGAGAAGGAAGGAGAGGTGAGGGGAGGGGAGGGAAAAGTAAAGTAAAGGAAGGAAGGAAGGAAGGGGAGGGAGAGGAGGGAGGGGAGGGGAAAGGAGAGGAGGGAGGGGAGGGGAAGGGAGAGGAGGGAGGGGAGGGGAAGGGAGAGGAGGGAGGGGAAGGGAAGGGAGAGGAGGGAGGGGAGGGGAAGGGAGAGGAGGGAGGGGAGGGGAAGGGAGAGGAGGGAGGGGAGGGGAAGGGAGAGGAGGGAGGGGAGGGAATGGGCAGACATTCCAAGCATTAAATCCCAGCTCTCTATGACATGGGCAAGCTCCTAAACTTTTCTGAACACCAGTTTGTTAATCTTTAGAAAGGGAAAACAAGACCTTTCCTGAAAAACATTGTGAGGACTCAGAGTGAGATAGTGTTTGTAAAGCATCTGGCACATAGAGCAAGGGCAATGGAGGGTAATGGTGACAATGATGACCAACGCCAGCAAAGGCACTGATGCAAAGGAAAAGGAAAGAGAGAAGGTTGAGAAGGAAGGGGAAGAGAAGTAAATCAACTAAGTCAAACTTCTTAGAAAGAAAGGAAGTTGCAATCTCTATAAAAGTAATTCAAAGCCATCTAAAGAGGAAAAAAAAGCAAAAGAAGACAGAATTCAGTGTAAATGGAGAAAGACTCCTTTTAAATTCAATTTACTTCTAGCTAACAGCAAAAGATTTTAAATGCACAAAACAGATAGATGAATATGTTGCCCATTGACAGATGCAAGTCCTAGCTCTTGAGAATGCCCCCAAATGTAGAATTCCTTAAGAAAAAAAAAAAAAAAAAAAGTTTGCTGCATTTTATTGATTGTCAAATGCCTTGGGCCCAATTCAATTCCAAAAACATTGAATAATGTCACACTAAGTGCCAGAAATTAGATGCTAGGAATCCAAAAATAAACAAACAGAAAAAAAAATGAGTTTGTGACTTGAAAGGGAAATAACAGATTAATATACCACTAAATATAATGCAAGTGGAGATGCCACAAAATCAATATAAAATACAATGGAAGTACAGATGAAATAATAATTAACTGCCTGGTACATGAGGGACTCTTCACTGAAAAAGCAACATTTTCTTTGGGCCTGGAACACTGATTAGGGGTAGGCAACGCAAAGAAGAGAGGGATATCCATTCAGCAGAGGCAACAGAATAACAAGGCAAGTGTCTGTGTGCTGCCTTTTTGGGGGCTCGGGATCTCCATAACCACAGAATCCAATGCTTTGGGCTTTCCTGCTCTCTAATGCTTGGCCAACAATTCTTGAAAAATGTAACCTTCTGTACACCCAGGGTTCTATGGTCTCACCCTTGGATAGAAATTAACTGGTTCAAATATTTCATACTGAAATGTCCATGGACATTCATGATATTTTGGCAGTTGCCTTCTGGAAAGATAATACATTGGGCTGAAAGAATGACTCCAATAGTGGAAATTTCCAGCATGTTAGTAACTCAAAGTCAGGGCAGGAGTGGAGGAGATGGACAATTCAGAGGAGAGAGCCACCTTAGCACTGAGCAGATAGATACACTTCCCATTACTTCCCTGAGTCATAGCTATGTGTAAGCAGCAGCTATACAAAGAAGAAAATTTTATCACTGATTCTAGACACCCATAAAAGGGATATAAAGGGTAAAACCTTTTTTTGTTCTGTTTAAATGTATGTTCACAAGTCCCATATGGGGCTGGGAAGATTGGGTGCGTTTGATGTGTTGCATGAAGCTCAGCATCCAGATTTACAAATGTGTTTTACATTTTCCACATCTGTGATGGCTAAGGTGTTACAAGCAGCATGCCTAGTTTTGAGTGGGGATACTTAGTGAAACCATGGTTGTAAATGTAGTGTTCAGAAAAAGTCTGACACTTTTGTAAGTAAAGAGTCATTGCGAGGGTAAGGACAATGATGCAAAGTAGAATGGCAAAACCTAGAGGCACAGTTAGAGCTCATCTCTCCATTCAGAATTTAAAATGCACCAGGGGGAAACTAGGCTGAATGGCCACCTGCCCTTAGAAAAATCTCTTCTCACATTGATTGAGAAAACACAAAGGGATGGAGGAAATATTTTAAGTATATAAGAAAAATAAGCCTGTTCAAACCACCTCAAACATATTATGACTGGCATGCGAAATACAATTTAAATAATCAGCAAATACGTATTGAATACCTATGACGTGCAAGACAAGAGGTGTAAAAAGTGCATCCTCCTTAGTTCACTCCCTTAGGGAATTTCAAGCTAACTGAAGAGCAGAGAAAATATAGGAATAGAAAAATTAACAAAGGTAGCCTTCTCAGTATAGCAGAAAGAGTATTAGAGTAGAAAAGAAAAGAACCTGGACTTGAATTATGAGTTTGATACTTATTTGCTCTGTGACCTGTTGGACAATTCATTAAGCTCATTTACTCATCTATAAAATAAGAGGGTTCAAATATATTCAGCATGGAAAATAGATTTCAGGTTAGGTGCTGCTGACTCTAACCAATCAGCAACTCCCAGGAGCAATGTGCTGATATGGATTCTAAAACTACATCTGGGCTAAGTGGAAAAAGTGCCCTTTTTGATTAACAATGACTACCATGAGTTTAAAAAGGAAAAATATTAGAATGTTTATTAGTTCATTCTCATATTGCTATGAAGAAATACCTGAGACTGGGTAGTTTATAAAGAGAAGAGGTTTAATTGACTTACAGTTCCACATGGCTGGGGAGGCCTCAGGACATTTACAATCATGGTGGTAGGCACCTCTTCACAAGGCGGCAGGAGAGAGAATGAGTGCCAGTTGGGGAAATGCCAGACGCTTATAAAACCTTCAGATCTCATAAGACTCACTTGTTATCATGAGAACAGCACTGGGGGAAACTGCTTCCATGATTCAATTACCTCCCACGGGGCCCCTCCCACAACACGTGGGGATTATGAGGATTACAGTTCAAGATGAGATTTGTGTGGGGACACAGCCAAACCACAGCAGAAGAAGAAACTCATATATGTGTCATCTGCTCGATAATCATAAAGATACCTTCCAGCTTTAACTGGAAGGGGCTGGTTCATTTTAAATCTACTCACACACATTTACTGAATGCCTTCTATATGGCTGACACTGTGTTCTGCATTGAGATGCCATGAAGCCAATGGCACAGACCTTGCAATCAAAGAGCAAATTAGAACTACAGATCCATGTTCATCTAGAATGCAATGTGATTCAGGACTATTATATAGGTATATACAAAGGGCTATATAAACATAAAGGAAAAAGTAGTGCCACCCAGGGCAGCAATATTCAGGACTGACCCTGAAGGATGACAAGGAGTTTCTAAGCAGAATGCATAGAAAGGGTTGAGCACATGTGCAAAGTGCTTCTCATATTTAAGAAACAACAGGAACGGTTGTTTTGGTGAGAAGTAGTAAGAAATAAAACAAGTAAGTTAAATTGGGCCAGTTTAGCATATGCTCTGTAGGCCAGAAGAAAACAAAATTAAACTTGTAATTTGTGCTTATCTTGTAGGCAAGATGGATTAATCAAAGATTTTAAAAGTAAGAGTTTAATACTTGGGCTTTAAATACAAGTATTAAATGCCTCCAGTGCCAGAATCAAAGCCAGACTGGAAGGGCAGTGGAGGTTGAAGTTCGACATCTGGGGCAGGGGTCCCAGTTAGGAGAATTCTGTAAAACCCCACATGAGATAAAGGGTCCAGGATTAAAGGCAGGGACATGACAAAACTCTATGGAAAACATAAAGGCAAAATTAGTAACACAATGAATGCAAGAGAATTTCATGACCATGGGAGACCACAAAAAATACTTCTCATAAAGAAGATGGGACTGATTTGAAGTGGGAAGGGCCTGAGTGAATGGTCCCCTCAAAGTCACACAGATGATGAGCAGTGAGATGGGGTCAGAATTCAAGCCACATGGCCCTTAATCCTACCTAATTTCTATTAAACCTCATGCTTCTCTGTATTATAATACCAAGTAGAGCCGTGTTTTCCAAAGCCTGGACTACAGAATACTGGATCTACCCAATATTACTAGGTTTAAGGGAATACAGGTCTTTATAATCAAATAAGTTTAAGGACATTTAAAAAATGTTAAATAGGAATCATTTCTGGAGGACCCTCCAGATCCTCTAATGCATGAATATGTGTGTGACTTTCTAAGAGGGGGATACAACATGGACTGTTTCCCAAACTCAATTAACTGCAGGATGCTGGTTTCAGAGATCTTCTCCTGGGGCAAATATCCCAGAGGACTGAGTTTGGTAGCACAGAACCAATGATCTGAAAGCACTTGTAGAATTTATTTAGAGAACATCTTCAAATTTAAGTATCGTCTTATATTTATATTCTTATCATCAGTTTCCTGCAAAGAAATCATTCCTTTTCAGAGTTTTAGAAGCAAAGAAATTGGATTTCCAAGGGTAATAGACCACGTGCAGAGAGAAAACTCAAGTAGAACAGCCCACAGAAATCAGTGAACAGAAGGAATGAGTTGCTAGGGAGGTGACTGAGACAAAGCACACAACCAGTGTGGTTGATAACACCTACAGAAGAGCTATTTCGAGAGAGAGATAGAGGCCGGAGGAAAGTGGTAAGAGGAACAGGAAGCCAAGTGTGGGATGAACCAAAAACAATAAGGAGGACTCTTCCTGTTCCTGAAAATTCCCATATAGGCGTTCAAAAATCAGATTTGCCTTTTCTTTTTTTTGTCATCAGTTATTTCTCAGTACTTAGACTCATTTTCATTAACAGTTTTCCAAATGCAAAGATCTTTGGACTGTCCATCCAAATGGTCAGTTTGGAAGAAGAGCTTGGAACAGTTGTCTTCACATTCAACTTCTTAGCAGCACTTAGAGCTCTGTGACCAAAGCCAGAGGCAGCCCACAGAAAGCTCTGAGAGGATTAGAAACAGGCATCCCCTCAGTCAGGCACAAGGATTTCTGAGGAACTGTGCCTTTGTAAAAATTAGCAAAAGGAAATTCTCTCTCCAAGCGAATAAAACTCTATGCAAGAGCACATGGCTTGCAGGCAGAGCACAAACGTGTTTCAGTTACCACTCACCTTCACGACCCAGTACTCCTATGCAGGACACAGACTGACTAGTCATATAGAACAGCCCTGTCTGTCTCCACCCTCCCATTTGCTTTCCATAGAAAATCCTCTCAAAAGGGACAGTCTTTTTCTTCTAGTTGAAGAGTCCCTAATCAGAATATTCTGCAAAACTGTAATCAGCAAAATGTACTAAACTAAGATACAGACCATTTCTCTCCCTCTCAGCTTTGCCACTGACTAAGTACATGGAATTTGGGCAAACTATTTCATCTCATAGGATTTTGTAGGTTGCAAAAATGGCCAGAATTCCTTGCAGTGCCTCCCATTCAAGTTATCAAATCTCTCTTCGTTTCTTAAATATGGACTGGCCTTGTGATTTGTTTTGGCCAACAGAATGCTTTGCAAGCAATGTGATGCCAGACTCAAAAATCTTTGTACACTTCTACTCAATCTTTTGGAATCCTGCATAGCCACCATGTGAACAAGGCCACACTAGCCAGCTGGGGGATGAGAGAGCATGTGGAGCAGAGGTAAATTATCTTAGTTGATGTCTTCCTAACCCAGTCAGCCCCCAACTGACCCCCCCCCACACACACACGAACACAGCCCAGTCTAACAGAGCTAAAAAGCTAGAGTCAACCCAGGTTACCAACCAGCAGAATTTTGAGCTAAATAAATAAATGCTGCTATGCTACCAAGTTTGGGGTTTTGTTAAATAGTAATAGAAAATTGATACATGGCTAGTCAGTTTTCCCAGCACCACATATCAATTTTCTCTTGCTATTTAACAAAACCCTAAACTTGAATAAAGAAAATGTGGCACATATATACCATGGAATACTAAGAAGCCATAAAAAGGATGAGTTCATGTCCTCTGCAGGGACATGGATGAAGCTGGAAGCCATCATTCTCAACAAACTAACACAGAAACAGAAAACCAAATACTTCATGTTCTCACTCATAAGTGGGAGTTAAACAATGAGAATACATTGGACACAGGGAGGGGAACATCACACACCGGGGCCTGTCAGGAGGTGGGGAACAAGGAGAGGGAGAGCATTAGGACAAATACCTAATGCATGCAGGGCTTAAAACCTAGGTAACGGATTGATGGATGCAGCAAACCACCATGGCACATGTGTACCTATGTAACAAACCTAAACGTTCTGCACATGTATCCCATAACTTAAAGTAAAACAATATTAAATTAAAAATTTACTTTAAAAAAAGGAAAATTGATACATGGAGCCATAGCTTTCTCATTTGCAAACTGATAGTTAATCCTTAAGATCCATTTTAGTTAGAAGATTCTATGGTAACAATAGATTTTCCAACCTAGTTACTACTATGCTATCTTCTCCTTTTTTTGTTAAATTTCCAGGAAATGGGAGAACAAAGTTGGTAGTAGCACTCTTCTAGGTTCTCATTTCATTCTCGGCCAGGCACAGAGGCACATGCTTATAATCTTAACACTTTGGGAAGCCAAAGAAGGAAAACTGCTTGAGGGCTAGGAGTTCAAGACCAGCCTGGGCAACAAAGTGAGACCCTGCCTCTACAAAAAATTTAAAAATTAGCCAGGCATGGTGGTATGTGCCTGTAGTCCTAGCTCCTCGGGAGGCTGAGGTGAGAGCATCACCTGAGCCTAGGAGTTCAAGGCTGCACTGAGCTATGACTGCACAACTGCACACAAAACATTCTCTACACCATACTCAGAATAAAAAACAAAGCTGAACTTAAGTAATGAGAGACTTTATTCAAAGGGATTATTGCAAGAAAGGGGAAATAGACTATTACAATAGGGAGACTATTGCTGGAGACTATTCCAATGTGGAGAATGCTCTGTCCCTGAGACATGCAGACCTCTCAAGAGCCAGGCAGAAAAGGTATGTTCTTTTATAGGTAGGAGTAAATAAGCTAGAAGGAAAAAAACAGACATGAGTAAGTGAGACACAAGGGTGGCTTTATGGGACAGTTGATCAGATAATATTTTCCGGAGGTCAGTCAGCATTCAGGACATTAAAGACTGGGTGTATGCTAGATCAGGCTGAAGGTGGATCAAAGCTCAAGGTCCTGGGGGAAGGAGAGAAAGTAACTAAGGTTTAAGTGAGTAAAGTAGCAGATATTTTGTCCATATTGGTCAGTAGGCACAAACAGCTCAGCTAATCATTTCTGAGGCAAAGAATGGGAATTTGGAAGATGTATGACTGATCTTATTATAGGCAAACAAGAGAGGCAACTGTGAGTCTTATCTAAGTCATCAGGAAAGAGAAATTCTCTGCAATAAACCATTTTCTGAGACACAAAAGTTTTGAGCGGGTGGGGTGGGATTTGTTGGCTATCACTGATTTCCAGGAGCACAGGGCTTAGGTAAAAGTCAATATTGTCATATTCTACTCACACAGGCCTGTTTATTTAACCCATTACACATCTACAGATAATCTCACAAAGTAAAGAAAATGAGAACCTCCCCCTCAAAGTTTGGAGACTCTCTTTCTCACTTGTTCACATATTGTTAAAGGTTCATTCTTTGGTGCCTCCCTCCTTGTGAATTCTCCCTGCTATAAATCTTTGGTTATGTGAAGCCCTAGATATTAAATGTATAAAACCTGGTGGGGTGTAGGTAAATAGAGACAGAAAGAGGCATGCAAGATACATACCGCATAAGCCTAATCTATTTTCACTATAATCCCTTTTCATGTTCTTTGGCTCACTAACAGTTTATTCTTAATTCATTAACTTTAGCTACCTGGTTTTCTGTGAAAAAATGCAACTGTGAACATAGTGTTTTGTTTCTGTTTGTAGGCTAGTAAATAATGTTTCTCAGTCCTGGAATAACAACAAGGACACTTAGTTGGAAAGGCCTCCAACTGTGTGATGTGGGTCATGTTTGCTCAGCTCAGCAATTCAGAACAGTGTCCAAAGCAGTATGACCTCATTGCCTCTCACATCCACACTTAGCTCTTCTCCAGTACTGCCTGCACTTGGATGCATGATTGATCTTCTCAATGCATGACTCTGGTTATGTATTTCCTTTCTTCAAAGATTTCAAACACTTTTACCTCGCTTTCCAATGATGTTTAAATTTTTTAACTTCAGGATCAAGACTTCTCTAAACTGGTCCCAACCTATCTTTTCAATCTTCTCTCTTATTAACCTCTTATACCTACACCTTGTACCCCTAAATCATCCTTCATAATCTCCTTTGATTTTTTAACATGGTATTAGTCATCTCAGGCTGCTGTAACAAAATACCATAAACTGGGTGGCTTATACAACAGACATTTATTTCTCACAGTCCTAGAAGATAAAAAGACCAAGGTCAAGATGCTGGTAGATTCAGTGCATGGTGAGGGCCTACTTTTTGGCTGGCAGATGACTGCCTTCCCACTGTGTCCTCACATAATGAAGAAAAACGGAGCTTGCTCTCTCTTCCTCTTCTAGTAAGAAAACGAATAATCATCATGGAACCTTGTCCTCATGGCCTCATCTAAATCAAATTACCTTTCAAAAGCCTTACCTCCAAATACTATCATAATGGGAGTTAGGGCTTCAACATATACATTTTGGAAGACACATTCAGCCTATAACATAGAGTATTAAGAAAATTAAATAAAACCATATTAATATGATTATATATATGATGATTTGTTTTAAAAATTAGTTATCAATTGATTTCAATTGCATTGAATTGAAATTAATTACCAAAAAAAATCAATTACCTTCTTTGTGAATCCATGTCCAAGGTGTAAAATTTAGAATAGCTCATCTTTAAACAAGATTGTACAAGAAAAAGACATATTCTATGGTAGATAAAGCACAAACAGTATCTATCCTCAAAAGTTATTCAAACTGCAATATAAAATGTCAAACCAAATTAAAACAACACAAATAGTGAGCCAGATCAACACTTGTTTAAAGACATGATGCATTTTCTGAATGCGTAACAGAAATATTTCTGTTAAGGGCATTTTAGGGAAGAGTTACAGAAGGGAAGGTGATAGAGTTTCATAATCACTGTTTAACAAATGCACTTGAAAGTCCCTAACTATAAGTAGAGCCGGCAGCCCCCAAAGGAGCTTAACACAATCTCTGTAAAGGCTGATCTTACTAAGACTGACACATGGGAAAAGAGTATTTGAGTACTAAGGCTTCAATTCCTACTAGACACAAGGCAAATGCTCTAAAACAACTGCCTAATTGAAGTCCATTGATAAATGTGTGTAAGACATATGGGAAATATGTCTAAATACATGGCTTGAATTAATTCTAAACCCTGGGAAAGTCCAATGGGAGGGGAGAATGTGGAACTGGAGAAGAGTATGCCTTTATTTGATTACTGACTGTAAACCTTCCTTCAAGCTGCTAATAAGACCTGTACTCTAGACTGGATGTTTATAATGGTCAAACAGTATTGTAGGGAAGAAGACTGCACTACAGAACTCCAAATATGTATGCATAACTGCAGTTGGATTGACATGTCTGGAAAATACAGTTGGTCTTGCCTTCTAGAGCACAAAAGCTATTTTATTTTGGCATTCTTTACCACCAGGGAAGCTTGGCAAACTCAGTCCAGCAACTTCAGAAGACCTAGTCTATCTGTCCAGGCCTCTGCTTTCTACTAGGCCAAGGCAACTTAAATAAAAGAAACATGGAACATTGGCAATGGTACTACATACTTGGTCAAAATAGAGACTGTGGTAAATCCAGGCCTTGGAGTAGCTTGTATTATTTTAAACTTGAATTAATCTGACTTTATTCTCTACATTAATCAAGCTAACCAATTCTCCAGGTTTATTGTAGGGAGATATATATATATATCCCTACAATACATATATCCCTACTATATATATATAAATATAATATATATATTATATTTATATATGTATATCCAGTCTAGAGTACAGGTCTTATTAGCAGCTTGAAGGAAGGTTTACAGTCAGTAATCAAATATATGTGTGTATATATAAAATATATACACACAAGCACATATATATTGTATGTTTATATAATGATATATATGTAATGTTACATATATATGGTTTATAGTATAATCAATGTATATAAAATTTCTTATGCCCAAATAGGTCTAAATTTAAGTATTTTATTTTGTAAATTAAACAAGATTTTGCAGAACTTTACTGTTGCTAGATTATAAATAAAGTTATAATTTTACCTAGAAGTGCTAGGGTAGACTACTCAACCTTTCAAGATTGATATTACAGTAGGTAACCACGTACAAAGTAGACAACCCATTGAAAGGGCCCCATCCAGAAGTAATCTCATTCTTCTACAATTCCTATGGTACTTTAAGCACACTTAATTATACATACACACACACACACACACACACTATATCACTAAGATTCTGCATTAATAAATAAAAACTAACTCTTAAAGAGTTTAATCAGAGTAACTATTTAAAAAGAATTAAGTAGAGATAATAGAATTTCCAGGAAGGCTGAAGAATCACGCCTGGGGATAAGCAACCAAAAATAAAGCCAAGACTCAGGCTACAGAACTATTCTGGGGAGTATATCCATCACTGCTACTGTTGCAAATATCCAGGGATTATGCTTTGAGCCACAGACACTGCTGGCACATGTCACAGATACTAACTTGGTAGTTGCACTGTTTCCTGAATAATTCAACCTTATGAGAACAATCGCCAGAGCAAATTCATCAACCCTGAATCTTTCTGTCCAGAGTGGCTGCACCTGATTAGCAGGGACCAGAGAACATGGTCATGCCCTCAGTGCAAAGTTGGGTAGGTAAGTATCTGGAATATTCATATCCTAGAGAGAGTGAGAGCGAGAGGCCTTATCTCCCACAAAGACTCATGAGGTAAAAAATTCCCTGAACAAAGGAAGAGTGTTTGGATTATACAAAGTCAAAAATAATGACACCTATTCATTACATTTGCACTGGTTTTACCATCCCTACTAGATTATAAGACCTGGTTAGGTCTTATAGAAGGAGGTCTCAAATCATGTATCTTTGTATCATCAAAATTAGCTATGATAGTGTTTAAACTTCTAAGGTACTCAATTAATTTCATGAACAGAACCATGGTATAAACCATTTTCTAGAAAAGAGAACTTAGAATATGGTTAGCCTATATAATATCCATTTCGTTGTGTGCTTCTATAATACACAATAACATTAGCTATGACTTAAAAATTTCTGTCATAACTATGAAATTTCAAGCACAGAAATATATTGGGTGCCTGAAACTACTAATTCTTTTTAATTTGGTAATGTTTGTTCTGACTAGTTTCTCTTATTACCTACAAACAGTTCATAGCCAAAATGTGTGCTAAAAAAAATCAAGAGCTCAATAATTTGTCTGCACTTACTCCACACTGTTGTAAGATTGAAATCATATTATGTTCACTAAAGTTTGAACATAATTTCTCAGAAATCAAGCATTTCAACTAGGAAGTCTTTGCCTTTATGTTTATACTTCAGTCAGGAATTTTCTCCAGGAAAATAAAACATGTTCAGAGCAATTTACACATTTTGCGAAAGTTTAATAAAAGAAACTCAATTTCTTCAACTCTAGTATCTGACCAACAAATAAGAAAATCTTGTATAAATGGGGTGAGTATCAGTTAGAGCCACTCAGTTATGGGTGCCTTTTTTTCCAAATGAGGAACTGTGCTGGTTTTCAACATTCTAGCATATGCACATGGGCATTCAATTTAAGCAAAATGTATCTCTGGAAATCATCACCAGAACCCAAGTCCTCCCTTGAGGATAGCTTGTACCAATATTGACATTAGGGGAATCTCAGAGATTCCTGAGTCCAATACAGGTATCCTCCAGTAACTGCAGTCTACTCAGTGGAAAAACAACTGTCATAATCTGGATCCTCTCAATAAAATTGTCTGAAATTCCTTAGTGGCCAAAGATATGAATTGACTTACATCCTCATAAATTCTGAACATCATTAACACCTAACCAGGGCTTTTAAAAGAGCCCTCTGACTAACACATGTTGATCTACTCCTCAACACTTCACTAGAAAAATAAGAAAAAGCAAATGAGTTACCCAGTTAGTATTAAATGCTACCCTTGTGCCTACCTTTGTGCTAAACATTCAGAGGGAAAAGAAAAAAGAAACAAAAAGTTAGAAAACAATATTCCCCACCTTCAATGCTCGTGTATATTCTTCAGAAAGACAAAAGTAACCCAGAGGATAAAGGTCAAACTCAATTAAAACTAAATGGATGACACTAGTCAAAAGAATACATACCATGCATCCATTCCTGAAGGACTAGAAGTGTAGGTCATGTGTTTTCTTCCTGTTGAAGGTCACATTTCAGGTTGGGGACAAAAGATATGGAAAATGTTGCTGCTGATTAAATAGATGGTATCAAAGAACATGTTTTCAGACTGTGATTTATAATTCCAAAATCGAAGGATGCTGGCAAGCAAGGGACACATCCCATGAAAAATGAGAAGAAGCAAATTACACCATGATCCTAAAGACTTAAAACAAATGGCCAAGAGTGATGAAGATAAATGACTCGATTATACTGTAGACGGAAACAATGAAACTACAGGAAGAAAGATAGTGGACAAGAGACCTCCCAACCCTTCCAAAAAGTCAAGAGACATTAGCAGGAAAAGAGCTTAGAAAGAAGACCGCATGAGCATTAGTTTCCAAGACTGCCACAACAAATTAACACAAACTGGATTGCTTTAAAACAAGAGCATATATTCTCTCACCATTCTGGAGGCTGAAAGTCTGAAATCAAAGTGAAAACAGGGTTGGTTTCTACTGAAAACTCTGAGAAGGGTCTGTTCTACGCCTGCCTCCCAGCTTCTGGTGGCTGCCCCCAGTCCTTGACATCCCTTGGTTTGTAGATATGCCCCTCCTGTCTCTGCCCGTCTGTTCAAATAGCCTCCTTCTCTGCCCATCCTTACATGGAGCTATGCTGTGTTTGTGTGTGAACACATTTCCCTCTTTCTCTCTTTCTCCTTCTCTCCCCTTCTCTCCTTTTCTCTTTTCTTTTCCCCCTCGTCTCCCCTCCCCTCCTCCTCTTCTCTTTCTTGACGGAGTCTGGCTCGGTTGCCCAGGCTGGACTGCAGTGGTGCGATCTCGGCTCACTGCAAGCTCCGCCTCCCAGGTTCACGCCATTCTCCTGCCTCACCCTCCCAAGTAGCTGGGACTACAGGCACCCGCCACCATGGCTGGCTAATTTTTTTGTATTTTTAGTGGAGACGGGGTTTCACCGTGTTAGCCACGATGGTCTCGACCTCCTGACCTCGTGATCCACTCGCCTCGGCCTCCCAAAGTGTTGGGATTACAGGCGTGAGCCACCGCGCCCGGCCATTCCCCTCTTTATATAAGGGCACCAGTCATATTAGATTTAGAGTACACCTTGATCCAGTATGACTTTATCTTAACTACATGACATGTGCAAAGACCCTATTTCCACATAAGGCTGCACTCACGGGTTCCAGATGGACATGAATATTAGCGGAACACTAACCTAACGCAGTGGGCTATGTGAGGATGGGCTATGTGAGGATGATAGAGTATATCATTCACTACTGTGACCCTAGCACCTAGCCAACAGTAAGAGATTAGATAGATAGCTATGTTTATGTATATGTATATACTTATGTGTATTATGTATGTATTAAACAAGTGAATTGTCCTAATATCAAGCATAGTCCAATAAACTACATGTATTACATTTTGTAATTTAATATAATACTAAAAATATTACAGGCCGGTGCAGTGACTTACGCCTGTAATCCCAGCACTTTGGGATGCCGAGGCAGGTGGATCACAAGGCCAGGAAATCGAGACCATCCTGGCTAACATGGTGAAACCCCGTCCCTACTAAAAAAATACAAAAAAATTAGCTGGGAGTGGTGGCTGGCACCTGTAGTCCCAGCTACTTGGGAGGCTGAGGCAGGAGAATGGCGTGAACCCGGGAGGCGGAGCTTGCAGTGAGCCGAGATTGCGCCACTACACTCCAGCCCGGGCGACAGGCGAGACTCCGTCTCAAAAAAAAGGGGGGGGCGGGGGGGGAAGACAAGAACATTGTAAGTATTCTCAAGATTTGACTGGATGAAACTCATGACAAAAACTCAGCCGTGGCAGGTGTACATTACCAACAAAGCCCAGATTTTAAAGATGAGTTTAAAAACAAGTTTCTAAGTCAAGATGGCAAATGCTTTTAAAGCGCATCAAGGATCTGGTGGAGACAGAACTTTGAGGACAAGATAAATAATAGACAGAAATGCTGTGTTTGTGGCAACATCTCACAAACTACCTGGACAGAGGAAAGGCATGTTGATTTTCCTCCAAAGGCCACATCCTGTCTACTCTACTGTTCTCTGGATTTAACATCACAAGAAAAATGGAATATTGTGTTCATCAGTAGAAATGTAAAGGGTCTTAGAAGAGTAGAACCAAATCTTCTTAAGGTCAGTAGGTACAAAGTTATAGTTAAATAAGAGAAGTTAGTTCTGATGTTTGACTTAATAATAAGATATTGTATATTTTAAAATAGCTAAAATAATTTAAATGTTCTCTATACGAAGAAATATAAATATTTGAAGTGATGATTTTGCTAATTACCTTGATTTGATCATTCTAAAATGTATACATGTGTGGAAACATTACGTGGTACCACATGATTATACACAATGATTACTTGTCAACTAAAAATAGAATAATCATTGAGTGGTGTTAAGAGTAGAAAAAATAAAAATAGAGTAAAACTTTAAAAAAAAGTAAAAAATAAATACTATTTAAAAAAAAAAGAGTCATAATAAGTGAGAAATGAAACAAGTATAGTCAGTCTTGTATCCACCATCCAAGTTATTAAAAGTGCAGAGAAAATGTGGCACATCCTTTTGGCCATATACAAGAAAAAGAGAATCCAAGAAAGAATTATGATGATTCCCTTTAATTTCATTCCCACATTGTGTCTGGCTCTTTATATGTAATTTCATATAATGCCTATTATACTCCATTAGGTTAGAAAAGAGAATAGTCAGAAATGCACATCATTGCTCACTCTCCAAACAACTAATTAAATCCTTCTAGGCAAAAAGAGTAAAGTTTCTCTGCAATGGCAAGAAAACAGAAAAAGAAAAGAAGATCAAGACTGACAAAGACAACACAGAGAAAAGACTGGGGCAGGCAGAGAGACAGAGAGACAGAGATGCAAATACAGAGTAAGACAGAAAAAGAGGGGAAAGAGACAGAAGTAACAGAGAGACCCAAAGATGGATAGTGGGAAGATATACAGAGCAGTAAAGACAGAGAAAGAAAGAGACACAGAGTGATAAATTCTTACAAAAGCAGAGGGAATAGGACTCTGCTTATTGTGTTTTGGAAAGGCCGGCGCAGGGATTTTTTTCTTTTCCCTGGAATTTGGGACTTCATGAAGCGATACTGCTAATATGAGTTCTAAAAAAGACACTTAAATAGATCAGGATGGTCTGACTAAAATTAAGTGGTTATTTGATGAGGATAATTATACCGTATTCTACACAAGTTCCCAAATTGGCTTATATAAAGATACAGGGCTTAAAAACATTATATGAAGATCTAATGATTTTGATGACAAGTCACTATGAGTGTACCAGTTAAGGTGACTTGTCTGTAATAGAATCTCAAACTTTAAGAGCTTTAAGAAATATGAAACTCTATTTGTTAATATAACCAGAAGTCCAGGGAGAGTGCTTCAGATGTTAGGAGTAAGATTTAAGCTTTGTTTCCTATGATTCTCTCAGGAATGCCCTCCGCCGTGGATCATCTGCATTCTCAGGCTGGGCTTCTTATGATCATAAAAAGGGGGTTGCCAAAAAAAGTTTAGCATTCATTCTTGAATCAAAATGTCAAGGAATTTGGGATTGCCATAAATAGGTTAAACCAATCAGAATTCAACCCTGGAACTAGAACATACCTCTAAAGCCATACTATTGCTTCATGACAGGGAATGCGTGGATTGAAAGCTGTACTATCAATCCCAATGCTCACTACAACAAAACAATATGACAAGACAGTAAAAAGGGGTGTGGTGACAAAGGAACCACTATTATTGAACACCTACAATATGCAGACACTTGAGGTACCTTGCTTTATTTATTTTTTACAATAACACCATGAGATGGGGCTTGTTAACATTTTAGCAATAAGGATACAAATATCCTGAGGTTAAATAACTTATTCATAGAAAGAGAGAAGTAGAATCAGTCCACTCTACACTAGTGTATGACCTGAGATGTTGATATCCTGCTGTAATTTAATAATGTGGCATGACCATGATGTGACTTTGGAAAATAAATATTTTGCCTTGATAACATCATCATCATCAAATATTCTCAACTGTTCTTCATGAGTATTAACTGCATTATGGAAAATTTACCCACGCCTCCTTAGTCCTCATGATTTCTCTGGTTCACTCTTGCTCTGGTGAAGAAGGGAAATTTCTCACAATAACTCTAGTACTAGAACTTTATTTGAGGTTCTTTATTTTTCAGGTTTCACAGCCAACTATTTTTGCCTTTTTAATTGTGAAATATAACACACATACAGCAAAGTGCAGAAAACACAAATGTACACTTCACTGAATTACCTCACACAACATTATCAGCACCTCAAATCCCTCTGGTGCCTCGTCTCCATCACTATCCCTCAAAGGCAGCCATTAATTTGACTGCTAAACATATACACAAATATTTCCTCTGAATGCACATCTAAAAGCATAATTGCTGGGTCATATGTGTACACATAAGCCTTAGCAGATAATCCCAATCTGTTGCTTCAGTTTCCAAAGAGGTTATACCAATTTATGCCTCCAGTAGCAGTATGTAAGAGTTTCTATTGCTCTGTGTCCTCACCAAGACTTCATATTGACAGCTTTTTTTACTATTATACTTTAAGTTATGGGATACATGTGCAGAACGTGCAGGTTTGTTACATAGGTATACACTTGCCATGGTGGTTTGCTGCACCCATCAACCCATCATCTACATTAGGTGTTTTTCCTAATGCTATTCCTCCCCTATCCCCAAATCCCCCAACAGGCCCCAGTGTGTGATGTTCCCCTCCCTGTGTCCATGTGTTCTCATTGTTCAGCTCCCACTGATGAGTGAGAACATATGGTGTTTGGTTTTCCGTTCCTGTGTTAGTTTACTGAGAATGATGATTTCCAGCTTCATTCATGTCCCTGCCAAGGACATAAACTCATCACTTTTTTATGCCTGCATAGTATTCCATGGTGAATACGTGCCACATTTTCTTTATCCAGTCTATCATTGATGGGCATTTGGGTTGGTTCCAAGTCTTTGCTATTGTGAACAGTGCCACAAAAAACATAGGTGTGCATGTGTCTTTGTATTAGAATGATTTATAATCCTTTGGGTATATAACCAGTAATGGGATTGCTGGGTCAAATGGTATTTCTCATTCTATATCCTTGGGAATCGCCACCCTGTCTTCCACAGTCTTTTTAATGCTAACCATTCCAGTGAGTGTGTAGTAGTATCCCGTTAGTTGTGTACATTGTACTTTTCTGATTGCTAGCAAGGTTACACATCTTTTCTTCTGTTTATTAATCATTTTGAATACTCTCTTTTGTAAACAGACTTCTTGAATCTCCTGCCCACTTACATATTGGGTTCTTTTCTTAACTTTTAGATGTTGTTTTTTTTTTTTTTTTTTTTTTTTTTTTGAGACGGAGTCTCACGCTGTTGCCCAGGCTAGAGTGCAGTGGCGCGATCTCGGCTCACTGCAAGCTCCGCCTCCCGGGTTCCCGCCATTCTCCTGCCTCAGCCTCCTGAGTAGCTGGGACTACAGGCGCCCGCCACCGCGCCCGGCTAATTTTTTTGTATTTTTTTTAGTAGAGACGGGGTTTCACTGTGGTCTCGATCTCCTGACCTTGTGATCCGCCCGCCTCGGCCTCCCAAAGTGCTGGGATTACAGGCTTGAGCCACCGCGCCCGGCAGATGTTGTTTATGTAATTCTGCTTTATGATTCCATTATCAGTTATATGAGCTAAAAATATTTCATCTGGCTCTACAGCTTTTCCTTTTATTCTCCGTCACAAGTTGGATTCCCCAGAAGACACGCACAGAAAAAGTTTAGCACGCAGAATATTTATTAAAGAATCCCCTATGGCTCCGACGAAAGGGAAAAGCTATAAATGGGATTGAGCAGAGAGACAAGTCATCTGTGATGCAGAAGCCACAATGGCTTCAGCTGAGCCCACAGAGAGTTTTGGAGTGAGACTGGGCCTTCAGAGTTGTGCCAGGTTGGGTGGAGATTGCCAGATTTTTGCATCTCTGCATCAATCACTCATTGACTATGTGCTACTGTGGGGAAAGCGTGATCTTGGGGAGGGCAGCTCTCTGTAGCTGAGATAACTCCTGAAGAAACTGAAAGTTTCCGGGTGACTGCCAACAGCACACCCAGCAGGTGAGGCAACAAGTTCTTCATTGAAGGAGAATTTGAATGACACACTGGACTGTCCACCATACTTTGTTTTACTTTTTAAATTATTTCCATTTTTATTTTAGATGCAGGAGGTACATGTGCAGGTTCGTTACATGGGTATATTGCAAAATGCTGAGGTTTGAGGTACAAACAACCCCACCACCTGACTAGTGAGCATAATTTTTCAACCCTTCTCTCTCTCTCTCCCCCTCCCTGCTCTAGTAGTTCCCAGTGTCTCTTGCTGCCAGCTTTATGGCCATAAGCACCCAATGTTTAGCTTCCTCTTCTAAGTGAGAACATGTGGTATTTGGTTTCTGTTCTTGCGTTAAAAACACACATGAACCTGTATGTTCATCATAGCACTATTCACAATAACGAAGACTTGGAATCAACCTAAGTGCCCCCATCAGTGGTGGACTGGATAAAGAAAGCATGGTACATATACACCATGGAATACTATGCAACCATAAAAAAGAATGAAATCATGTCTCTTGCAGCAACATACATGCAGCCGGAGGCCATTAAGCAAATTAAACCACACTCTCTTAAAGGTGTTTGAGGAGCAGAAACTGTTAATTTTAGTGTAGTCCACTAAATTAAGTGGACTTAAAATTAAGTGGGCACTTCCTTTATCTCCAGTGCATTTTGTTTCCTATTTTAAAATCTTCCCTTACTCAAATTTATGAAAATATTCGCCCATTTTTTTTTCACATTCAGATATACAATGTATTTAAAATAGACCTTTTGTGTATGACTCAGGGTTCATTTTGTCCACAGTGATTTCTAACTCTTCTCAGCATTGATGTCAGATAAGTAGAAGATAACTGGTATCATAGTCAACTAAAAGGAAGCCAGGTGACTCTTATTAATGCCTAAGGCCATATGAGAGTTTGAGAGAATTGTTGGGAAGAATATTAATTAGAGCAGATTCTACTTGAGACCCATTCTCATGTTTAAACAGGAATCTCAATAGTCTCTTGCAAATCAATAGGAGACCCTTACTTGTAGGGATTAAACTGAAAGAGATAAACATAAAGTGATAACACATTCTGGGAGCTCAATAAATGGTAGCTATTCCTATTATTCTGGGGCTAGGATCAGTCACAACATACAGTTGGTTCAGAATGTTGTACATTATCACATTCTCCTTTCCCTAGAACATACTTCACTTCTTCCTTTTTCTACGGAAAAAAAAAAAAACCACCTCATCATTTCTGTTGTCTAGCTTACGTTAACCATGCCCTATAGAATCAGATGAGACTTGACCAGTAACCAGAACAACATTCTCTACAGGATGTTACAACACATGTAGAGGATGTTTAAAAGCAGATGAAACTGTGTGCTGCCATTCCAGGAGCAGACAAATAGCAATTCACTGAATCCATCCTGGGGTGCAGCCAGTATAGTCTCTACTATCATATTTTCCAGCCTTCAAACCTTTTGCAAAATAAATTCTAAGCAGCTCAGTAATGCAAATTATTTATGAAGAATCCATGCTCCCAAAACACATATGCATATGAGGAAAGAGCAGTCTCAGCTCAATTGCATTTTCCTTCACTCAAGTAACATTTCATCAAGATACAATATCTAAAGGGCACAAATCATGGATGATGACACCTTCGTGGTCCTAAAGATTTCTAATTGTTCCCCTAATTCCAATAACAAGAGTTTCTCCTTCAGTCTCACAGCTGATGCCTTGTTCAGCAGTTAAAAAAAAACAAAAACAAAAATAAACCTGTGTATCAGTGAGTATGTGTTCAGCATTAAGTAACAACAACAACAGAAACACTACCTTTGTTGGCACCATTCTCGTATTTGTTATTTATCAACAACGAGTTGGTTTGGCTAGCAAGCTCCATACCATCATCAAAGACCCATGCTCCTTTCAATCTCCCACTCCATCATCGGGGTACTGATTTGCATCCAAGGCACTGCAGCTTCATGGTTACAAGTGGCTGCTAATCTTCCAGACAGAGTATCTTTAAATGTCAGCATTCAAAGCTATTTTTATTTGATTCAATTTTTCAATCAGAGATTTAAAAATTTTTCCCCAGTTCCCCATACCCTACCCCCTCTCCAACCTTATAGACTTTCCATGCCTCTCCCTGTCCTGAGACACATGCTTGCTGTTAGTTCAATTACTGGTGATGTGGAAATAATTATCATGATTTGTTTAGATCTATTATGATTTATGATTCACCAACTAAATCAGGCACATTGTCTCTCAAACACTGTCGGGGTTCTGACTTGAAGAAAGGAAGGCTAAAAGCTATTGAGTAGGCAACCAACTGCATCTGCCGTAAACACCTGGTTAAAGTGGGGCAAGAAAAAAGCCTAGAAGGAAAAACTCCAAATTCAAATCATGATTGTCTTTGGATGCCAGGATGTTTTGTGTGTGTTAGGGGGAGAGAAGGGTAATTTTTCTTTTTCTTTTAAGTGTTATATATTTATAAATTTTCTACAACAACCATGTATTGCTTTTATAATTAAGGAAAACTTCCATTTCTTAAAATGGAAGAAGCCTCTGTAATTTCCATAACCTAGCAGAGAAACTGAAGGACACATATCTCAATCTCCAGCCCAGAACTTCCCTGAACACACATGGGAGGTAGAATTGAGGTGCTTCTAGAAACCCTTCCCCACACAGGAACTTTGGAGTCTGTGGATAACCTATGTTTAGGTTGTGGCCACACGCTCAGTAGCAATATCTTTAGAGAATAATTCTGACTGTAATTTTTAGTAAAAACAATCAATTACCATCTGTCTGCACAGCAGAGACCGAGATGGGTTTTTTATTGGAATGGCAATCTACTTGGATGGACAGTGCAAACGATTCAGAACTGTGTTCCAGCAGTTCCACCCCCGAAATCCTAAATTCAGCCTTAGGATGAGCTTGTGCTGTATCAGTATGACCCGTGTTGTGGGGTTGGAGATGGTAGAAAAGGAGGAAGAAAGAATGACAACAGACTTCTGCTGTCCCTGTCACTATGGGTTTCTTTTTTCCATGCCAAACGGTGACATGGGGTCTTCCGAACAGAAAATAACTGGAAATTTGTTGCCTGAAAAAAGTAACTTTGAAACTAAATATGTATCACAGGTTTTAAGGTGAAGGACAGAACAAAAATAAACCAAAAACTATGACTATGATATTTGATGTAGTGTTATTTGAAATTCAGCAATACATCTTCAGGACTAATAGTAATAATAATTTCAGTTTATTTCATTTGTAATAAAATTCCAAACATTGTGCTAAGAGCTTTACATAAATTATCCCATTTAATCCTCATAGCAGCTCTACAAGGAAGGAATTATTACCCTCATTTTACCAATGAAGAAACAGTCCCAGAAAGGATTTATAAATTTTTCAAGGTCACAGAATTAAAATGTGATTGAACGAAGTTTTGAAATATTCTCTAATGGTATCCAAATTTCATGCCCTTAACCACAACTGTTTTCTGCACCCATCATCTCCAAAAAGGTAAACACCCAATCAAGGAGGCAGAGTGATCCTCAGGTCCTGAGGCCAAAGCTAATACTAAAAATGTGAAAAGATCTTTCTGAGTATATTAGTAGCAGAAAAGAAAGGAGATTTATAGGAATTCAACACAAGGGTTGTCCTATATAAACAACTTTTACTCCATGTAAATGATTTAAAAATAAAACAACCATATTTCTCAAAAGACCAATGTTTGTATCATCTCAGGGCTTTGTAATATCCACAGTAGTGATTAAAATGCTGACACATACATCCTAAGAATCTAATGACATTGTATTACTTGAAGAAAATGGCAATGGCAAACCCCAGATGCACTCCAGTCTTTTTTAAAATTTTATACTTACAGTCTAGCTTCTGCAGGAAGTCATTATGTCCCCTTTTCTGACATATTAACTACAGCAGTAGTAGCCATAATTTTCCTAGACTACTCCCACTGAAATTTGGGATCAAAGGCCTTAAAGGATGGCCAAGTAGAGAACAAATCACAATCCAGGAGCTGCTATGATGGAGTTAGAAACAGAAGCAAGCTGACTACCATGCTGAGGTGACTCAAGATTTGGAATTGGACTCAAATTCTACTTTCTCTAAAACTATATTCTGCATAAATGTATTTCCTGATTGCTTAGAGGATTTTTCAGCAAACACATATTAAGCACCTATTCTACATGAGTCTCAGTTTTGGGCATTGCAAATAGGGAAGATTGTCAAACTGGACTCTGCTTGTACCACATACATAAACATTCTTATTTCAGAAGCATTAAAATGTAGAAACAAAAAAAGTACATATTAATTTTCATTACTTTAATTATGAGTGAGGGTGAGCATAGGTTCAAAAGATTAAAAAGTCTTTTTCCACCTCCAGTCATAACCACTTAAATGGTATTGAAATTGCCTTTCTATTGTATATAACTGGCAAACAGGATAATATGTATGAAGCAGCTGTTTTTTTGATATTGGACAATAGGCAATCAGTTCAGGAATGCAAGCAATGAAAGAAGGAGCAGAAATCAAGGTAAGCCCTGAATTTTTATTTGGAGGTATTACCTGAACCATGGTACAAGAAAGAGCCCATAATACTATCACTGAGTTGAGGAGGCAAAGATCAGAGTTTAGCGAGATAGCTGGAATTTGCAGGGTAGAGTATTGGTGAAAATAGATTTATGTAGGGAAAATTTTCCAGAAACCTGCATAGTATTCCCCTTGAATCTACTGCTGAAAGCTAAGGTGAACATCTGTACAGTAAAACTCAAAAGATCAGGCAAAGATCTACCAGGGAATCACAAGCTGAACAATTTCCACAGCTCACATTAGGATAAGAAACACTATAGTTTTATCCAGTTTGAAGGGATAAAGCTTTGGGTTTTGTTGCTGTTGCTTTTTGTTGTTGTTGTTGTTGCTGTTTGTTTAATGACACAGGGATTCAATAAAGATCCCCACAAGAATGACAACTCGAAAGTAGGGGCCAAACAACCTATCAAAATGAAGCTTTAACACGATTGTCAAAAAATCTGCAAGTTATACAGACGAAATGGTGAACTAGGAAACCCCAGGTCCTCATTTGCCCATGAAAACATTAAAAAGCAACTAAAAACTGAATTTAAAACCTTATAGGAGCCCTGAAAGACAGTCAAAGTTCTGCAAGAACTAAGTGAACACCCAATCAAGAAAAAGCCACTTTCAAACCAGGAGGAAATTTTATCACATGTTTACTTGCCCATGCCCCATCCACTTTCTGGTACAGTGTGGTCTCAGTCTAGAGGGTGGTATTCCAGTTCCCAGTTCCCTCTCTCAAACCAAAGGGAGTGAAGTAGACCTTATCTGCAATATTCTAACTATCCTATCTTAGGGATGCCTGAAGGACTTGTCTCTATCTCCCCTAAATCAGATCTCAGACAGAAGTGGCAGGCACTTTTATTGACAACAGCAGAGAGATTAGAGACTGAAGATGACTGGGTCAGGAAACTATGGGTGACACGTACAACAGACCATCAAAGACAAAAATCAATGGAAACTATTTTATTTATTTTATTTTTTGATGATTACATCAGGGATCCAAAAGTCTTAATAAGCCTCTGGAAGAATAAACATCGAAAACCCACATAAAAATATATCATAATCAAATTATTGAAAACCAAAGATTAGTAGATAATTTTAAAAGTAATCAAAACAAAAAAAAAGAAGAAAAAAGCCAGAAGACAATGGAACAATATCTATAACACTCTAAAAGAAGAAGAAAACACCCATCAGCCTAACATTTTACATTACATGAAAAATATACTTCAAAAATGAAGGGTGGCACCAAGATCTTGTTTTCCAAACGCTCTTCCCTAATCAAGAAAATAACTCCCTAGAGATGTGGTTTGTTCCACCCATGTAGCAGGGAAAACACAATTATCCTCCTGTGTCCCGTGGTGCCAGAAAAGTAAGGAAGAGGTAGGGAGGAAGAAAACAAGGCAAGAAGGAGGAAAAAAGGAAGGGAAGGGAAGGGAAGGGAGAAGTGTAGGGAAGGGAAGGGAGAAGTGTAGGGAAGGGACAGGACAGAATGGGGGAAGGAAGGAAGGAAGGAAGGAAGGAAGGAAGGAAGGAAGGAAGGAAGGAAGGAGGGAGGGGGGGAGGGAGGGAGAGGGGAGGGAGGGAGGGGGAGGGGGGAGGGAGGGAGGGAGGGGGAGGGGGGAGGGAGGGACGGAGGGAGGGGGGAGGGAGGGAGGGGTTGTGTTCTGTAAAAGCACAAAAATCAACCTAAAAGAGCTCTCAATGTCCAAAGCTGGAACTACATAATTATTGTATTTATAACCCAAAGAACAAAATATCCATGAGTTAACACTAATATAAATAAATGATTGAACAAATAAGGGAAGCTTCTTCTTATAAAAGAATTCACATTAGTAAGTGTAGAAGGAGTAGAGATATCACCATTAGAAAACTGCAGCAATAATTGCGGCAAGCAAGACTCACAGATGAATGCTAAAACTAGTGGGGAAAAAAAACTGAAAGAGAAACAAGATACTTGCATAGAGTAAAGATATTGCCTCTAAAATATTTATTAATTCAAAAGGGGAAAATAGTAACTTTAAACTGGAGAAACCCGGCAGCTGTCATCCTAATCGAGTGACAAAGATTAACCTCACCAGTAATAAGACATATTGACATCATGTACCCCAGATGTGAGTACAGTAAAACTGTATATATTCATTTGTTATATTTTTGCCAAAAATGCATAACCACCATCTAATCGCCAGAAAATATCAGATAAATACAAATTGGGGAAAATTTTACAAAATACCTGGCCAATAATGTTCAAAAGTGTCAAGGTCATGAAAGACAAGAAAAGACGGAGAAAATGTTACAATTTGCAGGAGACAATGAAGACATCACAGCTCAATGCAGTCAGATTTGGGATTAAATCTTGGAACAGAAAATGGATGTTATGAAAAACTAAGGAAATCTGAATAAAGTTCGTAGCTCAGTCAATAGTATTATACCAATACTAACTTCTTAGTTTTAACAATAGTACTATGGTTATGTAAAACGTCAACATTAGAATAAGCTGAGTGAACGATATATAGTTCACTGTACAATTTTCTTAACTTTCTGTACATCTAAAACTTTTCAAAATAAAAACTTAAAAGTACAGCGGGCTCTGGAAGCATACCATGTGAGTGGAATTCTGACTCTACCACTTATAATTTTGTACCATTACGAAATTCAGCTAATCTTTCTGGACCTCTGTTGCCTTAAAATAGAATGAAGATAGCAAGAATATTAACCTCAAAC
Source organism: Macaca mulatta (assembly GCF_049350105.2). Lineage (NCBI taxonomy): Eukaryota > Metazoa > Chordata > Mammalia > Primates > Cercopithecidae > Macaca > Macaca mulatta. Next base: position 110,150,495 of record NC_133419.1, on the reverse strand, counting down.
ATTTGTGCAGAGGAATAAATGAAATAATAATTGAAAAACACAGACTATACAGTATCCAAACCTTAGCTAATATTAAATACTGTTATTTTTGTCCCATGGAAATTTTGTTTTAATGTGCTGTTTTTATCTACGATTTCTGAGTTTGCTTTACTTAGATAGACATACCCCACTCTAAAGCTATAAAAAGTTTGTCTATTTTTTTCCCCTGAGACTTTTATAGTTCATTTTGCCCGTTTAAATCTTTGGTCCATGTGGAATTCATTTAAATGTAAGAAGAGAGCTTAAAGCTCACTTTTTCTTTTTCTTGCTTTTTCTTCTCCTTCTTTTTAAAGATGACCAGACATTTGTTACAACGTCATTTATTAAATAATCAATCTTGTTTTCATGGACCAATTTTCATGAGCAGCAGACACTAGAAATCTTTCACCTTCTTCTGCTTGACCCCTACACCTACAACCTGAGTTTAGGGAAAATTCCATATGTTAAACAGAGTTGAGAATCAGGTGTAAGCATAGCATAGAACCCCATGAAGGGTGTCATAAATATCAACTGATCCATAAACACACAGAGTTTCCTGAGTAAATATAAACTATTCCCTCAGAGAATCCAGGTGAATTTCCAATTATCACATCTGACAGTTCTTCTTACCCCTCACAAAGATGCTTGTCAGTCTTCTTGTAAAAACTCTCCCCTTTGTCTTCTGCATCTGAAACACGAGTTAGGCTGGGTGCAGTGGCTCACGTCTGTAACCACAGCATTTTAGGAGGCCGAGGTGGGTGGATCGCTTGAGCCCAGGAGTTTGAGACCAGCCTGGGCAACAAAACAAGACCCCATTTATACCTCCCCCACAAAAAAAAAAAGGCTGGGTGTGGTGGCTCATGCCTGTAATCCTAGCACTTGGGGAGGCTGAGGTGGGAGAATTGCTTGAGGCCAAGAATTCAAGAACAACCTGGCCAACATAGCGAGACCCTGTCTCTATTTAAAAAAAATTAGCCAGGTGCAGTAGCATGCACCTATAGTCCCAGCTACTTGAGAGGCTGAGGTGGGAGGATCCCATGATCCCAGGAGTTTGAGGTTCCAGTTAGCCACGATTGTACCATTCCACTCCAGCCTGGGAGACATAGTGAGACTCTGCCTCAGAAAAATAAACAAATAAGGCCAGTCATGGTGGCTCACGCTTATAATCCCAGAACTTAGGGAGGCAGAGGCAGGAAGATCACATGAGGCCAGAAGTTTGAGACCACCCTGGCCAACATGGCAAAACCCTGCCTCTACTAAAAATACAACAATTAGCCAGGCATGGTGGTGGCATGCCTGTGATCCCAGCTACTTGGGAGGCTGAGACACGAGAATCACTTGAACCCAGGAGATGGAGGTTGCAGTGGGCTGAGATCATGCCACTGTACTCCAGCCTGGGCAACAGAGCTAGACTCTGTCAGAGAGAGAGACAGAGAGAGAGTAAATAAATAATAGCAACAGGAGTCTATTGCTATTATTCAGGGGTGTTGATGAGACCTGAAATACACTCACCCTTTTCCACTACTTGCTGACTGTTTCCCTTTTCCTGTCTTTCACTGTCTTCTATTTTAAATTCTTTTTCTTAACTACCATTCAAAGTGAGTGCGCCTTAAAGCTCATCTTTATTACTCTTCTTATTTCACCTGCTCTCCCTGAGCTTTCTCCTCCATTTACATGATCTGTTATTACTTATGGGCTTCTTACTCCACATTTATCCCTCATGCTACATTTTCTGACTCAAGCCAGGTTCCTACAAATCAGAGACTGAGGTTAGGGTTCTTGTTCAAGTGATTTATTAGTAGCCAGCTTTCATGAGAAAGGAAGTGAGGAAAGCCAGATAGGAGAAAATCCTAAGCAAGAATGTGTTCTTTCCTAGAGACTAGTGGTGGCACCTTGAGCCAAGGTGACTAGCCTCTTACATTCCCGTGAGTCAGTCACTGGTTGCTGGCTCCTCCTGGAGAGGGGTTGGAGAGATGCCTCCTGGGCAACATGGCTTCTGTCCAGCAGGGGACAATTCTCTGGAGAAAGTGTAATTGTAAGCTTTTAGCAACCAGAACTTACAGCAACTGTGGGGTTGATGCACCAGTGAAAGGGATCGAGGCAGGGTAAGGTATCTAATCTGATATTTGTATACTCAGATCTACTTGCTTCTCACATTAAGTTCACACTATCTAGACATAGCTTCTCTAGGACTCTAGCTGCTCACAAACTCTAGAAAAGCTTCTGAAAGAAGAATTCGTGGCAGGAACTACTACCCCCACTGCTATAGTTGGTGTTGAGAATTGAAACTCATCAACTCCCTCCTTCACTACCCATATAAGATTCCCTTCCACTTCACTAGCACTTCTGCTGGTCTAGGTGTTTTTCCTGGTGGGATGATGCAGAGCCCCTTCCTGAGGGTTCGGAGCCCTCTGGAGATTTGGTCTTGGTCAGACCATAGTTGCTGTGCTTTCCATTAAGTTAAAAGACACCGCAGTGGAACACTTAAGTCCTAAACATATTCTTCTACGTCTCATTATGTAGCAGTAGTCCAGCCTCTTCATGATGATCAGATTAAATTACTCTAGTTTAATGGTTTTCTAACACCAGGATCCCAAGGTGACCAAGTGGCAGCTGTATCTTTAAATTTTATGGGATTCTCACTCTGTCTCCTGGAGGATGTGTACCTCCTCTGAAATACAGGACCTCTAAGCACACAAACTTAAAAGTCAGACTTACAATCACACCAACTTAAAATGTTAAGAAACGCAAAATTCCCAAACGGGTTTCTGAGAATGACAGTGAGTGGCATCACTCCCACTTTGATCCCCTGATTCTTGGATCTAGGTACCGCAGTCATGCCACCATAAAATGGCCTCAGATTGAAAGTGTAAACCACATCTAGAAGGATAACACCCATCCTCAAAAGTTATCACCCTAAGATGATGTCGCAGCCATGCCTTCCACTTGACACACTGGATAGTTTTGGATAATGTGCTAACTGGAAGGACCAGCAGATTTTCTTGTCATGTGTCTACTGCCATAACCCTTTGCTGTGAAATTATCTCTTGGTCCTGGACAATGTTATGTGTCCTCCAATACAAGTAAATCTGACATTTTCTGAGACATCAGTGGCACTAAGCTGAGGCACTGCAGGCAGAAAGGTAAATCCACGCCTGAAATATGTGTCAATACCACACAGGATGAAATGGTTTTTTACCCTAAGGTAGAATGGGTTACATTAATCAAAGTTGCCTCCAAAGGACTAGTTGATATCCTCAAGGTATTATATTGTATCAAGCGATTCAGCATATAATCTCTGTTGCTGGCAGGTCAGATACTCAACAACCACAGTAGTTAAATCAGCCTTAGTGAGAAGAAGCCCATGCTGTTAGGCCCATGTAAGGCTTTGTTCTCTAGAACTTTATGAACCTATGTTATTAATACAAGGAGGGCCAAGAACAGGGTCTGGTTGACATGTTCTCTACATCATCTTGTCTGTCTGTTGTTTTGTGGTCTTCCACAGGAGATGTCTTCTGGACATATGATACAAAGATCATTATACTTTGTATCCACTCCTGTAAGTCACTCTGCATTTATCTTCCCCAGAATTTCTTGTCTCCAGTCTTCCTATATTGCTCATTCCAGAACTCTGATAAACCAACCAAACCATTGCATACTGCCTGTGAGTTTGTGTAGAGCCTTATCTTAGGCAGTTTCTCTCTACAAAGTGGATGGTCAAGTACACTACCCAAAGCTCTATCCATTGGGAGAATGTTTCCCTTACCACTGATTCTGATGGTCACCCCAAGCAAAAGCATTGTGCAGCAGCCGTCCATTTTTGGATTGGATCGCTGTACCTAGGCTTACTACTCTATCATTTACTCAGTTCCCTCGATGGCTTAATTCCTTGAAACTATACCCCTTCTTACCCATTGCCACTTCCTTAGTTCGAGCCTCCATTCCATCTAGGCTATTGAATAAGCTCCTAACATTATCCATTCCTTGATTCTTGCTCCTTCTACTTTTTTCACATTTAATTTCTCCTTTTAACTCCAATGAGTTTCTTCCAAAAACACAAGTTTGATCATGTTACTTCTTTGTCTTAGTTCATTTTATGCTGCTACAATAGGATACCTGAAACTGGGTGATTTATAATGAACAGCTGTTTATTGAATCACAGTTCTGGAGGAGGCTGGGAAGTTCAATATCACGGTGTCAGAATTTTGCAATGGCCTTCCTGCTGCATCATGACATGGTGGAAAGTGAGAGGGTAAGAGAGGGAGACCAAAGGCAGCCAAACTCACCCTTTCACAGGAGCACCAATCTCACCCATAAGGGTGGAGCCCTCATGACCTAATCGCTTCTTAAAGTTCCCACTTCTTACTACCCTTACAATGACGATTGCATTTCAACATGAGTTTGGGAGGGAATAAACATTCCATTCCAACCACAGCACTCCTCAATTAAAATCATGTCATAATTCCCCATTACCTATAAAGTCTAAACTTGTTAACACAACATACAAGGTCATTTGTGTTCTGTATAATATTCCCCTTTCTTATATTAACTTTCACCATCATTCTCATACACATGATATCACAACTACAACCAGACAGTTTGCTCTTACCCCATCAGGCCATGTCCTTTGACACATTTATGCTTTGGCATTTGTCAAGCATGTCCTTTCTTGCCTACCTCTTTGGAAAACATCTACTCTAATTTCAAGACACAATTCAAAACATACATGCTTTGTTAAAGCCTTCACTCTTTACCTGTGCATACCTCTTGAGTAGTGTAGCTGTTTACCTGTGTGTACCTTTTGTGTTGCATCATATAGTTTTGTATATCATCTCCCTCACTGCACTGTTAGCTCCTGGGGTCTAAGAACTATGCCTTATATATAACGCTACGCCCTGATCTTAGAGTCTAGGCTATAGCAAAAGCAATCAATTAGATGGTTATACTGTCCTCTAAAGAGATAAATTCTGGCATTGTCAGGCAATGAAACCACTGGGTTCCAAAGGGAAATTCTAACAGATTCTGAGGACTTTAATCATAAATTCAGGAATCAGGCAGGTCACAAAATGGTATAAGTTGGCTATAAGTAATGATGAGGGAGTGAGGAGGGCAGGAACAAACTTATGGGAATATCTTCCCTACCTAACAGGGATCTCAAAACCATTTAAAATAAATTAAAGCACACTATTTGTATGAATCTGTTTTCATGCTGCTGATGAAGACATACCAGAGACTGGGCAATTTACAAAAGAAAGAGGTTTAGTTAGACTTACAGTTCCACATGGCAGGGAGGCCTCACAATCATGCCAGAAGGCAAGGAGGAGCAAGCAAGTCACATCTTACATGGATGGCAGCAGGCAAAGAGAGCTTGTGCAGGAAAACTCCTCCTTATAATAACTATCAGATCTTGTGAGACTTACTGTCACGAGAACAGCATGGGAAAGACCTGCCCCCATGATTCAATTACCTCCCACCAGGTCTCTCCCACAACACGTGTGAATTCAAGATGAGATTTGGGTGGGAAAACAGCCAAACCATATCAGTATTGATCAATCAAACTCAACTACAGCCCTTCATGTGTCTTGAGGTCCTCAAATGTTAGAGCCCTGGTCTACAATTGGCTAGGACTATTTTATCATATGAAGTTGCATATGCAAGTGTGTGAGTTCACATACTTTGAAAATTTTTAAATCAAATTCCAGGATGAGGTCTCCAGTCAGTTTGTGTGACCTTAAGTTGTATGGTTTATACCCTACTTAGTTCACATATAAGAAACAGAGAAACATAGAAGAGCATACTCACTTTACCTGAAGTGGTTGTTAGTTTTAAGCTAGAAAGAACCTCCAGCTTCATGGGATTTGGTACTTACTTTAGAGAGAGGATCTTGCTCTGTTGCCCAGTCTGGAGGACGGTGGCCTGATCTTAGCTCACTGTGGCCTCAAACTGCTAAGCTCAAGCAATCTTCCCTCCTCAGCCTCCTGAGGAGCTAGGACTATAGGGAAACACCACCACACCTGGCTGTGTTTTGTTTTGTTTTGTTTTTTTTCTTTTTAAGAGATGAGGTCTTACTATGTTGCCCAGGCTGGTCTCAAAATCCTGACCTCAAGTAATCCTCTTGCCTCGGCCTCTTAAAGTGCTGGCATTACAGGTGTGAGCCACTGCACCTGACCAGGATTTGGAACATTTACAAGACTTTGTCCAGGGCAGGAAGGAACAAATACAAAACTTGGATTCAAAGAACATGAATTTAAAATCAGAACCTGATTCTTAAGAGATGTCTTTGACAAGCTGCATAACTTTTCTGAGTCTTAATTCTTTTATCTGTAAAATAGGAATTCTAATATCTATTTCACAAAGTTGCTGAGAAAATGGAATGAAAGTAGCAACTGCAAAACCAGCACAGTGTCTGGCACATAGTAAGTACTAGATAAATGTTATTTAAGTCTGAATATGAAACTTGTGCATTTACATCCAAAATCAGGAAAAGAGCCCAGCACATGAATTTCTTTTGCAAAAAAAAATCCAGTAAATATTTTAAATATGGGATGATATTTGCAAAATTATTTGAGTTCCTTTGCAAATGCTTGAGAGTGAATATTAAGCATTATCCTAGGAAAAGTATTGCAGAATCCATCTCGAGGGGAGAGTGTTAAAACCTAAAGCCTTCTCCGCTTCTAGCCATTCTCCAGGATATCTTTATTTTCCTAACCATTATCAGGGTAATCAGGACATTCAATTTCATTTCTGACATCCAATATTGATTGATGAGCATGAATGGATAACTGACATCTCACTGGCAGAAACTGCAGTTTCCCCTCAGCCTCCTCCTCTGAGAGCTAGCATAACCCTTCCTGAATCTGATGCTGAATCACTTCCAAGGTAATTTGCTTAGCAAAAGTAGGCTTTTTTCATACACTGTGCTCAGCTTGAGTTCACCTTTCTCACCTTCAAATATTAAAACTCACCCCATAGAAAATGAATCTGGGAGCCTAATCGGAATCTTCGCCTTCTGTTCTGAGATAGGTTCATTCTCCTGAGTACTCATATTTGTTCACAAGACATTGACCCCAAGAGTAATTGGCTTCCAATGATACTTTGATTCCTTATTTCTCTTTTATAAAGAAAAAAAATGGATTCCAAAAGCAAGTTCAAGAGAACAGTCCTAACCTTTGCAACAAGAGAGTAAATTTCTAAAATAAAGGCATTTAAATCTTCACTGCAATGAGATTAGAAAAAAAACAACCCATCATTGCAAGAAGGTGAAAGAAGGACATAGGTTTTTGTGTTCATAAAACATCTAGCGTTTTGTTTTTATTTCTTTGAGTTCAAAATAAAACAATGAAGTTTAAGCCATAAAAAGAAAGAAGTCTGGGAAAGTACGAAAAAGAATTTTCTGGGAAAAAAATTAACTGAAAAAGACTCTATGCTTTCCTTAGAAGGCTTTTGAAACCTAGCAACATTTATTAAAACACTTATTAAACATGTATTATGTGCTGGCCATTCTGATCAATGAAATGGGAAATGCAGATGACATATAAGATAGAACCTTAGTTCCAATAAGCTTGCAATTAAGTTGGGAGTAGAAAACCTAGGATGCATGAAATTTTTAAAAAAGTAAGCATTTGAGAACCAATTTGGTATTGACTAAAAGTTTAAACGGGAGATTAGTGAGGAAAGTGTACTCTGTGGGCTAGATTAGCTGATGAAAGATTTATTGAGCTTACCTCAGAGACAAGGACTTCAGTAGTTGGAAGAGAAGATAGAGTTGCAGATGGAGAGAACAAGAAGTGCAAATATCCAGACAACATATTGGTGAACAAATCAGCATGTTAGTAGCAGAGGGCATATTTGGGTGGGGGTTAGTAATAGGTTCTGATAGGGAGGTATCAAATTAGGAAGAACTATAAAAAATCAAGATGAAGAATCTAAACAAAGAAAAATTGAGGATCAATGCTTTGGTTATTGAGTAGAGGAATGAATACGAATGTGGAACTTTAAAATAATGGAGAGAATTTCAGCAAGATATCTTGGGGTTTATAGCTATATTAGAAGGGGAGGGGAGAGACTGGAGCCAGGGAAAGTAGTGAGAAGGCTGTTAATATCATTCAAGTTTGAAGTGGGAAGGGTCAGTACCAAGAAAGTGAAAATTTGTAAGATTTTTTTTTTAAGGAGAAAAATAACAAAACTTGCACAGAGCAGTTAGAGGGGAACCCAGAAGGGAAAGAGCCAAAGGTTTTTTAACTTCTAATGATTTCCAAGGATTTCAAGCTTGGAAGGAAAGAATAGTGATGACATTAATCAAAATAAGATCATTTGGAAAGAGTTCAAAGAGGAGAGGAAGAAAGTGAATAAATTCAAGAGAGGTATTTAGCTGATTAAATAGACTAAACTCAATAATAGATATTGGGGTGGTGAGGGAGAGGAAGGGGGGAAGCCTAACTTTTAGTTTTCTGCCTTAAGACATTAATGAAGGGATTCTTAGAAAAGGACAAGGATTGACGGGTAAATTTGAAGTGTATCTGAAACATCCAAGTAGAAATGTTGACTAGGTAGTTGAAAATAAAGAGGTCAGGGAAGCACTGGATTCTCATTTGGGATGATTTTGTCCCCCGGAGGACAATTGACAATGTTTGGAGACATTTTGGTAATCTCAACTGGAGGAGGGAGCAGTTGTTACTTGTGTCTAGTAGGTAGAGGCCAGGGATGTTGCTAAACATCCTACAATGCATGGGATAGCCCCAAAAAACAAAGAATCATCTAGCTCCAAGTGTCAAGGTTGAGAAACTCTGGGGCAGATAATGTCCATTTGAGAGATATCAGCATATACATGAAAATTAAAGCTGTGAGCATAAGTCTAGTGAATGATTTTAAAAACCTAGATTTGAGTCTTGAGAAATTTTGAATAGTTAGATGAAGGTGGATGAGCCTAAAAAGATATTGTAAGAAGGAGAGAACAGACAAATAAAAGGAAATCCAATAGATAGGGATCAAAGTAACCCTAACAAGGGTTTCTGAAGAAGGGAGATACCCAGCAAGAGAAAGCCTCTATCCACTGGATTTAGAGATATGGAGGCAGCTTGTGAGCTGTGAGCTTAGCAAAAGCAGTTTCTGTGGCATATCAGTGATGAAAGCTAAATGTAAGTGAATGAAGAAAAAGAAAATAAAGATCCTCTGGCCTGTGATGAGAAGGCTAGAGATTAAGGTAAAGTGTGTTAAAGGAAGGTTGGTTTGTTATTGATACTGCTGCTTTTACTATGGGGGAGTCATGCATAAATAAAAATAAAGGACCTAGTTTGAAGTAACAGTTTGAACATATAGAAGAGATTAGAGTTTTTTAAAGAATGGGTAATGAACACTAGTGGGTCATGAAATTAATTTATAGGTTAGAAGTAGCATTTTTTAAAACATGAAATAGAATGGGATAGAAAATAGAGACCATTACATAGAGTAAAAATATTGTTTCAAGAAACTATTGTTTCAGGTGTGGTTTGCATGTACACACATGGAATTTTGGTACACACACATACACATTTGCAATTTTGGTAACTAAATGAACGTAGAAGGCAAAAGAATTATCCTCCAGGCATGGGTCTAGGTGACTTGGAGAATAATGGAGTCATAATGGAAATACAAAAACAAGGAAATAAAGTAATGGGAAAGAAGGAAGAAAATAAAGATGAATTTAAGACAACAGCAGAACATTCATGCAAAGATATGCTATACATAGTTATCCAGCCCACATAAGCCTAGGTTCGATGATCCTCCTAGATGCTCCCACAGCTGCTGTCCTTTCACAGTAAGTATATTGCAACTGTCCGTTTTCTTGTCCATCTCCTTTCTCAAAGAATGAGCACCATGAAACAAGGAATCATTTCTCATCGTATCCCTTTGTCTGGCACAATTTCTGGCACATAGTGGGTACACATTAAATATGAATTTAGTCAGTGATTTATAGATGTGATGTTAGAACCATGGAATCTAAAAGTCAATGATGATAAGCTATTTATAAAATGGTTTTAGACCCTTTCAGAGACACATCATGACAAACCACGGGTCACGCACTTGATTCCAGAAAGCAATTAGCATCTGAAACCTGGATATGCATCCTGTATCAGTCAGCCTTATTGGTTGCAGCAGAAACCAACTCTGGCTGACATAAGCAGAAAATAAATTTATTGAAAGAATATTAGGTAATTTATAATTGCCAGGAAATTCAGGCTTGGGAAACAGTCAAGAGCAAGGTAAGCTAGTGCATTAACCTGGACCACAGCCAAAATTCGCATACCATAAAACCAGACCACTGAAAACACTGTCATCTCTAAACTCTAGACACCTCAGCTGTAACCACCACCACCACCATAAGCACTAGTCAGTTACAGCCACTGCACTGTTATTCCTCTTGTGCCTCTGAAAACTCATATTACTAATCCTCATGTTCCTCCGTCCCAGCCTTTTTGCACTTCTAATTCTTGATTTCAAAATTCAAGGCAGCTGCATCTGATTATTGGAGCCTAAGTCATATACAAGAGAATCTGGGAAAATCAATAGCTAAACAACTTGCTTTTTAAGATTTTATAGAAGGACACAGGTTAATACATTCCCAAGCAAAAGAAGATGCTGGGCTAACACAGTGATAAATATCCATTACATAATGAATGATACATAATCTCATAGATTCCATAATTGCTGCCAGTTGCCAGTCCCTGGTACCACCTAAGAACCGAGCTGAGTGAAACAGAAGTCTGTAGCTGTAAACAGGTAAGGCACTCAACGCTGCTCTATCAAGTGCTATTCCTGATCAACTTTACTCTTGAATGATGCACAGATGCTAGATCACCCTGAAATGACAGGCAAATGTCACCCTTTAATAGTAATCACTGACCTTGAGATTTGTGTCTTCTTACCACAAAAATGATGCTGCCATCATTTCAGCTTCTTGGTGGATGACTCTGGCCCGTTATTTTAAATGGTGCCAGTTGCTTCAGTCATTACTTTGAATTTAGTGTCAAACATGTGTAGTGACCTGCATGAAAATGTTCTGCCTCTCTGGTTTCCATATGAGATGATCCTGGCCCAAGTCAGCCCAGCCTTCATCTCTGCTAGTTCTCAGGCAACATACTTGTAACCAGTCGCCTCCCTGCACACTCCTCTGAACATGCCTATTTATTTCATTCAGGATAAGGGTGAATTTTGATCACATAAACATACATTCATTTACTTCTCCTAATCCATCTTTGGGAAATCTATGTGAAGAGGACAGCATCCACTTTGAATGAGCCCATTACAGCTCACCTTTATTTTGTTCCCTTAACTTCATCATCCCTCGATAATCCTCCATGAAAAATAAGGCATATGAGAAAATCTTTGAGAAGACATGAAGCGCTTCATTGAATGAATGGTAATTCCCTCTGTTATTCAGGAAATATTAATGTGTTTTGTATTAATAAATTCTAGATACAAAAGATTAAGAAACAAGCATGATAATAATTATTAATATAATTTACACAATAATTTTCTGCTGTACTAAAAAAAGATAGGTTTCTCCTATATACTTCACTTAAACTTTTAATGCATTTAGATTTTTAGAAACATTAATAGCTTTTTACACATTAAAAACACATCTGATAAAAAAAGTTACACATCTATTAAGTTTATGTAATATTTCCATATGCATTTTTAGAAATTAAACTTCAAAAGCTGGATGTGCCAAGAAATGAAGGACCACATCCATTTGCTTCCTTAAATTTCTTTTCTTGCAAAATCATATACTTTTATCTTCAATTTACCTAAATATGATAGCATAACAGACCTCATTCCTTTTAACTTTTTTACTTGATACCTCAGTTTTAAGGTTTATCTATGTTGGGATGTGTGCTTCTTGCTATCAACTGCTGCAGAATAGTCCATAGAAAGCGTCCATCATAAAAGTTCATAGCCTGAACTCCTTACTATTACAAATGTTGAATCTTCTCAGCCATAGATTTGCATGAAGATTTTTCTGGCATATTATCTTTAGAATGGGATTGCTGGGTAGAGGCTGACTTGACTTCACCAAAGACTGCCAGATGGCTTCACACAATGCCTCTAGCAGTTCACAATCTTACCAGTCACGAATAAGGGTCCCGCTTCCTCACCTCTTTCCTAACACTTGATGCTATCCAATTTACACCCAGATTTACAAAAAAGTAAAGTGGTTGTTGTAATTTTTACATCTCTGATTATTCATGAGTTTAAGTCATTGCATCTATTTTTAAAACATTTGGGTTTCTTTGTTGTTTTTCCACCGCCCCACCCCACTTGCTGTTGTGGCTCCTGTCTTTTCCCAGTGGTATAAAGAAACTCTTTGTTTATTTTAGATATTAATTGCCTTTTGATTCTAGACATCACAAACATCTCTTCCCAGTCTATTATTTCTCTGTTAACTCTGTCTATGGTGCACTTCCTTGAACAGAAACTCTTAGCATTGATGTAATCAAACATACTGATTTTTGCCAGTAAAGGATGTTCACATACAAGGTATAGTCTCATATGCATACTTTCCAGGTAAATGACTATTAATCCGTATCTTTCTCTCTCACTCAAGAAAGCTTATCAGAAAACACACAAATGAGAACGATGTTCAAAAAGTGATTCCAAATGTTGGTTCTTTAACTGTTAGTAGAGAAAAATTGACTTTCAGTCATCCTGAAATTACCATGCCACCAGATTACCACAACTAGTTATGGAATTACTAGTTGAAAACTACTGACCTAGCTCATGCCCTCTGAGCCTACCAGCTGTCAGCCGCATCTAGTTCACCCTTTCACCGATCTATGATAGCGGCGGCCATTTGCTGATCTCAAACTGTGAGACAGACATTTCCACAAAATATTGCCTACCCTCACAAAAACTCTAAAAGATAAGTATTGTTATCCCTGTTTTACAGGTGAGAAACCTGAGGCTCAAAAACATCATTTGCCTAAGTTGACACAGTACATGGTAAAGCCAAGATTTATAATTAGGACTGTCATGTTCCAGAATCAAGAATCCCAGCCATCTCTTCAAGGCTGAATCATCCTTCAGCAATGAAAGTGAGATAAATGAGGTATCCCAGTCAAGGCCAGCCTCCACCAACACATGCTGAGCATCTGCTGATTTGCGAGATGCCCCCATTCTCAACCCAAGACTCTCAGAAGTTCCCAACATTTATTTCCAAAAACTCCCTGGTAAAACAAAACTGTTGCCTTGAAGAGTAATACTACCTATGATCACATTAGCACAGAATCAGTTCATCATGTAAGACTATTTCCACTAAGGCTCTACAGAAATGGAAGAAGTTATCAAAGAATGGGGAAAGAGAGGAGGGAGAGAGTAGGCACTTCATCTAGAACTTGTAGCACAGCCCAGGGCCACAGAGATGATATAACCTGTGCAACCTCCATGTACAGGAGGTTGAACGAAGGAAGGAGAGGATAACTATCTTTACAGAGCATTTATCATGTTCCAGATGTACCCAGCTAGAAAACTTTGCAGTATCTTTTCTCATCTTTACCAAGGCCATTGTCTTCATTTTTTTTTAAAGAGGAATACTTGAGAGGTTGAGGATTGTTTCACAGGGCCCCACTGCTAGAAAATAGCAAAGCAAGAATTTGAACCCATGCTGTCTGATGTCAACAGCCCACCTTCTTCCACTGCAACTACCTTCATCACCATTCGATGATGACTAACCATCCCTTACTGTTCTTCCCTAAGCCTGAGGTTAACCAGCTCTGGAGGTCCCAGGGTTCTGAAAAAGTATTTTGTTTTCCCACTGAATACAACTTGAAATTCTTGTCATAAAAAAAAAAAAAAGTCTCTAAATATTCTAGTGTTTGGGAACAGTGAGATTAATTGGAAAAGTAAATACTCGTAGAAAACTAATTGGCATTCCCTTGACAAAATGTAATGGATTCAAGCATTGGCCAGTGTTAGCTCTTATCCTTGTATGAAGCATTAATGTGATTGCAATGACCACGATGCTGCTGAGCCTTAAGTCTGCAGGCCAAGAGGGTTACAGTTTGGTTCCTCCTCACCCATGTCTTAGGAGACCATTCAGTAAAAAGTTGAAGAATATGACATTCCCATGTTCTTCCAAAACATAAAAGGCTTGAGTGACTGGTACAAAGTGTGGCTTTTCCCATCCTCCTCTTTCTTAGGGCTTCTTCCATGTCTGGTTCCTGCAGTTCCAGTGAAATGTAATAAAGGCATCTGCAGGGATCTGGGTTGGGCCTATATCAGGAAAGGCCCCCAGAGCATCAGGTTGGACAGAGTCTCCAGAAAACTGACTGACCCTAGCCTGATCAGCCTATCACTACCCACACTCTGGCAGCTCCATCCCGCTACTCCCTAAGGCCTTGTGTGCATCAGGGCCTCCTGACATGTGCTTCTGAACTCGCATCAAAAGCTGTTCATGGCTGGGAGCGGTGGCTCCCAGCACTGCCAGAGGCTGAGGTGGGTGGATAGCTTGAGGCCAGGAGTTGGAGACCAGCCTGGCCAACATGGCAAACCCTCCTCTCTACTGAAAATACAAAAATTAGCCAGGCATAGTGGCAAGTGCCTATAATCCCAGCTATTCAGGAGGCTGAGGCAGGAGAATCGCTTGAACCTGACCTGGGAGGCAGAGGCTGCAGTGAGCCGAGATCACTCTACTGCATTCTAGCCTGGGTGGCAAAGCAAGACTCTGTATCAAAAAAAAAAAAAGAAAGAAAGAAAAAGAAAAAGAGAAAGAAAAAAAATCAGGGCTGTGGACTTGGGACTCTACATTTTTTTACTAATACATAATATTTGTACATACATTTTGATTCATGCATACAATGTATAATAATCAAATCAGGGTACTTAAGACATCCATTACTTTGAACATTTGTCATTTCTTTGTATTGAGAACATTTCAAATCTTCTCTACATTTTAATAGGTTCCTCAATGATTCCCAAGGAGCAAAAACAGTTTGAGAGACACTGGGCTGAGGATTAGGAGTGGTAAGAGACAAGACAGAAGTGACCTCAAATGAGAAGATTCTCTTACAAATAAACGCTATGGATTCTAATTATTAGGGCTGATTATGTCCTACCAAGTCACCATGGACAATGAATTAGCAAACACTGAGCTATGGCTCCTAGGTAAAATACAGGGTTAGGTTACTGCAAGCCTCTGCTCATAACATTTTCATCAACTAATAAATACATAACTGTGTTTTATGTGTGTTTCTGTTTGAAGACATCTTACGTAACATATACAATTGATTCATTAACATTGAGCTCATGGCCCACGGTGCTATGACTCATGCCTGAATGAAGCTTCTCTAACATATGTGTTTTCTCTGTAAGGTGCATTGCAGCCTTCTTGTGCTTAGAACACTAGACAGCACTTCAGAGGTAAGCTCAGGGCCCATTTTAAACAGTAAAATCACCAATAAAAGGCACACAAATGCAACAAAATCTGGCAAAAAAAAAAAAGAAAGGACACTTAATAGCATGAGAGCTAAAACAAGAAGGAAGAGCGTCACCCTTTTCTCCCTCAGCTGGGAACATGAATGTTGAGGAGAAACTCAAATTTTTCACAGCCCGGTGCATGTCTGACAATGACTGTGGAAATGCCATGAGTATTGATTTGGGGGTTACACATAAATTTTAGGCACAGGGCAAATTTGCAAACACAGAATTCACAAATAATGAGGACTGATGATATGAGGGCTGATATATAGTGAGGATGGATTACAAAAATAGTGTGCACATGCATTATCTCATTACCTTACTTGATGACACAATAACTCTGGAACTTAAATAGAACATGTACTATTTTGATTCCCAACACTGAAATAAGCGACTGTGGGCCTAGAGAGCTGGAAAACAAACCCAGGTCTTGCTTTTTCCACTACAGAGTAAAAGGAAGTCAACTCTGCTAATGCTCTTTCAGATGCTAGAACTGTCCAGCCAAGTGAAGATGCCTTAGTGGAAAGCAGGCATAGCATGATTACACTGGGGGAAACTGGGGAGAGCTGAAGCAGACCTAGCCCTAGACACAATGGGACTTAATCACTATCTGCACAAGCTATACAAGTGTTCTCTCTTTCTATGTATACTGAAGTTTGCTTTGAAGCATTTCAGTCAGAAGGCAAGCACTGACTGAGTCCCATTGGGTGCATCTTATTAGATAATGAGTCAGAGAAGAAAGCAGCAGCAGTTCCCGATCTGAAGAAGATTACAGACAAGTGGAGAAAACATTGTATAAAATAGCTAATTGTATAAAATAGTAAATAGAGTTTGATTGGAGGGAGAACATAGATGAAGAGGGTAGATCTGAGACAGTATTTGAAAATAGAGGTAAAGGACTTGTCACATAAAATAGGAGAAAGATTATTCCGTGCATTTAAAACAGTTTGGGCCAAATTCCTAAGGCATTGATAGTCGTGAGGTTTAGTGCCTGCTCTGTCATTTTCTAGCCACAATACCTAAAGAAGTTGACTGAAACTTTTTCAGACTCCGTTTACTGATCTATATAGTGGGGCTTCAGTTCAGGTCAACATACTTTAATTAGCAGAATGCTGCAGTGCTAAGACCTAGGATTCAAAAGCTTCAGACGTGTATTTGATATAGCTTATGCTTTCCAGGAATATGAGCAGACAAAGCTCATAACAAATAGGTCATTTTAATACAAAATAAATGTTAGGATGTGGATGGGCACACTTAGACTGTGTGCAGCAGGGGAGGGGACAGGGATACTGCCTGAAGGAGCTGGCCCAGACTTCTAAAGGACAGTAAGAATTAGATAAGCAACAAAAGGGGAGGAAAAGTCCTGATCAAGAAGGAGCAAGAACAAAGCCTCAGCAGTATGAGATGTTGCACTGGGTTCTCGGAACTGTGTTCAATTTGGCATTGCTGAGCCATATGATGAGGAGAGAAGAGTGAGAATAAAAGAGCTGGAAAGGTAGAAAACAGCAAGATCCTATCAGCATAAGAACCCACTGAAATATTTTAAACCAGGGAGTGATATGGACAGATTTGTCCTTCCTGAAAGATTCCTCTGGCAGCAATGAGGAGGAAGAATCTGAGGTGGACAGGAATGGAAGTAGAGAGTCCAATGTCTGGTTGCGATAATCCAGGTAGATGCCTCATAGATTTGTTGTGGGAGCCAATGAAATAATGTGTGTGAAAGCAGATTGTAAGCTGTAAAGCAAACCAACACAAAACAGTATTTTTCTTATGTAAATAGCTAACATTGAAGGGCAAAGCGAAGTGGGAAGACAGCAATGCAAGAACGCAAGTTTTCCTAAAAGGAAGAATATGCTAGAAAACAATGAAGTCACACATGCAGCATAAGATCATTTAGTTGAAAAGTTTTGAACGTAGCATTTGATCTGAAAAGTCAATGGATGCTTCTGAAAGAGGTTGAGGAAGTGGCATGGTATAGATAATGGGCAGTTCTGGGCATCTGAGAGTAAAGGAGAAGTTGAAAGTTAGCAAACAGAGTCCTAAGAATCCAGCTATGACTTACTACATTTCTATCAGGATGAAAAACGCAAAATTTTTCAAAGTCCTGAACTCTAATACTGGTGTCCACCACAATGAAAAGAAAAAACTAGAGTCTTGAAAAAAAAATTAGAGAATCTTAAAACCGGAAGGGACTCTGTAGAGGCAGTGTAACACAATGGAGAAAAGAACAAAATGCAGAGCCCAGCTGTGTGGAATTGAATCCTACCAACTTCTAGCTCCATAGTAAAGTTATATAAACTCTGTGCTTCAACTTTCTCATCTGTAAAATAGGGATAATAATAATACCTACCTCTCAGAGCTGTTGTGAGACTTAACAAGTTAATAAACATGAAATGCTTCAATTAGTGCCTATTGAGTATTCAATAAATTTTAGAATTTACTAATTCTGCCTCCCACTTGAGAAATGAGAACACCAAGGTCTAGAGAAGTTGACTCATCCAAACGTTTAAAATTTTGTATCCAGTGCCCTAGAATTTTTTCTAGCCCCTTGCAAATTTATAGCAAAATCATGGTTAATTCTATATCTGGGAGGCCTAAACATGCACAGCATTAGCTTCTGTATTGGAATTGAAAAGGATCCAAGAAAGAGGAAAACTGATTTTAATTGACAAGAGCTCAGGAAACCAGAGGGTCAAAATTGATGTAATCTGGGCTACGAAGTCAGGGCCAAATGGTCTGCTGCTTCTGTAAAGCACTCTCAAAAATGGGGAGTGAGGAGTGGGCATTGCTCATCATCAGGAAACAGCAGAGTTGGAGAAGGCAGAATGGCAGATGGTGAGGCGTGGAGCATTACCTTAGGAAAGGTAAACAAGAAACCACCTATTAGCTCTGCCATGCTCTTGATTCTAAGCTGGAGCTGCTGGCTCAGTTCAAGTGTGTCCTCTTTTTCCCCCTCTCCTCTCCCCAGCACTGTTCCTGGCAACACATTTTATCTTCTAGCAGATGGCTGCAGCTGCTATGGTGGCATCTGTTGCTGCTCTTTCACCTTCCAGCTTTGGCAGGAGCAGTTGGCAAGACGAACTTGCAAGGTCTGTCAGCACCCAGTAGTATCACTATCAGTCTAACTTGCAAAAAAAAAAAAATAGAAGCAGAGGAAGTGCTGGTGCTACCAGCTGCAATCCCTGGGGCCTGCTTGATTCAAGAATCTGCTTCAGACTGGCTTGTCCTCTCATGGGATCAGAAGTTGGGATGGAGTAGCTTAGATGAGCTCATTTTACCCATCACCCATCTTTAAAAGTGAAGACCCTTTTGATTGGCAAATAAAGAGGCCCCGCTGCAAAGAGCAAGAGAAATAGGTCTTACAGATGACAACTACACTGAAAATCCAGAGGAGCAATTTGAAGAAACAAAGATGACATACTAATTCCTGCCTTCCCCAGCCTCATTTCACAGCATGGTTTCCAGCATGGCCTGAGACAATCCTTACAAAGCTTTGAGGTATATTCAGAGCCCTATTTACATTGATGAGTGGAGTCTGTGTGAGTCCTGGTCAGCCTGGACTGAGGGTCACAGTCTGTGTTTCTCTATACCTCTATGTTTTCCTTATCTTGGGAAAAGACGGTTGCTATGGTTTTCTGTTTTGCACTTTCATCCCCTGTAGAAGCAAGATTTGTGTCTCAAACCCCAGTCGATTCGGCCTGAGCTATAGGCGGCTGTTTAGCACTTGTCAAATCCTTCTTGGCAGTCAGTCATCCAAATCGACAAACCAACCAGAAGGAAGGTTTATCCATTCCCTTGATACCATCATCCCTGAATAGAGGCTTTTACTGCCATGCCCCCCGTCAAATGTCAGAAATATTGGACACTGACTCAAGATTGAATTGAACCTGAGTTCACTATGGGCTCTGGGAACCTGTGATTTGAATGAAACTGTTTTTCCACCACTTCGTCCCCTCCATTGAATTACTATAGAAGGGATCTGTGAGCCAATAAGTTATTCTGGGCCATCACTGGAAATTGGAATAGACTCAGCAGTTGCAGGTTGGAAGTCAAAGCTGAACAAGAAGCCAGTATATTCCCAGTGATCAAGGATTTGTATCAACTGACAGCTCACAGGAAAAATTATATGACAAATTTTGAAGAAAATAACTTTGATGAAAATACATAAAGGAAGTAGAAGAAGATACCATATTTAATTTAAATTATTTAAACATTTATTGGGTGTCCAACTGGGTACCATTCTAGGGTTTAGGTCATGTGGTACCCAGGAAAAAAGGGGGAAAACTAGTTAGGAAGTGGAGGGAAAGCTAACACAAACTGAACTAAACTTAAGAACAGAAGATGTAACATCATAGGGGAACTGACAATCAAAGAACACATGTAAATAACAAGAATCAAATGCAGTCTAATTCTGACAAATAACAAGATTGAACAAGAGTACTGCCTATTCAAAGTAGCAACAAGAGCACGTATGCCTGCCTTCCCTCTTGACAAAGTTTCTGTTGAAATGACAAAAATAGACATATTTTTAAAGAACACAACCATAATAGTTACTAAAAAACAACACAGAGGCCGGGCACGGGGGCTCATGCCTGTAATCCCAGCACTTTGGGAGGCCGAGGCAGGCAGATCATGAGGTCAAGATATTGAGAACATCCTGGCCAACATGGTGAAACCCTGTCTCTACTAAAAGTACAAAAACTAGCTGGGTGTGGTGGGCACCTGTAGTCCCAGCTACGCAGGAGGCTGAGGCAGGAGAATTGCTTGAACCCGGGAGGTGGAGGGTGCAGTGAGCCAAGATCACACCACTGCACTCCAGCCTGGTGACAGAGCGAGACTCTGTCCAAAAAAAAAAAAAAAAACCAAAAAACAAACAATACAGAATGCCATCAATAGACTAAAATGTTAACAGATTTATACTATCTGAAAACCCCCATGATCAGATAGAGAAGCAAGCCATCACAGAGAAAACATCTGTCCAACATACCAGAGGGGAGTACAGTTCTTTTCAAGGAGCACCCTGGAGAAGCCCCAAGATCAAAGCAAGTAAGTACATGAGTCAGAGAGGCTAATGGGGAAATCATCAGGATAATTAATTTAAGAACTACGATTGGAACAGCTGGGCCTGTTAGGCCCCTCCCCATCACCGGCATATACAGAGCATCTGGCAGAACAGATTTTGCCCTCAGGCTGTTGCTCTGATAAGGGTTCTGTACAGAAAAAGTGTGTTCTCCCTGTGAGAACTTCCTATATGTATGGGTTTGAAGCCCTAAGAGAGGGGAAGGCCTATTCTTTCTTACTTTAAAAGATCGTTTAGGGCCTCTGCATTAACAGTAGCCTGAGAGAATAATGATGAAGAAGATGAGGACGAGGAGGAAGAAGAGAGAAAAAGGAGAATAATGGATAATGTATACTGAGATCCTACTGTGTGCTCAGCACTGTTCTAAGCACAGTTAGCACAGGCATACCTTGTTTTATTGCACGTCACTTTATTGCACTTGACAGATACTGCATTTTTTACAAATTGAAGGTTTGTGGCAACCCTGTATCAAGCAAGAGTTTATTGGCACCATTTTTTCCAACAGCCTATGCTCACATCATGTCTCTGTATCACATTTTGGTAATTCTCACAACATTTTAACTTTTATTATTATTTTATCCATTATGGTAATATGTGACCATTAATATTTGATGATACTATTAAAATTCTTTTGGGATGCCACCAACCGTGCCCATGTAAGATGGTGACTTAATCAATAAATGTTGTGTGTGTTCTGATTGCCCCCTTGACCAGCCATTTCCCCACCTCTCTCTCTCTGCTCAGGCCTCCCTATTCCCTGAGACTCAACAACATTGAAATTAGGTCAATGAACAGCCTTATGATGGCTTCTAAGTGCTCAAATAAAAGGAAAGGTTACATGTTTCTCACTTTAAATCAAAAGCTAGAAATCAGTAAGTTTAGTGAGGAAGGCACATTGAAAGCCAAGAGAGACCAACAGCTAAGACTCTTGCACTAGTTAGCCAAGCTGTGAATGGAAAGGAAAAATTCTTAAGGAAATTAAAAGCGCTACTCCAGTGCACATATGAATAAGAAGAAAAAAAAAACCTTATTGCTAATGTGGAGGAAATTTTATTGGTCTAGATAGAAGATCAGTCTAGCCACAACATTCCCTTAAGCCAAAGCCTAATCCAGAGCAAGGTCTTAACTTTGTTCAGTTATATGAAGTCTGAGGGAGGTTACGAATCTGCAGAATGAAAGTTCGAAGCTAGGAGAGGTTGGTTTATGAGGTTTATAGAAAGAAACTGTCTCCATCACATGAAAGTGCAAGGTGAAACAGCAAGTGCTTATGTAGAAGCTGGAGCAAGTTTTTTTTTGTTTTTTGTTTGTTTTTGTTTTCTGGAGTGCAGTGGCGTGATCTCAGCTCACTGCAACCTCCGCCTCCCAGGCTCAAGAGATTCTCGTGCCTCAGCCACCAGAGTAGCTGGGACTACAGGCACATGCCACCACACCAAGCTAGTTTTTGTATTTTTTTTTTATTTTTTTGTAGAGACGGGGTTTCACCATGTTGGCCAGGCTGGTCTTGAACTCCTGACCTCAAGTGATCCACCCACCTCTGCCTCCCAAAGTGCTGGGATTACAGGCATGAACAACTGCTCCCAGCTTGGAGCAAGTTACTTACAAGACTTAACTAAGATAATTGATGAAACTGGCTATAAACAGGACATTTTCCAAGTAGATCAAACAGCCTTCTATTGTAAGAAGATGCTACCCGGGACTTCTATAGCTAGAAGAGAAGTCAATGCCTGGCTTCAAAGCTTCCAAATACAGGCTGACCCTCTTATTAGGGACTAATGCAGCTGGTGACCTTAAATTGAAGCCAATGCTCGTTGACCATTCTGAAAACCCCAAGGATCTTAAGAATTGCTAAGTCTACTCTACCTGTGTTCTATAAATGGAACAACAAAGCCTGGATGACAACTTGTCTGTTTAAACCATGGTTTACGGAGTATTTTAAGCTCACTGTTGATACTAACTACTCGGAAAAAAAGATTCCTTTCAAAATATTACTGCTCATTGACAATTCACCTAATCATCCGAAAGTTTTGATGGACATGTATAAGGAGATCGTTATTTCATGCCTGCTAACACAACACCTATTCTGCAGCCCATGGGTTGAAGAGTAATTTTGACTTTATGTCTTATTTAAGAAATACATTTTACAAGGCTATGGTTGTTGTAGATGGTGATTCCTCAGATGGATCTGGGAAAGGTAAATTGAAAACCTTCTGGAAAGGATTCGCCATTGTAGATACCATTAAAAACACTCATGATTCATAGGGGGAGGTCAAAATACAACATTATCAGGAGTTTGGAACAAGTTCATTCCAATCCTCATGGATGACTTTGAGGGTTTTAAGACTTCAGTGGAAGAATTCACTGTAGATAGGGTAGAAATAGCAAAATAACTAGAGTTAGAAGTGAAGCCTGAAGATGTGACTGAACTGCTGCCATATCATGATCAAACTTCAACAGATAAAATGTTGCTTCTTATGGATGAGCAAAGAAAATGGTTTCTTCAGACGAAATCTGCCCCTGGCTAAGATCCTGTGAACATTGTTGAAATGGCAACAAAGGATTTAGAATATTACCTAAACTTAGTTGATAGAACAGCAGCAGGGTTTGAGAGGATTGATTACAATTTTGAAAGAAGTTCTACTGTTGATAAAATGGTAAACAGCATCACATGCTACAGAGAAATATTTCATGAAAAGAAGAATTAATCAATGTGGCAAACTTCATGGTTAGCTTATTTTAAGAAATTGCTATAATCACCCCAACCTTCAGCAACTACCATCCTGATCAGCCAACAGCCATCAATACCGAGGCAAGACACTACATCGGTCAAAGGATTATGACTCACTGAAAGCTCAGATGACTGTTAACATTTTTTAGCAATAAAGAATTATTTAATTAAGATGTGTACAATTTTAGACATAATGTTACTGCACACTTAATAGACTACAGTATAGTGCAAACATAATTTTTCTATGCACAGGGAAAGCAAAAAATATGTGTGACTCACTTTATTGCAATATTCACTTTATTGCAATGGTCTGGAACTGAACCCACAATATCTCTGAGGTGTGCCTGTGTATTAACTCATTGGATCCTCACAACACTGAGGCAGTTACTGTTATTGTTTCCATTATGGAAATAAGGAAACTGAACCACACAAAAAAAGATAATTAGCCCTCTAAGATCACAAAGTTCAAAAATGAAGACACCAGGATACAAATGAAGGTACGCTGGCTCCAGTGCAATAATATTCATCATTCCAAGGGAACTCTCCCTCCCTCTTCTAAAATGTAGGCATGTACAGATATGAAAACAAAATATCTCTTCTAAATATGTTATTTTTACATTTTTATTGGGGAGAGAAACGTACATGTATAAAGTGCATAAAAGTAAAAATACATCACATAAAGCAAATTCCCATGTAACTACTTCTGAGCAGGTCACATAGAATATCACTGAAGCCTAGAAGTCTCCTACCTTCCCTATGGGCCCCTCTTAATCATTACCTCAGTCACTTCCTTGCCCCCGGAATGTAACCTGTCCCCTGACTGCTACCACTGTATGGTTTAGTTTTGCTTGATTTTTGTACATTGTACATATGGAACTATAAAGTGTGTATTTTTGTGTCAGGCTTATTTTACTCAACATTACATTTAAAAAGCTTCATGTTGTTGCACATAGATGCAATTTAGTCATGTTCATGGCTATATACATTCCATTTTATAAATGTGCCACAATTTATTAAATACTCTATCAGTGATGGACATGTGGTTGTTTGCACAATGCTAATATGAACATTCTTTTTTAGCCTTATCTTTGATTTCTTTTTAATTGATATGTAATATTTGTGCATATTTATGGGGTACCTGTGATATTTGTTACATGCATAGACTGTGTCATGGTCAAGTCAGGGGATTTAGTATATCCAACTTCTTGAGCATGTATCTATGTATTGGATACATTTCAAGGTCCTCTCTTCCAGCTATTTTGAAATATGCAAGTTATTATTGTTAACTATAGTCATCCTACTCTGATATAGAACATTAGAACTTATTCCCTCTAACAGTATGTTTATACATATTAATCAACCTTCCTTCATTCCCTCTCCCACACATACCCACACCTTTCCCAGCCTCTGATAACTACCAGTCTACTCTCTAACTCCATGAGATTAACTTTTTTTTTTTTTTAGCTCCCACATGAGTGGGAAAATGCAGTATTTGCGCCTTTCCACGTCTGGCTTATATCACCAAATGTAATGACTTCCAATTCCATCCACATGCTGCAAATTACATTATTTTAGTTTTTATATGGCTGAATAGTATTCCATTGTGTATATGTACATTTTCCTTATCTATTCATCTGCTGAGGGACACTTAGCTTGATTCCATATCTTTGCTATTGTGAATAGTGCTGCAATATACATGGACATATGCCTTTGATACACTGATTTTCCTTTCCTTTGGATTAAAAACCCAATAGTGTGATTGCTGGATTGTATAGTAGTTCTATTTTTTTTTCAGTTTTTTTTTTTTTTTTGGTACATCTCCATACAGTTTTCCACAATGACTATATTAATTTACATTCCCACCAACAGTGTATAAGAGTTCCATTTTTCCTACATCCTCACCACGTTATTTTTAAAAATCTTTTTGATACTAGTCATTCTAGTCATTCTAACTGATGTAGGATGATGTCTCATTGTGGTTTTGATTTGAACTGCCCTGATGTTTAGTGATGTTGAGCATGCTGAGAAATATCAAAAGAAGGCATACAAATGGATAACAGGTATATGAAAAACAGGTATATAAAAAATTCAGATATTTTTTCCACTTTTTTAATGGGACTTTTTGTTTTCTGTTGTTGGGTTGAGTTCCTTGTATATTTAGATATTAGTCCCTTGTCAGATGAATAGTTTACAAATCTTTTTCTGCCATCCTACAGACTTTACTTCAATCTGTTGTTTGCTTTGCAGCTAATTTTTAGTGTAATATAATCCCATTTGTCTATTTTTGTTTTTGTTGTCTGTGCTTTTGAAGTTTTAGCCATAAAACTGTTGCCTAGACCAATATCCAGAAGTGTTTCCCCTATATTTTCTTCTAGTAGACTTATAGGTTCAGGTCTTACATTTAAGTCTTTAATTCATTTTATTTTTATATATGGTAAGAAGTAGGGGTCTGGTTTCATTCTCCTACACATGGATTTTTTTCTGCATATGAAATATCCAGTTTTCTCAACACCATTTATTGAAGAGGGTGTCCTTTCACCAGTGCACGTTCTTGGGGCCTTTGTCAAAAATCAGTTGGCTGTGTATACACGGATTTATTTCTGTGTCCTCTATCTGTTCCATTGGCCTGTGTGTCTGTTTTTATGTCAATACCATGCCATTTTGGCTAGAGCCTTATAACATATTTTGAAGTCAGATTATGATGTCTGTAGTTTATTTGTTTTGCTCAGGATCTCTTTGGTTATTTGGACATGTTTTTGGTTCCATACACATTTTAGAATTGACTTTTCTAAATTTGTTAAAAATGTTGTTGGTATTTTCAGAAGTATTCTGTTAAATCTGTAGATTGCTTTGGGTGGTATGTTAATTTTAACATTGTTAATGCTTCCAATCAATGAGCATAGAATACATTTTCATTGGTTTGTGTCTTCCATTTATTTCATCAGTGTTTTGTGGTTTTTCTTGTAGAAATTATTTATCTCTGGTAAAATTTAATTCTAGGGATTTTATTTTGGGGCTAGTATAAATGGAATTTTTTTTCCTGATTTCTTTTTAAGCTAGTTCATTGTTAGTGTATAAAATACTACTGAATTTTGTATGTTGATTTTGCATCATGCAACCATACTGAATCTGTTTATTAGATCTAAGAGTTTGGGTTGAGTCATTGGGTTTTTCCAAAGATAAGATTGTGTCATCTGCAAAGAAGGACATTTTAACTTCCTCTTTTCCTATTTGGTGGTCTTTTATTTAATTCCAGTGTCTGATTGTTCTGGCTAGGACTTTCAGTACTATGTTGAATAGGATTGGTAAAAGCGTGTATCCTTGTCTACTTGCAGTTTTTAGAGAAAAGCCTTTCAGATTTTCCACATTCAGTATAATGTTAGCTGTGGGTTTGTCATATATGGCCTTTATTATGTTGAAAGTATGTCTCCTACGCTAGTTTAGAATTTTATCAGAAAAGGATGTTGGATTTTATCAAATGCTTTTTCATATGATTTTTGTCCTTCATTCTATGTGATGTATAATATTTATTAATTTGTATATGTTGAACCATCCTTGTATCCCTGAAATAAATCCCACTTGACCATGGTGTATTAGCATTATTGTGTTAGTCCATTCTCATGCCGCTAATAAAGACATACTCGAGACTGGGTAATTTATAAAGGAAAGAGGTTTAATATACTCACAGTTCAGCATGTCTGGGAATGCCTCAGGAAACGTACAATCATGGCAGAAGGGGAAGCAAACATGTCCTTCATGGCAGCAGGGAGGAGAAGTGTTAGCGAGAGGTGGGGAAAGCCCCTTAAAAAATCATCAGATCTCGTGAGAACTCACTATCATGAGAACAGCATGGGGGAAACTATCCCCATGATTCAATTACCTCCCACCAAGTCCCTCCCACGACATGTGGGGATTAGAGAACTACAATTCAAGATGAGATGTGGGTGGGGACACTGTGAAACCATCTCAATTATGATGTATTGTTAGTTTCAGATTGCTGGTACTTTGTTGAGGATTTTTGCTTCTGTGTTTGATATGCTTTGGCTCTGTGTTCCCACTCAAATCTCATGTAAAATTGTAATCCCCATGTGTGGAAGGAGGAGCCTGGTGTGGGGAGTGATTGGATCATGGGGTCAAACTTCCCTTTTTCTGTTCTCATGATGGAGTTCTCATGAGATCTGGTTGTTTAAAAGTGTGTAGTCCTGCACCATTTGCTCTCTTCCTCCTACTCTGAACATGTGAAAATATGCCTTGCTTCCCCATTACCTTCCATCATAATTGTAAGTTTCCTGAGGCCTTCTCAGCCATGTGGGACTGTAGTCAATTAAGCCTCTGTTCTTTATAAATTACCCAGTCTCAGGTAATTTATAGCAATGTGAGAATGAACTAATACAGGACATTTATTTATAGCAGTGTGAGAATCTACTAATACATTAAGTTGGTACCAGAGAAGTGGGGCATTGCGATAAAGATACCTGAAAATGTGGAAGCAACTTTGGAACTGGATAACAGGAAGAGGTTAGAACAGTTTGGAGGGCTCAAAAGAAGACAGGAAGATGAGGGAAAGTTTGGAACTTCCTAGAGACTTGTTGAATGATTTTGACTGAAATGCTGACAGTAATATGGACAGTGAAGTCCAAGCTGCATTGGTCTCAGAGAGAAATGAGATATTTACTGAAAACTGAAACAAAAGTCACTTCTTGCTATGCTTTAGCAAAGACACTGGTGGCATTGTGTCTCAGCTCTAGGAATCTGTGGAACTTTGAAGTTCAGGGAGATTATTTAAGGCATCAGATAGAAGAAATTTCTAGGAAGCAAAGTGTTCAAGACATGGTCTGGCTGCTTCTAAAAGCCTACACTTATTTGCATAAACAAAGATAACTTATATTTAAAAGGAAAGCAAAACAGAAAACTTTGGAAAATTTGCAGCCTGATCATGTGGTAGTAAAGAAAACTCCATTTTCTGGGGAGAAATTCAAGTCTGGTGCAGAAATTTGCATAAGTAAAGAGGAGCTGAATGTTAATAGCCAAGGCAATAGAGAATATGCATCCAGAGCATTTCAGAGACCTTCAAGGCAGCCCCTCCCATCACAGGCCTGGAAGCCTAGGAGAGAAAAATTGTTTCTTGGGCCAGGGCCAGGGCCCCACTGCTCTGTGCAGATTTAGGACCTGGTGGCCTGCATCACAGCCACTCCAGCTCCAATCATAGCTAAAAGGGCCAAGGTTAGCTTGGGCTGTTGCTTCAGAGGTTCAAGCCCCAAGCCTTGGCAGCTTCCCTGTGGTACTGGGTCTTCAGGTGTGCAGAAGGCAAGAGTTGGGTCTTGAAAACCTCTGCCTAGATTTCAGAGGATGTATGACAATGCCTGGTTGTCCAGGTAGAAGTCTGCTGCACAGGTGAAGCCCTCATGGAGAACCGCTATTAGGGCAGTGCAGAGAGGAAATGTGAGATTGGAGCTCCCCCCGCAGTGTCCCCACTGGAGCACTGCCTAGTGGAGTTGTGAGAAGAACACCACCATCCTCCAGACCCCAGAATGGCAGATCCACCAACAGCTTGCACCATGAACCTATAAAGGCCACAGACACTCAGTGCCAGTCTGTGAAAGCAGTTGCGGGGGCTTTATCCTGCAGAGCCACAGAGGTGAAGCTGTCCAAGTTTATGAAAGCCTACCCCTTGCACCAGCATGCCCTGGATATGAAATTTGAAATCAAAGGAACTTACTTTGGAGTTTTAAGATTTAATGACTGCCCTGCTGGGTTTCTGACTTGCATGGGGCCTGTAGCCCCTTTGTGTTGGCTGATTTCTTCCTTTTAGAACTGAAGCACTTTACCTAATGCCTGTGCCCCCATTGTATCTTGGAAGTAACTAGCTTGTTGTGGATTTTACAGGCTCATAGGCAGAAAGAACTTGCATTGTCTCAAATGAGTCTTTGAACTTGGACTTTTGAGTTAATGCTGGAATAAGTTAAGACTTTGGGGGACTGTTGGGAAGGCATAACTGGTTTTAGAAATGTGAGAAAAAGATGAGATTTGGGAGGGTCAGAGGGAGAATGATATGGTTTGACTCTGTGTCCCCACCCAAATCTCATGTCAAATTGTAACTCCTACATGTGGAATGAGAAGCCTGATAGGGGGTGATTGAATCATGGGAGCAGACTTTCCACTTGCTGTGCTTGTGATAGCATTCTCACAAGATCTGGTTGTTTAAAAGTGTGTAGCAATTCACTGTTTGCTCTCTTTTTCCTGCTCTGGCCATGTGAATATGTGCTTTGCTTCCCCCTTCACCTTCTGCCATGATTGTAAGTTTGCTGAGGCATCCCCAGCCATGTGGAACTGTGAGTCAATTAAACTTCTGTTCTTTATAAATTACTCAGTCTCAGGTAGTTCTTTATAGCAGTGTGAGAATGAACTAAAACAATATGCATCAGTGATATTGGCCTGTAGTTTGTTATTGTTGTTGTTGTGTTCTTGTCTACTTTTGGAATCAAGGTAATGGGGCCTTATAGAATAAGTTAAAAAGAATTCCTTCCTCTTTATTTTTTGGAACAGTTTGAGGAGACTTGGTGTCAGTTCTTTATTAGTTTGGTAGAATTCAGCAGTAAAGTCATCTAGTCCTTGGCTTTTTTGGGGGAGATTTTTTGTTATTAATTTAATTTTGTTACACATTATTGGTCAGTTTAGGTTTTCCATTTTTTCATGATTCAGTTTTGGTAGATAGTCTGTATCCAGGAATTTATCCATTTCCTCTGGGTTTTCCAGTTTGTTAGCGTATAGTTGATCATAATAGTCGCTGATATTTTTTATTTCTGAGGCATCAGTTGTAATGTCTACTTTTTAGATTCTAATTTCATTTGTTTTCATCTTTTCTCTTCTTTCCTTGGTTAGCCTAGCTAGGGGTTTATCAGTATTTTTCAACTTTTCCAAACATCTAACTTTTCATTTCACTGTTCATTTGTTTTTGTTTTTGTTTAAGTTTCTGTTTTGTTTAGTTCTGCTCTGATCTTTATTATTTATTTTCTTCTACCTATTTGGGGTTTGGTTTGTTCTTGTTTTTCTAGTTCCTTGAATTCATGATTAGTTCATCTGAATTTTTATACTTTTTTGATGTAGGTGTTTATTGCCATAAACTTCCCTCTTATCACTGTTTGTGTTGTATCCCATAGATTTTAGTATGTTGTATTTCCATTTTCATTTGTTTCAAGAATTTTTTTTATTTCCTTCTTAATTTCTTAATTGGCCTAACCATCATTCAGGGTGTATTAGTAAGTGTCCTCTAGAGGGATATATATATATGATACGATATATGTACATATGCAAATGAGTTTATTAAGGTGAATTGACACATGTGATCACAAGGTGAAGTCCCACAATAGGCTGTCTGCAAGCTGAGGAGCAAGGAAACCAGTCTAAGTCCCAAAACCTCAAAAGAAGGGAAAATGACAGTGCAGCCTTCAGTCTGTGGCCAGAGGCCTGAGAGCTCCTTGCAAATGGTGTAAGTTTAGGAGTCCAAAAGCTAAAGAACTTGGAGTCTGATGTTCGTGGGAAGGAAGCATCCTGCACGGAAGAAAGATGAAGGCTGGAAAACTCAACAAGCCTAGTCCTTCTAACTTCTGCCTGCTTTATGCTAGCCCTCCTGGCAATTGATTAAATGCTGCCCAAACAGCCCACTGACTTAAATATTAATCTCCTTTGGCAACATCCTTATGGACACGCCCAGGAACAATACTTTGCATCCTTCAATTCAATCAAGTTGACACTCGATATTAATCATCACAAGTCCACCTTTTGTCAACTTGAAGCCATACACATCTCCTGAAATTATACATAATCTTCAAATAAAGACAAAAATAAGGTCATAATTATACCTAACATAATACAGCTATCCTCCAAACAACCAGAAGTGCACTAATCTTCAACCTAAATGCTACTACATAAAGTTAACAACACTTAAATGCTGATATAAGGTCAATAAATCTTATGTCACAAGATAAAGGGAAAAAAAAGAAAATGAAGATATTTTCTTGTATAAGTGTATACATGCACAAACATATTCTTAACAAAATAAGGAGGAAATACTAATGACAATTACAGTTCTCATTTCTGCAACTGGTCATAGCTGGTATTGATGACTACCTTCTTCTACTACCCATTCTGTATTCCCTTTACCTTCAGCAAGCACTTCAGCAGGTCATAGTTTTTTACCTGGTGGAGTGATACAAATTTTCATTCCTGAAGGGTTTGAGCCTTTTGTAGCCCTGCCTGAATGGGGTTGTTGTAGTTCCCCATTGACCTTAATCACATGGTAATACCAAGAGATGCCCTAAGGGATCTGCTATATTCCATGCTTACTCTTCCTTACCTCCATTGTGGAGTAGTAGACTGATGTCATCTTAATAGTCTGGGTAAATCACCCCTGCCAACACTGTAACTCCCTTCTTAGCCTGTTGACTTAGAGGTAGGACGAGCCCAAAGTGGCCAGGTGGCAATCTTAACTTCCAGTGTAATGTAATCACTGTTGTGTCTCCTGGTGGCAGCATTCATCCCTGTGAAACTAAGACCTATAGGCCAGCAGAACATAATGTCATAATGTCACAGGAACAGAAAGCAACAAATTTACTAGTGGGTCACTAGGAGTGATGGTAAGTGGTGCCACTTCCACTTCTGGTAAAGAAAATTATCTCACTTCACTCTTTAAGATGCTGTGCTTATTCTTAGACCTTTAAAATTCCATATAAATTTTAAGAATCAGCTTTTCAATTCTCACCCAAAATTCTACTAGGATTTTTACTGGCATTATCATTATTATTTTTACTTCTTTTGAGTTTAATTTGCTGTTCTTTTTTTCAACTTCTTGATGTGGAGTTTTTTAGTTATTGGGGTTTCTAGTTATTAGGTTATTTTAATCATTTAATCTTTTATTTTTGTAGTAGTTATGTTTTCTATTTTAGTAATTATTTTAAATATTAAAATATGTCAGCTTATCAGTGCTTCATATTTAATGTTAACTGGCATTTTTACCTGCTTCCTGGACAATGCAGTGACCTTAGAAAAAATTTTGCACCCTTCCAACTTACATACTATAGTTTTGAGTGCTTTAACTCTTAATGTAAATTACATGATACTGTTATTTATTGTGCTAAACATTATTTTTATTTATCTCACCCTCACCCTTTTTGTTATCTTCAATACTTCTTACATATCTTCAATCTAAAATTAGAAAGAATTCTTTTATTATTTCCTTTAATGAGAGATTGGAAGTAATGAATTCACATAGTTTTTCTTTGCCTTGAATTTTTTTCCCCTTCATTCTTGAAGGATAAGTTTGTTGAGCATAGATACCTTTTATATTAATAGAGATATCTTGATTGCCACTAATTATTTTTCAGAACACTGAAAATATATTTCAGTTGTCTTCTGGTTTCTTTTGTATTGTTGAATGCCAGCTGTCAATCTGTTACTCAAGTGAAAGAAATGGTTCATTTTTCTCTAAATGTCATTACATTTTTGTCTTTGTCTTTGATATTCACTAATCTTCTCATTTGTTCTAGAGGTAGATTTCTTTAAATGTTATCTCTTGATTTTTATGGTGCTTCAGGCATTTATGAGTTGATGATGTTTATCAGTTTTGAAAAGAAAATTTTAAATATCTTTTAAAATACTGCTTCTTCTCCATTCTACCTCTCCTGTCTTTCTGAGATTCCAATTATGTGTTAGAATTTCCGGCTGTATCCACTGTTGCTTACCATCTCTTCTGTGTTTTCCATGCTTTTGCCTTTCAATGAGCCATTCATACTAATCTGTCTTACATTCTATTATGTTTTTCAGATATGTCCAATAGACTGTTAAACCTATCCGTTGAGTTCTTAATTTCAGCTTATGTATTTTTCAGCTCTAGAATTTCTATTTAGCTTTCTTTTTTAAATCTGCTATTTCTTTTTATACTTTCTATATATTTGCCAGGATTTTTAGTTTTGTCTTCTATTTCTTTGAATATAGTAAGCATGTTTATCTTAATGTTCGGCTATATGTTAATTCAAACATCGGGAATCCCTGTATGGTGTCTTTTGCCTATGGTTTCTCCTGAGTTTTGCTCACCTTGCTTTATCTCACGCTCCTAGTTATTTTTAGTTATGTACTGCACATTGTATCTTTTTTTAAGAAAGTAGAAATATGAAGGTCTAGGATTTTTTCTTTTCTCAAAGATTTTTATTTGTTTCTAGCAGTTTCATGCACTGAGATAATTAAAATCTGAATACCTATTTACTTCTGCAAACCTATTTACTTCTAGTTAGTCTATTCACCCCTATGTATAGATGTTAGCCTTTCCACGTTTAATGCCAAACAAGAGGTGTTCACTAGGCCCTTATACGTTGGCAGTCTGTGCACTCCAATGTCTGAGCCTCCAGCCTCACAAGGCTTCCAAAACTTCTGACCAGCTTTTCAGCCTATTAGCAAGCACCTCAGGAATTAGTAGATGCCTCTAGGGGAAAAAATAGCTTCAAATAGATTTGACATTTTCCAGTTCTTGGCACAGTAATTCCTCACTGCCTTGTTAGTTTACTCATTACTTTAAGTAGACTTTAAAAATTTTTTTTCTCAGCTTTTCTATTTATCCTCAGTGGGATATTTGATACATAATGCCAACTGCATAGGGAAGGGGCTCTTAAACTAGTTTTTAAGCTTTATATTTTAACTATTAATGCTAGACTATAGTGAGAAACAAGAAAATACAATTTAACACTTTTAATTACTATCCATAAAATTTAACCATTGTTAAGACAGGGAATTATCACAAGGTCAGGGAACATGTAAGAGGCGTGTGTTGTAACTCCCATTCCACGGATGTATGGTGAGAAATGATGGTGCTGTCTCTAGAGAAACACTGCTCTGAATAGAAGGAATAAATGCTTAAGGTTGTTTCTTTGGAAGACTGATGGACAGCTTACAGGTGCTTGAAACCCAGCAGAAAAAAAAAAAAAGAATAAAAGCTTATTAAAGAATAAAAGTTCATAATGAAACCCCCATTATGAACTCTTTTCACCAGAAAGAGGCTTTCAAAATGAACATTTTAAGTAATACCTTGAGAGTACAGAAGAGTACTTACAGGACTTAATTTTATAGCCATTCCCTACAATCTGTAACCACCAACTTTTCCCTCAATAGGACAAATGTTAGAGAATCTTTGATACAAGAGAAGCATGGTAACACACACACACACACACACACACACAGAGAGAGAGAGAGAGAGAGAGAGAGAGAGAGGGGAAAGCCCATATTTTACAATATGACTCAAAACAAAAATGGGAGGTATCCAGTTATTATGAAACAGGAAAATGTATTAATTACAAATCTCAGGAT
Source organism: Macaca mulatta (assembly GCF_049350105.2). Classification (NCBI taxonomy): domain Eukaryota; kingdom Metazoa; phylum Chordata; class Mammalia; order Primates; family Cercopithecidae; genus Macaca; species Macaca mulatta. Next base: position 110,115,867 of record NC_133419.1, on the reverse strand, counting down.
ATAAAATAAACATACAATTTTAAAAGTTTCATGCATATTACCAGCAGTTTGTTAAAAGAAGACAAAAATGTTCATTCTTAACAACAAATAAAGAGGTAAAATACATGGAAATAAGCCCGACAAGAAATATAAAAAGCTATATTGCTGGGGATGTCATTTCTATATCTGGCCTCAGATTAGGGACAGAACATCTTTATTCAAGAAAATATCTACATGAGCCACTTCAGAGAAAAGAAAAACCATGAGGGTAAGGGAAGTTACTTTGATAGTTCTGCATAATAAATAGGCACTTGGGGATTGGAAATGTCTGATAAACAAGGCAGGATAGCCAAAGTATATTGTTGTTGTTGTTTTTTAACAACCTAGATGTTTAAGATTCAATTTCATATCCCTTCAGTCTTTTAGCCAAGTCTCTTGAATTTAAGATACCTTTGAGAGAAGGTTTGTATGAGTAAGTAAGCACATGAATTTATGTGTGTATGTATATGTCTGTGCAAAGGGGAAATAAGACCAAAGTCCATAGCCAGGTCAATGTGAAATAGAATAGGAGTAGACAGAGTAAGATGGTAAAATGATCCAGAGCCAGAGATAACCATAAAAACACATATGGTGCCAAATAAAAGTATTTTACAGAAGGCCTCAACATTTCATAAATTGTTGAATTGGAATCTGAGAGAGAATATATTTAGACTTCTAAGGAAAAGGGAGATATTAAGTAAAGTCGGGGTTATATTCATGTGGGGGAAAATCTACCAAACTATTGACAGATACACAAGAAACTTAAATAAGTAGACAAGCCAGGTTGCTGAATGAAAAGACTACTAAGGAGTGTCAATTCTTTCCAAGTTAATTGTCAGATTTAATGTGTTTCAATCAAAATCCCAACTGTGTTTTAAAATACCTTGAAAACTGATTCCGATGTTCATCTGGAATAGCTTAAGAAAATGAAAAAAGAAGAGCAATAACCTCACTAGATAGTAAAACAGTATGAAGCTAATCAGTATGAAATTGATATGAAAATCAATGGAAAAATCAATAAAATGATGTATATAACCAGGACACAGTAACTACTGCATAGATTTTTAATATATAATCACAAATCAGGAAGAAAAGGTAGAAGCACTCAATAAACATTAAGACCTTTTTTTTTTAGCTATTTGAGAAATAATCTATTGAATTTTCATGTCATTTTATCCAAATAAATTCAAGATGGGTTAAGAAGTTAGATGCTAAAATGAAACCATAGAAAACAGAAGGAAATGTAGTTGAACATTTGTCTGTTCTTGAAGTAAGGCATTCCAGGTGTAAAATAAACCCAAAAAATTTTAAAATATTGGCAGATTTAACACCATAAAAATATTAAATGTCTGTATTTAATTTTATTTTATGGTTGTTTAGTCATACATTTATTTATAGCGGTTCCTCCTTATCCACAAAAGATACATTCTGAGACCCACCCCCCATGGATACCTGAAACCACAGATAGTACATATCCTACATATACTATGTTTTTTCTTACATATACATACCTATGATAAAGTTAAATTTATAAATTAGGCACAGCAAAAGATTAACAACAGCAAATAATAAGTAGAACAATTACAACAATGTACTGTAATAAAAGTCATGTGAACATGGTCTCTCATTCTCTCTCAAAGTATCTTATTGTACTGTACTCACTCTTGTGATGAAGAAGGAATGCAGTGGAACAGGGTGAGATTTCATCATGTTACCCATAACAGTGTATAATTAAAAAATTATCAGTTGTTTATTTCTGGAATTTTTCATTTAATGTATTTGTACCATGGTTGACCACAGGTAACTGAAACCACAGAAGGTAAAACTATAGGTAAAAGAGGACTAGTGTATTAATTAATTTGTTAGACCTTTACTCAGTGGCACATTTGTGACAGATACTTAGTTGACAGAAGATTCCAAAATGAGTAAGAAGTTTACATCTGTTGAGAAAGGCACACAGGATACATAATATAAATTATAGTGAGATATTTAGGATTAGTTGTACAGGAAGAAATTTTAAGTGAATGCATAGAAAAGACAGTCTAAAAATTCATAAGATAGATTTACTTCTATCCTTATGAAGTTTTCCCTTGTGTGTTTGGTCTTTCCTTTTGTCTGCATTTATGGTAGGCTGCCTCCAAGTAAGCTGCTAAAGCTAAACAATTGCACTTCATAAATTCAATACAAATATGAGTGGATTTTATCATGTGCTCTATTATGGTAATTTTTTAAAGGTCCAGACTCTTGTTTTGAAGATTTGAGCATTTGTAATCTAAATGTCTGTAGGTTAGATAAATCTACTCGAAAGGTAATCAAAAAACTATATATAAATGTTTACATTAAATATAACCAAGTGGTGATATCTCTAAAACCCATATAATTTGATAAGAAAATAGTAATATTGCCCCATCTTCCCCTTACCTCCCAAGATAAAAAGGATAAAAGACATAAACATACAAGTCACAAAATGCCAATAAATATTTAAAAGTCATTGAAGACCAGCATTCCTGAGAGGACCCACAGCCCCTTTGCAGGAAGTGGACTGCTCCTGCAGGGCCTGGAAGACACCCCAAATACTGTGAGTGCCCCAACCATGGAAGTGGGAAAGGAAGATCGTCCACTCCCGAATACCCACCCTCACCGGAGAAACTGAAGGTCTGTTTGCAGGAAAAGTTTCTGACCTTCCCTGGAGCTGAGTCAATTTAGAGAGTCAAGCAAAATACAAGGACAGAGGAAGCAGCAGAAGGGCCCTGGGAGCCCGCTGGGACCCCTGAGCAGGCCATTCCTACATGGCACCGCAGGGATCCATCAGGAGGGTGGCCAGAGGAGCGAGGGAGAAAACACCACAGAAAACAGGAAATCTGTAGCTGAACTTTGCAACAATTTGAACAGGGTGAGAAGCCTCCAGACCAGAACTTGGGGGAGGACACAAATCTGGTGTGCAGACTCCACAGGTAGGAGAAGAACCAAGCCCTTTTTGTTCCCAGCTTGGAGGCAGGTAGCCTCAAGCAAGTTATCAAGCCCAGCTTGCCCACCGCCTGGAAACAGACTCAGGGTTAAGAGGGGCACAATGGGAGTGAGACCAGCCCTTCAGTTTACGGGGGAGCTGGGTGAGGCCTGCGACTGCCAGCTTTCATTCACTTCCCTGACAACCTGCATGACTCAGCAGAGGCAGCCATAATCCTTCTGGGTACACAACTCCATTGACCTGGGAACCTCACCCTCATTCCCCACAGCAGCTGCAGCAAGTCATGCCCAAGGAGACTCTGAGATCAGACATGCCTAGCCCTGCCCCAACTTGATGGTCCTCTCCTATGCTGGTAGCTGAAGACAAAGGGCATATAATCTTGGGAGTTCTAGGGCCTTTCCCACTGCCGGTTCCTCTCCATACTACCACAGCTGATGCTCTCTGGAAACCGCCACCTCCCAGCAGGAGGTCAACCAGCACAAAAAAAGAGCTTTAAACTACCAAGGCTAAGAACCCTCATGGAGTCCACTGCACCCCCCTGCCATCCCCACCAAAATAGGCACTGGTATTCATGGCTGAGAGACCCATAAATGGTTCACATCACAGGACTCTGTGCAGACAACCCCCAGTAACAGCCCAGAGTTAAGTAGACTTGCTGGGTGGCTAGACCCAGAAGAGAGACAACAATCACTGCAGTTCAGCTCGTAGGAAGTCACATCCATACGAAAAGGTAGAAGAGTACTATATAAAGGGAAGGCCCTGTGGGACAAAAGAATCTGAGCAACAGCCTTCAGCCCTAGACCTTCCCCTGACAGAGACAACCCAAATGAGAAGAAACTAGAAAATGAACTCTGGTAATATGACAAAATAAGGCTCTTTAACACCCCCCAAAAAATAACACTAGTTCACCAGCAACAGATCCAAACCAAGAAGAAATCCAATTTACCTGAAAAAGAATTCAGGAGGTTAGTTATTAAGCTAATCAGAGAAGCACCAGAGAAAGGTGAGGCCCAACGCAAGGAAATCCAAAAAAGCAATACAATAAGTAAAGGGAGAAATATTCAAGGACGTAGATAGCATAAAGAAAAAACAAAACTTCAGGAAACATTGGACACACTTACAGAAATGCAAAATGCTCTGAAAAGTCTCAGCAATGGAACTGAAAGCAGAAGAAAGAAATTCAGAGCTCAAAGACAAGGTCTTAGAATTAACCCAATACAACAAAGACAAAGAAAAAAGAATAAGAAAATATGAACAAAGACTCCAAGAAGTCTGGGATTATGTTAAACAACCAAACCTAAAAATAATTGGTGTTCCTGAGGAAAAAGAGAAATCTAAGAGTTTGAAAAGCATATCTGGGAAATAATCAAAGAAAACTTCCCCAGCCTTGCTAGAGACCTAGATATCCAAATACAAGAAGCACAAAGAAAACCTGGGAAATTCATTGCAAAAAAATAGTCACCTAGGCACATTGTCATTAGGTTATCCGAAGTTCAGACGAAGGAAAGAATCTTAAGAGCTGTGAGATGGAAGCACCAGGTAACCTATAATGGAAAACCTATTATATTAACGGCAGATTTCGCAGCAGAAACCCTACAAGCTAGAAGGGATTGGGACCCTACCTTCAGCCTCCTCAAACAAAACAATTATCAGCCAAGAATTTTGTATCCAGCAAAACTAAGCATCGTATATGAAGGAAAGATAGTCTTTATCAGACAAACAAACACTGAGAAAATGCGCCATTACCAAGCCACCACTATAAGAAATGCTAAAACAAGGTCTAAATCTCTAAACAAATCCTGGAAACACATCAAAACAGAACCCCTTTAAAGCATAAATCACACAGAACCTACAAAACAAAAACACAAGTTAAAAACCTAAAAAAAAAAAAAGTACACAGGCAACAAATAGCATGATGAATGCAACGGTACCTGACATCTCAATACTAACACTGAATGTATGTGGCCTATGCTCCACTTAAAAGATACAGACCCATGAAATAGGTAAGAACTCACCAACCAACTATTTGCTACCTTTGGGAGACTCATCTGACACATAAGTACTCAAACTTAAAGGGATAGAAAAAGGCATTATATGCAAATGGATATCAAAAGCAAGCAGTGGTAGCTAGTCTTATATCAGACAAAACAAACTTTAAAGCAACAGCAGTTAAAGGAGACCAGGAGGGACATTATATTATGGTAAAAGGCCTTGTCTAACAGGAAAATATCACAATCCTAAACATATATGCACCTAACACTGGAGCTCCCAGATTTATAAAACAATTACTAATAGACCTAAGAAACAAGATAGACAGCAACATAGTAATAGTGGGGCACTTCAATACTCCACTGACAGAACTAGACAGGTCATGAAGACAGAAAGTCAACAAAGAAACGATGGATTTAAACTATACCTTCGAACAAATGGACTTAGCAGATATATACAGAACATTCCATCCAACAACCACAGAATATACAGTCTATTTAATGGTGCATGGAACTTTCTCCAAGACAGACCATATGATAGGCCACAAAACAAGCCTCAACAAATTTAAGAAAACTGAAATTATATCAAGCACTCTCTCAGACCACAGTGGAATAAAACTGGAAATCAACTCCAAAAGGAACCTTCAAAACCATGCAAATACATGGAAATTAAATAACCTGCCCCTGAATGAGCACTGGGTTAAAAATGAAATCAAGATGGAAATTAAAAAATTCTCCAAACTGAATGACAATAATGACACAACCTATTAAAACCTCTGGGATACAGCAAAGGCCGTGCTAAGGGGAAAGCTCAAAGCCCTAAACGCCTACATCAAAAAGACTGAACGAGCACAAACTGACATTCTGGGGTCACACCTCAAGGAACTAGAGAAACAAGAACAAACCCAGCAGAAGAATGGAAGTAACCAAGATCAGAGCAGAGCTAATGAAACTGAAACAACAGAAAATAACACAAAAGATAAATGAAACAAAAAAGCTGGTTCTTTGAAAAGATAAATAAAACTGATAGACCATTAGCAAGAATAACTGAGAAAAGAAGAGAGAAAATCCAGGGCCAGGCGCAGTGGCTCACGCCTGTAATCCCAGCACTTTAGGAGGCCAAGGCGGGCAGATCACGAGGTCAGGAGATCGAGACCATCCTGACTAACATGGTGAAAACCCGTCTCTACTAAAAATACAAAAAATTATCTGGGTGTGGTGGCGGGCGCCTGTAGTCCCAGCTACTCAGAAGGCTGAGGCAGGAGAAGGGCATGAACCTGGGAGGCAGAGGTTGCAGTGAGCCAAGATCGCGCCATTACCTCCAGCCTGGGCAACAGAGTGAGACTCTGTGTCAAAAAAAAAAAAAAAAAAAAAAAAAGAGGGGGGCGCGCCCAAGATAGCCAAATAGGAACAGATCCAGCCTCCAGCTCCCAGCATGAGTGACACAGAAGAGGGGTGATTTCTGCATTTTCAACTGAGGTACCAGGTTCATCTCACTGGGGCATGTCAGACAGTTGGTGCTGGTCCGCGGGTGCAGCCCGACCAGCAAGAGCTGAACCAGGGCAAGGCATCGCCTCACCTGGGAAGCACAAAGGGGAAGGGAATTCCTTTTCCTAGTCAAAGGAAACTGAGACACACAACACCTGGAAAATCAGGTAACTCCCACCCTAATACTGCGCTTTACCAAGGGTCTTAGCAAATGGCACACCAGCAGATTATATCCCACACCTGGCCCAGAGGGTCCCAGGCCCACAAAGCCTCCCTCTTTGCGAGCACAGCAGTCTGAGATCTAACTGAAAGGCAGCAGCGAGGCTGGGGGAGGGGCACCCACCATTGCTGAGGCTTAAATAGGTAAACAAAGCCCCTGGGAAGCTCAGATTGGGTGGAGCCCACCACAGCTCAAGGAGGCCAGCCTGCCTCTGTAGAATCCTCCTCTGAGGACAGGGCATAGCTAAACAAAAAGCAGCAGAAACCTCGGCAGAGGTAAATGCCCCTGTCTGACAGCTTTGAAGAGAGCAGTGGATCTCCCAGCACGGAGGTTGAGATCTGAGAACGTATAGACTGTCTGCTCAAGTGGGTCTCTGACCCCTGAGTAGCCTAACTGGGAGACATCCCCCACTAGGTGCAGACTGACACCTCACACTGTGGGGTACACCCCTGAGACGAAGCTTCCAGAGCAAGAATCAGATAGCAACACTCGCTGTTCAGCAATATTCTATCTTCTGCAGCCTCCACTGCTGATACCCAGGCAAACAGGGTCTGGAGTGGACCTCAAGCAAACTCCAACAGACCTATAGCTGAGGGTCCAGACTGTTAGAAGGAAAACTAACAAGAGAAAGGACACCCACACCAAAACCCCATCAATATGTCACCATCATCAAAGACCAAAGGCAGATAAAACCACAAAGATGGGGAAAAAGCAGTGCAGAAAAGCTGGAAATTCAAAAAATCAGAGAGCATCTCCCCCTCCAAAGGAACACAGCTCATCACCAGCAACAGAACAAAGCTGGACGGAGAATGACTTTGACGAGTTGAGAGAAGAAGGCTTCAGTCAATCAAACTTCTCAGAGCTAAACGAGAAACTACTTAACCAGTGCAACAAAACTAAAAACCTTGAAAAAAGAATGGATGAATAGATAACCAGAATAATCAATGCAGATAAGACCTTAAAAGAACTGATAGAGATGAAAGCCATAACACGAGAACTACGTGACAAATGCACAAGCTTCAGTAACCAACTCGATCAACTGGAAGACAGAGTATCAGCGATTGAAGATCAAATGAATGAAATGAAGCGAGAAGAGAAATGTAGAGAAAAAAGAGTAAAAAGAAATGAACAAAGCCTCCAAGAAATATGGGATTATGTGAAAAGACCAAATCTACTTCTAATTGGGGCGCCTGAAAGTGAGGGGGAAAATGGAACCAAGTTGGAAAACACTCTTCAGGATATCATCCAGAGCTTCCCCAACCTAGTAAGGCAGGCCAACATTCAAATTCAGGAAATACAGAGAATGCCACAAAGATACTCCTCAAGAAGAGCAACTCCAAGACACATAATTGCCAGATTCACCAAAGTTGAAATGAAGGAAAAAATGTTGAGGGCAGCCAGAGAGAAAGGTCAGGTTACACACAAAGGGAAGCCCATCAGACTAACAGCAGATCTCTCGGCAGAAACTCTACAAGCCAGAAGAGAATGGGGGCCAATATTCAACACTCTTAAAGAAAAGAATTTTCAACCCAGAATTTCATATCCAGCCAAACTAAGTTTCATAAGTGAAGGAGAAATAAAATCCTTTACAGACAAGCAAATGCTTAGAGATTTTGTCACCACCAGGCCTGCCCTACAAGAGATCCTGAAGGAAGCACTAAACATGGAAAGGAACAACAGGTACCAGCCATTGCAAAAACATGTCAAAATGTAAAGTCCATCGATGCTAGGAAGAAACTGCATCAACTAACAAGCAAAATAATCAGCTAATATCATGATGACAGGATAAAGTTCACACATAACAATATTAACCTTAAATGTAAATGGACTAAATGGTCCAATTAAAAGACACAGACTGGCACATTGGATAAAGAGTCAAGACCCATCAGCTTGCTGTAAGCAGGAGACCCATCTCACATGCAGAGACACACATAGGCTCAAAATAAAGGGATGGAGGAAGATCTGCCAAGCAAATGGAAACCAGAAAAAAGCAGGGGTTGCAATCCTAGTCTCTGATAAAGCAGACTTTAAACCATCAAAGATCAAAAGAGACAAAGAAGGCCATTACATAATGGTAAAGGGATGAATTCATCAGGAAGAGCTAACTATCCTAAATATATATGCACCCAATACAGGAGCACGCAGATTCATAAAGCAAGTCCTTAGAGACTTACAAAGAGACTTAGACTCCCATACAAAATAATGGGAGACTTTAACACCCCACTGTCAACATTAGACAGATCAACGAGACAGAAAGTTAACAAGGATATCCAGGAATTGAACTCAACTCTGCACCAAGTGGACCTAAAAGACATCTACAGAACTCTCCACCTCATATCAACAGAATATACATTCTTCTCAGCACCACATCACACTTATTCCAAAACTGACCACATAGTTGGAAGTAAAGCGCTCCTCAGCAAATGTAAAAGAACAGAAATTATAACAAACTGTCTCTCAGACCACAGTGCAATCAAACTAGGACTCAGGACTAAGAAACTCAATCAAAACCACTCAACTACTTGGAAATTGAACAACCTGCTCCTGAGTGACTGCTGGGTACATAATGAAATGAAGGCAGAAATAAAGATGTTCTTTGAAACCAATGAGAACAAAGATACAACATACCAGAATCTCTGGGACACATTTAAAGCAGTGTGTAGAGGGAAATTTATAGCACTAAATGCCCAAAGAGAAAGCAGGAAAGATCTAAAATTGATACCCTAACATCACAATTAAAGAACTAGAGAAGCAAGAGCAAACACATTCGAAAGCTAGCAGAAGGCAAGAAATAACTAAGATCAGAGCAGAACTGAAGGAGATAGAGACACAAAAAACCCTTCAAAAAATCAATAAATCCAGGAGCTGTTTTTTTGCAAGGATCAACAAAATGGATAGACTGCTACAAGACTAATAAATAAGAAAAGAGAGAAGAATCAAATAGACGCAATAAAAAATGATAAAGGGGATATCACCACTGACCCCACAGAAATACAAACTACCATCAGAGAAGACTATAAACACCTCTACGCAAATTAACTAGAAAACCTAGAAGAAATGGATAATTTCCTGGACACGTACACTCTCCCAAGACTAAACCAGGAAGAAGTTGAATCCCTGAATAGACCAATAGCAGGCTCTAAAATTGAGGCAATAATTAATAGCCTACCAACCAAAAGAAGTCCAGGACAAGATGGATTCACAGCTGAATTCTACCGGAGGTGCAAGGAGGAGCTGGTACCATTCCTTCTGAAACTATTCCAATCAATAGAAAAAGAGGGAATCCTCCCTAACTCATTTTACAAGGCCAACATCATCCTGATACCAAAGCCTGACAGAGATACTACAAAAAAAAAAAAAAAAGAGAGAGAATTTTAGACCAATATCCCTGATGAACATCGATGCAAAAATCCTCAATAAAATACTGGCAAACTGAATCCAGGAGCACATCAAAAAGCTTATCCACCATGATCAAGTGGGCTTCATCCCTGGGTTGCAAGGCTGGTTCAATATACGCAAATCAATAAATGTAATCCAGCATATAAACAGAACCAAAGACAAAAACCACATGATTATCTCAATAGATGCAGAAAAGGCCTTTGAGAAAATTCAACAGTCCTTCATGCTAAAAACACTCAATAAATTCGGTATTGATGGAACGTATCTCAAAATAATAAGAGCTATTTATGACAGACCCACAGCCAGTACTGAATGGGCAAAAACTGGAAAAATTCCCTTTGAAAACTGGCACAAGACAGGGATGCCCTCTCTCACCACTCCTATTCAACATAGTGTTGGAAGTTCTGGCTAGGGCAATCAGGCAAGAGAAAGAAATCAAGGGTATTCAGTTTCGAAAACAAGAAGTCAAATTGTCCCTGTTTGCAGATGACATGATTGTATATTTAGAAAACCCCATTGTCTCAGCTCAAAATCTCCTTAAGCTGATAAGAAACTTCAGCAAAGTCTCAGGATACAAAATTAATGTGCAAAAATCACAAGCATTCTTATACACCTGTAACAGACAAACAGAGAGCCAAATCATGAATGAACTTCCATTCACAATAGCTTCAAAGAGAATAAAACACCTAGGAATACAACTTACAAGGGATGTAAAGGACCTCTTCAAGGAAAACTACAAACCACTGCTCAGTGATATAAAACAGGACACAAACAAATGGAAGAACATACCATGCTCATGGATAGGAAGAATCAGTATTATGAAAATGGCCATACTGCCCAAGGTAATTTACAGATTCAATGCCATCCCCATCAAACTTCCAATGACTTTCTTCACAGAATTGGAAAAAACTGCTTTAAAGTTCATATGGAACCAAAAAAGACCCCACATTGCCAAGACAATCCTAAGCCAAAAAAACAAAGCTGGAGGCATCACACTACCTGACTTCAAACTATACTACAAGGCTACAGTAACCAAAACAGCATGGTACTGGTACCAAAACAGAGATATAGACCAATGGAACAGAACAGAGCCCTCAGAAATAATACCACACATCTACAGCCATCTGATCTTTGACAAACCTGACAAAAACCAGAAATGGGGAAAGGATTCCCTATTTAATAAATGGTGCTGGGAAAATTGGCTAGCCATAAGTAGAAAGCTGAAACTGGATCCTTTCCTTACTCCTTATATGAAAATTAATTCAAGATGGATTAGAAACTTAAATGTTAGACCTAAAACCATAAAAACCCTAGAAGAAAACCTAGGGAATACCATTCAGGACATAGGCATGGGCAAGGACTTCATGTCTAAAACACCAAAAGCAATGGCAACAAAAGCCAAAATTGACAAATGGGATCTAATTAAACTAAAGAGCTTCTGCACAACAGAAGAAACTACCATCAGAGTGAACAGGCAACTTACAGAATGGGAGAAAATTTTTGCAATCTACTCATCTGACAAAGGGCTAATATCCAGAACCTATAAAGTACTCAATCAAATTTACAAGAAAAAAACAAACAACCCCATCAAAAAGTGGGCAAAGGATATGAACAGGCACTTCTCAAAAGAAGACATTCATACAAAAAACAGACACATGAAAAAATGCTCATCATCACTCGCCATCAGAGAAATGTAAATCAAAACTACAATGAGATACCATCTCACACCAGTTAGAATGGCAATCATCAAAAAATCAAGAAACAACAGGTGCTGGAGAGGATGTGGAGAAATAGCAACACTTTTACACTGTTTGTGGGACTATAAACTAGTTTAACCGTTTTAGAAAACAGTGTGGCAATTCCTCAAGGATCTAGAACTAGAAATACGATTTGACCCAGCCATCCCACTACTGGGGATATACCCAAAGGATTATAAGTCATGCTGCTATAAAGACACATGCAGACGTATGTTTATTGCGGCACTATTCACAATAGCAAAGACTTGGAATCAACCCAAATGTCCATCAGTGACAGACTGAATTAAGAAAATGTGGCACATATACACCATGAAATACTATGCAGTCATAAAAATGGATGAGTTCGTGTCTTTTGTAGGGACATGGATGCAGCTGGAAACCATCATTCTCAGCAAACTATCACAAGAACAGAAAACCAAACACCGCATGTTCTCACTCATAGGTGGGAATTGAACAATGAGATCACTTGGACACAGGAAGGGGATCATCACACACTGGGTCCTATTGTGGGGGTTGTGGGGAGGGATAGCATTAGTAGATATACCTAATGTAAATGACAAGTTAATGGGTACAGCACACCAACATGGCACATGTATACATATGTAACAAACCTCCATGTTGTGCACATATACCCTAGAACTTAAAGTATAATAATAAAAAACAGAGAGAGAGAGAGAGAAAATCCAAATAACCTCACTAAGAAACGAAACAGGAGATATTACAGCTGACACCACTGAAATACAGAAGATCATTCCAGGCTACTATGAACATGTTTATGCACATAAACTAGAAAACCTAGAAAAGATCGATAAATTCCTGGGAAAATACAACTATCCTAGCTTAAATCAGGAAGAATTAGGCACCGTGAACCAACCAATGACAAGCAGCAAGATTGAAATAGTAACGTAAAAATTACCAACTAAAAAATCCAGGACCAGATGGATTCACAGCAGAATTCTACCAGACTTTCAGAGAATTGGTACAAATCCTTTGGACACTATTCCACAAGATAGAGAAAGAAGGAACCCTCCCTAATTCATTCTACGAAGCCAGCATCACCCTAATACCAAAATCAGGAAAGGACATAACCAAAAAGAAAACTACAGACCGATATCCCTGATGAACACAGATGCTAAAACCCTTAACAAAATACTAACTAACTGAATCCAACAACATATCAAAAAGATAATCAATCATGATCAAGTGGGTTTCATACCAGGGATGCAGGGATGGTTTAATATATACAAATCAATAAATGTGATGCACCACATAAACAGAATTAAAAACAAAAATCATGTGATCATCTCAATAGATGCAGAAAAAGCACTGTTATTCAATACAGTACTGGAAGTCCTAGCTAAAGCAATCAGCCAAGAGAAAGAAATAAAGGGCATCCAAATTGGAAAGGAAGAAGTCAAATTATCCTTATTTTCAGATGATATAATCTTGTATTTGGAAAAACCTCAAGACTCCTCCAAAAAACTATTAGAACTGACATGCAAATTCAGTAAAGCTACAGGATGCAAAATCAGCATACAAAAATCAGTAGTGTTTCTATATGCCAACACCAAAGAATCTGAAAATAAATCAAAAAAGTAATCCCATTTACAATAGCCACAAATACAGTTAAATACCTAAGGGATTAACTTAACCAAAGAACTGAAAGATCTCTATAATGAAAACTATAAAACACCAGTGAAAAAATTTGAAGAGGACACCAAAAAATGAAAAGAGATTCCATGTTTACGAATCCCAAGAATATTGTCCAAAATGTCCATATTACCTAAAGCAACCTACAGATTCAATGCAATCCCTCTCAAAATACCAATGACATTCTTCAAAGATAGAAAAAAAAAAAACCTAAAATATGTATAGAACCACAAAAGATCTAGAATAGTTAAAACTATCCTAAGCAAAAAGAATAAAAGTGGAGGAATCACATTACCAGACTTTGTACTACACAACTATAGTAATCAAGACAGCATGGTATTGGAATTTTAAAAGACACATAGACCGAAGAAACAGAATGGAGGACCCAGAAATAAATCCACACACCTACAGAGAACTCATTTTTGACAAAGGTACCAAGAACATACCCTGGGGAAAAGACAGTTTCTGCAATAACTGGAACTGGAAAACTGGATATCCATATGTAGAAGAATGCAACTAGATCCTCTATCTCTTAACCATACACAAAAATAAAATCAAAATAGATTAAAGACTTAAATCTAAGACCTCAAACTATGAAACTACTGTAAGAAAGCATTGAGAAAATTCTCCCAAGACATTGGTCTGGCCAAAAATTTCGTGATACCGCACAAGCACAGGCAACCAAAACAAAAATGAACAAACTGGATCTCATCGAGTTAAAAAGCTTCTGCACAGAAAAGCAAACAATCAACAAAGTGGAGTGACAACCCACAGAATGGGAGAAAATATTTACAAACTACCTATCTGAAAAGGGACTAATAACTAGATTATATAAGAAAAACAACTACAAAGAAAAAAATGTAATAATCCTATCAAAAAATGGACAAAATATTTAAATAGACATTTTTCAAAAGAACATATGCAAATGGCAAACAGGCATATGAAAAGGTGCTCAGCATCATTATTGATGATTCCAAGAAATGCAAATCAAAACTACAATGAGATACCATCTCACTCCAGTTAAAATGGCTTATATACAAAAGAAAGGCAATAGCAAATGCTGGTAAGGATGTGGAGAAAGGGAAATCTTGTACGCTGTTGGTGGGAATGCAAATTACTACAACCACTATAGAGAACAGTACGGAGGTTCCTCAAAAAACTAAAAATAGAGCTGCTATATAATCCATCAATCCCTCTGCTGCGTATATACCCAAAAGAAAGGAAATTAGTATATCAAAGTGATATTTGCACTCCCATGTTTGTTGCAGTACTGTTCACAATAGCCAAGATTTGGGAGCACTCCAACTGTCCAAAAACAGGTGAACGGATCAAGAAAATATGGGTTAGAGGAAAAAATGGCAGACAGGAGGCAATATTAACTTGAAGCTCCCACTCAGACAGAGCAGTGTGTGGATACTCACATCATCAACTTTTGCTCCAAGAACTACCACAGGAACACACCAGGAAAGCTGAGATAATCCAAAGATCCTTTGAAGGAAGCAGCTTGCCAACGCAGGCTCTGTGATACGGTTGAAAAACTGAGAATGCCCAAAGTGTGTAAGGGGAAAAATCTGCCCAAGAACACACATCCTAACTGGGGAACCTGAAGGTTTAGGTTACGGGAGAAGGATTTAACCTTACCTGGAGCGGAGATCAGTTCAGAGAGCCAAGGGAATTATAGGGGTAGAGGAAGCAGTGGGAAAAGCCCTGTGAGCACTCTCAGTCACCAGGGAAGCCATCTGTGATCTATGGTTTTGTCCTGCAGGGGTCCTTAGGCAGGGCTGCAAGTGGAATTGAGAAAATACCACAGGGAGAAGGAAACTCCCAGCTAAACTTTGTAACAATTTTGACCAAACACAGTGCCCTGGACAGAATCTGGGTGAGGGACCAAAAAGGGAGTGCAGATATAAGCACAAAAGCCACAGCAGGCAGGGAGGTATGAAATCTGAGAACCCTGCTTGCTTTCTTTGGGGAAAGGCTTGTAGCCTGTGGAAAATTATGAGCCCTGGTCACCAGCTGCCTGGAAATAATCCTGGTGTTGTTGTGGGGCATGGTGGAAGTGAGACTGGCCTTTTTGGCTGCCTGGAAGCTGGGTGAGGCCTGTCACTGCCAACTTTCCGCCAACTTTTGCCCTCGTGTCCTCATAGAGTTTTCTGTCTAGTAAGGAAGAAGACATTGAATTACTGGGGTTTTTTTGGTTTTTTGTTTTGTCTTGTTTTTGTTTTTGTTTTTTGTTTGTTTTGACAGTCTCGCTCTGTTGCCAGGTTGGAGTGCACCTGTACAACACAGGAGAGGCAGCCATAATCTCCCTGGGAACATAACTCCATTGGCCTGAGAACCACACTCCCATCCCCAACAGTGACCACAGCAAGCCCAACCCAAGGAGAGACTGAGCTCAGACACACCTAAACCTGTCCCCGCCTAATGGTCTTTCTCTACTCACCCTAGTAGCTGAAGACAAAGATCATAATCTCTTGGGAGCTACATGACCATGCCCACTGCCTAAGAAACCAGAATACTCATCCAGGTGACCCGAGGGCAAGCCTGTATCCTCCCTCTACTACCACAGCTGATGCTTTCTTGAAAGCTCCACCTCCTGGCTGGAGGCCAACCAACATAAAACCAGTGCACTAAACAAAAGTACAAACAAGGGCCATCACAGAGTCCACTTCACTCTCCTGCTAGCTCCACTGAAGCAGGTGCTGATATCCATGACTGAGAGACCTGAAGGCCAATCACATCAGAGGACTCCTTGAAGAAATTCCCCAGTACCAGCCTGGAGCCCAGTAGCTCTGCTGGGTGGCTAAACCCAGAAGAGAAATAACAATCACTGCAAGTAAGCCTCATCCCTAAGGAAAGGAGGAGAGCACCACATCAAGGGAGCGCCCATGAGAGCAAAGAATCTTAACAGCATCCGTTGAGCCCCAGATCTTCCCTCTGACACAGTCTACCCAAACGACAAAGAAACAGACAAACAAATCTGGTAATATGACAAAACAAAGTTCATTAACACCCCCAAAAGATCATACTAGCTTACCAACAATGGATCCAAACCAAGAAGAAATCTCTGAATTTCCAGAAAATAAACTCAAAAGGTTGATTACGAAGCTACTCAAGGAGACATCAGAGAAAGGTAAATACAAACTTAGAGAAAATTTTTTAAATAATACAAGGTATGGATGGAAAAATATCCAGTGAAATAGATAGCATTAATAAAAAACAATCGCAACTTCTGAATATCAAGCACACACTTCGAGAAATGCAAAATACACTGAAAAGTCTCAACAATAGAATCAAGCAAGTAGACAAAAGAACTTGAGAGCTCAAAGATGAGGCTTTTGAATTAACCCTATCTAACAAAAATAAACAAAAAAAGAAACAAAAATGAACATAGCCTCCAAGAACTTTAGGATTATGTTAAATGAATGAACCTAAGAATAATTGGTGTTCCTGAGGAAGAAGAGAAATTTAAAAGTTTGTAAAACATATTTGAGGGAGTAACTTGTGAAAAACATGCCTGGCCTCACTAGAGATCTAGACATCCAAATACTAAAAGCTCAAAGAACACCCAGGAAATTCTATCACAAAAGATCGTTGCTTAGGCCCAGAGTCATCAGGTTATCTAAAGACAAGATGAAAGAAAAAGTCTTAATAGCTGTGAAGCAAAAACATCAGGTATGCTGTAAAGGTAAGCCTATCAGATTAAGAGCAGATTTCTCATCCAGGCATGGTGGCTCACGCCTGTAATCCCAGCATTTTGGGAGGCAGAGGCAGGTGGATCACGAGGTCAGGAGATTAAAATCATCCTGGCTAACATGGTGAAACCCCATCCCTACTAAAAATACAAAAAAAAATTAGCCAGGCATGGTGGCAAGCACCTGTAGTCCCAGCTACTTGGGAAGCTTGAAATGGAATCGCTTGAATCCAGGAGAGGGGGGTTGCAGTGAGCTGAGATTGTGCCACTGCACTCCAGTCTGGGCAACAGAGCAAGACTCAATCTCAAGAAAAAAAACAAAACAAACAAACAAACAAAAACAGCAGATTTATCGACAGAAACCTTACAAACAAGAAGGGATCCAGGTCTTACCTCTAGTCTCCTTAAACAAAACAATTATTGGCCAATACTTTTGTATCCAGTAAAACTAAGCTTCATAAACGAAGGAAAGATACATTTTTTTCCAGACAAACCAAGGCTGAGAGAATTTGCCACTACCAACACAGCACTAAAAGTACTACTAAAGGGAGCTCTAAATATTGAAACAAATCCTTGAAATCTTGAAACAAATCTACCAAAATAAAACCTGCTTAAATAATAAATCTCACAAGACCTATAGAACAGTAACACAATGAAAAGAAAAACAATGAATTCCGGCAAAAACTAGCATAATGAATAGAATAGTATCTCACATCTTGAGACTAACATTGAATGTAAATGGCCTAAACGCTCCACTTAAAAGATACAGAGTGGCAGAATGGATAAGTATCCACCAACCAAGTATCTGCTGTCTTTGAGAGACTCACCTAAAACATAAGGAGTCACAGAAACTTAAGGTAAAGGTGTTGAAAAAGATATTCCATGCAAATGGACACTAAAAGCAAGCAGAAGTAGCTTTTCTTATATTAGGCAAAACAGACTTTAAAGCAACAACATTTAAAAAAGACAAAGAGGGATATTACGTAATGATAAAAGGACTAGTCCAACAGGAAAATATTACAATCCTAAAAATATATGCACCTAACACTGGAGCTTCCGAATTTATACAACAGTTACTACTAGACCTAAGAAATGAGATTAGTGGCAAAACAATACAGTGGAGGATTTCCATACTCCGCTGACAGCACTAGATATGTGAGCAGGACAGAATGCCAATAAAGAAACAATGGATTTAAACTATGCCCTAGAACAAATGGACTTAACAGATATGTACAGAACATTCTGCCCAACAACTGCAGAATGTACATTCTATTTACCAGCACATGGAACGTTCTTCAAGACAGCTCATATGATAAACTACGAAACAAGTCTCAATAGATTTAAGAAAATCAAAATTATATCAAGTACTCTCTCAGATCGCAGTGGAATAGAATGGAAAATCAACTCCAAAAGGAACTCTCATAACCATGCAAATTCATGAAAATTAAATAACCTGCTCCTGAATAATCATTGGTTCAACAATGAAATCAATATGAAAATTTAAAAATTATTTGAACTGAATAATAGCAACACAACCTATCGAAACCTCTGGAATATAGCAAAAGCGATGCTAAGAGGAAAGTTCATACCATTAAATGCTTACATCATAAAGTCTGACAGAACACAAATAAACAATTTAAGATCACACCTCAAGGAACTAGAGAAAAAAGAACAAAACAAACCCACACCCAGCAGAAGAAAAGAAATAACCAAGATCAGTGTAGAAGTAAATGAAATTGAAATACACATACATGCCAAAAAAAATAAATATATGAAACAAAGAGCTGGTTCTCTGAAAAGATAAACAAAACTGATGCACCATTAGTGAGATTAACCAAGAATATAAGAAAGAAGATCCAAACAACATCAATGAAAAATGAAATGGGAGATATTATAACTGATACCACAGAAATACAAAAGATTATAGAAGGCTACTATGAACACCTGCACATGCACAAACTAGAAAACCTAGAGGAGATGGATAAATTCCTAAAAATATACAATCCTCCTAAATTACATCAGGAAGAAATAGAAATTCTGAAAAGACCAATAATTAAGCATTGAGATTGAAATGGTAATTTTCAAATTTTCCAACAACAGAAAGTGCAGGACCAGATGGATTCATAGCTGAATTCTACCAGACATGAAAAGAAAAATTGATGCCAATCCTATTACCACTATTCCAAAATACAGAGAAAGAGGGGATCCTCCCTAAATCATTATTTGAAGCCAGTTACCACCCTAATACTAAAACGAGGAAAGGAAATAACAAAAAAATAAAACTACAGACCAATATCCCTGATGAATACAGATGCAAAAATTCTCAACAAAACATGAGTTAACCAAATCCAACAGCATGTCAAAAAGATCACATGCCATGATCGAGTGGGTTTCATACCAGGGATACAAGGATGGTTTAACATACGTAAGTCAATAAATGTGATATACCACATAAATAAAATTATTAACAAAAATTACATGATCATCTCTATAGACACAGAAAAAGCATTTGACAAAATCCAGCATCCCTTTATTATTAAAACCCTCAGCAAAATCGGCATAGAAGGGACATAGCTCAACGTAATAAAAGTCATCACATCACCTTACTTCAAACTATACAATAAGGCTATAGTCACCAAAACATCATGGTACTGGTATAAAAATAGGCACATAAACCAATGGAACAGAATTGAGTCCAAATAAAGTAAAATACTTACAGCCAACTGATCTTTGACAAAGCATACAAAAACGTAAATATGGGGAAAAGGCACCTTATTCAATAAATGGTGCTGGGAAAACTGGCAAGCCACATCTAGAAAATAAAACTGAATTCTCATTTCTCGCCTTATACAAAAATCAACTCAAGATGGATCAAAGACTTAAATCTAAGACCTAAAACCATAAAACTCCTAGAAGATAACATTAGAAAAGCACCTTTCTGGACATTGGCTTAGGCAAAGAATTAATTACTAAACCCCAAAAGCAAATGCAATAAAAACCAAAATAAATAAATGGGACCTACTTAAACTAAAAAGCTTCTGTACAGCAAAAGAAACAGTCAGGAGAGTAAACAGACAACCCACAGAGTGGGAGAAAATCTTCCAACAAAGAACTAATATCCAGAATCTATAAGGAACTCAAACAAATCAGCAAGAAAAAAGCAATCCCATCAAAAAGTGAGCTAAGGACATGAATTGACAATTCTCAAAAGAAAATATATACATGGCCAACAGACATACCAAAAAAAATGCTCAACATCACTATTGAAAAGAAGTCATTACACAAAAAAGATACTTGCACACATATGTTATAGAAGCACAATTTGCAATTGCAAAAATATGGAACCAACCCAAATCCCCGTCAATCAACTAGTGGATAAAGAAAATGTGGCATAGATATATATACACCATGAAATACCACTGAGCCATAAAAAGAAACAAAATAATGTTATTCACAGCAACACGGATGGAATTTCTGACCATTATTCTAAGTAAAGTAACTCAGGAATGGAAAACCAAATATTGTATGTTCTTACTTACAAGTGGAAGCTAAGCTATTAGGATGCAAAGGCATAAGAATGATGCAATGTACTTTGGGGACCTGGAAGAATTGGTGGGAGGGTGGTGAGGGACAAAAGACTACACATTTGGTAGAGTATACACTGCTCAAGGGATGGATGCCACAAAATCTCAGAAATCACCACCAAAGTACCTATTAATATAACCAAACACTACCTGTTCCTCAAAAACATTTTGAAATCAAAAAAAATTAAATATGTATACTGTAAAGTTATAAAAATTTACTGGATTTGAACTGTTAGAAGTATAACTATACATTTCTTTAAAAACTTGTAAAATGTCGGCCAGGCATAGTGGCTCACTCCTGTAACCCCAGCACTTTCAGAGGCCGAGGCGGGCAGATCACAAGGTCAGGAGATTGAGACCATCCTGTGAATGGTGAAACCCCATCTCTACTAAAAATACAAAAAATTAGCTGGGCATGGTGGTGGGCGCCTGTAGTCCCGGCTACTCAGGAGGCTGAAGTGGGAGAATGGCATGAACCAATGTATATATTGCATATTTTATGCATATTATTTTACTTTAATATTAGTCTTTCTTTTCTGAACAAAATGTCGAAGGGCAAAGACATGAAAACAATATTAGTCTTATCACAGCTGGGTAAAATAATATGCATAGAATAAGGAAAATATGAAATGTTACCAATGATTATCCCTGAATGAAGGTATTGTGGGTGATTATTTTATTATCTTAATATACAGTTTAATTTTTTCCTAGTTTTACATAAATAACCTGTATTATTTTCGTAACATCCCATTAAAAAAAAAAAGAGAGAGAGAGAGAGACTGTTTTCTCAATGCAATGATAGGCTGTTGCTTCAGGCACCCGAGTCAGAGATGTCTCCCTGTGCGTTTATGTAAAATGTCAGATAGGGCCCCCCTAAAGGAACCGCTGCAGAATCCACCCCAGCAAGAATGGCTGGGGATGTCTCAGATTTCTTATCTGGCCAAGCTATTCCCTCTTTCTGGACGGCCTCATGAGTCGCCTCATGTTTCTGGCAATCTCATAGTGCATGCTTCAACACTTGGCTAAAATATCTGCTTCCTGAGCCTTTGCACACCCTTCCAGGAAGAATTGGGTGCTTTCTCCTCTGCAGTCCCATGATGTGGCTCAGTCTCACTTAAATATGAACAACATTTTCCCCAGTCATTAAGCTTTCTCAGAAAAGGAGCAGAGTTTTCTTTGCCATTAGACTATATCCCACTATAGGAGACCGATGAATATTTTCCAAGTGTTTGGGAATTTAAAGAGTGCTACAAGGTTTAACAGACAAATCTACCTATCCAGTAATGTTTTTGTGAAGGTATTTATTAATTTCTTAAACCACTACCAGGGAGTTTTCAGTCATGGTGGAAGGCAAAGAAGGAGCAGGCACTTTACATGTGAAAAGCAGGAGCAAGCAAGAGAGCATTGGGGAGGGTGCTACATACTTTTAAACCAACAGATCTTGTGTGATCTTGTGTGAATTATATATATATAACAAAATAATAATATATTTTGTTACTTTATATATATATTTTGTTATATATATTAAAATATATATAACTAAACATATATAAAGTATATATAGATAAAATATATATATTTTATATATAACAAAATATATAATTTATATATTATATTATATATTTATACATAATATATGATATATAATATACATTATATTATATGATATGATATATAATATAAATTACATATAATATATAATGTATATTATATAAAATAATATAGATTACATTATATATTATATGTGATTTATATAATATATATTATATAAATTACATATATAATATAGTATATATTATATATTATGTATAATTTATGTATAATATATGTATCATATATTTACATATTATATATTTATATATTATATATAATATATAAGTTATATATGTATAAATTATATATATTTATATAGTATATATGAGTTATATATAATTTTATATATAATATAAAATTTTTTATATAATATATAAAAATATATTATATAATATATATAATATATATTATATATAAATTATACATAATATGCTATATATAGTATATTATATATAAGTTATACATAATATGCTATATATAGTATATTATATATAAGTTATATATTATATAAATTACATATTACATATATTATATATAAATTACATATATTATATATAAATTATATATATTATATATATAATTTCCAGTGTTGGTAGTGAGGCCTAGTGGGAAGGTGTTTGGATCAAGGGTCTGAATCCCTCATGAATGGTTTGGGCCATCCCCTTGCTGATGCACAAGTTCTCACTCTGAGTTCACACAAGATCTGTTGGTTTAAAGTATGTAGCACCCTCCCCAATGCTCTCGCTTGCTCCTGCTTTTCACATGTAAAGTGCCTGCTCCTTCTTTGCCTTCCACCATGACTGAAAACTCCCTGAGACTTCACCAGAAAACAAGCATATGCCAGCACCATGCATCCTATAAAGCCTGCAGAGCCATGAGCCAATCAAACCTCTTTTCTTTATAAATTACCCAGTCTTAGGTATTTCTTTAGAGCAATACAAGAATGGCCTGACAACCTCTCATCTTTTAGGATGGCTATTCTCAGAAAGTCACAAGGTAAGTGTTGGAGAGAATATGGAGAAATTGGAACCCTTGTACATTGTTGGTTGGTACAGCCATTATGGAAAACAGTATGGAGGTTCTTCAAAAAATAAAAATCAAACTACTAAATGACAAAGCAAACTCACTTCTGGATATATTTTCAAAAAAAAAGAAATCAGGGTCTCAAAAAGATATCTGTGCCCCCACGTTGACTGAAGCATTATTCACAGTAGCCAAGTCATGGAAGCAAGCTAAATGTTGATTGATGGATGAATGAATCAATAAAGAAAATATCATACATACATACAGTAGAATATTATTTAAAGTTAAAAAGAGGGAAATCCTACTTTTTGCGACAACATGGATGAACTTGAAAGTTGTTATGCTAAGTAAAATAAGTCAGGCACAGAAGGTCAAATATTACATGACACCACTTATATGATGAATCTAAAATAGTTAAACTCCTAGAACAAAAGAAGACAATGGTGATTGCCAGGGTCTGGGGGAAATGGGAAATGGGGAGATATTAGTCAAAGGGTACAAGTTTCAGTCATACAAGATAAGTCCCAGAGATCTAGTGTACAACATAGTGCTTACAGTTAACAATACTGTATTATATACTTAAAAGGGTCCTAAAAATGTAGACTTTATGTTAAGTGTTCCTATCACAAAATAATAACAATAATAATAAATAAGAGAGCAAAAGGAAACTTTTGGAGGTGATGAGGAGGTTTATGGTATAGATTCTGGTGATGGTTTTACAGCTTTATGGTTATATCCAAATTCATCATGGTGCATATATTAAACATGTACAGCTTTTTGTATTATAACAAAAATTGTATTAAAACATTTCAAAAGATATGACTGTGTACGTAGAAAACCTAAATAAATTCATAAATAAGCTATTAAAGTAAGACAGCTTACCAAGTTTGCTGAATGCAGTCAATATACAGTATCAATTCTACTTCTATGCTCCAGCGACAAAACTTTAGGAAATAAAAATTTTAATATAGTAATTACAAGATGATAAAAAATATCTGTTAAATATCCCCAAAAGGAAAATGCTGAATTGCTAGAAGGTAGTGAAGACTGCCAGGCCCTATCTCCTGATGGGAAGAAACATGGAACCCTGAGAGGAAAGACGAATACCTGAGGAGTACCTAAACTGCTTTCATCCTGAGGACACGTGCCAATACCAAAATACCAGGCTTCGGGTGGAACCTAGCTCAACAAAGGTCACACAGCCAAGGGCAGGTCATTCAGAGGTGAGGAATCTTAAAAGAGACCTTCCCAATTTAAGTTGAGGCCCCTAGATGACTAAAGAAGAAGAAGGGAGGAAGTGGAGGGGAAGAGAAGGAGAATGGAAGAAAGGGAAGAAGGGAATAGAGGAAAAGAACGAATAAAAGGAAGAAAGAGGGCTAAGAGAATGCCTGAGAATATGTTCACACATCTTGGCAAAAATTATAAATGAAATATTAAGAAACTAAATCCCAAAAGATACATATGTGATAACATATCATGATTAAGTTGGATTTAACAAAGGAATCTTAGGAACTGATCAACTCAAGTCACCGTATTAGCAAATAAAAGCAAGAAATCATATGCTCATCTCAGCGAATGCAAAAAGGAAAAAAAAACTTCCAAAAAATAAGTATTAATTTCTTATAGAAATTTTTAGCAAATATGAAGTCTCCAATCTAATCATGTTTATGTGCAACAAATGTGCAATAGGCATCATAAAAGGTACAATCTTGAGAACTTTCCTTTGAGATTAGAAACTAGACAAGAATGTTCTATTCAATATTGCACAGGGAGTTCTCAGCAACATGGTAATAAAAAAGAAATAAAAGAAATAAGGTTTAGAAAGGAAGCAAGATAACATTTCAAAAGATATGATTGTGTATGTAGAAAACCTAAATAAATCCATAAATAAGCTATTAAAGTAAGACAGCTTACCAAGTTTGCTGAATGCAAAGTCAATATACAATATCAATTCAATTTCTATGTTCCGGTAACAAAAATTTAGGAAATAAAAATTTTAATATACTAATTATAAGATGATAAAAAATCTGTTATATAGAAATACATTTTTAAAGAATGTGAAATATCTATTTAAGGAAACTTCTGAAACCTAATATTGAGTTATATCTTAAAAGAAAAATAAAATAATAAATTTTATTTATTATTCTGAAAAACTTAAAATTGCAAACATGTCAATTCTCTCCAAATCAATTAATAAGTTCCCTGTAATCACAATAAAATTCCACTCTTTCAATTAAACTAATTGTTAACAACACTGCTACACACACACACACACACACACACACACTCACTCACACACGCACACAGAGTAAGTTTCTGGTCACCTTCAGAGGCCAAAGCAAACACAGAGAAAATATGTAATTTGAATAAAACAGAGACTGTGTTGTGAAAAGAAACGTTTTTTTTTAAATAATACTATCATGAAATCCTCACAACAATGAGAAAATGTGGCATCTATGAAATAAGAATACTATAAAAAAGAAAAACATCAATAACAGGAAAACAGCATTGACTATTAAAATTATAAAAGCATAAATTAAAAACTTAATAGAGAAGTTGCAAGGTAAAGTTTTAGCAAATCTTCTAGCAGCTAGAGCATAAAAACAAATTGAAAATAGGAGAAATAGTATAAGAAAATTAGAAGACAAGTCCAGCAGGTCTTTCATCTTTTTTTTTTTTCGAGACGGAGTCTCGCTCTGTCGCCCAGGCTGGAGTGGAGTGGTGTGGTCTCAGCTCACTGCAAGCTCCACCTCCCGGGTTCACACCATTCTCCTGCCTCAGCCTTCCGAGTAGCTGGGACTACAGGCGCCCGCCACCAGGCCAGCTAATTTTTTGTATTTTTAGTGGAGATGGGGTTTCACCTTCTTAGCCAGGGCACCTTCTTAGCCAGGATGGTCTCGATCTCCTGACCTTGTGATCCACCCGCCTTGTCCTCCCAAAGTGCTGGGATTACTGGCGTGAGCAACTGCCCCTGGCCCGGTCTTACATCTTATTAATAGGTGCTTCAAAAAAAGAATCACAGAGTAATACACAGAAAACAATTCCAAAAATAGTGAACATGATACCCCCCATCAAAAGTGCCCCTTAAATGTTCAAAAATATGAGTTAAAAATTAACCCAAATCAGGACATATCATGACATATCAGAAAACTGAAAACAAAAAAGACAATCCTAAAGCCTTCAACAAGGGGAGAATATATTGTTCACACACAGGATCAAAGATAAATGCCTTTACCATTGTCAACAGCCATAGAAGACACTAAAAAACAATGGAACGATGCCTTCAAAAGTCTGCAAAAATAAATTATTTACAATCTAGAATCCCATACCCAGTCAAATTATCATTTAATTGTGGCAGGAGTTGGGGAGGGAGAGACCAAACTACAGTAACTAAGACAGTTGATATTGAGAAAGGGGTAGAAAAGTTGATGAATGAAACAGAAAACCTATAACCCACATGTATATAGGTTTCTGCATCTAGGACAATGTCTGGCATATATCAGGGGCACTCAATAAATATATCTGGAATGTTGACTGAATACACAAACCTGGTACACAAGAGAGGCTGTATTGCAGGGTCAGTGGGCCAAGAACAGACTGTTTAACAATTGGTTGGAAAATGAAATATTCATATGAAAATAATAAATTCAGATTATGATAGACAAAAATTAAGTAATTTCATATGAAATAAAGACAAAGTAAAACTTTTAGGAAAAAACACAATTTTTTTAACTTTATATGCATAAAGATTTCTTCAACAAGGCACAAAAATGTATCATACAAAAATAAAAAGATTAAGTCAGTCTACATTAAAATCATAAACTTTTGTTTATCAAATGATACATTAAATAGAGTATAAGGCAAACCTTAGATTGGGGGAAGATATTTGTGCACGAATGACCAACCAAAGATTAGTGTCCAGGATATTCCAAGTTCATGGATTGGAAGAATTAATATTGTTAAAATATCCATACTACCCAAAGCAATCTACAGATTCAATACAATCCCTATCAAAATACCAATGCTATTCTTCACAGAAATGGAAAAAAAATCTAAAATTTGTACAAAACCACAAAAGAACATAAATAGCCAATGCAATACTGAGCAAAAGAACACAGCAGGAGGCATCACACTACCTGACTTCAAAATATACTATAAAGGTATAGTAACTAAAATGGCATGGTAGTGTCATAAAAACAGAGACATAAACCAATGGAACATAATAGAAAACCCAGAAATAAATCCACACATCTACAGTCAACTGATTTTTGACAAAGACACCAAGAAAACATATTAGGAAAAGGACAGTCTTTTCAACAAATGGTGCTGGGAAAACCATATAATCACATACACAGTAATGAAACTAGACTCCTATCTCTCACTGTATATAAAAATCAAGTAAAGATGGATTCAAGACTTAAATGTAAGAGGTAAAACTACTAAACTACTAGGAGAAAACATACAGGAAATGCTTCACAACATTGGTCTAGTCAAGAATTTTTTGGATAATATCTTAAACGCATAGCAACAAAAGCAAAAATAGCAAAATAGGATGACAGCAAACTCAAAAGCTTCTGCACAGCAAGGTAACAATCATCAGAGTAAAGAGACCACCTACAGAATAGGAGGAAATATTTGCAAACTATGCACCTAACAAGGGGTTAATATCCACAACATATAGAGACCTCAAACAACTCAGTAACAACCCGATTTAAAAAATGAGCAAAAGACCTGCATAGACATTTATCAAAAGAAGACATACAAATGACCACAGGTATATGAGAAAAATGTTGAACATAACTAACTAATAGAAAAATGCAGGCCAGGCATGGTGGCTCATGCCTGTAAATCCCAGCATTTTGGGAGGCCAAGGTGGGTGGATCACCTGAGGTCAGGAGTTCGAGACCAGGCTGACCAACATGGTGAAATCCCAGCTCTACTTAAAAAAAAAAAAAAAAAATACAAAATTAACCGGGCATGGTGGCAGGTACCTGTAATCCCAGCTACTCAGGAGGCTGAAGCAAGATAATCGCTTGATCCCGGGAGGCGGAGGCTGCAATGAGCCGAGATCACGCCACTGCACTCCAGTTTGGGTGACAGAGTGACACTCTGTCACAAAAAAAAAAGAAAAAAGAAAAATGCAAATCAGAACCACAGGGAGATATCACCTCACCCCAGTTAGAATGACTATTATCAAAAAGATATTGGTTAATGGATACAATGTAGGTTATTCAGGTGATGAACACTCTAAAAGCCCTGACTTGGCCACTACAGTAACAAAATTGCATGTGTACCCCATAAATTTGTACAAATGAAAAGAAGATTTAAAATAATAAATGCTGGTGAGGATGTGGAGAAAGAGGAACTCTTATATAGTATTGGTACGGATGCAATTAGTACAGCCATTATTATAAACAGTGTGGAGGTTCCCCCCAAAATTAAAAATAGAACTTCCATATGATCCAGGAATCTCACTGCTGAGTATATATTCAAAGGAAATGAAATCAGTAGGTTGAAGAGCAAACTTCCATGCAGTCAGCTTCCATGTTTATTGCAACATTGTTCCCAATAGCCAGGATATGAAATCAGCCTAAGATATGAAATCAACCTGAAGATACGAAAAATTCATCAACAGAAGAATTTTTAAAATGTGGTATGTATACACCATGGAATACTATTCAACGATAAAAAGATAAAATTCTATTATTTGAGACAACATGGTTGAACCTGGTGTACACTATGTTTAATGAAATAAGCCAAGCACATGAGGACAGATACCACATAACATCACTCATTTGTAAAATCTGAAAAAGTTGATCTTATTAAAGTAGAGGGTAGAATAGTGGCTATCAGAGGCCAGGGGAGAGGAGAGATAGGAAGAGGTTTGTCAATGGGTACTGTTAGAGTTGGATTGAAGAAATTTGTTCTGGTGTGATATTGCACAGGGTGATAGTTAACAATAATGTATTGTTTAGGTCAAAATAGTTACAAGTTTTGAATGTTCTCATTACAAAAAAAAGATGTTTCAGATTATGAAAACACCAATTATCCTGATTTATTCATTACACAATGTATACATGTATCAAAACATCACACTGTACTCCATAAATATGTACAATTATATGTCAATTAAAAACAAAACAAAAAATAGGCTTCTGAAAAAAAAAAACCCTTAAGAATAAGGAAAAAAGGAAACCCAATAAAATAATGGGCAAAAGATACAAGGAACTTAACAAAACAAATATGAGTGAAAATATATATATATGAAAAGGTTTTCTATCTCATTAGCAATCAGAGAACATAAATTTAAACTATAAAGATATTGACAAGTCAGTTTGATACACACCTGATGGGAATGTGGAGAAAGTAATTCTTATATTCTGCTTACAGGCACGTATACTGAAATAACCACTTGGATAAATTAGAAATTTTCATAAACTTGAACATTTACATAATCTATAAAATTGTACTTTTATACTTTTCTGCTCCTATATAAAAATAGACTTTGAAACATGTAAATCATGTTCATAACAGTATTATTCATAATAGACTAAACATAAAAAAAGCCCAAATGTACATCAATGTTGGAATGGATAATGGTTTAATCATACAATGTTATCTTACCCGACTGTGAGAAAGGAAGAATTACATCCACATGTACCAACATGGATGAACCCTAAAAGCAAGACTGTGAGCTGAAAGCAAGTACAAACAGAAGAATTCATAGTGTACTATTGACTTCATGTTCAAAAACATGCAAAATTGGAAATTATATTGTGTAGGAATTGTTATCCATGAAAACATAAAGCCATACAGAAAACAGTAACTAAAAATTCAAGTTAATGGATCCCTGTTGGGAGAAATGCTGAAGTTGTGATTGCAGAAGGAAACACAAGGGCCTTAAAAATTGGAACTATCCTATGTCTTAACTAACTCTATGTCTGAAACGAATATTCTGTGTCTTAAAAGAAGGGTAGGCACTTTTATTTTTTTCATATACTTTTTTGGTGGGTGATTATTTTACACTTTTTAATTTTAAAAATATAGAAAAAGTAAAACAATGGAACTGAGATATCAAAACATTTTACAGAACTGAGAATTTTCAGAAACTGTGCTTCTAGAAGCTTGCCCCGTCACTACCAGGAGAATTCTAACCCAACAAATAATGGGAAAGTTCTGCCTTGACCATTCTGATATATTTATACTATACCAGTTACCCTATGCTAAAAGCATTGGCTTTGGAAGAACAGTTCTGTTTGCAGTTTCTGAAACTGAGTGAGTCCCAGTTTGCACATTTATGCAGTTAGGATTGACAGCAAGGATTGTGTAAAGATGAAATGGGATTGTGAGAGATAAATACCTGGCATACTTCTAGCACCAACAAATGGTGGTTCCCTTCCCTTCACCATCTGTGCCACCCTTTCTTATTAAGCTCCCCAGTTATTTGTACCAACTCACACAGTTTTCTGAACTTTCGGTTTGCTTGCCATTTTATTTGAAAGTACTTTTACAAATATTATTGCATTTGATCTTCCAATTTAAGAAATTACTATGCGAATGCGAACACTGACATTCATACAGATGAAAGACAACGGCAGCAATGTCCAAAATTCTGGAAAAATCCTGGTTGCAACTATTACATCTGTTATTCTCAAAATATATCTTTTAAGTCAAGAGAAAAGCTCTAATACCGGACACCTAAATGACATCTCTTAGGCTACTACTTGACCCTAAAAGCATATCCTGTCAAATGCTCTTATTTGAAATTGGGAATTATATAATCACTAGACTGCTAAAAACCTAAAATTACAGAATCCAAGGGAGAACAACTCCAAGATTTACCCCTTTCAAAGAACTGAAATATATTTAAGCATGTTTCAGATACATTCACATCTTTCTGGAAAAAAAAGAAAATTCTCAACTGGAAATAGTGTAATTGCAACTCTGTGGCCTATTTTAGATACATTCCCTTGGGAAGAGCTGCCACTTAATTGTCAGCCCCATGAATTTAGAAGAATGTTTTATTCAGGCATCATCCCCAGAGCTCAAGACTTCACAGAGCTTAGAAGGAAACACTAACACATGACAAGGAATGCTCATCTAACAGCCTCCTTCCCCAATGACTACCTGACCCTTGACCTAATTAATTTTGTTCTTTTATTTTGTGGCTTTTCTACAATGAGAGTAAGTCACCAATGGCCTCAAATGCTAATTATGCAACCCACAACACACCCAGGAACAGTAAAGTGTACTGAGAAGGCATTATCTTCTTTTATCTTCCATCTTGAACAGTATTTTTGAGAGCAAAGCCTATAAAGAAAAGCTATGTGTCTCTATTGGCAACATTGTGACAGGCCTGTTCCTACAAGACTCAAAGGATTATTTCAGAGAATTTTATAGAACCAGGATGACCCATCGAGGGAAAGTCCCTTTCCTAATTGGCAGTGAAAAGTGAGTGTCACCAAAGCCCTGCACTGAGACCAAAGAGGTGGTGAGGAAGAGCTGTGCAATGAGCCATAAAACCTGACAAACCCTGGTGACCCGGAGTGACTTTAATGGCCACTCACAATCCATCCACATCCACTCACATATTTCATTTGTTCAGGCTGCTGCAAGAGGTGACAGAAAGGAAGTTGACTATTTCCATTCTTCTCATTTCTATTTTTGCCCCTCTTTGAGTCCTGGGTTTTTCCAAGAAAATCTTGTCCCTGGCTGTCAGACAAGATGTTCTGAGTTTTCATGAGCAGAAGAAGGCTTTTCGTATCAGGGCTTCCTAATCAATTTACAAATGAGAATAAATCAACTTTTGTTGAACTTTGAGTTTCACATGCTGAGCAAGGCACTTCACAAGTTGAATTTTTCTAAGAACCAATGAAAGATGAGTCAAAATTATATACCACCCCTCATCTGCACAGGGAAAAAAAAAAAACCTAAATAACTCTCTGTGTTATTTTACTGCTCTTCCTTTGCTCTTAAGCCCAAGTTCCACTGAGGACAGAAATTGCAAGAAAAAAAAACTTTATCTTGACAATCCAAGGTAGCTAAGTCCTGAGTAATTACTCAGTCTTTCAGGATTATCCCCCATTCTCAAACGTTTTTCTTTTCTACATCTCCACCGCGAGATGATAGGTAATAAGGTTCAGAGAAAAGCCTATCTAGTCTATTGACCTTCAGAGGAACCTAGGGTGAATCATGAATAAAGGTTTTCCAGAAGAAGAAAAAAAATGGTTTAACAATAAAGACAGGGAGAAAATTCCAGTTTAAGAGCAGAGCAACATTTGCACAGCTTAAAGATGAGAGAGGAGCCGGGACAATCGAGAGCAAACATGTCTCCCGAGTGAAACAGAGAGCTGTTCTCCTTGAGATGAGGATAATGAGAACTACAGGTTCAAAGGTTTCCCTGATCAGAAAAGAGTTATAAGGTCCACATGAGGTAAACCAAAGAGTTAGCATCAGTACAGGGTGGGGAAAAGGTGAAGGATATTGCTAAAGCGAAATATAAGCTAAGTGGCAGTGAATGTGACTAGGCATTACATCCTAGCAATTGTCCTAACCAACACAAGGATGCAGTTCAGGGCATTTCACAAACCAAAATTTGAAGAGAAACATTTGCTGGACATAGGCATTATCAAAGCAGGTACATGAGTGGGATGAGTGAGCAAACTGTGCCTGCCAGGAGTACCCAAGGAAGCCAACCCTGACTGGAGAAAATCTGGGAAAGTCAAGTTTAGACCATGATACCATACTTTCTTTCACAGATTCAGTTCAATCTGAGAGAAGATTGACAGCTGGAACTTTT
Source organism: Macaca mulatta (assembly GCF_049350105.2). Classification (NCBI taxonomy): domain Eukaryota; kingdom Metazoa; phylum Chordata; class Mammalia; order Primates; family Cercopithecidae; genus Macaca; species Macaca mulatta. Next base: position 110,082,686 of record NC_133419.1, on the reverse strand, counting down.
TCCTCTGAAGACTGTGAGGAAAACACAGATACCCACTGATGGAAGCTAGCTTTGGGTAAGTTACTAGATATTGAAGGAAAAAAGTCTTTTTTTCTGGTGAGAAATTCAGACACATTTAGATTTGAATGTATCTAAAATATGTTTAAATTTATTTCTAGTTTCAAAGAGTTCATTAAGAGCATGCCACATCTGGAGGGAGGAGAGCAAACAACTTTTGAAGCTTCTATTCTAAGAAGAGTAAGTCAAGCTAAGTTTGAAACTAGAAGAAGAGAAAATTTGAGCAATAAATTAGTGAGAAGTGAACCTTACGTTGAGAAAACAAACTTACCTGACCTTAGCTGTATACAACAGTCTCCTCCTTATCTGCAGAAGCTACATTTCAAGACTTCCAGTGGATCCCTGATACTGCAGATAACACTGAACCTTATATATACCATGTTTTGTTTGTTTCTTCATTTGCTTGTTTGTTTGTTTTCTGAGACAGAGTCTCGCTCTGTTGCCCAGGCTAGAGTGCAGTGGTGTGATCTCGGCTCAGGGCAACCTCTGCCTACCAGGTTAAAGCAATTCTTCTGCCTCAATCTCCTGAGTAGCTGGGATTATAGGCATGCATCACCACACCTGGCTAATTTTCGTATTTTTAACAGAGACAGGGTTTCACTATATTGGCCAGGCTGGTTTCAAACTCCTAACCTCAAGTGATCTGCCCACCTCAGCCTCCTAAAGTGCTTGGATTACAGGTGTGAGCCAGTCTACTACGCTCCCAGTCTACTATGTTTTTTTCCTATACCTACATATCTATGATAAAGTTTAATTTTTAAATTAGGATGAGTATGAGATTAACAACAATAAAAAATTACATAACAATATACTTGAGTAAAAGTTATGTGAATGTCATTCCTCTTTCTCTCAAACTATCTTATTGTACTGTACCCTTCTTGTTGTGATGATGTGAGGTGATAAAATGCTTATGTGATGAGATGAAGTGAGGTGAATGACATAGGCATTGTGAGGTAACATTAGGCTACGATGGACCTTCTGATGATTTATCAGAAGGAGGATCATCTAATTCTAGTGATCCTAGATCATGGGGCCATGGCAACGCTGATGGCTGAATGTCAGGAGCAGACGGTATGAGTCACTGATGGATGGGTAGCATGCATGATGTGGATACACCATACAAAGGGCGATTCGCATCCCAGTGGACAGAGCTGGATGAGAGGCTTCATCGCACTGCTCAGAATGGCAGGTAATGTAAAACTTATGAACTGTTCATTTCTGGAATTTCCCATTTAATATTTTTGTACTGCAGTTGACCTACAGATAACAGATACCATGGAAAGGAAAAGCCACAGATGACAGGGGACTATTTTGTTTCTTCTAATGAGTACTCTTAGCTATGACTATTATTGACAGAAATGTATCTGTCATTGTTTATATTTAAAGATATCTCTACACCCAGTTTGGCAAACTTATATTGTGTTTGTAAGGAATTTAATTTTATAGGAAAAACAATACAGGCTAGTGATCACAAGTGTGGCCTCTGGTGTTTGGATTTTAACCCTGGCTCTCCATTTAGCGCCTGTGGGATGTAGCTCACTTAAACTATAGAAACTTCCATATCAGCACCTAGAAAGTAGGATCATTTCCACATAGCAGTCTATTATCTTTAACGAATATGAGTTTTCCCAATTTACTGAGTCTACTGATATTCTATCATTATTTTTACATGTGCTTTGTAATTTTGTAAAAATTTGTAAATTTTAGTTCAGCTCATCTTCAGCAAGATCTTCAGCAATTCCATGCAAAATAGGCTGAGATGAGACCCCATAGGACAGTTTTTTTCTTTCTTTTCACTAAACCAATTTTTCTAAGAAAGTCATTATCAGGATTAAGTGGGTTAGTATTTGTGAAGGACTAAGAATAGTACCTAGCCATTCCCAGCAACATAATTACTCAACAAGTGAGTATTTGCTGAGAAATATTTCTTAGTTTGTAACTCCAGAGCAGCCACAGGATTCCAACTTCTCACAGATGACTTTTTCTACCCGAGATGCCCATTGTGACTGCTGTGTCTTCCGGTCAAAGGAAAGAATTCTAGACCCTATTTAAAAGACAATACAGCCTTTCCCAACTTCTAGCTTAGGCAGGGAGCTCACTTCCAGACACATAGGACCCTTGGCCTTGACTTCTAACCACCCCCTCCCATTGTTTGTAAAATTCTAGCCTCTTAGGCCTATAGCACGTTTCTTTTTGTTATTCTTCAACTTTTGAGTTCTGGGGTACATGTGTAGGATGTGCAGGTTTGTTGCATAAACGTATGCCATAGTGGTTTGCTGCACAGATCAACCCATCACCTAGGTATTAGACAGTCCAGCATCCATTAGTTATTCTTCCTGATGCTCTCCTTTCCCTAACCCCCTCAGACAGGCCCCAGTGTGTGTGTTCCCCTCCATGTGTCCACGTGTTCTCATCATTCAGCTGCTGCTTACAAGTGAGAACATTCGATGTTTGGTTTTCTGTTCCTGTGTTAGTTTGCAGAGGATAATGACTTCGAGCTCCAACTATGTCCCTGCAAAGGACAAGATCTTGTTCCTTTTTATGGCTGAAGAGCATTCCATGGTGTGTATGTACCACATTTTCTTTATCCAGTCTATCACTGATGGGCATTTGGGTGGATTCCATGTCTTTGCTATTGTGAATAGTGCTGCAATGAACATATGCGTGCATGTATCTTTATAGTAGAATGATTTATATTCCTTTGGGTATATATGCAGTAATGGGATTGCTGGGTCAAATGGTATTTCTGCTTCTAGATCTTTGAGGAATCACACACACCGTCTTCCACAATGGTTGAACTAATTTCACTCCTTCCAACTGTGTAAAAGTGTTTCTTTTTCTCCACAACCTCACCAGCACCTTTTGTTTCTTGACTGTTTAGTAATTGCCATTCTGACTGGTATAAGATGGTATCTCATTGTGGTTTTCATTTGTATTTCTCTAATCATCAGTGATGTTGAGATTTTTTTCCATATGTCTGTTGGCCACATGAATGCCTTCTTTTGAGAAGTCTGTTCATGTCCTTTTTCTACTTTTTAATAGAGTTGTTTTTTTTTCTTGTAAATTTGTTTAAGTTCCTTCTAGACTCTGGATATTAGACCTTTGTCAGATGGATAGATTGCAAAAATTTTCTTCCATTTTGTAGGTTGTCTGTTCATGCTGATGATTGTTTTGCTGTGCAGAAGCTCTTTAGTATATTCAGAACCCATTTGTCAATTTTTGCTTTTGTTGCAATTACTTTCAGCATTTTTGTCATGAAATCTTTGTCCATGCCTATATCTTGAATAGTATTGCCTAGATTTTCTTCTGGGTTTTTATAATTTTGGATTTTATATTGAAATCTTTAATCCAACTTGAGTTAATTTTTGTATAAGATATAAGGAAGGGGTCCAGTTTCCATTTTCTGCCTATGGCTAGCCAGTTTTCCCAGCACCATTTGTCAAAAAGGAAATTTGTTCCCTGTTGCTTGTTTTTGTCAGGTTTGTCAAAGATCAGATGGTTGTAGGTGTGTGGTGTTATTTCTGAGTTCTCTATTCTGTTCCTTGGTCTATGTGTCTGTTTTTGTACCAGTACCATGCTTTTTTGGTTTCTGTAGCCTTGTAGTATAGTCTGAAGTCAGTTCGTGTGATGCCTCCAGCTTTGTTCTTTTTGCTTAGAGTCATCTTGGCTATTTGGGCTCTCTTTTGGTTCCATATGAATTTTAAAATAGTTTTTCCTAATTCAGTGAAGAGTGTTAATGGTAGTTTAATGGGAATAGCACTAAATTTATAAATTACTTTGGGCAGGATGGCCATTTTCAAAATATTGATTCTTCCTATCTATGAGCATAGAATGTTTTTCCATTTGCTTGTGTCCTCTCTGATTTCCTTGAGCAGTGGTTTGTAGTTCTCCTTGAAGAGGTCCTACACTTCCCTTGTTAGTTGTATTCCCAGCTATTTTATTCTCTTTGTAACAATTGTGAATGGGAATTCATTCATTATTTTGCTCTCTGCTTAGGCCTGTGGCAAATTTCAATAGCTCTGTGGGCTTTTCAGATTTAACCTATTCTCACGCTCTGACTTTGTTTCCTCTTTATTTATAACTCCTCAAAATTTCTCTTTTTTTGCTTTTGAGCTGGACTGTGGGATTTCTGACTTTGTTACATTGTAACAACTCCACAAGTTGGGAATGTGCTATTCGCACTTCCTACATCAGTTCAGTCTACCATATGGATTGGAAGTCACCTGCTCTACATACATAACCATCAACACCAATGGTAAAAATACAGTAGAATGCAGCATAGAGACAGCTCCCAAACCAGAAAATACCTAAAACCCTTTGGTGAGCAATAAATTTTAACATTCACACATAAAATGTTATCTTAACATTTATTACTATTAAGTTATTTCATGCAATAATATCTGATCATGTTTGCATTATTATCTGAAAACCAAATTCATTCACCCTTCTAATGCATTTCCATTGTTAATTAAAAATTCAGGGTGTAATTGTTCACTCTCAGGGATAAAATCACATTTCTTTTTAGTTCTTTTCTAGGTTCCCCAAATTATCTCCATATAGTTTTCTTTTTAATTAGACTATTAGCTTCTTCATTAAGATTTCATGCTGTTCTAAGTTAATACCTAATAAGCATTTTCAAAATACTGCGTGCAAAAGCTCAGTCTATTTTTATCTTTCTGAAGTAGCCAGAGATCATATTTTAAACTGATTTTAAAATTCTAATAAGAATAATATTAATTGAAAAAGTTTTAAATAAACATACCAGGTAGAATTTTTATTTTAATTATTTAGCATATTAAAGAAAATTGAATTGATTCTGACTAAATGAGTCCCTCAAACTCCACCCAAACCATAGTTCTATAGGAAGAGACAATACTGAGGAAACAAATTATTCACCCAGTATTTTACTTCTACTCCAAGAAATTATCATGTAGAAAAGAATACTCTAAAACTCTTGACCAGAGCATGCTGGGTAATCTGTACTTTGTAGGAAGAGAGCCACAGCATGAATTTAATGAAAGTCAAACTGCAAAAGAAAAAAAATATTTGTCCAGCCTGAATGTCTCAACAATGGTCACTTAATTAAATACATTATGGTACAGGCATATGACAAAAGATACTATCCCATAAAAATAATATTATAGACTATTCAACAGCATGGAAAGATATTGATAATATTTTGATATGTATGATTCTATTTGTCATAAAATGAAATTTCCCTGCAAATAAAGAATCTGAAAATATGGGTGGATCCAGGTTTTGTACAATCTAAATTTTAAAAAATAAGAAGAGAAGCCATTTTAGGAAAAAACACAAAATGATGAATACAAAATTACGTTAAGTCCCAGTCAAGGCCCGGAAAGGGACCTATAGGCAAGCTTCATTAGTTCCATATAAATCTGTCTTTGTCTGAAAGATTATACCACAAAATTTTAACAGGTATACATCTAGAAAAGAGGATTGTCAGTTATCTTTTTAATATTCTCTCTGCCCACCATTATTTTTAAAATTTTCTATAATAAAAGAAACAATTACTTACTTAATAGGAATTCTAATATTTTTTAAATAAGCTTTTACAGAGGAAGGTACAGGTTACCTATTTTGTCCAGCCAAAGCAAAAGAATATTGATTTCAAATGTCAGAGCCCATCTGGGCCAAGTATATGCTTATAACAATATCTGGAAAGATTGTCTGAAAAAATACTAAGACGACAAACTGTTGAGAATGACTGAATCCACATTCTGTAATGAGAACTCAATGGATTTTACTTTATGCTAACTACTAAATATAAAAATAATCAGCAGATGCAATTTTTCTGATATAAAATGGTCACGTATCCTTTATGTCTCTTTTTCATCACACACTGTGTAGAATTACAAAGTCCTTATTAATTCTGTCTCTTAAAAAAATTAAAGTCCAAACTGTTTCTCCCTCCCCTACTATTCTGGTCCAATCAATCATCAGCTCTGGCAGGAAATACTGTAATAGCCCTGTCAGCAGTCCCTGCTTCCACTCGGCCCCCACACACCATCACAGTCCATTCTGCACACAGCAGCCACAGGAGTCTTTCAGAAGCACAAACCAGATCATGCTGCTCCTGCCTTAAAACCCTTCAGTGGCTTCCCAACGCACTAGGAATGAAATGCAAATATGATGCACAGGGCCTACAGGCCTCTGCATGTTTGGTCTCCTGCCTACTCCCCAGGCTAACTCCTTACAGTTCTCCCTTGGCTCATACTCATCCCATCACACTCCTCACCTGCCTACGCCTTAAACAACAAGTTCTTCTGCTTCATTGTGTTTGCACTTTCTGTTCTCTCCTTCTGGGCTGTTTAACCCCCAGTTCTTCAATTGTCTGACCACTCCTTACTCGGAAGATTTCTGCTGGTTTCTCGTTGCCTCACTCTCTTAAAGCTATGACTCTACCCACCAGGCCTCCTACTTTCTAATGCAGCACCCAGAATATTAATGGAAGTTATCCCTCAGGGGTGGAATTGCAGATTTTTTTTCATCTTATATACATTTGGTTTACTACATTTTCTAAAATGAACATTTATTTCTTTTCTAAGAGGAAATCATTAAAACATCTGTAGACCAGAAAAGACAATTCATTTATTTGTCCTTGTATATATTCACTTAAGACTACTGACAATAATTTACCACATAGTCCAGAATTTTTAAATCTTCCATGCTCCAAGGGTATTCCAGTTCATTGAAGGGCCTGTTCAAATGTCAATCCATTGTGAAGATTTCACCCAAGAAAATATGTACGATCCTCTTTTATATTCCCATATCATCTCATAACTAGTACTACTGTAGCTCTTATCATACTATGTTATTAGTTTATACTTGTTTCCTCCACCACTCAAGATTACTTCATCACTGTATCCCCAGTATCTGGCACAGTACAGCACTCAGGACGTGATCCTTCAAAGGCCTCCTGTAATTTCTACTCTTTCTTTAATAAACAAGGTATAACATCTGAGAGGCAGCTATCATGACCCCTTCATACATGCAGAATATCTCTAATTACTTATATAGGCGTGAATGAATGGTTTCCAGATCCTTCGAATTCCTAGTCCTTCTCCTTTGAACATGTCCCAACGTTTCTTAGAGTGCGGACAGTTCAGCCTAAGGTGAAGGAGAATTATTACCTCCTTCATTCTGGAGTCTACTTCTAGTGATATATCCAAGATCAAGAGTGCTTCAGCTTATTAGCAGTCACATCACTCTGCCCATACTTAACCAATTATCAGCCAAGACTAAGTTTTCACTAATATGCATGCTTCCCGTACTATACTTCTATAGCTGATTTTAAGGCCTTTGTGCATAAGGCACATTTTTCTTTATTTTCATCTTGTTAGACTCAGTTCACTTTTTCTGCCCCTAGGCATTCTTAAATATCAAAGCTACTCTTCTAGCTACTTGCCATCTATAAATGTAATAAATATGCTTTCTACTTCTTTGTCTAAATCATTGAGAAAATGAGACCAAAGAGAGTCAGTACAAAATGTCCATTGCTAGTTGGAGCATAGACTAATATCCAATATATTATATACTGTATATATGTATATGTATATATACACACATATAACATCCAATATATGATGTCATTATATGTTAAGTGACATAAAGGAGATTCAGAGCAACCAAAAGGAAGAGGAGAAGAACACACTCAACTGGGGAAGTAGAGAACAGAAACACAGACAAAATGAGAAGGGAAACAGTTTAGGTAACATTTAATAGAAGGGATAATATTTGGACAGCTATTGAAGGATAAATAGTATTGCAATCAGCAGAGTCATGCTAATGGATATTCCAAGCATGAAAAGTATATTCACAAAGTTCTGTGGCAGCAAATCACATAATATATTCATTCATTTAAAATGTATCTACTATGCTATGTGGTAGACACTGTATTAGATAGGAGGATATGGTAATGATCAAAAGCAGACACACGGTGGTGCATGCCTGTAATCCCAGCACTTTGGGAGGACAGGGCGGGCGGATCACAAGGTCAGGAGATCGAGACCATCCTGACTAACACGGTGAAACCCCGTCTCTACTAAAAATACAAAAAAATTAGCTGGCCTGGTGGCGGATGCCTGTAGTTCCAGCTACTCGGAAGGCTGAGACAGGAGAATGGTGTGAACCTGGGAGGCGGAGCTTGCAGTGAGCCAAGATCATGCCACTGCACTCCAGCCTGGGCGACAGAGTGAGACTGTCTCAAAAAGAAAAAAAAGCAGACACAATGCCTATCCTTGGTACTTATGGTCTGACCAATGAGACAGATACAGAAACAAACAAATGAGAAGTTGCTAGTTTGACACAAGAATATATTTAAATACAAGCACATTTTCTAGTTGTGTAAACACCTTGGGTAATACTGAGGCATAAAGCTGGAAGATGAAATGAATCTAAGAATGGTGTGTTATGGATGCTTGGCTATTAATAAGAAGCAGTGGGACGCCATTAAGCATTCTTGAATAAGGAGGTGGCCTAATCAGAGATAAGGTTTAAGACAAATAATTTGTCAGCAACTTGCAGGATGGGCTGGGTGAAAAAGAGCCTGATAATTGGGAAGTTTGGTTGTTAAACCAGGGCAAATGTCTGAATGAGAGATAATGAAGATCTACACTACGGTTATATAATTGGGGATGGAATGTAAGAATTATTAGGGAATAAGATATCAATAATGTATGAGCTGTAGGTTGAATAAAGTAAAAAGGGAAAGTAGTCACAAATGAGGCCAACGTGTAAATCCAACTGACTGAGAAAGTAATGATAATTCCTTCAACTCTAAAAATCCTGGGGAGTTGGAGAAGGTCATTGACCTGGTTTGTGAAGAAAGATGCAAAGACAATATCTAGGAGGCCACATCCATCAAGAAGCTGAAAGTGAGGTGATAGAGCTCAGGAGAGAAAGGGAGGCTAGAGAGCAACGGGAATTGAAACCTTGAGAATGGATCCTATTACTGAGAGAAAAATTAAACAGAAAGAAATGCTAATTTTCTGACCTAGGACTTGGATAGAGCCCTCTAGAAATAGGCCAGAGCAGAGAAAGAAGGCAGCAAAGGAGATTGAAAGATCTATTTGAGAGGATTTTCCAGAGAAACAGAACTAATAGGATGGAGATAGATGTAGATATATGGAGAGAGGGAGAGAGAGAGTATAACGAATTGGTTTATGTAACTATGGAAGCCAAGAAGTCCCACAATCTTCAGTCAGCAAGGCGGAGATACAGGAAAATCAATGATGTTAAGTTACATTCTGAGTCTGATGGCCTGAGAACCAGAAAAGTTAATGGTCTAAGTCCCAGGCCAAGGGCAAGAGAAGACCAATATCCCAGCTTATGTGGTCAGGCAGAAAGAAAGCAAATTCTCCCTTCCTCTGCCTTTTTGTTCCATTCAGTCCCTCAATGGATTGGATAATGCCCAAACACACTGCGGAGGGCAATCTGCTTGACTCAGTCTATAAATTTAAATGCTAATCGCTTCCATAAACACCCCAACAGACACACCCAGAAATAATGTTTAACCAAGTATCTGGGCATCCCATGGCCTAATCAAGTTAACACATGAAATTAACATTCACAAAGGGAAGCTTCTAGAAAGTCACATCCACCCTCTTCTTTCAGAAGGACAAACTGCTAACAAAGGAGAAAAGAAAGTTCAACATCAGATTCTTTCACTATTCTCTCCCTGCTATATTTATGAGGCACCTGTCGTTGCAGCACAGCCTCCTATGATACCTGGTTGCCATTATCTTGCAGTAGAAATAACCATCATCCTGTAGTCAATCCACATGGAGTCACTGGCAATGGGCTCCATGTGCACCAGCCGAGTCAGTTCACAGGGCAAGATGTACACATTTGGTTTGATATGGAGCATGCTGGAAATTCTCTACACCACATTATATTAGAGTTGCTTCTACAAATTTGAAGGCACTATGGCTTCTCACTTTTGTGTGTGTGTGTGTTTTCCACTAATATCTAGTTTTATTGGAAGTATAAGTTCGCACTTGCTCATAGGAACATCTAATTTGGTAATGCTGGAGCACTATAAGCATAATTTGCATCTTAGTATCTTATGGAATATAAATGAATTCATAATGCATTTCTTCTATTAAATCAAGAAGACATAAGAAGAACTGTAATGTTCACTTCACCAAAGAACTTATTACTTGATACAACTTGTGTCACATGAATTATCAGTGGACACAGAGAGTCCAGTATCTGTATACACCTCCCTACATGTACATACACATGCACTTGTGCATACAAGTACATACGGTCAGGAAAATCTATAGGAGAAACACAGCAGCCTTTCTAGGGAAAGATGCCCAAATCTGAAATTTTATGCCATAGGAGGAAATAATAGCAGTTTCCACCCATATTATTTCTTCAGTAGCCATACATACACACAAATTCGAGCAGGCAACATGACCACAGGGGCCCGACCTGCTTGGAACTAATCCATTTAGTACTTTCAGAAATAGATTCAGATCAAAGTACCAACTAATTCAAGTGAAGAGGCACACAAAACATACACACACACAAGTGTTAATGGAAAGAGATCATAAGGGATTGCAGTATCTGGCAAAATGCCTCACCAAGAAACCCACACACCAATAAACATTCTGAAGCAGCTGAGTTAGCCTAGATTTGGTTTCCATGGCAATAAATACTGAATGGAGGTCTGCTACTACCTATCCTAAGGAGAAGGGTCAGAAATCAGTAAAATACTTCATTTAATAATAAAATATAATTATCAAAACCAAGCACTCACCACTTTCATAAATAGCTGTTTTCTGAAATTGTAGATTTTTACCCTGATTAAAAACAAAAAAAGGGAGGATTTACAAAGTCTTCAAATAGGTAATTTCATGTTGAACCCCAATAGACCTACAACAATAACAAACAGATGATTTAGGGCTGACCCCCCAAGCCATTATGCCTGAATCTTGCCACCTTGAACAGTGCTTAGCAAGCACCAGAAGGGGCTGTAACAATGGGTCCCCTATAACCATGGTCTTTAGAATGTCACAATTCCCCTGTAAAGAATGACCTAAGGGATGCAGGGCTGTTGCCAACAAATGCTTTATGCAAGAAGCACTTCTGACTATTTCTTTGCTAGAATGAAAATTTAACTGTTATGAGGATCAAACAACAAAGACATCATACACTCATAGCTGGTAGATATTTTCCCAACGACCTGTGAGTTGACTTTAACTTCTTGTACTTTTCCCTCAGGGATATACTGGATAAGACTATATCCTAAGAACAGAGTTCTAGAACGTCTCAGAAATTTATCTGGCCTACTCTACAGAAATCACTTAAATCTAATGTAACAACATGGGCAAAGTAAGCCTGCCTTCTTTCAGAGGCTGGAACCAGAGAGAGTGGTGATAATTATTTATGATTAACTGTATCACTCATTCTGCTTTCAATGATTCACTACACACTTGGTCTGTATCTGGCATGCTGTTGGACACTCAGTACACAAAGACAGAAAATAGGGAAAATAATAGAAAGCCTTGCCCTCAAGAGTTTACAGTCTAGCAGAGACTTAGGATGAAGTCAGAACTTCTTCGTGTGGCCTTCAAGACCCTCTGGAATGTGGGATTGAGGCCGTCTGCCAGTTCTTCAGTGTCATCTACCTTAACTTCCGTGACCATGTTGCAGCCATTATTGTTCTTTCTTGGCTCTCTTCTTCCAGTTTTTCCACATTGTTCTCTGTGGTTTTTCCGTCTCTTCATCTGGATAACTCCTAGTTATCTTTCAGGTCTCAACTTAAGCATCACTTTCCAGAACCATTAGGTTCTTCTCTCATATGTTCTCATGGTTTCATATTCTTCCTCTATAATAACTTCTCACTTTAACGGTTTTCATTTTCAATTGTCTACCAAGCTCAGAAAGGGTTGTAATTAATTCTTCCAAGTTATCTTGTATCCCCAGATGTAAGCACTGGGTCTGGCACAAATCTCAAATATTTGTTGAATGAACGAAATTGCTGTGGGATAGCTGAGCACAGAAGCACTAATTACGATAACATGGCATGACATTCAGCACAGAGATGCTGCTGCTGCTAATAGCAATGTTGATTGTGATGTAGCAATGCAGCTAAACAGATTATGAATTAATCTGAATGCCTTTTATGGAATGCAGACATTTCTATAGTGCAGGATCTATATCTAGTTAATTCATTTTCTACCCAACAAAACTGCCTGAAACTTCTGATGGCTTAGTAATAACTACAGTAAAAACACACAAATTAGACTTCAGATATTTGGAATTAAGGGTAATTCTCACAGTGTGCTGAAGTTTCCATGCTTCCTCAATTACAAAAGTTTACTGAACAAATGGTGAGATGAGTGATTTTAATAAGCCGAACCATTAGCTATGTTCTCAGGTGTAAAATACTGAACATTCAACCAAGAGTCAAAGAGTTGATTCTTTTACTAACTCTGCCACTAGCTAGCTCTCATGGACCTCTCTGCATCTGAATCTCCTCATCTGTAAGGTGAGCAGGTCTGACTCCATGATTTCCATACAGCCCAAGCCTTACCTGAGTCTGAAAAAGCTCATCTAATTAAAAACAAATGGTTAATAGGCTAATTATTTTAGGTAATCAAGTCTCCAAGGGCTTTTAATGCAACAAACATATCCTGAAAAGCAGCTACAATATTACTCTTAAAGGCCAGCATGGAGGGTCATACCTGTAATCCCTGCACTTTAGGAGGCCAAGGAGGGACAATCGCCTGAGCCCAGGAGTTCAAAACCAGCCTAGGCAATGTAGGGAGATCCCATCCCTACAGAAAATATAAATAAATTAGCTGGTGTGTGGTGCACACCTGTAGTACTAGCTATTCGGAAGGCTGAGGCAGAAGGGTTGCTTGAGCCAGGGGGTTAAAGCAGCGGTGAGCCATGATTGTGTCACTATACTCCAGCCTGGACAATGGAGCAAGAGCGAGAAAAAGAAGAGAAGAGAAGAGAGAGAGAGAGAAAGAGAGAGAGAGAGAAAGAGGGAGGGAGGGAGGGAGGGAGGGAGGGAGGGAGGAAGGAAGGAAGGAAGGAAGGAAGGAAGGAAGGAAGGAAAGGAGGAAGGGAGGAAGGGAGGAAGGGAGGGAGGAAGGGAGGGAGGAAGGAGGAAAATTTATTATATTACATAAATATTCTCTGGTATTCACTAGATCTCACTATACTAGCTCATATTTGCTGAATTTATGACGAATAAATCTCTGCACCCCATCGAAGTGGAGCAAGAAGCAAAGAAATCACGCTCACAGACATCACTCATCTCATCTCTGCAGGTTCAGGGACTAACCCATAGAAACAGACACAACAGGATCAGCTCAACAACATCAAGGAATGTAGACCTCTACAATTCATCTCCTGACAATAAGCTGGTTCCTTATCACAAAATCCTATAACAAGACAATCAATAACTTTTTAAATCATTTAATCTACCCAAGACATGAATTTTACTAACAACAAAGATAACTCTTACCAAAATAAATATCAACTACATTATCTCAAAAAATGGACACCAACACCTGTTAAAATATAACAACACAATAAAAATGTCTTAAGTTATGAACAAAAAGAATATCAGCCAGTCAGTTGGGTAACTGAGCTCACTGAATGTAATTTAGGAGGTCATTGCCTTTTTTTTTTCTCTATATTATTAGCATGGGGACACCCAATTTCCTCTGCTTTCTCTTCCTACTTTAATTATCCTCCAACAATTAGGTAAGTTTCCAATAAACATACAAATTGAAAAATGTAACCTAGAAACATTTTCTAGGGAGACAATTTGCTTCATTCATCCATCCATTTATTCATAAAAATAGCATTATTTTACAGTTCAAGGTCCCAAGGGCAATCTAATTTTTAAATTATAAAAAGAAGGCCTTGGTTTTGAAATGCAAACTATTGAAGAGATAAATAAAATATATAAAACAACTAGAAATCAATTTCAAGTGTAAGCAAGAATTAGAGAATTGAGTATAATATGTACACAAATGTACAGAAAAATAGAACCATCTTTGGGGCAAAGTTAGTGTTGGAGGTTGCCCTAGAAATAAATGACATATTAGACTTCAAATAAATGGTTGGATTTGTTGTAACAGAAACCAGAGAAGTGCTCAGAAAATGGGAAGAGGGAGCACATAACAAGGATACAGGAGCCAGCTTGAAGCGGCTCTCACTGGCCAAACCAGAGACAATTTCAGCAGCAAAGAAACTTAAGCTCAGAAATAAATTGTCAACAATTGAAAGAAAAAGGAATCCACGAGCCCATGTGGATAGTAATTAGATAAATAAGGGGATAGTTAGATATTAAGTAAGCAAAGAACTTTTTATAGTAGAATAATGAGGATCAACTGGTATTTCAACATCTCTTTGACAGATTGTGAATGTTTCAAAACCAGGGACTGCTTTTTTAACCTAAAAAAGGTCCCTTTGGACCTTAAACTACTCTAGTTATCAGATCGATCAATCAATGTCAAGTAATTCTGTTTTGGTGAATTAATGAGTGAATAAATAATTGAATGACTCACAGTCTTCCTAGAAAACTGCTCCTATTTTACACTTTTCAGTTGACACGCTAGTGCTGGAGTTGGAAAATCATCATTTTGCCACCATTATGGTAAACACTGGATCAGACAAAAAATCCTTAATGGACACTAATTCAAGAAGAAAACTGAGAAGAAATAGTGTATTTCTGTGTCTTCATACAGACTGCTTATTAGTTGCAAAGGAGGAAAATAGTAACATACAGTGGAGAAGTGGGCAACTATAGGCTGGGTGATCAAAATTAACATGGCGACTGAGGGACATACAGACATCATGTGTCTCCAGATGTGATACCCTGAGAAGAACACGGTGTCATATGTGCAGTGTTCTAGCCAAACCTACATAATCCCATTCCAACCATGATTAGAAGAAACAGGAGACAAACACAGGTGAGAAATATTATTTTTAAAAGCAGAGAGGACAACTAAAGTCTTCAAAAATATCAATGTCAAAAGACAAAAACTGTGGATATGTTTCAGATTAAAAGTGGCTAAAGAGACATGAGAACTAAGTGTAATCTCTAAGCCTAGATTGGATCCTGGGCTGAAGGGATAAATGATATAAACTTTATATTATACTGTCCTTTATTATAAGAAACATTATTAAGTCAATTGAGAAAATTGAAATATGAATTATAAATTAAAATACTGTATTGATACAGATATATATATACACACACACATATGTATGTGTGAACATACACAGATAAAGAAGGAAACAGAGCAGATAGGGCCTTCTGTAATCTGGTAATGCTCTATTTCTTGACTTTGCTGGTGGTTACAAGTATATATGTTGTATGCAATTTTTTCATATCTTACCCTTTTAAAAGTTAAAAAGTGATATAAAATACATGCATACACACACAAAGTGCCATCGATTTATCTAAACAAATGCCAACTGAAATTTGTCTATGTTGTTGGCACAAGAGCTACAGAAATGAAGAGTCAGTGGGTCCCTCCTGGGAATTCCAAATAAAGGAAAATTTAAAACTTCCCTCACATCTCTGGACACTACAGCATCCTGAACTTGCTTCATGGACCCCATACAGTTCGTCATCCTCTCTCAGAACAAAGTGGAGCCATCAAGATTTTTTTTTTATCTATAAGATTTTGGTGGCATATAAATATAATACAGATCGGAGGTAGACAAGGATTGTGGATCAATTGCTAACTCTGGTTAGGGATATAGCAATAAGTTATCAAAGCAGTTATTTTGTTGTTACTGATATATAGTTTTATATAGATATATAGTAAAGAGTAAAATCATGAATATCCAGCTCTATGAATTTACACAAAGTTAACATAAACATTTATGTACCCCTCAAATACAGAAATAAAATATTACCAGAACTTTCTTTTCTTAAAAACTACACTTATCCTCTCGAAGACTACCATTATTTTGACTAACGGTTAGTTTTGTCAAGTTTTGAATTTTATGTAAATAGAACCATACAGTGTGGATTGTTTTGCATTTGATATCTTTCACTCAGTGTTGAGTTTCATATACATTGTTGCAAGTTTGTTGATTTTCATTGCTGCATTGTATTTTCTCTATTCTACTATTAGTGGACAATTTAGGTTCCCTGTTTGAGAAAATTATGAATAGTAGTACTATGAAAATTTTTGCACGTGTTCTTGGTCCATATATGTATGCTTTGTTGCTTAATATAAAGATAGAAAGAGAATTTTTGGATCATAGAGTATATGCATGTTCGGCTTTCATGGACACTGCCTAACAGTTTCACAAGTAGCAGTGCCAATTTATGATCACACCAGCATGTATGACAGTTCCAGTTGCTTTATATCTTCTCTAATGTTTAGAATTGCCAACCCTTTTGATTCTATACCTTTTCATGCATATTAGTGTAATTTTAACTTCAATTTGCCTGATGACTAATGAGACTGAGCACCTTTTCTTATGTGTTTTGGCTGCCTGGATATTTTCTTTTACAAAGTGTCTGCTCATGTCTTTTGCCCACTTTTCTTTTGGGATGACTGTCTTTTCCTCATTGATTCCTATGCATTTGTTACATACACAAATAAGTTCTTTGTTGAATATATGTACTGCAAGTACCTCCTCTTAGTCTGTGGCTTATCACTTAACTCTGTTAGTGGTGTCTTCTTATAATTAGAAATCAATAATTTCATTGAAATCTAGTATTTCAATCTTTGTGTTTAATGCTTTCTGATATTAAGAAATATGTGTGTATCAAAAGGTCATGAAGATGTATCACTGTTTCTTTTAGAAGTTTTATTGCTATGTCTTTTAATTTGGTATAAAGTAGGGGGTCAAGATTTGTTTTTTCCTATGACTTTCTAATTGATCCAGTTGGAAGGATAAGTCTTCTTGATAAATATCCCTTCTACAGAGCATCACCTTTATCATAAGTCAAGTGACAGTATACGTGCAGGTCTGTTTCTGGACTTCTATTCTACTTCAATGGTTTATTCCCCTATCCATATGTGAATACCACACTGTATTAATTACTACAGTGTTAAAAAAAGTCTTGATAATAAAGTTTTTCAACTTTGTTCAACTTCTTCAAGATTGCCTTGCTATTCTTGGCCCTTTGCATCTCCATATAAACTTGAGAATTGACTTCTCACTTTCTGATAGTAAATAAATAACTTACTGGAATTTAGATAGTAATTAAATTGAATCTATAGGTCACTTTAGGAGAGTTACAACATTACAATATGGAGCATTCCAATCTATGAACAACCTATATATCTTGCCATGTATTTATTTAGTTTCTCTCAATGCTATATATTTTTTCTGTGCAGAAGTTTTACAAATATTTTGATAGACTTATTCCTAGGTACTTGGTGTTATTTTATACCATCTTAAATTTTATTATTCCTAAATTTTATTTTCTACATGTTGCAGATATATAAAATGAAATTGATTTTTGTGTATTCACTTTATATCAAATGATCTTGCTAAATGTACTTATTAATTCTATCAGTTTGCCCATAGATTTTCAATCACGTCATCTATGAATAATAACAATTTAATTCTTTTTTACCCAGTTCTCTATACCTTGTATGTTTAAGTTTCATCCTCTCCTGCATTTCCATGTTTCCATTAGGGAACATTTTATTCTGCATGAATAATTCACTTCAGGATTTCTTTCACCTCAGGTCTGCTGGCAACAATTGTCTCAGGTTTTGTATTGTCTGGAAATAGATTTATTTCACCTTATTCTTTACTGTTTTGTTAAAGTACTATATGTATGTAAAAAAGTGTACATATCATAATTTTATAGCTGGATGAATTTTCACGAACTGAACCACCATTTGAACCAATCACACTGCTGCAGCTCCCTCAAGAGTAATTGTGATCCTGACATCTAACAGCTTAGTTTTCCCTGTTTGAACTTTGCATAAAAAATGTAAATATGTATTTCTTTGTATTGGCTTCTTTTACTCAACATTATGTTTGTGAGATTCACCCATAGTGTTGCTTGTCGTGTCCTTTATCCCCATTTCTGTTTAGTCTTCTTTCGTGATTATATTTGGATAGTTTCCAGGTTTTGACTCGGTGAATGGTTCAGCTCTAAGCAATTATGTACATGTCTTTCGGTGGCTAAAAGCAGTCATCTCTGTTGGCTTTATGCTTTGGAGTGGAATTGCTAGGTTATAGAGTATGCATCATTTCATTTTTCAAAACACATTTCCAAAGCAAAAATACTAATTTATTCCCCCAGCAGCAGCAATGAGAGTACCAATTTTTGCCATCCTCACCAGCTCCTAGTGCTTACCATCTTTTTCATCTTAGTCATTCTGGTGGTTGTGTAGCAGTACAAGATAGCAGTTTTAATTTGTATTTCCCTGATGATAAATACAGTTGAGCATTTTTCATGTGTTTCTTGACCACTGGGAAGTTTCTGCTTGAATCGTTTTGTTTGTGCCTATGTTTTTAATTGGGTCTTCTGTCTCTTCTTGATTTATACAAGCTCTTTACATGTTCTGGATACAAGCCTTTTATCAAAGATGTGTGTAGTAAACATATTCTCCCACTCTGTGGATTAGGTCTATACTCTCTTAATAGCATGTTTTCACAAAGATCTTAATTTCAGTAGAGTTCAATTTTAAAATTTTTCCTTTATGATTAACATATACTATAGCTTATTGTTAGCACATGAAAATATTCTCACGTGCTGCATAATTATGTTTCAGCCAATGATGGAGCACATGTATGACAGTGGTCACGTAATAGTATAAAGGAGCTAAAAAATCCTATCACCTAGTGACATCATAGCCATCATAACATTGTAGCACAACCCATTACTCATGTGTCTGTGGTGATGCTGATGTAGACAAACACACTGCACTGCCAGTTGTATAAAAGTTTAGCACATACAGTTATGTAGAGTACATAATACCTGGTAAGGACAATAAATGACTACATTAACTGGTTTACATTTTTACTATACTTTTGATCATTATTTTAGTGTATACTCCATATATATATATAAATTGAAAACAGTTGACTATAAAGCAGCCTCATGCAGGTCCTTCAGGAGGTATTCTAGAAGAATTCTAGAAGCATTGTTATCATAGGAGATGACAATTCCATGCATATTATTGCCTCTGAAGACCTTCTAGTGAGACAAGATATGAAATGAAAGAGTGAAATCGATTATCTTGACCCTGCGTAGGGTTAGGCTAATGTCTGTGTCTTCATTTTTACCAAAATATTTTACAAAGTAAAAAACAAAATTTTTTTTCTTGTAAATTTGTTTGAGTTCTTTGTAGGTTCTGGATATTAGCCCTTTGTCAGATGAGTAGATTGCAAAAATTTTCTCCCATTCTGTAGGTTGCCTGTTCACTCTGATGGTAGTTTCTTTTGCTGTGCAGAAGCTCTTGAGTTTAATGAGATCCCATTTGTCAATTTTGGCTTTTGCTGCCGTTGCTTTTGGTGTTTTAGACATGAAGTCTTTTCCCATGCCTATGTCCTGAATGGTACTACCTAGGTTTTCCTCTAGGATTTTTATGGTATTAGGTCTAACATTTAAGTCTCTAATCCATCTTGAATTAATTTTCGTATAAGGAGTAAGGAAAGGATCCAGTTTCAGCTTTCTGCTTATGGCTAGCCAATTTTCCCAGCACCATTTATTAAATAGGGAATCCTTTCCCCATTTCTTGTTTCTCTCAGGTTTGTCAAAGATCAGATGGCTGTAGATGTGTGGTATTATTTCTGAGGACTCTGTTCTGTTCCATTGGTCTATATCTCTGTTTTGGTACCAGTACCATGCTGTTTTGGTTACTGTAGCCTTGTAGTATAGTTTGAAGTCAGGTAGCGTGATGTCTCCAGCTTTGTTCTTTTGACTTAGGATTGTCTTGGAGATGCGGGCTCTTTTTTGGTTCCATATGAACTTTAAAGTAGTTTTTTCCAATTCTGTGAAGAAACTCATTGGTAGCTTGATGGGGATGGCATTGAATCTATAAATTACCTTGGGCAGTATGGCCATTTTCATGAAAAAAAACAAACAACCCCATCAAAAAGTGGGCAAAGGATATGAACAGACATTTCTCAAAAGAAGACATTCATACAGCCAACAGACACATGAAAAAATGCTCATCATCACTGGCCATCAGAGAAATGCAAATCAAAACCACAATGAGATACCATCTCACACCAGTTAGAATGGCGATCATTAAAAAGTCAGGAAACAACAGGTGCTGGAGAGGATGTGGAGAAATAGGAACACTTTTACACTGTTGGTGTGATTGTAAACTAGTTCAACCATTATGGAAAACAGTATGGCGATTCCTCAAGGATCTAGAACTAGATGTACCATATGACCCAGCCATCCCATTACTGGGTATATACCCAAAGGATTATAAATTATGCTGCTATAAAGACACATGCACACGTATGTTTATTGTGGCACTATTCACAATGGCAAAGACTTGGAATCAACCCAAATGTCCATCAGTGACAGATTGGATTAAGAAAATGTGGCACATATACACCATGGACTACTATGCAGCCATCAAAAAGGATGAGTTTGTGTCCTTTGTAGGGACATGGATGCAGCTGGAAACCATCATTCTTAGCAAACTATCACAAGAACAGAAAACCAAACACCGCATGTTGTCACTCATAGGTGGGAACTGAACAATGAGATCACTTGGACTCGGGAAGGGGAACATCACACACCGGGGCCTATCATGGGGAGGGGGGAGGGGGGAGGGATTGCATTGGGAGTTATACCTGATGTAAATGACGAGTTGATGGGTGCTGACGAGTTGATGGGTGCAGCACACCAACATGGCACAAGTATACATATGTAACAAACCTGCACGTTATGCACATGTACCCTAGAACTTAAAGTATAATAATAATAAATAAATTTAAAAAAATGAAAATGTTAAACTAGAAAAAGCTTATAGAATAAGGATATAAGTATAGAAAATATCTCTACAGACATACAATGTGTTTCTGTTTCTAGCTAAGTGTTATAACAAAAGAGTCAAAAAAAATTTTAACAAAATTAACAAGTTTGTAAAGTAAAAATTTATAATAAGCTAAGGATAATTTATTATTGAAGAAAGAAAACTATTTTATAAATTTAGTATAGCCTAAGTGCAGAGTGTTTATAAAGTCTACAATAGTGTACAGTAATATCCTAGGCCTTCACATTCACTCACCACTCACTCATTAACTCACTCAGAGCAACTTCGAGTCCTGCAAGTTCCATTCATGGCAAATGTCCTATGTAGGTATACCATTTTTTAATCTTTTATACCATATTTTTGCCATACCTTTTCTAAGTTTAACACACAAACATTTACTATCATGACACAACTGCCTATAGCACTCAGTATAGTAACATGCTGTCCAAGTCTGCAGCCAAGAAGCAATAGGCTCTACCATATAGCCTAGATGTGTGTAGGCTATACCATCTAGTTTTGTGTGACTACACTCTATGATGTTTATACAATGACAAAATCGCCCAGTGACAGTTTTCAGAATGCATCCCCATGACTGTCCACTTAATTTTTGCAATTGATCTCATATTCTACAACCTCTCTGACCTCTCTATTTCTAGAATCTTTTTGGTACATTTTATTGGATTTGCTATAATACAATCATGCCATCTGCAAATGAGGGCAGTTTTACTTGTTCATTTCCAATATGGTACCTCTTATTTCATATGCTTGCCTACTGCACTGTCTGGGACATCTAGAACAATGTCAAATTAAAGTGGTCAGAGTATATATCTTTCTTCCTGATCTCAGGGAGAAAGTGTGCAGTCTGTCTCCATTACATATGATGTTAGGTGTACATTATTAGTACTGAGGCTTTCCCAGAAATAGCAGAAGAATTGGAGTTGGAGAGTAGGGAATGGAGTTGTGAGAAAAACTGAGATGCTGCATTCAAGGAGGGGGACACTTAGAGGTACTATAACTTGAGAATTAAATGTTAATCCTGCATTCATTTTACTTACAAATTGATGAAGATATTCTGAGAACATAGGAACAACTTACCAGGTAGCTAAAATCCATGGTTGGAGTTCAGAGAGAAAATCTAGAAGTATGTCATAGCCACTGAGTGTTGACTGGCTAGATTCAATTACCAATAAAAAATGAATAATTACCAATAAAAAAAGACTCTGTGAACTCAACCAGAATCTGTCATCCTCTAGAAATATATCCAAGGAATAGAAGGGATTGTGAGATATTCATCTACAACCTAGACAGCATCCTTCACTGAGTTTCTTGAGCAGAACACTCTGATGCAGACCGTGCTTCAGTAATAACCCCTGGGTACCAACCACCTGCTTATATTTTACACTCTGGGTGGCATCATCATTTGAATTATACCTGTAACTCCACAAAAGCATATTCAGTTTCAGGTTCTTTTAGGTTGTCTCCTACCTCGCCTCTCAATGGGCACTATCATTTTATTCCTCCTTACCTTACTATAGAAAATTACAATTTAATAAAAGCTTTAATTCACATTGTACTTTAACCTTGAGCTATTCAACAATGCTGTGGTGTTGGTAAGGCAGTATTATTAGCGTTTCTTTAGACGCGTGGGCATGGGCCAGGAAGCTTGACTGTTTTGTTTGGGTCACAGGCTAATAAAATAAGGACCTAGGATTAAACCCAGATAATCTGATTCTAAATCCAGTTCTCTTTTCGATACATTATACTCCTTAATACCTGTCCAAAAAAAGAGACAGAATTAGAAACAGGTTTTATCCAAGGATTTTTCAAAAAGGTTTAAATCTACTTCGCAAAAATAAAATCTGATAGCTTCTACTATATATCTTACTAAGGGCCAGGAAATATGTTAAGTGTTTTAGATACATTATATCATTTATTTTCTTCAACAACCCTCTTAGGTAAACATTGTCCTCATTTAACAGGTGAAGACAGTGCAGCTTATGATGGCAAAGAACTTTCCCATGATCACAAATTAATAGTGAAAGCAGTATGCTCCCCTTCACCAGACTTCCTAGATAAATAAACACTGACTTATGCTCTGATACCATGTTGGAATGTGTTATTCTTATTATATTCTGAAGGGTTTATATTCTCATATTCAATTCTCAAATATTTGAAGGGCTTTGAAGGGAAAAAGAAATCAGGCTGAATATGCATGGCTCCAGAGAAGAAAAATAGGACTAGCATAAAGAAATTGCAGTCAGATTGTGCTTCAACATAAGAAATAATCTTTTTAATAGTAACATCTGTTTGAGAAATGAAGGGATGTTCCAAATCTTGTTCGCAGGGTTGGCTACAGAGGCATATATCCTTATCAAAACTCTAACTTCAGATCCGTGCATTTCATTATATATAAATTTAACACCAATTAAAAAAAAGAAAGAAACTTCTTCCTGAGATAATGAGCTTCACTCAGAGACTTAATGATCACCAGCCAGAGATAGAACAAGGAAGATTCCTGAATTAATTGTAGAGGTGAAACTGGACAGTATCTTTACATTCTTTCAAACCTAAGACTTCATAATATATTCATTGGCATATACCTATGAGAATTTGAGGTCACTTGCAGATCTAAAACTCTTGAGATTGTTTTACTGATTACTCTTTATACCATATTGTCTGTTCAAACACATAATGCGTTTCCAGATAAGCTGCCTTGTGAAGATGTTTCAAGTAGTAAGAGAAGAGCCAGGGATGAGCTTATGGTGTCACTTGGTGAGCTAGCTTTTCACCTTCCTGGAGACTTCCCAGAGTGGATTTCCTAAATGAATTTCATTAGTCAATAGCTTCAGCCTTAAACCCCCAGAAAAGTATTTTTGTCTGTACATCAGAGCATATCACAGTAACAAAGTTTACAAGGCTAAGAACAGTCTTTATTATTTTTAAAGGAGAAGTAACATTTTCAAGGATATCACACCCACTGGATCCTCCACCAGTATATCATTCTCATAGCATGTGATAGAAGAAAATAGATTATAATCAGAGTGTTGATTAATAATCATGAGGTCAGAATGAAGGGTGTTGTATAACTCAAAATTTTAATGGCATATTTGGGCAGCTTAGCTTTCAATCAGGTTGTGGTTCCTAGGAGTAATCCTGACACTAAAACAGAACTGCGTATGTTTGTTGTCCTGTTTTGTTATGGATTAATATTTTAGTTTATCTAACAGGGAACTCTTTATTTCCTTTCTTTCCAGATTCCCACAGAGCACAGTAGTCCTCATGCACTACAAAAGATGAAATCAAGTTAAAATGTTACCACACCTATAAAATATCCAGAGAGTACTCTGTATGGTCTAGGAAATGTAAAACCACAGAAATGACACAGCCCTTGTGTTAAGGATGCTTGAAATCTGATAATGAAAACTGAATGGGTGACATGTAATCAGCAGACAGAGATGGTGCTGAAATCAGTTCCTACTTGAAACGGAAAGATGGAAAAATGGAAATAAGGCTTGTTGTGGCTCCCTTTGAATTCCATCTATTCTTTTACAGGGACATGTGCCTACATTTAGTTGACTCTTCATTTTCTTTGCATGTTCATTTTCTCAGAAGTAGTCAAATACTCATTAATTGTTGTCTATGCCAGATTCCCTGTGTCTCACAATATGTTTGACTATGAGCAATGCCAAATTAGAACATGGACACAGGAGGTAAATGCTTTTGGAAAGGAGCGAGTTCTTCATTTTCTTATGTCAAAAAATAGGATAACAATGAAATTAATACTTATTGAGTGCCTAATTTAAGACAGACCCCATTCTAGACATTTTAATCTCATTCAATCCTTATATATCAAATATTATCCTGACTTTATAGAGGCAAAAATTGAACTAGAGATTATCTGAGTAATTGATAATTCTATAACCAGTGACAAGTAGAACTAGTATTTGAACCTAGTCTGTCTGATTTGAATGCCTGATTTCTATTCATATGCTGATCTTATCTGTTATCCTGACTCTCTTTGCTATCTTATAACAGTAAAATGTTTTGCTTCTTAAGAAGGGAAAATCCATTGCTCTTTCAGCTGCCTGAAAGCTTTCTCTGGCACACACAGAGGAGTTATGCACATAGAAAAGTGACCAGAATCATCATCCACTACCGTTTACTCCCAACCACCAAAATTGCTGTATAATGAGATGGCAAAGCTCTAAAGTATAATTATATGGTATTGAGTAAAATTCTAAATTGCAATTAGACAACATTGGGTAGAATTCTGTGAATATTCTCAGCTGTGCCATAAAAACTTTACAAAGCAAAGGAAGACATAGATCTCAAGTGCCAGCTGCTGCCTTTCGGGGAAGCTGCCTGCCATGGCCACTTCTCCAGAGAGCTTCCCAAAAGAATAGTACCAAGCTTGCAAGGGCCAAATCAACACTGGGCTGTTTCAAGCACCAGTACATCTGATAGGCCTCCCAGTGTCTAGGAAAGGATTATCCAGAAGAGGCATCTTTTCATTCCACGGATGTAGTAAACACCTACCCAAAGCTGGTGTTTTTTCTAGGCACTGGGTCTGAGATAGATGAGAGACATTCCCTCATGGAAAGATGGAATTATTTCTCTTTTACTATAGTCAAGTGCACTGCATCCAGCCTACTGCCCACTGATTGATACAGAGGTGAATAAAATTAACAAAAATTCCTGCCCTTGTAGAGTTGACATTCTAGAACAGATGAACAAATAAAATGTATATTATGTCAGATGATGATTAGTACTAAGGGTGGATACTAATGTGATTACATCACTCTCCACAGCATGAATGGGAGAGTCCTGGGGTTGAAGAACTCCAAAAATCTAGGACTTCACGAAGTAATCAAGGAAAGCAGAGATGGGGGAAGGTTGAGTAATTCTGATGATTTCAGTGCTGTTAGTGATGCAAGGCCGTGAGTTATGAAGGGTCAAGTGGCCTTGCTGGGTGCATGCAGAATTTTTGGACCCTCTATGTATGACAATGGAATTAAAGATGAGAAAAGGGGTAGTTTTACATGGAAAAAATGGAGTTCCACTTAAGAAAAAAAGTGTGTGAGAGATGAAAATAGGAAGGTATCATCAGCTAATAAATTCTATTAGTCTATTATAAATCTTGTATCAGTTTCAAAATGATACCACACTAACCCAAGTATCAATACATCAGTGGAACAAATTTGACAGCCCCATAATGCATTCAGAATACATGAGAATTTATAACTTACTTTTTCATTGAAGTAGAACCTACATACAACAAAGTGCCCACATGTTAAATATGCAAATATTTGTACGTGTTTACCAACACACACATGAAGATACGGCACATTTTCAGCACCATCATGCCCATTCTCAGTCAATACACTGCTCCTGCAGAGATGACCACTGTTCTGGCCTCTGTCACCATTGGTTTTGCTTCTTCTTGAACCTCATATGTGTGGCTTTATATAGTACATACTCTTTTGTGTTAGTACTCTTCCACTAATCATCAGGTCTGTAAGATTAATTCCATTGGTGCATAAAGCAGGAGTTCGCTGATTTTTCATTGTCGTGGTGCATAACTCCATATGAATATGCCGCAATTTAGTAAATCTATTATTTGAGTTTTTTCTAGTTTAGAGCCATTATATAAAGCTATGAACAGTTTTTCACATGTCCATTAGTAGGTATCAGCATTCTTTTTTTTTTTTTTTTTTTTTTTTTTGAGTACGTAACCAGGAGCAAAATTGTTGGGACATTAGAGTATTCGTGTTTTGCTTTAGTAGAGAGTGCCCAGGGTTGTCCAAAGTCCTTATACAAATTTAAATTTGTGACCCTGACCCATCCCTCCTCACTGGGCGAGGCCTCCCTGTAGGAACTCCAACTCCAGCCAGGGGCTCAGGGGCAGAACCCTCGTCTCCCTGGGCCTGAGCCCCTAGAGGGAGGGGTGGCCATAGTCTCTGGGGACCAGCAGACTTACTCTTTGCTCCTGCTAGTTCTGAGGAATTTGGGCAGCCCAAACAGGCGGGTTTTCTTCCGAATGCAGCACACCCCCTCCACCAAGGGGCAGCCAAAGTGCTTCATTAAAATGGTCATGCTCCCCGCACCACCCAACTGGGTGAGACCCTCCACAGGGGTTGTTAGACACCCCATACTGAAGTGTTCCTACTGGCATCAGGTAGGTGCCCCTTGAGGTCAGAGATCCCATAGGAAAAAGCAGGCACCCATTTTCGCTGTTCTCCCGCCTTCTCGAGTGACATCTCCAGGCATTGGAGTGAACCAGACGAATAGGGCCTGAAGTGAACCCCCAGCAAACTGCAGCAGCCATATAGAAGAGGGATCTGACGTTGAAAGAAAAACAAACAGAAAGCAACAACGAAAGCATCAATTTAAAAAGTCCTCACAAAAACCTCATCTAAGGGTCAACAGCCTCAAAGATCGAAACTAGACAAACTCATGAAGATGAGAAATAATCAACAAAAAAAACATTGAAAACCCAAAAGGCCAGAGTGCCTATTCTCCTCCAAATGATCGCAGCACCTCTCCAGCAAGGGTGCAGAACTGGATGGAGGATGAGTTGAATGAAATGACAGAAGTAGGCTTCAGAAGGTGGGTAATAACAAACTCCATTGCACTAAAGAAGCATGTTCTAACTCAATGCAAAGAAGCTAAAAACCTTGATGAAAGGTTACAGGAGCTGCTAACTAGAACAACCAGTTTAGAGAGGAACATAAATAACCTGATAGAGCTGAAAAACACAGCAGAAAAACTTCATGAAGCATACACAAGCATCAATAGCTGATTCGATCAAGCAAAAAAAAAAATCAGAGTTTGAAGACCATCTTGCTGAAATAAGACAGGCAGACAAGACTAGAGAAAAAAGAATGAAAAGGAACGAACAAAACCCCCGAGAAATATGGGACTATATAAAAAGACCAAACCTGCAATTGATTGGGGAGAATGGAACCAATTTGGAAAACGCTCTTCAGGATATCATCCAGGAAGACTTCCTCAACCTAGTAAGACAGGCCAACATTCAAATTCAGGAAATACAGAGAACACCACAAAGATACTCCATGAGAAGATCAAACCCAAGGCACATAATTGTCAGATTCTCCAAGGTTGAAATGAAGGGGAAAAAAGTGTTATGGGCAGCCAGAGAGAAAGGCCAGATCACCTACAAAGGAAAGCCTATCAGACTAAGAGCAGATCTTTCTACAGAAACCCTACAAGCCAGAAGACAGTGGGAGCCAATATTCAACATTCTTAAAGAATTTTCAGCCCAAAATTTCATATCCAGCCAAACTAAGCTTCATAAATGAAGGAGAAATAAAAATCCAAAGACAAGCAAATGCTGAGGGATTTCATCACCACCAGGTCTGCCTTGCAAGAGCTCCTGAAGGAAGCAGTAAATATGGAAAGGATAAAATGGTACCGGCCATTGCAGAAACACATCAAAATACAAAGACCAATGACCCTATGAAGAAATGGCATCAACTAGGGTGCAAAACAACCAGCTAGCATCATGATGACAGTATCAAATTCACACATAACAATATTAACCTTAAATGTAAAGAGGCTAAATAACCCAATTAAAAGACACAGATTGGCAAACTGAATAAAGAATCAAGACCCATCAATGTGCTGTATTCAGGAGACACATCTCATGTGAAAAACACACATATGCTCAAAATAAAGGGATGGAGGAAAAATTACCAAGTAAAAGGAAAGCAAAAAAAAAAAAAAAAATTAGGGGTTGTAATCCTCATCTCTGACAAAACAGACTTTAAACCAAAAAAGATCACATAATGGTAAAGGGATCAATGCAACAAGAAGAGCTAACTATCCTAAATATATATGCACCCAATATAGCAGCACTCTGATTCATAAAACAAGTTCTTAGAGACCTACAAAGAGACTTATACTCCCACACAATAATAGTGGGAGACTTTAATACCCCACTGTCAATATTAGACATATCAACAAGACAGAAAATTAACAAGCATATTCAGGACTTGAACTCAGCTCTGAATCAAGTGGACCTAATAGACATCTACAGAACTCTCCACCCAAAATCAACAGAATATACATTCTTCTCAGTGCCACCTGGCACTTATTCTAAAACCGACCACATAATTGGAAGTAAAACACTCCTCAGCAAATGCAAAAGAGTGAAATAATAACGGTCTCTCAGACCACAATGCAATCAAATTAGAACTCAAGATTTAAAAACTCACTCAAAACCCCACAACTACATGGAAATTGAACAACCTGCTCCTGAATGATTCCTTGGTAAATAATGAAATTAAAGCAGAAATCAAGAAGTTATTTGAAACCAATGAGAACAAAGACACAGTGTACCAGAATCTCTGGGACACAGCTAAAGCAGTATTAAGAGGGAAACTTATAGCACGAAATGCCCACATCAGAAAGCTAGAAAGATCTCAAATCGACACCCTAACATCACAATTAAAAGAACTAGAGGAGCAAGAGCAAACAAATCCAAAAGCCAGCAAAAGACAAGAAATAACTAAGATCAGAGCAGAACTGAATGAGATAGATGAACAAAAAAACCCTTCAAAAAATTAAGGAATCCAGGAGCTGGTTTCTTGAAAAAGTTAACAAAATGGATAGACCACTATCTAGACTAGTGAAGAAGAAAAGAGAGAAGAATCAGACACAATAAAAAATCATAAAGGGGATATTATGCTGACCCCACAGAAATACAAACTACCATCAGAGAATACTATTAATACCTCTTTGCAAATAAACTACAAAATCTAGAAAAAAATGGATAAAGTCCTGGTCACATACACCCTCCCAAGACTATACCAGGAAGAAGTCAAATCTCTGAATAGACCAATAACAACTTCTGAAATTGAGGCCTACCAACCAAATTAATTCTGAAATGGCCTACCAACCAAAAAAAGCCCAGGACCAGACGGATACACAGTCGGATTCTACCAGAGGTACAAAGAGGAGCTGGTACCATTCCTTTTGAAATAATTCCAAACAAGTGAAAAGGAGGGACCCCTCCCTCACTCATTTTATGAGGCCACAGCATCATCCTGGTACCAAAACCTGGCAGAGTTACAACAAAAAAAGAAAACTTCAGGCCAATATCCCTCAAGAACATTGATGCAAAAATCCTCAATAAAATACTGGCAAACCAAATACAGCAGCACATCAGAAAGCTTATCCACCACAATCAAGTTGGCTTCATCCCTGGGATGCAAGGCTGCTTCAACATATACAAATCAATAAACATAATCCATCACATAAACACAACCAAAGACAAAAACTACATGATTATCTCAATAGATGCAGAAAAGGCCTTTGATAAAATTCAACATCCCTTCATGTTAAAAACTCTCAATAAACTAGATATTGATAGAACATATCTCAAAATAATAAGAGTTATTTATGACAGACCCACAGCCAATATCATACTGAATGGGAAAAAAAACTTGAAGCATTCCCTTTGAAAACCAGCACAAGACAAGGATGCCCTCTCTCTCACCGCTCCTATTCAACATAGTATTGGAAGTTCTGACCAGGGCAATCAGGCAAGAGAAAGAAATAAAGCGTATTCAAACAGGAAGAGAGGAAGTCAAATTGTCTCTGTTTGCAGACGACATGATTCGATATTTAGAAAACCCCATCATCTCAGCTCAAAAACTCCTTAACCTGATAAGCAACTTTAGCAGTCTCAGAATACAAAATCAATGTACAAAAATCACAAGCATTCCTATATACCAACAATAGACAAGCAGAGAGCCATATCATGAATGAACTCCCATTCACAATTGTTACAAAGAGAATAACATCCTAGGAATACAGCTAACAAGGGATGTGAAGGACCTCTTCAAGGAGAACTACAAACCACTGCTCAAGGAAATAAGAGAGGACACAGACAAATGGCAAAAGATTTCATGTGCATGAATAGGAAGAATCAATACAATAAAAATGGCCATACTGCCCAAAGTAATTTATAGATTCAATCCTATTCCCATCAAACTATCACTGATATTCTTCACTGAATTAGGAAAAACTACTCTAAATTTCATATGGAGCCAAAAAACAGCCCATATAGTCAAGACAATCCTAAGCAAAAAGAACGAAGCTGACTCCAAACTATACTACAAGGCTATAGTAACCAAACCGCATAGTACTGGTACCAAAACAGACACACAGGCCAAGGGAACAGGACAGAGACCTCAGAAATAACACCACACGTCTACAACCATCTGATCTTTGACAAACCTGACAAAAGCAAGCAATAGGGAAAGGATCCCCTATTTAATGAATGGTGCTGGTAAAACTGGCTAGCCATATTCAGAAAACTGAAACTGGACCCCTTCCATATACCTTATACAAAAATTAACTCAAGATGAAGTAAAGACTTAAATGTAAAGCCCCAAACCATAAAAACCCTAGAAGAAAACCTAGACAATACCATTCAGAATATAGGCACAGGCAAAGATTTCATGACGAAAATGCCAAAAGCAATTGCAACAAAAACTAAAATTGACAAATGGGATCTAATTAACTAAAGAGCTTCTGCACAGCAAAGGAAACTACCATCAGAGTGAAAAGGCAACCTGCAGAATGGGAGACAATTTTTGCAATCTACCCATCTGACAAAGGGCTAATATGCAGAATCTACAAGGAATTTAAACAAATTTACAAGAAAAAAAAAAACACAAACAACCCATCAAAAAGTCGGCAAAAGACATGAACAGACACTTCTCAAAAGAAGACATTTATGCGGACAACAAACATATGAAAAAAGCTCAAAATCACTCATCATTAGAGAAATGCAAATCAAAACCACAATGAGATACCATCTCACGCTAGTCAGGGTGGCGATTATTAAAAAGTCAAGAAACAACTGATGCTGGCAAGGCTGTGGAGAAATAGGAATGCTTTTACACTGTTGTTGGGAATGTAAATTAGTTTAAACATTGTGGAAGACAGTGTGGTGGTTCCTCAAGGATTTAAAACCAGAAATACCATTTGACACGGCAATCTTATTACTGGGTATATATGCAAAGGAATATAAATCATTTTACTATAAAGACACATGCACATGTATGTTTATTGCAGCACTATTTACAATAGCAAAGACATGAAACCAACCCAAATGCCCATCAATGATAGACTGGATAAAGAAAATGTGGTACATATACACCATGGAATACTATGCAGCCATATAAAAAGGAATGAGATCATGTCCTTTGCAGGAACATGGATGAAGCTGGAATCCATTATCCTCAGCAAACTAACACAGGAACATGAAACAAAACACCACATGTTCTCACTCATAAGTGGGAGTTGAACAATAGAACACATGGACACAGCTGAACAATGAGAACACACAGGAGGGGAACAACACACACCAGGGCCTGTCAGAGGCTAGGGGGTGAAGGGAGGGAGAGCATCAGGACAAATAGCTAGTGCATGCAGGGCTTAAAACCTAGATGATGGGTAGACAGGTGCAGCAAACCACCATGGCACACGTACGCCTATGTAACAAACCTGCACGTTCTGCAGATGTATCCCAAAACTTAAAGTAAAATTTTAAAAAAAGAACCGAATGGGAATTGTAGAACTTAAAGATACTATAACAAAGGCTCACATAATAGGCTCAGTAGTAGAGTGAAGAGGATAGAATCACTGAACCTCAAGACATATTAGAATTAATCCAATTTTGTTTGAGACCAGCCTGGAAAACATGGCAAAACCCTGTCCCTACAAAAAGTACAACAACTAGCTGGGCATGGTGACTCACACCTGTAGTCCCAACTACTCGGGAGGATGAGGTGGAAAGAGGCTGCAGTGAGCTGAGATTGTGCCACTGCACTCCTCTGGGTGACAGAGTGAGACCCTATCTCAAAGAAAAAAGAAAAAAAAAAGAAAGAAAAAAGAGACAACTTATCCAATCTGAACAAAAGAAATAAAGTAGATAAAAATAAATAAATAGAGCCTCAGGGACCTGTGAGACAATAACAAATGAGCTAATATTTATACCATTGGAATTATAGGAAAAGAGAAGAAAAAGAGAGATACTAAAAAAAAAAATTATGGAAATAATGGCTGAACCTTGCCCAAATTTGACAAACAAAACAAACAACAGACAACATAAACCTACAGATTCAAGATGCTGGGTGAACCCCAGAGAAAATAAATATGACAAAATACATGCTGGGACACAGCATAATTAAACTTCTAAAAAATAAAAAATCAAAGAAAAAAGTCTTGAAAGCAACTGGAGGGAAATAATACATTACTAATAAGAGAATTCCAATTCAAATGACTGCAGGTTTCCCTTATAAAACCATGGAGGCCAGAAATAAGTAACACATTTTCCAAGTACTAAAAGGTAAGAACTGCCAAAGGAAGGAAATTTTATACCTGATGAAAATACTATTCAGAAATGAAGGGCTAATAAAACATTTTCAGATGAAAATAAACTAAGAGAATGTGTTACTAGAAAGCCTTCCCTTAAAGAATGGCTCAAGGAAAGGAATTGATAACAGAGGATTTTAAATTTCAAAGGAAAAGAAGAATGTTGGAATGACTAAAAATGGGGCAAATGTAATAGTCTTTTTCATAGGTTCCTTGAATCACTTGATAATTAAAGCAAAAATTATAATGTCATTTGATACAGTGCTCAATGTACATAGAGAAAACACTTAAGGCAATTATACCTAAAAAGTTGGAGGGTAAAGGGAACTAAATGGAAGTAATCTTTCTACATTTAACTGCAAGTAGACAGTGATAAGTTTTATACATATATGTAGTGTGTATATACTTACACATACTATATGGAATGTTGGAATATATATATAGTGTGTATATATACACATATAAAAATATACACATTATGTATACATATGTACACACTATATATTGCAACATATTTATAATACATAGAGTATTTATATATGTATTTTATATATATAGTGTTTATATATACATTTATTATATATATACATATACATTTGGTATTTGCTTTGTATAGTTTTCTTAGTAGTTGCTGTAGGTATTACATTACATGACATAGTGTGTGTGTATATATAGTATAAAGTGTTTTATATATATATATACAGTGTTATATATACACTAGTGTGTATATATATCATGTATGTGTATATATAGTGTCATATATATATACTAGTGTGTATGTATATCATGTATGTGTATATATATTATCTATATACACTAGTGTGTGCATATATATCATGTATGTGTACATATACATATATGTATAGTGTAATCCCTACAGCAACTACTAAGAAAACTATACAAAGCAAATACTAAAAAATACTATATATAAATCAGGATGGAATCCTAAAAACTGCCCAAGTACCCCACAGGAAATTAAGAAAAAACAAAGAGGAAGAAGAAACAGACCAACAGAAAACAAAAACAAATAATAAAATGGGAGACTTAAGCCCTAACAACTAAATAATTACATCAAATTTAAGTGGTCTAAATACAGTGATGAAAACATATTGGCAAAGCGGATAAAAAGATGATACAACAATATGCTGTCTATGAAATTCACTTCAAATACAAAGACATAGGTGAGTTGTAAGTCAACAATTGAAAACAGATATATCATGCAAACAAACAGTAATCCAAAAAGCAAAAGTCACTATATTAATATCAAGAGGTAGACTTCAAACAAAAGAAAACTATAAGACACAAAGAGGAACATTATATTACATAATAATAAAAGGATCAATCCACCAGGTAAACATAATAATCCTAGTGTGCATGTACCAAACAACAGAGCCTCAAAATACATGAAGCAAAAACTAATACAGTTAAAAGGAGAAATAGACAAATCCAAAATTATAGCTGAGAATTTTCTATCTTACTCTCAGGAAATGATAGAACCACCAGATAGAAAATCAGCAAGAATATAGAACTGCACAACACAACTAACCAATAATATCTAATTGGCATATAGAAAACACTTCAGACAAAATTATCAGAATATTTTTGTTTTCAAGTAGTCCAGAACATTCACCAGGGTAGCTCAAGTTCTCAACCATAAAACAAACATCAACAAATTTTAAAATCTTGAATTTATATAAGGTATGTTCTTTGACTGTAATGGAATCAAGCTAGAAATGAATGGTAAAAATACATTAGAAAAATCTCCAAATAACTGGAAATTAAACAACACATTTCTAAATAATCCATGGGCTAAATAGGAAATCTCAGGGAAATTTTTTTAAATACATACAGTTGAATAAAAATTTTAAAACATGTATCAGAATATGTATTTCCAGTTAAAGCAGTGCTGACAAGAAAATTTATAGCAGTAAATGTTTCCATTAGAAAAAAAGAAAGGTCTCAAATCAATAACAAAGTTTCTGTCTTAAGAAACTGGAAAAAGAAGAGCAATGTAAGCACAGACCAGACAAAAGGAAGAACATAATAAGGATAATGAGCAGAAACTAATGAAATCCAAAACAGGAAAAAAGTAGATAACGTCAATGATCAGAAAATTAATTCCTCTATGCCTTATTTGTTGAGAGTTTTTATTATGAAAAGACATTGAATTTTATCAAATGCTTTTCCTTTATCTATTGAGATGGTCATGTTATTTTTATCTTCATTCTACTAATGCAGTGTATCAGATTCACTGATTTGTGTAGGTTGAGCCATCGTTGCTTCCCAGAAATAAATCTCATTTGATCATGGCATATAATGCTTTTAATGCGTGGTTGAATTCAGTTTGCCAGTATTTTGTTGAGGATTTTTATGTTTGTGTTTATCAGGGATAGTGGACTGTAATTTTTTTTTTCTTGTTGTGTCCCTATATGGCATTAGAATTAAAGTAACTCTAGACTCATAAGATGAGTTTGAAAGTGGTACCTTCTCTTCAATCTGTTGGAAGAGTTTGAGAAGGACTGTCATTAGTTCATTTTTAACGTCTGATAGAATTCTGTCATGAAGCCATCTGATCCTGGACTCTTCTTTGATGGGAGATTTTTGAATATTGATTCAATCTCCTTACTCATTATTGGTCTGTTCATGTTCTATTTATTAATGATTCAGTTTTGATAGATTGTATGTTTCTAGGAATTTGTCCATTTCTTCCAGGTTATCCAACTTGTTGGCATTTAATTGTTCATGGCAGTCTCTTATAATGTTTTATATATCTGTAATATCAGTTGTAATGTGTCCTCTTTTATTTCTAATTTTATTTTTTTTCTCTTTTTTTAGTTACTCTAACTAAGAGATTGTCAATTTTACTTACCTTTTCAAAAAACAGACTCTTAAATTTGGTTGATTTTTTTTTCCATTGCTTTTCTCATCTCTATTTAATTTATTTCTGTTCTGATTTTGCTACTTTTTTCTTCAACTAGTTTTAAAATTATCTTGGGTTTGTTTTCCAGTTTATTAAGGTGTAAATTTAGATTGCTTACTTCAAATCTTTCTCTTATCTTTATATAGGTACTTATTGCTGTAAACTTCCCTCTTAGAACTACTTTTGCTGTATCCCATAAATTTTATGTTCTCATTTTTGTTTGTCTGAAGGTATTTCTTAATTTCTCTTTAAAGTTTATCTATAACAAGCCCACAGCTAACATCATGTTCAACAGTAAAAAGCTGAAAACTTTCCCTCTAAGATCAGGAAAAAAACAAGAATGCCCACTTTTGTCACATCTGTTCAACACAGTACTAAAATTCCTAGCCAAAGTAACTAGGCAAGAAAAAGAAATGAAAGTCATTCAAATCTGAAAAGAAGTGAAACTGTCTCCACTGGCAGATAACATGATCTAAAGACTCCACAAAAAAGTTATTAGAACTAAGAAATGAATGAAGTAAATTTTCAGAATACAAAATCAACATACAAAAATCAGTAGTGTTTCTATATACTAACAATGAACTCTCTGAAAAAGAAATTAAGAAAACAATCCCATTCACAGTCACATTTTTAAAATATTTATGATAAATTTAACCAATGTGTAAGATCTATACCCTGAAAACTATAAAACATTGATGAGACAAACTGAAGACACAAGTAAATGGAAAGACATCTGATGTTCATGAATTAGAAGAATTAATACTATTAAAATGCCCTAAGCATCCCACAGCTATCTACGACTCAATTCAGTCTCTTTCAAAATTCCAAGGGCACTAGTGCAACCATTGTGGAAGACAGTGTGGCGATTCCTCAAGGATCTAGAACTAGATATACCATTTGACCCAGACATCCCATTACTGGGTATATACCCAAAGGACTATAAATCATGCTGCTATAAAGACACATGCACACATATGTTTATTGCAGCACTATTCACAACAGCAAAGACTTGGAACCAACCCAAATGTCCATCAATGATAGACTGGATTAAGAAAATGTGGCACATATACACCATGGAATACTATGCAGCCTTAAAAAAGGATGAGTTCATGTCCTTTATAGGGACGTGGAGGAAGCTGGAAACCATCGATTCTCAGCAAACTATCACAAGGACAGAAAACCAAACACCACATATTCTCACTCATAGGTGGGAATTGAACAATGAGAACACTTGGACACAGGAAGGGGAACATCACACACCAGGGCCTGTTGTGAGGTGGGCGGGGTAGCATTAGGAGATATACCTAATGTAAATGACGAGTTAATGGGTGCAGCACAACAACATGGCATGTGTATACATATGTAACAAACCTGCATGTTGTGCACATGTACCCTAGAACTTAAAGTATAATTTAAAAAAAGAAAAAACACTAAAATTTGTGTGGATCCACAAAAGACCTCAAATAGGTAAAGTAATCTTTTTTTTTTTTTTTTGAGATGGAGTCTCGCTCTGCCGCCCAGGCTGGAGTGCAGTGGCCGGATCTCAGCTCACTGCAAGCTCCGCCTCCCGGGTTTACGCCATTCTCCTGCCTCAGCCTCCCGAGTAGCTGGGACTACAGGCGCCCGCCACCTCGCCCGGCTAGTTTTTTGTATTTTTTAGTAGAGACGGGGGTTTCACCGTGTTAGCCAGGATGGTCTCGATCTCCTGACCTCGTGATCCGCCCGTCTCGGCCTCCCAAAGTGCTGGGATTACAGGCTTGAGCCACCGCGCCCGGCAGGTAAAGTAATCTTGAGCAAGAAGAATAAAGCTAGAGGTATCACAGTTCCTGATTTCAAATTATATTAAAAAGCTAATAGTAATCAAAATAGTATGGTACTGACATTAAAACAGAAACATAGACTACTGGAACAGAATAGAATACCCAGAAATAAGGTATTTTATTCAACCAAGGCATCAAGAATACACAATAGGGGAAAAAATAGTGTCTTCAATAAATGGTGTTGAGAAAACTGAATACCCACATGTAAAACAAATAAAATTGGATCCTTAATTTACACTCTACATAAAAATCATCTCAAAATAAATACCTGAACATAAAATCTGAAGCCATAAAACTCCCAAAAGAAAACATGACAAAGGGAAAGGTCCATGACATTGGTCTTGGAAATAATTTTTTCATTTTGGATATGACCTCAACAGCACAGGGAACAAAAGCCAAAAATGGGCAAGTGGGATTATATTAAAGTGAAAGTTGTCTGCATAGCAAAGGACACAATTAACAACATGAAAAGGCAACCTACAGAATAGGCAAAAATGTTTGCAAACCATATATGAAATAAGTGGTTATATCAAAAATAAATTAAAAACTCAGACAACTCCTTAGCACAAAAACAAACAACCTGTCAAAAACTTGAGAAAGGACCTGGATAGACATTTTTCCAAAGAAGACATACAATGACCAATGGGTATATGAAAAAAGGCTCAACATTACTAATGCCAAAGAAATGAAAAAGAAAACCACAATGAGATATCACCTCACACCCATTAGGGTGGCTACTATCAAAAATAAAAAAAGACAAATAATGGTGAGGTTGTGGAGAAAAGGGAAACCTTATACACTATTGATAGCAACTATAAATTAGTACAGCCATTATGGAAAACAGTATGGAGGTTTCACAAAAATAGAATTAATATATGAGCCAGCGATCCCACTCCTGGATATATATCCAAAGGAGAGAAAATCACTATTTCAAAGAGATACGTGCATTTCATGTTCATTGTAGCATTAACCCTGATAGCCAAGATGCACAAACAATCTAAGTGTCCATCGACAGCTGAATTAATAAAGATGTTGCATGCGTGCGCACACACGTGCACACACACATGGGGCCAGAGGAGGGGGAGAAGAATATTATTTAGTCTTTAAGAAGAAAAGCCTGTCATTTTTGACAACATGGATGCATCTGGAAGGCATTATGCTAAATGAAACAGGCCTGACATAGAAAGACAAATTCTACATGATCCCTCTTACCTGTGGGATCTAAAAAAATTGAACTCCTAGAAACAGAAAGTAAAAGGGTGGTTACTAGTGGTCCAGAGTTAGAGGAAATGGGGAGGTCGAAGAGTACAAGTTTAAATTATAAGTTTTGGAGACCTAATAAAAAGCATGGTGACCACAGTTTATAATAATGTATTTGTTATTTGAAAGTTGCTAAGAGAATAGATCTTAAGTATTATCATAATGACAACAACCAAGAGGTAACTATGTGAGGTGACGGAAATGTTAATTAGCTTAGTTGTTAATCATTTCACATGTATGTGTATGTCAAAATATCACATTCTACATCTTAAATATATATGTTTTTTATTTATTAATTATCTCAATAAAACCGAAAAAAATTAAAAAGCTATTTTTAAAAAGATTGACAAAGAAAAATAAGAAACACAACTCACCAATCACACCTGTTAAAATGACTAAAATAAAAATAGTAACAATGCAAATGCTGATAAAATATAGAAAAACTCGATTATTCATACATTGCTGGTAGCAATGAAAAATAATACAGCCACTCTGGCAAAAAGTTTGACAGTTTCTTATAAAACAGCGAAATTACCATACAACCTAGCAATTGCACTCTTGGGCATTTATGACAGAGAAATTTATGTTGATATAAAAACCTGTGTACAAAAGTTCATAGCAGCTTTATTTTAATAGCCCCAAACTGAAAACAACCTTTATGTTTTTCAATGGGCAAATGGTTAAACGACCTGTGGTATATCCATACTTTGAAATACTACTTAGTAATAAAAAGGAACGAACTATTGATACATGCAACTACCTGGATGAATATTTAGGAAATTTGGCTAAGTGGAAAAAGTAAATTACTTACTGTATGATTCCACTGACGACATTTTTGAAATGGCAAAATTTTTGAAATGATAACAGATTTGTAATTGCTAGGTGTTAGTAACAGGGTGTAGGGTAGGAGAGAGAGAGGTGTCCTTATAAGAGGGCAACACAAAGGATCTTTGTAGTGATGGAAATGTTCTATATCTTGACTATGGTGGCAAATATAGAAATCTACACTTGTGATAAAATTGTATAGAACTAAAAACATACCCACAGACACACACAGATGAATACATATACAACTGAAGAGATATGAATAAAATTGGTGGGTTGTATTAATGTCAATATTCTGGTTGTGATATTGTACTATAATTATGCAAGATGTTAGAATTGGGAGAATGTGGATTAAATATACTCAATCTGTCTGTATTATTTCTTACAACGGCATGTAAGTATTATTATCTCAAAATAAGAAAGTTTTTTAAAGTAATGCAAGCAGAAAAAAAATAGAATTGGAGGAATGAAATTGAAAATGAAGAAACAGGAGTCTGCTTGAATCCTACTTCTAGCATAGGATCAGCTTTTGACACACTTAGCCATAGTTAGGCTTCAACATCTTAGAGCACACATTCTTTTTCTGGAATATGCTTTGCTTCCCCGCACATTAGCCTAAGAATGCTGGCAGTTTCAAAGAAGACCAAAGAGTAGACAGATGGTGTTATGGAAAAAAATTCATAGACCTAAATATGAAAAACCTGGCAGGGAAAGAATGTCACCAACCAAAATCAGAATTTTGTTTTAGTGAAATTGAAGATTTATTTTGCCTAGCACACTTAAAGGCTTACCTAGGAATTAGGGAACTATACTATGAAAAGTAAACATTTAGTTTAAAGAAGATTAAAAAAAAATTGCTACATTTGGCAAAAAAAAAAAAAAAAAAAAAAGCACATAGTGCTGACCTAGTACATAATTCAGTAAATCTCTAAACTCAATGCCTGTGAAGAATCAAAAAAGTGCAAAATTATAAATGAAATTATAAATTTTTGATAAATTCATGTAGTTCTAAAATAGGTAGAACAGATATTTATGTATTTTACACTAATGGAAAACAGCATTCTACATATTTTAAAATGTCAGACATAACATTAAAAACAGACAATAGAAACCTTAGTATATCAAAGTATCCAGATTTTGAAATTTTTTATATTGGTATAGTTTTAACTTTGTAAATTGCTTTTAATAATTACATTTTAAAATTAATTCTGAGTGAATGTGAATTTGTATAGATAGAAAAAGAAAAGCCAAAATAGAAAATACATGACAAATGACTTATTCACTTTTCTTGTATGTATGTTTTTGAATCTAGTAAGCATAAAGAAAAAAAATCTCAAATTATTAATCTATGAGTCAATTCCAAGGAAACTTCACAACTTTTCTTATACCTTAAACACCTGCTTCACCAAAAATGTATAAACACCAAAATATCATTTGGACAAATGTCCTAATTTACTTTCAACAGGCATGTTTTTGAAATAGCAATAACAATTTTGCTGAGTTATTAGACTTATGATTCATAACTATTCATTTCCTGTAAGAAATATAACAGCATTTATTAAAAAGCATGAAAAGACCATAAGAGAAATGAGGGAACACTTTACACTGACAACTCTGACACCTCTTCAGAATTCTAAAGAAAGCTGTGAATAAACTATCCACTTGGAAATCATGCTTATTCAATTCTGCTTGCAGGTAAATATTTGAAACATTTGTGAACAGAAGCAAGAAACCTCATTAAAGTACGGTACAAAAACAACTTGAATAAATACATAAACAACTTGAGCCTATAATATAGGGCAATAGAAAAACACCAAAAAATTGTCCAAATTGACCATTTATGAAGAAAAAACACAAGCATAAACTAGAGATGTCTTTAAACATTTTTCCCTAAATTTTAGATAAGCAGCCTTCTAACTGATAGATACAGACAAAATTTAAATGTTTTCAATCCTGTAGACTAGAATGCACCTGCTCTCTGTCCCAAACACCAGTCCAAGTGAATGACCACTCTCCACCCACACTAAGGACCTGGACCCTCAGCCCCACTTTTCTTTCACCTCATTATTCTTCCCTCTCAAACTACCTCCACCTCCACTCTCAACATCTCTTACCTGGACACTTGAACTTGTTATCTTAGTGGCCATCCAGTTTCTTGTCCAGCACCAGTCTAGTGCTTGACTAGATTATCTGGATCTAATGCTGGAGTAATTCTCTGGATCACTTTCAGAGTGACTTGATTGACACCACACACCTCAACATATTACTTCACTGGTTACATAAAACCCTTTAGTATGGCTTTGCACAATCTGGTCCTTGCTCATCTCACCACCCTCATTTCTCACCATCCCTACCTCATCACCATTTACATTCTGTTCTCACCAACCTATCTGCTGTCTTCTAAATAACCTACAGTTTATACTCCTGTGTTTCTATCATACTATTTTTTCTGCCCAAATTTTCCTTCTCTTCATATCATCTTTCTTCAGTCTCAAAGCAGGCCTTACATTCTCACACCAGTTAAAATGGCAATCATTAAAAAGTCAGGAAACAATAGATGCTGGAGAGCATGTGGAGAAATAAGAACACTTTTACACTGTTGGTGGGAGTGTAAATTAGTTCAACCATTGTGGAAGACAGTGTGGCGATTCCTCAAGGATCTAGAACCAGAAACACCATTTGACCCAGCAGTCGCATTACTGGGTATATACTCAGAGGATTATAAATCATTCTACTATAAAGACACATGCACACATACACTCATTGTGGCACTATTCACAATAGTAAAGACTTGGAACCATCCCAAATGCCCATCAGTGATAGACTGGATAAAGAAAATGTGGCACATATATACCATGGAATACTATGCAACCATAAAAAAGGATGAGTTCACGTCCTTTGCAGGGACATGGATGAAGCTGGAAACCATCATTCTCAGCAAACTAACACAAGAACAGAAAACCAAACATCACATGTTCTCACTCATAAGTGGGAACTGAACAATGAGAACACATGTACATAGGGAGGGGAACATCACACCCGGGCCCTGTCGGGGTGTTGGGTGCTAGCGGAGGGATAGCATTAGGAGAAATACCTAATGTAGATGACAGGTTCATGGGTGCAGCAAACCACCATGGCACATGTATACCTATGTAACAAACCTGCACGTTCTGCACATGTAACCCAGAACTTAAAGTAGAATAAAATAAATAAAAAGAGAGAGACAGAGAAGAGAGAGCAGGGAGTTGGTCTTTGTTGACTGCCTTGTCCCAATTTCCTAAAACAGTGCCTGGTTCACAGTAAGTGCATGGAAAGTTTTCAAAGTTAAGCCTAAAATGGCTACACATCAGTTCCATTTATATTTCTTTATCTAGAATTTCACCACATAGCTACACCTAACCTCAAAGCAGACTGGGAAATATAGTGAACTGTGTACCCAAAGAGAATTAAAAATGGACTTGGGTGAGCAGTCAGCAGTTTCTGCCACAACACTTTCATGTAAATACAGTAGCAGTAGAAAATAAAAATACAAATGTGCAAAAACCAACTAAAAATGCCATTTTTTTCTTAAAATAAAAACCTACTTGAAGCTAAATTTAAGTTGATTAGAAAATAAACACAAAAAAATGAACAGGGAGCATTTAATTAGAGAGCCATTAGGTATTTATGTTTTAGAAGTGATTGTATCAATCTTTTACATATATAATATATAATTATTATACTCTTTAAACTATTTCACATTATGTTTAGGATGTAATATTGTATAATTATAATATTGATCCCAAAAGATAGCACACAAAAACATCCATGAGCCAATGTTACTCATGACATTTTAATGCAATAATCCTAAATAAAGCATCAGTAAACAGAATACACAGCACATTCAAAGAATGAATAGCCACATCTATAAGTGGAGTTCTCTTGTCATAACTCACCATAGTAATAAATAAAAGAGAAAAAATCTTTTTATCATCTCTGGTGGAGACTAAGAAGGCATTTGATCCAATCTCAAGTTCATTATCAATAAAAAGGAAAACCTCTTAATACATAGATAGTTCCTTGCTGGGTTAATCCCTACATGTGATAAATTTTTAAATTATATGATTATATAACTGGAAAACTTTAAAAACTCTAAAACAATAGCATAATTCAGCTCACTTGGTGCAAAATTAATATACAAAAATTAATGGGCCAGGTGCAGAGGTTCACGCCTATAATCTCAGCACTTTGGGAGGACGAGGCAGGCAGATCACAAGGTCAGTAGTTCGAGACCAGCCTGACCAACATGGTGAAACCTTGTCTCTACTAAAAATACAAAAATTAGCCAGGTGTGGTGGCAGACACCTGTAGTGCCAGCTACTTGGGAGGCTGAGGCAGAAGAATCGCTTGTACTTGAGAGGCGGATGTTGTAGTGAGCTGAGATCACACCACTGCACTCTAGCCTGGAGGACAGAGTGAGACTCTGTCTCCAAAAAAATAAATAAATAAAAATAAAAAA
Source organism: Macaca mulatta (assembly GCF_049350105.2). Taxonomy (NCBI): domain Eukaryota; kingdom Metazoa; phylum Chordata; class Mammalia; order Primates; family Cercopithecidae; genus Macaca; species Macaca mulatta. The sequence continues at coordinate 110,037,926 of NC_133419.1, read as the reverse complement.
TGAATGATCTTGCATACAAAATAAATCAGTTAGCAAAGACCCTGTTTAAATAGCAGCTAAAAGTACTAAAATGTAGAAATTAAATAAGAAATGTTCAAGATTATACTATGTTAAATTGTTAAATTCTGTAAAGGTACAAAAAAGAAGATGTGAAAAAATGTAAGAGCATAGTTTGTTCTTATCCTGGAAGACTCAATATCAAAATGAAATCATTATAGATCTCATTAAATTCCAATAAAATTTCAGTAGTTATTTTTAACAACTACACAAGATTATTCCTAAAATTCAAATGAAAAATAAACATGTAGGAATAAAACAGAAAATTCTGGAAAATGAGAAATAAATGGTGAGGGTTAGCTTTGCCTGATATTAAAGCACATTAAATTACAATAATTAGAGAAGTATAGTGTTGATGCATAAAGAGACAGATAATAAAACAGGATGGTAGGTCTGAAGGTAGACACATATACATACTGGATTTAGTAAAGCCATATCTTATGATATAGCCATTCAAATGGCAAAAGTTCAACTTACATGAAGAATTTCATGTAATACCCCTGCTTTGGCTTATAAGACTTTACCTGTATGTAAGAAGGTCAATCAGGATTCTCTCTGAGTAGAGTGCTATGAAGTTATAACCGACACACAGACCTCTTTGGAGTTGTGTGGTTGGTGCTTGCTCTGTTAAGTTTTCCTCTGAAAATACTCTAGTACATAGTAGTGATAAGCTCTTTAATTTACATTAATTTCATTAATTTTTTGCCTTAGAATTTCATTTCATAAACATTGACAATCATATGAATGCTTTGATTGTATTTTCTGAAGAGCACAAAATGTAATTGTTATGAAAGAGATGACTGAGATACATAGCCATATTTTAGAGAAATTCACTAATGACACCTATTTTTGTCATGTTATGATTACCAAATATTAATTATTAAAGTTGCTGTATAAATTTGAGATTGTATTAGCATAAGATGTTTCTGAGACACAGGAAATTGCATGTTTTTTTTGCCATTGAAGTAACTGTAAAAATATTTTACTTAGAACAAATTGACTCCTAACAAAGGAGAAGAACTCTACCATTATAAAGGGAGCATTATACATGGGAGAAGGGCAGAAATGGCTTATTCAACAAATGAACAAATGGGTCACTATCTAAAGATATTTACAATTATATTCCCATGTCATTCCTTACACCAAAATAAGTTCCAATGAATCAATGATTTAAATATAAAAATTAAACCTTAAAAGTTTCAGAAAACATGAAAAAAAATTGTCACAATAATCTCAGAGAACATACATATGTCTGTCTTCTTCATAGTTGTAATCTCAGCAATCCAGGCTCTTAACAAATGCTTGTTAAATTCAAATTAACAAAATTGAATACTACACCTAAAAGGAGTAAGAGCCACGGTCTATAAGGAGTTCATGAAAGATACAGGTAAGAATCTTCTGCCAAAGAGTCTTTGGGGAAACATGGCATTGCATCTAGGAGTAACTGCTTAAATAAGTTTGGAACAGAGACACACTCAGACTCCCATGAGAGAAGTCAAGGCTTTCCTGACAGTGGAATGAGCCCGCAGTCAAAATCCACAGGATAGTGCCTGCCCTCTCCTGCAGCAGAGAGGTCCTTGATCCAGCACATCTGCCATGCTCAGCACCAACCAGACTGCGCTGTAGCCCATTAACTTTTTATGCTGGCTCCCTGGCAGGCCTCCAGAAGGGTTGCTTTTGGTGCCAGTAGATGTAGAGTATGTCATGCAGACAAGCTTGCCCGTGACCGCAAGGGAGAGCAGGCAAACGCTTTAAGGATGAACTGGTGCAAAACTTCAAGTGGTGTGGTAAAGCTGTGGACTGCTGAGAAACAGCAGCAGCAGTCAGACCAGCTCAGCTGGAAGCTGTTAGGATTGGGGCAGCTAGTTTTGAGCAAAGAAATCTGTCCAATTGAGGCTGAGGCAGCTTTACCGACAGTGGAAGGCTTTGTAAGAGGTGCTATAGCCAATAATCAAAGATAAGCCCTGTGTGGTTTCAAGAAGGGAGGATCACAGGTCCCAAATTGATCTTTTCCAACCCCCCTGAGCACATGATCATCATCCATCAGTGCTAGCAACCTAAAAATAAAAACTATACAAAGAGCATCTGTAGCAGATTTCAGATTCACAGCAAAGACCTTATGTTTGGTCTAAAACTTGAAGTTTCTCCAAGAGGAAACTCTGCTGGAGATTTCCCCCCAACACCAACCGCTCCAGATCAATGTTCACCCTTTCTAACACTGGCACCATAGATCAATCAACCTGCAAGTACTTAGTAAGGGCCCACCATGAGGCCAACACAGTGGTAGTCCCTGACTGGGATGTTAAGATTTTTTAAATCTTATACTTTGGCCTTCTAGGAGCTTAAAATATCTCCTCATAAAAATAAATTTAAGCCACATTAAATATGAGAACAATAAAACACAGGAGTGTAGTAATGATGACAATTCTAGTGAACAGAAGTACAAAAAAAGGAAAAATATGGATAGGGAAGTAGGAGGTGCTCTGGGCCTTGGAGGGAGGGGGTAGGATGGGTAGGCAGAGGGGGAAGGAAGAACATTGTGGGTGGGAGGAACAGAATGAGTGGGGGCTCAAAAGTGGAGGAGAGCTGGCATGAGACGAAGGTCACAGCATCTGGTGAGAATTCATGAATCTGTGTCTACAGGGAAGATATTTGGTGCTTTTTTTTTTTTTTTTTTTTTTTTAAGACAGTTTCACTCTGTCACCCACGCTGGAGTGCAGTGGTGCCATCTCAGCTCACTGCAACCCCTGCCTCCCGGGTTCAAGTGATTCTCATGCCTCAGCCTCTCAAGTAGCTGGGATTACAGGCGTGCACCACGACACCTGGGTAATTTTTGTATTTTTGGTGAAGGGTTTTCACCATGTTGGTCAGGCTGGTCTCCAACTCCCAACCTTATGTGATTCACCTGCCTGGGCCTCCCAAAGTGCTGAGATTACAGGTGTGAGCCACCGTGCCTCACCAGGTGCTAATGATTTTTGTCTCAGGTTTTCATTAAGCTGTCATTCTACCGCACCAGGCTAACCCCCATCTATCCCATCTTCTTTGAAATAGCTTCATGAAAATAACAAGCTGGACTATTACTTAGGATCAAATTTTATAGCTTTGAGGGATCATAGCACTTATACAGGTGCTCATCTCATCTCGTAGATTCGAGAAGATTACCCTACAAGGTGGTAGCTAGTGAGCGCTACAGGTCTGTACGTAACATCATTCATGGACCTTTTTCCCTAAGCCAGATTTCTTCACACTTCCAGCCTGGAAGTTTTCCATGTAACCTATTTCACTAAACACTGGACTTCTTAAAAGCGGAGACATCCAGCAACTTTATCTATTACAGAGTAATTATTAAGCACCAATTGTGTTCAAAAAATTTGGCTAATGTGGTAAATAATACAAAAACACAAAAAAGTAACAACCATATTCGTACTAGTACCCATAGTGCTAAAATCCAAATGAGTGGCCTTTTCAATAGCATATTAAGTGACTTCTAAATATTATATATTATGATAAATTCTGGGGACCCAAGAAAGGATGTGGGGAAGGAGGTAAAAAAGCATACAGGGAGGCTATTGTAACAAAGTATGTGAAGTGAAATGACATCAGTGAGCTACAGGTACTAAGTAACACTGAGCAGAGATAATACAGCTTAGGTTTGGGGACAGAGATGGCCAGATGTCAGAGGAGTCTTCATGAGGAAGTTACTATCTGAATTTGACCTTAAAGAATAAATAGAGGTTACACAAGTAAAGGAGAGGGGGTGAAAGGAACAGCAAAATCAAAAGCATAGAAAAGCAAAGCAACATGGTACATTCAGAGAGCTAAAGCTATTCAATACTGGTGAAACACGGTGCTACCCTCTAGGAGCATTAAAAGGAGAAACTGTTGAGGATTATAAATCATGCTGCTATAAAGACACATGCACACGTATGTTTATTGCAGCACTATTCACAATAGCAAAGACTTGTAACCAACCCAAATGTCCATCAGTGACAGACTGGATTAAGAAAATGTGGCACATATACACCATGGAATACTATGCAGCCATAAAAATGGATGAGTTTGTGTCCTTTGTAGGGACATGGATGCAGCTGGAAACCATCATTCTCAGCAAACTACCACAAGAACAGAAAACCAAACACCGCATGTTCTCACTCATAGGTGGGAATTGAACAATGAGATCACTTGGACACAGTAAGGGGAACATCACACACTGGGGCCTGTTTTGGGGTGGGGGGAGGGGGCAGGGATAGCATTAGGAGATATACCTAATGTAAATGACGAGTTAATGGGTACAACACACCAACATGGCACATGTATACATACATATGTAACAAACCTGCACGTTGTGCACATGTACCCTAGAACATAAAGTATAATAAAAAAAAAAAAAAAAAGAGAAAAAAAAGAAATCCATAGGCCAGACCATCTGGGGCCTTTACATCAGGTCACAGAACTTGGTCTTCACTGTGAAAGCTATACGGGCCCGTGGAAGAGTTTAAAGTAGGGCAGTGACACGATCAAGTAGATCGCTCTAATAATTGAGGAAAGAACATTGGAAGCAGGAAGACCTGTTAGTATCAAACAGACAAGGGATATGATAGAGTGACACAAGGAATTTTTTTAAAGGACCAATTTAAAGAACATTTTGGAGAAAAATTTAACAGGATTTAGCGTATGAATAAATGGAAATGAGCCAGGTGCGGTTCACACCTGTAATTCCAGCACTTGGGGAGGCCAAGGCAGGCAGATCACTTAAGGGCAGGAGTTCAAGACCAGCCTGGCCAACATGGTGAAACCCTGTCTCTACTAAAAATACAAAAATTAGCCCAGTGTGGTGGCACACACCTGTAATTCCAACTACTCAGATAGCTGAGCCACAAGAATCACTTGAACCTGGGAAGCAGAGGTTGTAGTGAGCTAAGATTGTGCCACCGTACTCCAGCCTGGGCAAAGAGTGAGACTCTGTCTCCAAATAAATAAATAAATGGAAATAACTGAAAGACAAGTAGAATCAGTAACAATTCTTGGTTTTCTAACTTGTGTGACTTGCTACCACTAAGACAGGGTATCCTAGAGAAGAAAGATGAGTTCATTTGGAGGCATAATGAGCTTGAGATGCCTTTGGAACATTTGTTTGCGAGTACCTAGCCCATAGATAAATAAATTTGAAGCTTAGAGGAGAGAGGTCCAGGAGATAAAACTTTGGAAGTTACCACCCTATAAGTAGTCATTAAAGTCTTGAGAGTAAATGAGAAGAAAATGTAGAATTACAAAACAAGCAAGCTAGGAAAGAAGCCCTAAAAAGCAGGAATATTAAGGTATGAGTAGAAGACAAGGAACCAGAGAAATGAGAAGGAATGGTCAGAGAGAATTTACAGGCGACACAGGAGAGTACAGGAGGGCAATATATAACACTCTATAACAGTGAGGTCAAATATGATAAATCTGGAGGTGTCCACTGAATCTGCAAGTAGTAATTTCTTGATGCCTATAACAAGTTTGATTTTTTTTTTTAATGGAGAGAATGGAAGGCAGTTTGCAGTGGGTTACAGTAATTGGGAGGTGAGAAATAAAGACTGACTCATCAATGTTTGGGTAAGAAGAGATATTAGATGGTATCTTGAAGGGATACAGTGTCAGAGAAAGGTTTTTTTAAGATGATCATGTTTATGGGCTAAGGAGTACAATTTAGGAGAAAGAGAGACTGAATATGAAGGAGAGAACAGGGGATTTCCAACAGAGTAAGTTCCCAGAAATAGAGAGAAGAGAGAGAATCAAAGCTACAGATAGCATTGTCAGGCCTGCCCACATGTTATACTTAGAACATTTTCTTGAGTCTGAAAAGATAATAAAGATAGATCTGGGCTGGGTGCAGTGGCTCACGCCTGTAATCCCAGCACTTTGGGAGGCTGAGGAGGGTAGATCACGAGGTCAGGAGATCGAGACCATCCTGGCTAACACAGTGAAACCCATCTCTAGTAAAAATACAAAAAAAAAAAAAAAATTAGCCAGGCATGGTGGTGCACGCCTGTAGTCCCAGCTACTTGGGAGGCTGAGGCAGGAGAATGGCATGAACCCACAAGGCAGAGCTTGCTGTGAGCCGAGATCGTACCGCTACACTGCAGCCTGGGCGACAGAGCGAGACTCTGTCTCAATTAAAAAAAAAAAAAAAGATAGATAGATCTGGATATAGGTACATTTTTATATATTTTTATATGGGGAATTAGGAAGGAAGTTTAGAGACGAAATATATAATGATTTCAATTTCTTGTTAAAGTAGGAAGCAAGTTCATTTAATAGAAGGCAAAGGAGAACAACATGATCATGGTGATAGTGTAGTTTTTCAGTGTCCCAAAAACACCACCAACAAACTAAATAGATCCACCTTGATAGCAAAGGGAGAAAATATATAGAGGGTATTATCAAGAAAACCTCATGACAGAAAATCCTCACAAGCCCAGGAGCTGGGTGAGTGCTACCGAACTACCAACAACAGCCTGCTTGGGATTTTCAGCTGTGTGGCCAGGAAGGCAGGGAATAAAAGGAGATTACCAACTGACCCTCCAAATTGTGGAAATTTAAAAATTGCCCCCAAAATTGACCTGCAAATGAGAGCACCCTACACTGAGAGAAACCTTAGCACACAGATCTAAGAACGTGACAAAAAGAATATCCCTACAGGCTCTACGGTTGCAAATGAGCATAAAATTTGCCCCCAGACACAGGAAAAACAACATGTGTGTGGTTCTCTCACCTCAGAATGATTCAGCAAATATTTCCAGATAAACTGATTCTACCCCGAGGAAAAGCCACTGGGAACAGGAACCAAATTGAGGATGGCAGAAAGACTGAGAATAAGAGAGAGAGAAGGTTTATATGGGAGGCCCAAAGGACCCAAACCCAGAAAGCACTGTAATAGCCAAGTGCAGCTTCGAAAGGTGAGCACACCTCCAGAGAATGCAAGGTGAACAGAGCACAAAGGCTGGAGATAGAACATTTTTCTCAAACAAACTCAGCTCAGAGAGAGGACATATTTTGTGTTTTTCATAGTAACCACATAGGAAGGAATGCTTAAACTGTAAGCCCAAAAAAAAAAAATTACCATAGCTCATTTCTTCCATACGTATTTCCTTCTAATATAATACTGTAAGAACACTAAAGTTATTTAAACAAGTATAATAACAACAACACAATAATAACCCCATACTGAATAATTGTGTGGAAAAAAGAAGTTGAAAAGAAGCCTTATAACACTTTGACATATAATGAAATACATCTTAAAATGTGATCACGAAGCAGACAGCTTTATCCAAATGTTTCAAAATGAGGTAACCACAATTTCGAGAAGTACTGAAGCTTGGAAACAACAGCACAAATAAAAAAATTGGAAAAGCTCAGGTATCACATGACTAGACAAGAGGAATACATCAAGCAGGAATTGACATTTCAGAAAAGAATTAGAAAAATAAAAATCAGAACCTAAGATTAAATTAAAGGAATACAAGAGTGAATAAATATTGAAGAAAGTATGTTAAGAGAAATAGAGAACAAAAGAAAATAAAGAAATTAATAACAATAAGTCACAAAATATCAAAGATTTTTTAAATGGCTCAAGAAAAAGTGACATAGAGTACAAGCAAGGAAGACCCAGCAGACACCAACCTGTCCTCCCCACCAAGAAGAAAAAAGAAAAACAAAAAGCAATGTGTAAAAGATAAATGTTTGAAACCATACTTCAAAAAACTTTCCCTAGAGTAAAAGAAAACTCGTATCTATATGTTGAACAAGCACACTGTCGCCATGGTAAATTGACCCAGAACTGTCAGCACAAAGTCATTTGCTAGTGAAAGTATTGGCCTTTAAATATAAAAAACCCATCTTTTTAGTATATTGGGAGGGAAAGTCTAAGTCATTTATAGGGAAAGATCATCAAATTAGATTAAACATCTTAACAGCAATATTTCATGCTAGGAAAAAATGTGGCACGTTTAAAATAGTCAAAGAATGAAAATGCAAACTAAGGTTGAACATCCATCCCAAATTCCTTCAATATAGAGGTCATAAACATAGTAGAGCTTAGGAAATACTGTTTGCATGAACCTATTTTGAGGAATTTGCTAAGAATAAGCTTTGGATAGCCACAAAATAATTGAAAAAAATTTAACATAATGTTTGAGTAAGCATTAAATATAATTATCTATAGAAATAAGAGTAAAGGATAGAGGCATGTGTATTACAATAGTATGAAATGGCATATGCTCTAAGATTGTGAAAAAATAAAAATGATAAAACTGAGAAAATTAAGGGTAAATGGAAAGTAAGTCTTCTGATTATTATATAGGTATTAACTGGTGTGTGTGTGTGTGTGTGTGTGTGTGTGTGTGTGTGTCTGTCCTAAAGCTAACAAATCAAACAGTAAATGGTTAGTATGGTTAAGACTATAAAAAGTAACATTAAGATAATACTACAATATAAAATTGGATTATAAGGGAGAGCCAGTGGAGAAAAGAAGCAATAGATCTTAACCTCAGTGTTGGTCACAGCAGCACATCATTAGGTTATATCTAAATAAGAGGTCGGTAATAGTATTATGCAAAAGTAAAAATGTGTCTGTTTTAACAAAAAATAAACTTTCAAATAAAACAAAAAAGGTTAATAAAAAACATGAGTTTAAAGTAAATCCAACATAAAACAATATCAAATACATCCATCATGTCAATAAATGCAAGTGAACTTAACTCACCTAATAAAAGAAAATTATTCTCATATTGGCTTCTTTCAAAACCAGATACGTCAAGTAGATAAAGTGATTAGTAATAATAAACAATATCTAAACAATATTCTATGTTGTAGAATGAGATTTACCTATAATAATGTAGATCTTATTGATATGTTTGGAAACCCTGTTTTCCAATAATAGAGAGGGTACTTTCTTTAAGAGTACACATGGAACATTTATAAAATTAACAATACATTAGGCAACAGAGAAGTTAAAAGAAACAATGAATTCCAAAAAATAAAAAATACAAATGGTATATTCTGACCAGAAAGCAATAAAAAATAAAAATAGTATATTCTGACTACAGAGCAATAAAACTAGAAATTACTAATAAAATCTTTTAAAAGTCCTTCTACCTGGAAATATTAAAAAAAAAAACCACTCAAATCTTGTGTCAAGGAGTAAATATGAAAAGTAATTGCAGAATTTCTGAAAGCAATAAAAAATAAAATGCAATATATTGTATCTAGGGGATACAGCTAAAGTAAATGCTTAAATAAAAATTTATAAATTTCATTTTTTATATCAATAAAAGTGAAAAAGTACTTAAACACCCCACTCCAAAAGTGGTGAAAATTACAAAGAATATTGAAGTAAAGTAGAATTACTAAAGATAAAAGCGAAAATTAATGAGAAAATAGTAAAAAAAAAAAAAAAAAAAAAAAAAAGAAAACATAGCACTAAGAAGGATAGAAAGACTGAAGAAAGGGACAGAAAATGGGGGAGGGAGGGAGGGGGGAGGGAGGGAGGCAGGAAGGGAGGGAGGGAGGGAAGGAACGTGGGAAGGGAGAGAAAGACAGAGATAAAGAAAAGGAGAGAGAAAGAAAGAACAGAAAACCAAAGGCTTCATGTTCTCACTCGTAAGTGGAAGTTGAACAATGAGAACACATGGACACAGGGAGGGGAACATCACACATCAGGGTCTGTCGGAGGGCTAGGGGAGGGGTAGCATTAGGACAAATACCTAATGTAGATGACGGGTTTATGGGAGCAGCAAACCACCAGGGCACGTGTATACCTACGTAACAAACCTGCACATTCTGCACATGTACCCCAGAACTTAAAGGGAAGGAAGGAAGGAAGGAAGGAAGGAAGGAAGGAAGGAAGGAAGGAAGGAAGGAAGGAAGGAAGGAAGGAAGGGAGGGAGGGAGGGAGGGAGGGAGGGAGGGAGGGAGGGAGGGAGGGAGGGAGGGAAGAAGAGGGAAGGAAGGAAGGGAGAGAAACAATCTCGTCCTTTGAAAAATATTAGTAAAATGAACAAACCTCTAGTTAACTTATTTCTTTAGTAAATAGGTAGAAAGTAAAAACATACAAAATGAATATGACAAAGAAAAAAATAACCATCAAGATTAATATTTTTTAATCTATGTAATTAAATTGGCACAATTCTATGCAAATACAGTCATATGCTACATGTTTCACAAATATGACAGTGGTCCTATAAGAATATAATATCCAATGTTATTGTATCTTTTCCATGTTTACATATATAAATACTTACCATTGTGTTATGGTTGCCTATAATATTCAGTAGAGTAACATGCTATACAAGTCTGTAGCCTAGAAGCAACAGGCTATATCATATAGCCTAGTGTGCGATAGGCTATACATCTAGGTTTGTATAATTACATTGTATGATGTTGCACAATAATGAAATAGCCTAACAACATATTTCTTAAAATGCATCCCTGTAATTCATATGGGGATGTATGTAATTGCATGACTGTATTTAAAAACCTTGATGAAATGGATAACTTTGGTCAAAATAAAAAGTTGAAACAAAGTTCAAAGAAGTTAATTATCACACAAGAAGCTAAGAGAGTTTTCAAAAATGTATTCTTCACAACAGCCCCAGACCCAGATGGTTTTATGGTTGAATACTACCAAATGGTTAAAAATCAGATGTCCCAATTGATACTTAAATTGTTCTATATCATAGAAAAGAAAGGAAAACCATTCAAATTTTTATATAAAATATAAAAGACACAAAATCTACATAAAGATATTTTAAAAAGCTATATATCATTCTCACATAAAAAATGATATAAAAGTTATAAGTAAAATATTAAAGATAGAATGTCATATTGAAAGAAATAATATCATGATCAAATAAAGTTTATTCTTGAAATGCAAAATGATTCAGTATGAGGAAATCCATTAAAATAATTCATCATAGTAGTCAATCAAAAGGTAAAGTTCATATGACCATCTCCAAAAATGGCAAAAAAGCATTTTAAAAAGTTCAACATGTATTTTTGATCATAAATAAGTCCACACTCATCACTAAAATAAAAATCAATTAATTATTCATTTTACGTAATAGAGAAACACTAAGGCATTTCCACTGCTGTAAGAAACAATGCAAAGTTACCTACTATTACCGCTACTATTTAACATGATACTGAAAAAATCAGCCAATGGAATTAGATAAAATAAAGCAATTGGGAGGTAAAATCAGATCTAATTTTAAGTAATATGTTTGTATATCAGTAAAGCTCAAGAAAATCAATAAAAACTACTATAAAAAAACAGCAAATGTGGTAAATTAACAGGATACAAAATTAACATATGGAAATCAAGAGCCTTCGTATAAGTAAATATGAAAATATTATGAGAAACAAAGGGAGAGAAGTCTCCAGTCTAAAAATATAAATGACCTAAGCATACTCTTAGCAAGAAATGTGCAAAACTTACATAAGGAAATTTTAAAACACTACTGAAGATGAAGAAAATACACTTAAATAAACGAAAAACCATTTCTTTTTCTTATATGCAAACTCAACATCAAAGTTAAATCCATATGTATTTACAGATAAATTCATAATGTGGAACATTCCTAAGAATGGTTGTCTTCTCTTCAATAAGTCAATGGCTTGATTAAAAAGGAGGGAGGGAGACTAATCTAGTTTAAAGGAAATTTCATTTACAACTTAACATAATTTGTGAGACTTGTGTGGGTCTTAAAACAAACTATAAAAATAATTTTGATAATTGACTGGGTAGGTAGTAATACAAAAGACTATTTTTTATTTTGTTAAGTGTAACAACAGCATTGTGGTTATGTAAGAAAGTGTCTGTAATTTTTAGAGATGCTTTTTTAAGTATATAGGTATGAAATGTGCTATCTGGGATTTGCTCTAAAATAATTCATTCAAGAAAAAAAATAGAGCAAAGATGATAAAATCTTCAAAACGATTGAATATAAACATAAGTTTATGGAGGTTCATTATTACTTTCTACTTTTATGTATTTTTTAAATATTTAAATTAAAATTATTTTATTTAAAAAAAAAAAAAAAAAGTCCTGGGCTTAAGGGAGGTGATGGTTTGAAAGAGTTGCTGTTGAAAATATCACAATAGCAAAGACTTGGAATCAACCAAATGTCCATCAGTGACAGACTGGATTAAGAAAATGTGGCACATATACACCATGGAATACTATGCAGCCATAAAAAAGGCTGAGTTTGTGTCCTTTGTAGGGACATGGATGCAGCTGGAAACCATCATTCTCAGCAAACTATCGCAAGAACAGAAAACCAAACATCTCATGTTCTCACTCATAGGTGGGAACTGAACAATGAGATCACTTGGACTCGGGAAGGGGAACATCACACACCGGGGCCTATCACAGGGAGGGGGGAGGGGGAGGGATTGCATTGGGAGTTATACCTGATGTAAATGACGAGTTGATGGGTGCTGATGAGTTGATGGGTGCAGCACAGCAAGATGGCACAAGTATGCATATGTAACAAACCTGCACGTTATGCACATGTACCCTAGAACTTAAAGTATAATAAAAAAAAAAAAAAAAGGGAATTGGGTTGACCAAGAACAAATAAAAACAAATAAAGGTTTGGAGGATGACACAAAGGTTCCCATTTGGGTTTGGGTCCTGACTTGGTGGGACCAACCTGCATTGAGGTAGGAACAGAAACGATAGATAGTAGTGAGGAAGGAGACTGGCAGGACTTGTTTCCTGGTCACAACCCTGCTGACTAAAACAGGATCTGGTCCAGACAAGATGAAGCAAAGAAACCAGCAAGAACCAACAGATGGCAATGAAAGTGATCCCTAGCTGCCCTCATTGCTCATTAGCATAATATACTCCCACCAGCGCCATGACACTTTACAAATGACATGGCAATGACCCAGAAGTTACCTCCCCTTTCCATGTCAACAACCAGGAAGTTACTCTTCCTTTCCTAGAAAGTTCTAAATAGCCCACCCCTCAATTTCCATTGACCCACCCCTTAATTTACATGTAATTGAAAGTGGGTTCCTGAGTATAAATAAAGTTGCCAAGAGCTGCCTACTCTGGGCACATATGCCTATGAGTTGGTCCTGCTCTGCAAGAAGCAGTACTGTTCAGCAGATTACTGTTTAACACCACCAGCTTACCTTTGAATTCTTTCCTGGATGAAGCCAAGAACCCTCTTGGGTTAAGCCCCCAATTTAGGGTTTACCTGTCCTGCATCAGTAGCATGAATTGAGAGTCAAGTTTTTCTCCTTCAAAGTGGAGAGAAAAAGAGAAGCCATTACACACCTTCCCAAAGCCAAACAATCTGATCACATGTGGATCAAGCCAAACCCCAAGGACAACCAATAGAAAATCTAAGTGGGCTTGTCAATAGTGGGGAAAAATAGGAAGTCAGGCACAGTGTGGGGGCTAGCACAATAAGCAGCTGAGCATACACAGCCAAAAGTGGAACTGAACTCCTAAACTTGCACCATTCTCTGCACTGATCCTGTTCTCAGGCCTTCCTTCTTAACTCTAGATAACATTGCTTGCCCCCTTTCCTGGCCTCTTGAAACAATAGCCATGTACACAGTGTTGTATGTAATTAGTCATAACACTGGCTGACATCTGATGGTTGCTATGTAGAAAGGTATTCATGGCTACACAGGTTTATCTCCTTGAATCTTCATAACAAGCCTGGGAGTCTCGGAAAATGTTAGGCTAAAGTGAGGGAACTGAAATTTAAGCTCAGGATATCTGACTCCAGGGCCCAAGCTCCTAAACAGGAAGCCACTCTAATTACTGCTTGCGAGATCCAACCTATCTGATTTTCTCTCCTTCAAGAAGGCATTTCAGCATGCAAACAAGTAATACTTTTAGGAATTATACTGACTTCATTGTAATTCATAGGAAAAATAAACACTTCACAAATTGTAGGTCTTCAGTTATTGCTAAAAAATTACTCACAACAAATCTCACAATTTATTGTGACACAAGTGCATAAAGATACTGTGGTTGAAAACTGCACCCCTGATATGTTTATTCTCCAAAACACATTTTTAAAAATTTTCTACATTTAATTACCACTTAAATTTTCTAGCTTATTTTTTCATGAATCCCTGATATCCCCAGTAAATTAGGACCTCTTTAAGAGAAAGAACCAAGTCCTGTGATTATTTTTAACTCTCCAAAATATCCAGAATATGCCAGGCAAATAAAAACAAAAAAACAGTTCTATTCTATACCCTGAATAGAACTGAACTATCAATGAAATAATAGTAATATTAGGGTAAGGCTTTCCTGTTTATAAAACTCTTCCATCAAGTCATCAGGCTTCTTCCGAAGGTACACAGAAGAGAATCAGAGGTCCCAGTTCAAGAGATATATTCACTGTGATCCAGCTAGCTTTTTTGTCCTATATCTCCTCAGACAAGACATGGATGGCAAAGTTTTCTAGAATCATGAGTATAAAATTAGAAGCATCTAATGAAATAGCTAGATTTATTCTGTTTTACTAGACACGCTGGTGCATTCTAACAGGGTGCCTGTGTTTGCTTAAAAGAGATCTTATCACATCACCCAGACCTAAATCTATTAACATGTAAATGAAATTGATTCTGTACACTGAGAACACAATGCTTACCTTGCAATATGAGCCAATTTTTAATAAAGAAAAGGATAACTGATGCAAATTTCTCAGTGTGGATTTCCAAGATGAAAATAAAGCAACTTATCTACCAAGCTATACAAAGTTTAAAAGCTTGAGCAGGAACAAGAACACTCAAGGTTAAGTGTGGTATGATTAAGGACACTCTGTAAATTTAAATGATAAGGAGAAAAGAAGGCATTGGTATATGCTATATCTAGGGTAATTTTCAAAAGGAAGGATTCAGGTTCTTTTTTTTTTTTTTTTTTTTTTTTTTGAGACAGAGTTTTATTCTTATCCCCCAGGCTGGAGTATAGTGGCGAGATCTCGGTTCACTGCAACCTCCGCCTCCCAGGTTCAAGCGATTCTCCTGCCTCAGCCTCCCAAGTAGCTGTGATTACAGGCATGCACCACCATGCCCAGCTAGTTTTTGTGTTTTTAGTAGAGACAGAGTTTCACCATGTTGGGCAGGCTGGTGTTGAACCCCTGACCTCAAGTGATCCACCTGCCTCAGCCGCCCAAAGTGCTGGGATTACAGGTGTGAGCCACCGTGCCTGGCCATATGTTCTTGTCTTCTAGATCTGAGAAGTTGTGCTACCTTCCTTTTTGGTGCCTCCTAGCAGAGAAGTTAAGAGCGTGAGATTTGAACCCAGACAGGCCTGCCTGTGGGTATTCAGTAAACGCTAGCTACCATTCTTACTGTAGGGAGGAGAAACTCTCGGTCCTCTCCCCTTACCCTGTTTCCCAGTGATGAAGTTGCTATGGGAGGTATACTGGGTCATGGCTTCCTAATGGGCGGGAATCACTGTGATCTGTGACCTCTCTTCTCTGGCACGCACATTGGTGGGTGAATACACTACCCAGACAGCTGGCTCTGCCTGCTCTCTGCAGGGTAGATGAGTTGAGTCCGGGGACTGTTCTACAAACAAACTAGCTAGTTCTACTTCTCTACTTCCTACATATTTCTAATAAGATTTCAGACCCCAAGTTCTGAAAGAAGCACAGTACTTATTAGGTTTCAAGCTCAGGACCTAAACAGGGCAAAAGAGAAATGGATGTAGGACAGCATTTGCGTTGCTGGGTCACTGGTTCTACCATTTAATAGTCTCAGGATCCTACTATGACCCAAATTCATTATTGTTGTTATTTTTATTTTATTGTTATTGACCTTGAAGTGAGGGAGCTCAACTGTATGGTCCTACAAAGGTTTTCCATGGTCCTAGGCATAAGTGAAGACACTCGCCTGTGCCTCAGGTCTTGTCTTACCCACACGTCTTGCCTTGTGGCTCATCTTTTCTATTATTTCAGGTGTTCTTTGTTGAATGTCAGGCACCATACTAGACACTTTTATACATTCCTTACTTTTATCTTCATATTAGTTCATTAGTCTTTAATAGTCATCTTGAAATTAATGATCTCCGTTTTATATAAGAGAAAATGAACAATCAGAGAATTTAAGTAACTTGTCTAAAAGCCACACAGGTCATAAATGGGAGACACAGATCTGAAATCTAGATCTGTTTGATACCAATGGGTATGCTTCCTGCTAATGTCCCTACTTTACCATTCCCACCATAAACCCTTTAATAACTTCAAGTTGCATGAGTTTGGTAAAAATAAGATCAAGCTCATAGGTCCAATCTTCTCTATCTACTCTTTTTAAAGCTCCCTCATCTGTTCATTTAATTCTCTTGTTCAAACCACAACCAGGGCATAGCTACTCCCAGCTCATTAAAAAGGTTTCTCTGATCTGGACCATTGCCTCATGCCTAAACATGCATCAGATATCTGAGGAAGTAGTCATCTCTGTCTGAAAATCAGAACCTCTGAACTTTCAGAGCAAGCCTCGATTGGGCACTTGTCACCCAACTGCCCCCTCTTGTCACTTAGTGTTTAATACTAACCCTCGTGAAAACACAAGTTTCAAGTTTAGAAGAAATACAGCTCTCTCATGGCTGAGATCCTGGGCTTGCTGAGAGTTGGCAGTATTTAACCCTCAGGCCTCTTTTTTTTCTGTTTCACAAAAAGGAAGAAAAAAGCACACAGATCCCTTAGTGTGATATTGGAAAAGGCTTCTTTTACCTCTGGCAATTTTTCCAGTGGTCAGAAAAAGCATCTGTTGTTTGTGGTGTGAGTAATACCTCTTACTCTCTCCGGCATGCAGAGAAAGCCAAAAGTGAAAATACAAGCTGTGGCTGAGCAGAAGGAAGAATGGTCTACTTTGGGAGCAAGATAAATGATAAGACACTGGATGTTGTGAATCTCTGTTGGTGCAGTCCTGCAGTCTGAAAGGATCAAAGCTGGGTCTTCCCTTCAAAGAACAGCACCAGGCTAGTGAGTTTGACTCCATTTTGCTAGAACGTGTCTTTAACAATTTCCTTTCAACCACCATTGTAAACTGTCATCTTCCGACCTCAGTTCTCTCGGTCGAATAGAAATCTTAGAGGGAAATCCCAAAGACTATTCAAGCTTTTATCAGCTAGTCGGGATTCTTTTTAACCAGAACAATTTCATTATAAAGCTTGTTATGAGTTCTTTAAGAGAAAAGAAGAATTCATAGAGAAGGTTTTATCTGTATAGCACACACATCTCGGTCTTCCCTGAAATCAGTTGAGCAGTGGGCTGCAGGTATTTTCTAGAGAATTAAATAACCACCCAGAGCAAAAAAGATTCTAAGTTGTCAGATGAGTTCAGTGAACATGCAAGAAACATTATCCCAGGCAACACCAGGCTTCCTCCTGTCATTCTGAAGATGGAGGAAAAAAAGTTTTGAAAAAGCATCTTTGACCTGACCGTAGGACACAGCCCCACTGCCCAGAAGGCCCTTTTCTTCCTTCTTTACCAGGCTATCCTTCCTCATCCAGCAAGACTCAGGTAAGGCCTCACTTCCAGGGTTGTGTGGAACGCCCCCCTTGTGTGTCCCCATGCAGCACTGTGCTTTCCTTTAACACAACATCACAGCCAACCCATCGGTGCCCTCTGTCTCTTCCATTAAACACAAGGGTGGGGCCGGGGGAAACTATGGCATTTTTCTCTGTATCAAAAGTGCCAAAGTGAAAGCCTGGAATGAATGGATTAATAGAATGGATGGAATGGATAAACAAATGAGGGAACAAGTGAATGAGCAAAGGAGTAACACAGCCTTGGGATACAGGTTTGGAAGTCTGCTCTGGTCTTCGTCAGCCCAAATGGCAATGGGCTTCTTTACAGCAAGAACAATAGCCCAAGATGATAATTTCCACTTTCAACTTTCACTATATAAGAATATAAATCCCACCTTTCTTCCCCAAATTCCAATATACCTGACCACCATGTTCCCAACACCCCAGTGTAACCTCTCCCTCTTCCCTCATTGACATAGGCCTAGACACAGGCTCTACTCCTAAGACACATGGTCTACCCATAGCGAGTTGCCCTGAAAAGTTCTACTTCCCAATGGGCAAATCTCACCAGACATCACAAGTTCCCACACTTCACCCAGCAGGACCCAAAGGACTGGACCATCCAGAAAATCTTCAGCTTCAGAAACCAGGAGATAGAAGGCAGGAAGAATGAGGAATAGAAATATCTAAAATGTCCAGAAGCACTCCTCACGCCCCCCAGGACAGAATATACCACTGGACCAAAGCCACAAAAGGTGAAAAACACGTTCTGGGATAAATTGCAACTACTCCATGGCTTCGGAATTTGAACCCCAAATCTCATTTGCAACCATTTGCATACTTTGGTGTGCTATTTGCCTAACACACTAAAATACTTTCTTGCTTTTTGTTTCTCCCAAAGTTTCTCATGGTATGTTTTTACCCAGACCACACAGACTGTGAGGGAGATAGAGGGGGAAGAAAGGAAGAAAGAAAGATCCACAACTGGTTGAGAGCCTGTGGGGGCACAATTGCTCTGTTGAAAGATGTGAAGATTCTGGTAACTTGAACCCAGAGGTCACCAATAAACAATTTAAACTTTCAACTCAAATCCTGCAACTAATAAGCCAGCTGTCAAATCGCTCATCTGAGTCTGGCCCAAAAGAGAAAGGATACCTTAGAAGAAGGGGCCCAGAATAAGTATTGCTAATCATACAGCAGTTGAGGGTTTTAAATCATTACTGTCTTTGCCAATATGCTGGGGACTCATGAAATTGTGTCAAGATAGTATCAGTCTGTGTATTTTATCCACATAAGCCATCAAACCACTAAGATACAGAATAGGAGACAGGAGGGCCTTTTCAATCTGACCAAATGAGGTTAAGAGGATTCATTTGACCCATATCCACCAAAGGAGATTGCATTCAGTAAAAGTCGGCTTTCTGTACATTTTACATCTTCAGTGCCTCTGAGCAATTCTTACAGGTACACATTAATAAGTAAAAGTCATCAAGATCAGAAGTAAAAAGGGAGCAGATTCAGAAAGGATCATTCCACTTTGGAGTTATTACGTTTTAGTGGAAGCTTTTTTTTTTTTTTTAACTGCAGTACTTGAGGCAAGTCCACACACAGCATGGTAATATTCTCAAATCACAGAGCAGAGATTTCAGAAAATAGCACTTGTGTTCAAATAGTCATTACCATATCCTAAGGCAGTGTAAAAACACACAATACAGTCATGCACATTATTACAACAAACTGGGTCATGGCAATCACTCATCCAATGCTCAGATGAAAAGACCATTATCATCAAGAAGCTGGGGAAGAGATGGAATCAATTTCTCAGGATCCAATCCATGAGCACAGAGTGTGTTGAACAGAGGAAAGAAACTTTCCAGGCCCTGGTGGGATGGTTAACCTGTGCCTTAGGGATTTTGGTCTTCTCTCACCTGTCTGAAAGCTTGGAGGTAACAGAAATCAACCATGGGAACTCGCTTTGCACTATGCCCAGAAGTTATTTCAGTGCCTGTCTTATGCATTTGATTTCTGACATGTGTGTACTGCCTCTGCTTTGCTGATTGCCAACAAAATGGTTATCTGCACATTGATTGAGTGAGGTATAATTTCAAGGAGGAGCTCAGTTATTATGAAGCTCATTTTATTCTCTGTTGCAAATATTAACATAAAGAATAGACCATATGTTCCCCTCTCCTTGCTTACTTCTATTTCAATTTTTTGAAGATGTTCTGTACAGGTAGATAAGGGATGGTGAAACATGTTCTGGAGAGCAATAAGGTAGAGATGTGGCAAGTTGGTAGGAACTATAAAATGGGGTTCAAATAGAAACTTCACAACCATGTGGTTTGTTTTCTTTTGTTGTTTGTTTGTGATGGAATCTTCTATATCGCCCAGGCTGGAGTACAGTGGCACAATCTCGGTTCACCGCAAGCTCTGCCTTCCAGGTTCAAGCCATTCTCCCGCCTCAGCCTTTAGAGTTGCAGGGCTTACAGACACCTGCCACCACACCCAACTAATTTTTGTATTTTTAGTAGAGACAGGGTTTCACCATGTTGGCCAGGCTGGTCTTGAACTCCTGACCTCAAGTTATCTGCCTGCCTCGGCCTACCAAAATGCTGGGATTACAGGCGTGAGCCACTGTGTTTGGCCAAAACTTCACAACCATGTGGTTTTTAAACAATTCATATTTATATGCATTTATAACTTTCTTATCAAGAGAGGTTGATCCATAGATACAAAGTTAAATGGAAGAAATTCTAATGTTCAATGGTAGGGTTGGGTAATTATAGTTAACAATATATTGTATATTTCAAAATAGCTAGAAGAGAGGACTGGAAATGTTCCCAACACATAGAAATGATAAACACTCAAGGTAATGGGTACCCTAAATACCCTGACTTGATTATTATACATTCTATGCATGTAACAAAACATCACATGTGCACCAAAAAAAATGTGCAAATATTATGTATCAAGTTAAAATCATAGAAAAATGAACTTTCTTAACAATAGTTCCAGTTAATATATATACAACTCATCCTTCTCTCCCAAACACATATGTTCTTATTCAAACCAGTAGATTAGGAAACAGGAGATACACCAATGTCAGGTGGTATCAGCAGGAGATGAACAGGACCTCAAAAGGTCCTAATCACACTGGGTCTCTATGTTCCAGGTCCCACTCAGGTCCAAGAAACCCTCATTCACTAAAGGACATGTGAGACTGAGTTGAATGCTAGAATGCATTTTATCCAGTTTATTCATTAACAACTAGAAATATTAGCCAGCGCCAACCAGAACATTCATGTTAGCTGTAACTGCTACCTTACATATACCCCACATACCGAAAATAGCTCTTCTTAGGATGATGGAATTAGTCCTCATCA
Organism: Macaca mulatta; assembly: GCF_049350105.2. Taxonomy (NCBI): domain Eukaryota; kingdom Metazoa; phylum Chordata; class Mammalia; order Primates; family Cercopithecidae; genus Macaca; species Macaca mulatta. Next base: position 110,016,944 of record NC_133419.1, on the reverse strand, counting down.
CTCGTTTTTTTGTTTGTTTTGTACTCTTTTGTCCTTGAGGATTATTATTAAAATACAACTCTGGGAGCATTAACAGTATTCTATAAGCACATAATAAGTGCTGAGTACTTATTGCAAGGGCCTTATTGAGTGGGAAGAGATACAACAAGTTATCTAACTTTCTGAATCTAGAATTTTTTTTTTCTGACCAGAAAGCAAAAGTTGTTGAGAAAAGTTTTTTTGTGTTTTTTGTTTTTGTTTTTTGTTTTTGTTTTTTTGAGACAGTGTTTTGCTCTTGTTGCCCAGGCTGGAGTGCGACGGCATGATCTCGCCTCACTGCAACCTCTGCCTCCCAGGTTCAAGTGATTCTTCTTCCTCAGCCTCCCAAGTAGCTGGGACTACAGGCATGTACCACCACACCCAGCTAATTTTTGTATTTTTAGTAGAGATGGGGTTTCACCATGTTGGCCAGGATGGTCTCAATCTCTTGACCTCGTGATTCGCCCACCTCAGTCTCCCACAGTACTGGGATTACAGGTGTGAGCCACCACGCCCGTCCGACACTTTGCATATAGTAGTAGAGAAAACAGACAAGGATCTCTGCCCTAATAGAGTTTGTATTCTTCCAGGGAAAGGCACAAATAAATTTAATAAATAAATTAACTGTATAGTATGCTAGAAAGTGGCCAGCGCTTTGTGGGGGGAAGAAGTAGAACCAAGTAAAAGTAGTGGCAAGCATGTAAACAGGGGATAGGTAAAATTTTGAATTGCATAGTTAGGAAAGACCTCTGAAAGGCGAAGCTTGAAGATGATGAAGAAATTAACATTCTGGTGTCCAGAGAACTCCCTGTGGGAAGACCATTTCAAGCAGAAGGAAGAGACAATGCAAAGACCCTAAAACAGGAGTGATCCAGAATATTCATGTAACATTGAGAAGCCAGTATGGCTGGAGCCCAGTGAGAAATGCAGAGGGTAGGAGATAAGTTCAGAGGAATAATAACCGGATCATGTAGATGGGTCCCACAGGCCATGATAAAGATATTGACTTCTACTGTGAGTGAAATGGGGAGTCATGAGTTTTAAGCAGGGAAGCACAATGACTGAATTTTTTCCACTATAATAAAATTGCTCTGGCTTCTTTCCTGAGAAGAGACTGTGGAAGTGGAAATACAGTGAGGAAACAACTGCAGGAATCCAAATTAGAGAAAAGGAGACTGAGCAGAGCATTAGGGAAGTAGTGAGGATAGTGGGATTCTAAATTCGTATTGAGGAAAGACTCAATAAAAGTAGCTGATGGATGAATGTGAGATGAGAGAGTCCAGGAGGCTTCCAGGGCTCCTGACTTGAGCAACTTAGAGAATGGAGTTACCTTTGATGCCTCTTTTTCAAGAGGTTCTTTAGCCCTCAAACATAAGATACAACTAGGGAATATTCTCTCTTACCTGAACCTTTCTTTTGGGGAACTGGGATAAGGTCAAATAGAAAGGAGGAGTGGGGTGTACAGTTCCTCTGCTCCAAGCAGAGTTTGTTTCTTTATCACTGATTAAAGGCTCTCTGAACTTGCAGTCTTCCAGAAATGGTCATCCTCTGTCAACAATAATGAAATGGTAGATTTTCTGCTTCAGGAGTCCCTGGCCCTTGTTTCAGAAACACTCACACTTTAGGGTTGGATGATACCACCTCCAAGCTTGGTGGCTTTTGCAATCTACCCAGACAATGCTCTGAAATGTAAAGTCAGCCAACTGTACTGTCTCCTCACCCCTGGCAAGGGCTTAGTGACTATTCCAAATGGTTTGAAGTTCTTCTTCTTTTTTTTCCCCCCTCATATTATGCCCATGAAGCCCAGGGAACAGAAGCCTATTCCTGTTATCACAGCAGCCTAAGCCTGTATGAAAGCTTTCCTAGCAATGAATTTTAGAGGCACTTGTGAACTACCTACCTCCTTCTAATCATAGCCTCAGTGGCTGTGATTTAGGTAAGGAGTGCTTTATTTAAACAAAGTCATAGGAAGTGGCCCAATATGCAAAGAAGAGCTGCTCTGCTTGAAGCACAGGTCCCATCTCCTTGGCCTCCCACCTCTCACCATCCTTCCCCACTCACTAGGTTTACTGAAATGTCCTCTAAGTAGGCACTGAGGCAAAGTTAGGGTTCTGTGGAACAGAGTTTGAAAAGCAATGCACTGTGGCTTTCTGTAGGAACAATAGCACACACAGGTAGCCACAGTTCATTCCCCTTCCATTGTGTCAGGCTTGAGAAACTTAACTGGCAGCCTACAGTTTGCCATATTTCTGGGTAACTGTTAAGTGTACCCACGCTCTCCATCACAGCACTACCAGCATCGTCTGCCAGAGCAGATGGACAGATTCCAGCGAAAAGTCATGTAAACTATCTCATAACATCCTTATTGTATGTCCTTCCAAAGTGTGCCTCTCAGGAGGTCATGTTTCAGCCAAAGTTTAAAGGTTTAATTTTTTAAGACAACAAAAGAGAACTCCAGGAAACCCTGTATTTTCTGGCCTATGGGAGGCTCATCGAATTTCCTCACCATTTTCTCCACTATAAAAATGTATTTGTCTGATGGTGTGCCAAGGCTTGGAACTGTAGCAATGATACTTGGTGGTCAAGGAGTCTAGCCAGGGATGACAGAGTTGTCTCTTTGGCTTGTCAGTGCTCAAAACCGTGTGGATTCAAGATCAGCTTCTCAGAACAGGACTCAAGATCAACTTCTCAGAACCTCCTTTCGTGGCACCTTCTTTAAAGACTAGTTGACCCCACCAAACCTAGAAAAAGGCTTTAATTTGAATCGTCTTCACTTCCGAGCTGCTGCATGTACTTGATGACAGCCAAGAGCCCTCTTTCCACTTCTGGGCTCTTCTGTGCCAACTGAGCCCTAAAGCAGATTTGCCCATGCTCAGAGGCTCACTGAGACTCTCACAGAAACTGTTTCTTCAGCTTCTGACTCTAACTTCTCTTGCTACAGGGACTCAAAATTGATCCAACTCTAACTTCTCTTGCTATAAGGGCTCAAAATTGATCCAAATTATCTACCTCTTTACTATCTTACAATTTTCTTATGTCCCTCACCTTGTACCTTTACAGAAATGTCCTTTCTCTCTTGCCTAAAAAATGGGGAGAAAGTTCCTCATGAATGTCATTTCATGAAAATAGACCTAAGGGAAGATCGACTGCCAGGAACCCAGACCAATCTGTGCTTAGGCTCAAGGCTTGAGTGACCCTTGGCTAAGCCTAACACAGGTTGGTCTGGGGTCCTGGCAGCCAAGGATGCATACAGATGAGGAAACTGACCCCCATCCCATCACCAAGAGGCTTGCCCAAGATCACAAAAGTCATCAGTGACAAAGCTGACATTAGAACGTATGTACCTTAATTCTCCATCTAAAGGGCATAAACTCTCTGAGAAAAGGTGACAGATATTCTTTAAAGGTCAAAATATCTTATTGCTTAAAAGAATTAAGTATAATCCATGACAAATGATGTATTTATCGAAGGAAAAAATACTTGTTCTAGAGAGATTCTTTTTTCAGCCTGCTAGTGACTTTCATCCTTTATTATGAATTAACTCAAAGACATGTCCCTATACTTAAAATGCGTTAGCCATAAAAGTAGAAGAGGAGTAGGCTGAGTGACAGAATCTCTCCTAAAGCCTAAGCTGCACAGGGGAAGGGATGGATGGGCTGTGTGCATCTGTAGAGTGAAAATGAAAACAGCACATTTACAAGGCTTATATAACAGCTTCTCAGAGGTTAAAAACTGCTCCCGGTGGCATTTTCTGAACTCACATAGTCAGCTCAGCTACTGCGGCTGTGGTTTTCACTTATGAGGGTCCTCAGAAAGGACTCAGTTATTATTGCTTGTACTTCAGAGCTAAATTATCCTGCAGTGCACCCAAGTCAGCAAAGCTGTTTTTTAACCAAATTGCAAACAATCACTTCCCACAGCAATTTTTCTGTGAGTTTCCCTGTCTGCATAGACAATGGGTTCCAGCTTCAACCCTTACGCATAAATATGGCAGTTACTGTTACAACAGACCAGCTCTCTGGCTGGAAGTCAGGAAGGCACTAATAATGAGGATATTGTGGTGTCCAGATTCAGGAGAAAAAAAGTGACAGCTTGAAATTACAGCAGAATAAAAATTGTGGAGAATCTGAATGGGTACAGGTCTTTTAGTGGAGGGCATCTTACAGGTCTCTCTATTTCCATTTATTTCTTAAAGAAGGCCTGGATGAGGAGCAGGCTGGAAGTGAAGGAAAAGTGGCATAAGACAAGGACAGGAAGAAGTAGACCCTGGATCTTTTCTTTTGTTTTGTTTTGTGTGGTCTTAGTCCATGGAAGAACAAAATCCTGGACTCTGAGAATGACAAAAATTATTTACCTTCATATTATGTGACCACTTACCTAGTGAGACACACTTTATGCAAAGCCAATATTAGACTTCCCTTTAAAACAATAATGAAAACAATAATAATAATGCAGTGCCACACTGTGATTTATTGTCAGATGCTCCACTCACTCTGATCCTTTGCCCTTTCTCTGTTCAAAAGCACCAACCACCTTTTTTTTATCTCTAAGAAAGGAAAGTTTCCTCATTATCTGAAATGTAAATAATAGACTTAGATAAGCACAGAACCTGAAAGGCATGTGCTGCACCCAACATCTCCATCAGGTTATATCTGCTTCTACTCACCACTGTATCCTATACACAGAGTAGGTACTCAAGAAAATTTTGTTGCAAGGATCAATGAACCACACATTTCTGTATGTACTGCCTTCTTGAACTTGGTTCGTCAATGCCTGACTTTTTTTCCAACTCACCAAGACCATTTTGGCAATAGAGATTTGAGTAAGTGCTGGAGCAGGACAAGCTTAGTCAAGAAGTCTACACCACTGTGGTAAAAAATGGTTAGGGAGTTTCTTTCTGGGAAATTTTACGTTGTCAAACTGATATATCAATGAGGCAAGTAAATTCGCTGACAAGAAAAACACCTCATAATTAGCAGGATTCAAATCTGCATAGGGAGACACCAGTGAATTTCTAGCTCGTTGCCTTAACCACTCAACCACAACTCATGGAGGCCATTTTAGGTTCCACATTGTCCCTCAAAGTGCAGCGAACACAATGGCTGACTCAGTATCACATTAATATTCTAAAGGAACTTCAGCTCCAGCCACTATGCTGTCTATGTCAGAAAGTCTCCGCTGCTCAGACCACATCAAGGTGACCTTTCCCTCTGATCATGTAAACCACTCAATTGTGACTTATATGGCCTCATTTTATTATATAGATTTTCCGACATGTTTGCCAATTATATTATACATATCTTGCAAGAATGGACTGCATTTTTACATCTCTCTATGTCCTACTCAATACGCAAACTGTAGCAGGAAGACAGTAACTATTTGTAGACATCAATCAATGAAAATGCATGTTATCTCAGTATTCCTGTTAGATTTTAAATGCTGAATGGAACTTTGAGTTCTAAGCAGCAGTACTTGATAGAGCCCTAAAAGAAAAAAAAAATTGAAAATTGTTTTGCTCATCCTAACAGTTGTGGGGTCTGGTTAAAATGGTATTTGTGAAAAATATCACTAGTCAATATATATCAACATAAACCAGGGCCTAAGATAAATCCGGTTACAGGAAAGAAAAATTAACAAATATCAAAAATGTGGTCCTCAAAATGAATTTAATTTCTACCCAACTAATTGATCCATCAGGTATTAGGCACTATGGGTTTTTTTTTTTTTTTTTTTTTACTGTCTATGCTTTATTTTATGTACATATTACCTAGAGGATGCATTTATGTCTCTTTCATCCAAAGCTTCCAAAAGGTGGCACCCATCATCATTGTCATCGACATCAACAGTAACAACAACAACTATGCCAAATTATTTATTGTTCCTGGTGTGGGGCTGGGACATGCAAAAAGAAAAAGAGGCAACCCTGATTCCTGATCCCTTGAGAAGCTACACAGACAGCAATGCTGGTCGGAAAGCTCTTTACGAGGATTGACAATTAGCCAAATGTGAACCAAAACCTATCTTGTGACTGAAACATAGGGCACAAAGTTATGGAGTGGTTGGTGAAAAAAGTACTTATAGGAAATATGGGCACTAATTCCAACTTTGCCCCTAACCACTTGAGGGATATTATGCAAGACATTTAGAAGCCCTAGCCTCAGATTCTTAACTTTTAAAATATGAGAATTTGGACTACATAATCTCTATGTTTCCTCCATGCTCAAATTTAAACAGAGGCCAGTTCTTTGCCAGGTATCACTCTTTGGGCTGCTGTTAACAGAAAAATGTAGTGATGAGAGTCCACACAGTAGATGCAGACACATCTGGATTCGAATTCTGGCTCCATCACTCACTAACTTGGGCAAATCATTAATCTCAAGAAGCCTCAGTCTGCTAATATGTAAATAAGTCCAATGATTTTTTTAGGGATATTATGAAGATTTTAAAAAATAGCCAAGTTACCTGCACAAACTTGGCACTCAGTAAATATGAAAATTATTGTGATGATTTTTCCCTCTCAGGTTGAACGCATAAAGCAGACTTTCGGGATCCTTTAACAATGAACCTAAAAAGTCTGTTAGACTCAGAGGAGATTTGAAAGATTCTCAGATTCCTGGGTGTCTGATCCCTCATTCAGAGGACCAAGAATTTACCTGATGGCAGCTCAGGGGCAAAATGTGGGGAAAATCTGTCACAACATTAAGCCCTCCCCAAATTTCCCCTGAGATATTTAACATCAAGATCCAGAAATGACTTGCCTTATACCAGTTTTTCACATGCCATGAATCAAGGAACACCAGAAAGTCCCAGCTTCCTAGAATATCTTCCCAATAGTCTCCACAGTGTGTGAAATTTCACTATTAGGGATTTGCTTCTCAGATAAAGGCACAAAAAATTCTTTCCAGACGTCCTTTTTTAAAATACAGTTTCTTTGAAAACCAAACACCGCATGTCCTCACTTATAAGTGGGAGCTGAACAATGAGAACATATGGACACAGGGAGGGGAACAACACACACTGAGGCCTGTTAGGGGGTAAGGTTGGGGGAGAGAGAGCATTAGGAAAATAGCTAATGCATGCTGGGCTCAACACCTAGGTGATGGGTTGATAGGTACGACAAATCACCATGGCACACATTTACCTGTGTAACAAACCTGCATGTCTTGTACATGTACCCCAGAACTTAAAAATTAAAAATTAAATAAAATACAGTTTCTTTGGAGAATGGCAAGTGAACAAGCTATTGGCAATTAAGCAGACAGGGGTCATTACAGGATAAGAAGATTCAGGGAGAAAGAACAAGGGGAGACGTAATGATAAACTTTTCTAACTTCATAGTTCTGATGATTGCTGTGCCTGGATGCAGGTGCTATGTGTAGAAGGAGATATCTCATTGGAGATATTCATGGGAGGTGATTGGTGCCAAAGGACCCCTTCATACACAACTTCCTCGACTTTCCACCTGACGGGTTCCCAGTGTCCAGGCCACGTTGTCTGTGAGCATCTGTATCCCTAAATATTGTAGAAGTGTCTACCTGGCTTTCTTCATGGAACTCACACAGCTTTCTGTATATCTGGTCTGGGCTCTGTGCCATCACCTGCCAGGCCTTTCCAAAAAGACGTGAGACAGGCCAAGGAGGATGGTAGGGACAGGAGGCTGACGGCCTGACAGAGAGGGCTAAATACTCATCAGAGGGTTCTGAATGCCACAGCTAATTAGAAAAGGCCAAAAGTTCCTCCACTAAAAGAGCATAGTTTATAACTCTAATAATTTATACATGGGCTCACTTTCCCTGAATAATTAGAGATTATTATCCAGCTAATTACAGTACATGGCATTAAAAGATCTGAAGTTTATTACCCCAATCTAGGAAATTACTTTGGCACGTGTTTTGAAAAGAAAAATGCTGGAAAAGCAGTTTAGGTCTTGCCAGGGTAATATACTGCAGTGGTTCCATGCTTCCTTCCCAGCATGAGATAGTTTATATTGTCATATAACCTACAGATGTCCTAAAATGTGAATTTCAACATCTCAGCCCAAAAATGACTTTTCTCCCTAGGGAAAAAAATAGGGTTGCCAAATTTAGCAAATAAAATCATAAGGTGTTTTTCATTTGCTCAGTTAAATTTGAATTTTAGATATATATTAAATAATTTTAGTGTAAGTATGTCCCAAATTTTACAAGATATACTTCCACTAAAAAAATTATTCATTGTGTATCTGAAATTCAAATTTAATTCAGAGTCCTATATTTTATCTAACAGTCCTATCCCTGAGGGAGACCTGAAATACCAAATAATGCTGAAGACAGACAAAAGTGTAGGCTCAATGAACAACATCTCAATGTCAAAAACTGGGGGATCAAACTTCATACGAAAATATTAATTATCAACAGGACAATGTTCAACATTGAGAGAAAAATGTCCATGGAAATTTTCAAATGTGAGCCTTCACTTCCAATTCAAAATGGCTAAGGGTAAACTATACCATTACTATGTGGATATGATCTTTGCAGAGTCTTGACTGTTTCCACCAAGAATCTTTTCATATTCGACAAAGAGGGAAAGGGAAAAAACGTATAAACTGCACTCTCCTGACATGGGAGCTCACATCCAAGTCCCACAACTACCCCACCTCACCTATTGATTCTTTTTAGGATAACATCCCTATTTATTTATATAAATTATTTCCAGCCCTCCCACTATTTTAGTGAGAACAGAATTTGACCGGCTGATGTTAAGATAGACATAGGGAGGAGTTAAGACATAGAGAGGGATACATGAAGTATTTTCTAATAAATAAAGATGAAAGTAGCTACCTTATTTTTTACTACAAAATTACTTTTAAAATTACTGGGACTAATACACTTGAAAAGAAATATAGTCCAATAAAGGACAAAACTATGGTATTGACCAAAAGTACACTAAAATTTCAAAGAACAACATTAGTGTGAGCTGTATGTAATCCAGGTAGTTTGAAGATCCCTTCATTCAGAAAATATCCATCAAGTACTGTATTAGTCAATTCTCACACTACTATAAAGAACTTCCTGAGGCTGGGTAATCTGTAAGGAAAAGAGGTTTAATTGTGCTCAAGGTTCTGTGGGCTGTACAGGCTTCTGCTTCTGGGGATGCCTCGGGAAACTTACAATCATGGTGGGAGGTGAAGGGGAAGCAGGCCCATATTCACATGGCTGGCAGGAAAGAGAGAAGGGGGACATACTACCCACTTTCAAACAACCAGATCTCTTGAGAACTCTATCATGAGGACAGCAAGGTGGAAATCCAACCCCATGATTCAGTCAGCTCCCACCAGGCTCCTCATCTGATACAGTTTGGCTGTGTCCCTACCCAGATCTCAACTTGAATTGTATCTCCTACAATTCCCACATGCTATGGGAGGGACCCAGGGGGAGGTAATCAAATCATGGGGACCAGTCTTTCCCATGCTATTCTAATTATAGTGAATAAGTCTCATGAGATATTAGAGGTTTATCAGGGGTTTCCACTTTTGCTTCTTCCTCATTTTCTCTTGCTACTGCCATGTAAAAAGTGCTTTTCACCTCCTGCCATCATTCTGAGGTCTCCCCACTCATGTAGAACTGTAAGTCCATTTAAACCTCTTTTTCATCCTAATCTTAGGTATGTCTTTATCAGCAGCATGAAAATGGACTAATATAGTAAATTGGTACCAGTAGAGTGGGGTGCTGCTGAAAAGATACCCAAAAATGTGGAAGTGACTTTGGAACTGGGTAATAGGCAGAGGTTGGAATAGTTTGGAGGGCTCAGAAGAAGACAGGAAAATGTGAGAAAGTTTGGAACTTCTAGAGACTTGTTGAACGGCTTTCAGCAATATGCTAATAGTGATATGAACAATGAAATCCAGGCTGAGGTGGTCTCAGGTGGAGATGAGGAACTTGTTGGGAACTGGAGCAAAGGTGACTCTTGTTATGTTTAGTCAAGAGACTGGTGGCATTTCGCCCCTGTCCTGGAGATTTGTGGAACTTTGAACTTGAGAGAGATGATTTCGGGTATCTGGCAGAAGAAATTTCTAAGCAGCAAAGCATTCAAGAGGTGACTTGGGTGCTGCTAAAGGCTTTCAGTTTTATAAGGGAAGCAGAGCATAAAAGTTTGGAAAATTTGCAGCCTGACTATGTAATAGAAAAGAAAAACCCATTTTCTAGGGAGAAATTCAAGCCAGCTGCAGGAATTTGCACAAGTAGAAAGGACCCTAATGTTAATCCCCAGGAACTTGGGGAAAATGTCTCCAGGCCATGTCAGAGACCTTCACAGTAGCCCCTCCCATCACAGGCCTGAAGGCCCAGGAGGAAAAAGTGAGTTCGTGGGCCAGGCCCAGGGTTCCTGTGCTGGGTGCAGCTGCTCCAGCCTTATGTCCCACCTGTGTCCCAGCTGCTCCAGCCTTGGCTGAAAGGGACCAACATATAGCTCAGGCTGTGGCTTCAGAGGGTGAAAGCTATAAGCCTTGGCAGCTTCCTTATGGTGTTGAGCCTGCAGGTGCACAGAAGTCAAGAATTGAGGTTTGGGAACCTCTGCCTAGATTTCAGAAGATGTATAGAAATGCCTGGATGCCCAGGCAAAAGTTGTTGCAGGGGTGGGTCCTCACAGAGAACCTCTGCTAGGGCAACGTAGAAGAGAAATGTGGGGTCAGAGCCCCCACACAGAGTCCCTACTGGGGCACTGCCTAGTGGAGCTGTGAGAAGAGGGCTACCATCCTCCAGACCCCAGAATGGTAGATCCACCAACAGCTTGCATCATGGGCCTGGAAAAGCCACAGACATGCAACACCAGCCTTTGAAAATAGCCAGGAGGGATGCTGTACCCTGCAAAGCCACAGGGGCAGAGCTGCCCAAGACCCACCTCTTGCATCAGTGTGACCTAGATGTGAGACCTGGAGTCAAAGGAGATCATTTTGGAGCTTTAAAATTTGACTGCCCTACTGAATTCTGGACTTGCATGGGCCCTGTAACCCCTTTGTTTTGGCCAATTTCTCCCATCTGTATTTGGAACTCCTGTATTTACCCAATACTGGTACCCCCATTGTATCTAGGAAGTAACTAGCTTGCTTTTAATTTTACAGGCTCATAGGCAGAAGGGACTTGCCTTGTCTTAGATGGGACTTTGGACTGTGGACTTTTGGGTTAATGCTAAAATGAGTTAAGACTTTGGGGGACTGTTGTGAAGGCATGATTGGTTTTGAAATGTGAGGGCATGAGATTTGGAGGGGCCAGGGGCGGAATGATATAGTTTGGCTGTGTTCCCACCCAAATCTCAACTTCAGTTGTATCTCCCAGAATTCCCACATGTTGTGAGAGGGACCCAGGGGAAGGTAATTGAATCATGGGGCCAGTCTTTCCCATGCTATTCTTGTGATAGTGAATAAGTCTCACGAGATCTGATGGGTTTATCAGGGGTTTCTGCTTTTGCTTTTTCCTCACTTTTTCTTGCAGCTGCCATGTAAGAAGTGCCTTTTGCCTCCTGCCATGATTCTGAGGCCTCCCCAGCCATGTGGAACTATAAGTCCAGTTAAACCTCTTTATCATCCCATCTCAGGTATGTCTTCATCAGCAGCATGAAAATGGACTAATACATCCTCCAACACTGGGAATTACAAACCAATGTAAGATTTGGGTGAGGACACAGAGCCAAACCATACCAAGAGCCTACTGTTATACTAGGTAGTGTGCCCAGCTTTAGGGTTACAGCAGTAAACAAGACAGGTAAGATCCTACTCTTGAGAGGCTTAGATTCAAGGGATGAGGTGGGGAGGCTGGGGAAGACAGATAATGTAGAAAATAAATAATAAAAGGACAAATAAAATAAGATTTTTTTTAAGGCAGTATCTCGCAGCTTTGACATGATCAGGGTTATGGGGACACTCAGGATATAGACAAGACTGATTCATGCTATAGCAGTTTCTCAGCAGTATCTCTACATTCAAGGTCCACGATGTGGGTATCCCACATTCTCTTAGTCACCTCTACCACAGTTTTGCAGAATTCATTCAGTTTAGAGATCGACTCACCTAACGATCCTGTTTTCTTCCCAACCTGAGTGTTGTGTCAGTGCAGATGTGGAATACAGTCCCTTTCCATCTCTTTCTGTCGCTCTTGCTCTCTCTCTCTGCCTCTACCCCAATTCTGCCCTTTCTCCCCTGCCTCCAATTGCCCCCCGCCACCACACACACACACACAAACACAGCCTTTGTGTGTATGGCAGAGTTAACTAAAGGTTTGTGGGAGGGACATAAAGAGAGTTTATTTCACCACAACACAAACACCTAACACTGAAATTAGACATCTTTGCTCTGAACCATCCTAGGGCACTTTCACATGGTGACTCCTTTTTGGCCTCCCCATTCCAACAATGTTTTCTTCACAACTAATGAAAAGCTTTTCACATCTTCTGTTGTTTTACCCCCCACTAAACCATCACTTCAATGTCTCAGTTTTTGTCGAAACATCTTATCAAGGTATTTCCCTAAACAGACAATTTCCTCCTTAAGAGAAAGTCTGATGCCAGCTGTTAAGATAATAATTTGTTTCAAGTAGCTACATGTAATAGTAAGAAATCTATATTTTCTCTAATTTTTCTCAGTTGTTGGGTATATGAATTGTTACACCATGAATTAACTTTGTGAATACTGAAAATCTGAATGAAACCAAGATACTTTCTTCTTGCAGTCAGTTTTCAAGATCCATTTTGTATCCCACAGACTATCTGCCTGTGCACAATAGGCCTCCAATAAATGTTTGATGAATTTAATTTAATGTAATACAACCTACATGAGCGCCATGGTGAGTGCAGAACAGACATATGACAGTGAGCCAGCACTAAAAAAAGGCAGCTAGTTTATTAACAAAAATTTGCCACCAGCCATACTTAGCAGACTATTTTTCATGCTGTTTCTTGATCTTATCATTAAAACATACTCATGAGTTCCCTTTTGAAGCAAGCTCAGGTTAAGATATGTCTCTATTCTCTGAAATTTCACATTTAAAGATATATCACACAGATTGGCTCAAAGGAAATAGGTAATAGAGGTGATCAAGCCAGCATTTGCTAGGTTCATGCATTACCCATGTCTTCTCAATGTATAAAAATGACTGTATCTCCATACATGTATATGTTGTATAATGATCAAATATCATGGTAATTACCATATCCATCACAATAAACATTTATAATTTATTGTTCTTTGTTGTGAAAACACTCAAAATCCTTTCTTCCAGCTACCTGAACTATGCAATGCATTATTGTTAGCTGTAGTCACTCTACCATGAAATAGAATACTCAAACTTATTCCTCTTACCTAACTACAGCTTTCATTATACCTATTACCCAATCTTCTCCCCATTCTTCCTAGTCTCTGGTCACCGGAAACATTGTACCTCATAAATATGTACAATTATTATGTATCAATAACAAATACGAAAATATTACTTTATCTCCACAACATCCTAATTGCCCTAGAACTTTCTGATTTTATGATGCTTCCTTGCTTTCATCCTATCAGTTTAGCCTTTGTAATAATTTATTTAAAAATTGCTCCCCATCCAGAAAATTACATTATAGTCTATACTGACACCAGGAAATACTCCTAGTAGAACTTTTAACTCCAGCCAAGCTACACATAGTTCAATCTCTGAGTTATTAATTACTGTGAGCTCACTGGACTTTGTATGAGCCATCTTCCATCCCCAGAGATGTCACTCCACTCTCTCTGCTTCCAAACCTCTATATATACTTCCATCCTAGCACTATGACATTATACTCTAACTCTTATTGCTATCTTCTCTCATTGCATTATGAGCTTTCTGGGGGTAGATGCAATATCGTATTCATCTTTTTAGTTCTGCTGCCTAATACAATGCTTGAAAGAAATCTTTTTGCTTCTCAACAAACATTTATGAATTAAACCTCTCCTTCCCACCCTAGGACAAGGAACTTTTGGAAGAGATGGGAAAACCATGATTGCATTGGGAAGAAAATAAAATAAAACTTTACATCTCTGTTTAATGTCCATTGCATGGAAGATGAATTAAGTACTGTAATCCGTAAATTTGCCCTAATCTAATATCCAAACAGAATTCCTGATATTTTGCTTAATACATGAATTGTCCAGTTTATCAGAGTAAAATAATGTAACTTTTAGAATTTATCCTGGTAAAATGAGTGATTCAATGCTAAGTGTTTACTTCGTCTATTCTTGGTCCTCCTGAGTTCTAAGAAGTTCTCTCTAATGAATGAATGGAGCTGGAGACAGGAAAAGCAATAAAACTGACAGGGATCTATATTTGATCTGCCTGTGCATCCTCTTTATGAAAATATGCTTAAGTGCTGGCAAAGCTGAAAATCGAAAGAGGAACTGTTAATGAAAGACAACCACCCTCTTCTAGAACACAAAACATTTTAGAAGAAAAGGAGGACTTAGACCAGAGCTGTCAGGTAGACAGAGAAATGTAGATAATTCCGCATTGTATAAGCACATGAATACCATCTCAAGCCATTTTTTAGGGGAGGAGAGAAAGTCTTAAGAATCTGGAACAAATCACTGGCAAGGAGCAGATACTAATTTATCAGTTGCTCTTGAAGATAGTCAACGGATGAATTTCTTTGAAGATATACCCATATTCAAAAAATAGTTGAATATGAGTAAAAATTCTTCGAATCATCAAAGGACCATTATGAACCCAATCACTCTACTTCCAACATGTCTACATTCCTGCCTCTTGTTTGCCCATCCAAATACTACCCACTAGGCCAGTTCCAGTTTCTGTTTTACCTCTACCATCCAGACTCCCTCAAAATTAATCTAATGTGACACAAAGATTATTAGTTTTAGATTCAGACAAGCCTGAGTTATTGTCTCAGCTCCCCCATTTCACTTTAAAGTTGGGCTTCCTGATTCTGTGCACACCCAAGTATTATGCAGTACCTTTTATCTAATTCAGTGAGTGAGTAAACTTGATGTTCTCAGAATGCTCCTCCACCTGCAAATAAGACTACCAAGTTTGCATCTTGGCACAACCTACTTCTCTGAGCATTAGTTTCCTGACCTGTTAAATGAGAATCACTATTATCTACTTCAGCATTTTTTTGCTTATGTTTAAATGAGATAGCTCATGATAAACACCTGTCATTTGTAACGGCTCAGGAAAAACTTACTGATTTAAAATGATTTCTTTTTATTTGAAATCTTTGCTCTTCCCAGAAAGGAAGGGGCTGCAAAGCTTTCCATCTTGGTGACTCTTTTCCTTCCCAGATACTTAAATCTCTTTTATTATTATTATTATTACTATTACTTTAAGTTCTAGGGTACATGTGCACAACATGCAAGTTTGTTACATAGGTATACATGTGTCATGTTGGTGTGCTGCACCCATTAACTTGTCATTTACATTAGGTATATCTCCTAATGCTATCCCTCCCCTCTCCCCCAACCCCATGACAGGCCCCGGTGTGTGGTATTCCCCACCTCGTGTCCAAGTGTTCTCATTGTTCAATTCCCACCTATGACTGAGAACATGCGGTGTTTGGTTTCCTGTCCTTGCAACAGTTTGCTGAGAATGATGGTTTCTAGCTTCATCCATGTCCCTATAAAGGACATGAACTCATCCTTTTTATGGTTGCATAGTATTCCATGGTGTATATGTGCCACATTTTCTTAATCCAGTCTATTATTGATAGACATTTGGGTTGGTTCCAAGTCTTTGCTATTGTGAATAGGGTCACAGTAAACATACATGTGCATGTGTATTTTTAGCAGCATAATTTATAATCCTTTGGGTATATACCCAGTAATGGGATGGCTGGGTCAAATGGTATTTCTAGTTCTAGATCCTTGAGGAATCACCACACTGTCTTTCACAATGGTTGAACTAGTTTACACAAACAGTATAAAATATTTAATAGTCAAAATATTACATGGCAACCCCTTATCTGTCTCAGAGATTCCTAAATCTCTTAAAGATTTAGTAGTCAAAATATTATATAACAACTCCTCAGTTTAGAGATTGACTCACTTAATGATCTCCCTGTCTCAGAGATTCCCCCAATCTCCAAGTAGTGTAGTAGGAAAATCAACACAAACCAACTGTGACCTGTGCCTAGGAGTTTATCAGTTCCTCCATAGAAGACTAAGAAAGCATTTAGATTGCTGAAGGTGTTGAACTACTCTTTCTTGAGTGGATGCCCAATGGCTGGAGGAGCCTACCCTCTGCCTTGACAAAAGAGTGAGACCTCAGGTATAAAAGACATGCTTCATGAATAATAGCTGAAGTTCAAACACCCTTTAGACCTTTATGAAGGTTTCCTTCAGGTCATCCACCTGCTGGTACTGACTTCAGCCTTGTTCTCACTTCAACAGCAAAGGGCAATTTGGTAAGTACAACGTTCAGAGTTGCCCCAAGAGAACAAAACAAGCTTAATTATAACAGCCTAATTTTTACCTCTTTATTTTGAAATAGTTTTAGACTTACAGAAGAGTTCCAAAAAGAGGAGAGAATTCCAATATACCCTTCACCCAATGATTAAAATGAAGAAAGTAACACCAATAAATACTATTAACTCAATTGTAGACTTTATTCAGATTCCATCAGCATTTCACTAATGTCCTTTTTGCATTCCAGGATCCAACTCAAGATCCACTTTGCATTTAGTTGTCATGTCTCCTTAGCCTCTTCCACTCTGTGACTGTTCTTCAGTCTCTCATGACCTTGACACTCTTGAAGAGTACCAGTTCTGGTCAGATGTTTTTTAGAATATCCCTCAATTTTGTCTGATGGCTTCCGATAATCAGATTGTGGTTATCTGCCTTTAGAAGGAACACCATACAGAGGATGGGCATCCCTGATGGAGTGCATGATACCAAGATGAGTTGTTACTGCTGATATTCACTTTGATCGCTTTGTTAAAGTGGAATGTGCCTAGAAATTCCACTTTGGTAGAAAATTTATTGACAACTAATAAATATTTTTCCTTTGCTCTGAATAAATATTATGCAATCATCTTATTTCTCTACTGATTTTAGCATATACCGCTGGACCCTGATTGCAGCAATTATCAGAACTATAGTGTGCTAATAGTGATTTTCTATGTCCCTCATTCTTTCTTCATCTATTAACTGAAATTCTTTGGTAAGGAAGAATTGTCTCTATTTTTTACTCAATCATCAGTGACCTTATCTTTTTTTTTTTTTTTTTTTTTTTTTTTTTGGAGACGGAGTCTATCTCTGTCACCCAGGCTGGTGTGCAGTGGCGTAATCTCGGCTCACGGCAACCTCCACATCCCAGGTTCAAGCAATGCTTCTGCCTCAGCCTCCCGAGCAGCTGGAATTACAGGCGCCCGCCACCACACCCAGCTATTTTTAATTTTTAGTAGAGATGTGGTTTCACTGTGTTGGCCAGGCTGGTCTCGAACTCCTGACCTCATGATCCACCCACCTCGGACTCCCAAAGTGCTGAGATTACAAGTGTAAGCCACTGCACCCAACCATATTTATCTTATTCTTGAGCTGTAATCCAATACTATTGTTTTCTAGGGGATACTGAACCTTCTTAGATTAGTGGTGCTTCACCTACAGGAATTACTGTATTCAGGAAACCATGTACCCTTTCCAAATCTCATTGTTCCTTCTAGTGTAATCACATAGCACTTTGTATCTCTTTCTATTATAAAATATCTCAAATTGTATTAAGGTAATTCATTTACATTTCTATCTTTCCATCTAGATTTTACAAGGTCAGGAACTTTCACATGTACTTTCATTCAAAAGATGTTCCTTGGGCATTTGCTCTTCAGTGGAGATACATGATGAGTGAGACAGACCCAATGTCAGCTCTCAACTTCCTGATACATGCCTGAAACAGTAAACACATAGTCTACTCTTTGTGTAAATGTTGGAAGAACTACCAGTAGAAGTGACTACAATGGAGATCACCTACAACTTCTTTGTCCACCCATATTTTGGCAAAAAGGAAATCACTCCAGTGTATGGCTCAAGTCCTTATTAACCATATACAGAAAATCCATGGAAAACTATTATCTTCATCTTGTTTTCTATTACCATCTCTTAGATACCAAATCCACAGAA
Organism: Macaca mulatta; assembly: GCF_049350105.2. Taxonomy (NCBI): domain Eukaryota; kingdom Metazoa; phylum Chordata; class Mammalia; order Primates; family Cercopithecidae; genus Macaca; species Macaca mulatta. The sequence continues at coordinate 109,998,814 of NC_133419.1, read as the reverse complement.
TTATTTGTTTAGCAAATTAGTGTTAAATATATGAAGACTAATTCGAGCAGTGAGTCCCTAGAGACAGCATTATTTTCTGAGCCCTCTTTAATGTTTCCCTGAGGTATCCTGACTTTGATTATTCAGGAAAATCAGAAAACGTCCTGGGGAACAGCAATAATGGACTGTATCTGTTCATGTTTCTGTATAATCACTGTGCGGGGTCCACATAAACAAAGCTCAGTGTTTGTATGTTTCAAACAGGACAGATCCAAAATTAAGTATGTAATGGGAAATATTAACTTTCCTTCAGAAGTCCAACAAAAATTTTCTATCTCAGAAGAGAAATGTGCTGCAGAAGTTACACAAGAAACAAATAATCTAACGACTTCATGATTTCAAGTTACAGCGGATCACACCATGGCTTAGAGCAAAGATACTTTTTATGAAGGGCAGTATGTAAACTTTAAATGCAGCAGACTTTCAAACCCCTACCACTTTAGTACTGGTCACAAGAAAAAAATAAATCTGACTTCTAATGTCTCCATGAAATACTTCCAGGGTGTCTGTACTTTAAGATCAGTTTTAAATTACACGTGGCATACCTACAACTACAGGCAGAGAATCATCTGCCAGTGTCTGAAATAAAATCCTAATTACACTCCAGTTCTCAAGGCTAGCTGATGTTTTTAAGGAAAAGGCTACGCCATCTTTGTGTAGTGATTACTTTCCTCTGAGGAAATAACTTGTATGAACTCCATGAAGTTGCTTTGTCAGTGATACAGATTTGCTTAAGGTGGGAACTTCACTTACACAAATAAGTTATGACACAGCACAGAATAGAAGGTATTTTGAAGTGTGGAATTAAGATCAAATGTATTAAAAACCTATTTATGTGCTTTGTAAAAATGCATAATCTTAGGCCCCACCTCATATCTAAATGAGTATGTATTTTTAAAAAAGGTGATTCCTTTGCATACCAATATTAGAGAACCACTGAATTTTAAACAAAACTAATGACTTTCATCTTTACCTGAAAATGGGGGCCAGACACAGCGGCTCATACCTGCAATCCCAGGACACCGGGAGGCCAAGGTGGGAAAGTTATTTGAGGCCAGGAGTTTGAGACCAGCCTGGGCAACATAGCAAGACCCCCATCTCTAATGAAATTTAAAAATTAGCCAGGCATGGTGGCACACACCTGTAGTCTTAGTTACTCGGGAGGCTAAAGTGGGAGGATCACTTGAACCCAGGAGTTCAAGGCTGCAATAAGCAATGTTCACACCACTACAATCCAGCCTGGGCAACATAGTGAGACCCTGTGTCTAAAAACATTAAAAATCTAATAAATAAGTATTTTTAAAAATATAAGTATACGGGTATAAAGACAAGAAAATAATGCTGACAAATCATTCAAAACACTAGAGAAATTATTACTCATTTACATAATGTAGTAACAGTTGCTTCTGGCTAGGAAAGAAGGAATAACTGGAAGAAAGGAATAACTGGTATTAGATTTATCCTCCAGCTATAAACAATTGTAAAACTGGACAAAATACATAAGACAACTGTCCTCATTCATTAGACAATGGGAAGCACAGGATCAAGTCCTTGAGAGAAGCAAAACTCTGGTTAAACCCATATTCATCTTGGATTTCTGCCTGGAAGCACTTTCCAGAATAAAAAAAAAAAAAAAAAATTGTGAGATAGGCACCAAGTAGAGAGTAGCTGTCTCACTGAATTGCAGAAGCAGACATCAGAGTTCATTCTTGCTGAGGGGACCAGATTTTGTGAGCCAAGATATTGGAATTGTAAAAGCTTTATAAAATAGGGGCCTCTAAACGCTGTGTAGAGGTTTTCCTCAGGTCCTTGGCTAAAAGATAGGCTGTGCATGTGTAGAACGAAATTCACACTGCTTAGCAGAGAGAGGCTTTTGAGAGAGTGAATTCTGAGTGGAGATACCAAAGGTTGAAAAATGCTTGGATACATGGGCTGAGTCAGAATAGAGAGACTTCTCTGAGTATCTAGAACATCATTTGGGAGCCCAGAGGGACCATTCCTCAGGAGTAAAGACCACACCCTAGAATAAGCGTTATGCACTAAGACTAAGGACAACACAGAAATGAACTCACCCTAACAAAGCCTAAAACCAACCCTGACGGAATCAAGGAGTTCCTCCAGTAATTTAATTGCCCATCAGATCAAAACTCAACATCCTTTAAAAGAAGACGGCATAATCCAGACTCCTTTCAATATATTATCCACAATGCACAGCATACAATGAAAAATACTAGACATGTAAAGTGACCCATAATTAAGAGATTAGAAGTTTAAAAAAAAGGGACCAAAGATAACCAAGATGTAGAATTAGCAGAGAAGAAGTGTAAAACATTTCAAAATTAAGAAATGTGTACAAGGATTTAAAGAAAAAGATAAGTGTAATGAGCTAACAAGTAATCTAAACAAAGAAACCAAAGTTATTTTTAAAAAAGAACCAAATAAAAATTCTCAAATCAAAAATTTATTATTTGAAATGAAAATTTCACCAAATAGCTTAAAGCAGATTACACTATGCAGAATAAAGAGTAAATAAACTCAAAAGTAAATCAATAGAAATTGATTCCATTGAAAGAATAGAACAAACAGAAAGGAAACAAAAACTTTTTTCTAATTGTCAGAGCTTCAGTTACATTTGGAAAAATAGAAAGTGGTCTAACATACATGTAATCGGAATCTGTGAAGGAGAGGAGAAAAAAATGAGGTAGAAAAGCTATTTGAACAAATTATAGTTGAAAATGTCACAAATCTGGTAACAGAAATCAATCTACAGATCCAAAACGTATGGCAAAATTCAAACAAAATAAACATGAAAAAAAACCCTACCTGGATACATCATAGCCAAGTTGTCAAAACCCAAAAATAAAAAGAAAATCTTCAAAGCAGTCAGAACACTGGCACATTATATATAGAGGAACAATGATAAGAAGAAGTTACCTTTCATCAAATACAATGGAGGGAAAAGAAAATGGAATGACTTCTTTAAAGTATTGAAAAATGTTAATTAAGAGTTTTAGATCTGGCAAAATAGCCTTCTAAAAAAAGGGTTAATAAATACATTTTCAGATAAACAAGAGCTGAAATAATTTGTTGCCAATTCATCTACACTACAGGAAATGCTAAAGTCAAATTAGAGACTTCAAACTAAACTACTTTCTCTTCAAACTAAAGAGAAATAATACAAATGACTCAGATCTACAGAACAGTGCCAGAAATGGCAAATACATGGGTAAATAAAAAATAATATTTTTTTCTCTTAAGGTTTTATAAAGCAAAAATAACATTGTACTATGCAGAATTTTTAACATATGTAGAAATAAAATCTATGACAACAATAAGACAGTATAGAAATAAATAGAATATATCATTTTAAGGTTCCTGCATTTTTACATAATTGTGGTAAAATATACATAAGATTTACCATGTTAACTATTTTTAAGTGTACAGTTCTATGGCATTAAGTATCTTTATGTTGGTGTGCAGTCATCACCATCATTTATTTCTAGTACTTTTTTCATCTTTCCAAACTGAAACTCTGTACCCAGTAAATGCTACCTCATTTCCCCTTTCCTATAACCCCTCACAACTATTATGCTTCTTTCTGTTTCTATGATACTTCATATAACTGAAATCATGCAGTATCTGTCTTTTTGTGACAGACTTATTTCACCTAGCATAATGTCCTCAATGTTCATCTATGTTGTAGCATGCATTTGAATGTCCTTCCTTTCTAAGGCTGAATAATATCCCACCGTATATGTATATCACATTCTGTTTTTCCATTCATCTGTCAGTGGACACTTGAGTTGCTTTCACCTTTTGGCTATTGTGAATAATGCTGCTACTAACACAGGTGTACAAGTATCTCTTCAAGTTCTTGCTTTCCTTTCTTTTGGATATATACCCAAAAGTGAAGAGGAATACTCCTTAATGATAAAAGGTACAATGATGTACTTAACAAGAGGGTTTCAAAATACATAAAGCAAACACTTAACAGGACCAAACAGAAAAACAAACAAATCCACAATCACAGTTGGAAATTTACTGACAGAATAAGTGAGAAAAAATTCAATAAAGATATAAAATATTTGAACAAAATTATTAACCAACTTGACCAAATTAGTATCTAACCCAACAAGTGTAAAGTAAATATTCTTTCAAGTGTACATAGGATGTTCACCAAGATAGGCTTTATTTCATACTATTAAAGAAGTCTCAGCAGATTTCAAAAGATTAAAATCTTATAAAATATATTCTCTGAGCCCAACAGAATTAGAAACCAGTAAAAATGATAACAAAAATATCAAATATGAAAATTAAGCAACATACTTTTAAATAAACCTTAATTTGAAGAAGTCACAAGGCAAATTTTAAAATACTGTAAACTGAATTAATATAACAATATAGTCTAACAAAATGTGTGAGGTACATTTAGAGTAATGCTTATAGGGAGCAATATATAGGTTGAAATTCTTGTTTTAAAAAAGAAGGAATTTTAAAATTAATTACCTAAGATCTTACCATAAGAAGAAGAAAAAAATCAAATATAAAGTAAGTAGAAGAAATAATAAAGATAAGAACAGAAATTAGTAAAATAGAAGATAGGCAAATTGTAGAGAAAAGCAGCAAAGCTAAAAATGCCTTCTTAAAAAGATTAATAAAATTGAAAAGCTCCAGCAAAAATAATCAAAAAAAATTAGAGGAAGCACCAATTTTCAATTAGAGAAAGAAAGAGAAGCTAATACTCTAGACACTATAAAATGGGGATCAAACCATGGTCCATGGGTCAAATCTAGTCTCCACCTGTTTTTGTACATCCTGCAAGCCAAGAATGTTTTTTACATTTTTTAATAACTGAGAAAAATATCAAAAGAAAAACAATATTGTATGAAATATGAAAATTATATGAAATTTAAATTTTAGGATCCACAAGTAAAGTTTCATTGGAACACAGCCATGTTCATTCATTTACATATTATCTGTGGCAGCTTTCACATGACAACAGAGGAAGTGAATAATTGTAACAGAGACTGTGTGGCTCATAAAGCTTAAAAGATGTACTATCTGGCCCTTTACAGAAAAGGGTTTGCCAAGCCCTACTAGAAACATTAAAAGAATAATGCTTTAATGTTTAAGGATATTTCCTTATCCTTTAGTGATACTACTAAAAACTTAATGCGGATAAATTTAACAATTTAGGTGAAATAAACACATCTTTGGAAAGACACAACAACTACCAAAACTAAAACGAACAAAAAACATGAATACCTATCAGCTATTGAATTTAGAATTTAAAACTTTCTCTCCAAAAAAACATTTTCAGGCCCAACCTGTTCTATATACTGTATTTAATTCCAGATGGATTGCAGACCTAAATGTGAAGCGTAAAATAAAAAATAAAAATGGCATCAATGATAGTTTGGGGTTGAAAAAGGGTTTTTAACCAGGGTATTTTAAAAGTTTATGTCATAAGGGATGACATTGATAAACTGGACTTTATTCAAATTAAAAACTTCTGCTCATCAGAAGACGCCATTAAGAGAGTGACAAGGCAAGCCCCAGATGAGAGAAGATATTTGCAACACGTATCACTGGCAAAGTGTTCTTATCTCAAATGCAAACAGAACTCCTACAAATCAATAGGGAATTTTTTTTTAATGAGCAAAAGAATTGGTCACTTTAAAAAAGAGGAAAAGTCAATAACCACATGAAAATTGCTCACTATCATTACTATCATTATTTATCAGGGAAATACAAATTAAAACCACAGGGATAAACATCTGTTGTTTGCAGTTTAACATCTATCCTTTGTCCTTCTGGGAGTACCACATTTCCTTTATAAAACTACCTTTTTTCCATGCTCAGCTGTGTAGCTTGGGTGGGATCCAACTCAACCTCAACACTAGGGATGGAATTTGATTGACCCAAGCTGATTAACATATCCATTTCCCAGGCTAAAATGTTTGGTATGAAATGAAACTCAGTCAGAACCAGTGAAACATGAAAATATGTTGCTGCAGCTTCAGGTAAAGTAAAACCTCTTCTCTCTGCAACTAGAAATATCAGAAGAGACTTTTTCATTTTTCCTCTATATGACAGAAAATAACAATCTGCCATCTATTACAATCAAAAGAGAAGACCCTAGAACTTCAAGAGGAACAGAGAACAGAGCACAGCAGAGCAGATGGGGAAAGTAGGTGGGATGGGAGATAAAATAAAACTTTTCCTTGGTGCCACTATTAAGTGCATCAGGCCGGGCGTGGTGGCACATGCCAGTAATTGCAACATTTTGGAAGTCCGAGGCAGGCACATCACTTGAGGTCAGGAGCTCAAGACCAGCCTGGCCAACGTGGTCTCTACTAAAATACAAAAATTAGCCGGGCATGGTGGCGGGCACCTGAAGTCCCAGCTACTCGGGAGGCTGAGGCAGTAGAGTTGCTTGAGCCCGGGAGGCAGAGGTTGTAGTGAGCTGAGATCATGCTACTGTACTCCTGCCTGGGTGACAGAGCGAGACTCTGTCTCAAAAAAAAAAAAAAAAAAAAAAGAAGGTGGATCAAATCTCACCTGCAGGCAATGCAAAATCAAAACCACAATGCAATACCACCTCACTCCTGCAAGAATGGCCATAATCAAAAAATTATAAAACAATGGATGTTGGCACCAATGAGGTGATCAGGGAACTGCTGGTGGGAATATAAACTAGTACAGCCACTATGAAAAACAGTGTGGAGATTCCCTGAAGAACTAAAAGTAGCACTACCATTTGTTCCAGCAATCCCACTACTGGGTATCTACCCAGAGGAAAAGAAGTCATCATGTGAAAAAGATACTTGCACATTCATGTTTATAGCAGCACAGTCTGCAATTGCAAAATCATGGAACCAACCCAAATGCCCATCAACCAATGAGTGGATAAAGAAACTGTGGTATATATACACAATGGAACACTACTCAGCCATAAAAAGGAATGAATTAACAGCATTTGCAGTGATCTGGATGAGATTGGAGACTATTATTCTAAGTAACTCAGGAATAGAAAACAAAACACCGTATGTTCTCACTGACATGTGGGAGCTAAGTGATGAGGACCAAAGCCACAAGAATGATACAATGGACTTTGGGGTCTTCCGGGGAGGGTGGGAGAGGGGCAAGGGATAAAAGATTACAAATAGGGTACAGTGTATACTGTTCGAGTGATGGATGCACCAAAATATCACAAAGCATCACTAAAGAACTTACTTGTGTAACCAAATACCACCTGTACACCAATAACCTATGAAAAAATAAGAAGAGAGGGGAGAAGAGGGAAGGGGAGAGGAGGGGAGGGGAGGGGAGATCTCACCTGGAGCTACTCCTACCCCTGATCTTTTCAGATATGTCAGCCAATAAATTTCCCATATTACATAAGCCATTTTGATTTGAATTTCCATGACTGTGATGTACAGTCCTAATTTGTGATATTGTTAACAGGTTTTAGTGCATCTTAATGTACCAGAGAACATACTAGGTGCACTACATTTATGATATCTAAACTTCAAAATACTAAGATACGTATTATGACCTACATCATACAGATGAGTAAACCAAGATACAGAGATGCAGAGTGGTCAGAAATTGACATTCAAAACATGCAGCTGGGTCTTACTCCATAAAGCCTTTAATTCAAGAAAGCCCTTGCCAACGAATCAGTAGAAAAGACATCAGCATTTGAGTTGCCTAAGCATGGACTTGGGGAGGTTAACAGTCGTTATCATTTCTTTCGACATAATATCTAGGAAACACTTAATAGCATTTTATTATAATTTCAAGGTAAACAGCAAAGAATGAAGAGTTTATCTTTAAAAAAAAAAAAAAAGTACTTGGTAGAATATTTTTTTCCTTCCTTTCAAACTTTATAAGATAAAAACAGCCCAAGGGAAGAAGCAGACTAGAATTGTTGTTCTGCTTTCATGGCTCAAGGAGAGGCATGATCTACCCCACAATTCACTTAATATAAAAGGCGCAGATAGCAGAGACATAAATCACAGGCTTCTCCTGGCTGCCCTAACTGCAGGACGGGAGGACAAGAACCCTGCGGCCCCAGCAGGACCCAGCGCTTCCATGTCACTTGTTTACTTTTATCTGCAAGTCCCTCACAAGCCTTCTGTTAATACTGCCTTTTAATGGCCCTAAGTCACTTCTCAACTGGAGATGTTCTACAGTGGCCTAGGAAAAACTATTTTAATGCTCCTTTTGTTAGGAGGGGTCAGGGAAAAAGAAAAGATGAGCTTTTCCTTAAAAATTCTGACAACAGCAAGTGAAGCAGGCTCTGGTGGGTTAATTAAAATAGGAAGCTAAACAATACGACATGTTTCACCGCAGAGTTTTCCCAAGTAGCAGATTGGCACCACCGAGATCTTTTTAAATATTAATAACTTTTATTTCCCAATTATAAAAATAGTGATTTTTATTAAAAAATTTGAAAATACAAACAAGCAATGAAAAGTAAAAAGTGTAAACCCCTATAATATCTCTAATCAAAAATTCAGTAGTTTTCTCTAGATATTTATATATAATATATAGATTATATTATATAAATAATATAGATTGTATTTACATGTAACTATCTAGAGATCTAGATATTTATATATCTATATAGATTATATAATCAATATTGTATTATAGATTATATATAATATAGATTAATCTATATGTATGCACATTTTCTTGCTTTTTCAACAAAAAAGAATTACACAGTTTTACAAGCTCTTTGCATTGCTTAGCACCTCTCAATAGTCTTTTACATGATATTAATATAAATGTAGGTTGTCCATTACATATATTTTATGATGATAAAACTCAACCAATCCTGTTTTGTTGGACATTCATAGTATTTCCAAATTTTAAACATTTTATTTCTATCCTTGTCAGATTATTCCCATTGGATAAATGCCTAGAAATAAAATTTCTGGGTCAAAAAATATACATTTTTAAGACTTTGATATGCATTACTATTTACTCTTCCGAAAACTTGTACAAATTCACATTTATAAACTCAATCTTGAAGTCTTATCCAGTAGTTCGCCTGGCCATTTACTGCTCTAAACAACCCTTATCCATCAGGGGTCCTCTGTAGCTTGCCTTAATTCTTTTATTTATATATATATACACACACTTTATGTTCTAGGGTACATGTGCACAACGTGCAGGTTTGTTACATATGAATACTATGCAACCATAAAAAAGGATGAGTTCATGTCCTTTTTAGGGACATGGATGCAGCTGGAAACCATCATTCTCAGCAAACTATTGCCTTAATTCTTAATAGAAGCGATGAAGGTGAGGGTGGATGTTTTATAAACCATTTCTTTTTTGATGAACTTGACTATCAGAACCCACATACACCAGGGAATGTCTCTATATTCTATGCTCCTCTCAGAAAGGGGAAACCCATGTTTATTCAACACCTGTAAGTACAAAATATGGCTAGAACACAATAGATCCCCAACAAATATTTATGAATGAATGAATGCAGAACAGCTGGGATTTAACCCAGATCTATCCTACTCTAAGGCCATTATTGTAGGCATGTCATGGGATTCCTGCCTGACTGAGTTCCCATTCTGGAAATGGCCTGTCATACACAGCGGGAGCACCACATCTAACCGGGCCAACCAAATTATTTCCTGGGAATTTGAATTGGAGACATCTCAGTCCTCAGAGCTGGACCACATCAATTTCAGGAAGCTACAGAGGTCCACCAAGTCCTGCTGCTGACATCCCCAAAGCTGCCCAATTTCACTGGCTTTTTGGCTTTCTTCAGTCTCATAAAATAGCCTGGCATCTTCTTTTTTTTTTTTTTTTTTTTTTTTTTTTGACTTAAACTAGCCTGCATCTGTTTTTATTGCTTGTAACCAATGAACTTCAAGTATTATCCATAGACTTTTATCTTAGTTCATCTAACTGCAGGTGACAGCAAGGCCTTATGAAAAGAAAATTAACTCCTCTCACAAAACATCCGGAGCCTCTGTTATGCAGACCTACCTCAGAAATAGGGACCAGTTGCTTGCGGCAGACTGCTGATAGCAAGGTTCCAGATGTCTTGTTACCAGAAATTCCATGAAAACGTGGGCATAAATTTCAGACATCTCAGAGGACTGTGCCTTCATTGTTCTTTCTCCATATGTTACAGAAAAACAGTCTGTGTAGCTCTGGATGTGTGGAAAGCTGCAACAGTGGCTAAATGAATTTTCCTATCACAGAACCTGGAGAAAGTTAAACTATTTCTTTGAAACACTGTAGGTAGAACTCACACCTTCTGGAAACTAATTATGAGAACTAGAAGTCCTTGAATAAACCTGCCAAAAGTGAACAGCCTTGGGCTATTACTCCTTTTAAATGTTTTATGATTTTTTTAATGGCTGCAGGTTTATAGAGAATGTAGTTGAAACCATTGGAAACTGAAGAGAAGAATCATTTAGACTTAAAAAAAAAAAAGCTATCTCAGTGATCAAATCCATCTAATACAGGTTCTTTCTTCAAAACATTTTTTGGATATGTCCTTTTTCTCTTTTCCGTTAGCATTTCCCAAGTCCAGGCTATATCGCTTGCTCCCCAAATTAAGGTTTCAGTTTCTACTCTCCAGAGTCTTCCATTTCCACGTCCATCATTCACAATTGTGCCAGGCCAATCTTTCAAAAATACTGATATTTCAGGCCTCTTTCTTGTCCAGAAATCTACTAGTGAGAGCCTGGTGTATGGTGGGAAATGCCTAGGCTTTGGAGCCAAGAACAAGAGTTTAAATCCTGCTCTGCCAATTATCAGCTATTTGAATCTACATAAATAATTTAACATCTCTGAACCTCAGTATATTCATCTGTAAATTGAGGATCATAAATACCTTGAAGGTTATTATAAATAAATGGTGTATTTTTTGCAAAGTGCCTGGCTTTCAGAAAACACTCAATCAATGTTGTACCACTTTACCCTCTCTATTAAGCTTAAAATCTTACAAAACTATTCCACACCTCTGCTTCCTGGCCCAGCAAGGCTATCCATAAGCTGGTTCCACCCTCCATGTCCAACCATGTACTCTTCTAAATGAATTCTGCGCATGAATTTACACCTAGACTTCATCCCCACTTTGCCCCCATTGCCACCTCTCTCCCTTTGTTTATGTCCTACATGTACTCCCCCAATCCACATTGGACTTGCTCCTTTCCATGCCACAAATCCTATAAAATCCAGTCTCTCCTTCTCCAGGCTCCTTGGTCACAAAAATTTCACCATTTTCTATATTACGCAGTAGGTACAAATTTCCCAGGACACAAACTCAGCTGTCTAGAAATGTAGTTTCCTTTTTTTTTTTTTAATTGAATGTGATTTCTAGCTCAAGCCCCCATTTCAAGTAGAGATAGCAATTTAATCTTAGTCACATTCAATTTTTCTTGTTCAGATCAAAGCTTTCTCTGTCAGTTCTGGATTTTTAGTTTCCTCTTCTTCCAATGATTTCCTCTAAATCCCAGGGAAGCTTAGAGAATATTTAGGTTTGGGTATGACTTTGGCACTGTCCACTCTCCCTGCTGACACCTGCTGAGATGGGCATCCTCCTGATATGGTTTGGATATTTGTCCCCTCTAAATGTCATGTTGAAATGTCATTCCCAGTGTTGGAGTGGGACCTGGTAGGAGGTGATTGGATCATGAGGACAGACCCCTTATGAATGGCCTAGCACCATCCCTTGGGTGATAAGTGAGTTCTTGCTCAGTTAGTTTGCGTGAGCTCAGGTTGTTTAAAAGAGTCTGGGACCTCCCCCTCTCCTCTCTCTTTCTTGCTCCCACTCTCGCCATGTGACATGCCTGCTCTTGCTTCACCTTCTGCCATGAGCAAAAGCTCCCTGAGGCCCTTACCAGAGGCTGAGCAGATCTAAGCATCATACATCCTGTACAGTCTACAGAACTGTAAGCCAATTAAACATCTTTTCTTTATAAATGACCCAGTCTCAGGTACTTCTTGATAGCAATGCAAAAATGGACTGCCACATCCCCACTGACCACTCATCAGCAACTTTCCTCATCTACATCTGCCATCTGCTTTGAGGCTTTGGTCCATGTAGTCTCTGGTTCTAAAGACTAACCCAGCATCTTCTTTTGTATCTTGTCTTTAAGCCTGGTCAGGAACGCTGGAAAATACGTCTCTAGGGTGGTAGAAAACTGAATGACGCTATTTCAGGCCTCTTTGTCTAGACACCCCACACAGTCATCTCCTCACTAATGTTTTCTAACTCTGCTAAGATTGATGATTTCCTAAGACTCCAAACAGAGAAGCAACATCCAGCTCCCTTCTGTTCTCAGATTCTCCAATCTACCTGGTGACTCTATTGTCCTCAATCAGGCGGGGCTCAGTTCAGGGTATATTACTTCCTGTCAGATACCCACACCAGTTTCTAACTCTATTGTGTTCTCATCAATTCTCTTGTCTTCTCTCAGGAAGAATGTGTATCTTCTCATTTGGAAAAGCTGGCTCTGACAGAGTCTTAGTCTTCCAATTCCAATTTCTAAGTCTGAGTCCTTCGGGGTTTTGACTTTTGAGATTGAAAAAAAAAATTTGGTTTTATCTACTCAGTCTACCTCGAGTTTAAAAATTCTGCTATGGACACAAAAGTTGAATATTGCCATATCTCTTCCCTAAAGCTGTAAGCCCAGGCTGCCCTAGCTGCCACCTAAAACAAATGGACATGTTACAGCACAGAGAGAACTATCAGAAACAAAAACTCACGCACACAAAATAAATGAAAGACTTAAGTGAAGAAAAAAGGATTAGGAACAAAAAGAATATTGGCTTGTATCAAATATCACCCCTCCCACATTTGTCTGGAGCCCTCTCCTCCCCATTTCACTTATTTCCTTCTTTACCTGGCTAATTTCTATAAACCTCTTAGTTCTCTGTTTGGAGATCACTTTCTTTGAAATGTTTTCCTCCTGCTCTAGCCATTTCCATTTCAATCCCAAAATTAGGTAAAGTTCTCATCCTATGTGTTCACTGGCAGAATTTTAAGATGACCCTCAATGACCCTCTCCCATGTATATTTCTCTCCCCTATGAATATGATGGGATAACACCATTATGATTATATTATGTGGCAAAAGGGATATTGTCAATGTAATTACAGTTACTAATCAGTTGATTTTGAGTTAACAGAAGATAAATTATATATGTGGGCCTGGCCTAAACACATGAGCCTTTTAAAAGCAGAGTTTTCTCTACCTGGTTGCAGAAGAGAAAGTAAAAAACTTGAAGCATGAAGGAGGTTTGATAGGCTATTCCTGGATTGAGGATGCATGGAGACACATGGAAAAGACCTTATACAGGCCTCCAGAAGATGAAAGAAAATTACACCCAACACCCAGCAAGAAAATATGTACTTCAATTCTACCACAACCTCAAGAAAATAAATTCTGCCCCCAACCAGTGAGTTTGGAAGAGAACCTCAAGCCCCAGATGAGATACAGTCTGGCTGACATGTTGATTTCAGCCCCGTGAGACCATGAGCAGAAAACATAGCGATGCCATGCCCAGACTTCAGACCTATAGAAACTAAAAGATAATAAATTTGTATTATTTTAAGCCACTAAATTTGTGGTAATTTGTCATAATTTGTCACACAGTAATATAAAGTTAATACTCTCAGAGCACCTTATGGTTAACCCTGTTACCAGACTGTATCATGATTGCCTTTCACTTTCTATCTTCCCCAAAAAGACTGAGAGCCTTGGAGAGTGGGCTGTACCTGGTTCACATTTACATTAAAGTAATATTATTTGAGTTAAATTAATTGTGGATTAAATGAGCAATTATTATCAAAACAGAAGAATGCATAGCACACGTTTTAACTGTGATTATTGTTGCTGCTTAACAGTACCTAAAACAGTGGGTAAGACACAGTATAAGCACAACAAATGTTGGTCAAATAACTGGATGACCACATTCACCTCAAATGAACTCCCAAAGCATTTACAGTCAATACCATAGAACTTCTTTGGTACAGACTGGATTCAGAAAGCAGAAAATAATCAGATGAAAATGGGTTGCTATTCCATGCAAAGGGATAAAAATGAAATAAAGGTGACTTAACAGGCCTGAGCAACAGACAGTCAACAGATCAATTTGGCTAGAAAAGTAGGCTCCTACAAAGGATAAACGTAAGATTGAGTTGGGAAGGTGTTTGGTCATATCATGGAAGACACTGAAAGCCATTGAAGACTAGATAATTTCACTTACAAATTATTTCACTTAGAAAATGGGGAGCCAATGATAACTTACAAAGGATATTGGCATTGTAAACATAATGTTTTAGGGAAATTATGATATAATAATCTTTAGGATAGATTGGGGAAGGCATATTTCGAAGGAAGAGAACCAGTTAAGAAGCATTCACAGTGGTAAGATATTAGAGCCTACATTTTTATGAGGATCAGGGACATAAAGAATGCCAAAGGAGGACTAATTGAAAAAAGCAGTATTACAGAACTGCTGCCCCATCTACCAAGCAAGTAATGGACAAAAATATAAATTAAAGTCAATAGAATGTTCTCCTGGAAAGGCAGAGATTCTTAACAGAAAAGCCATTTTTTCAGCTTTTACATTTTTGAAGTAAATTGTAATAAAAATGAATCTGCATATAATTGGACTGTCCCAGAAACCACATCCTTTCAATAACAATGCAGGGAGGGGAGCTTGCTAAGTTGATGGTCAATGATGTTTCCTACGTGAGGGCAAGATGCTGTGAACTAATTCCACTGTCTGCACACTTGGGGTAGTATTACCTCTAGAGAAAAATCTACATAGGCCTCAGCTAGCTTATCCCAGAAATATTAGTTCTTCAAATCAAGGTAAGGATTCTGGAAACAGAGCAATCCTTTCTTGCCTGGGTAGACAAGAATGTATATGGACATACATTGGCACTCTGTTCCATATTCCATTTGGAACCTGAAACAAAAACATCCCCTGACATGTACTCTGCATCCCAACTCCATCCATCCCTTGAGCACTTAAGCAACATCAATGGGTGCTTCATTTGGAAAGCTGAGGTCAGCTTTGTGTCCCTTCCATCCTTGACTACTGCCCCAAATTGCCAACCATCCAATCATTTATGCCTTCCTACTGTTTCATTCTCATACTGCCCTGTGCTATCTTCATTCCAATTGCAACCATAATATTCCAATCTTCTTCTAGTCTCCCTCTCCTCCTAATAATCTCTCCTGTATTCCACAATATTCTCAGTCTCTTCATAGACTATTCCCTCTCCATTATTCCTCAGCTGAAGGCTATGTTGTCCACAGAAGCACAGCTGCTTCAATAGTCTACTACACCTCAGCTGTCTACCATGCCACTCCCTGAACTTTTTCCTCTATTGCACTCCTGAACATCAACATTTCTTATTTTTCCTGCAGCTGACCTTTGACTTTACTAAGACATCCAGGCCATTTAACCCTCACTTTCTCCCAAATTCTCAGCTTCACATCCTTCCCTAGCCAGCTTAGACATCATTATCCAACATTTAAACCACTCTTTGGCTAATACTTGGTATAATCTGACCTCTTTATTCTCTCACTGTACCCACCCATTAAATCTCTTATCCTGGAACAATCCAGTGTTAGACTTTTGTGTTGGAAAGCAAAAGGATCATTCCCACCGTAGGAGGGTGCTTAGGGCTACTGGGCAATACTTTTTTCTTCTACAGTTAGTTCTTACTTTCTGTTCCCAAAATGGCTATACTAGAATGTATAGTTACATACTTTTACTGGGCTATTTCTCAATTATCTTTTGAAGCTATTACGAGCAGAAACTGATTTTGGGCTTTATATCCTCAGAGCCTCCCATAGCCTAGTTCATGGTTACCCCCTAAAACATTTTGCCTAAATGTATTAAAAACTTTTTAAGGCTTTTTTTAATTCTGAGACTTAGTAACTATGAGGCATTGTCTTTAGGCACCTCCTTTGCCGAGACTTGGAATTCTTTCTCTAATCCTAATTCTACATTCAGAAAAGGTCCTGCTTGGCAGCAGTAAAGCCACTACAAATGCTCAGAAATTTCAGAGACACTCCTGCCAGTTGGAGTTTCTGTGCACATGATGGTTGAGAGGATCAAATGAGACATGCATGAGAACAGAAGTATATGCCTTATAACAAGTGTGTTAGTTTTCATCCTCATAAATGTGCCCACAAATTCCAAGAATGTCAGAATCAAACTGGAGGTGATTCTTTTCTTATTTGCTTCTGTCTGATAAAAGCATTCTGGTTTTAACTACTAAAGCTGAGAGTGTATATTAAATTGTCTGTTGAGAAATAAGCTATATAAAGCTTAAATTTTTCTTTAGAGAGAAAATGTAAAATCTAATGACCCACTATTTACAATTCTGTTCGCTGAAAGATGGGGTAGTATTGTGAAACAAACAAACAAAGAAAACTCAACTCAACAGTCAAAAGATGGGTTTGAGTCCTAACTGGGACTATGGACAATTGACTTAATCTCTCCATATTTGAATTTCCCCCTTTCAAGGGCGAAATTCAAATACTGACTAGTATGGCAGACGTACTGATCAGTTGGAACCAATACTGGCTATAATGCTGGAGCAGATCCTGGTAGCTCCCTACTATGCCAGACATTAACTGGTTGGTTGTTAAATCCTGGGGAGATCCCTGGGGGTCAGAAAGAAGGGACCAGAGAAGAGGAAAGGGAATGCTTGAGAGGTCCCAGGCAGTGGCTATTTACCAAAGGTTCTAAAGTATTTTAATGTTTTAATAAAACATATGAGATAGAGCTGGGGTCAGAGCAAAATAGTAACATAGAAAGCTCCACTAGTCATCCTCTCCACAAAGATATCAATTTAACAACTATCTACACACAAAAATAAAAGCACCTCCATAAGAAGCAAAAATCAGGTGAGCACTCACAGTACCTTGTTTTAACATCATATCACTGAAAGAGACACGAAAGAGGTAGGAAAAACAGTCTTGAATCACCAACACCACCCCTCCCCATACACCCACAGCAGCAATGTGGTTCAGAGTATTCCTGTGTCCTGGGGAAGGGAGAGAACAGAAATTGTGAGGCATTGAACTCAGTGCAGCCTTGTTTTAGCAGAAAACAAAATCACACCAAACTCAGCTGATGCGCACCCACAGAGGAAGCATTTAAACCAGACCTAGCTGGAGGAAAATTGCCAGTTCTAGCAATTTGAACTTAACTTCCTGCAAGCCTCACAGCTTAAGGCTAAAGTGCTGTGGGCTTCTAAATAAACTCGAAAGGTAGTCTAGGCCACAAAGACTCCAAATTCTAAGCGAGTCCTACTGGTAAACTAGGCTCAGAGCCAGTGGACTGTGGGGGCATGTAACTCACTGAGATACCTGCCAGAGTGGCTAAAGGAATGCTGGCATCACCCCACCTCTAACCCCACGGTACACAGCTTATGGCCCCAAAAGAGGCCTCTTCCCTCTGCTTGAGGAGAGGGAAGAATGGGAAGGACTTTGTCTTGTATCTTGGATACCAACTGAGCCATGGCAGGATAGTGCCCCAGTCAGAGTGTTGAGGCCCTTTTTCCAAGCCCCTAGCCCCCAGACATTTCTAGACACACACTGGGCCTGAAAGGAACCCACTGCCTTGAAGAAACGGACCCAGTCCTGGCAAGATTCATTACCTGGTAACAGAAAAGTCCTTGAGCCCTTGAATAACCAGCAGTGATACCTAGGTACTATGTTGAGGGTCTTGGTTGAAACTCTGAGACTTGCTGGCTTCAGGTATCAGCTGGGCCACAGGGAGGCAGAGTCTTTATTAGTTTTTAAGGGTTTTTTTTTCTTTTCCGCTTGTTCTTTATTGATAAAAAAGTGTTAAGTTGTTATCAGCTTAAAATAATGGGTTATAAGATACTATTCACAAGTCTCATGGTACCCTCAAACCAAAAAGCAGACAATGTATACACAAAAAATAGAAAGCAAGAAACTAAATCACATTATCAGAGAAAATCACCTTCAAAGGAAGGAAGGAAAGAAGGAAGGAAGGAAGGAAGGAAGGAAGGAAGGAAGGAAGGAAGGAAGGAAGGAAGGAAGGAAGGAAGGAAAAAAGGGAGAGAAGGAAGGAGGGAGGGAAGAAAGAAGGAAAGGAGGAAGGGAAGGAGGAAAGAAAGGCAGGGAGGGAGGAAAAGAGAAAAAAAGAGAAAGAAAAAGAGGAAGACAGAGAAAGAGAGGAAAGAGAGGAAAAGAGAAAGAGAGGAAAGAGAGGGAAAGAAAGAAAGAAAGAAAGAAAGAAAGAAAGAAAGAAAGAAAGAAAGAAAGAAGGAAGGAAGGAAGGAAGGAAGGAAGGAAGGAAGGAAGGAAGGAAGGAAGGAAGGAAGGAAGGAAGGAAAGAGAGAGAGAAAGAAAGAAAGACAGACTAACAAAATGGCAGGAGTAAGTCCTTACCAGTAACAACATTGAATGTAAGTGAACTAAACTCTTCAGTCAAAAAGCAGAGTGGTTAAATGGATGAAAAACAAACAAGATCCAATGACCTGTTGCCTACAAGAAATACATTTAATTTATAATGACACAAACTGAAAATAAAGGGATAGAAAAAGATATTCCATGCCAATAGAAACCACAAAAGAGCAGCAGTAACTATATTTTTATCAGACAAAACAGATTTCAAGACAAAATCTATGAGAAGAGACAAAGATGGTCACTATATAATGACAAAGAAGTCAATTTAGCAAAAGAATATACCAATTGTAAATACATATGCACCCAACACTGGAGCACCCAGACATATAAAGCAAACATTATTAGAGCTAAAGAGAGAGATAAACACCAATACAATAATAGCTAGAGACTTCAATACCCCATTTTCAGAACTGGACAGATCTCCTAGACAGGAAATCAACAAAGAAACATCATACTTAATTTGCTCTATTGATCAAATGAATCTCATGAATATTTACAGAACTTTCATCCTCACGTTCTTCTCCTTACTACATGGATAATTCTCAAGGATAGACCATATGTTAGGTTACAAAACAAGTCTTAAAACATTCAAAGAATTGAAATAATATCAAGCATTTTCTCTGACCACAATGGGATAAAACTGAAATCAATAACAAGAGGAATTTTGAAAACTATATGAATACATGGAAATTAAACAATATGCTCTTGAATGACCAGTGGGTCAATGACAAAATTAAGAAGAAAATTGAAAAAATTCTTGAAACAAATGATAATGGAAATACAACATATCAAAACCTATGGGATACAGAAAAAGCAATACTAAAGAGTAAGTTTATACCTGTAAGTGTCTACATCAAAAAAGAAGAAAAACTTCAAATAAACAACTTCATGATGCATCTTAAAGGACTAGAAAAGAGCAAACCAAACTCAAAATTATTGGAAGAAAGGAAATAATAAAGATCTCAGCAGAAATAAATGAAATTGAAATGATGAAAAATACAAAAGATCAATGAAACCAAAAGGGGTTGTTTTTGAAAAATTAAACAAAATTGACCAACATTTAGTGAGACTAAGAAAAAAGAGAAGATCCAAGGAAATAAAACCAGAGATGAAAGAGGACACATTACAACTGATACCACAGAAATTCAAAGGCTGATTAGTAGTTACTATGAGCAACTATTTGCCAACAAATTGGAAAATCTAGAAGAGATAGACAAATCCCTAGACACATACAACCTACCAAGATTGACCTAGGAAGAAATCCAAAACCTGAACAGAACAATAACAGGTAATGTGATTAAGGCCATAATAAAAAGTATCTTAGTGAAGAAAAATCTGGGACCTGATGGCCTCACTGATGAATTCCAGCAAGCCTTTAAGAACTAACACCAATCCTACTCAGACTATTTCAAGAAATAAAAGAGGAGGAAATTCTTCCAAACTTAGCCTATGAAGTATTACCCTGATACCAAAAACAAAGACACCAAAAAAAAGAACACTTCAGTATCTCTGACAAATATTGATGCAAAATCCTTAATAAAATACTAGCAAAATGAATTTAATAATACATTAAAAAATTATTCATGATGGCCAAGCAGGATTTATGCCAGGAATGCAAGAATGGTTCAACATACATAAAGCAATCAATGTGATACATCATATCAACAGAATGAAGGACAAAAACTATATGATTCTTTCAATCAATGCTGAAAAAGCATTTGATAAAATTCAACCTGTCTTCATGATAGAAACTCTCAAAAACCTGAATATAGAAATATGCCTCAACATAATAAAAACTATATATGACAAATCCACAGCAAGTATCATATTGAATGGGAAAAAAACTGAAAGTCTTTATTCTAAGATCTGGAACATGACAGTGATGTTCACTTTCACCACTGTTATTCAACATAGTATTGGAAGTCCTAGCTAGAGCAATCAGACAAGAGAAATAAATAAAGGGCATCAAATTGGAAATGAAGAATTCAAATATCCTTGTTTGCAAATGATATATTTGGAAAAACCTAAAGACTCCTCCCAAAAACTATTAGAACTGATAAACAAATTCAGTAAAGCTACAGGATAAAAAATCAACATACAAAAATCAGTAGTATTTCTATATGCCAAAGTCAATAATATGAAAAACAAATTCTGAAAAAGTAATCCCACGTACAATAGCCACAAAATTAAATAGCTAGGAATGAACAAAGAAATTAGAAGATCTCTATAATGAATACTATACAACACTGAAAAAATAAATTGAAGGGAACACAAAAAATAAAAAGATATTGCATGTTTATGAATATAATCAATATTGTTAAAACGTCCATACTACCCAAAGCAATCTACAGATTCAGTGCAATCCCTATCAGAATACCAATGACATTCATCATATAAATACAAAAAAAAATCCTAAAATTTATATGGAACCACAAAAGATCCAAAAACTAGAAGAATCACATTACCTAACTTCAAATTATACTACCAAGCTATAGTAACCAAAACAGCATGGTACTGGTGGAAAAAAAAAAAAAAAAAGACACACAGACCAGTGGAACAGAACACAGAAACCAGAAACAAACCCACATGCCTGGGAAAAGATAGTTTCTTCAATAAATGGTACTGGGAAAACTGGATATCTATATGCAGAAGAATAAAATTAGACCTCTCTCTCTCTCCATATACAAAAATCAAATTAAAATGGATTACAGACAAATCTAAGACCTCAAACTATGGAACTACTAAAAGAAAATGTTGGAGAAACTCTCTAAGAGATTTGTCTGAGCAAAAATTTCTTGAACAATACCCCACAAACACAGGCAACCAAAGTAAAAATGGACAAATGGGATCTAATCAAGTTAAAAAGCTCCTGTACAGCAAAGAAAACTATCAATAAAGTAAAGAGACAATCCATAGAATGGTAGAAAATATTGGCAAACTACCCATCTGACAAGGGATTAATAACCAGACTATATAGGGAGTTCAAACAATTCTGTAGGCAATAATCTAATAATCTAATTTTAAAATGAGCAAAAGATTTGAATAGACATTTCTCTGAAGAAGACATACAAATGGCAAACAGACATATGAAAAGGTGCTAAACATCATTTATCATCAGAGAAATGCAATTTAAAACTACAATGAGATATCATCTCACCACAATTAAAATGGCTTATATCCAAAAGACAGGCAGTAACAAATGCTAATGAGGATGTGGAGAAAAGGGAACTCACATACACTGGTGGTGAGAATGTACATTAGTACAGCTACTGTATTAGTCAGGATTCTCTAGAGGGAGAGAACTAATAGGATACACTATATATACATCTCCTATCATATGTATATATATCCTATTATATATATATGTGTGTGTGTGTGTGTGTAATATGTATAAAGGTGAGTTTATTTTATATATATATATAAAGGGGAGTTTACTAAGTTTTTACTTACACAATCACGAGGTCCCACAATAGGCTATTGGAAAGCTGAGGAGCAGGAAGAGCCAGTCTGAGTCCAAAAACTGAAGAACTTGGAGTCTGATGTTCAAGGGCAGGAAGCATCCAGCACAGGAGAAAGAAAGTGTCTCCTTTTCATGTTTTTCTGCCTACTTTGTATTTGCTGGCAGCTGATTAGGTTGTGCCCACCAGATTAAGGGTGGATCTGCCTTTCCTAGCCTACTAACTCAAATGTTAGTCTCCTTTGGCAACACCTTCGAAGACACACCAGGATCAATGTTTTGTATGCTTCAATCCAGTCAAGTTGACACTCAGTATTAACCATCACAGCTATTATGGAGAACAGTATGGAAGTTCCGCAAAAAACGAACAATAGAGTTACCATATGATTCAGCAACCCCACTGCAAGTATATACGGAAAAGAAAGGAAATCAGTATATTGAAAAGATATCTGCACTGCCATGTTTTGTTGCAGCACTACTAACAATAGCCAAGATTCGGAAGCAACCTAAGTTTTCATAAACAGATGAATGGATAAAGAAACTGCGATACATATACACAATAGAGTACTATTCAGCCATAAAAAAGTGAGATCCTGTCATCTGCAACAACATGGTTGGAACTGGAGGTCGTTATATTAAGTGAAATAAGCCGGGCACAGAAAGAGAAACATTGCATGATCTCACTTATTTGTGGGATCTAAAAATCAAAACAATTGAGCTTATGGAAATAGAGTAGAAGGATGGTTACCAGAGGATGGGAAGGGTAGTGTGGGGTTGGGGGAGTGGGGATGGTTAATGGGTATTTAAAAATAGTTAGAAAGAATAAATAAGGCCTAGTATTTGCTACCACAATAGGGTGACTATAGTCGATAATAATTTAATTTCAAATTTTAAAATAGCTAAAGGAATATAATTGGATTGTTTGTAAATAACACAAAGGATAAATGCTTGCGGGGATGAATGCCCCATTTTACCTGATGTGATAATTATGCGTTGTATGCCTGTATCAAAACTTCTCAGGTACCCCATAAATATATACACCTAATATGTACCCACCAAAATTAAAACTAAAAATAAAAAAAGTATAGCTACATTGGTGTGTACTTGTGGAATATCATCCCTGCTTTGATACTTCCTAACCTTGGGACACTGAATAAGAACTTTAGCTTCCTGAAAGCATCTCAGGTGCAAAATGGAAATCCTGAGAACTCTCTCCAAGGTTGTCTTGAGGATTCAATGAGATCATGTATATGTGAGAAAGAGGCTATTCCTGCTAAGACACAATAGGTGTTTGATAAATGGCAGCTGAATGAAAGAGTGAAAAGAATAGTATTTGTTCTCCCTCACAAAATTTTTAGGAAGAATAATTGAAATATTGGATGTGAAAAATTGTTTCATGTTCACCCTACAAGTCTGTGGGTCATGGTTATTATGTATTTATGTTTATTTTTTATATCCCCGGTAACACTTTTCCAGTAACTGTTCATGATTATTCATTGAGACCCTCACCCATAAACCCTGGACCCCAAACTTTAGAAAATCTGACAATGCCCTCCACGCCAGGTTTCTAAGCTTCCAAGTTCCTTTGATTCAATCATATCTCTTAGTAGTCAGTGTTTGAGAGCCATTTGTTGGAGTATTTGAACACTGTTCCTTCACCCAACCTCTGTACCCCATAACAGGATTGAGGATCCTCTCAAGAGGCAGCAACTAGTGTTTAACTGCCAACAGGAAAACTGAGTGAACGATCATTAAAATTAGTGTGTGTGCCAACAGAGCAAGATAAGCCAGCTATCTAAAGAGCAAGCTCACCCACCATAAACTTGAATGTCTCTTACCCTATCTGCCAGGGAAATTACTGTCATTT